>NC_140589.1:946141148-947609481 GCF_964204655.1 Triturus cristatus | reverse complement strand
TGCCACGAATGGTCGAACCTTATCTATAGGCCTTGGTTATTTCTGCAATCCTGGGACGCGTTTTTAAAATAAAAAAGTAGGGGAACGGATTCTATTAAATTGAATTGAAAAAGTAGGGGCGCCGCATGCCCCGCCTATCCCGCTCACTTCGACCACTGCTTGCAGTTGGCGCCTTTCGAAGTTGAAAGTTCAGTGCACGAGAAGCTATGGGAGCCAAGAGGGCATATCAGAACCCTTTCAGGATCAGAAATAATATAGAAGTAATAATAGACCTGACAATAGTATTAGAATTTAAGCAAAGAAAGATACATTGTAGATACAGTGTCTCTAAATGTTACTTAGTTAAAGCTTGGTAGCACCAAAGCAACTCACCTTTATAATTGGGTTGAATCTGTGTAGATCATGGGTTGGGGTGCTTCAGGATTAACGTTATGATAAGCTGGCTTTTCTTTGTTGGCTAATTGTGACACCATGAGAAGGACGAGGTAGTTGTTGCAAGCTTGTAGTGCATTGACCTTTCGTCTCCTTGAAGGTCATTATGAGATGCCCTGTTTGTTGGCATCCTCACCTGAAGTGTTTACCTCCTTTACAGACTGTCTCGCTTGTGAGACTGTCACCCCAATAAAGGTATTTCTGTTATTGTTATATCTGAGAAACTGAATCTGTCTGAGCCTGGCGATGACAATACATTTGATAAGCACAATTTAATTGCATGATGAACATAGCCATTATTATACTTATGAATCAAATGTCTACGACTTGATGTACAGATAGGTAATTGATCATGAATAGGCTACGGACTTACATTGACATAGAGACAAGGAAACCGAGCAAATGAGGAGAAGGTGCGTGGAACATTTTTATAGCAGCAGTATTACATTGGAAAAACTACCTACCTTGTGGATGATGCAAGACGTTATGAAATGAATTTACCCCCTGTCCAGTAGCCAGTGTCGCAGATTTTTGTTGTGCTGACATGTGGTATATTTGACGCAACCTGAGAATGCTTTGTGGAGAGTGCTGCTGGGTTCTTGCTAATGGTTTCATCCAAGAGATTGGTCTAGATTGCATGGCACCATGCAGCGTGGAATAAGCCACCAAAAGGACCCGTCTGTTATGATGGGGCAAGTGTCCGCACGTGGACGCTTACCCAAAGGGCAAGTTTTGAAATCGCTCTTGATCACTCTGTTTACCAGTGGTGGCTGCTATTTACCGGGGTTGGCAGGGCAGGGGGGTGGGGAGGGTTGTAAATGAAAAAAAAACTTACTTTCAGGCCGGCCTCTGCCTCTCGGTCCGCTCGCCGCCGCGTCTCGCTCCTGGAAGCAGGAACAGGAAACACCCAGTCTTGTGACTCCCTAGCCAATCACAATACTGCAATGATGTGCTGTGATTGGTCTGAGTGCCGTGGATCGGCGATCAGGCAGGGAATGGGAGCCTGGAGCATGTTATGCACCCCAGCTCTAATGCAGCCTGGTTGCAGAACATGCAAAGTGCACATGATGGTTTGGCAGGCCCGAGAGGGCTGGTCAAAGCGTCATTGCGCACCTTGGAGTGGGCAACCACACCTTCCCTGCCCTACTCTGGCAGTCCAGCCCCGCCCCGCACCAGGAAAGGAAAACTAAAATGATAATAACTTAGTTAGTATCATTTTAGTTTTCTTTAACTACTGCTCAAAGAGCAGTGGGGCGACGCAACTCCGCCTTAGAGGAGGAGCCGCCACTGCTGTTCACCTGGGGAAAGAAGGAACGTTTTCAGTCAATTGTGCTTCTCCAATCAGGAGCCACACTTTGACTAGTTAGAGGGAGGGTCACCAAGATCAATCGGCCCAGTGAGCAAGGTACCTATCTTGGTGGCACAGACCATTTAATCTTGTATGCTCTTCGGGAAAGATTGAGTTTGTTGTTAGTCCCCAATGCCTAACTGTAGTTTCAAAAGTAGCTTTGTATCTTCAACACACATGTAAAATACTATAATATGTAGGATGATGTCAATGTATATATTCTAACCCAACCTGAACTTTCAACTGAAACGCAAAGAACTGAATGGTTTCTTGGGGCTTTCAGCTTAAGATGTGACATTTTTTGCCACATACTATTGTTAAACGGACGATCATTTCCTCATAAATAGGGTCCTCTGAGAGCTCTGCCCTTCCAAGTGACGACATGTGGTCCAGTGGCTAAGCTTTTGCCTTGATACCCAGTCACCCAAAGTCTAATCCCAGCTCTGGCACTATAAATCATGTGATTGTGGGCAACTCGCTTATTCTCCATGTACCTAAACGTGTAAACATGCAATTGGAAACATATACAATGTATTGTCATTGTAGAATACAAATGTGTTTACTTAATTGACACACAGTGCTCTGTTGCTATCCAGCTACACTCGAGACGATTAAATGCCAATGCACAAGTGAGCAGCAGTGAAGGAAACAATAAGACAGATAAAAGACATCCCCATGAAAATCTGAATTCATGTGTCTGAAGAGATGTGCAAAATTGGAGGAAAGAGAGAATTAGTGATAGGAAAATCGTTGCTGGGGGAGTCCTCGAAGAAACAAAGCCGCACAAATACCAAGGGGGCTTCATCATGCCGGCAACGTGATGTGAGGAATTGTAATTTAACATTTCCGGTCTCTCGCTTTACAAGTCTCTGTGGGTCCTTTTCGCTCACTCTCTTGGTCATGAATTAAAGTTATAAAACGCGGCGCTCGTTATCAGAGCAGAAAAAAAAACAATGTTGTAAACCTTGTAAGTGATTTAAAAATGAAAACACATTTTGCCGAAGCGTGTAATTTGTGCGCATTAGCCGAAACCAATTGTAGTGGGGTAGGCTCGCTGCACAAGATGATAATCATCATAAAACATCCAGGAAATTGTTTGTGAAACTGCAAAGCGACACTCCCAATGCATAGTCTTATGGCATAGTCGGTACTGATGTAGAGGCACAGCGCTCGAGAGGCGGGAAACACTCCGGTGCAGCGCCGGGTTCACACCGCACCACCCAGCCCGGCTTCCCCCAGAGAAGTCCCCGAGAAGTGAGCCAATGACGTCTTCAATGCTGATACTGACAAATGAGTAATTACGGACTACCTAATTTGTGCCGTGTTTGCTTTGGGTGGGTCCTGGCACTTATTTTTAGTAACCCTGGGCGTAGTTCGCGAAGAAGCACTACGCGAAGCTACGCAAAGCGCACTCCGCACTACGCGAACTACGCGTAGCACTTCGCGAACTGCGTAGTACCCTGTTCACACTGTGCAAGTTGCCGTTTTCAATGATTGCCCAGTGCGGACAAGCATCCGTCACTGTGCAATCATTGAAACGGCATCTTGCACAGTGCGAGCTGTAGTTTTCTGCCGCTCGAGTAGATTTTTACTCGAGCGGCAGCTTTCTCAACGCGGACTGGTAGTTTCTCATCGCGAGCGGTCGCGAGCATTCGCGACCACTCGCAATGAGAAACCTGACCTCCCCGCGTTGAGAATCTCGCCGGGATGTTTATTTTCCATGCTCGCGATCTGCAACTTGATGTTGCTGATCGCGAACAAGGAAAAAGTCTCGCCGAGATGTCATTTTGCTTGCTCGCGTTCGTCAACTTGATGTTGAGGACCGCGAGCAAGCAAAAAATGACCGCTGCACTACGCAACGCTACGCTACGCATGTTTGCACTGCGCTACGTGTAATTCGCGTAGTGCGAAGTAGCGCAAACTTCGCAAACTACGCGAGCGTAGCGTAGTGCTTTGCCCAGGCTTAGTTTTTAGGTCTGGCGTTTGCTGAGACTTTCGATTTTGCCAAAATTATATGTGTAATTTAGGGGTTTGAGCCTGCCTTCTTCATCCATTGGTATGTTATTGCGCCATTTTGTTTTACTGTAGCACACAGCGTGCAACTCTGCGTGAGCCAACTTCATTTATTGGCTAACTTTACTGTAGGTGATGGCATTCTTCCCTTTTACATGGGACACATCCACCCACAAAATAGTTCCCTTAAATGCCAGGGCAGTGCTTAATGTGTTAAATAAGAAGTGCCTGTGCTCTGAGCAGGAGGCCACTGCAGCTTGCACCACCCACCACCCGTCATCGCTGCCAAAACAACTATTAACCATCTTTCTCGCCTGCAAGTGCGGCAGTTCAGACTATTCCAGGTCCCCAAAGCTAAAGGAATGGCTAGGGAGGCAGGTATTAGTAATTTTTATTGTGTATTTTATTCGTAAACACCTGTTGTTATGCTCATCTCTAAATTAGATGAGCAGGGCCACCATGTGGCAGACTGTCATAAGTGCAGTTTTGACAATTAAGTGCCGGTGCTGAGCACTGGAAACCAATTAAGTGGTAGGGCAGAGCACCAAAACCAATTCTCAAATTAAGCATTGGGTCAGGGACTACTATGGCAATCTGTGCTACTTGAGACAAAAATACTTTTGCCTTTAGCCATTTTTTATTTTTTACATTGACGAGGGCCTGGCCGCTTCCCCAAGGGTAAAGTGTTGCAAAAACCTTGACAAATAAAGCAACCGTTGACAAAGCCAACAGGCTGCCCCCCCCATCCCATGACAGACCTATTGCCTTTGCCAATGGTTGTTGAGGAACAGGGCTTATGTCTCAACAGCAGGCTTTTGATTCAGTGTGAGAGAGAGAGACAAAGAGACAGAAAATAAAGAAAGGTGGAAGATAGGAAAACTGATAATGGGACAAGGCTGGGAAGAAAATGACTTGCGTGAGTGAGAAAAAGAAATAGGAAGAGTAGGATGGCGGAAGAATGAGGCATGAGGTGGCATCAAAACTAGACAGCCTTGATATTAGTCATCTTTGGCATTCGGAGGCAGGCTGCTAACAAATAATTTCCAGGACCCGCACTTACATTTTTAACAAATTGCACACTGATTAGACTGGTTTTCTTCATTCGCTCTGCTGATGACAGAAAAAGCCAAAAGTGTGGAAAAACAGACAAAAGAAGAAGTAGGACACCATCAACAAAGAGAATGAGAAAGGACAGGAATTCATGTGTGTAGCTGACCAGAGCGCATGTCTCCTATTGTACATATGATCCTATGGAATAAGTAGCCAGGGTGCACTAAAACATTATAGAAATAGGGCCCTTTTAGCTTCTATCATAGAAGGCAAGGGCATATTTGGGTTCAGGAAACCAAGTATTATGAGGATTAAATGTTTCTTTTAAGATCCACAAGACAAAGGAGATGTGAATAAAGGACACAAATAGTGTTAGGATAAGGAAAACCCCAGTAAAGGGAGATACAGAAAAAAAATTGCATCCATGTTAGAACCAGTACAGCTTAGTTAGTGTAAAAGTTCCATCATGTTGGTTAAAGTTTGCTAAGAGAACAATATAAAAATCTACACAGCCTACCTCATAAATTTGTACCCTTAATTAATTGCTGCTACAAAAAAAGCCCAAAGTCTTTCAGTTCCCACACTAGGCGATTGAAAATCCATGCACCAGAATAAAAATGATGTGTATTGGTGCAGAGCATTTTTGCATCAACATTTACTCAAACAAATCAATGCAAAAATAACTTTTTCGCAAAATGTCTGGTGAAAAAATGGCATTTGTGCTTCCTAACTGAGGCGAAACATAAAATTTGCACTGGTCCATCATAATTATGGTTCCATGTTTTCTGTATTTACTGATTTTTACAGATAAATACAGACAGAAAACCATTAATTTTCCTGTCTGTATTTATTTTTAAATGTGGATAAAAACGGAAATTGCGTTGTTTTTGAGTGGTTCTAAATGCTGTCAGTCATGACTGCCAGGCCAATAGCTGTGCAGCTTGACAGGCAAGGGGATTAAAGAAATATAGGGATTTTAGTAAAGAGCCTTAAACAGCAGTAGATTTGCACAAGCTTGATACTAAAATGTACATCTTTTCTTACAAGTGTGTATTTTACCGTCCAAGTGTGTATATATCATTGAAACCTGTCAGGCGTTCAGGCATGAGTGCACATTAACTGGTAAAGTAAATGCAGAAATATACACATTTCAGCTTCATTTTTTCACAAAACCTAAAATAAAAATGAGTAAATACAGGTAAAATTAGCAAAAAATATATATGGATAAATACAGACGGATATTACAAAAAAATAGATTCCATAAAACCGGGAGCCTTAATCATAATATTGCATGAGTGCAATTTAATGCAGTATGGCAAGAGATACCTGCCTTCTCTGAAGACAGATGAAATATCTGAGAACCTCAGGCAGTATATTAATTGCCTCGCTATAGATAATTCAGTTCACATCACTTCATAAAGTCTTGTGCATGTCCTAGGCGTGATCCTCGACACTAGGGATGTCCATAGCTAAATGTATGGGGGCGACACCTAGAAGTATCACCAAAACTCATATCTTGATGACCTACATAATTCGGGTAAATGTTAGTAGGTTTGGCGTTTGGATTGGGGTTTCTATGCATTTGATATTGGAACATACCTTCGGATTTAAACAAGACAGAATTGTTATTGTTCACTCCTCAGGCTTCCTGTTAGTTTCCATGCATAGATAGTTTTGGCTCTCTGTTCAGCTGTCTGTTAGGGCACTGATGTGATTAACATAGGACCAGGGCATTTTGAAGATGGGCACACTGTGCCATTGACTTTGCATTCGAATATTGGAATGTGGAGCACTCCATTGCAGACAATGGAGTGCTCCTCGCTTCTACGGGCCTGTAAAGGGCTGCAGAGCAACATTCCAATGTCGTTTAAACAAAGGCCTCTAGGAGCCCTAGGGGATTTCAATACCCTTGGGCTCTGAGTGGCCTTTGTTTAATTGGTTAGAACATTCTGCCCTATACTGGCAGAATGTTCTTATAGCCTTATAGCCCTTCGCAGCTGGGCTTACCGGCCATTAAAGTCCCGCTCCCTTGTTAAAGGCCCTCGCCTTTGGCTCGGGCCTTTAACGCTGGAGCGGGCCTTTAACAGCTGGTATAGCCTGCTACGGCAGTCTATAAGGCTATATTATGGGTATGTTGTTCCTTACTGCACACATAGCCAGAGCTGATCTCAGTAGTGGCAGCGGCTTCCCATTAGTGGTTTGCAGAACGCTAACTGCACTCAGCCTGCAGAAGCCGGCTCTCTCAGTGCAACTCTCCCCAGAGCTCTTCACACAGTGCAAGAAAGATGCAGTTGATTTGCCATTGATTATTTTCCTGTGCAGTTCTGGCCCCAGGTGCTAGCCGTGGAGGCCTTTTACACCACAGAAGACATCTATCTAGGTTGTTCTTCAATGTAAACTCAAAATGCATTTCCATATTAAGTATATCTGCCAGTTTGCACAATTCCAACTTTGTGACCTCAGTAAAATAAAAAAAAGTATCAAAGCCCCTGACAGACGCTTTAAGATCATTGTTCTAGCCTTTGAGCTTTTCAAAACTGATTGGGAGAAGTGAGTTCTACTGTTTCCCCTAAAGTCCCCGTCCCTGCCAGATTAGAATTGTGGGCACGTATATTTGATCAGGTGTCCATTACTTTGTGTTCAATTCACTAGTTTTCGTTTAGGACCACAATTCTCTATAAGAGTGGTTATATAGTTAACAAGAAAACTCCACATAAATCACCCGCAATATTAAGCAGATGGTCTGCTGATTTTGAGTGGGATGTTAACTTTCTTGTAGTCAGTCAGTTTTAAAATACAAAGTGCAAAATTTCGACTCTAAAAAACATTTGTGTTTGTGTGGCTACATCATTCGGGAATTCTATGACTTTTTTTCCCAGGGCATTCAATTCAGGAAAAAAGTTATAAAATGAATCTATTTGTTTGTTTCCAGACTAAGTTTTGTGCTGCGAACGTAATGCTGATTGCTTCATAATATGATTGTTGTCATTGTTTCTATGGCAGTGTCTTGTTTGATTATGTGTAGGTAGCCCATTTTTCTTGACTATTAGGCCCCCACGTAGTGGGGGCTTACAGAACCCTGGGAAAGGACAAAAGTTGGTAGGAGCCCGGCCGGCCATCTGGTAACCCAGCCCGCAGGGCCATCTGGTAACCCAGCCCGCAGGGCCATCTGGTCACCCAGCCCGCAGGGCCATCTGGTCACCCAGCCCACAGGGCCATCTGGTCATTGCTAAACATGTTTTAGTCATTGTTAAACATGTTCTAGTCCTTTTTACAGAGCTGTCATCGTTTAGGCCTTAGATATCTCTAATTTTAAACATTACAAGACTTCAAGAACCTGGCGATCCGCTAACCTGAATCTGTTAGCCATTCCTGCGTTTAGGTGCAAAACAGATGGAGGTAAATCTTTCACATTGTTTTCTCTAAAGCATGGATACTCACAAACATGTGCCCAGGGGCCGCAAAGTACAGTCTGTGGTGTGACCGAGGGCTGTAATGATGCCAGCAGGGTGGAGGTAGGGGGTCTGGGTGGGTCAGAGATTGTGTAAGGAGGTGTAGAAACATTCTAAATAAGTTGCCAAGCATTTATTTGCAGGTAAATAAATGCTTGCCCTTTTATTTAATATTTTTTTCTGAATATTATTGCTCAGCAACTAAACATCAGCTTGTGCTGCTGTTCATCAGGGGGGCCGCATGTAAAGGTCAAGAGGGCCGCAAGTGGCCCCCGAGCCGTACTCTGAGTATCACTGCTCCTAAGTTTGGAATCAGCTCCCTGTACCGTTGAGATTTTAGGAAATCTTGAAGTGGCCTTTTTCCTTATTGGATGATTTTTGCAGACATCTGAATGATTTTTTTTAATGTTCACCTTCCTCCTGTCAGGCCCTTATGGTTATGTCTTTCTTTTTAGGTGTCAATAACTTTAATTTCTGCGTCAACACCAGGATGCTCAGTGCTGAGTGACAGCACCCTCTATACATTCCTCCTATCATATCATATCATGTTATGTCATATCATATAATATCATATATCATATCATATCACGTCATGTCATATCATATCATGTAATGTCATATCAGATCAGATTAGATCAGATCATATATCATGTAATGTCATATATCTTGTCATATCATATCTTGTAATGTCATATCATATCATATCAGATCACATCATATCATGTAATGTCATATCATATACTTTCAGATCATATCATGCCATTGTAGAGATCTGTCATACCTTCGGCCTCTCCAAGCTATATAAATGTGCTAAATACAAGATTGAAAATGAGAGTTGGGCTTCACTCAAACAAGCATTGCTAATGCCAGTCATTTTTTCATACTGTGTAGTGAAAATGTTCTGTGAAGCTTCAGTTAGGCACAATATAGAAGTATCATGTGGGAATACGCAGCACAGGCCGCCCTTACAAGGAGCTGACATAGCGCAATCAACAGGAGTGAAAGCTTCCCTCATACACCATATGTACGTCGGGTGCAGTGGCAGAGCAGACTTCTCTCACACATACTTACAGGCAGCACCACTGTGAGCTACCTGCACTCAGAACATGTGTAGGATGGGTTGAAGAAGTGAGTGCGTGTGCACAAATACACACACTCGCAGTGCCCCATACAGGTGCTGCAGAGGCAGTGGCACCAGGACCCAGTGGCCGAGTGGGCCCCTCTACACACCAGCTAAAGCATCCATGGTTTACTACCCAGCAGGTAGTTAATAGGCCCATTTCTCTATCACACACACACACTGAGAACAGAACAGCGGTTCAACCTACAGTAACAATTCTCACACATCGAACAGGTACGAACAGGTACACTGTTAGATGTGGAGATGGGGGCAAGCTTAGAGAGTAGTACCCCTATCGGTAGGTGACAGCATTTCTCATTCACCACACAACTCTCAACCCAAGTAGCACAGTTCTAAGGTAACAAACAGCTGTAGGAGCTGGAGAGGGAATGTACCTCCAGCAATCATTAATGTCAACTTGAGCCCTGTGCACATGAAGGAGCTGTTTGTGGTGGAAGCCACTGCATGGCCTTAAAGAAGAGGAAGGGGGAACAGAGAGAGCTGCAGGAAGAGAGGTCCTTGTGAGGCAGACACCAACAGCTCATGGTACAGAAAATGTTGAGCGTGAGGTCCAGCTAAACTGACCTATACCAAGCAAAACTAACAGACCCACAATTCTAGTTGGTGTGTCTGGAACTCTCACATATAGGTGATATACCATAATAAGACATATCCTACCTATCCAAGGAACAAGATGTAGGCACTGAAGATGTTTGTGGGTCTGTGTGCACTCATTTGCCTTTGTAAATATGATTGCTATCGGCATTTGTAAAATCATAACAGACATCAACAGATAATGAGAAGCATTCCACAACTTGTGAAGTATAGTGACCGGCCCAATTATATCACTGGGTCATTGCACATAAGTGAATCACCTGTGTTATTTCACTTGTTCTTCCATCAGATCTAGAGCAACCGTATAACGCAAGATAAAGGGGCTTCTCTGCAGAATGTGGTGAGGAGCCCTTGACAATCCCATAATCTCACAGAGTAGGCCTTGGGTTGTAAGGGGCACCACAGTGGAGGTACCCCCAGAAGCTTAGGTGCTTCAGGAGCCCGTGTTAATCAAAAGAGAAACATGTTGAAGATCGTTGTTACAGAAGATCGTGTGACCGACATGCACACTGTCAAACACCACTGTTAAGGTAAAAGGCAAGTGCCAACTAGATCACAGAGGTTTTCTCTGGCTTCAGAGACTTATGCCTAAATAATTTGATGTTTGCACAGGGAGAGTATGATCGAATAGCATTCCCAAATGCCAGAAGTTTAGTTGTTGAAATTGAGATAAAGACATTTAATGCCTGAATAAGGTAGAGGATCAAAACATTTAATAGAGGTTGTTTGCCCTGTAGATAGATTTGTGCTACACAAAACATCACACATACATACAAATGTGGAGTTCAGTATAGTAAATTTATACTTCCCTATACAAACTATTCTTCATAATAATCCTCTTGTCAATATTTTGGCCACAATATTTTTGCAGTCAATATGCTGAACCTCAATTATTTAGAGATAGGTAAAATTGATTGCTAATATCGTCAAATCCTACATCATATGGAGGAAATTCTTCGGTGATCACTCCATCACAAGATGTCAGTGTCCCTAGTAATACGAAGGCAAATTTAGGGCTTACAGATGTTTGCACACGGTCATCTGGGAGATGCTCTAGCATTTCCAGATTTGTTTTGGTCTAAAGATACATAACTAGTCCTCGTATTTATGGCCCGACTGTGAGGCATTGTAGGCATCTCGAAAGAAATATCTCAGTATCTCATTCCATGAAGTAAATTACCTCTTCTTTCAATGTCGTTGACCGTATGCAATTCAATGTACTGCTAATATGCATGCATTTTATGGAAAAGTTCAAGATTGCTTGATTTTGTCAGGAAGAGCATCTTAGATTTCAAGAGATTTTACAATAAGACCATTGTTATTGATCTATAATCGCGATGATGCGGTCCTGTGCAAATTTTAGCCACCAGTAAGTTTTAAAAAGGACCTTTGCTGGCCACATTATTCCCAGATGACATTCCAAAGCTCTGAAGCTTGGTACTCATTACCCCCCCCCGTTATCACATTTTATGTGATCGATACGTAAACCGCCAGAAAGTCTTTGGCTTTATCACCAATGTTCTCACAATTTATTTTACGGCAAATGGCTCATAAAGGACATTCATGAACAAGCCTATAAGGTTTGTTAAGTATGAAATTCAGGTTTAAAAGATTTTTGTTAGGGTTTCCAGTTTAGTGTTTTTCGTAGCCACTTTAAGATGTGGCCTAACCATTTGGGTAGGCCTATTGCTATTGGAGCAGGACAAAGACTGCTTTACATATGGTTGGTCACTGTCTGCAATGGCAGAATGGGTAAAAAGAATTGTAGACTTGAATGTGGCCATAGAAGTTACAAGTGGCTGAAATTAATGCAGTTTATACACCAATCACAATTCTGTTTTCCTCTTTTGGCCACCTTAAGACCCATTTACTCCACACAGTAATGGGTGATAAAGAGTGCTTCCTCAAAACAGACCTTCATATTTGTATCCGCCCACCCTCAATTTCTACGAAAAGATGTCACCAGATCCTGCCAAGGCCTTGAGTCAACCTTCAGAGCAGTAGCGTAGCAAGGTCAGGTGGTACCCGGTGCGGGAAATTTCGTGTCACCCCCGGCTTGACAAAAATGGCATATACACATATTTTTGACATTTTGTCGGCCCCCCCCTCAGTGATGACACCCGGGTCGGCCAGCACCCCCCACAACCCCCTTCCTACGTCATTGCTTCAGAGTGCCTGTGACAAAGGTTAAGTCCTATATTTCACTATTGCCTTTTTATTTCCACATACATGGCACCTGAACTATACAACTCAAACCTGGAACTCTGCCAATTTAATAACCACAAGCGTAAGTACTTCATTCCATTGTTCTCATCCACTCTATCAATTTGCAAAAAGAGCATAAATTAACATCAGTGCATCTTCAAAGAACACTTGAGCAAATCAAATGGAATTTGCATATGCGCATTTGTAAGACGCCTATGCGTCAATTACAAGCTTGTAAGGGACACTCACTGTGTCTTTTGATAGAGGGGCAGTGGAGTGTGTTGCAGTCATAGTGCACTGCTTGCCACTGGTTTCAACCCCTGTACACTGCTTAAATAGTGCCCGTGGTTGCAGGTGGTAGGCAATGGTGCACATTTTGGGAGACTTGGGCTTATTTCTCATCAGATTTTGACACAGGGAAAGAGATGGAAAGGCAGAAGAGTGATGAAGAGAAAGATAGGAAAATAGTTACATGGAGGGAAAGTAGGGGTGAAAAAGAACCTGCGGGTAGAGGGTGGAGATCCAATCCAGAACAGAGACAAGGTTCTGAATTGGCTCTAAGAGCCATAACGCAATCTCAGCACTCAACATATCTGGCTTTAAAATCATCACGTAAAAACATGATAAAAACTCATCAAAATTCAAAAAGTGTTTTTCCATATCATTTTTTGCGGTGTTTTTTTAATACCTCGTTTTTTACAGCATGATCTTGGTCCGAAGCACTGGAGTGCTTTGCATTTATATATTTTTTCTTTCTTTTTTTGGCGATGGGGTGATTGGGTGGGCAGAGGCCAGGATTCCTGCCTGGCTCTCCAGTTCCATGGTCAACAGCTCTAGACACCAGAACACATCTATTCACCTTCTAACATGCACAAGGGTTTAACACTGAATTATACCTCTGCATGGAGTGACATTTATCAGAAGTGATAGTTTCTAAACATGAACATAGAAGCATTCATGACCCTCTCCCCCGCCCTGACAACATGTCAAAAAAGGCACTCACTTATATGCATCGTACATGTCGTTCAGATTTCTATTAAAGAAGGAGGCAGATTAGTTTATTAAAACATGGGAGAGAGGTTTCTTTGACAGCGCTCATCCTAAAATGATGTATTTAAAGGTTGTTGTCACCGAAAAGTCCCTCATATGGTGAAGAACATGTACCCCTGCCCTGAGTGTCCTAGCTGCAATGATGTCTGAATCCCTGGTACTGATTTTTGTTGTCATGGGCAAACACAGATTCTTCATGTGCACCATGACATAGGTCTGTCTAACAGAATGCGGTCTTATTGGACCAGCAGGAGTGCCCAAAGCGCTAACCTTAGTAGTGAAATGATTCTACCTTTGCCAGAATTACGCAGCACATGCACGGTGGTGGCAGCATACCTCGTAGTGATTAGTACAAGGAGCATGCCATTTTACAGGCTCACTCATGCAAAGTTTTGCTGCTGCTGTGTGCTTAACTCACCTTTGGACTACATCAAGTTAGCATGTAGTGATGTGGAATGCATGTAACTTGTATGCATGTGCTGTGTGTATGTGTGCCTATGAATGATACAATTCATGGAAGAGTCTGACCTCTATTTTGAGAGACCCTAGGCTAACAGTAAGAGCATGAGGAGGTAGAGGCATCCCTCACATATAGATTTGTGGTTTGCTGCATTCCTTTGAGCTGGGTTGGACACACACGCACAGGACAGGTCACTGTAAGGAGATGGGGCTGATAAGAAAATCATAAAGAGTAGGGCCGAGGCCCTGGGGGTAACCTTTTCATACACATTTCACTGCAGCTTACTCTCGGGTATGAATCTCTGATCACTCCCATTGCCAGATTTGAAATAATTTCTGCTGTGACACATTGCTTACAGGAGGAAGGGCAGAGCAGAGGAGAGGGCACTTCAAAAGGAAGCAGACCCCTAAAAAGAAACTTCAAAGACTCAGACCCTAAATCAGATTTACTGTCTGGAAATGGACTACAAGGCTACAAGAAGGGGAGTTCGAGGCCCCCCAAAACGTAGCGGCTGCTACTGGACCCGGGTGGTGAAGAGGACAAAAAAAAAATGTAAAACACTTACCCTGTTACAGCCGGCCGCCACCTCTCGTCCGTCCTCTTATTCCTGTCTCCAGTCCCGGCAGCAGGAAGCAGCAGGAAGCAGCAGGAAGTACCCGGGCTCCAAGGCTCCCCTGAGCCAATCACAATGCTGCAATGCAGCGTTGTGATTGGTCTGAGTGTCGTGGTTCGGTGCTCAGATGGGAAATGGGAGACTGGGCATGTTCTTCACCAGGCTGTGCATTACACCCTGATGGGGAAGATGTAAAGTGTGCATGACTGTTTGGCTAGTCCAAGCAGTCATGAGCACTTATGGGGTGCAAACCACTCCTCACCTTCTCTGGCCAGCACCGTCCTGCAAGCCACTGACTGCAACAGGAAAACTAAAATGATAATAACAATGCATCATTATCATTCTTTTTTTCCTCTTGAACAGTGGGGTGACGCTTCTCCGCCTTAGCGGAGGAGCCGTCACTGCACTAAAACTGTCACTTGTCGGTGTATGGAAGGGAAGCTCTAAAAGACTTCTGCCTGTGACTGAAAGTTAAAGACTTGAAAGTCTCTCTTGTCAGGAAAACCAAAGGAAACATTCCATTGCTTTGGAGGAGAGGCAACAACACTCAGCTGTGGCAGAATAGTATGCTTTATACTCAACCGAGGCACCTTCCGCACATGTGAGTGAGACACTCCCTGCTGTTGCGGGTAAGACTGAGCGAAAGACTAGAAGCCCTGAGGATATCTTGAATCCTATATAGCGCTTCCATGCTGGAACAAGTTTGACTTTTCTAACAATAGTCAGAGTGGGACACCTGAGACTGAGACTGCTAGTAGGGCCTAACCTGACTGTGGCCTATAGTGAATGGGGAATGACCACCACTGATAGTGAGAGAGACATGTGACTCAGGGGACTGCCATTAAAACATTATCTCCCTAAACTCAAGTGACTGTGTGTATAATCTCTATATACCGTATTTGACTTTGTGGTGGTAAATAAATACTCCTTTTGTCATAAAAGAAAGTATTTGATTGGACAATCATTTATTGCAGCTATTAAACGTATTTTGAGTTGTGAACCTCTGTTCATCCACCTATGACTAGCTCAGCCCCCCTTCCCCTGCCCCCCCCCCCCCCCCGAGAAGCTTTGGACTTCTCGACCAGCGCTGCCACTGAGAGTCAAGCGCTAAAGGGGTAGTTGGCACTGTTGCTCAGGAATGATAGCCGGTTGGGCCCCAGGACATCAAAAATAAAAGGTCTCAACTCCCACGGTTGAGCCCAGTGGATCCTGCTTGCCCCGTGGCCCTCTGAACAGGGTTGTGACAAACGTGCTCTAAAATATGATGATAAAGGAAAAGGAGGCACAGTGCAATAAGGTAATTACCTAGGATCACACAATCTGGTCAAATAGAGAAGCCGGGATTGGTGCCAGGTTTCTTGGCTTCACCTTGTACGATTCATTCACTAGATGAAAGGGAGGAAGGCTTGGTGACTGAGATAAGAGGGTGGGTGGCAGCACCCACACACCACATGAAGGTTCACCTAATTTAGGACTCAGACAACTGACTCAAACTTGGCTCATGCCTTCAGTGGCTCACCCACCTCTACCTGCATGAGTGAGATTAAGAGCCAAGTACAGGGTGGTGAAAAACAGAAATGGCGTAAGTTGGTAACCAGTGCATTCGGCAGCACCACCATTTAGCAACTCTCGCATTTGGAAGCGTTGGTGGCAGCCTCCTAACACAAACCATGGAGCTCCGCACTTGTGTAAAACAGTGTCCGAGTGGCCCATAGGGCAATCAGGCAACGCTTAAAAGGCTGGTCTGACAGGTTGTTATGTTATGTTAAGTTATAATATTTCTAAAGCGCAAACTGTTACCCGAAGGTGTCCTGGCGCTGTCGAGGTCAGTGTGTGGGACGGTTTCTTGGCTGTTTGTGGCCCTGTTTTATGGCCAGGGGGGGCAGTATTTTTACAGTTAATTTCTATGATATTAGCACAAGCATTGCCTGCAGCAAGCAGAAATGCATTCAGTCTCTCCCACCTTGCAAAACATTTCAGTGTGTTTACAAGTGTAAAACGGCCTTGATTTGCAAATGTGGGCCAATTGTTTAGCTATCTGATTCGCTAAAGGAGGGCCAGTTTTAATTTGGTACCCAGGCCAACTTTTTCTGTCTCAATCTGATCCTCTGTACAAATTAAGCACTTTCGGGTATAAAAAGAATGTAAAGTCAAAAGAATGCGAAGGCAACATCCTTGGCATCCCGTGCCTGGCATCCCGTGCCTTGTTTGCTGCTGGAATCTGTGACCCAAGCCGTCCTGATCCTGACATTTTTGTGGTTATGTTTTCCTTCAGAACTACTCAGCCCTGCAGAGCCTTCCAAAATCACAGAAGCAGCCAGTAAAAATAGTTGCTGGCACCAAACTGGTGGCTTCAGGCACTTTTCTCCTTCTACTTTTGTCTTTTCTTTTGGTCAGCACATTTGTGTTCCCTTCACACGTCCAACATTGTTGCAACATGCTCAGAAAGTGTTGTATAAATAGAACACTCTCCTCTTTTTTATTTTATTTTTCAATGAAGAACAGTGTATAAATACATAAGAAATTAGCATAAAATGAAATATTAGTGGCCATTTCAAGAAGATATTCGCATAGTGGGACAGAAAAGAAAAAACAACAAATAGGGCAAAAGTTATTCTGTTTCCGGTTCGACACAACCTTTACATGTGTGGGGTCACGGCACGTGCTCGCTACAACCCATGCACTTTGCTGTAGCTCTCGTGTTGTCCACTCAGTTTTGCTATGAATTCCTCACAAAGTGTTCAAAAGATTGAAAAACTAACCAATCGTGCACAGCCAAAAGCAAGGGGTTTTATTTCTCTCTCTCCTTCTGTAGGACCTTTGGCCATTCATTTACCACTTAGAACCCTGACAAACTGTAACATGAAAATGCACCCACCCAATTTGGCCAAGCCCACGTTTCGACTTTTTTTGTTGTATTGTTGACCTGGGTAGCGGTACTTATCCTATACCCAGATGGAGCAATATTTGGGCTTACATCTGATATCTGTCTGACATCAGCCCTAACCATGATCCTGGCTGTGTGGCATCCAATCCTATGCTTGTATTTGGGAGCTGGCTTGCATCAACTCGTGCTTGTATCTGGCATCTTGCTTGAATCTGATGTATGCAAAAAGGCTGACGTGTGTGCAACGTACAGGTCTTAAGAACAAATTCTGACAAGGTCAATTAATGTAATCTCATTACACAATTCCAACACCTGCCATTTACAGTGCTATGCATCTATGCAATATGTGGTAGTGAGTGCTATTTTGTCATGCCACAACATATTGTAGATTTAGTATACATTAGAACAGGTGTTCAGTCAGCAGTAGCCAATGTGTGATACACTACACTACGGGGCATATTTAAATGGACATTGCGTCACCGGAGCATCACTTTTTCCGACGCTCTGGTGGCGCAATGCCCTGCTCCATATTTATAAGGCGGCACTAAGCCACTTAGCATGGCTTAACGACTGTCTCGTAAATATGGCCCTTCTCACCATAGTTTTCTGCTGCAAAGGGGCGTGCAATGGGTGTTGCTGTGGGCTTTATCACGCAACGCCCATTGCTTTTTGACACTGCCCCAGATTTACAAGGACCTGTAAATCTGAGGCAGCACCACAAACTAATGCAAACTAATGACTTTCAAAAGGAGGTGTTATAGTGGCGCAATGAGGAGAAATGTTTTTTTCTCCTCGTTTTATGGCATATTCTACATTACAAAAGCAAAATGTAGGCCTGAAGCAAATTGAGAGGCCACAGGTACCTTACAAAAAGATCTTTGTTAAGGAAAATATTGTGCTTACCCCACTCTGCCACATATACCATCAAAGCAGACCTTGGATATTAGGGATAAAGGACACCGATCCTTTCGGAAGCAAACAAAAAAAACTAGCAAAATAAAAAGATCTACAGGTGACATTTGGAGAGACGAGTAACTTCTTAGCCCTAGACGCATACAAATAACATCAGAGAAATAACAAAACTAATGCATTGAAAGTTAAAGTTCTAAGATATTTACAAGAACATATTTCAGCCAAACTAATAGGACGGCGTAAAAAAAAAAAATAATGGCTTGAATCTCCTCTCTAAGCCCTTCCAACAAAATTAAAAGATTACCAAAATGTCCTGCCAAATACAGAATTCTGATTATTTTTGGGATTTGTCTACAGCATGCCTGCGCTATCAGTGAATGTTTTTGGTATAAATCAAAGCTTAAGAATGAGCTTGGAGCCCGCCCAATACTTACCAATACTAACCATGGGTTGGCTTTCACTTCACTCTTGTTTCCTTGCTTCTTACTCACTTCACCTCCCGCTTCCTGTTGGCTGCTCACTTCGTCCGGCATTCTTCTCTGGGCTTCTGTCCATGCTGTGGTGCATGGACCCAGCACAACTTCCTGTTTATGGCCAGTGTCCTTCTACTGGCTGTGCTCTCCTAAAGGTACTTTTTAAAAGTTTTGGTCATGCCCTCTAAAAGAGAGCATGACACTGTAAGGTATCTCGACATCCCAGCGGTAAACAACGTTTACAACGCAAGCCATTACAATGCAAGTCGTTACAATGACACGTTGTTACATCGCATGCCATTACAATGCACTGGTTACAACAACTTACTGTAGGGGGCAGAACGTGTTGGATTTGTTGGATTTTCAATCCAACACCTGCTCTACAGTTGCACACACTGGAGTTGGAATAACTCCAGACTCCCCCCTACAGAGAGTTGTTGTAATGACTTGCGTTGTAATGGAATGCGATGTAACAACGCGTCGTTATAGCTACTTGATTTGTAACAGAATGCATTGTAAACGCATGCATTGCAACAAGTGTTATTCCACCCTGCTGTCCGTTTTTACCCCCAACACCCCCGTCCACTTTCACCCCCATCCATTTTGTTCCCTGCACTCATATTACTTAATCATCTCTGAGCTGTTTTTACACATGTTGCACTGCAGCATGAGCTGCTGTGCAACATGTTTTAAAAGAAAAAAGTGCTATGATGCCGTCAATGCTTGCTGCATCATATCACTTTTTTTTTTACTTCAAGCCATGTTGCATAGCAGCTCGTGCTGCTGTGCAACGTCAAAAATAATTAAAAAACCAATAGATTTTGCAGCGGTGAAACCTATTGGATTTGCCAATGCTTGTTTATTCAAGAGCAGGTAATATTAAGCATATTACCATCCAGATAACATACAATTCAGCCAACCCTGGAAATTATATATGCAAACTTGATGCAATTAAGGACCTTTCACATTTCTTGTTAAGCTGCCTCTGAATAGGAAGGAAGCCAGTGGTCTCCATATATACCCAATATTGGGCGAACGGGATGAGCCATACATGGCCCCCATTGAGAGTTATAAGGATGAACAAAATGCAAACACTGACTATGTTTCCCCACCTGTCTCTAACTAGCTGTATTAGCATTCAACAGACACCCTGCTTGGTCCCGTTATACCCTTCTCTCCCTCCAACGCCTAGTCGTCTCCTCCTGAGACATTGCTGTGCCAGGCTCCCGACACAAGCTCTTGGTGTCACTGTCAACCATCTTTAAACTATAGTTTGAGATGCTACACCCTTCATTTTGAAATCATTGGGGATTGTTATGGTTCCACTCATGTTTGTTAGTTCTATTCACAAATTCACTAAGAACAAAACTGCCATTGCTTCCAGATGACCAGGCAGGTCTATAGCATGGTCGTATATTTGATCAACTTGCCTTCTTGCTACCTTGATGACATGAGCAATAATATGAAGCTCGGGTGGAGGCGTGAAGAGATATTTCACTGAGTCTTACTCTGGTTGAATACTTTTCCAATGCAGTTTTATATTGTTATGAATCAATGCTTTTTCTTTGCTGAATAATTGCATGAATGATTGTAACCCTGCATGAAATGCCAATAATTTTTTTTTAAAATGCATCTACATAAAAACACACTGAGATAAGATTATCACAGGTACTCAGACAAGACTATAACGTCAAACGCTTTCTCAAGAAATCAAAAAAGTGGTCACAAAAAATAAAATGAAAAGTTCCAGAAAGAAGCATTTAAATGCCCCCACCCCATCCATCTGCCTTTTACCTGCTGCATTAATTGCTGTGATGTTCTTAGTGGGGCACTTTGGGAAATACTCAAGAGGCAGGGAAATGGGGGTATAAGGTGATGTAAACATGGAACGGGGAGTTAAATGAGTTTGAATGGGATATAGTTGGAGGAAAAAAGAAAAGAAGGAAAGTTGAGAGGGAAGTGTATCATTAGGAACACCCCATTTTTAGGTCTCGCCTAGCATTGCTGCGCACATGCGCAGTATGCTCGGCGAGATTTATTGTCAAGGAGGACTTTGAGAAAAGGGATTGAAGCCCCGCCCCTTATTTCCGTTGGCTTGCGTCACCGTTTATGGTAAACGTGGGCTGTCATTGGAAATATGCTTTCTTTGTTGCCTCCTTTTCACTTTTTTGTCCGGCCCACACGGACTGGCTCATCTGCTTTCCTTCTGTCGTGAAGGTATTTCTTATCTTTGCGGGAACCATATGTTTTCACTCAAACAGATGGTGAACGCTTGTTTTTTATGCAGATTTCTATAGCGCGTACTCTACCTGAAGGTATTGGAGCGCTTTACATGAGCTCCAGTTACGTACAAAAGGGCACATTCAGGCACAGGGAGATTATGTGATCGGCAGGCAGGGCTGCTCGGGAGGAGCGCTTGAGGCAGGCTGGCATGGTGTTTTTTGTAATGCAGATTTCTATAGCACAAACTCTACTTGAAGGTATTGGAGCGCTTTACATAAACTCTGGTTACGTTACACAAGGGCACATTCAGGCACAGGGAAATTATGTGATCCGCAGGCAGGGCTGCTCGGGAGGAGCGCTTGAGGCAGGCTGGCACGGTGTTTTTTTTTTTTAATTCAAATTTCTATAGCGCGAACTCTACCTGAAGGTATTGGAGCGCTTTACATGAGCTCCGGTTACGTTACACAAGGGCACATTCAGGCACGGGGAGATTATGTGATCGGCAGGCAGGGCTGCTCGGGAGGAGCGCTTGAGGCAGGCTGGCACAGTTTTTTTTTTTAATGCAGATTTCTATAGCGCGAACTCTACCTGAAGGTATTGGAGCGCTTTACATGAGCTCCGGTTACGTTACACAAGGGCACATTCAGGCACGGGGAGATTATGTGATGGGCAGGCAGGGCTGCTCGGGAGGAGCGCTTGAGGTAGGCCGGCAAGGTGTTTTTTTAATGCAGATTTCTATAGCGCAAACTTTAGCTGAAGGTATTGGAGCACTTTACATGAGCCCGGTTACGTTACACAAGTGCACATTGAGGCACAGGGAGATTATGTGATCGGCAGACAGGGCTGCTCAGGAGGAGCGCTTGAGGCAGGCTGGCATGGCGTTTTTTTTTAAAGCAGATTTCTATAGCACAAACTCTGCCAGAAGGTTTTGGAGTGCTTTACATGAGCTCCGGTTACATTACACAAGGGCACATTCAGGCGCGGGGAGATTATGTGATAGGCAGACAGGGCTGCTCGGGAGGAGCGCTTGAGGCAGGCTGGCATGGTGGTTTTTTTTTAATGCAGATTTCTATAGCGCAAACTCTAGCTGAAGGTATTGGAGCGCTTTACATGAGCTCCGATAACGTTACACAAGGGCACATTTAGGCATGGGAGATTATGTGATTGGCAGGCAGGGCTGCTCAGGAGAAGCGCTGGAGGCAGGCTGGCACAAAGTTTTTTTTTATGCAGATTTCTATAGCGCGAACTCTACCTGAAGGTATTGGAGCGCTTTACATGAGCTTCAGTTACGTTACACAAGGGCACATTCAGGCACGGGGAGATTATGTGATCGGCAGGTAGGGCTGCTCGGGAGGAGCGCTTGAGGCAGGCTGGCATGGTGTTTTTTTTTTAATGCAGATTTCTATAGCGCGAACTCTACCTGAAGGTATTGGAGCGCTTTACATGGACTCCGTTTACGTTACACAAGGGCACATTCAGGCACAGGGAGATTATGTGATCGGCAGGCAGAGCTGCTCAGGAGGAGCACTTGAGGAAGGCTGGCAACGTGTTTTTTTTAATGCAGATTTCTATAGCGTGAAATCTACCTGAAGGTATTGGAGCGCTTTACATGAGCTCCGGTTATGTTACACTGGGGCACATTTAGGCACGGGGAGATTATATGATCGGCAGGCAGGGCTGCTCGGGTGGAGCGCTTGAGGCAGGCTGGCACGGTGTTTTATTTTTTTATGTATGGCGCCGCCCCTAACTGCTTTGGGTTGCTCATCCCCAGACCTTCTTCGTGACAGTGGAATCCCCTCTAATTCTCAGATGAGACCTTCATGCCACAGCTTTAGATCATCAGCGCGCAACTTAGCCTCCCCAAGTTGATGCGCTTAAACTTTTTTTATTCATTGCTTCTCTTTTCGACCTTGTTGTTCACGTTTCTGACTTATATTTGAAAACTAAGTTGTGTGTCCCGTATATGGTGTAGAATCTGCGTTCAGGACCTGGACACTGTAACCGTGACCAATAGGAACAACCATTAAAAATGCAATAGGTCTCGCCTTTCATTAAGTTAAAGCCATTTGCTTTGCTATACAATACCATTAGCAAAGCAAATGGCTTTAACTTAATCAAAGGCAAGGCCTATTGCATTTTCAATGCTTGTTGAGCTAGTGATCCTCATCTAGACACTCAATACCCACCTCTGACGCTATCTTGAGTGTATGCAGCCACTTGTACTTTCTGCCATGCCATACTTTGGAGACCTTGCATTTCCTTGCACCATGTCCTATAGGTTAGGGTTCACCAAACTGAGCTGATTTTGGTGGGTTGGGAAAATGGAAGCAATGAAAACAAGCAAAAATGCCATAGGTCTCGTGGCAGATGTCTCCGCGAGTGCGAGTCTTCAGGTGGGGCATAGGGTGGGGCTGGTGTCGACCATACCACATTGTCATGCGCATTGCGCAGAAGCGCAATTAAAAGTGCGCATGAGCGTGCCGCGACGAGACGAGTGAGGTGAGGTGAGGCGAGGTGAGGTATCCCACCAAGAGTGACTACTGAGAAAGAGACTGACCGTCACCGTGCGACAGCCCTGGCCCGGTCATAATTAATTATTACTAGCCCCTGCTGCCTGGCTACCCAGTCTTTCCCTGTCTTTGGCTGCCTCTCGCGCCTGCCTCTGAAGCTGCAGGCCACCCAGGCCTCAGGTGAGTCTGTGTGTTCTTTTTCAGTGTTTATTCCTGTCAGGATTGTGTTATTTGGCAATGGGCTGTTAATAATAAGCTACAGGCACTGATTAATGCTGCTCAATTACCTCCAATCACGGCGGAAATGTTTCAGGGATCGCGTGCGTTGACGGGCCCTGGGGGCCCTCTAAGGAGAGTGCAGATCAATTTCAGTGTATTTTGCCGCAAAACCTTTTACTGTTTACAATGCAACCTCACCAGGATGGGAGGCAGGAACTTACTCATTCAGGTGACCTACCCGGGGATAGGAAGGGGCTTTCTTCTTTGCAAGACTCGAAAATGGAGCAGGCTCGGTGGCGTCAGCTCTTTGTGCCTGTGTGTTGACCGGCCTTCATTTAACCAGAGCTGTGCAGGTTGCAAAGCTTGCTTTTTGTTTTAACTTTCGCAAAGGCGTATAGAAAACTTTGCAACTTTCTGTCACGATTGAAACCTTTTTCAGGACGAGTCAAAAAAGTTCTGCGTCAGACGCACTCTTTACAAAGTCGTGTTCTTTCCCCGAAAAATACATTATTGTGCATAGAAAGAAATCCTCAGCAAAGGGTTAACTTGCAGAGAGGAATGCCGCGTGCCTTTCCTAGCTTGGCTGGGTTCAGTTAGGCAGTTATCATATAAATTGCATTTAAAATTATTTTTGAATTTACAAAAAAACTTTGCACGGGCAAAAGCGAATAGGGAAACTTCACAGAGCAACAACTTTGATAAAAGTTCACCAGTATAAAGCAAACTTTCCTCACATCTACATAGACCCCTATTTAATTTCAACCACAAAGCCTTGCACAGGATACGGGCTCATAAACCGGGTCTGGTGGCTTAGTAGACTAAGGCATCTATTCACTCAAGGGGCCTGTGTTTGACCTCATAGTCAAAGGTTCAAATCCTGGTGGGTGCACTCAGCCTTTCATCCTTCTGAGGTTTATAAAATGAGTATTATTGAGTTGGGTAACAACAAACATCTGTTATTCAGTGCCAACATGCCAGTGTGGGTGAACGTGTGCTTTACAAATAAACATGCTATGTTTTATGAACTGACTGGCATTGCACCCTAAGAACTTCTCTTCTGAGCAGTGCTGTCACTGCCTGTCTTGAGCTAAGGCAGGTTTGCTGAAAAGTGCTGGTCCTGTTCAGATAAACGTTATGTTATATACTGAGTTGTATTATGTACAGCACATAGCCAATGATGTTTATATAGGGTTTGCCTTCCAGATATTGGCCTCTTGACACCAGGTTTTATTCTATCTCCTCAACTTGAGATGTTCCATGGTTGCCTGATTGGTGTGGACTAAAGAGTTACACAGTTTCGAGGCCTGGACTAAGACCACACACTTTCCAATCTCTGTGGAAGGAAGAAACTACTACCAGACAATTGTCAGCCAAGTGCAAATAATGACCTGGAATATAATGGAAAGATTTGGAAATAAGGTCTGGTGAGTCTAAGTGAAGGAGGTGTAAGGATTTGAACTCAGTCCTTGTGCAACGTCAAGGCAAACAGACCAACACCTGGGTGCAGCGCTACAGTTGTAGAGCCTGAAGAAAGTGGCACACACGCCCATTGTGGACTTATAGGGGCCTATTCACATAGGCAGTTTTGAGAACGTAGAGTAGAACTCGTGTAGGACTCTTGTACTTACTCTTACATGCCTGTGTATATTGGCACAAAACAATTACAACTGGAATAAAGTGACAATATCCAGGGAATATGTTTATACAATTCTTACAAATAGAAATGTCTTTTGCCCTCTTTCAGTGGCAGCTGGCATCTTTTTTTTGGGGGGGGTACGTGTGAAAACACTATTTAAAAAAACACTAACATGACGGCCTCCGCTCCGGACCTCTGCTTGCAGGTACTGTATGCTGCAACTCCCTTGACCAATCCTGGCACTGCTCTCATGCAGCATAAGAGCAGCGCCCTGATAGGATGGAGCAGCCTCTCTCTGCACACCACACCGCTCTGGAGGCCTGCACTTGCTCTAACATAGTTGTTAAGACAGCTGAGTTATAGATGTTTAAAGCACGCATGTGTGGTTGGCAATCACAAGATGGCCGGCCAAACAGATATATACACTTTAAACAGTGCAGACAGCCCACACTCCTTCCTGCTGATGTCACTCAGCAGGCCCCGCCCCATCCTGAAGTTCTGTTTGGGACGGGAATGAATAAATAAAATGGTAATGAATTACCATTTTATTTTTCATCTCTGGGGCTTTGGGTGTAATTAAGAGGGGCGAAAGAGGAGCCGTCCCTACCCTCTTTGCACTTCTACCAATCAGAGACATCTTAAGGATTTGGGGGGCCCTAGGCCAAGCATATGTTGGGGGCCTCTGTGAGGAACAGTTTTGAATTTATGATCCTATTTCAGCTCTTTCATGCCCTCTTTGGCCAAGCCACTGATAGTGCACAGACACACTGATCTAAATTCTAAATATGTTTACATCTAATATTCAGGGATAGTGAACTGTTTTTTCAATGTTGTAACACAGCAGCAGCGCACAAATATCACTGCAAATTTTCTCTGCGACACCCTCCCATTTCTCATATGTGAGGTCCTGTTTTGTTCTAAAAGAAACTATTTTATGGCTGTTGCATGAAACAAACACATTTCTCTATAAAATGTCTGCTATAGACACACATATCACCCACATTTAAAATAAAGCAAAGGAAATTGGTATTTAAAACAATATGTTTAAGAATCATTCAGTGCCATCAAGGCAAGACTCTGCAGAACAGAGGTGGTTCTATCAGGGGCCCCCCTTAAAGGCTGGGGCCTGGGCCAAAGCCCACTTTTCCCATGCTTAAAAACGTCTCCTCTACCAATAGGGAGTTGGATGTTTTAGAGCTGATTCATAATGTGGGGTCAGAGTTTGTAAAAGAGTACTCCTGCTGTACTACTTCAAGTGGAGTAACAAAGGTACCGCAGTGCAAGGGGGGGGGGGTCCCCGAGCTCCAGGGTCCCCCTCAGCACAGGAACCTGGCCTGAGAGCTTCTGAGTGAGTCCTTAGGTGGCCCCTCCATGTACTTTGCAGGGGGGCCCCCTCATGTTTTGTTACGCCACTGATCCTGCCACACGCGTTGTGACACGCACCGGCATCTCTCAGCCTGTTGAGTTCTTCTGCTACCCGTTACCCGTGTTGTACATTGACTCCTGTGACATGAGGTGTGGAGGGAAAACTCGCACTTTCATTACGTAATGTTGATTGAATGGCGGACGTGGAACTAACATGGTTGACGATGAGTGAGGGGAGGTTACGTGGTACTCTACTTTTGCTTTTCCCTTATTCAATCCATCTGTGATTTATAACACTACGAATTCATGCCCTGTCCATGGCTCATCGCGGAACCCACAATGCCTGTGCTTCCTCAAACGTATGTGTAGCTGTTCCTATTCTACTGACCATACCACAATGTATGATAATGTCCATGGCAAAAGGATATATGTTAACTAAAATCCAATCAAATACATTAAAAAAATATATATGATGATATGGAAAGATTTAAACAAATCGATAGGGCACACTGTGAAAAAAGGAACAGGGGTTCTAAAACACAAAGAAGGGACTTGTCTGTTTTATCCCTGAATCTAACACACTATCATAGAAAGAAATTTGCTAAATATTTTCATTTGTGTAAGGCTGGAGACTTAAAGTAATAGATTGTCATTCAGTAACATTACTTGTCACGTAACAGGATACATAGGTCATGTAAACCTTATTTTTAATCCAAAAACCAGGTGTAAAATGCTTTATTAGAAACAAGCACTGTCAAAACCATTAGGTCTCTAGCTGGCTCCTAGCTTTTGACTTTGTCAGTGCTGGCCAACCCCTACCATAGATACCCTGGCTGCTGAAGTACAGGAGGCTGAGTGAGGTATGAGCTAAACGGTTTTCAGAGGGGAAGAAAGGATCTTTAGTGAGTGGCAGAGCGGCAGACAGTTCACAGACAAGTCCTATAAAACAAGCATTTGCAATGCAATAGGTCTCGCATTTACACGAGTTTGAGCTATTGACATTGCAAATAACAAAGCTTTTTATTTGTGTTTTAGTTTTTAAAACAGAAATAAAAGGCATTGTCATTTACAATGCCAATAGCTTAAACTCGCTTAAATGCGAGACCTATTGCATTGCAAATGCTTGTTTATATAATTTCAAAATACTGTAGGGGTTAAGCTCAAAGGATCGGGGCCATGCAGTCTGTGTTTTCTCCTTTGTACTGCCGGTCACCGGTGTATTCAACTGTGTAGCCTTGGACCGTGTCATGTAACTTCCATGTAACTTGCATGATCGAGGTAACTATTAGCGGCGATACTACGTGTCTCTCGAACCTCTTTCAAGTGCTCGCCGTCCTTTTTCCCACCCCCCCCCCAGGGGCAGCAATCTGAGGGATAGCCCTGGCGCCACAAGCTCTAGCTACGCCTCTGAAGGGAACCCAGAAGGTAGTTAAGGACCTTGGGTAACAGTTTAGTATTAGAACAGTGGTCCTTAAACGCAACAGTTGAGTAAATAGGATAATTATAGACTTAAATCAGTACTTTAATGTGAGTGGCTAGCCGGACAATCAATTTAATACATCAAAAATGTCAAAGAACAAAAATACAAACGTAGCAATTACGTGGGACACAATCCTGCATCCTCCATGAACACATGACAAAATACATTTAGAACAAAAACATATCAGGCAAGATGGGGTAGCTTGTGGAATATTGAGCACAATTTCTAACAAGCTTAGAGAAACAGTAACTGCACTTTTTTTATCATGTGCGATTAACGTGCAAACTGTTTACATTAGTCTCAGAGAGAGGCCAGGTTGTATGTTTCTGAGAGTGTGGCAGCGGGTGCCGCGTGGGTGCACGTGTGAGATCCGTGTATTGCTGGGTGAGGGTGACAGGGCAGAGGGTGGGCAGCGCTAGATCGAGGAGGAATAATGGTGCTCAACCCACTGAGCTAGCTTATTAGCTGATGTAAGGAAGGGCAATAAAGGGCTGGCAGCTCCTAAAAATGTGCCCCGCTCATACAGATGCCAGGTTGTATGTTTCTGAGAGTGTAGAAAAGGGTGCCGCGTGGATGCGCGCGGAGATCTGTGCATTGCCGGGGGCAGGTGATAAGGCAGAGGGTGGGCAGCGCTAGATCGAGAAGGAATAATGGTGCTCAACCCGCTGATCTAGCTTATTAGCAGATGTAAGGAAGGGCAGTATAGGGCTGGCAGCTCCTAAAAATGTGCCCTGCTCAGACAGAGGCCTGGTTGTATGTTTCTGAGAGTGTGGCAGCGGGTGCCGCGTGGGTGTGCGCATGAGATCCATGCATTGTCGGGCGTGGGTGACAGGGCAGAGGGTGAGCAGCGCTAGATCAAGGAGGAATAAAGTTCGCGAGCGGTGCTTTGAGACAAACTCTTTTATGAATGACAGCAGCCTTGGTGGAGATGAGGGGGTGTATCCAAAGACCTGTGTGTGAGTGTCTGCTGCACACGTATTACACACCTAGAAGAGCGGAGTAAAGAGCGCACTCCAACGGATGTGTGTTCTGTGACCCGGAGTGGAGGAAACTCGCACTTTATAAATGAAGCAGAGACTGGGAGCCCAACGGGCTGGGAGGGCGGGGGAGGAGTGAAGTGAACCCCCCGATGTTGCCAGTAGCTGCAGTGCTGCACACATCACAGTCTGGTGCTGGGCCAGTGTGCTGAATGCCAGGCATGTCGTTAGCTCCAGGGCGGGAGGGAGTTGGAGAAGATGTTCCCAGGATGAGGGACATTCACTGGACTTCGATCCTATCATGCGCGAGACTTGTTTTACTGCCCACAAGAGCTCTTACCGGAAACGGTGCAGGTATAATCTCCTGGGGAAGGCGGCTGGAAGGTCTGCTCTTGTGCTTGCGACCATGTGATATGTTTAGCAAAACTCGAAACAAGAACTTTAAAGCGAAAACGATGTTTCTAAATCCGTTTGACAATAAGTACACGGTGTGCGCCTGTCTCCAGCCGGAATGACAAACAAAGTCCTCACCCTGTAATTAAAGAGGATAATAACACGCTGCCAGTAAACAATCCAATCCCGGTGGGCGGGGCCAAAAGGAGACAAGGCGGCAACCAGGAGGGACTAAATGGCCTCATTTACAATTAGAAGTCTCCTTTTAGCATAAGCTATGACGGTAAATGAAGCACGCCAATAGAAATTAGGGGCGGAGCTGAGACACGACTTCTGGAATCGTATCGATTCCAAGAAGCGCTTGTATGACAAAGGCAGCGCATGCGCTGCTTACGTCAGGCCTTTAAATTCTGAGTTTAACTTGTCACATTTGGCAGGGCTTCAAAGGCATGTCAATGCCAGGCTTTGTCTTCTGATATATTGCTGCAGGATTGGTGTTTACTTTCTCTGAAAGCAAAGTGAAAGGAGTTTTGGGAATTAATTTTGTGGCAATCTTGCTGGAGTACAGAGAATGTGAAATGAAAGGCTCTGGCAAGTCGTTTTTGCTACATACAAAAAGCAAGTTAATACATCTAAGTGAAGTGTATGCATTTAGCATTAAGAAAGCAACTTGTTTGGTAAATTTGAAGTGTGCTGAAAACAGAGATTGTAATAGAACCAAAACAAATCAAGCCACTTTACTTACTGATACACCAATGCTAAATATTCACAGAAACCTGACCAGATAGTTTTATCAGTAAAACTGCATGTCTGTGCAAAATGAGTGGCCATTTCAATGAGAAATTTGCTATCTGTGTATGACAATATGCTACCACATGTAGCTTTAGTTACATTAAATTATCCCCCCTCCACATGTCCGTTAAAGGTAGGTGGGTCACGAAAGTTTGTCATTCTAAAAAGTTTGGGAACCATTGCTATAGGTGTTATATGCTAGACCTCAGGGAAGCAAGAAAGAGAAAAATGTTTCCAAAAAAAGTCATACCTACACCATACCCATTCGCAACATCAACGCCACTTTGTGTGTTACACATGGCACCAGCCATAATACTTACACCAGGGGTTAAAGAAAATTGAGAGATTACTCTGAGCAATAACTCAGACCCATGTACGTTAGCTCATGCATTCTCTCGGGAAGAGGGGAAGTTTAAGGAAGGATCTTTATTACTGAGTATTACTCTCTATCCCTATTATGATCCCATCACATCCTCCATCTTCATTAGAGCAAAGACTTGAGGCTTCTGGAAAACTATGTGAAGCAGACCCTGGTGGAAGCAGGAGTGCTCAAGGGAGTTCGGAAAGCATGAAGGCAGGCGAAGGAAAAAGAGCTCATGAGATCGGACCATCGGGGTGTCAAATTTTGTTACTTCCATATTTGAGAGGCGTGACGAGTGCTGCGTAGAGAAGAGCCTCCACAGGTGGTCACTCAAATGCAGTGGACATGGTGGAATACTACATTACCACAAGCATTTTTAAAGTCCTGTGAAGAGCAGCAATCCAGCAAAGGGGGCAAAGCATACTTTTTTTTACAAGGCAGGCCTATGGGGCCATACTTTTGACCACATAAATGTGTTGTTTTCACAAATGGACAAAGGCTTACACTGTATTGGAAATGAAGGATATAATGTATAGGAAATGTGTGAGAAAATAATGTCTAAAGTGACAATGTATCCTCCTGAATACCGCACCACTGCAAACTGGAGAAGTGTGTGTGATTCCAAAAGGGTATCCATTATACGCTATGCTCATTTTGTCATCAGTTAGTTAAGTAAAATATATCATGACCAGGAGAGTTTGAATGTAAACAGGGCCACTGAAATTATGAGATTGTGCGGCTGTGGCAGTTTTTGCATAATTATAGACTTGCCGCATTTGCCACATAATCCATCATTTAACGCATTATCTGCAGATTTAAACAAAAACATTTTTGTTTCTAGCTCAAAACGGTTCAAAAGTAACTAAAAATGCAGTGACACATGTTGCGGTGCAATGGAAGGCACTTTGCAAAGTTGGAATGGTCACCTTTCTATTGCTATATTTGGGTATTAAAATGGTACTAATGAGATGCAACCAAGACCTTATTACCAAGTTTAAAAATGACAAAATAATGAAATATTACTATTGCAAAATGTGCCACATTAGGCCTCATAATTTGCCTTCTCCTGCCGCATAATTCCAGTGGCCCTGAATATAAACAATGAAGGACAGAGATAGCCATTAAAAAAACGTATTAAAGCCAGAAGGGATGTCACTGTCGGCCAGATTGTCTAAGTATACGAGGGTGCAGGCTTTCATCTCCTGTCTGTTCAATAATCGCGATAGGGGTCATCTGGATCCCTGCAGTCGGCCAGTGAATCTGCATGGTGGGAGGCAGCTATGGCCTCCACCAGCTTAGTGGAGAACTGGTCACGAGTAGCGGCCGGCAGGGAATGAGATTTGAGGGTCGGGGGTCAGGAGGAGGTACAACATTAAAAAAAAAACACTTACCTCATCACTGCTGCCGCCGTCCCTGGTCGTCTCTGTGGCCGGAACCCAGAAGCACACAAACTCTCTCCCCTAAGCCAATCACAACGCTGCAATGCAGCATTATGATTGGTCTGAGCGCAATGGCTCTGTGCTAAGATGGGGAATGGGAGGCTGGGCATGTTCCCCACCAGGCTGTGTAATGCAGCCTGGTGGGGAACATGCAAAGTACGCATGGCTGCTTGGACGACCTGAGAGGGCCGACCAAGCAGTCATGCCCACTTTGGAATGCAGCAACCACTCCTCCTTCTGGACGTCACGGGAGCTCAGTCCCACCCCGCCCTACCTGGCTGGTACTAAAAATAAAAAGATAATAACAGAAATAACTTCTGTTATTATCATTTCATTTTTGCTTTTACACTGCTTCGAGAGCAGTGGGGCAACGCTCCTCCGCGTTAGCGGCGGTGTCGCCACTGCTGGACACACTATTCAGAGATCCTTGCCTGCCTAATGGGGATCTTTGTGATGTGACCATGGCAGCTCTGTTCACACTACTGACGTTTTCTGAGTCAGTGCCATGTTTAAAGTGTCCACTTTGCAAGATTTTTTGCTCTGAGTAAATCTCTCCCAATACAAAATAGCCTTAATGTGCAGAGAGCTTTCTCTCTGCATGTTTCTGTATTTTCCATGCTAGTCTCCACGCAGCATAGCACGGAGAAGGCTGCTAGAGAATATCTGTGACAGATGGGCGGGACAATCAGCACTGTAACCTGGTGGCCCCTTGGCAGATGCGCCACCTAGCTGCAGGTTTACCTTGGCCAATCAGCAGAGACTCTGCCTGTATAAATATGGCGCTTCCCCCATCTCTTAATAAAGCGGGGGAACCACAAGTTTGGTAGGATAGGAGCACTGCTGATTTGCCAACTCTGAAGGCCTTCAACGATCAAATACTGTTAGGGGCTTATTTACACACCCTTTGTGCCACCAGTATGTCACTTTTTTCCCATTTTTAAAGTGACGCAGCAGTAGGAGCTTGTAAATAAGCCACTTAGTCAGAGCTTAAAGTGGGCCAAGTCCTGACGGTGCCCAGGACCAGCAGTTCTAAAAAGCAGGTGCTGAGACTGGTCCCTATTGAGCTCTCCATTTTTGCCCTCATCCTCAGGGTGAAAGAAAACTTCTTAACTCTGCAGCAGTACCACCTTTCACTGCATTTGATGTAATGTCAAAGAGACTCATTATAGTTCTTTCACAGTCACATCATTTCACAACTGAAGCATTTTCAATATTATTAACAACAAAGCCATAGTTGTTGCTTAGTTATCTTATGCAATTAACAACCACTGACAAAGCCAATAGTCCTGGCTTGTTACTTGTATTATATATCTGGATGCGATTACAGAAGCAGTAAAATACCAGTCAGATGGCGCACTATGCTAAGCACAGATTTTTAGTTTATGTGTTTCTAAGCCACTTCCTTAATTACATCGGCCACGCCCCTGTGAGAGACCCCCCCCCCCCAGTTTTTTGCATCCCACTTAAAGCCCTGCCCTTGGTATTTTATGAGTTATGCTGTCGTTTTTTTTGTTTCTCTGTTTACAGAAACAAACATTTTGCTGAAGCATCAGTAACTCTGCATGATGGTGTTGTATAAGAAGCAGGATTATGAGTTATAACGAAATAGAATAAAAACTAAAAACAAATGCTATGCATTGCAGTTTTATGCAGCATATGTAAAATACGTCTACCAAACTGAACTGTGTGTTTGCACTGCCCTACTTTCGGAATCCTTAGAGACAATCAGATACATGTGACTGTGATGTACAACTCAGCTGGAGAATACTGTCTGCCAAATAGCACATTTGTTATAGTGCTTTAAAACACACTTGCCTTTGTAAAGGCCAAGTCACTGCAAGCAGGCTTCGGTATTAATGTTTATAGCAGTTGAATCCCTGATTGAATTTATAATAACCACAATAAGTAAGATTTCGAAATGTACTCGGATTTCTTTGCTGCTGCGTAGGCCGCTTTTCTTGTGCCAAAAGTCTTCCCTTTTGGGAGACGACTGCTTTTATCCATGCTCCAGCGAGCATTGCGCGGAGGGATACACTAGACTCTGTTGGCGGAGGGATATCCGTGTAGTTAGACGTGGTGAAAAGGTTATGTCGCGTACAGAACAAACGAAACGTTGCGCCACAGGGTCTGTCACAGTGACGGAGATTAAATCAGTAAAGGTGTACTTGCTGCTTAAACTAAATCGACTCAGACAGGTACTCTGTCAACAACGGCGGGGAACCAACTGGATGAAGACAGGCCTGCACATTTCACAAACTCAGTGAAGCCAGCCACCCGTGGAGTTTGAATGTACTCCCTAGATATCACATTAATTTACCCAAAGATAAACAGCCGTGGCGCTATTTATTCTACTGCGGATTAGACCGGAGCCCATAATCGAGAAAAAAAGACATTCGTCATAAATCCTTCCATCCTTTAAAATGATATTATTTTCCCAGCAAGAAAGTACAACGATTAATGAATAGCTTGGATAACAGCTTAGCCAGAAGTGTTATATTTATTTGTTTGCATAAAGAAGCATTAGAGATCCCACATATTGGGGTTTAAGTGCCAGTTCTTGATTGGAAATGCAGGCTCCGGATTAACAATTCTCCCCAGGGCCTAGCATGTGCTATTAAACCCCAAACCTCTTACTATTTGCATAGAAAAGTCTGCTCATGCACGTGCGGTTGATCCAGCCATGACTAGGGTTGGTGTAGGGATTCTCCATGCACCATCACTCTGATATCCAACCATGTCCTTGAGGAGCATCGCAGTGCCCCATTCTAGCTCCCACACTTTTTAACCTGCATGTTAATTCACTTGGAGCAACACTGAAAGACTCCGAGGTGTTTATCCACCAATCAGTGGTGTCACTAGTTGGGGGCCAGATGGGACCAGTGCCACAGCAGCGTTCCTCCCACCGCCCCTCTCCTTGTGATCCATTACAATGTCTGATATTGCATTGCTGACAGGGCTTTTAGTGGGATGAAAAAACTGGGGGTTCTCTCAAAGGGGCGTGGTCAATATAATTAAGGGCGTGGCTTAAAAACACATAGTTAAAAATCTGTGTTTAGCACAATGTGCTGCCCGACTTGTATTTTGCTGTTTCTGTTATTTCGTCCAGATATATGATACAACAAGTAACATCATACCCTCAACAAATCAAGACTATTGGCTTTGTCAATGGTTGTTAGCTGCATAAGATAAATAAGCAGTAACTATGGCTTGTATATAATATTGAAAAAACTTCCACTTAAAGCCCTGGTGACACCACGACAATGTTGCTGCTCCAGAGTTTAAAAAAAGACGGGAAATCCAGAGAGGAAATGACTCTCTTTAAAGGATTTCCCTTCCTCTACAAGGCTCCCCACGCGCACATCGATGTGCTGCTGTCACTGCGGTTCGGGAAAAAAAAATGGATTGCCTGTGCCAGGGCACAAAACAGAGCCCGATACAAACCCGTTTCGAGGCCCCCTTTAAAAAACTGGTGAGACACGGCCCACTTAAAGCCCTGATTGCTGACAAGTTTCCCAGGTCATTTCCAGTTTTTTTTTTTATTCTGGGACCTGTAGTCCTATTTTACAATGGAATAAACAAGACTACAAGTCCCAGAATTCAAAGAAACAACCTTCACTGGAGAACCTAGACAGACACGAATGGCGCTGGGAAACTTGGCAGAACTTATAATGATTTTTTTCCCTTCTAAATGGATAGAGAAAAACACAATAAAAAAGCAGAACTCAGCTGAACTGAACCTGCAGGAGACAGGGCTTTGTGGTTGCCCTTCAGGGCTCTCAGTCTTTATTGTTCAGATAAGGTTGAGCGATCCCAAGAGGCGGGAGTGGAGCAGCGCCCAATTTGAGCCATTTCCGGTACTCAGCACAAGCACTTAATCGTCAACACTGGTGCTTACTGCGCAAACCTGCTTTCCATGAGCACCAGTTCAGGACACATTCTCTTTTTTATTATTTGTTGGCACGGTGAGATTAAGTGATTTGGCCAGAATCACAGGATGTTGAGCCTACGCCAAGACTCGAACCTGGTTCCCCAGCTCCAAAGACAGCAGTGCCCCTTATTTTTCACAAATTAACCACTGGAGTGGAGTCCAGTCTCCTACCAACAAGAAGTGTGCATTTGGGAGCTACACCAGCGGCACAGAGTTCCACTTTCATTGTCAGGGAAATCCAGAGGTGACATGATGCTTCAGTAAGTTCTGGGGACCTGGACCTGGGCGGAGAGGACTCCAGACCTGGCAGCATTATGTGTACCTGAGGCTCCTGGTTGACCTGCTTACCCATGAGATCTCAGTGCTATATGTTACCTAAAAGTTGTTTTTCCCTTTCATTGAACATATTTCAGTCCTTGAGATCATTCTGGCGCTGCTCTTTTAAGATGTCAGAACTCACCAGCGGGACTCAGAACATGAATTGCACGCTGCTCTCGATGTTGCTCTCTGAAATTGACTTTGCCCACTGTTGCAGTTGTCATCACATTTTGGCGGTGAATTCCTAGCTCATTTCAGAGACTTGCTGTTGGTTTGTACACATTCATATATACATACATGCGCACATATACGTCATATGTGTCAGTCTCATCAAATTCTAGATTTGCAACAATATAACCTTTCCTTCTGGGACTCGTAGTTTTGTTTTTACCATTTTGAAAATTGACTTAAAAGCCAGCAAAGCACGGTGGGGTAAAAAGCAAGGACTGCCTGAAGGTGTTACACATGACATGGAGCTGTTTGCAAGCTGTGGACGTCTATCCCATCACAGCTGTACATGGTATATCTTTTTTCAAGGTAGACTTCATCTGCTGCTATGGATTTTGTTAGTCTTTTCTTAGAGGGAGACTTGCGCAGGACAGGCAGTGGCGGCCAGCATGTCTCACGGGTGGCGAGCGGGTGCGGGGGCGCATGGTGGGGTCACAGGGGAGAATATGAAAATAAAAATAAACTTACCTAGCCGCCGGGTCCCGAGTCTCTGCTGCTGCTCTCCTCGTGCAACCCAAAGAACAAGAAGCACAGCAGCCCCTACTGACCAATTGCAATGCTGTAATGCAGTGCTGTGATTGTTTTTGAACATCGTGGTTCGACACTTAACCAGGAAATGGGGGCCTGGGCATGTTCTCCACAAAGGCTGTAATGCAGCCTGCATGGAGAATGGGGAAAGTGCGCATGACTAGTTTTGGCGGCCGGAGAGGGCCGACCAAGAAGTCATTGCGCACTTAGGAGGGGGAAAACCACTCCTTCCCTGCCAATCTCCGAGAGCAGTACAAAAGGGGGTGGTGATGGACGGAGCATCAGAACCAATCAAACACTCACACCCAGTCAACAGATCTGGGTTTGATCCATCACCGTTCTTTAGCCCACTCTGCCACCCCAGTTCAGACATGGCCATATGCAAATCAGTCTGACCCTGTGCCTCATGGGAACAGTCCAGCCCGAACTGCCAAGCCATGCCTTCCCTGGACCGGAAACAAGCTTCCTAGGACCGGTTTCTGGCATTTCAGCCGTCTTCAGCCAGGCTTGCTTGAATTCAGTGGCAAAGTGAGCAAGGGACTCACGTCTGAGCATACCCTGCCAACTTATGGCGAACAAAGCGGTACAAAAGGGGGTGGTGATGGACGGAGCATCAGAACCAATCAAACACTCACACCCAGTCAACAGATCTGGGTTTGACCCATCACCGTTCTTTAGCCCACTCTGCCACCCCAGTTCAGACATGGCCATATGCAAATCAGTCTGCCCCTGTGCCTCATGGGAACAGTCCAGCCCGAACTGCCAAGCCATGCCTTCCCTGGACCGGAAACAAGCTTCCTAGGACCGGTTTCTGGCATTTCAGCCGTCTTCAGCCAGGCTTGCTTGAATCCAGTGGCAAAGTGAGCAAGCTCCGAGAGCAGAGCAGCCCCGCCCACCCGCCCGCCAAGCAGCACGAAGCATAAAATGATATTAACACAAAGTTATCATTTTATGTTTCTGCTATGTACACACTGCTTAAAAGCAGTAGGGTGACGCTCCTCCGCCATAGTGGAGGAGCTGCCGCTGAGGAGAGGCCTTTTATTTCATCTGCATTTTCCCTTCGGGCTGGTGCCATTTGAGGCTGGTTTGAAATTACAGGGGCTCTGCTGGTGTCTCTGTCCCTTTCCCCCAGCTCCCCAAAAATAATTGTATCAAGAATGGGTGGCTTCAAAAGAGAGGGCTGGAAAGAGAGTATCAAGAATGGGTGGCTTCAAGAGAGAGGGATGGAAAGAGAGAGAAAGGATGGATGAAAGAGCGAGCAGAGGGAAGGAGGGGGGCTTGTTTGAGCATTTTTGCCAGGGCAGCTTTTGGTTCCCCATTCTGGCCTCGGACTTGCATAGCTGGGCATCCTGTACCTGCTGCTTGCTGCCAGTGCTGTTTCTGTTTTGAGCCAAGCTCTTTCACTGCTCTGATTTTCTCTCTCTGATTCTTGTGAGGATGACATAGAGCTATTGCTTATGTTTTTCATACTTTGTGCAAAGGAGGCTTGTGCAGATCCTTCTCATGCTACACCTGTTTTGTTAGGGCAGACTGCACCACTGTTTTCCTACTCTACTTGATGTGTGTGAGGGAGGACTGCACAGGTTTTTCCTGTTCTGTGCTTGTTTTGTGTGAGATACGTGTTTGAGCTGATGCCCTGTTGTGTCTTTTCAGTGTGAGGAAAGAAGTCTTGCACTGTTGCTTCACACAATGGGCCTATTCTGAGCATGAAGGAAGCTTGCACATCTTCTCCTCAGGCTGAGGTTGTTTTGTGATGGAAAAGCTTACACTACTTTTCCACATGTTGCACATGTTCAAGCTGGGCAAGCTTGCACTGCTGCTGCTCATGATGACTGTAGCTGAGTGAGGGACTCATGAACTGATGCTGCCTGTGCAGTACCTGGTTCTGCGCAAGTTACAAGCTGGGGCTGCCGCAGTCTTCACTGTATCTGTTCAGTGTCTGAGAGGATATTGCACCCCTGCTCAGGTAGTGTACTTGTTTTTTTTATAAAGCTTCAAATGCTTACCTTTTAGTATGTGAGAGAAGCTTGCCATACCGCCACATGTGTTCCACTATCCTTAAGAGGCAATATTGCTCTGTTACTAACAGGGATATAGATAACATTGGTGCAGTAGGTACAGTGGTACCGGGTCTGGAGATCTGAGGGGGCCACAGAACCCTGATAAATGCTGTATTGGACAGCTTAAAAGTGGCCAGGGCCCCATTTCCTTCCTTGAACTAGGGCCCAAGGCACATTGGCTATACCACTGGTTGCTACCTCTGGTACTGCATAATTTTTAAAGTACTGAAATGTCTTTGATGACCTCATCATCTTAATCAGTAGTTTAGGGCCGTAACTGGCCCTATAAGGCTGAGGGGCAAATGGTGGTGAAGAAATGACCCATAAGAGAAAACAGAAAATAATAAACAGGAGAGACAAAGGCAGAGTGACGCAGAGGAAGAGAAAGGGAAATAAAAACAGCAATCTTAGAAAAGTAGGAAAGAATGAAAGAAAAAGGCAGGGAAAGAGCAACAAATGTGAGAAAGAAAAAGAAAAGGAAAACAAATAAGATGGAGAGAGTGAAAGACAGAGGAAGAAACAGGAAGAAAAATGAAGATGTAATGAAAAAGGAGTTGTGGTACCAAATTAAAAAAAATAGGTAGAGGAAATGAACTGATGGAAGAATGAAAGAAAGAAGAGATGAAAACGAGAAAAAGAAGTAAGGGGAGTAAGGAATAATAAATAGATGGAACGAAAACGAAATAAAGTAAAAAGAAGGGGACAAGTAAATAGAAAAATAGCACATATCAAATAGTCAGAAGAAAGAATATAGAAAGATAAAGGAAAAGATCGACAGAAAGCATAGTGGAAACGTACAAGTGAAAGGTAGAAAATGGAAGAAAGAGAAAGGTAGACTAATGGAAGAAACAAAGAAAGAGGGAGGCCTTGGCAGGGCGACCAAGAGAAGGAAGACAAGAGGGAGCAAGGGGTAAAAAGAGGGAGAGGAATGGAGTTATGCATTGCAAAGTGAGTTGAAATGTGACGGGATGAATGGTGAGACATGGGAAATATAGATGACACAGTGATGGGACCAACTGTGAAGCATGCCAATGAAAGGGAGGGGAGTCAAGGACGAAACAAGATGTTGAGTGAGTGGATGGAAAAAGTGGGACAGATAATGATAAAAAGAAAACAGGGCGATGTTAAGGTGGCAGTCAAAAAGATAAAAATGGGAACCAGAAAATGCATAAGAAAATATTAAAGTTCTAGGCAGTGACCAACACTGTAGTGGTCAAACAGTGGGAGATGTAGATGTAGGTCTGAAATTGGGAGGAATTTAGATAAGTGAGGTAGAGATCAAGGTGAGAATTTAATTGCACAATAATGGTCACAGAATAAGAGGTATAAGGCTAGAGGTGAACGGGGAACTAAATAGATAGATCTAAGATAGGTATGGAGCTGAAAGGGAGATTGGATGGGGCATAGTTGAGAGAATTCATGATGTGGACTTGAAAAACATTGGGGAATGGAAGTGGGAGTGAGAGGGGTAATGGTGAGAGGGAAACTGGGAAAAGTAGAGGAGAGCATGGGAAGTCTATATGTGGGAGAATGAGAATGGTATACTTGGAGTTACAACACAAACTAGAAGATATAGAGTGGGCAAATAAGAGATGTAGAGCGCATAAAAACAGGAGATATAATAGGAGAGTATATGACTGGTAGAAAGAGAGGTGGAAGAAAAGAGATGTGTGATGAAATATGCACTAAAGATGGGTAGAAGTTAGAGGGCATATTAGAGAAAGGTGTGAGAGTGAGACAATTGATTTAAAGGTCAACAGGATGCTGGAGGAGATGTACATAATAGGAGGACAGAGGAACAGTTAAGCGGGAAAACTAGCAAATAGAGAAGAGCAAATCGGAGAAGAAGGAAAACGATAAAAGCTGTAGGTAATTTTTATGAGTGGAAGAGGTGGTGAGGAGAGGAACACTGGGAAGGAATGAGAGAAGAAGGTGAGAAGGGGCAGAGGCAGATTTACATCTACATTTTAAGCAAACAGTGATTGCACAGTTATATTGGGCAGGAGCGTGTCCACGCAGCCAACTGTAATTGCACATACAATCCAATACTTTATTGACTGTGAGGAAACTGCATTACTTTGAGGTTGTTTTTAAAATTGCTGATTTTTACTGTTTTTACATTGCACGCTTGGTTTGTTTTAAAGTAGTGATACAAGTTAGCAGTGTCGTCTTCTGAGGGGAAAGACTGAGCATGTGCAAGGACGCCATTATGTGTATTTAAAATTGGCAGGAATGCGTCAGTGCAGTGGGCATGCCAAAGGCAAATTTGTCTGTGTCTGTCAGTCCTCGCCCTGTGACCAGCACCAGCCACGATGCCCACTTTCCTCCTGAGCAGGAACGCATTGCATAGTCCTCTTTCATTCCTTACAAAGAAAGTAGCCTTATGAGTGTTGGGGCTGCTTTTGAAACTTTTTCTGGTAATTAACACCTCAATCCATACTTGCTCTTCACTGGGCTATGCACTATTAAGCATTTGGTCACTCCCGAACCATTATGTTGAGGTGCATGATTGCTATTATTACTCTATCGCCTGGTCCTCTTCATTAACTGAAATATGGCTTCAGGAGGTTTCCTTTGGCTATTCCTTCTGGTTTTAAAATTCTCAAATTTGATTTTAGATCCACCAAGCTTCTCAGTTTCAAGCTGGAACTACACCCAACTGTTCTAAAAAAGATCTTGCCTGGGTCAGAGGACCTTCGCTCTTAGGGTGGCAGCTGAACGGAAGGCCACTGCTTCAACTACGCAGTCGACACGTAAATACATAATGGTAAAATCTGTTAGCGGGATAAGGCTTTACCTCGTCTTGGAAATGCCCAACCAACATCATGATCTTTTGACCTATTTCCGCCTGGGCATATTTCAGCAGTTAATGCTGCCTAAGGGGGGTTGGTTTAAACCATCCAATTTGCCTCCAAGTATCTGTCACAATGCATCAGTTTGAGACACCATGCACTTAGCACTTGTCTGCCCTAGATCATCTATCCTTCGCCATAATTACATAAGGCCCCTCTTGTTGGCTATGGATTTTAAACAGATTAGACCTGCATTGTTATACTTACAACTTTTATCTACTTCTCAATTGTGCTTTTATGTATCTTGGTTCCTGGCTGGTGTTTTTAGTCTTTTTTATCTGTAGACATTAGTTTTTATGGTTGTCATGATTGATACTTCCCCCCGGATCATGAATTTTCCCTATGGCTCTCTGTGAATTATTGGTTCTCTCATATTTTAGATTTATTGATTACATATTTTCTTAATTACGCATAGATTTTATGCTTTCTGTATTGGTGTTTTTGAATTGTCACTGCTATGAACTTGTATAATTTTTATTACAGACATCAAATACAGTTTATGATTCTGGCTTCAGGAGGCATCCAATCATATTTTAGCATTGTCTGTTGCTTCTGGATTTAAAATTCTCAAATTTGAGTTTAGATCCACCAAGCTTCTCAGTTTCAAGCTGGAACTACACCCAAGCTGCTTTTATACGGCAATTATCATATATTTGGGGATTATCTGAATTTTAAGGCTTTCTTCGAGTTTCTATCTTCAATGGCTTAAATACATCTGATTTGTTATTACTGGGTTACTGAGAGAAATCCCTGTAACATGAAGGGTCAGGTGACTTCCTGGAAATTTAAATTATTGGGTCTTAAGCAATTTGTTAAATAACTTACACACATTAACGGTCATACACCAGATCCCCAATTTTCAGCAGGTACAAATATTCACCATATTCAATGTTTGCCAATGTCTGGGATGGATCATTAATTATTTTTATTTTATTGGGATTTGTGTTTCCCACAAAACAGCCTTGTGCCTTCTAAACATTTTATAGACATGCCTGGCACAAGGTTACTCAAAATTAGTTGCCAGCAACACAGGCAACAGATTTTGATTTTAAGGGTGTAGAGGTGGAATTGTTGACAGGAATCATGGGTACATTGATAACCAAAGCCCTATGTGCAGTAGCCTCACCCAGAAAGATAATACTCCAGAACACTATAAACTTTGCACTCATTTTTCAGATGAGAATTCTTGTATTCAAAAAAAATTGTAAGAAATTGCAAAGAGCGTGTCGTAGGGACTGAATCTGAAAATAAAGTGCTGTGTTTGGAGCAGCACAATTTTGGCTCATCTTCCACACATCAGAGAAGTGCATTATTTACACGTACTCGACACTTATATACATTGAGCGCCTTCACATAACTATTGAGAAATCTAATATGTAGGCCTTAGTAAAACCATTCTCAATCTAGAAATGTATTACCTGTAGAAACTAGAGATCCATTCACATATGTGTGCTCAAATGTTATCATAAATAAAGTATACATTAAGTTCTCGTTCACTTTAACATTTGCATATTTTGAATAACATGAACGTTTCTGAAAGCATAACTCGAATGTAATCCTGAATTATTAATAAAGTTTGCGTTCATTAGTAGTGGTGAGTGCACTTATAGCAACACTTAAATATGTACATTTCGTTTCATTTTAATGTTAGCCTAACTCGGTATGTATTTCTTTAAATTGAATATGCCGTTTCCTCATCTGCTTGCAATAATGTTTTCCCCTGCAGGTGCCTTCTCATAGATTCATTAGCAAGAGTTAGGAGAACAATGTACTAGTGATAGCAAGGCTGGGAAGAAAATCGTGGCACAAACATGATGATTTAACAGAATGCCTCCTACTCATCCCATACCAGGAGTGGCAAGTTGTTCAAGGCTGAGAACGGCTTACTTAGCTGAGACGATGGGAATGAAGAGACAAGCTGCAAAGCACCTGAACACTGTTTTCTCATTGGATGATGGTGGTGTGATTGAGATTCTCATTGGATGATGGTGGTGTGATTGAGATTCTCATTGGATGATGGTGGTGTTATTGAGATAACACTATCTGAACCTCACGTTGTTCCTATATCCTGGTGTTCACACAGTTCACTGTAGAGCAGATTCTGGTGGACTTTGAGAGGTACAGACCTCTCGGCTTCCCTTATTCCTTTCTGTGTGTGGCTTTATGCGAACACTTATCCTCTTTTTGGGATACTTCTACAGAAGTTTCCACAATGCTGACACCTTTCCTTCATGCACCTGACTCTTGAAATGAATGAAATGCAAATAGTATTTACTAAGCACAGCATATACTCTGAGGTGTTAAGGCGCTACCTACTAGAGTAACCATGGAGAACGGTGAGACCCTTACAGCATTTACTGACCAACCTGCTGGGTTTTTTAACTTTTCTGAAATTCATAAGGTTCTGATTGCTTTTAACCATAGATGGTAAGGAATTAAACAACTTGGAAGTGCTGAAGATAAAACTTTACTCGCCCCACCGGACAGTTCTGACCTTGGGGATGACAAGGTTGCTACTAGATGAAGAGTGAAGGGATCTGGTTATTAACGCCTACACAGGAGATTTTCATGATTGTGACTTCATTTATAAATCCCAGTTGTGTGACTTTGAATGTCTATGATGCTTGAGAGACTTTCAATAATTTAACATGATTTTTTTGTGTTTTATGTTTTATTTCCACATCAGAAGTTTTTATTACAGAATTTGGCGCTCTCTTCCCAGTGTACCTTGAAAGAGCTTCTGGTCTCTGTAAAACCTGAATTTCTGTGTGAACTTTGTCATGCTGATGGCATTTGTTTTACTAATCAATACAACTCCTAGCTTTTTGCAACTTTTGTCCAAGTCAGTCGGAAACACGCTGCCAATACACCCGTTTTAAAAAAAACTTCAGATGATACATCGATCCCTGTAAATTTGTATCCAGCATAACTGTTGCTGTGCCTAGTACAATTCTAGATAAGCAAGTAAATAATATTTTGCCTTCTTTACTAAAATGATATTTTGTCTTGGACTCTCCCACTCAGGTTTCAGACCCATGCATACCACTGAATCAGCCTTGGTGGCAGCAGTCAATAAGCTACATTGGGTACTGAATCAAGGTGGGTCACAAACTTTATTCTTTTGGACCTATTAGCACTCTTCAAGACCATCTCTCATGTACTTATAGAGATGAGGAAAGAATCATATAAAAGTAAAAACCCTTTATAAAGGCAAGGCAGTTCTTTCAAATCTCCTAAGTGATATTCCACGCATTTTATGGGTTACAATGAAATGTTAGTGGGTTTTATATTTGCTAGTTAGCTGCAACACTTTGTAGATGTGTAATAGAGCTGAGTATATGTACATAAATTTAATTTTACTACACACATTTCAAATATTATTTAGAAAATTCAGGTAACATCGTAAGTCTACAGGGAATATAAACTTGCAGTGTGTCTCCTCGGAGAGATATCAGTACCAGGGATATTCATATTTTCACAAACCGAAGTTCCTGTAGGATCATGAAGATTTACACTCACTAGGGGGAATAACTTTATGAATCAGTGCTTCCTCACTGATTCCGCAGGATTTTCATCCTTTCTGTTCCTTTTTTCTAAAGCAAATTTGTGCCGGAGAAAGAAAAGTAGTAGTGTGTTTTAAATGCAGGACGTGTAAAACACATATGTGCACATATATACTCTTCACGATTGCTTGTTATAAGTAGCCCCACCGGTTTTATCTGTGGTCACTTATTCACCCCACCTTAGAGATGCCACTGCCACTAAGACACAAACAACATGCAGAGTTACATGAAAATCAAAGATCATACAGGATTCATCTACTAAAATGATGACAATTGGTTAGCTAAACTCAAATCTGAAGGCTTCCTACCCCAATTAAAGCCCTAAGTTAAATCCCTGGGTTTCTGGATTGACTAAGACATGAACTCTCCTACCCACCACACAAAAAGTTAGCCGATGCTCCTCTCTTCTGTAAAATATGCCTCAAACCTGTCCTCACTCAATCAAACTTTAGTTCCGTGATTCAACCCATAGTCACCCTAAAAATGGATTATGGAAATACTCCTCTTACAGGAGCGACAAAAAGCCCAATGGTGCCTCTTAAAGCTGTACTTATAACAAATATCATGAAATTCAATCAAATCGTCCCCATTTTGAGAGAACTCCACTGTCTCCCTTTATAGGCTAACTGACCTGTCAGACCGTCAAAGCAATTCAACTAAGCCACTTGGTATCCTTTCTCTTCTTGTTCCATATCCCCGGTGGTGAAAGAAACACTGAGGAGCAAATAAATACTGCTGTCTATCAAGAAAGGTTAGGTTGTACCGAGTGAGCCTCACACACATCATTCTCTGGTGCAACTTCCACAGAGTCTAGACTTCACGCCCTCACTAAAACCTTCTTTTCAAATACTTAATTGTTTAAAACTCAATGACTATGATGTCCAAATCCGACCCGCACTTTAAATTTGTATGCTTCTTAAAGTCTTACCTTGCTAATCTGCTCTCGCACCGTACAAGCTTCTTTCTAAATAAAATTCTTGTTAATGAGATGATCCGTTTGTGACTCCGAAATGTTATCAGTACACTCTGTGGACTCCTGTTATTGGTACACTTGAGTTTCTCAGTTGTAATTGTTACAGCATGAATGGCTCTAATATTCTGTGTTTAGAGTACTACCATACAAGAACCTTAAATAAATTCGTAGATAGCTAAATAGGAATACTATGTTGCAACTCAGCCTTGGCTGCCGACATTACGTGACCATCTGCACTACCTGATGGACGGATCTGCTGGTTGCGCCCTGTATAAGAGATCACCTCCCTTGTGCCTTCTCGTCTTCACCAAGCTGGAGTTGAAACCAACATAGGAAGGCAAGACCACTTGTCCTCCTTGTAATTTATGTATGTGGAATTTGGCTCTAGATTTTAAATACCCGCCTCCTTCTGATATCAGATCCATCTAATGTCTTGTTTATACACCTACAGGGCACTAAAGAAGGACTAGATGGCTCTGTTTATGAGGCCATAAAACATTCAGGAATTGGGCGAAAAACTGATTTAAATTGGAGCAGTGACTCTCTTCATTCCTTAGGAACGATAAGTACAATTAGGTTATATTTCGATCATACATGCCTGAACACTCATTGGTCTATGTGCGTGAGATGGAGTAGGTTTATAGGGACCTGACTGTCCTTACGAAGTACAAAAGACCCAGTTAGAGTTAAACTGAGCATGAAACATGTTGACAACTACCGATGAAGGGTACTAATTCGCTGTTCCCTTTTTATGGTTGCCACAGGGAAGCATCAATAAAACAAAGCTCTTGTGTTCTTTAGACAGTTTTTAAAGTTAAGGTTCCATTGCTCATTTCTTAATAGGAGGCAAGTTCCGTGTACATAATTAAATCTCTTAACTATTGGGCCTGGAAGCGAGACTATAACAATAGTTCAATACAACAATGCTCAGTAGGTTTCTGAAGCACCAAGCAAAACAAACTCCATTGGTACAGGCTGAGGAGCATGCTACTTTGTTTGGTTGAGGGCTCAGCATCCATTTTATACAAATACATTTGATTAATTTTCATAAACCTTTAATGATTAGTGATCACTTGAGGTCACTGGAGACCTCTTCTTGTTGGTTTGTCTGGGTCAGAGATACCACCTTCTTCCGCAGCAACATGTGGATTGAATTCACGGCTACAGGTCTGATGCTACTTGAGACCACTTCAAATGTGCATGGAGTCAGGTGTAATACCCTCTGAATCCTCCATAGTGTTTGCTGTGTCTTTATAAGATGATTAGGGTCAGAAAGTTGGAGTCACATTACACAGCAAAAATAAGGGCCTTGAAATATGGCAAATGTTCGACCTATATGTACAAATATACATTAAGTAATTAATAATTGCAAAAAATGGGTGGTGTGAAGGAGAGGTGTACCTCAATATGGACATTTTGGCAGTATCAGTTGTATTGGGGAGAGGAGTTGGCCTAACAGCTAGGGCGGTCGACCTCAGCTCTGGGGAACCGGGTTCGAGCCTTGGGAAGGACGCGCAACATCCTGTGATTCTGGGCAAATCACTTAATATCCCCATGCCTAACAAAAATTAATGTGTCCTCATGTAACGTAACTGGTGCTCGTGTAAAGCGCTCTGATACCCGATACCTTTGGGTCAAGTTTGCACTATATAAAACTCCGTTAAAAAAAAAAATGGGACTATATAAGTGACTTTATGTATATTTATGTGTTATTTGTGTTTACATACATTTGAGTAAAGAACTATATATCTTTCATGGTATTAACATCCTGAACTTCAATAAAAAATATTTTAAAGAAAAGATTTTTCATCAACACCTATGCATTTATATATTAAATCCCTTCTCGTCACTGTTTAGTCTCTTCACAGTTTATCATCATCTGAATTTGTTTCTAATAGGAAAATGCTATTGCATCTGTAATTAAGAGCACCACACAGGCCAAACCACATCTATAATTTTTTTGCATTTTTGAAAGATGGCCACCGACATGTGGAAGCTGTTTTTCCAGATGCTGCGGAGAAGAACCGCAGATGTTACGCAAGGCTGTTGCATATGCTTCCCTATGTTCTGTTGTGGAAAGTTACCACCAAAACCCATGCGTGTTTGTTCTGCTGGGTGGGTCCTCTGTCCTTGTTTCATACTCCAACATGACCCCAGCAGCCCAGGGTGTGGATAGAACCTATGCTTTGCGTGTGATGGCCAAGAGTTTTTGGTCTTCTAATGCAGCCCACAATAAAAGGTCAGGGCCTGTCTTGGATTTCCTCCTCTATGAGTGACCATCTGTCTTAAAGAAAAGTATTATGGGCATGTGAAGTACTATGAACAAGTTCAGAAGAAAGAAATTGTGTTGAATGTTGCCAGCGATGCCTAGCTGTGGCTGGATTATATCTTTTGAGGTTTCAGAAAGCTATGTAGATCTCCATTCTGGATGCACAACTGAGAACAGACAACCTACTGTCTTTGAGGCTATATGATATATACGTATCACCAAGAGGCAAGGTAGAACTGCCTTTAAAGAAAGGGCTACTGCACTAGTGTGCACGACAGGCTGATTTGAAACTCAAGTGATTCAATAACTTGACTATTCATCAATTTTAAAAAAGCAAGCATCCCTATAGCTTTTGCTGGTTTTAGTAGCTGGTAGTGTTTATTAATACACAACAACTTTGAGTTGCACAATGTTTCAAAGTGGGGGGACCGCAAACTCTGGTTGTGATGATGACATTTAAATCACTGCGGATGACAACCTGAGCTTCAGATACACACATTCTACTCACACACAAAAGATAATCTTGACTCTGATGAGGTGGGAAGAGGTTGTCCTTTCTTTTCTTTACCCAGTAATTAATATTTCGGTTGTATGATCACCTTTTAGACACATGCTTTGCAATTTGTCGCTTGCTGGTGGATTGTAATTGTGGATATATATTATAAAAAAACAATAAAAATTATAAATCCGTAAAAAAGCACAACAATACATCATCAGTATGAAAGGTCAAGTGAATTTTGTTTTACGTCAACAGGGACAATGGTAGAGGGATTTCACTTCATCTACCTCTACATTTGTAGTCAAATGATGTCACTGCTGCAGTTGTACTGAAAGTGAGCAATGCAGCCTGCATTGGAACAAGAGAACCAATGTACTCAATTCTGAAGCATAATGATGTTTCTACACCACTATTTTCAGAGTGGTCCTGCACCAGCAGAGTCTATATAGCCACAAAAACTGGTTGCTGCAGCCACAAACAACTGGAAACCAAACAAGCCCCATTTTGGAGGCACTGGTCATTTAACTGTCCAGCTCTCAAGCCCCCTGTAACTTCTGTCTGTCGTTTAATCTGCTAAAGATGGTACAGTCAATGGCCGCACACAAAACAAGCATTTGCAATGCTATAGGAGAGTTTAAGCTATTGGCATTGTAAATGACAATGCCTTTTATTTATCTTTTTTTTTTAAATTAACACATACATAAAAGGCATTGTCATTTACAATGCCAATAACTCAAACTCTTGTAAATGTGAGACCTCTTGCATTTGAAAGAAGTGGCTGCCATAGTCCCGGGCTGCTTGGAAAGTGAACGTGTGTATGGCGGGAAACAGCGTTTACAACACTGTTAACACAACGCACTTCCATTACAACGCGGCAGTTACAATGACTGCGTTGTTTCTACGCACGCCATTACAAAGCAAGTCATTTCAACAACTTGCTGTAGGGGGCGCGCTAACCTAAGGAATAGTATAATTTACTATTCCAACACCTTCCCTACTGTTGTGCACACTGGAGTTGGAATAGTAAATTATAATATTCCTAAATCCAGCGCGCTCTCTACAGCAAGTTGTTGAAACGACTTGTGATGTAATGGATCACGTAGAAACAACAAAGTCGTTGTAACAACCACTTTGTAATAAAATGCGTTGTGAAAGCATTCATTGTAGAGGGCCATATTCGTGCATGGTGTGATGAATGTTGCTGGAAAGCATGTTGTGCCTGCAGTAGGAGAAACTCGTTAAAGAAAATAGTGCTTACACACTAAATAAGACATACCATATAACAACAGAAGTAAAAGGACTATTCCTCATGGGAGGTTAAAAATGAAGACAAGGGGGTACTAAGGAGGGGCTAACAAGCCTATTAACAAATCAGAAGCCAGCATTTACAAAGGACAATGACACAAGCCAATGAATATATGGGTGGAGTGTGGGGGCGGAGCTTCACATCCACACACTAATACAGCATGCCTAGCAGAGCAGCGCATGCCCTGCCCAGGCTCAACCTCAAAAACATGAAGGATGAAAAAAATGGTAGCACAATCTACTTTTTCCCCTCACTTTGTAAGACCCAGTATTTCTTTGGCATGTATTGCCATTGTCCCAATGCTTACTCACTTCAGTTTCATGAAATGAGATAACCAAAACAACCCTTTTTAATTTGTTGGTCTTTAAGATGCTATCTCGAAGACATTATCCTTCGCGCATTAACCTTAGTGGCAACCTCCAAAGCAACTAGCCCCGCTCTTTTAAAATTCTCAACATGCTATTTCCGGTCCCTCTGGAGTACCAGAAAATATCAACAAATAGTTTGTTTAATTAAATACCATATTTAACACTAAGAATTAGCTTCAGTATTAAAATTGTTGACATTTGGTGCTGAAATTAGGGATTTTGTGTGCTATTTAGGCGAAATTGTAATGGGCTACCAATTGATATGTTACAAAATGTCTTCATCATATAGTTTAATAATTAAAATCAGTTGCAAAATCACACTTCATTGAATCATCTTGCAAACACCATCTTCTAGTCCTTTCAAATAAAAAAGCAATTTAATCATAGTGCAAGTCATTCTGAGAATATTATCTTATTAAAATACATTTATTATTTCAAACAGAGAAACATTATATTGATGTATCATTTCTTAAAATATTAATGCCAATATCCAAAACACTGGATGTGAATTCCACTTATTCACTCTTCTGGCTCAAAAACAGTGAAACACAAGAGTGGTTTGTTCACTGCTCTCTGAAAAACTTTATTAAACTCTGGTATTTAATCCAGCGCACTGAATATTTGCGTTCGCTCAGTCTCCAAGAACCAGAGGGAGGTGGTAGAACAGCGTATGACTGAATTTCATTTCCCTAGCTTTCCTCACCTTTCTTAGGTATCCAGAATGTCTAGCAAGGCAAAGTGATGACAATCCAGTGTCACCAACAGCTGTCTTCCTTGTCAGTTGCAGGTCTCGCTAGACCTGTGGCAGGCACTGGATTTGTGAAAAATGGATGCCTGGTATACGTTTTTGAGATTTGCGTGTGGGAATTGTACCCAGAGGGGCAAGGCGGGGTTGCAGATTGACATGTAATGGGTTAAGAAAATAAAAGGGTGGGGAGGCAGGCAAGTGTGACAACACCAGGATTGTGTTTTAATTATGTCTGTGTTGGAGGGGTCCTTAAATATTGAGCTGGAGACCTGTAGTAGGACACCAGAAATTGTGTGAGTCTTTTTAGGTCTCGCCTGACCCAGCGCATGCGCTGGTCTGGCGAGACTTATTGAGAGGGCTCCAAAAAGTGCTACCAGGCCAGCCTAGAGCTACAGTGCATGTGCGCGGGCACGCGCGCCGCGTTTTACCGCAATTACTTTCACTTTGCATAGCCAATAGGTCTCGCATTTGGGACCTTATAAGTATTTAGTTATGCAACTGTTGCATGGCTAAACACTTATAAGGTCCCAAATGCGAGACCTATTGGCTATGCCAATGCTTGTTTTAATTTGGTGATTAGGGTGAACAAGGGAATTTGTAAGTGACTCCCAATGACATTTCCCCTGCTTCACAGCTCAACTATGAGATCAGTTTACAGTGAAGCAATCGTGGGTAGGACACATATCATACATAAAATTAAAGATTGAATGATCTTGTGCAGTTGTCCACATTGAGGATTTTAGTGACATAATAGACTACTTAAGCTTTGCTCTCATGTATGATGCAACTTGTCATTCCATAGCAGACAAAATCCTATAGATAGTTATCCATTATTTCGCAATCACATAGTTATCACGATTTAAACAGTTGTATTATGAAAATGTCTAGAACCATATTGATTCTATGCATACATATTGGAGAGGTGTGGCTCACTGGTTAGAGGCGGCAGATCCGTAAGCAGAGAATCGACCAGGGTTCAATTCCCGACGCGGCAGGGTCGTGGACCAGGGTCAAAACGGACTCGATAATTCTCGCCTCGGTACCTACTCTAACCAGGAACACACTCGGCAACTCTGGGCATTAGCTTGCCTCATCTCCACAACGGCCCCCCACATTCGCTGGGGATGCCTGGTTTCACCTTGGAGATACCCTGGAGGGACCATCTCACAGGGATAGCCAGGACGGGTTCCCCAGCGGTCTACAGCGCCAGGACGCCTCAGGGCAGCAGTGCGCTTTACAAGACACATACATTTACATTTACATTTACATATAAAGTTCTTTTATGTACAGGAATTTTTATTTCTTAACTTTTTTCAAAAGTCATGAAAGTTTATCAGTTCCTTCTTCTTCTACTCTTCAGCTGGTGCATTACTATTTTATGTATGTGTTTAGCTTCCACTAATCTTTTCTGGCAATATTTAAGCATGGTATTTTTAGCTTACGTTTCAGAAGTTGCAGAGCTTTCAAAAACGGTTATCATGATTTCCTGTCAATTTAGGCACGTGCGTTCCCTTCTAAAATCTGTCCTAATGTAGCTCGGTTGTTTACCAACTATGGGGCATATTATCAAGAAACAGCGTTAAAATTATCGCCGCTTCAGCAGAAAACTGCTGCTAAAGCTGTGATAATGGGCTTGATAATATGCCCTTGAGAATTCCAATAGAAGTCCATGTTCTGGTGTGAATCTGGGCTTCTATGGGAATTCACAAGGGCATATTATAAAGCCCATTATCGCCGCTTTAGTGGCAGTTTTCTGTCGCTAAAGCGGCGCTAAGTTTAACGCCATGCTTGATAATATGCCTCCAAGTAAGTGTGAGCCAGCCTCACTCCCTGCATTCTTTTGCTAAGCAACCCTATAGGAACAACAAAGGATTTGACCCTTCCTTCAATCAAGGTAGTATTAATATTTGTGTACTTACTAAGAGTTGAATGAAAAATGCAAGCCATTTACACATATTTTTGACTGATATTACCACATTCGAAATATGCCGTGAAAATAAAGATTATAAAAAATGCCTTGAATGAAATCTCTTCAACTGATCAAGGTTTGGCCAATAAGCATCCCCATCACAAACCATGAGTTATTTCACTCCAAATTACCTCATGCAAATGCTATTTGCAACCGTGAAGGTAGTGAACACACAAAGTCATAACCTTGCAGGTATTTTTATACTTTTCCAATGATTTTTTCACGTCTAATTTACGCAATTAATTGTAGAGGGAAAAAACAGGACTGAGCTGTTCTGCGCCTTGCAAACATTCCCATGTTGCATGGGGGCTTGAGCGAAATGATTCTCACTAATTGTAAAAGCATTTGCCAGGCGGTAAAAAAAATGTAATTATTTAAATACGTAAAAGAACTGAATAATTCCTATGAGTAAATATAGGGTGGTAAGAGCATGGAAAGAAGTGTACAATTTGCCTATATAACCATGATCACATCTAAAGGTGTTTGAAAATCCCTCGAAATCTAAAATTTGTATACATTCCGATGTTCACAATTGAAAGTTTGTAATGAATTTATAGAAATCCATTGATTAGCACAAATTATAGGCTGAACAGTGGCGGCTCCTCTGCTAAGGCGGAGGAGAGTGCCCCACTGCCCTTCGAGCAGTGAAAAAGGGATAACTAAAATGATAATAACAACGTTATTATAATTTAATTTTTCACTTCTGCGGGGCTGGGTTGGGGGGCGTTGGTGGCTCAGGGAGGAGGAGTGGTTTGGGCACACTTGAGTGCGAATGACTGCTTGGTCGGCCGTCTTGGCCCGGCCAAACATTCAGGGGTACATTTCATATTCCCCACCAGGCTGTGATGCACAGCCTGGTGGGGAATACGCAAAGGCTCCCTGTCCCCAACTGTGCGACGATCGACAATGCTCAGACCACAGTTGAGCCTGTGTGCCGGAGTGCTTCATGCAGCTTCTTCCGGACTGGAGTCAGGAAGAGAAGTGAAGCGGAGACAGAGGAGAGGCGTCTGAAAAGGTACATTCATTTTTATTTTATGTTTATCAACCCCCCAACCACCACCGCCCTGCCACCCCGTTCTCTAACAGCCGCCACTGAGGCTGAAGTCTACAATGTTTAATTGTATGTATTTTCTTCTGACCTGGCCCAATGTAAATACAATTACCACAGGCGGTGTTGTTAAAATGATTTATGTAATGTGTGTGGGGCACTCTCAAACAGTGAAAGAATTCATACTGCAAGGAGCATAAGGAGAGGAAGCCTTCTGATAAAAATGCCAGGACATACCACCAATGATGTAAATATTAAGCCATATTTTTTCAAGAGGGCTTCCAGAGGAGTGTATGCTGAGCGTTTTTTGTATAGACAGCCAACACTTCAGATGAAGCTCTTTAATCTGCTACTATATCCAGTAAGTCCATCTTTAAATAATATTGCATTTTCCATTCTTTTTCCCAATGCCTTCAGTGGCCTGAACAAGATGCCATTTTATTATTCATGTTTATTACAGTTTTGCATTCCCCCAGTGGCGGCTGGTGACATTTGAAAGTGGTGAGGCATATAAGTTCGGGATGAGTGTTCTGTGGTGAGCGAGCGAGCCCGACTGCCATAAGGTGGGTTTATGAGGGTTCTTCCCATGAGAACATTTTGAAAAAAGAGTGGGCAAATTATGCATTTTCAAGCAAATTTGAGAAAGAAAATCCAAGAAATCCAAGAAAATGTATGCAAAAATGACGTATTCTACAACACATTTCTTACTATATATTCAATTGTATTAGCTTTTAAAGCATAGTAAATGATGACCTTGGAGAACACCAGGATTCAACAATCTTCGTTGGGGCTCTTCAATGATTCCCTCACTATCACCCTCCAACAGTGCCTCTCATCTCTCAATACCCCCTCTCTCACATGTATTTCATTTGTTTTATAGCACCTTCATCTCAGTGTCAGAGCACTTTACATCACACACAAATACAGAGACAGTGAATCATGCGTGTATAGTGAATGGGAACTACAAGGTGTAGGATTCATGTCATCCATACTGGTAGGCATTTTTTTAGGACTGCTTGGTCTGGAGAAGCACAAACCCAGAATTCAGAACATAGTGTTAGCTTTCCCAAGAAGAATTTATTTCTACCTAAACAAACCCTTTTTTATCAACATTAGGATAATGAAAGACTCAGAAAAAAACCAGAACTTTCCAACCTGTACCATACAGTTTGCAGGCAGCTCATTGATGGCAGTTCATAGCTCACTGTGCTAGATTATGATATTCATTTATGAACTGCACTCTAACAAATGGGTCTTTGTGGCAAAATAAGTAACCCACTAAGCTATGCACATATAATACTGTTCTGTGATCTGCATAGTACATGTTCTTTGCAGCTGGCATATTAAACCTCTGCGCTACCTTAGATGAATCAAATCTGCCACTCGACAAAACTCTGATCTCTCTCCAGCAGGTACATTAATCACCAGTTATCTTGACACTTTTATTGTTGCCTTACGATGGTAATCCCTCCCCCCATGCACCGGCAGAATGCAGGTAATGATAAAAGCCCTGCTGCCAAAAGCATTGGATTAGCAGGACCAACATTTATTTGCCCAGAAAGACAAGTTGCCTCGTCCACAATGTGAACATGTATCTCTAGCAGACTTTCCACCCCCTCCGTTTCTATATTTTTTCATGAGCCACTCGAGCAATGCACATGAAACCTTTTCAAGTGCCCCCCATATTTGAATGCACGTGCTGGACTCCTCTTGCAACATGTGCGTTCCTGGGCAGAGTGTTCTGTCGCATTGCTCTGTTCCCCGCCTAGACCGGTCGCTATAAGAAGCGTGGGAGCAGCTTCTGCGTTGGAAGAGCTTTAAAGGTGTGGACATTAATATTCCAGTGATAACGCTGTACCCCGTTCCCAGGGAATAAGAGCATTGATGCGCTCACAGAAAGTCGCCGGCTCCACCAAATGGTGACAATAAGGCTATGTTATACTCACTCATGACATATTCTGAACATGGTGAGCAGATGAATGAATAAGGGAAAAGTAGTAAACAGTATGGAACCCCACAAATACCTCCAGAAGCAATACAGATCAGCAAATTGACTGGGCGTCTAAACGCTTAACTGATATATCAGCAATGTAATACTATGCATCTGGGGGGAGGGGCACAACTGGGCTAACAGAACGCAATCAGAGACAGAGCTGACATTTTCATATTACAACCTTTCCAATGTCTATTGCATCAGGAGATCAAGGTAAAGAGAGCTCAATGGGTTGAGAGCTTGCTACACAGATATGTCTATAGCTGTAGGTTTGAATTCTGAGGATCAATACTAAAATCACGAGGTGCTCTACACACCCAAGTGGTCTTATGAAGAACTGCGACGGGCGCCACTGGTGCCTATAGGGACATCCACTGTGAAACGGACAACCATAGCCAGTGAAGAACCTAGTACACAAGTCAGTTCAGTCTGCACGGGTCAAAGTTTGCCAGCCAAGGTCCCACTACATTAGATTCACCGGGTCACTGGCCATTTTTACAGTGCATACACACTTCAATAGTGTTGATTTCTATCTTGTATCCGTAGTGGTTTGAGCTTTACGAACAAGCATCGACACAAACGACACCATGTATCTGTCTGTGGGAGATGTCCATGGTACAAAGCACCAGCGAGATGTAACCAGCTTGCACTGCAGCAGTACTTCTACAGTGCACGTGCCCGTCATGGCATCTGCGCAACAACACCCATGGCCCCTTTGCGAGGGCAAGGTGCCTTTCACTGGAAGCAGGGCTGTGGCAGGGCTCCTGTCCTCAGCAGGTGAGCACTCTCACCCAGACGGGTGAGGGCACTCCAGAAGCCCTGTGACTTTACAGTATAGCGGTCTCCAGACATCCAGAGGGCCAGCCTGCCCTGTGGAGGCTGCACGAGCCCACCTGCGTGCTCATAATGAACAATCATGAACTGAGAGCATATCCTGTCCGAACCACAGACACTGCTCTTTAATGGCAGGCGTGACTGACTGCGAAAGGCAGGCTGTAATGGAAAGAAAATACTAACATGTATTTTCCACGGTCACCAAACTGAATTATGAAAGTTACCTGTGTGGAAGCAGGAAGCTGTTTTCAAATCAATGCGTTCAGGGCACCTTTCTAGCAACAAATGCTCTGGCCTGTCTCTCTTTGTGGTAAGGGAAGAGCAAGAGAGACTGCCTCCTCCCACCCCGCGCTGCCTCACACACACTGCCCCAGAGGCCCCAAATAACTACTACCACGTCTCTCTCAGCCAATCCAGGCGCTGCATCTGCTGTTATAGCAGTGCCTGGATTGGCTGGGGCAGAGAAACGTGGCGCTCATTACTGAGCCCGAGGCTGCAACTAGGAGTCACCCTCAGCACCAGTATGTCCAGGTGAAGAGACTCAGAGCCATCTCTTGCGCGCATGTCGAGCGGGCTGGAGCGAGGCAGCCGTCCAACCCGACAAGCACACTTAGGCCCCTCTGACTCTGATGGTGTCTGCCATTAACATTGTTAAGCCCCATCCCCTCAGGCCCACACTGGCTTCTCAAGGGACCCGCCTCATGCCTCAATACTGCAATTGACCTGTGGCAGAATGCAAAACACAAAAAGTTTAGGACTTTACTTTCATTTAACTGTGGGGCGCAGGGCATCCAAAATATGAGTTGGGCAATGCCCCAACGCCTTAAGGGAGGCACCGCTCCTGCATTCCCCACCACTTATCAATTGGTGAATTTTTTCAAAGACCGCTATTGACCGTTGAATTCATACATTAACCATTGTGATTGAGATACAGATGGAATAAGGCTAAACCCTAACCTCCTCTATTGATTACTGACTAGGGTTTGTTGCGGATAAGGGCTATGTTATCGAACCACAGAATACTGTAGCAGATGATTAATGCATCATGGTACAATTTTAAATTGGGAATATTTAGACTTCCCTTTTCTATTGCAGCATTGTGCTTCTGTACAGCATTAAGATAAGATACACACATCCATGTGAATTCGAGAATCAGGTATAAAACTTTGCACCTAAATATGTAATGGTAAGGGATAGCCACTGAAGCCTAATATCCTCATGTAATGGCAATTATTGAGCCGATTAATTGAGAAAAACTTTTTTTGCACATATTACATACTTACTAGATGGCTCTGTGTATGTCTACTTGCTATGTTGCTGTTCTGAGAGATGGATCAACTGTAGACTGGCATGGTGGGCAAGTTCCCTTCCCAGAACTACCTTAATAGTCCTGTAGTTGCCACAAAACCAAATCGGCATAGCCCTCCCGGACTCTGGGTTTTTTCATTCAGTGTCCCATGCTCAATTCCTAAATATGGGGTTAGCTAACTCCCCTAACATTGAAACCCTCATGCTGTTAAGATGTCACAAGGATGCTGCCCAGTAATACTCTTATACGTATAAGCCCTGATCTGACCAGGGTTGCCCATCTGGTGATGTTGATATTGTGAGTCTGGGACAGGCTGGTGAGGAAAGAGATTGACCAAGCCGACAGGTTTGCCAGCCGTTTGGCTCTTTCAATGTTTACTTTGTTTGCCATTCTTTTTGTAAAACTTCATTTTTGGGGGAGCTGGCAGGTCTTCACCAATATTAAAAAAACACATTCGCTAAAAAAGTTAAAACTTATTTTTTGGCTTCAAAATCACATTTTGCCCCAGTGGTCCCAGGCACTGAAGGTGACTGCTTTAGGTGGGAATGTACTCCTTGTGAAAGGGCAGATTGCTGTCACTCACTAAGACAGTCAAAGGCTGAAGTGGTCTGACCCAGTTTCCCATGCGGTATGCTGTAGCGGGTGGACAAAAAATGTAACATTAACAACTGACTAATAGATGAAGAGGGCTAATTTTTTACAGAATGAGTGCCAGTGACGAAAGCTCAGCTAAGAAGCCTGCGGTCTGTGGTATTAAATGTCGGCACGTGGTACACCAACGCTGTGTAATCTTGAACCCAACTAAGACCTCTTTATTACACTACCAGACACTACCTGCCCCTTTATCTCACTCTTGCTGCTCTGTCCTTTCTCCCTTTGTGACAGTTTTTCCATCTTTCTCTTCCTCTTTCTTTCTGTTTTGTGTTTTTTCTGTCTCATGCTCTTCATCAATATCGGATGAGGAAAAATATGTGCTGGTCCCCAAAAATGAGTGTTGGTGGGAACTACCAGCAAGCACCAACCCAAGTTAAGCACTGGCAGGCTATAACTCTTATTAGTAAGCATACGACATATATATATATATAAATATATATATATATATATATATATATATATATAGAGAGAGAGAGAGAGAGAGAGAGAGAGAGAGAGAGAGAGAGAGAGAGAGAGAGAGAGAGAGAGAGAGAGAGAGAGAGAGAGAGAGAGAGAGAGCGAGCGAGCGAGCGAGATAGATAGATAGATAGATAGATAGATAGATAGATAGATAGATAGATAGATAGATAGATAGATAGATAGATAGATAGATAGATAGATAGATAGATAGATAGATAGATACGGATGAAAAGTTAGGAATCCTAACTTTAGGACTTCTAAATGCCTTCTGTGAATACCAAAAGTCTTAAAGTTAGGAATTTTCTTAGTTCAGGAGTCCTAAAGTTAGGAGTCCTAACTTTCCTACTCCTAAACTGAGAAAATCCTAATTTTAAGACTTTCGGTATTCACAGAAGGCATTTAGGAGTCCTAAAGTTAGGACTCCTACCTTCTGTGAATACCGAAATGACTAAGTGCCTTCTGTGAATACCAAAATGAGTAAGTGCCTTCTGTGAATACCAAAATGGTAGTAAGTTTAGGATTTTGTCTTAAATTAGTTCTGTGAATCGGGCCCATAGAAACTGTTTGTGATATCAAAAATCGTGGCTAATGCCAGACTGAAAAAGATCTGTATTCTCTTCGGGGGCCTTGCTGTGGGCCTTACACCCCTCACTGGGTAGATGCTGGAGACTTCAGTCTTTCATCAATGCAATAGTCCCCACACACTCTTACCACTGGCTCTCTGCAGGTGGCGAATGGGAGCTTTAATCCGCCTGGAACACTGGATTCTCTTAATTTTACCACAGTAACAACATGTCCTGTGGCAATAAGCTCGCAACTGCATGGTATTGGTGGGGTGTTACAACACAATGCCAGTGCTGGGGTGTGGAGTTTGCACCCCACCAGAACCGTGCAATTTGTAAGCAGGGTTGTGGTGGTTTAACAAATGCTGAACTACTAGGTATGCATTTCTTAAAGAGTTTTTAGGGCTGTCTTCACAATTATAAATCAAACATATTAAAATGTTGTTGGAATTATACGAAATTATATGAAAAAAATAGTTTTCTAGTGTGTGCTGTTATGAAGAGCCTTCCCTTTTAAAGAGACACACCTTTTAGCATGATCATTCGCTTCCTGGAAAAATTTGGTGCTGCGGTCTCCTAGTTCCCCTAGAACTTTCTGCTAGAAATTATTATTACAAAAGTACAATACCACAAAATTACAAAATGCTACTTCCTTCCTTTACTTCATGGAGCATTTGAACACTCAGCTCTATTGGTACCACATGAAACATATTTAATGTTTGTAAAGTTTGGTGGAAGGCGTAAATGTTGACATGTTTCAAAATTTGAGTTGAGCATAAAATTCATCCTAATATAGATATCAGTGACCCACAACAGTGGGTGTTTGCGGTTATCTATATGAGGGAACATGTGCTTACGTAAGTCTGCAATATAAATGTAAACAGAAGCAAAAAGGACATTTTTGTGACAAAAGAGGAAGTTCTAAAAAAAAAACATATGTAACAGGCAGCTGAGACTGAGAGTGTAAACCATCATCTATTTCCTCTCTTCGCTGCCCAAGATTAAGCTGTCTTTCTCTTTCCTGGTCATGTTGTAAGACAGTTCTGGGTGCAGACGTGTTGCTAACAGATTTACGTGCTTAACGCTATCATGCTGGATGAGATTATACTCTGAGGGCAGGAAGAAGGATCTTCATTGATAACTTAGAGACTGACAACCGGATGATGTACAACTAACTAGCCCCATGGCCAATTGTCTATGAGTCCTGGACACTCAGCCAACACCAGGTTACAATCACCCTAGCAAAGGTGTTAACAGAAATAATGACTTCTTCTCCCCCATAAATGTATTGACACAACTAACAGCTGGATAAATGGTACCACTTGCATCCTTTGACTGACTTCCAGTTGAAGGGTAAGCATGCACATAGGAAGCTCATTGGAACAATGAACGTCCACTGGTCTCTCTTTGGAAAGGATGGTAATTTTAGCACTCTTAATAAATAAGACCTAATTCTGCAGTAAAATATTTCAAATTAAAAGAAGAGGAAAATAACAACAACTGTTGAAAAGCATTCTGTCAGATTAGTGCTGGCACAGTGGTGGTAAAATTGCCACTGATGAAGACTACATTCTTACAACTTTCCTGTGACAAGGAAGAAGGAAATCTAAAAATAGTAGCATTTATCACTGAAAATAAGATCCTGTCTGAGTTGGGCTTTAATATATTCAAACCTTTAACCAGCTGTCATCCATGAAGTTTAGGCTAGTCATTTTAATGGGGAGCTGGAGCTGAAGGTTTGGTATCTGCAGAGGCATCATAAGCTTGGTCCAATGTATCATTTTTAATCATGGTAATATATCATAAACATAAAGCAAAGTCTCAAAGTCACAAATTCATCTTCAATTCAGGAAACTCTTTCGACTGAATATCATCCTTGTCAAGGGAAACGAAAAAACAATGTCCTATCTAGATCTACTTTTCATAGTTGGTTATACTTTACCTCATGTACTAATTCCTTTTCTTTTTCTGCATGTTTTACCGCTGTTTTCTGAAGCTACCATGGTGACCTTTACTGCTACATAAAGCTCCTAGATATAATAATAATAAATGTTCATGGCCACTACAGCCTGATACATGTCTGTGTTTTTTTCCACAGGATGTCAGAGCTTGAATCTTTATTTCACGTATTTATCTTACATTTACCTGGTATTTTTTACCAGTGGGATATTAATTTACCACCAGAGGTATTATGGGTACATTGGTCAGTAGCGTTGCAAGGGGGGTACAGGAGGGACAGTCCGCCCCGGGCGGAACGAGATTTGGGGGGGCGGCCTCCCCCCACTCTTCCTGCAGTCTCGGGGCGGGCAGCACTACAATCCCCGCTCCCCGAGGTACAAAATCAGCCGCCGTGGAGCAGCAAACTCGGCACGGGGATCTCGCCAGCACCCCCCCCACTACTGCTCTTCTCTCCGACCGCCGCAGGACGGCAAACTCGGGGCCCGCCTAGGCCGGCCAAAGTGGAAGTTACGCCACTGACATTGATTTGTTCCCCTCAATGGGATTTTTACCACCATTGGACAGGCCATATCATTTACGATATTATAGGATACCAGTAAAACCGATGTTACTGCCCAGTGAAGTGGTAATTTAACAATTAATATATTAATACTGTAATAAGATCTACAAGGTGAAACCTACAATTCTATAAAGGGATTTAAGGTTTATAGATGAAGTGTAGTGTACAGAACCTTCCTACAGTCAGCTTTCTCATGCACTAACATCCATTCACAAACATCAGTAACTTTTGCTCACAAAGGGCCCTATTATGATGTTGGTCAGATGAGATTACCACCGACACCGTAGCGGGAATGGAACCGCCGGACTATCAGGATGCGACCGCTCTATGGGCAGTCGGAAACATCCATTTTTCTATTGCAGGTTGTGCGGCAGCCGGAAAAGGGCAGCAGCACAAGCTGCAATAGAAAAATAGATGTTTTCAAAATCCTTGCACCATGTTGCAGGTGCGATGCCTGCCACAAGGTGCAAGCATGTTTAACCTCATAGCGGAGGGCCAGGGGGCCCTCCTTGGGACCCCCAAAGTCACTTTACACCTTCCTTTTCATAGCGGGCGGACTGCCATGAAAGGGCAGGTGGAAAGAGACATCGTAATCCTGCTGTCCTTTTAAGATTACAATTATGCCTGCCACTCTGGCAGGCTCTCTGAGCCTGTAGGGAAGCAGAGCGAAATTCCTCCGCGGGTTTCCCTCTGACCTCCAGTATCATAATACAGCAGTCGGATGGAAACCGATGATGTCGGGCGGAAAGCCTCCGACGAGCTGTCAGATGACTTTCTGCCCGATATCATAATAAGACCCAAAGTGTTTTCCTTCCTCAGCAGCACCATCATAGCTTAGCTGACTAATGCTGTAACAGGTAGCAGGTTTTAAAATACTACCCTTAAAGATATAAAAACAAAAGGCTGGTCACTCAGCCTGCTTGATGGAATTTCTCCATTTCCATAAATTCAATTAACTCAAGGTTTCGGCTATACTACCAGTGATGAGGGAATGAAAAAAGTAAACTTCATCAGGCCCCGGTACAACTCTTTTTACTTTACATTTTCTTTGCTCACATTTTCATAACTGTATAATGTAATGAGAACCAATCATATTTCTATTCCCTCATAGATATTAGAACAAGTTAATATCTTATATGTGCCCTTCTTCTTCAAACAAAGACTATTTTAACTTTAACATTTGAGCCCATTCAAAGGCACATGAACCCTCCGGTGGCCAAAGTTTGGTACATGTTAAATATTCACTTGTCTACTATGGCAGACATTATTCTATTGGTCTTGCTGTCTGCAGGTCTCTATGTCAGCATGTGTGTTTCTCTTTCTTTCCTTACATTTTTAGACATACTGGAACCTTTATGTCAAGATAACAATTTTAAATGTTTAGTACATTTATGTAACAAAACCTGCAGCATCAGTATACTTTTTCCTTAAAAAATGGAACGCCGCATATATCTCTCTACAGCAGGGTACGCTAAGGAAACATTTCTGTAAGTGTGAAAAGGATATGACACATGCATTTTTTCGATGCTCATATTGCATGGATTTAGCTGGATCATTTTCGCTGTCACTTTCTCAGAAATTCTAGGTCGAAAAAGTGGACACCGAAGAATGAAAAGAACACCTCTTGAGCTATTTCTTATTCAAAAATGGATATGCTTGCAGTTTTAACTGCCATTTACACTGTGTGCCACGCTATTCATGTGCACACACCACACCTATGCACTGCCTTTTGCCTAGAAATAGGCTGTACAAACCTGATGGATGGAATACTTGAAGTAATCTAAGCTACTTGTAAACACTGTAGGACGCATGCAAGTCAATTGCTTTTTAAGTTTTTATGGGCATATTATCAAGAAACGGCGTTAAAATTATCGCCGCTTTAGCGGCAGAAAGCTGCCGCTAAAGCGGCGATATTGGGTTGATAATATGCTCTTGAGAATTCCCATAGAAGCCCATGTTCTGGTGTCAACCTGGGCTTCTATTGGAATTCCCCGCTGCATATTATCAAGCCCATTATCGCCGCTTTAGCGGCAGTTTTCTTCCGCTAAAGCAGTGATAATGTTAACGCCGTGCTTGATAATATGCCCCTTTGTTTGTCTGTCCTGACTGGGACTAACCATATGCAAATCAAGCTTGACCCTCCCTTCGCCCAAACAGGAGCAGGCCAGTTAGCACCCCCCCATACGATTCTTCCTTGCTAGGCCTCGTTAGTTAAGTGCCTCTTGAGTCAAATGGCACAGTGCACTTGCAAACTGTGCATACCCAAGACCACTAGAATTATACAATTCTGCGGCAGTTGAGTTTTCCGCATAATTATGAATCTGCCACATAATCCATCATCTGATGTGTAATCTGCAGATTTGAACAACAGACAAAATGGGTTTCTAGCTCAAATGGATTAAAATGCACTAAAACCATTGCACCCTGTATGCGCTTAGTTGAAGGCCCTCTGAAAGGTCAACTGATCATCTTTCAGTTTTTACTTTCTGTATTTGGCTGTTAAACTAGTACCACTGAAGTGAAATCTTATACAAAATAATGAAGTAATACAGTCAAATGTGCTGCATTATGTTGCCTAATTTACCTTTTTTTTTTACACATAAATTAGTCACCCTTGCCGCCTAATTTGGTGTTACCCTGCCACTTCATTCCAGCAGCCCTGAGCATACCACTGCAACTTAGCGAGTCTAGGTAGAAAAGTTATAGGTTGGAAAACATGAATTATTGTCAGCCACAATTGACACATTCATCCTGCCTCTGTCAAAATGCAAGTGCATTTACTAATTTCTGGATGTGTAAATGTACAGTAGAGTGTGCAACTATGCAATGTGCAGATTTGCACTATTATTAGTAACTCGACCTCTAGTCCCCTGATTTAACTATCAATAGTTAATCTGACTTTCTAAACTTCAAGCACTGATAACAAACACTGATAAATATAACAAATTTACATTTTTTCTGTACATTGCACGTGTTCTACTTACTCACCCTTCAACATACTTGCAGTGCTTAGAAGTACCACTTCTCGCAGTTATTGGTCAAAGAGTGCTGGAAATATTAAGGTGTTACAGCAAACAAATGATGGACGGAATGCTGACAATGCAAACATTCTCCCCCAGTCAAAAGATCTGGGTTAAATCCATCGGTCTTTTGCCCACTACGCCACCCGAGTTCAGACATGACCATATGCAAATCAGTCTAACCCTGTGCCTCATGGGAACAGTCCAGCCCGAACTGCCAAGCCATGCCTTCTCTGGACTGGAAACAAGCATCCTGGGACCGGTTTCAGGGTATGTCACCCTTCTTCAGCCAGGCTCTTTTTGCATTTGTCACCCCGAGTGGGACGGGTATGCTCAGACGTGAGTCCCGTGCTCTCCAAGGCCACTGGAATCAAGCTATCCTGGCTGAAGAGGGGTGAAACCCCGAAATTGGTCCTAGGATGCTTGTTTCCAGTCCAGGGAGGACCTGGCCTGGCAGTTTGGGCTGGATTGTTCCCATCAGGCACAGGGTCAAGACTGATTTGCATATGGCTGGGTCCAAACTGGAATGGCATGGTGAGCAAAAAAACAATGGATTTAGGCCCAGATCTCTGTACTGGGGTGAATGTATGACATTGTTCTGCATTCTGTCCATCAATAGTTCTTTTTGGAAATATTAAGGGGCTTGTTTATGAGAGGATTGCGCAGCGTCACTTTTTTTGATGCTCCAGCAGCACAAGACTCTCAATCATATCTGTGAGGTGACGCAAAGCGTGGCTTTGCATGGCCTCATAGATATGGAGTAAGACAAAGCTGCGCCAGTGACTGCCTAGCCTTACACTACATCAAGGAGGCATTCCATGGGTGTTCCAGTGGGTTTTCCCACACAATTCCCACGGAATGTGACGCTGCCCCAGATTTACTTAATCGTGTATACCTGGGGCAATGCCAAAACGTTAAGCCTCCCTGGAGCAGGTGTAATGAGGAGAAATATTTTTGTTTCTCATTTCTCCTTTTTCCATAGAGAGAGGAAAACGCCTCTCGGGATTGGTTCTGTGCAGGAAGGCGTCCCTTCCTGCACAAAAACAGTCCTGCCTGCAATGGAGGCACCCTTGTACTAGAGTGCAAGCGTGCCTATGTTTGTGCTAGGTAGTAAATTGTGCGCCAGCGCAAGGGGGAAAGGACATGAATACACTGTATTTCATAAATAAGGAGCGTTCCTGCCCTTTCACATTGGCATAGGTTAGCACAGCAAGAACACTTGCGGCACTGCCTTATGCCAAATCCTCATAAATGAGGCCCCAAGTGCTTAGTCTTAAAGTGTCACAGTATGTTCTGTGAAAGGGAAGGCACTGCCATTTTGGGAGCTCAACTAAGAACTTGACATTCTATGGTCAAAACATACTCAGTCGCTTGGGCCCTTTATATGCTCACAATCTGCATGCAATCAAGGTCCTGTGCATTTCAAAAGGAGACGTGTTCCGACATCATAAATATCTAACACAACATCCACACTGAATCAAAGACCAAAAACCATCATGTTTAGGGGCTAACCTTGGCTACTCCACATTCAGAGACAAAAACAGTTCCCATGATGTACTGTGCAAAAATCAATGAAGGCCAGTCTTGTTTACAAATCAGATGTCACTGATTGTGGCTGCCCTGCTGACTATGAGTCAGAGTCAGGCGGTTATTACCACTTGGCCTTGAGTCCTCAATTCATAGAACAAGTCCCTCACAATCCCCAGAATGGCTGACATTTACTCACAACCCCGTTTATCAAGGTCATTACATTTTTACAGTCATGAGCTACAGCCAGAGACATGAGGCTGTGCTGTAAAGTGGTATTTTTCAATTGAGCGAGATCATGAGGTGTTGTGGGGGGCTTCCCAAGAACAAGGAGACCCTTGGGGTGATCTCTGCTTTAAGAGCGTGGAACGTGTGGGCACAGCAGGTGGAAAATATCAGTGGAAAGAGGCCAAATCCATGGAAAACGTGGTAAATGACCCGGAAATTCTGGGGACGGCCTGTTATTCCCCATTCTGTATCTCAAGCTCGTATTAACGGGTGAATGAAGTAGTTATACCAGCTGGAATCTGTAGAAATGAATCTGATATTCCCACCCCATTTTACTGCCATCTCTGAATCAGGGTCTTAGCAAAATGAAGACTGGAAACAAGTAGGGGATCGATTATACAAATAATGCTAATTTAAAATGAACTCCCCAAATGCATGGACTCCCCAAATTCATTAGCTATCGATTAGCTATTGACATGATAAATGTTACGTGTGCGTACAAAAAAAGGCTGTAAATGACTTTCAGCTAGAAACCTGGAGCCCGGTCCCCCAAAAAAGCACGTCTCACCATGAGAAGTGTTTTCCCCAAAAAATGATGCTTGAAGGTTATGCCCCAGGCTCCTACAGGCACCAGCACAGTCGAGAGATACCTACTTGCACACAACGCTTTGCACACTCTGTAGGTGCTCAGCAGACATTCAAGCCCACCATCTATGACGCAGGCTGCACATCTGCATCCACTCATATTCATCAATAATGAACAAACTGATAGAAACTAGCAACTTCTCCAAAATCACACAGGAAGTGGGAGTGACATCACAAGAAGTGACAGTCTTTGACCTCTGCCAGAGATGGCTTTACAGGAAGTTAAGCCACAATCTTGACACCCATGAACCACATGAGGGGGATACAAAAATACTACTATGAGTATAAAAATAATAAACAACTTTAAAATGTCATATAAAGCATTGCAGGACTACTTAGGAGTTACAAGGTTGGAAAATGTGGTAACAAGTTAAATTTTCTGCGGATTCACAAATAATGCATACCTGCCAACTTGAACAACAATCACACCTTGGGAGGAGGGGGCGGGCCTTGAAGGGGGCTGGGCCTTGCGCCGAAAAGTATCTAAGAGGCACTTTGAGCCCCTCCCCCCGAAGCTCCCTTCCACCCACAAAACACTGAGCTGTTTACAGTAGTTTTCAGCTCGTATTCCATGCCACCGTTTAATATCGGCTCCTCACTGGGAGACTGTTTGATGGGAGCTGATACTGTGTGTCACGCGGTGACACCAGGCCCGGCTCCAGGAATTTTTATTTGAGTGGGCCAAGGGTGCATTTGGGTGGGCCACTGCGGGCCCGATTTGTCGCTTATGTGACTAGCCAGGCCTGCTTCTGGGCCGTCCTTTACCTCTTCTTAGTCTTACAAGGCGTAGTAAAATGAAATCTTTTCCAAATCTCTTTCTAAATGTTATCACTCTCAAAAAGTGTTTTATTCCATGTAATGTCCCTTTGATGGGAAGAGGAGGTTTCTGAGGTGGGAGTATCAGGCAAGTGACACTACTTGGGTTCCCTCTGTGCGAGCCTTCAGGGAGAATCCCTCTTCATTACTACCTCCACCTAACCCCTGACTCTGCAACGCGCTCCCTTACAGGCTTGATTATCCACTTTACTACCACCCCTTTCCAGTGCATATTATCTCACAGCTGAACTTGGTCCCCAGCCCCATACCAGCCACCATCCAGTTGCACTTTCAATTCAATAAGCTTTATTCGGTTAAAATGTGGCAACCATAAAAGCAGATGTACATATACAGATTCAATGACCAAATTCATTAAGAACAGCCAGCAATCAATTAGAGTTTCAAAATGTCATTAAAACATCGTTCAATTCCCAGCAAATTAAACTTAAAATAGATGTCACAACATAAAAACTAATCTCAACTCTCTTTGTGTAAACAATAGACACATAGCAGCATTTCATAAACAATTGTTTAAAATAGACAATTCTAAAGTTCAAGCACAAGTCACATGGAGGTAGAAAGTGCAAAGTGCTCTATTAGTATGCCCGTCCCATGGTCATGGGGAGACTGGTCGCAGTTCCAAATTCATTAAAAGCGGCAAAAAATTCAATTACAGTTCAAAATTTCATTAAAACACCATACTTTTCCGAGCACTAATTGAACTTAAAATAAATGTTGCCGCATGAAAACAAATCTCAGGTTCTCTTAGCGTGTACAGTAGGCTCATAGCAGCATTAGTGGTTTTGGCGTTATATTTCTTGAACAGTGGTTTAAGATAGGCGATTCTAAAATTCAGGTACAGGTCACATAGAAGTAAAAAGTGCAAGGTTCCTCTTTCATTATTCCCAGTAAAAAACATTAGTAAAATCACCTCCAAGCTTGAAATATTGAATATAGCAGTAAATATAATTAGCACGCACTTTACAATACGTCCCACAGTTGCCCTAATGACCCGACTGCTAATTCAATAAACACGCATTTGCAATGCAGTAGGTATCGCATTTGCAAGAGTTTAAGCTATTGGCATTGTAAATGACAACGCCTTTTATTTATGCTTTAAAAACCAACACATAAAAAATAGGCATTGTCATTTACAAATGCCAATAGCTCAACCTCTAAGACCTATTGCATTGCAAATCCTTGTTTTAAATCTCGCGGCTCTTCTGGCCATGGCGCTCCCTCGTCCTGCGGGTCTTCAAATTCTTCACTCACAACCTTCGTTCACAGAGAGAGCACTTCTGTAATGGGGACACGTGTGGATGGCAATTTATTTATGTAGCACTTACTATTTCTGATGAGGCATCGTGACTTAGTTGTTTCGGCTCTGAATGTACAGTGTCTGTTGTGCCTTTTATTAAAGGGCTCTGACGTCAACTCGGACTACATGTGCACCATATAAAAGAAAATAAGCATTTCTGCAGTGTGAACCCTCTGGCTGCCCATCAGACAGACCCTGTACGCCACCCGTTCCCAGCAAGCACCTAAAGACACGCCCGCTGTGCAGGCTTCCAGCACATAGGCCATGCAATGAATGAACATTAGTGCCCTAACGTATATCTTCCCCGCATGTCCACATCAGTGTTCCGACTTGCCATTAGTTGTGAAGGGCTTTTTGGGTGTAAAGTGATAGGTGCAGCATGCCAATGAAAACCCCCGAGTAGATAGACTTCTGGACTGAAAGTACCTGTGTAAAAAACACAAATCGATGTTTTTACTATGTTATCAATTGCATGACTTTGTAAAAAGTTATTGGTTTTTATGTATATTTTTGTATGTTTGTTTGTACCTGTAAGGGACAGTGGTGCAGTAAATCTTGCGTTTATTTTAAATTAAAATGCCCCTTTTGAAGGATGTTAGTTTGAATGGGGAGGGCTGTCTAGAAGGATTTAGGCGTGCGCCACGGCATTGTTTCACATTGTAACTCATTCTCAGGGGACGACCACACAGGACTAGGTCATCTGTAGGTACATATCACCCCGAATTCACAGTGCCCATTTCAAACTCAGAGGGGTGAAAGGAAAAGCTGGTCCAGTAAGTATGTCCGTCTAAGCTGAATGTTGCACACAGCAGCAACAGGCACGTTGACACGATGGGCTATACTGCCTCGCTTTGTATCCTATGAAGTCCACCGTCATCCATACTGGTGGGCAGTATATTTTAAGAGGGTTTGGTCTGGAGAAGCACAAACTCGGGGTTTAAAGAGTTTTCTTCAGTGGTTGGGGTTGGTTTTACTGATACAAATGTATAACTGCCCAAACTAGCTATTTTTAGCAACATTAGAATAATGAAAGACTGGGGAAATGCTAACTATGTAACAACACAAAAAATCAAAGTTTGCATACAGCTCTTTGATGACAATTCAAAGGTCACTGTCCTATCTTTGGATTGTAACTTCGGAACTGCAAGTAACACAAGGATCTCTGTGACAAAAGCAGTAACCCACTGAGCTATCCACATAAAATTCAGTGTATCTGCATTTAAAAACTACCAACAGCAGGATCATAAAGCCCCAGAGTTATTGGTACATTTTTTTTACTATCGTTGTGCATCGTTGGCAGTTTAACTGTGAGGGCCAAGGCTCATGTTTGGGTGGGCCAGGCTCATGTTTGGGTGGGCCTGGCCCACCTGGCCCACCCGCTAGAACCGGGCCTGGCTGGCACCCTATGAGTTGGCAGGTATGATAATGCTGGTGCCCTTGGTTACTCTGCCACTCAATCCCTGGCTCTGTCTGCCACTCAACCCCTGACTGAGACTTCCTTGCAAGTTTCCTGAATGAAGGGATGGTTAACAAAAGCAGCAGAACTGCTGCTGCAATGGCTTATTGAGACTCTGAAAATGGATCTCTGGAAGATGTGCATCTAAGGAGGTCAGAGGTAGCAAAAGGAACCAAATGAACCACTGTTGCCACCTCTGGAGAACCAAATCTGGCACCAATCATAAACAGCTTTGAAGTGGTACAGACAACCACAACAGCCAATTAGGTGGCTAGATCTGTGCGTGGCAACAGGGAGCCTCAAACTAAAATTGTATGTAAGAGGAAGGCATGTTATAATCCTTCTTCTTTGTGAATGGAGATCTGAAGAAATGAAGGACTCAAATCAGTACTTTCTACCCCAAAGGAAATGTGTGGAACTTTTTCTTGAAGCACGCCATATGACTACCATTTTCAGACCCGCACAAGGTTATAGGTTGGATGATTTTATCTTCCTTTATTTTAGTATTTCAAAAATATTCATTTATTATCTCCAGACGACCCAAGACAACGTAGTCACAGTTTTGATCAAAAATAGTCATTACTTTTATATCAACCCATCTTATCAGAAGACTACACCGTCTGTCATATCAAGTTGTCATTGTAAAGCTAGTAATTATTGCACACAACGCGCACGACACACAAAGGCCAGTCTGAGATGGTGGCCAAACAGTCACAAGTCAAAGCAGTGACAAGGCAACCGATTGGCACATATCTGTGTGTAGCTGCACCTGAAGGGCTCTACCGTATAATTGGGGCTCCCAGTTTTCTGTTTTTACAGATTTTTACAGATAAATACAGACAGAAAGCTATTTATTTTCCTGTCTGTATTTATTTTTAAATACAGAAAAACACAGAAAATCGGTCTTCTTTGGATATTCTTTTCTACGGTCAATTATGAGTGCCAGGTCAGTAGGTGTACAACCTAAGAGGTAAGGGAGATTAAAAAAGACAATAGAATTCCTAATTTAGCTTGATTAAGCGCAGATCTACTGTTTTTTATGCTATTCTACTATGCAAGGGTTTTCAGATAACGCTATTGCACTGTATACTGCTGAAACCTTTTGGGCATTCAAAAGCGAGTAAATATGTATCAGTTAACCCCTTCAGTGCCCATGACGAGATAGTCTCGTCATGGAGCGCGGTTGCGCTGTGCCCATGACGAGACTATCTCGTCATGAACCCCGCCTGCTAATGAAACGCCCGGCACAGGGCGTGGAAAGGGCGGGGCACTGAAGAGGTTAAATAAATGTGGAAAAATATCCATTGCTGCTTCATTTATACAGAAAACACAAAATAAAAATGGATAAATACAGAAAAAAACTGCAAAACATAAATATGGATAAATACAGACGGAAATGTCAAAAAAATAAATACCATAAAATCCGAAGTCCTTCGTATAATACAAGTAGTCCCCATATTGTGTAGGAGGCTCCTTTCCCCTCACTAGTATGTACACACATTTGCCTCACCTGCCTGGCTCATCGTTATAATAGATTGAGTGTAGAGCTTTCCCAATCAGTTTTCTTCTCTTCAGTCTCCTATTGCTCCCTAAATTAAACAAAATGTATTTGTTCCTCCCAACACTCAAATCCAAAAATGTGTCTCAAGCTTCATAGATCATGTGCGTGGCCACATCCCATCCAACATCTGCAGAAAGAGAAACTGTCTGCTCTTCCCCAGAAGCCCCTGGTGATGCCTTTTAGTAATAAACAAGTTATACCTTCACTCATGATGCACATATATGACATCTCCCGTTCCACCTAAAACATGTGCTCAAATACACCATTCTTATTGGGAAGTCAAATCCCAGTTGTTATTTAGCATTGCTAAATGTAAACAGGTTATTTCCTAAAGAAGAGAGGGAGTTACCCCTTTGTATTTATAGGGACGAGGTCTTTAAGTCAACACAAGAAAAAAGTTCCCAGAATCAAGCAAATATGCTTAGAAAAGAGACTTATTGGGTCCTTGAAGTAAGACTGAAACCCGGACATCCGTTGACGCAGGGAGGCCGCATCTATTCGCACAGAATTCAAACACGGAACGATGAGATGCACATACCCACGTGAAATTTTTAAAATTATAAAGTGCCTGTACTGCCATTTGAATAGAATCCTCTATACTAAGGAGTTGTGAACTACAACAGGTCTCCATCCCAAATTGATACACGGTGGCGTCAACGGGTACCGAGACAAGTAACCAGATTATCAGAGAACACCATACATTGAGAATATAAAGGTGTGAAAAAGATGCTTCAAACAGATTATGCAATTGAACAGTCATAACTTTGTCGCACAATTAAGATTTTATGAAAATTCTTTTGTCCTGAAGAAGGTGGAAACACGGAACTAAACACCGAAACGCCGCGTCGACTGTTTTTTTAATTTTATCCTTTTAATTTCTGTTGCTTTATTATTAGATTGTAACCTTTAGTGGGAGGAAAGGTCACATATAGCATTTTATTGAATACATAATTATGTATCTATTTGTTACACATAATAAATTGATATTTTAATCATTTTTGTATCCATAGTATGTTGTTTAAAATCATAGACTGTACTGTGTCATTACCAATAAGAGTCATTGATAGATTGTCATAGGGGTAAAAAGAACTCTACTCAATGAGGTTTATTACTTCAAGGACCCAATAAGTCTCTTTTCTAAGCATATTTGCTTGATTCTGGGAACTTTTTTCTTGTGTTAACAGGTTATTTCCTGCCACTTTATGTACGGATAAACACACAAGTAAGAAACTTATTTTCCACTCAGGTAGAAAGGTACAAATCTAGAAATCTGAAATTGGAACTTCTTTTGAGTGTTACCCAATGCTTTCAATCATGACAAATAGTCCCTATGCAACACATTGTGAGAGTACAGGAACTTTAAGCAAGTAATACGGTGTGCTAATAACATGTTGCTGTCTGAAGATGTGCTAGTAGTAAAATGCTAATATTTTAAGACGAGTACTGTGTTATTGCATAGAGCTGCAAAGCGGACTAAACCCTAGAGACATCAAAGTGTGAGAGTACTTTTATAGGTTAATTAAACATTGAGCTTTACCATTTGCAAGTTAATTTTCTCGATAATCAAAACTAAATATGGATACATAACAATAAAATGAAAAATAAAAATGATGGCTAAATGCTGCAGAAATGTTAACAAGCATTGGCGCATACAATAGGTCTTGCTTTTGGGGCTTTGTAAGTGTTTAGCCATTGTTATTGGCTTTGCCAATGTCTTTAACCTATGTCATAGAGCAGCAGTGAATGTTACCATCCAACTAAAGTGTAATCAGTTGATCGACCAGGTAAGGATAAACAGCTAAGTATACACAATCTGAATAGAATGTGTATGAAATAAACCTAAATATATACAGAAAATGCATCAAAACAGCTGGACTACAAGATCTGAGGAAAATCCAGAAAGGCAACATTTGCTTCACTGACTGCACGTTATACATACTTCAATGAAGTAGGGAGTCAACCTCCTTACTATGTTGCCGACTACATGGATGTCAAAAGGCTAATTAATATATTGTGAGACACCTACGTCTTTTTCTTTCTTTTTAGCCAGTGGTAAGTTGCACTCTGAGATTTGGAGTTTCTCATCTATTACTGGAAAAAAATGTTAAAACATGAGGGCTGCAAAGTTCTGTTTGGCTAACAGGTCAGGATTTGCAGGAAATGACTAGCATGGCCTGGGTCACCTAGCAGCTATGTAAATATCATAGAGTTGCTAACGGGATGCACTTCTACAAACCACAATAAATTCTCATCCTCTTCTTTTTGGTTATAAATCCTTGTTTTTCCAAATGCGTTCATACAGGTGGCTCAAATAAAGCACAGGATGACTACAGTTCCCAGAAAGCATTAAGATGTCAAGCGAAAGTTTAACCTGGAACCCGTAGTGTCTCTGCAGACGTGGAACAAGGTGAAATCATAAAGTACTTCAAAGAGGATAAACATGCCTTCTCCTTAGTTGCAACTTTGCTTTAAATTGCCAAGAAAGTGTTTGTTCTATTTTGAAAGTTTCAGGCTACACAAGAAAACAAGGCTCACATTGCCTCCCATTCACAGCCTGAAGGGCAGGAGGGTTCTCTCTGGTTATCAAGGGCTCAGGTACATATCTGTTGTCAGAGCTGGAGGTGTGGAGAGGAGGCAGCTTTCAGGGCTGCATCGGCTGAGGGAGAATGCTGCTTTCAGGTGGTATGAATTGGAGGCAGGGTCGGACTGGGAACAGCAACCAGCCCTGGTAGATTGCTGCTCGACCGGCCCTGGGAGTGGGGACGTTGGGGGTGTTAGCAAGAAGCACCGCTCCCGCTTTTGTTACAGGGGGGTGATATTGCAGCACTGCTGCTTAACCACCCCCAGTGATAAAATCAGGCCCCACTGGCACAAAACCATCCCCCACCCCTCAGGCCCACCGGGAAAAAGGCCGGTGCCCACTACGGCCAGTCCTGCCCTGACTGGAGGCAGGAGATTGCTCTCAGGGCTGGAGGCTGCTATCACTTCCGAGACACTCTTCTTGTCAAGCCGCCTTTCTCATGTACACTCCTACACCAAACTTCATTAAGGCTGAAGTGAAGCACTTTTATCTCTATCATAGGATGCTTTACAGGGTGAAGCATTAAACTGTGACCCAGCTCCCTATAGAATGTGATTTGTGGCCATAACAGTTATTTTATGTTATCTACATTTATATGCTGCTTTACTGCTATTTGTCCTGAACCCGCATTTAAGAACTGGGTGAATGTGCGTTCAAAAGCTAATGCCATTGCAGGCGCTGATTTTTTTTTTTTTGTTGGAGTTTTATATAGCGCGAATTTGACCCAAAGGTATCAGAGCACTTTGCAGGAGCACCAGTTACATTACAAAGGGACACATTAATTTTGTTAGGCATGGGGAGATTTAGTGATTTGCCCACAATCAAAGGATGTTGAGCGTCCCTAGCCGAGACTCAAACTCGGGTCCCCACCTTCGAGGTCGACCACTCTAGCTGTTAGGCTACATCCTCTCCCCTTTGCTAGATATGATTACAAATATTATGATTACTTTATGACTGCAGTGTCTTTAGGGTGGGGGAGTGAGGGCAGTGTTCTGTTCCTTTCTCAATGGAAGATTTATTGGAAATAGAATTAACCTTGAATGAACTCGCTTATTCTGTTCAGTACATTGCATGCCCCTTGGATACCTGATACTGTATAAACATGTTTCTAAAATTCGAATATGTGCATGGTGGACTCACCACACAGGTCCATGGTTGTTATATTAGTGTATGTCTCGTCCTGTGGACCTCGGGATGCCTTCAGGGAAGGACTGGCCGTAGCGGGCACCGGGCATTTCCCCGTTGGGCCGCCAAGGTGGGGCCTGTTTTGGGTCGCTTGGGGGCCATTTTTGTTACCGCAGGCCGGCAATATAGGCCCCCTGTAACAAAATCGGCCAAAACCGGCCCAAGCAAACAGCTCGGCCGCACCCCCTGCCCCCTGACCCCCCGGGGGCGGTCCAACAGTTTGCCAGTTTCGGTTCCCAATCCGGCCCTGGCTGCCTTGGCATTTTTGAAACTCCCTAGGGCTTGACTTATGGCATGTAACTACTTCAAGTGTAAATCCTGCCGGAAATAGAACCTCCTGTATCCATGTTTGACTTGCTTGGCGAGTCACAGCAGGGTTGACTTGCTTTGAAACCTACCAATGTTGCTGAAATGAGTATCAGCTCCCTCTGAGAAGTTAAAACAATGACTTTGTGAGCTTTTATCTAGTGTGTACTCCTGCACATTCTGCTGTTTCGCCGTCCTTGGTAGGTGTGACAGGGCCCTTGAGCTCAACTGATGTCCCTAGAGACGATGAAAGGCTGCATCTTCCTGTGGAATCTAGCCTCTGTGCTGTTGGTTGTACTCACCTCAGATGTGACATGTTTGAGATTTTTTTTAACTTTATTTATCATTTTATATAGAATCGTACGATGTATCTACTAATAGCACCAGTTGCAGCTTGAATATAGAGCAGACATTTCCACATGTTGAAAAATGTACATATCCATTCAGATGAAGCATGGAGCGAGATGCAAAAGGAAGGTATATATAGAGCTACAACATCAATTACCTAAATGTTTGATATTTTTAAGTTGTGTTAAAGTCTGAGCAGAGCTGTACAGAAAAGTTGAAACAGCAGACAGAGTAATGGGTAAGGATAAATAAAGAGACTGTAAGACAAACATGTAGGGGAAATGAAACACTTGTTGGGTGGTAAGGGAATCTGGGTGTACACATGGATGAATGAATGTTAGTGGTATGGTGGATGGATGGGTGAGTGGGTATGGATTTGTGGTATCGGGTAGGTGGGGGAATGCAGTGATGAATGCATGGATGATGTATGGCTGGATCAAGAGGGTCAAGAATCGGGCAGAAAATAGGGAGGTGACCAAATGACTCCTAGGAAGATAGGCATGGGCGTGTGGGTAGAAAATACAGAATGAGGAAACATAAGAAAGAAGAAGTTGTGTGAGAGCTGAGATAACTGACAGCAGAAAACCAGGCGTGAGCCTGCAGCTTCATAATACCCAGCGTGTGTATGCTGTTACCTCTATGGTTGAGGGACTGAGCATCAAAAATGGGCGTATAGCAAAATGAAATGCTGACTGCTCCACCGCCCCCCACCCAGATGATCACTTCTTTAATAGACCATTAAATGAACCTGCTAACGCAAGTTTGCTGAAAGGCTGACCGAAGGGCACAGCACCAGTGCATTGAGACTGGTTAATGGTAACGTGTGCCTTACAAATACACTTTTCAATCACAGGAGCGCGCTGGAGATGCGAGTGTTGGCTGTTGGAGAGATGAGAGCTTTTTGATGGTGGGGTTTGTACCTGTGTGACTGGAGGACAAGGGAGAGAATTAAGATGATCCTCGGTAAAGAGGGTCAGGCATAAGCAACAACACCCTCAAGTGCTGTTAAAACTATGCAAAAGTGTTGGTACGTAGCCGTCTTTCCTCACGCCACAGTGTATCTCCATCTGTGATACCAAAAAGATGCCAAGTCAGGCGTATATTCAAATAGTCATCGGTGTGTTAACGGCTATGGAAATAGAGGTAGGACTATCATATGGTCCATACCTGAGTTAAAAAGCGGTTGTCATTGCAGTCTGGCCGTCCGGTCATGTTGAGTAGTTGCTCAGGCAGGAGCGGCCTGTGCAGGTAAGAGTGGTGGGCGGGGTGGGAGGAGGATTCGGTAGACCACAACGAGGGAAAAATAATGATTTATTTAATTCTCTCTCATCCTCGTCTGTCGAAAACCCCCACCCCATTCCACTGCTCTTACCTGCACAGGCTGCTCCTGTGCTCAGGTTAGAACAGATGCCCAAACCCCATTAATAGATTATACTAATATGTTTTAAAAGAAAATTTGTGATCAATCACAGCTTGCTGCGCTCCAGGACAATAATTGCAATTAAATTTAAACAATGAAGTAGAGGCAGATACATGCCAATCCTAAACAAGGCACCAAATGCGGAGCCAAAACCAAATAAATGCATGATACCTAAAAAAAAGTTCACATAAGCATAGCGCATAACAATTGTAAACAAATGTAAACAATGCTGAAACCAAATTAAATGACTATCGAAGACAGGAACAGAGTGAAAGCAAAAATAGTGTCTGAAACTAAAGTAAATGGCTAGATGCGACGTGAGACATGTAAAAGGGGCAGTAGCTATGGGAGGGAACAACTGAGCAAAAGGACGCACAAATGGCAAGGATTCACCACTGCTAAACCAGGAATTTTGAAAAGGAACAGGAAGTAACCAATGTAGAGCGATGGTCGTGCTGAAAGCCCCCAGTCAGATACAACATGTCTCGAAAGACAGCGCATGCACTGCCTAGGCACAACCTAAAAAATGCCTCAAAACTGGGTGCCATACCTACTTATAAGCAATCTGTGTTTTCATTTGAATCAGTCGATGCTCTGCAAAGCTTTACTTGTTGTGACTCAAATCCTGGGCAACCAACTTTCGAGGTGATTTGTGCTGGCAATCAGCCTATTATGTCCGGGCGGCCAGATTTGCTGCGAGAGTCCCACTTTTGGGATATTTATCCCAGTGTGCCAAAACAGTTCTCCATATTAAATCTTCTCTAAAACAAATACATGTCAAGGTTTTGAAAGAAAGGATCAGTGAAATAAAAAAAAACTACCTTATAGTGTTACTCATACTCAGGGCTACTGGAATTATGCAATTTTGCGAACGCTACATTCTCCACTTAAATAGAGATTTGCGACATTTGCCACCTAATCTATCATCTAGTTTCTAGCTCAAACTTATCAAGAGCTACTCAAATGTGGTCATGTGTTGCAGTATAGCAGATAGCCCTTCGCAACGGTTGACTTTGTCATCTTTCTGTTGCTAATTGCTGTATTTGGGTGTCAAACTGTTACCAATAAAGTGAAACCTTTGCCCACATAGTGTTAACATGGATAAAAATAAACAAAATAATGAGATAATACTACCACAAAATTCGCTGAATTATGCTGCATAATTTGCCCTTTCTTGCTGCAAAATTTAGTCAGCCCTGCCACATAATTTGGTTCAGCCTTGCTGCATAATTCCAGTTCCCCTGCTCATACTGCTGCTTCCATCAATCCCTTTCTTGTAAACTTATCAGCATGGTAGGAAGGCGGGCATCTCTTTGCCCTGAGCTGCTGCCTTATAGCACTGTCACTTAGAGAGAAAGGGTACTAGTCGAGCTTGACATCTCACATATTGGCTATCACGTCACAGTATGTCAAACTTTTGTGTCATGTGTCATTTTACATAACTGATACTACAAACATTGCTGTTCTGTGCCAAGAAGACCACCAAGGAATGACATGTTTACAAAAAAAGCTGGAGTTTTCGGATGGCACCATTGCTCATCAGATCCCATGACCAGAGTTTGCAACACTACACCTCTCTTCACTGTCAGTGATTTCCATGTATTTGTCAAAATATGCAAATTTAAAATGAATGTAACTTTTCATTAAATACTTCCTGTGTGGTTACCGTGGCGGCCTTGTAACTGTTTCTTGTTAAGTGGTTGTCTAGTTCTTAGGTTTCCAAGGAAAGATTTTAAATATCAATGTCTCAGAGCTTTGCGCTACCATAGTTCTATGTTAGGGTGTGTTGGCACTCTACTTCTATGGTCATAATTACTGTCAATTATAGTCCTACTTCTGTGTCAGGGGCCAGTCCCAATTTTTATTTTTATTTTTTTTATTCTGATCACCCTATGTGTGCACCACAGAGATCAACTGCGTTAAGTGTTGAGGATGTACAGCCAGCAGTGGGTGGTAACCCGGCCCTAGGCACATGAGGGCCCCGTGCCGCAACTGATATCAATGTTGTAGGAGAAAAAGAACATTGAAGGACCACATTAGCTTCCGCGGTGTCGCGGAGGCGAGTTCCAGAGGGCTCCCGTAACACAGTACTCCGACTGGGCCGGCACTGTGCACAGGTGCTGGGCCCCTGGCCTGAGAGCCCATGACTGGGTCTAGGGTTGGAGGAGGGGGCCCTTCATGTACTTTGCAGGGGGATCCCTCCAGTTTTGTTAGGCCACTGGCTTCAGTGCTTGCTTTCTGATGACGTAACATGTAATTTGTTTCTTATTAACACTGCTGACATTCTGTGTAGCGTCTATTTCTAGGATTTATAAAGCGTGTGGCTACCCCAACAGGGTTTCCCAGCTCTAAGCGGACCCACAGAAAGTGTCCCTCAGAGACAAAAACAAAAACATAAAAAAGTTAGAAGAGCCACGTTTTAAGATGTTTAGGATAGCCAGTTTCCATAGGGGAGCTCTGCAAATGAGGAAGAAGGGAGTGCTACAATGTGGTAGCCAGATACTTGAAGGAGCATCCATTTGCCCTCGGATCCTGGGTCAGGCGGCGATGGAAAGAATGAAGACTCCTGGGAGGACAATGTGGTGACTTCAGACGGCACAGATAAACTTGACTAGGGCCCATCAGGGCTGGGCATACAGAGCGGATGGCTTGAAACTGAATGCACTTGCCTACTGGGAGCCAGTGGAGATTTCCAAGTTAGGCAGAAGCGCGAGAGCCCTTGGGCAGCCGTCTGCGTGATTGTGCAGTGAGATCTGTGTGATTGTGCAGTTAGGCACACAAGAACTCACTCTCTTCTGTTGGCTCCAATGTCTTGCTCCATTGCTATAGTTTTGTGTGAAGCTTAGGCCCAGGTGCTCAGACACCACTTTCCCCAAGGGACATTCCAGAGGACAAGATACCATTTTTTTTTTAATTACTGGACACATTTTTGGATAGGTCTCTCATGGAAACTGAACTACATAGGAGAGGCGGACCAAACCTGGAAACTATACTGACAGAATAAAAAATATAGACCTAATACACATGACAGGCACAACAAACAATGGACCACAAATTGTACTGGTTAGAAAATTTAGCAATTTAACACAACAGACGCCTATGAAAAACAATCCATGACATTGGCACTAAAACCAATCCAAGACGCAGCCAGGATTAAAACCACTTTTCTCCTCTTGAGTTTAGTGATTGATGACAGGTAAGCATGGTTCCATTTAGGCGATCCTAGCTCTCTTATGTTTAAAGAGTTCACAGCATATTTTGAAAAGCATATGCACAACTACAACGGCATGCGCAGAGTACACATACAAAAAACACAAATAGGGAAAAATGCGTAAAAGCTGGGGCCAGAGGTTTGCTGTGCTTTGTATTTAAAAACGGAAGTAGTTACTAGTTCTAAAAATTAAAAAAAAAAACACACACACACCACAGAGTGGGTACTGTTCAACGAGTGTTGATAGAATGCTGGTCTTGTTTTGAGCAGACATGATCCGCGTTTTTCCCGGGGCAGGTTTGTATCGCTGCTGCCCCACGTGCCTGCCAAGGGCGTAACACAGGCCCCCGCAGCCCCCACGTGCCTGCTTCTGCTTGTCAGTTCCCATCACTTGTTCTTTACAGCGGCTGCTGAAGGGAAGAAGATTTGCCTTCTGGACATGTTTGTCTCGAGCTCATGTGAAACAGGAACTATGCGTGCGTTGTCTTTCTGGTAAAAAAGAAATTGCGCTTTCACGTGGCCATCTCGGCGCTACATGAGCCCTCGTCGCCATTTGAATTCCTGAGGTACACACCCGTGTCAAACAATTTCCTTTGGTTTGAAATTGTAACTTGCACTACCAGACTGTATGGAGTGTGCTAACCTCACTAACAGCCGCTTTACACATCATCCCCAGAGCCCTATAGGCATGTCGGAGCCACAGAAAGGTGAAACCCCGCAAAATTCACACGTCTACAAGTTACAGGGGGAGGAGCCGTCAAGCCATGGCAGCGTGGATGTGCCAGGCGCTTCAGAGGCACAGCACAGATGTAGGTTAACCCCAAGGGTAGCGCCTGAAATATCCTCAGACAGCAGAGCACGCCCAGGAAAGCCGGCGGAAGTAGAAAAGCAAGCACGAGTTAAATGTCAGGACACCCGTGGCCCGGACAGGGCGACCAAAAACACTGCTGCACTGCACGCGCGCTCCGGTTGCACCTCCTCGCAAATTACAACAACAAAGTGGGCTTTTGAAGCCAGAATTAAAAATAACAATCTGTTTCTTGCAACATTAATGTAATTGTTGCATTCGCCCCTTTACAGAGGTTTTGAGCAACTAGGGTTACATATAACGGAGCAGAGCAGAGCAAATGTGTATCACCCATTCTGCGCATTAAATACAAGTTCTGCTACCCAAGGAGCACGTTTTTTGAAAGTTATCGTCACAACCTTTCCACAAATCTTTTTCATCTATCCCCCCACCACCACTCTCTCTCTCTCCACATTTCTGCTTAAAGGTACAAGACAGGAGCTTAGCGCCTCCTCACCCAGATAGCGTCGCATGTCTAGCAGGAGCTGCGGCGGTCCACCGTTGAGCTGGAAGAAAAGCGAGCCCAGGCAGAACAGCAGCAGGGTTCCCATGCAGAAGCCATAATCCCGGAGCGAGAACCGCAGGCACGCCGCGGAGAGGCAGCCCTTCCTGGCTGCCCCGTGCTGTTGGCTCCGCTGGTGGTGGTGGTGGTGCGGGGCATGGTCCGTGTGGCTGCTGCTGCCTCCGCCGCTTTTACTGTTCGAGTTGCAGCTCTTCATTATATCTCGCCCTGGCACAGACCGGCAGGAAGAGGGCATCCATCGGCCGGAGAAAGCACAGAGCCCCCGTCCTGCTCATTGGAAAAGTTGGGCAGGCTGGCTCTTAGAAGACTTTCGTGCCCATGGTCCGCGCGCCGGGGCTCTCCACTCGCCCCTGCAGCCTCTCTCTCACCCACAGGCTGGCACAGACAGAGAGAGAAGCCCCCGCTTCGTGTGCAGTCGCCAGGCTGGAGAACTCCGCCGCTCTGCAGCCGCTCTAGCAGACTCCTAATCTAAGACACCATGCTCCGCTGATTTTTTTTTTCTTCATTTTAACTCTGGTGTCGTGTTACATTTTTTGTCTTTTTTTGTCACGGGCTTTGGCTTTCTGCAAGTAGGAAGAAAGTTGTTTTCTTTTCAACCTCACCCCCCCCCTCCTCAATGTATTCTCTTTATTTCCGCAACAGTGACCTCTTGTGGTGTCACTAATTATTTGTATTTCTTTGACCGTGATGTTTTTGGTCTGTCGATCAGGGCTTTTATAGGTCAGGCGTCAGCAAAGACCTTTTGATTTTACTAACAGTATATGTGTAATACACTTATCAAAGAACGTTAATTAAAAAAAAAATATATAGGTATATGATACACAAATGGGGTTTCAGTGAGTCATCTTCATCCATTGGTTTGTTAGTGAGTCTATTTTTCTTTCAGCCACCACAGCTTTCCCACCAATAAAGTTTTGTAAAAACCATGGCAAAACAAGCATTGATAAAGTCAAAAGTCTGACAGCCAAGGCAGACCTACTCGCTTTGCCAGTGCTTGTTTATTATTATATTCTTCTGCTGGATGAGTATATAGGTAGCAAACATGAACAAAGTCTTGAAAAAGGTTTATGTGACAATATCACAATTCTTCAGTCGATCACATGGCTAAGTGCTGTGTCCCATAACATGATTACAGCACCTCAGTGGTCTTAGGCACAACTTTGAAACACTTCCTACATGGGACCCAAAAAAGCAAAACACACTTTCAACCACACTCCCTATATGGAGAAGCATGCTACCCGTGTGAACAAGTGCTTTAGTGCCCCAAATAGACTTAGTAGGCACTATATAAATGTTTCAATACGTTATAAAAGTAAGGAAACACAAGAGAATGGTGTTAATATTGGTCATGACTCAAACTTTAAATAACAGTCGTTTATGATAGACAATCTTTTCTTACAGATAGAAATGTGACAGCCCATTGTAGCATGCACTAGAGAATTTACTGGCAAGCTGAGCACCAGCCAACAGAATATTCCCTCGATATTCCTAACCAAACTCTTTCAGTTTTTCTGTCAGCCACCCCTTGAATAATATTCCAATGTCCCATTGATAAATGGTTCCTGGTGGAACCGAATGTGGCATGTGGCTTTTGGGACCCTAGGCTATGGCTATGTTTGTTTTTTAGGTCTCGCCTGACCCAGCGCATGCGCTGGGCTGGCAAGACTTATTGAGAGGGCTCCAAAAAGTGCTAGCAGGCCAGCCTAGAGCTACAGTGCAGGGGCGCGGGCGCGCGCGCTGCACTTGAACACGATTACTTTCACTTTCGCGGCCCCACGGACGCTTTGATGTTTGATCGCGATCACTTTCACTTTCGCGGCCGCACGGCCGCTTGGCATAGCCAATAGGTCTCGTTTTTGGGACCTTATAAGTATTTATTTATGCAACTGTTGCATGGCTAAACACTTATAAGGTCCCAAATGCGAGACCTATTGGCTATGCCAATGCTTGTATTTCCTTATTTACAGAGTAGGCTACCCAGATCACAATCGCTTCTTGGCGCCAGAACAGCGATGGCATCATAGTTACAGGGGTACAAGGCTGGTTACTGTGATTTCGGCTTGTGATAGGTTGTACTCGTTATATTATGACATTCCAGGGGTAGGGAGTTCCAGAAACAAGGAACAATAATGGTGAAGTGTCAGTCACCTCTGCTTTGTTAATAGTATGGCCCTGGAACTAGGGTTAAATAATAGGGCCCGCATTACGAATAACTTGTAAACCCTGAGTCGGACAGTAATTCGTTTTTTTCTCAATGGCAAACTTATAATGGTGCAGTAATACTGCAACCTTGGAATTATAAAAAAAAAAATGCGGCAACAGGACTTCCAAGTGTGGTGTTACTACGCTGGGAATCCCACAATGTCTTTAGTGAAGTATCACCATATTTAAGGCAATGGAATTATGTGATTCTGCAGTCATGGCGTTTTCCGCATAATTATGGATTTGTCACACTTGCAACATGATCCCACATCAGCTGTACAATTTGCAGATTTTTGCAAAATAACATTTGTTTCTAGCTCAAACAGATCCAAAAAAAAAGAAAAAAAAGGTCTACCATAGACGTGCTGCAGAATGGCAGGCCTTTTGTAGCATAGAGGCAGGTTACATTTCATTAGCGGATTTATCTATTTAGATGGTAAACTGATATTATTGAGGTGAAACATTTGCCAATAGAGACTTAATTTGTGTAAAATGGAAGGGTATTGAAGCAATATGGCTTTAAAATGTGAAACCTGTGAGTCAGGAAATGTAGGGGGTGGGAAAAAAAGTAATGAGATGGAATCATGGCTAAGCAGCCATTGCGTTCTGCAACTCCAGTATCCAGCAGCAAGGGTGGCAGGGTCCTAAGAAAACTCTGAGTCACTGCATTTAATGTTTATTTACAAATTAAGCACTGCCCACATACGTGTAGGCCCTGCCTTAACTAGATTCCTGATTAGCTAGTTAGCAATGCAGTTGCGCTGTCTAAATTTGACTTTTATGCAGCTGAATTTTGCCAATGCTGCTGCATAATTTGGTCTTCCCATTCCGCATAATGTCAGTGACTCTAACCATATTTATTTATTTATTTATTTATTTTTTCCCCCAAAACCTTTATTTTGCAAATCAGTGACACAGCTATTTAGCCGACAACCCGGAGGTACGGCAGCTTTAGAAACACAACAGATATGAGTGCCCACAGTTCACTGACAGGATATGCAAAGGTAACCATATTTATTTAATGGTATCTTCGCACTCCCATCCAAATAAATCAAAACATTAGATACAAGGGTACCATCATCTAATACTGTTATGCAAACAATAATCACTGGCTAGCGTCATGGAATGGTGCCAAAAAAACAAATACATAGTGAAAATGGGGACACAAATTATACCTAGAACTCATGAGAGTAGAAACACAACCTGTTAGCGGAAAGAAAGCATTAATTTGGCATGGGCCGTGTAACCTGACACAACTTTGATTTAGAAATTGTTATATAGCTAAAAATGCTTTCTGGTCGAAACTGGAAGTTGTCAAAACAGAGCCACAAGACAGTAGCCACAATACAGTGTTGCTGCATGAAGAAATACATTGAATCCAGTACTTTAATACCAACAACATAGTACTGACTGCACCACAGTTTCCTAGACTAAACTGTTAACTAGCTAATCAGGGATCTAGTTATGGCAGGACCCACACATATGTGGGCAGTGCTTAATTTGTGAATAAACATTAAATGCAGTGACTCAGAGTTTTCTGAGGAGCCTGGCACTCTTGCTGCTGGATACTGGAATGGCAGAACGCAATGTCTGCGTAGCCATGATTCCACCTCGTGCCTCTTTTATCCACACCCTACATTTCCTCTCGCTTTATCTCACTCTTGCAGGTTTTTCTTCCTGCTTTCTCCGATTATCTCGGGTTTCCTCCTTCTTTCTCCCTTTTCTGCCTTCCTTTCTAGATCAGCCGATGATGAAAAATAAGCCCTGAGACCCAAAAAGTTGAATGCCAGTTCCCATCACCTGCAGCCACTCCCACACATAAATCACTGTTGGGAGCCTCTGTGCCCTGCTTATATCTGTCTTTACAACTGAACCAGGGCTAGGGGCTCACTTGCCATGCTTGCAAGGGTACATTGAACCTGTGACATGCCAATGTAGCCGCCATCAAGCTACTTACGTGTTCCACTAATTGTAATGTATGATCATGCGTCAGACCCTGTTTAGGAGGCCACAAGGCTGGCAGCGGCTACCAGAATCCAACCGTGGCATTTGAGGTCATTTACCACTGGTGTCCTGGGGTCCGTCCTAGCACAACCCTGCAAAATGGGCCAATGACGACCCTTTCCAAACTTGACTCTCTGGGTAGAGAGGGTGAGCAATCAAAGGCTTCTCAGGGTAGTAGTGTGGAAAACAAGAGCTCAGAACAAAACATTCACCCAACAGACACAGTAGCGTGTTTTGGAGCCCATTGTGAATTTTTTGTTGAAAGAAAATACTTTAATAATAAAATGAAAATAAGATACAGTTTAATAGGATTTCCAATTATATGATTGTAAACCTGGTTACGATCTTCAGTAAGGCGCATTCACCCCCGTCCAGTATTCTCTTCGCCCTCAAGGTGATTTTAAATGGATTTGGTCCCTGGTATGCTGTGGCAGTAAGCATTAATAGGGCAGAGGTGCAGATTACTTCAAGTTACCCTACTGATCAGATGCACAACTCACTTTACCATCTTTTACCACTTGCATTCACTTGGGCAAAAAATATTGAGGCCATGTGGCAGATGTTTCTGCTTCTTTTAGTTTATCACTGCAGTTTCAGTCTAAGCCTCACTTTTATCTTCTGGATGGCATTGAGGTTCTAGTGGTGCAATGTGTGTGGTTTTCATACCCACCCTAGCAGGAGTGGTGTCACTTCTGTTGGGACAGCAGACTGTGGATGGGGTCAACAGAGCAGGCCTCAACATTGCACTTATCATTGGCAGTTGACGCTTCCCCGATCGGGTGCAGACATGTATGGCTGTTTTGGCTTCCGGGCCAAGGTGTCTGTGATGGTGTATCTTCCGCAGATGAGGACTCTGGGCCAATCATGGCTCCCTCTCTGGCAGAGACAGGCGGGCAACTAGAGCCAATTTTCGGGGTGGGGGCTGAAAAAGATTTCGGGGGGGCTAAGTCTTCCAGCCATAGACAGAGTGGCTGTAAGAAGGGGCGAAAACACAACAAAAGCCTCATTAACGAGTAAATGGTCTTTTAAAGACCTGTGAAGTACTTGGGTGCGGCTGCAATTAGACGGACGCCACCCCGCGAGGCTGTCTCAGCCGGGCTGACACACATGACGGGGGGGGGGGGGCTGAAGCCCGGTGAGCCCAATGGGTGTTGCGCGCCTGGGCAGAGATGTGTCTCCTGTTCCAGACAAAGATATCAGCAGCGTCAGTTTCTCAGGCTCATGGCAGATTTCAGACAACACAGTGTTGCTTGTTATCACAGAACCTTAGCACACTTAACAGTGGGAAGCACACAGAGAGACTGGGGGACCCCCAATAAAAAGGGGTCACTCACGTCTTTGCTGTCTGTTGTAGCCAGCTTTCTTTGGCTGTTCCTCACTCCAGTAATACATTGATCTTCTTTTAGTGGACAGCCTCTCCTCCTACAGGGCCAGGCAGGCTCCTTCCTTCTCTCAGCAGGCAGGCAGGCAGGCAGCTCAGCATGGGAAGACCCTAACATCCTCAAGCAGAAAGTGCCGACTCTTGATGGTATCTTTTACCTCTGAGAGGCTGGCTGTCAGATACAAGCCTTGGTCACAGTCAGTGCCTCTTTAAGTACACTGAGGAGAACTCCCTACCTTGGCCAAGAAGAATGTAGAAAATGGAAGAAAGTAGGGTGATTTGGATCCCACGTGTATGGATCTTTTCCAGAAGAGGACGTGGAACCACTATCTAGTGCTTTGGAACCAGTTTGGGATATTTTGTTTTTTTTCAAATGTCATTTTCCTGTTTTTTCTCAGAAACAGCCTTTGTGCTAGATGCTGGCTCTTACAGCAGTTAACATTGGGTCTGACTCCAAAGAGGAGTATCCAATACAAGGGTCCAATGAAGTGTGAGGTCTCTTCATCGTTTTTTGTTTTTTTTGTAGACTTATAAAGCACAAACTGGACCCGAAGGTATTGGAGCGCTTTACATGAGCACCAGTTACATTACACAAGGACACATTCATTTTTTGATACGCTCGTGGAGATTAAGTGATTTGCCAAGAATCACAGGAAGCTGAGCAAATGCCGAGGCTCGAACCTGATCCCAGCTCCAAATTCGGCAGCTCTGGCCGTAAGTCTACCACCTCTCATGAGCCTTCCTGAACCAGTAACCAGGTACATTTAAAAGGGCAGGCCATAACTAAGACTTCTTGACATTGATCAACATAATCTGCTGTCCCAGCCATCACTGCTACCATCCCTCACTGCTACCATCTACCAAATGGCAATGACTAGTCAACAGCCTTTAGCTATCTAGTTCCTCATTGAATTTCTCAGGGAATCCTCTTACAATTTAGACCAATTACACCCGAGAATATCAACTCACTGTTTGACATTAATATTGAACACTAACGTTATTTGTTATTAAGTGTAAAAGATGATTAATGTTCTCATATTTAATTGGAATGCCATCATTGCTTCATGTCAGAAGTGCCTTATGTTATAATTCTTGAAGACAGAAATCTGAGGAACTAATGAGACTTTGTATTATCTTTTTTACACAGTGGCTTTGAATGGAGCCTTCTAGATGATACAATTGTAAAGTGTATGCTTATGAAGCGTACACCCTCCAACCTGCAAGTTCACCAATAAAGGGGATATGCAGACAGCAGATTAAAATCAAATTCTCTTTAATTCTTTGCTTATCTCTTCACACCTCTATTAGACACGTCAAAAATTATCTGCATGAGTACACATCTTAGGAAATATAAAACAATATTGAATAACACGGCTTCTGTCTCGCTATAGTTCAAAGAGTTATTATTTATTATATAGTTACAAATTTACACCTGATATAAATGTTAAAAACCCATTTATTGGTTAAAAAATGACCTCTTTCATGTACATAATATTCAGGTAGATAAATCATTCCCCATCTTCATCAAATTCACTAATTAAAAATAATCTGTCGACGCGCCGTTTCGGTAGAAATCGATATGGTTCACACCACCTTCATCTGTACATATATTTTAAAACAAAAACTATAGGAGGCAGAGAGACATAATAATCAAAATGCATTATTATCTAACATCATACAGTTTACAATTTCCTGGTGTATAACAAATATTATTGCATGCTTTATGCCCCATATGCTTGAGTATCTCAAAATACATTTCAGACCCCATTCTCAATGGCTGGTTATATAGAGAAACAAGGTCTGTATTATAAAGGAATAAACCCACAATAATAATTGGGTTTATTTCATACACCTCAGGTAATTTCAGACTTTGCAGACAGCACCATGATCAGTCTAGCACAAGGAGATTCTTCGAGTGAAGTAATGGATTGTTAATAGCTGACCAGACTGAAGTGCAGTTAATACCAATATCTTCCAGATTCACTGATGCAAAGACGGATTCTGAAGAAACCAGTTACAAGGTACATAGTTGTTACAGCAATAGGACAATGCTCTAATTCTTTAGGTGGAGCATTAAATATAGGTGCCATTGTAATGAGAATGGATATACATGTTTGCTCTTCAATAGGTTGCTTGTAATCAAACACTATGAGGTGAAATATGTAATCATGCCACAGTGAAGTACAAACACAGGGGCGTAACGCAGGCCCCGCAGCCCATATTGGAGTGAATCTAATTTTCATCCATTGTTGAGAATTAGGTCTGAAATGTATTTTGAGATGCACAAGCATATTGGGTGTAAAGTATGTAATAATATTTGTTATATGCCAGGAAATTGTAAACCGTATGATGCTACATGATGAATTTTAGTAATTATTGTTCTGATGAAGGTGTTTTGAACCATATTGATTTCCACCAAAATGCCCGGTCGACAGATTATTTTTAATTAGTGTATTTGCTGAGAATGGGAAATTATATATGTACCTGGACTTTATGTACATGCAAAAGGTCTTTTTAACTAATTAATGGGTTTTTAACATCTATATGAAGGGCATATTTTTTAAATATAATAATAACTCTTTGACCTATAGTGAGACAGAGACTGTGTTTTTTTAATATGGTTGTGAATTTCCTAAGATGTGTACTCATGTGAATATGTTTTTAACATGCCTAATAGAGCTCTAAAGAGATAAGCAAAGCATGAAAGTGAAATTTGTGTTATTCTGTTGTAAACTACCCAGTCCTTTTTGGCCACTCAGGGTGACTTTCCTTTTCTTTGGCGACATGACGACCATGTAGTAAGCAAAATACTTTTCATCAAGCATATACAGTAAACTATTTTGTAATATTATTTGCCATTCACAAATGTTTAGTTTTCTGTGTGTGCTGATTGGGGACTGCTGACACTTTTGCACAATAACCTCCATAAACACATCCATCAAACTGCTAGTGATATGTTCACTCAATGATGGTCCCAAGGCAGCATCGCAGTCTTTCAATAAATATACGTTTTAAGGGACACAAAAAAGCTTAGCAAAAAACCTGCAGTTGTTACAAAGCTGATTAAATATTAATTTCTCCTTATTTTATTCCTAATTTCCAAATCCTCATTGCGTTTCCTTACATAGAACAAATAAATGTAATTTCTACTTGGAGCGTCTTGTGTTTTTGCGATTGGCTCCCCAGGCTCATATACAACCGCGTTTTCCAAACAGTCATGAATCTCATACAACTCAGTAGTTTTGCAGATGATTTCTGTTTTGCTATTTTATTCTTTATCTGATATACAATTTGTTAAAGTGACCTCTTCATCGACTCCAGTTCCCCGGTATTTAATATCCGAAATGTTCCCAGATATTTCTCTAAAATGTCATGAGAGTACTATCCAGTCTCAATTTATGGTACAATCGAAAATAAACAGGATAATTGCTACTGTGCTAATCAAAGCACTAGGAGATTGGGGGCATATTTACAAGGGCTTTATCTCCGCTTTTTTGGCTTACAAAGCCAAAAAAGCAGAGATAAAACCAGCGCCCTATTCACAAGAGGGTGCTATCATGCATAGTCACATGTTAGCACCCTTTTTCCCCAACGCCTCACTTTGCATCTCCAATGAGATGCAAAGTGGGCATTACTGGGCGTACCCAAGATGGGCTACCTTGCAAATATCGCTGATGTTTACATCGCGATATTTACAAGGCAGCCCACATGATTTTAGCACAGATTAGATTTTGGCGAAAACGCCCGTTTTCACCAAAACCTAACGTCTGCTAAAATCCTGACTTAGCCATCCCTAACATAGGGGGTGGATTATGATGATACAACCCTGTGGGTCGTATCAGCAAGGTTATCGCCCTTTTTGAAAACCAGCGATGTCCCCTGCAAAAGGGCGATAACCTCGCTATCGCTGGAATTTTTATCGCCCTGGAGTAACACGTTGTTAATAAAGCGCTACCAGGGCGATAAATACCAGAGATAGCCTGCGATGATATAATTATCGCTAAGCACGGCCAGCGATAATTATCGCTGGCCGTTGATAATATGCCCCTTAGTTTCTAGCTAGCAGAGTAACTAAGCAAGTTGATACACATAGAGGATGGCACACATTCAGTCAAGAAACAGATTTTGCCTAGAAGCTGTTTTCACTTTTCCACCTTTCACCTACTTTATGTATTTTATGTACCTTAACTATGTGTATTTTTTTGCATCAGTTTTGGAACATTTCTTCCGCTTTATAGGCACAGGTATTGAAGAAGACCCCAGCACGAAGCCTTCCTCAAAACGTCGAAACATTGTTGTGGACGGTCTTCTAAATAACACAGTGATTACATCATGATCTGATTCATAGACGGTGTGTGAGTTCTGGCCCTTTGTAGATGGGCAGCTATATGATGATGTGATATGTTGTGATATGCAACCTCGTTTGCAGGTTTTTTACAAATATTTTTATTTATGCTTTTTACATTGTACAGAAGCAAACGCATATTGTGGCATACATCTTGGCATATTATGTAGCATGGTCCTTCATGACACATATACACTGCACAGTTGCTATTCACGTGTACTATCAATGTTGTTTGCAGGCATAAACTTACCAATCCAATATTCACTTATTGCCGCAGTGATTAATATGCGTTGTCTAACATCTAGGTACATGATGGTAGTGAGAATGTTTTGGTTGCTTAAATTTAATAGATCTTTTGGACAATTATAATTAATTGTTTCACTTGATTGGTAGTTTACAGATAGTATTAAACAGGATGGGGCTGGCAATTTGCCTTATTTCGCCTTGGGTCAGGAACAGGGTTAATGGCTGAGGACCCCCTGTGGCACTTGTGCCCTCTTTCTAGCATGCCAGTTGTATCACAGCATACCCAGTGGGGCATAGCGAGGAGAGCGATGGAGTCAGAGAGTGATATGGAAAGACATTGAGAGACAGGGAGAGAGAGAGAGAAAGAGAGCTAGAGTGATATAGAGAAAGGAGGGAAAGAGCGAGCTGATGGGAAGAGGAGAAGGAAAGAAAGAGAATGAATGGAGGTAGGGAGATGAGTGAAGCAGAGAACAGAGACAGAGGAAAGAAGGATAATAATAGAGCATAGATAGATGGAAAGAGAGAGAGAGTGAGAGATGGAAAGGTGTGCTGTTGGTTTGAACATTTCTGCCATGGCTGTTTTGTATCCCAGTCCTGCTGTGGTATTAAATAAACAATGCTTCTATGAAGCCCACCGAGACTTTTACCTCAAAAGGTATTCTCCTATGTTGTCCTTGTTCCTTAGTGCCACTTGCCATTTGGCCTGAGCAGAACACCTGTAGTGGCAGCATAGGGGAGAGGTGTGGCGCAGCAGCCAGGGCGACTGATTCCGGAGCCCGGGGCTCATGGTTCAATGCCCTGCGCGGGCGGCAGCTTAGCCCAGCACCATATGCCTCTGGGCAATAGTTAGCTTAAACTTCCCAACGGCCCCCAGCGCCTTGAGACCCATATGGGTGATTAGTTCACGCTTTACAAATACCGGGTTATATGGAGTGTTTGACTTTTTCTGGAGATAGCTTGGGGTAGTAGTTTCCAGACTGCTGCTAATAAGGAAGTGTAGAGTATTCTGGTGTACACATGGATCTAGCCAGTTATTTCCATCCAAACCATGTGCTGCATTCTGATGCCTCCCTCCTGCCTGATTGACACATTATACATGCTTAAACCACCACTTCCTGATTACCTACTACTCTCCCTCACTCCTCCTTATCTGACTTGTAAAAATCTGCTTTCAGATTGATCATGAGACCAGGTCAAAGGATGCCTTGAGCCCAGTCACGTCTTTCAGCAGATATATCAGTTGTGTGTCACAACTGGTTCCACACCTTCCAAAGGCTCATCCTGGGAGACATGAGAAGTTACACTTTCATTCCAAATTGTATGCATGTACTTCTGATGGCCAATAAGACAAGCATTGGCAAAGTCAATTGGTATCACTTTGTGAATGCTACACAGGCACCGTTTTTGGCTATTCCAATGCAGGAGGCTTTTAAAATTTACTCGAAGAAGCAAACCCAACAGTGGTGATTGCCCCTGTAAACATTATAAACTATAATATGAAAGTGAAATATGAAAACATTGTTTTCTATACTTTCAGGATATCCTCTGCATTCTGTGATACATTGCATTACCACATAATCTAGCCACCACCAATGATGAGGGAGGGCGAGCAAGGGAGAGCACAAGAGCATGCTCTGAAGGAAAGGAAAATAAACAAGTCACACACTCCCACCAAATATAAATGAACAACTGAAAGCAAAAACACAGTTCCATGAAGTCAGCAGTGGAAGACTGCACCATATCCAATCAAATGCAAGTGCAAATAAGCTATGATTCAGGACAGGGACAAGCACGCAATAGAGAGAAAAGCCATTAAATAACAAGCATTGGCTTAGCCAATAGGTCTCGCCTTTGGGGCTTTATAAGTGTTTAGGCAGAGCTATTGACTTTGCCAATGTGTTTAAGCTGTGCTGTAGAGAAGTGTGGCTGCTGTGCAGCATGCTGAAAAGTTGTAATAAAAAAGTGCCAGAAGCATTTTTGTTACCTTATATATGACCAAGAAGGCATTATGTTCAACAGAACGACCATATTAAAAAATGTATGTACAATGAAAAAATTCCTAATTTTTCTTTTGTTCTTGCAATGCTTGTTAAAGTTTTTTTTTGAGGGGGCATAAACAATTGGAGGTTGAAGGTTGTGAACTAGTACCTGTATTATAAAACTAACAGCGGCCAGACGCTAGGGGAGAATCAACAGATGGCAGATTCGAGAGCAGGCTGAGGTGGTGTTGAGTGATGTTGAGGTGGAAGTGGTGGTGGTGGTGACTGGTGCTGAGACGATGCTGAGGTGATGCTGAATGATAACTAGGTCTTGTTGAGTGATGATGATGTGGTGGTGTACTATTGCAAAGGCGATGCTGAGTGATACTGATGTGGTGTTGAGTGACGTTGTGGTGGTGCTGAGTGATGCTGTGGTGGCGCTGAGTGATACTGTGGTGGTGCTGAGTGATGCTGTGTTGGTGTTGAGTGATGCTGTGTTGGCCGTGAGTGATGCTGTGTTGGCCGTGAGTAATGCTGTGGTGTTGCTGAGTGATGCTGTGGTGTTGCTGAGTGATGCTGTGGTGGCACTGAGTCAGTGAGAGAGAGTCAGTGAGAGAGAGTCAGTGAGAGAGAGTCAGTCAGTGAGAGAGAGTGAGTCAGTGAGAGAGAGTGAGTCAGTCAGTGAGAGAGAGTCAGTCAGTCAGAGAGAGTGAGTCAGTCAGTGAAAGAGAGTCTGTGAGAGGGAGTGAGAGGGAGTCTGTGAGAGTCTGTGAGAGAGTGTCTGTGAGAGTAGGTGAGAGAGTGTCTATGAGAGTCTGTTAGAGTGTCTGCGAGAGTCTGTGAGAGAGTGTCTGTGAGAGAGTGTCTGTGAGAGTTTGTGAGAGAGTGTGTGAGAGTCTGTGAGAGAGTGTGTGTGAGAGTCTGTGAGAGAGTGTGTGTGAGAGTCTGTGAGAGAGTGTCTGTGAGAGAGTGTCTGTGATAGAGTGTCTGTGAGAGTCTGTGAGAAAGTATCTGTGAGAGTCTGTAAGAGAGTGTCTGTGAGTATCTGTGAGAGTCTGTGAGAGTATCTGTCAGAGTCTGTGAGAGAGTGTCTGTGAGAGTCTGTGAGCGAGGGTCTGTGAGAGTCTGAGAGAGTATCTGGGAGAGAGTTTGAGAGAGTGTCTGGGAGAGAGTGTCTGTGAGAGTCTGTGAGAGAGTGTCTGTGAGAGAGTGTCTGTGAGAGTCTGTGAAAGAGCGTCAGAGCCTGTGAGAGTCTGTGCGAGGGAGTCTGTGAGAGAGTGTCTGTGAGAGAGTGTCTGTGAATGTCTGTGAGAGAGTGTGAGAGAGGGTCTGTGAGAGTCTGAGAGATTGTCTGTGAGAGTCTGTGAGAGAGTGTGAGAGAGTGTCTGTGAGAGAGTGTCTGTGAGAGTTTGTGAGAGAGTGTCTGTGAGAGTCTGTGAGAGAGTGTCTGCGAGAGAGTGTCTGTGAGAGAGTGTCTGTGAGAGTCTGTGAGAGAGTGTCTGTGAGAGTCTGAGAGAGTGTCTGTGAGAGTCTGTGAGAGTCTGTGACAGAGTGTCTGTGAGTCTGAGAGACTGTCTGTGAGAGTCTGTGAGAGAGTGTCTGTGAGAGAGTGTCTGTGAGTGTCTGTGAGAGTCTGTGAGAGAGGGTCTGTGAGAGTCTGAGAGAGTGTCTGCGAGAGTCTGTGAGAGAGTGTCTGTGAGAGAGTGTCTGTGAGAGAGTGTCTGTGAGAGAGTGTCTGTGAGAGTCTGTGAGAGAGTGTCTGTGAGAGTCTGTGAGAGAGTGTCTGTGAGAGTCTGTGAGAGAGTGTCTGTGAGAGTCTGTGAGAGAGTGTCTGTGAGTCGGAGAGAGTGTCTGTGAGAGTCTGTAAGAGAGTGTCTGTGAGAGTCTGTGAGAGAGGGTCTGTGAGAGTCTGTGAGAGAGTGTCTGTGAGAGAGTGTCTGTGCGAGAGTGTCTGTGAGAGTCTATGAGAAAGTGTGTGTGAGAGTCTGTGAGAGACTGTGTGTGAGAGTCTGTGAGAGAGTGTCTGTGAGAGTCTGTGAGACTCTGTCTGAGAGAGTGTCTGTGAGAGAGTGTCTGTGTTAGAGTCTGTGAGAGAGTGTGAGAGAGTGTCTGTGAGAGAGTGTCTGTGAGAGTTTGTGAGAGAGTGTCTGTGAGAGTCTGTGAGAGAGTGTCTGCGAGAGAGTGTCTGTGAGAGAGTGTCTGTGAGAGTCTGTGAGAGAGTGTCTGTGAGAGTCTGAGAGAGTGTCTGTGAGAGTCTGTGAGAGTCTGTGACAGAGTGTCTGTGAGTCTGAGAGACTGTCTGTGAGAGTCTGTGAGAGAGTGTCTGTGAGAGAGTGTCTGTGAGTGTCTGTGAGAGTCTGTGAGAGAGGGTCTGTGAGAGTCTGAGAGAGTGTCTGCGAGAGTCTGTGAGAGAGTGTCTGTGAGAGAGTGTCTGTGAGAGAGTGTCTGTGAGAGAGTGTCTGTGAGAGTCTGTGAGAGAGTGTCTGTGAGAGTCTGTGAGAGAGTGTCTGTGAGAGTCTGTGAGAGAGTGTCTGTGAGAGTCTGTGAGAGAGTGTCTGTGAGTCGGAGAGAGTGTCTGTGAGAGTCTGTAAGAGAGTGTCTGTGAGAGTCTGTGAGAGAGGGTCTGTGAGAGTCTGTGAGAGAGTGTCTGTGAGAGAGTGTCTGTGCGAGAGTGTCTGTGAGAGTCTATGAGAAAGTGTGTGTGAGAGTCTGTGAGAGACTGTGTGTGAGAGTCTGTGAGAGAGTGTCTGTGAGAGTCTGTGAGACTCTGTCTGAGAGAGTGTCTGTGAGAGAGTGTCTGTGTTAGAGTCTGTGAGAGAGTGTCTGTGAGAGAGAGTCTGTGAGAGAGAGTCTGTGAGAGAGTGTCTGTGAGAGTCTGTGAGAGAGTGTCTGTGAGAGTCTGAGAGAGTGTCTGTGAGAGTCGGTGAGAGAGTGTCTGTGAGAGTCTGTGAGAGGCTGTGAGAGAGTGTCTGTGAGAGCCTGTGATAGAGTGTCTGTGAGAGAGAGTCTAGAGGTAGAGGGGTAGAAGAGAGGTAGGGATATACAGGCAAATGAAAAGGAAGCTATCGACTTCAGGAATGTGAAAGAAAGCTCTCCTATCTTGAAAGCTGATTACAAGCATCTCCTGAGAAACGCGGCGAAACTTTCAAACCACGGAGTCGTTTGAAAATGTTGCCGCGTTTCTCAGGAGATGCTTGTAAACACGAATAACCTGATTAATTTAATTTAACAGTTGGCTCCGCCGAGGATTGCTTAGTAACGAAAATGACAAGGAAGCTATCAACTTCAGGAATGTGAAAGAAAGCTCTCGTATCTTGAAAGCTGATGACCCATCTCGAGAGAGGAAAGGCATATGGTGCCTCTGCGCGTAAGCGAGTGGCCGCGAGCGTAACCGCAAGCTCTAGGCCACAGTGGTAGCATTTTCTGAAGTCCTTTCTAAAACTCTCGCCAGTGCAGCGCATGCGCTGGCTCAGGCGAGACCTAAAAACTGGGAGCTAAGTTTGACAAGAAAGACATCAAATAATGAATAAGGGTCCTCTTTGGTCAGGGCAAGAAGACATTTGCTAGAAGCATTGCTGCCATTTTTGACTTTGTAGGAATAAAGGTGCTTTTTAGGTCGAGGATCGTCCGGTCTGCCGAAGGCAGAACCGGAAGTCGGAGATTTAATGTTTCTGAGAGTGGCTCTTTAGCCCGCCTCTCTTTTTGCCTCTCCTCCATTGGCTGGCTTCCTAAACGGAGGCCAGCCATTGGAGGAGAGAGCCGTCACTCCAAATAGGCTCCGTCTTTTTCAGATTCGGGGGCGTGTTCCGTGCTGTTCTTTCCACTTTTTAGCCACGCCCCCGAATCTGAAAACCGCCGCTGCGTTTCTCTTCCCGACCTGCCCCCAAGGGTGTGCTGACCTGCCCTGGGGTTTCTGTGACCCAATCGTGGGTCAGATTATTTACTCGGTGCTGTTTGATTACGACGGCGAGGCCTCTGCGTGGCTCCTCGTCTTCGGCCTTCGATTTGAAGCAGCCTCAGCCTGCCCTGCAGTCAGCTGTTCCTCCCGGCTCCAGCCCCTCCTCTCCTGTGAACTCTGCAGATTGTACCGGCGGCCGTCCCCAGCAAGTTTAAAGGTGAGGCAGGTGTGTAATTGGAAATGCATGCGTGCCAGTGGTCGAAGTGGGCGGGATCAGGGTTGGCTTTAGGGCGGTGCGACCGGTGCCACCACACCGGGTGCTGGCTTCATGGCGGCGCCGTGTTTGCAAGTTTATTAAACTTTTGAAGCACCTGCTGCAGCGTTTCTTTCCGCCGGCATTTACCAGGCCTCACATAAATGTCGAGAAAACTCGTGTGATTAATTATCTTCCGGGAGAGCGAGCAGCATTTTGTATAGTTGAGGTTTTGACTCATATGAAGTTAGTGCAGAGGGTTAATAGAACGTGTACTAAGTAGATTACAGGGTGCATATGATGTAAACAGATTACTGCTTTCAAAAGAGACATCCTTCTGTTACTTACCATTTATAACTTAAAGTCCTAATATAGAATGGTGAGCTATTAACTTTCATCCCAGAACTGCATACACACTGCAAAGTATTAGAACATTGATTAATGTTGCAAAAAGGGTTAATTTGGCTAGAAATCAATTCGTATTATCAAAGAGAACTCCCAACTATGCTGTTTCTTTTTCGACTCTCTATCTACCTCACTCTCTATCTCACTACCTCACTCTCTATTTCAATACCTCACTCTCTCTATCTCACTACCTCACTCTCTCTCTGCTAATGCAATAGGTATCACATATGCAAAAAAAAGCTAATGCCAATAGAAACTTGTTTCCTTCCCAGTATAAGAATTGGCTTGGTAGTTTGGTTTGCCCTGTTCCCATCATGCACTGGGACAGGTACAGACTAATTTGCATGTAGCCAGGTTCTGAGCTGGGATGGTGCAGTGAGCTAAAAAACGGTGATGGATTAAAACCATGATCTCTTGACTTGGTAAGAGTATTCTGCATCATTCAGAAACTCTGTCCATCACCACCCCCTTTTTCCCAAATCAATAGAAATGACAATGCCATTTATTTAGGGATACAATAATGATAAAAAAATAATTAGCAATACCAATAGCTCTACCTATAATATTGCCGAGACCATTGCATTGTAAATGCTTGTTGACTTTGTGGCAGGCATGGTCACAAATAAATGGGGGCTCTCTCTGTTAGAGATTTATAAGGCCAAATGCATACCCATTAGCATCTTATGGTTGTGAAATCTGCAACTACGCCAATGCCTCTCCTTTGCAGAGTTCTGAGTACATGTTTCTCAGAAGGCTGCTTGCACTTCCCTGCAGTTCACCCACCTTTATTGCCCCCGAATGGTTGGGGCAGGGGTTTATAGTGGACACAATCCAACTGAGACCTCTCATACTTTGGCTGTCTGTTTGGATTAAGCCTGAAGTAGCACTGAACAGGGAAATACTTAATGACTGTTTAGGTTTGGATGGTGTCTTTCACATAACTTGGATCATCTATGTTTGTGATTGTCTGTTTAAATTAGGGTGACCCTCCCTCTTTAGCTCATATGAGTGCATTTACTTTTTTAGCCTACAATAACCAACATTTAGATCTCCAATTTACATTGGAGGAGGTGAAAAGGGCCATCTCTGCTACTCTAGGAGGAAAAGCCCCAGGGCCCGACGGTGTCCCAGCAGATCTATTTAAATCAAACATGGAACTATGGGGACCAGTAGTTACGCAGGTAGCTAATGCAAGTTGTTCTGCTCCTTTTCTGTCTACCTGGGTAGAGTCAATTATCGTCCCCATTTAAAAAAAGGATAACCGCCAGGATGCTATAGACCTATTTCATTGTTGGACTCACTGACTAAAGTAGTGGGTCGCATTATTTTATCACGTTTAAATGTATGGGCACAAGACAACAACGTTCTTTCTGATCTTCAATTTGGGTTCCGAGAAGGTGTGGGAACCACTGAGCAGGACTTAAACTTAACCCTATTAGTGGGTAAATACACACGGGTAATAGAAGGAAGATTGTGTTTAGCATTTGTGGATCTCACCGCTGCATTTGACTCAGTTAGACATGCTAAACTCTGGGAGATTTTAGATAAGATCGGTGTAGATCCACATATTATCCACTTTCTGAGACGTTTTTATTGTTAACGCTAGGACAAGAGTATGATTTAGTATCAGTGGTGGGTGTACCGCGCCAATTTCGATTCGAAGGGGGGTCAGGCAAGGCTGTGTCTTGGCCCCCTTTCTTTTTAATCTTTATATAAATGATTTGGAAATGAGATTGGTTAAGGAACAGAAGGATTACCCACAGGTAAATGGGCGCCCGATACCTGCCCTTCTCTATGCCGATGACGCGGTCCTTATGTCACGGACGCAAATCGGTCTACAAAAGGTTTTAAATGGTTTTACGGACTTTAGGAGTAATTTAGGACTAATGATGAATACCTCCAAGACCTTTATAATGAGATGTGGCAAAGGGAGCCGAAAATGTTGGGATATGTTCATGGATGGCAAGAAAATAGAGGCAACTAAGACTTTTTCGTATCTAGGAATACTATTCCATGAGGACGACCTGTGGACCCAGGCCGTCCTATCAAAAAAGTTAGCCTTCCTAAGAACTACCACCGCACTTGCCCAATTTTCGAAAAAACTCACCTGTGGAGCTACTGCGGATTTATCAAACTAAAAGTATTCTGACCGCAATGTATGGTGTGGGGTCTGGCTAATACTCAACCACTTCAGGTCGTGGAAAACAATTTTTTGAGATATATTTTATCAGTACCTAAATGCACCTCGTCATTTGTTTGCCATGCAGAACTGGGCCTAACACATCTGTCAGGTCTCATAAAACTGGAGCCGGGTCTTTTATGGCATCGGTTATGGACCAAGGATGAGACAAAATTAAATAGGGACATCTTAACTGATATTTTAAAGATGGAAAAGGCTTTAATGATTCCCTGGCTCAGATATGTCCGCGATTTTATGCAGAATTTAGGCCACCCACAGTATTTCACTGAACCATCTACCTTGGGGGAGGTATGTAGGAAAGATCTAAAAAAGGAAGGCCTAATGATGTTGGAATTGTCACAGTTAACTGCAGAAATTGTGAAACCCACTGTACAAGATAATCAACTTATTTTAAGTGTTTTTACCATTCAACCATATAACATTTGTACTTGGAGGCTACAATAGATTTTTATTAACAAGATTCAGGGTGGGAATATTGCACAGAATTGTTAGCTTTCCCACCATGAATGATTGGTCATGAACAATGGTTTTATGTCCCTGTGACACTTCCTCCGAACAATCCACCATTCATGTCGTCTTTTTCTGCAGATTTTATAGTCAGATAAGAAAAGTGTGGATTCTCCCTATTTTGAAATCTATGGGGGTCAGACAGTACCGCCCAGCGTTCATCGCCCTGCAGTCTTTGGATAATGTGCACGTGATATGGAGAGTTCCAATGTTTTTTTAAAAAGTGGTTAGCCTCAGAAAATCTATGGTTAATTAACTGATCCATTTACCGTTCTCTTGCCATATTTTTAAATGTGTCTTACGTGCTATGATTTTATCTCGTTTTTTAACCCAACTTTTATTCATGATGGGCAATAATAATGAATTAAATCTGTATATATATGATTCTTATTGTAAATATGTTTTCCTGGAATGCTTTTATGATTGTATTGTACAACAATCGAATAAAGCTGGTCTTTGAGTTTGAGTGCATTTAAAAAGCTGACCTTACCTGGATCAAGGCAGCTTTTCACAGATAATTGTAGAATGAGAGGGAATCCATTGCTCCAACCACACCTTCACTGAGGTCATACTGTCTTGTACAGCCCTATTTGTCAATAGAAACCTTCCTCCTGTTTGACATGGCTTACACTCACTGCTATCTGTTAACTTATTTTAGTTTAAAAATGGTTCATTTTTTACTTGGTACTTCTGAGGTATGGCCCCGCAATGCGGACCGAACTCCGTGTGATGCCACATCTATAATAATAATAATAATACTGATTTTTGTAAAGCGCGAACAGCTACCTCTCGGGGAGGTGTCCCGGCGCTAAAAGAGTACTTCAGCAGGGCAAGATGCATAGTGAATTGCTTAGGTTTTCTGCGTAAAGAGCCAGGTCTTTAGAAGCTTCTTGAAACTAGCTTCTGTCGTAGCAGATTGGATGGCAAAGGGAAGGGTGTTCCAGAGTTTCGCCGTGCCAGCAGAAAAAGACCTGCCCCCAAGTCTAGCTTTCCTAACTCGCGGAACAGCTAACTGAAGCAGGGAGTTAGATCGCAGGTATCTCTCTTGATGGTAGCGGGGAAGTCTGAGTTTTAGATAGTTAGGGCAGGTTCCTTTTAGTGCTCTAAACGCTAAGGTAAGAGCTTTGAATTTTATTCTGCTCGCCACTGGGAGCCAATGCAGTTCGTGCAGATGCGGAGAGACATGATGTCTGAAAGGAATGTGCTTTATCAGTCTCGCAGCCGCATTCTGCACGATCTGCAGGCGTTGCACCAGATATTTCGGCAGACCAAGGTAGAGGCCGTTCGAGTAATCCAGTCTGGATGTGACTGTCGCATGGACGACCATTTTGCGACACTCAACTGGTAGATAGGAAAGAAATTTTCGGAGGTTTCTGAGTTTATAGAGACAACCTGTAGTGACCTGTTGTATGTGAGAGGAGAAAGAGAGATTCTCGTCCCATCTTACTCCCAGATTCTTTGCACTGGATCCAGGGGAAGGTGCTGGCCCATTTCGGGAGGCCACCATAGGTCGGGGGGAGGATGTGTACTTTTCCCAAAGAATAGTACCTCCGTTTTGCTTGCATTCAGTTTTAATTTGTTAGTATTCATCCAGCTGGCTACATCTCGAAGGCAGCCCTTAATTTTACCAAAAGCTGCCTCCGACACCTGCGCATAGGGGAAGACTAATTGCGTATCATCTGCATACGAAATCGCCTTGACCCCCCATTTGGCAATCAAGGTAAAGAGTGGGGCTAAGTAAACATTAAAAAGTAACGGGCTGAGTGCCGACCCCTGGGGGACACCACACCAAAGGCGTTTTGGCTTAGAGGAGAAGGTGCCCAGTGGCACTTTCTGAGAGCGGTCTGTGAGATAAGAGTGAAGCCAGCTCAATGCCTTGTCTTCCAGACCCATGTCCTTCATCCTTCGCAGCAATCTGCTGTGATCCACTGTATCAAATGCGGCAGATAGATCCAGGAGCACCAGCCTAGCTGATGCTCCTGAATCTAAGGACCACCTGATCGACTCACTAACCTTGATTAGGGCCGTCTCGGTGCTGAAGCCGGACCTGAAACCTGACTGTGTTTCATGTTGAGTTCCTTTTTTTTCGATAAAGCTGTTCAGTTGACGTTGAATCAGCTTTTCGAGCATTTTTCCTGGGGCTGCTAGTAGGGAGATGGGACGGAGATTACTCAGGTCATCGGGAGCACCATTTGGCTTTTTTTTCAAAGGGAGAAGTGTAGCATGTTTCCAACAATCAGGAAACGTGCCGGTCTCGATGGACGTGTTCCAGATATGTAGGAGTGGTGCTGCAATTGCGTCTGACATCATTTTCCAGAGTGTAGGTGGACATGGGTCATCAGGGGCCCCAGATTTACATTTTTGTAGTTTTCTCAGTGCCTCGGCGAAAGTAATAGGGTGAAATTGAGTTAGGGAAGAGGGGGGGGGGGGGGCAGATCAGTTTTAACAAAGTCCGCCATAACTGTAGGCTCAGGGCTCAAGACCGAAGACACTATGCACTTTGCCTTCGTCTGTCCTATTTACAAGCACCATGGATCCCACTTTCTGAAACCAGTCTTAAAGGGAAGAAATTTCATCCAGACCAGGCTATTGTTTTTACAGCTATTGAGTGATCCTTGTATCTGTTATTCTGTGGAAATCTATAGCTGATGATTCTTAATGTTTTGCTTGTATATAGTATTCCGCATACTGTCTGATGTCACTGTAACTGAGTTTTTTAGTTTGCTATTTTAAACTGAATAAAGTATTTATTGATTGATTGTTCGATAAAGGCTCACACAAAGCACCCTAAGTAGAGTATAATAAACAATGCTGTCTGCAACAGACAACAGACAGCTAAGTTGTCAGAAGAAAAACTTCAAACTAATGGATGGAGAGGGTCAGCGACTTCCAGATAGTGAAAAAAAGAATATAGGTGTAACTTCCACTGAATGAAAAGGAGATACATACTGATGAAACAACACAGAGCACACCAGTGTATCGGTTGTCTACTTGTGTGAATGTGGGATGAACATTTTGGTGCAAAATATTGAAACTATAGTAACACAGCTAAGAAAAAAAGAGACGTTTTTATCTGCTAACTTTTAAAATTATTCATCTTTTTGTTCAAATGATTTTTGCCTAAAATGATCCTCGATTCCTGGAAGATTAAGGAGTTCTATCGGATCCTTCTCCCTTTGAAGGTCAGATTCTCGAAGAGGTGACTTGCAGTGCAGTGCAGTGCCTGGCATTGTGCTGACAGCAGCCTCAGCCTTTGTGAAGCAAAGGATTAAAAAATCCTTCCCTGGGCAAAGGGACTTTGTGCAGTGAGGTGTAAACCATATACCTGATTAATATTAATGGTGCAGAAAACAGCTTCATTGTCTTCAGGAATGGGAAGTAGGATTAATACTTTCATGGGATAGCCGTCCTCCCTCTCAGCATTCAAATGCACAGTGTGTCAGCACTGGAAAAAGCTGTCGCTTAAAGGAACAGGTGTCACTATGCCACAACATTGCCACACTGCGAAAGGGACATGCAGGCGAACATGCAGCCATCTGTGGTGCCACCCACCATTTGCTCCACCTGATGCCAGGAATCCTGCATTGCCACTGGCTCTTAAATACATTTTAGAACGGTAGCCAACAGCTCAATCGTAATTAATTGATTTCTGGCCAAAGGCATGAACATAGAAAAAGTATTAAACATGGACAGTTCTTACCTATATGCTTGTATGAAAAACTAAAAGCACAACTCTTGCAGATGTTAAAGCAGTGTGACAAAAGGAAGCAATTTATGTATGTGTGATGCAGTTAAAAAATGCATTACAAACTGATGACATTACAGTACTATTCTCTAATCTGAAGTACAAGGCACAACTACCACAGTGAATGCAGATGCAATGCACTCAGTCAATAAAACATACTCTGCTAAAATAGAGACAGTGACATTGAAATGCAACAAAATATTTATAACAAGATTAGGTGTCCAATATTTGCGTTGATTCATGCCAGGAACCTTGCCATTAAGGAATTTATCCAGAAACACACAATGTTATGCCACAGGTGGGATTCAAAACAGGTTCGCCCTTTTACAATTGCATTGTATTGTATTGCAATATTTATATAGCACGTACTATGAACACATGGGGTGCTGAAGCACTTAACTACATGGGTAGCACACTACATGTGGGGTTGGAAGTGTGTTGCACTTGTTTTGTTCCTATGTGGGAAGTGTTTCCATGTCATGCATGATGAACAACGAGGTGCAGTTATTATGTTATGAGATGCAGCACTTAGCAGGGTGGTGGATAAAGAAGTGTGGGATATAGGTGTGCAGTTTATTGTTTTCATTAACCTGGCAGCTTTGAGAAGATCTGAACATCCCTTTATGATTTTTTTTATGATTATGTTCCACTAAGCTGGTTATATCACTCGGTTGTCCATGCTGAGATATTTTGTTTATAGTTGATGGTCCGGAGTAGGCATTGTTTGGAGGGAAAAATGGCGGAGAGACCTGCTGGTATAGACTTTGTTATTAGTCTTTTGTTTCCGATTGTTATTGTGTGACGTCAAGAAGCGGTAATAGTATGTAGCCTAACAGAACCTTAAGTGGTAGACTAACTTAACGTACTTCGTTTGACAAGTGGTATGCTGCAGAGCTCTTAAGTTATTCCATAACGGGTTGGTTTGTGATCAGTGGTTTGTTGCTGGGGATTGGTACACTATTGGGTGATGGGCATATAGCAGTTTTGTCTTATGTGAGTGTAAAAATGTCAAGGAGTATAAGGGAATTATTATGCAGCTGGTATGAACTACAATTGACTGCCTGCCTGCTAAATGTTGTGGTATTAGAGCTGTCCAGGAGGGTTATATATTGCATTTTAATTGCCTTTATATGGCACTTACTACCCTTCATAAAGTGTTAAAGTGCTTTACGCCAGGCAGCACGCTTCTCTGGAACTCAAGGTTAGGGATTTGTTTCCATGGTTATTGGGTTTAGTCTTGTGCACTTACTTCAGTTTCAATGTAGTGGATTAACTTAATAGGATTTAGGTGTGATATTTAGTGCGAAAGGGAGTATGTGAATTCATGGAAATGTTTGGTGGTAGTAATATATGAGCAAAAGGAGATTTTTTTTGCAGAGGAATTACATTGAAAGGATAGAATATGATGTTTGAAATGAGGTGTGAGCAATTTGCAGAATTAAAAACAATGGATTAAAAAGGCAACCATGCATGTGATTTAGAGTAAGCGAGGAGGTATTCAGAGGGTGGAGAGTAAGTAAAGGAGCATTTGAACCAAAATGAGAGACAACAACTTAAAGTTTGAAGTCATGGTCAACTTCCATGGGAATACAGTGCGTTTTAAATTTTAGATGGGAATGCAATCTGAGGATGCAAATCTTGAAAGAAACAATATTATTTACATGCTAGGCAGTGCTACATTAGGTACTTTTGACAAGCACTAGAATCAGGTAAACAGTCTAACCCCTGAAATGTTACAGCTAGACCATCGTTTCAGCAAGAACAAGTGATCAGCTCAAGGGCAGGATGTCTAAAGTAATGGCTAGACCTACAGAGAAACACGGAGAGCATTAGACTGCGCTCAAAGGAAGCAGTAACCTCATAATCATAGCAATGTGTGAGAGTGTATGAGGTAAAGAATGCACACTGAAAAATGCGCCCACCAGACCTATATTGATACTTTTTCAAGGCTGTAATGAATCGCCTATAGGCTGTCTATCATGACAAATTTAAAACATGCACAATAATACAATCATTTATTTATTTTTATTATTATTTCATTTTGATATTTTCTTCAAGTATAAATAGAAAAAAAAGAGAGAGTTTAATTTCTAATTGTGATAAAAAACAAGAATTGACAATTATCTTTCAATGTGAAAAACAAGGAGCAGACACGTTAAGGGTTACCATGCCACTGCGGAAACTGTATACTGCATAGAAGTTTTGGAACGTGGGAATTCTCAAAAACCTGAATTGTAAAAATAATACATGAAACTACGTTCTGTTTTACTGTGAAGCCCTGAAGAAGTCTCGTTATGAGACGAAACGCGTTGGCTATGCCTAGGATCTCTTGATTTCTGGAAAATAAAGAAAACATTTTAAAGAAAAATAAAGAAGAACTACTTCAAGAATCACATATTTTGGATGATTTATTTATGTGTAAAGTCTTTGTGAATTATGATATGACACATATATCCTATATAGTGCTGAACCTTTGTGCATTAAGAATTGACAATTATGCAAAGTTGAAAACCAGTTACATGAAACACATGATAATCATCCATATTTATGCATCGATTTTCTTCATTAAGATGCCTTGCAAAGTTCTATCATGCCGTAGCAAATCTCCAAGCTAAACATGTAAAAAAATGCCAATAGCAGAAGGCCCTGCAAATGTAAATGATGCACCCCCTAAATAGTTAGCCCCACAACAATCATTCTCACATCACATACCGCATTCTCATACGTGTACATATCAAATTAGGAACTACCTAACATGGCATGACATTCACTGATGAAACTAGCGGAGAGAACACTTTGAACAGAATCCACAATGGTGTTGTCCTTAAGGAGTTCCAAACATTCAGGTCAACGTATGTTTCAGTGGGAACAACACTTATCTTCCACCTTCATCAGGACCACCCATTGGACTAATACTAGGTGAGTGAGCGGAGGTATCTGTGCACATAAGACATTGGCTATAAAAAAGCCTTTAAGATGTCATTGTACTTATGCTGCAGGTTCACCCACAAGGGGCTCAATCCAATTTCCGCAGCCTGAGATGCCAATTGCCTTCGTGACAATATTGTCAGCATGAATTTGAAATATAACTTGGAGTATCCAAAGACGCTAGTTGGGGATGAACAAAAGTACGCTCGGATTTTTCCTCTCCAAAATGCCCATGATGTGGGCTTCTACACTGGGTAACTCATTGTTCCAGGCCTGTATTCTTCCTTCCCCAGATGTGCTATTGTCTTGTATCCGGCATTTATTCTCTCCATTCAAAAACATTGAAGAGGAGATTCTAAAACTCCTGGAGCGGTTATCTTCTGATGTTCTTCTGTAAAGTTTGCTTCAGAGTATTAATTATGAAAGAGAAGTGGGATCCATTTTGGATGTCCTTGGTGTGCCATGCCACAGAATGAGGGTGAGGATAGCTTCCCCAGACAGTGGAAGTGTATTGCCTTCATTCCTGTACCTGGAGGGTGGAGACCACGACAATGAATTGAGGAGGATGTAGGGCTATCTGTAGCAGTTCCATTAACTTTATTAGCATTGCATGCTGAAATGTTGTGCCCGAGCACTGCTAGTTGGTAGATGGTAGGAGTGAAGGGTGGGACTGCAGTTTCTGTTGTTCTAGGAACATCACACAACATATGTTTTGATGAAGTAAACACCAGCTTACCTGTGTAAAATAAAAAAAATAAAGATACATTAATTGCAGAACATACTATCTCCCCATTTAGATGCACTAGGTAAATTAGATTGTTACACAGTTAATTCCTTGGCAAAAGTATTAAAACATATTACGTCGGGAGGAGAACAGGCTGTTAAGTTCAGCAACAAACTAGCTACTGACTTATGGGTTTCAATTAGTGTATGTGGCAAACAAGTGAGGACATTATTAACATTAAAACGTAAACCGAAACATCCCAGAACGGTAGTCTTATAAATCGTGAACTTCCTAATTAAACTACAAAAGAAAAAGAAATCAGATCAGTTTCTCCACTTGTATTGTCTAGTGGACTAGAAACCGTCTTGAAAAATGTGGTATTATTTCAGTGTGTACCTATCAACCTCAGCCCTTACATTGTAGCAAGTGGAGGGTAACATTTCAAGACTTCGATTGAGGTGGTACAAGTGGGCATGGGGGGACTTTTCTTATGCTGGTGGAGAGTAGAAATTTGATGGGCAGGTCAGTGATGAAATGTAGCCACAAAGTAGAAACAAGCACCTTAAATACAACAACTGGAGAAAGGTAGATGTTCTGACACACTAAATCTTCTTCTGGAAATGCATTACTAAAGAGGAGACAAAAACACTCGAAGGCGGTTTCTGGAAATCCTCAATCTGTATAAAAATAGCCAGTGCAGAGGTCTGGTGAATGGCACACTTGCCCCAGGCCATAAGTGATCATCAGCCCCACCCCTGCCGGAGGACACAAGGCCGGGTGAAAGTCTCCATGCTTCATAGTTTCATGCGCCCTCCACGGGTGCAGGGCCGGCTTTAGTGCTGGTGGCGCCCGGTGCGACAATCATTTTTGGTGCCCCCACACCCCATGACTACCTCCTCGGATTCTCTCACTACCAGCGGGAAAAAGTGCCCCTTATCTCTGCAATAATAAGTTTTTGCTAAATGCAGCGCCCCCCTTGAGGTCTGCGCCCCCTCCACAGGTCAGCGCCCAGTGTGTCTGCACCAGTCGCACTGCCCTAAAGCCGGCCCTGCACGGGTGCAACCATAGTCTCCTGCAACCCCTGCAGCGCTTCATCCATCAATCAAAGGGAGCCCCATTCGGCCCAAGGCCAAAGAATATCTGTGAGATGTGGGCGATAGGGGTCTCATCACATTCTGCAGGTGGGTGGGGGCATCATTTTGCATGATACTACTGGCCAGTGCTTAATTTGTAAAACAATAAGTGCCAGAGCCCTCATGAGGAGGATACTGCAGCTCACACTAAGCATTGTCCCTGGCAGTGCTTCCAAGGACAGTACCAACACAACTTCTAACAATCACACTCCTACAAATGTGATAATTCAGACTCTTCCAGGTCACCAAAGCTACAGGAATAGCTGAGACACAAGGTATTAGTCTTTAGTAATTTCTTTTGAATTAATAAACTATTGTGCTCATTTTCTAAATCACAAAAACAGCGCCACCATGTGGCAGACAGCCATAAGTGCTGGTGGTCTTAATTAAGTCCTGGTGCTCAGCACCGGAAATCACCTGCACAAATTAAGCACTGCTACTGGCGCCCTCCTTTGGAAAATATACAAGGTCCGTAAACACCGATTGATTTCCCGCCCGCCCTGCCTCCCGTCCATGCAAAGGCTTTTGCAACACTCCTCGCGGCTCGCACTACTCTGTCTCACCTAAAAACCTTTTGTCCTGTACCCGAAATTAGCCAACAGCCACAATAAGACTTCAAAAGAAGGATGCCCAGCTCACCACAGCCCAGATAAACCAATACTCATAATATAACCCGAAAGCAACCAGAGCCTTTCCATCTTCGGGTAGCCTCACATCTACTTCAGTGCCTGAACTAGGATGTCCTTCTCTGCTCTCGTAACATACGCACGGAGTCTTCAGACAGTAGTGCTTTGGTTGTTTATTAATTTTAGTCTTGATGCCTACTGCATACCTTTGTTAAAAAAATGGTTTCCAAAGGCCAGACCAATTTAGTTTGCCAAGGCCTGTCCCATCTTTCATCATCTTTAATAAAAAGGAGCCAATTGGGCCCTAGATAATTCCTAAACTTAGGTGATATGGACTGTGATGCCCTGTTGTCATCAGTAGCCAAACACCAGGCCACTTGGACACAGCTGGATGTGGCCATGGATTCCGGATGATAGGAATTCTACTTGGATGGTGGGTTTTAGGATAGAAATTTTTTAAAGGGATTGTTTTGAACAATTTTTCTATGGGAACCTCGTTTTCGACATGTGCATCGTTTGATATGACAGGAGGCTAGAGATTGAAGTAAAGCCTGGTTGCCAGAATGCCTGCTGCATCATGTCACCCTAAAACTTATGTTTACTGATCTGAGAGCTTTTCCAAACAGTAGAGAACAGATCTGAAATATCTGCGATTGGTTAACATTTCACTTAGGGCTCAATTTTCAGCAAAATTCTAGCACCTAGCTCAAGGGAGCTATAAAGCATTTTGTGGTTGGTTCTTGTGCCCAGTAGCTGCTTGGGCCTTGTTTGTTTTTTATGTCTATTACATTTTTAACTGTATTATTTTGCTTATGTGTTATTAAAGTCGCTTCCGTTTTCGGAGACAGAAAACTATGACTCGACACCGTAGTTATTTAGTGTTTTCTACTTTGTTATAGTGCATTTTGAGTTTATAAGACTCTCTGTTGCATATTTACTGGGGCATTGGGTCACAGGAACGTCACATTTAATGATGTTTCTGTGGCGCAATGCCCTGCTCCATATTTACAAGATGGCATATAATTACTTAAAGTGGCTTAACGCCACTTTGTAAATATGCCCCTTACCACAGCAGTCGGCTGCAGCAAAGGAGCAGGCAATGGGTGTTGCTGTGGGCGTTCCACCGCAACACGCTTTTTGGCATTGCTCTCTATTTACAAGGGTGCCGTAAATATGGGGCAGTGCCAAAAACCTGGTCTTAAACAGTCACAACAAGGAGAAATTATTAATTTCTCTTAATTCTTGCTGTTTCTACGTGTGGTGCATTCTGCAGTACACATAGAAACAGCAAATCACCATTGGTGATTGTTCATGTGCTGGAAGGGACACCTTCCTACACATGAACAATCATTCCCTGCAATTCAGGCACCCATGAATTATGGTGCAATGCTGCCTGTGTTGGCGCTAGGCAGCTAAATTTAGTGCCAGCGCAGGGGGAAATGTAGGGGGTGAGCTGCATTTTTGTACATATGGCGCATCCCTGAGTTTTGAAACTGTCAGAGCGCGGAGTTAGGTATTTTGGCTTAACGCCGATGTTTGACAGCTTCTTGTAAATATCCCCCTCTATTTTCCAGTGTAGGCATTGCGTGTCCGTACTAGTTACCCTGAGCCGTGTACTTATCGGAAGTCTGTTGCCTATCTAATTTGGAAAGCGGTAAACAGTATTGTGTTCCAGGAAACCCAGTAGTATGCTGCAGTGCCTCCAAATGCTGGTGGTTGTAACTTCCAGCTGCCCGGGATGCATAGAAAAGGCCTCACATTGCACACATCAAAGGTTCAACTGTACTCCAACAAAGAATAACAGGTTGCACGCTTACTTTAGCATCATAGTGTGTGTGGCCAATGCCAAAGTATGCTTTTTTGAGATACTTTCTGAAATATATGTCTGGCTTGTACGCACCATAGGCGATATTTACAAGAAACTATCAGAGCGCTGCGTTCAGCCAAAATTGCTAACGCCGTGATTCAACAGTTTCAAAATGCAGGGATGCGCCGTAGTTACACAAATGCAGCTCACCCCCTGCATTTCCCCTAGCGCTGGTGCTCAATTTAGCTGCCTAGTGCCAATGCAGGCACCCTTGCACTATAGTGCAAGGGTGCCTTCCTTGCAGGGAGTGATTGTTCATGTGCAGGAAGGTGTCACTAATAGAGATGTGCTGTTTCTATGTGTGCTGCATTCTGCAGCACACATAGAAACATAAAAAATTAGTAGAAATTAATCATTTCACCCTGTTACGCCTATTTAAGACCAGGTTTTCCCTGGTCTTATTTTTGGCGTTGCCCCATATTTATGGCACCCTTGTAAATAGGGGGTAGCATCAAAAAGCAATGGGTGTTGTGGTGGAAAGCCCACAGCAACACCCATTGCCCGCCCCTTTGCAGCAGCAGATTGCTGCGGTAAGGGGCATATTTACAAGGTGACGTTAAGCCAAGTTAAGTGTCTTAATGCCACCTTGTAAATATGAAGCAGGGCATTGAGCCACAGGAACATCATTAAAAGTGACATTCCTGTGGTGCAATTCCCTTGTAACTATCTCCTCATATCTTGTTTTTTAATCCCATAGACTTCAACAAAGATGTTACAGTTTCTGATTTTAAACTCGCAAATCCCTGTAATTAGCGCTTTCATTTCCTTATGCCTGGATTATGGAGATTAGGTTTACCCAAGAGTTCTTTGCTTTTGTGTTCTTCTCTCTGCAACTTGTTCTGAAAGAGGCAGCCAGGCTGATCTTTTATGCACCATGAGATGAGATGCCACTCCTTTACACACTTAATTTGCTCTCTGTTTGTTAAACATTTCATAGACAGCAGAAACTATTATATTACTTTTCTACCTAACTTTGTTCAGCCTGTGTCCAGCTAATCGTTCTAAGTGTTCACACAACGCATGTGCTCCTAATGCACAATAGGTGTGTGAAGGTATTGAACACGTTATAAATCTTTGTGTTGAAGATTATGTAGGCAACAGGTGACTTGTGTTCATTATGTTCCTGTGAGAGGGAAGGGCGGAAAAAGAATCGAGGAGGTCTTATGCGTGGATCTATGATGGCGTATTTATTAGAGACACAGATGAAATACTTGAAGGGTAAACATAGGTAGGCTTCGTGGAGGGTGATTCGTGAAGGATGCCTGAGGCTCGTCTGCCGATGGGTCTTCTCCAGGTGACTGGTGTTGACGTTCCCCGGGTATCATAGAAGAGAAGAGACAACAGGCGGTAAGTATTTCTGTCTAGGGGTTTCTACTCACTACCATCACCCAGGGGAAAAGAAGGGGCGGACACACCCAGTGCTCAGGCTAAGGAGGTAAGGGATAGGTGCGGGTGATGGTCCTGGATGTGTAGGTCTTTGATAAGAAAAGAAACAACCTAGCAAACAAAACGTATTTACAGTCACAACCTCGTCTCTTGCTTCAGGTGACAAGTATTTGCAGTAATATATGGCTGGTTACCCCGGTTTGTCCAATCTGAGGGTTCGAGAGGATAGTGCTTATTATTCCTTAAACATATGTCCCTCGGTGCTCCCCTTTCCCCACCTACGAAACAAAACACGGAAATGGCCGTAGCTCCCTCCCACCACCACTTGTGACCCTCTGCCCTGTACCACATACCGCAGAAGCCGTAACTCTCCGGAGTTACGGCGGCGTGCAAGTATCCTCCGGGGGCGTCCACCACTCTTCCGACCAGGACTCCGGTTCCGCTACTGCGTCGTCTTCCTCGACCAGGATGGGATCGTCGCTGTCACCGTCCTCCTTGGGTCCCGGTTCCGCTGTCTTCGCACGCTGATCCTCCTAGTAGTCGTTCTCGGTCTTCGGTTCTCCGTCTTCCTCCTACCAGGCGTCTTCCGCAACCGCCTCCTGGGCTGTCGAGTCCGCCCTTCTATGGTCCCAGGTGTCTTCCCATTGGTTCGCTTCTCTCAGGGGGCATTCCTGTAGGGAAGAGGAGTTCGGGTGGGTTAACCCCTGCCGGACGGGCGCGCACCTCTCACTGGGAGACAGACGGTCGTGAAGGTCTGTCACGGGGTTGAAGGAGGGCTCCTCCTCACATCCCCCTTCCCTAACTTTTTTGCTAGCAAGAAAAGGATCAATCGGGTATCGGGATAGATAATCAGCATTTGCTTGCTCTTTTCCTTTCCGGTGCCTGGTCTGAAAGCGATATGGTTGAAGGGCAAGGAGCCATCTCAGTATTCTGTCGTTATGACCTCTGTTTCTAGCCAGCCACTCTAAGGGGGCGTGGTCCGTAAAAAGGGTGAATTCCCGCCCGTCCAAGTAATACCTAAGGGAGTCCACAGCCCACTTAATGGCGAGGGCCTCTTTTTCGATCACAGCATACCTCTTTTCTCGTGGAAACAGTTTTCTGCTTATGTATAGGACAGGCCTTTCATGTCCTTGGGGGTCCACTTGGGATAATACGGCGCCTAACCCCGTGTCAGAGGCGTCCGTTTGTAAAATAAAAGGCCGGGAATAGTCCGGGCTAAGCAGGACAGGCCGAGATGTGAGGGCGTTCTTCAACTGCATAAAAGCTGTGGTAAGGGTGAGGGAGGGCTGTCTCAATTCTTGTTCGGTTTTTGTCTCTTTTTTTAGGAGGTCGGTCAAGGGTGAGGCCATTTGTGAGAACTTGGGTATGAAGCGTCTATAATACCCGAGCACTCCAAGGAACGCTCTCAACTCTTTCTTAGTTCGCGGAAAGGGAATAGATGTGATGGCGGCTATCTTTTCTTCCTGTGGCTTTATGTACCCTTCTCCCAAGAGATACCCCAAATATCTCACTGAACGCGCTGCCAATCTACTTTTGGCCGGATTTATGGTTAGCCCATGACTTCTCAAAGCTTTGATGACTACGCTAAGGTGGGAGAGATGTTCTTCCCAGGATGAACTATGTATGACTATATCGTCAATGTATGCGGCTGCAAAATCGGCGTATGGTCTTAATATCTGATTCATTAACCTCTGGAAGGTGGCAGGGGCCCCATGGAGACCGAATGGCAATACCGTGAATTGGTATAACCCACTTGGGGTAGAAAAAGCCGTTTTATGTCGATCCTGTGGTTTCAGGGGCACCTGCTAATACCCCTTACACAGATCCAGGGTGCTGATAAAGCGGGCCGTACCTAGTCGTTCCACCATCTCATCGACTCTCGGGAGGGGGTAGGAATCAAATTGGGAAATCTTGTTGACCTCCCGAAAGTCGATGCAGAACCTGATGGACCCATCAGGCTTGGGTACCAATACTACTGGCGAGTTCCACTCACTAGTAGAGGGCTCAATTATACCCATTCACATCATTGACTGTACTTCTTGTTCTATGGCCTGTCGTCGTGACTCAGGGATACGGTATGGTCTGAGTTTGACTTTTCTATTGGGGTCAGTGGTGATGGCATGTTCTATTAAAGTCGTTCTCCCGGGTTCTAAGGAAAACCCTTCAATTAAGGGAATTAGGGTGGCCTCTAGTTCTTGTTTTTGTTTTTCTGGTAGGTCCCGATCGATGCTTTGGTGGAACAAATGGGCAGAGCCCTCAGGTGTCCCTATTAAGACAGGAACAGGTCCTTCCCACTTTTTAAGTAGATTAATGTGGTATATTTGAGTGTGAGTTTTTCTTTTAGGATCCAATTCCAGTCGGTACGTGACTGGAGTGACTCTTTCCACAATCCTGTATGGCCCCTGCCATTGTCCTAACAATTTGTGATCGGACGAGGGGATCATTAGCAAAGCAAAATCGTTTATTTCCAGACTACGGTTTTTAGCTTTTTTATCGTATTGGGCCGTTTGTGCTGCTTGAGCTTGTTCCATATGGGCAGAGACGACACTACGGATTTGACCTAAATGGGTTTTTAGGTTGAGGACGTAGTCTGGTAAGGGTTTTACTCCCTCGGGCTCTTCTTCCCACTCCTCTTTTAACATGTCCAACAGGGTGCGAGGCTGACGCCCATACAACAATTCAAAAGGGGAGTATCCCGTACTCTTCTGGGACTTGCACCGTATGGCAAAGAGGGCCAACGGAAGTATGTCCTCCCATCTACGGGTTTCAAGTTCCAAGAGTTTTTTTAGGGTGGTTTTCAACGTAGCATTGTATCTTTCTTCGAGCCCATCCGTTTGGGGGTGATAGGCCGCTGTTCTGATTTGTTTGATATTTAATAACAAACACACCTGTTTCATTAGACGTGAGATAAAGGGAGTTCCTTGATCAGTGATGATCTCTCTCGGGAACTCCACCCTGGAAAATATGTTAATCATGGCCTTGGCTATTTGGACTGCATTTGGGTGGCGTAAAGCCACGGCCTCAGGGAAATGGGTGGCATAATCTACCAACACTAGAAAAAATCTACAGCCACTACGAGAGGGGAGTAAGGGACCTATAATGTCCATCCCCACTCTTGAGAAGGGTTCTTGGATGAGCGGTAAGGGGTGTAAAGGGACTTTCATGGGTAAGGCTCTACTATTTTTTTGACATACGGGACATTCTTTACAATACCGCCGCACTTCTTGATAAATACCTGGCCAATAGAATTTCTCTAGAATGGATTTTTCTGTTTTCTCCTCTCCGAAATGTCCTCCCAATAAATGACTATGGGCCAAGAACAACACCTTTTCTCTATATTGGCGGGGAACCAGTAGTTGATGGGGCGTATTTCTTCCCCCTACCCTGTACAGCAATCCCTTTTTAAATATGAATTGGGGACCTACTTGGTTTGGTTCTTCTTCTTCTAGGGCTTTGTTCCATGCTTCACGTAGGGTGGGATCCTCTCTCTGGGCAGAAAAAAACCCACGGTCATATTGCCAAATAGGTGTTTCAGTTTTGCGGGTGAGTGCTACCCTGGTCCAGTCTTTTTTTTCTCATTTTTTCTGTTTTCCGCTTTTCTTTGTTTTACCTTCCGGAAAACCCTGTTCTGGTACTTGTGAAAAGGGGGCTGTACTCCTCCACTCCTCCCCTTCCGTCCAGGTTTCTCTTACCAATTTCGACATATGAGGATAGTCATTTCCTAAGACTAAGGTTTCAGGCAATCGGGGCCCCAGACCCACCCGTAGGGAATGTGCCTCTATGGACGGTTCATGTTGTATTTGTACTTCAGTGGCGGGATACTACTGTGTATCCCCATGTACGCATTGGATATTGACATGGCCTGAGAGTTGGGTAACCCCTCCGGGTATGGCTTGGGGTCGTATGACGCTTTGTAGACACCCAGTATCAACTAAAGCCTGTCTTTTTTCACCATTAACAAGTACCTCTTTATGATAGGGAGGGCTGGAGCTCGATGGACTACAATAGTAGGTACGGGATAAACCGACCTCCATGGGTTACTCTTTCTGGGGGCAAACCCTAGCTATGTGGCCGAAGGCCCCGCAGTTATAACACTGGGGTCCCTGTGGTGTAGCAGCTTTAATGGGTGCTGGTAGGGGACTAGGCAAAAGGGTGACTGTTTCGGTTCTAGCAGAGGCCTGTCTAGATGGTCGGACAGGGTTATGTCCTGTCGTTTCCAATGATGTTTCTCTCGTCCTTTCTGTTGTTCTTGTGCCCTGTTAAAGGCACTGGCTATGTCGATAGCCCTTTCCAGAGTCAGTCCTGTATGCTGGCGTACCCATTTCTGCACATGGGGGTATAGTGAAGCCAAGTACTGCTCTAGATATATTTTTTCCATGATCTCTTCCTTCGTTGCCGTCTGCGGTTTTAACCATCTGTCCGTCATGTCCCTAATACGATAGGCCAGAGCCCTGGGGGTTTCTTGCGGCCCTTCCTTGATTTGTCTTAACCGTAGACGGTAGGTATCGTCCTCTATCCCCAATCGTTCCAGAATATTCCTCTTCACTTCCTCATATGGGGTGAGTCCTTGAGGGTTAACTGCTTGATACGCTGCTTGTAATTCACCTGACAGGAGAGGACCCAGGTATTGTCCCCATTTCTCTAAGGACCATCCTGCTGCTCTGGCCATGCGCTCAAAATTAGAAAAGAAAAAATCGGGATCCTCTCCCTCGACATATTTCTGCAGGACAACTGATGGCAGACCTGTATATCCTCGGGGTTGGCTAAGGGTATCAGCCAATCTCCCTATCACGCTTTCCTGGGCTTAGCTTTGTGTTGATAGCGTTTGGTGCAGTTTCTCCCTATCCTCCTCTGCCACCGCCAGGAATTTTTCCATTATCCGTCCTAACTTCTCTTGTCCCTCCGCCATTTTCTGGAAGGCTGCCTCCATTTTTCCGGATCCCACTTCTGACACCAGATGTGAGAGGGAAGGGCGGAAAAAGAATCGAGGAGGTCTTATGCGTGGATCTATGATGGCGTATTTATTAGAGACACAGATGAAATACTTGAAGGGTAAACATAGGTAGGCTTCGTGGAGGGTGACTCGTGAAGGATGCCTGAGGCTCGTCTGCCGATGGGTCTTCTCCAGGTGACTGGTGTTGACGTTCCCCGGGTATCATAGAAGCGAAGAGACAACAGGCAGTAAGTATTTCTGTCTAGGGGTTTCTACTCACTACCGTCACCCAGGGGAAAAGAAGGGGCGGACACACCCAGTGCTCAGGCTAAGGAGGTAGGGGATAGGTGCGGGTGATGGTCCTGGATGTGTAGGTCTTTGATAAGAAAGGGAACAACCTAGCAAACAAAACGTATTTACAGTCACAACCTCGTCCCTTGCTTCAGGTGACAAGTATTTGCAGTAATATATGGCTGGTTACCCCGGTTTGTCCAATCTGAGGGTTCGAGAGGATAGTGCTTATTATTCCTTAGACATATGTCCCTCGGTGCTCCCTTTTCCCCACCTACGAAACAAAACACGGAAATGGCCGTAGCTCCCTCCCACCACCACTTGTGACCCTCTGCCCTGTACCACATACCGCAGAAGCCGTAACTCTCCGGAGTTACGGCGGCGTGCAAGTATCCTCCGGGGGGGCCCACCACTCTTCCGACCAGGACTCCGGTTCCGCTACTGCGTCGTCTTACTCGACCAGGATTGGATCGTCGCCGTCACCGTCCTCTCCGGGTCCCGGTTCCGCTGTCTTCGCACGCTGATCCTCCCAGTAGTCGTTCTCGGTCTTCGGTTCTCCGTCTTCCTCCTTCCAGGCGTCTTCCGCAACCGCCTCCTGGGCTGTCGAGTCCGCCCTTCTATGGTCCCAGGTGTCTTCCCATTGGTTCGCTTCTCTCAGGGGGCGTTCCTGTAGGGAAGAGGAGTTCGGGTGGGTTAACCCCTGCCGGACGGGCGCGCACCTCTCACTGGGAGACAGACGGTCGTGAAGGTCTGTCACGGGGTTGAAGGAGGGCTCCTCCTCACAGTTCCATACAAGTGTTTTGGCAGAAAAAGTTTCCAGCAGGGCAAGGATTCTATGTACTACATACTAAGGGGCATATTTATGAAGCTTTCACACAGTGCAGTGCAGCAAGCTACCTTGCTATGCTGCGTGAAAGGGCAGGAATGCGCTGTATTTAACTTAATACGTTGCATTTCCGTCCTTTCCATGCACTGCCGCTCTTTTGGCTGCTTACCACAATGGTGCAAGGGTGCCTGCAATGCAGACTGGATTGTTTTTGTGCAGGAAGGTGCAGAGTGTAGCACACATAGAAAGAGGGAAAAAGCACACAGCACAAATAGAAAGAGTAAAGAACAGGAGAAATAAAGATATGTCTCATTGTTACACATTTTGATGTATTCCAAAGTTTACCAGTGCTGATAAATCTGGGAATGCACCAAAATCCATAGGTGGATGCAAGGGAACACCAATGCTCCACCCATGGAACTGGGGCAGAGTAACGCAACGCAGCGATTTGCGCTGTATTACGTTACTCTGGATTTATCAAGCCATGCAGGGCCACCCACGGTGGCCTTAGTTGGCTTGATAAACTGGTCTTAAGTTTTGCCTCACCATTGCACTGCCTTATGTGGAGCAAGGGTGACTCAAAACCTTAATAAACATGACCCTAAGTATTGTGAGCAGCCTTGAGTTATAAGACAGAATTGTCTAAGCATAACAATTCCTACTTAACATAAAGGACTGTGTTCATCAGATACTAACCTATGTACATGTGCTTGTTTAGCTTCGGAAGATGGGCTATCTGTAAAGTTTTCACCACAGTAAGAAGGCTACAGGTAGTATGATCTTTAGCACCTTCAGACCTTGGTTATTTTAAGTGAATAGTCACTCTTTGTACAAGTTGTGCACATTGTGTACACTGTGCTTAGTAGGCACTTTCTAATACTCTGTGGTGTATTTCTCATGAGAGTTTTACTGTCTGCAATCAGTGTGATACAGAGTTAACTCTCGCCATTGAGTAAAAACTGTTAACAGTATCCCCTTTTATGCTCATGTCTACTTAATTCTCAACGTAGGTTCAGTGACTGTCAGGGGTTTGATACAGGTAAAGAATGTCTGTAGTAGGGCTTTAGTTATTTAACAGGGCTTGAGCATCTGGGGGAGCTTGTTTTTTTTCCCTGAACAGTTGTATACAGATTGAACAGTGTGTGCAGGATAGGTTATCCTTTCATATATTGTTCACAATCAACATGAACATGGCTATCTATGATGTGTATGGTAAAGGTTCAATGTTGCAAATAACTAAAGCTAGCTTTAACTATGGGGGTTCTATGTACGATAGCAGTAAGACATTTTATATTATTCTGAGCTATTTTGCACTTACCTTCTTAGCTCTAATATTATACCTGTTTATAGAGCAATGTGTACAAAAGAAGCTTAAATGATGTCATCAATGATGTCATTTGAGATACCATCAGTGATATCATAAATGATGCCATAGAACATGTCATGAGTGATAAAATATGTGAGGTGATAAGCAGGGCCTCACTGCTCGGCCGGCCCCCCCTGGAGGGCAGAGGGGGTGCGGCCGAGCTGTTTGAAACTGCCGGTTTCGGACGATTTTGTTACCGGGGCCGAAATTGCCAGCCCCGGTAATAAAAACGGCCCCCCAGGGGCCCAAAACCGGCCCCCACCCTGGCGGCCTACCGGGGAATCGCCCGGTGCCCGCTACGGCCAGTCCGGCCCTGGTCATAAGGAGTGCATGGTGGAAAAATCGATATGTCCCGGCATGTGAGCTGGCACCAGGGAATGGGGTCCCTAGGGAAAATTAATGGCTCAGGAAGGGGGTAAAGTGCCCTCCTACCGATTTTGAATAATTTTGTCTCTGGGGTGGGCTTCCCAGGGCCTTTAGAGGCTCAGGGAGGGGGCCACGCACCCCCTCTTCATTTTGAAAACTTTTGGCCCCTGGGTTGGGTATCCCAGGGCCTGTCATTACTCAGGGAGGGGGGCCTTTATTATTAAAACCATCCCCGGGGATGGGGTACAGGGGCATTAATGGTTAAGGGAGGGGGAAATGTTTTACTTCATTACAGGGGACTAAGTCCCCGAATCCTGTAATGGCTGCCAGCAATATTTTTCTGATGTTGCTGGCAGTCAGTCAGAGCACTAGCTCCTGCGGGAGTCTGACTCCACCGAGAGGAAGATGGCCCACGGGAAATCAAGCTCTTTGGGCCAAACAGAATGCTCACCCAAGCCTTCAAAGGTGCCAGGGAACCCACCCCCTGGGCCAAAATTTTACAAAATGGGGAAGGGGGCAACGTAGCCCCATCCCTCAGCCATTAAAGGCCCCAGGTAGCTCACACCCGGGGCATAGCAGAATCCCTGCTCGCAGCGGCACGGGAAGAGAAACCTGTGTTTACTCTTGCTTGGCCAGAGCATTTTTGAATTTTCAGCCAAGCTAGAGCAAACACTAAGTCCACTCCCAGCAGATTGGAGCATTTAGGCTTCCGATCTGATTCCCTGCCCGCACTGATGCTAGCAGAGAAACAGAGCAAAATATTGCTCCCGCCTGGAGTGAGCAGCATTAGTAGCTGCTCCCTCCGAATGGGAGCTATGGTGGCTCCTTCTACATGCAGGGGCCTTAGAGCTCTCTCCATGGACCCCAACTTGAGTAAGGTGGGTGCCCAGGGTGGGCACCAGGCACAACCTTTAAGTTCGAGGGCTCTGGGAGATGGGGCCCCCAAAGCCGATAACAGCACGGGGAGATTGTCTGCATGCCCCCTCCTCCTAAAAAGCCCACCGGGCACTGGGGTCCCCGGCGCCAATATGAGCCTGGGGTGGGGGGGCCGCATGCCCCCTGCCCCTGAAAATCCCTCCGGGCCCTGAGGGGTTTGGTCTCTGGGGCCATAAAAAGCCTGAGAAGGGGGGGGCTACGTGAGCCCCTCTCCCATTTATTTAACAGAGTGGCCCTCGGGAATGGTGTCCCCTGGGAGGGGCGACTCGCGGCCCCCCTCCCCTTTAACAAAAATCAACGGACCTAGGAGATGAGGTCCTCAGGGCCTAATACAGCTCGGGTGGGGGGCCACATGGCCCCCTCCATATTATCTTAGGTAGTGGCCCTGGGGGATGAGGTCCCCAAGGCCTTACAAGGCTCAGAGGGCCACAAGGTCCCTCCCATTCAATAAAAAAATGGCCCTTGGGATGGGACCCATAGTGCCCAATAAGGCTCAGGGAGGGAAGTCACACAGCCCCCTCCCCTTTTTCAGTTATATTTATGTCCCGGGGAATAGGGTCCCCAAGTCCTAAAGAGGCTCGAGGTGGGGGGACCTTTGTGGTATTAACCCTGGGGTGGGGTCCCAGGGACTAACAAGGCTCAGGGAGTGAGGCCACACTCCCCCTCCCCTTAAGTTTATAGAAATGGCCATGGAGGATAGGACCCCCAGGGCTTAACAAGGCTCAAGATTGGGGGCCTCGTCCCTTTAATAAAAATAAACAGCTCTGGGGAAAGGGTCTCTAGGGCCTAATGAGGCTTAGGGGTGCACGTAGCCCCCTCCCTCTTAATTAAAAAAAGACCCTAAGGGGATGGGGTCTGATGGCCTAATAAGGCTCGTTGAGGTGGCGGAATTACACGGCCTCCCTCACCTCACAACAAATGCGCATGCGCGGGCGGCCGCGCATGCGCATTTGTGAGGAAGAAGTCGGCGAGAGAAGGAAGAGGGAGCCCCGGGACGCCGCAGCTCAGGTAAGTTATTTAAATTACTTTAAGCTTGTTTTTTAAAAGTTTAGGATCATTCTTACTGCATTTTAAAAGCGGGCGGGAGGGAGGCGGGTGGCGCGTACTGGGGCTACGTGGAGTGTGCGGGTGTGCGTAGATTTGCCCCCACTTCGTGATGCTCCGCGTAGCCGCACTACGCCCACTACGCCCAGAGTTAATTATTATTCAGTATGACCTGCCACCGAATTCCAGTATAGGAAGTTCTAGCCACCAAGTCACACATTTTCCCTAAGGAAGGCATTGATCGTTAATAATGAGGATGTTCATGAAGCCACACAAGGAAAATGGCAATACATTCGGAGCTCCATTTCTTTCACAGGAGATAGCTACTTTTAATTTTAACTGGCAGAAGAGACTGATTATCTTGTCTATGTTCAGTGACCTGTTTTTCTTCCTAATAATATCCGATTTTTTTAACATGCTACGGAAATAAATCAAAAATGAATATTGGGTTTGTACGGGTGTCAGATTTCCATGGAGCTGTTTAAGAAGGGTGCCTTGTAGATTTAGGAATAAGGGCCATCTTCACAATATAAGGGGTCCTGAAGTGTGAGGGTGTGTGATGACTGTGAGTGGTGCTCGGTGATTACATCAGTGTGTAGTAAGTAACATTGTTGCATCCAGAAGCTTTTTGACATTGCCCTTTTATTTGAATGGAGCGTGCACAATAGTTTTGCCAATGTACATAAGGCCAGAACTGCCCCCTGGAGTACATTTATTTGGCGTGGCCTGGGGTGAATATCCAGGAGATCGGAAAACAAACATTTTGGCTATGGCTACAGAAGTTGCTGTTACACTTCTGCCACAGAATGACCCGTAAGCAAGTGAGAGGTCAGTGGGTATAAAATTGATCAAAAGGGGTCAACATCTATTCCATGGAGTTTTGAATCAGCCAGAGTAGAGCACAATGTTGACAGAGAGGAACATCTTGAGGATTTGGGGGGCCCAGGCCAAATATCATTAGGGGCCTCCTACTCAGCCCTGCTATGAATGCATTATTTATTTTCAGCTCATTCATGCCCTTGGCAACTATGGTCGGATGGATCATTGACAGCCCTTTTCATTGGCCACCTACATCTGGACCCAACGCTGGAACGCCAGGCTGGCACCTAAGAAGCAGAAAAACGAGTGACCTGAAAAGCCTGCTGCATGTTGTGCAGTGGAATTGTGCATTTCCATTTGATGGACGGCTCACTGCCCCATTGCGATTCACCGGGGAACTAGGCAGGGATGTCCATTGTCTCCACTGCAGTTTGCCCTTGTGGTAGATGCCCTTGCCATTGCTATTCGACGGAGTCCTGAGATCCGTGGTATCCCTTTTGGGGGATATGATCATAAGGTCTCTCTCTTCGCAGATGACCTCTTGGTTTCTCTTTCTTCTACTTCTTCCTCCCTTATGGCTCTTGGCCCTCTTTTTCGATCCTTTGGTGATCATGCTCTTAATCTCACCCTCACGACCTCGGAAATTCAAGCTCTTGAGGGTTTGCTCCCCCTTCAATGGTCGGACAAGTCAATTAGATATCTAGGGTTAGATTTGACCCCCCCCCCTCTCTCTTCTTGGACATCGGCTAACTGGCCTAGACTTAGGGGGGCAGTACGGGAAGAACTATCTAGTTGGATGGGTCTTTTTCTTGCATGGCTGGGACGCATTAACGCTATAAAAATGTCGCTTTTGCTGAAGATCTTATACCTATTTCAACCTCTACCCATCCCAATACCTCAAGCTGACATCTTCTCCCTTCAGCAAGATTTTACTTCCTTCATATGGGGACGGTCGCGCCCGTGTTTCTCTAATAAGATTCTGATGCTGCTTTGGGTTCGAGGAGGTCTTGCGTTCCCTAATCTGTTGGAGTAATATTGGGCCTGCCATCTTCAGTATATCTCAGAATGGGGGGTTTGCGAGAAACATTGGTTTCACATGGATCGGGTGGTCTCTTGCAGGCCCCTAGGGGACTTAGCTTGGCTCACTTGTGGAACTCGACCCCGTAGTGCATATATTGATTGCCCTACTAAAACAGTGTTGGGGATACGGGACAAATTGGCCATCTCTCGTGGCCTAAACACACAAGATGATGGACGGAATGTTGCACATTGGCAAAACATTCACCCCCAGTCCCAGATCTGGGTTTAATCCATTGTTATTTTGCTCACCACGCCACCCCAGTTCAGACATGGCCATATGCAAATCAGTCTTGACCCTGTCCTCATGGGAACAGTCCAGCACGAACTGCCAAGCCATGTCTTCCCTAGACTGGAATCAAGCATCCTAGGACCGGTTTCGGGGTTTCACCCCTCTTCAGCCAAGATAGCTTGACTCCAGTGGCGTAGTGAGCACGGGACCCATGTCTGGGCCTACCCTTCCCACATAGGGCGAACAGCAAAACACACAAAATGATGGACGGAATGTTGCACATTGGCAAAACATTCACCCCCAGTCACAGATCTGGGTTTAATCCATCGTTATTTTGCTCACCACGCCACCCCAGTTCAGACATGGCCATATGCAAATCAGTCTTGACCCTGTGCCTCATGGGAACAGTCCAGCCCGAACTGCCAAGCCATGTCTTCCCTGGACCAGAATCAAGCATCCTAGGATCGGTTTCAGGGTTTCACCCCTCTTCATCCAGGATAGCTTGACTCGAGTGGCGTAGTGAGCACGTGACCCACGTCTGGGCATTCCCTTCCCACATAGGGCGAACAGCAAAACACACATTCTGCATTCTGTCCATCAACTGTTGTTTTTGCATTTGTCACCCCGAGTGGGATGGGTATGCTCAGACGTGAGTCCCATGCTCTCCATGCCACTGGAATCAAGCTATCCTGGCTGAAGAGGGGTGAAACCCCGAAACCGGTCCTAGGATGCTTGTTTCCAGTCCAGGGAGGACCTGGCTTGGCAGTTCGGGCTGGACTGTTCCCATGAGGCACAGGGTCAAGACTGATTTGCATATGGCTGGGTTCAAATTGGAATGGAATGGTGAGCAAAAAAACAATGGATTTAGGCCCAGATCTCTGTACTGGGGTGAATGTATGACATTGTTCTGCATTCTCTCCATCAACTGTTGTTTTTGCATTTGTCACCCCGAGTGGGACGGGTATGCTCAGACGTGAGTCCCGTGCTCTCCATGCCACTGGAATCAAGCTATCCTGGCTGAAGAGGGGTGAAACCCCGAAACCGGTCCTAGGATGCTTGTTTCCAGTCCAGGGAGGACCTGGCTTGGCAGTTCGGGCTGGACTGTTCCCATGAGGCACAGGGTCAAGACTGATTTGCATGTGGCTGGGTTCAAACTGGAATGCTTTGTGTACGTGGATCAGGAGTTTGAAGGAGATTCTTTTGTCGACGGGGAGCCAGTGCAGGATCCTCAAGTGGGGGGTGATGTGGTCGCGGCGCGGGACGTCGAGGATCAGTCGTGCGGAGGCGTTCTGGATTCTCTGTAGTCTGCTGATGAGCTTGGACGGGGCTCCGACGTAAAGGGCGTTTCCGTAGTCGAGTGTGCTGCTGACTAGGGCCTGGGTGACTGTTTTCCTCGTGTTGGTCAGGATCCATCTGTAGATCTTGCGGAGGGTGTTGAAACAGGTGGAGGAAACTGCGTTGACTTGTTTGGTCATGGAGAGTTTCGAGTCGAGGATGACTCCCAGGTTGCGTGCGTGGTTGGTGGGGGCCGGGGGGGACCCCAGTGGAGTGGGCCACCAGGAGTCGTGCCATGCAGAGGGGTTGGATCCGAGGATTACCATCTTGTCTATGTTCAGTTTGAGGTGGCTGTTCTCCATCCAGTCGGCGACGGCCTTCATTCACTGGTGAAGGTTGGATTTGGCGGTGTGGGGGTCCTTTGTGAGGGAGAGGATCAGCTGAGTGTCGTCGGCGTATGAGATTATGTTGAGGTTGTGCTGTCAGGCGATGCGCACTAGTGGTGCCATGTAGACGTTGAACAGTGTCGGGCTGAGGGAGGATCCTTGAGGGACGCCACAGATGATCTTGGAGGCCTCAGATCGGAACGGGGGAGGCGGACTCCCTGCGTTCTGCCGGAGAGGAAGGAGGTGGTCCGGTCCAGGGCCTTGTTACAGATCCCTGCGTCGTGAAGGCGTGTGCGTAGTGTGAGGTGGCAGACGGTGTCGAAAACGGCGGAGAGGTCCAGTAGGATGAGGGCAACCGTCTCGCCGTTGTCCAGCAGGATCCTGATGTCGTCTGTGGCGGTGATGAGGGCTGTCTCGGTGCTGTGGTTGCTGCGGAATCCTGATTGGGATGGGTCTAGAATGTTGTTGTCTTCGAGGTGCCGGGTGAGCTGGGTGTTTACTATCTTCTCGATGACTTTAGCTGGGAACGGAAGCAAGGAGATGGGCCTGAAGTTCTTGAGGTCGCTAGGGTCCGCCTTGGGTTTCTTCAGTAGGGCGTTAATCTCTGCATGCTTCCAGATCTCGGGAAGGTGGCGGTCTCGAAGGACAGGTTGATGATTTTGTGCAGATGAGGAGCGGTGGACTTGCTGGCTTTGTTGAAGATGTGGTGCGGGAGAGGGTCGGATGGGGATCCAGAGTGTATTGTTCCCATGGTCTTGATTGTGTCCTCGATGCTTACGTTGGCCCAGGTAGTCAGGGTGTCGTGGGCGGTGGGGTTCGGTGGGTTCGGTGTGGTGTGGTCAGCAGGGGTCGTCTGGGGTCTGAAGCTGTCATGGATGTCGGTGATTTTTCGGTGAAAGAAGGTGGCGAAGGAGTCGCACAGGGCTTGCGATGGTGGGATGTCGTTGGTGTTGGAGCTGGGGTTGGAGAGTTCCTTCACGATGGTGAAGAGCTCCTTGCTGTTGTGTGCGTTGTTGTCAAGGCGGTCTGTGAAGGAGGTTCTTTTGGCGGTCCTGATGAGGTGGTGGTGGTTGCAGATGGCGTCTTTGTGGGCAGTGCGGCTGTTTGGCGTCTTGTCGTTGTGCCGTTGGTGTTCCAGTTTCCGGCAGGTGCGTTTGGAGTTGAGGAGTTCCGAGGAGAACCAGCTGACTCTTCTGCTGGTGTCTGTGTTGTTTGGGGTTTTTCAGTGGAGCGACGGTGTTGGTGCAGTCGTTCATCCAGCGTTCGAGGGCGAGTGCCCCTTCATCCGGGTTGGTTGGGGTTGTCGGGGGGTTGAGTGCGAGGTTTGTTTGTAGTTGTTCTTCAGTGATTTTGCCCCAGCGGTGGCGGGGGGTCTGTAGGGTGCGGTGGTGTGTGGGCGGTTTACGGAAGGAGAAGTGGATGCAGTGGTGGTCTGTCCAGGTGAGTTCGGAGGCGTGGCTGAAGGTGACGTGGGGGCTTGAGGAAAAGATGACATCCAGCGTGTGGCCGGCATTGTGGGTCGGCGTCGTGACGAGCTGTTTCAGTCCGAGGTTGTCGATCAGGGTGGAGAAGTTGCTGTCGTTGTTGTTCTCCAGGTGAAAGTTCAGGGCTCCGAGGAGGATGTAGTCGGTGGAGGTCAGCGCGTGCGTGCTGATGAGGTCAGCGATGGAGTCGCAGAATTGAGGCCGGGGTCCTGGGGTCTGTAGACGAGGGTGCCTCTTAAGGTGGTCTTTGGGTTCGTGTGGATCTGGAAGTGCATGTGTTCGGCGGTGCTGAGGGTGTCATTGGTGTTAGTTGAGATCTTGATGGTGTTTTTGTGGATGATGGTGATTCCTCCTCCGGCCCTGTTGGTGCGGTCTCTGCGGGTGATCTTGTACCCGTCTGGGATGGCGACGTCCGGTGATGTGGTGTCGAGTAGGTCCCAGAGTTCGACGGCGTGTTTGTGTGCGGAGCGGTTGTTGATCAGGATGCATCTAAGCTGGTTCGCTTCCGTTGTGGAGGGTGTATTGGCGCTTACGAGGCAGGAGAAGCTGCAGTTCCGGCAGGTGAAGGGGCCGTGGGTGCGCCTCGGGGCGGCCTTGCAGCAGGTGTGATTTCTTCCTGGGTTGAGAGCGATGAGGGTCTTGGCGTCGTATCGGAGGTGGTCGTCCTGGCAGGTGCAGGGGCCAGGGGTTCTGGCGCTGGGCGCCGGCCGGGCGCGGCCAGGCATGGACGGGCGCAGACGGGCTTGCCTTAGGCGCACCGCCTGCATGCGTCCGCTGCGCTGCCGCGCAGCGGCCGCCATATATAGGGAGGTGGGGAGGGAGGAGCAGCTGGGAGGCGAGAGGCGAGGGACGGGTGTGGCGAATGGGCGAAGAGGGGGCGGGGCCGCAGGGGAGGCAGCGGCGGGGACGGAGGACGGGAGACCGGCGCGGGGCACGGAGGAGTGAAAAGTGTACAAAAGCAGAGGGGCACAGAGCTGGCGGCGATCAGAATACAGAATACAAAGCACAGGGGCACAAAGCAGAGCGGCGATCAGAATACAGATTGCAAAACACAGGGGCACAGAGCAGAGCAGCGATCAGGATACAGAAAGCAAAATACAGGGGCACAAAGCAGGGCGGCGATTGGGATACAGAATGCAAGTACAAGGGGCACAAAGCAGAGCGGCGAGCGGGGGGCAGGAGGCACAAAGCAAAGCGGCGATCAGGATGCAAAATACAGGGGCACAAAGCAGAGCGGTGATTGGGATACAGAATGCAAGTACAAGGGGCACAAAGCAGGGCAGCGAGCGGGGGCAGGGGGCACAGCCAGATGCGGGAACAGAGCAATGGCAGCAAAAGGAAACAGTGAAAAACGAACCAGTGAAAAACAAACCTAAGGGCCACCACTGGCCACCAGGGATGAGGTGCAGGTGGAAGCCTGCGGGTGGAGGAGGGCCTCGAATTCACCGGCGGTGGCAGCAGCAGCGATCAGTGAGCAGCGACAGCGGGGGTGCAGGCGGAGCTGCAGCGGGGGGGAGCGACCTACCAGGAGGTCAAGGGTCGCTCTCCTCACCGCGTAGCGGCCGCCATATATGGGGAGGTGGGGAGGGAGGAGCAGCTGGGAGGCGAGGAACGGGTGTGGCAAATGGGCGCGGAGGGGGCGAGGCCGCAGGGGAGGCAGCGGCGGGGAAGGAGGACGGGAGATCAGCGTGGGGCACGGAGGAGTGAAAAGTGCACAAATTGGAGGGGCACAGAGTAGGCGGCGATCAGAATACAGAATACAAAGCAGGGATGAGGCGCAGGTGGAAGCCTACGGGTGGAGGAGGGCCTCGAATTCACCGGCGGTGGCAGCAGCAGCGAACAGTGAGCAGCGACAGCGGGGGTGCAGGCGTAAAAATGCTTCACAGCCCCCTCCACCTTTTTATCGGCAGGGTCAGAAGGATGTTGCCTCACGGCTAAAGTGATCGACTTCGAAGCTGAGGAACCGGGTTCGAGTCTCGGCAACGACGTTCAACATCCTGTGATTCTGGGCAAATCACTTAATCTCCCGTGCCCAACAAAAAATGAATGTGCCAGTCTGTAACGCAACTGGTGCTAATGTAAAGCGCTCTGATACCTGATATCTTCAGGTCTAGTTTGCCCTATATAAAACTCTAAAAAATAAATAAATAAAGGCATCATCCAACAGAACCATGCCCTGCGAGGAAAGGCCAGCCATCAAATTATCAACCTTGACCGACTGAGGGAACTCTTCAGAAAAACCCTCCAATCAATAACGCTTACTCAAAAAGCAAGGGAAACTGGACTGGTCAACATCCCAAAACTTATGGGTAAGTACATGGCACACAGCGCCATGCAGGGGCAGAGAGTCTGGATCAGGCTGATGATACTCCATGAGTCCTCTTCCAGGACATCGATCACAGGAGGAGTGAAACCCAGCTTGCCCCTAACATGGCCAAATAAATCAGAGAGTTCCTCTCCCTGGACAAAACGACCACGCTCACAATCCTCCTCCTCGGGGTCCACAACAACAGGCAAGGGAACAGGGCGAGGCACCTTAACAGGAGGACCGTCCACCTTCCTAGCCCTGAAAGCAGCCGCAACAGCCTCATTGATAAGGAGGCACAGGGCATCCACAGTAGGGACAGTAGAGCAAGAAGCACCTTGCACCATGGCAGCTGAATGCAGAGACGGGCACTTCCTGCAATGGACTCGTTATGAGGAAATGAAGTTCCGCTGCCCCAGACCTCTCGCGGAAGGTGCCACAAGCAGGAAGCGCCCGGTCTCCACAAATAGGAGCCAGCCAGACTGGGAACACCCATAGAGGAGCACAAAGGCAAACATGCAGAGGACGCTCCACAGCCTGTAAGCCCGAAAGCCAGCACCCACTGAAGCAGGGCGTGAAGGTTTCAACAGAGAAGAAGCGGCCGCTAGAGCAGGCTGCCGAAACAAAATGCAATTAAGCACATAAACACATACCCAACCACCCGCTGAAAGCAGGGCACTAAGGGAAACAATGTAGAAAATTGGCTGCTAGAGCAGGCCGCTAAGAAAACATAAGCAATTACAACAAAAAATGTCATAAACACTTACCCGATCTCCCACTCTGCTAGGCACATGGAAACTGATGAAGGCAGAAAAAAATGAACAGGATGTCCTCATGACGCACTTCTCCCTTTATGCGAAACGACTAGGTGGCGCCATATATGGGGAAGTGTTAAAGCTCTGCTAGGTATAGGGTTTCTGTGGAGCAGACGAGCTGCTCACTGTTAAGGAAGGGGACGGGAAGATGGACAAGGAGGTAATGGAGATTGTGGAGCCCAGGGAATCTATAATTTGCCTATAGTTGGGAAAACTGAAGAAGCTGTGGTATATTGTGTGCGAATCCTCAGCTTATGCTTATATCCCATAGTGTGACCCAAATAGCCATACGTAATGAAAATGACAATGAGTGAAGCAAAAAAAAAATTATATTTCTTTAATTGGTATGTTACATTAGCATCGCTTAGTATAGTTCAACAAATCATCCCCAGAGTAATATCTTGATGCTTCAGCTGAAGTATAAGGCTAACAAAGACTAACTAAAACAGCCATGTTTTCCGGAGTTTTTTTAAAACTCTCCTAGCTCTGTAAACAAATGGTAGGAGAAAGACCTCCCACCAAATCTAAAGGTATGGATCCGTTGAATTTGAATCAGGGCTTTGTGGGTGGATCTCAGCATTTTGTTTGGGAGATAGTTTCGGAGTCTATTTTGTAGGTAGGTTGGGGCATTGCCATTCAAGGATTTATGAGTAAGGCAGCACATCCTAAAGATGAGCCTTTTCCTGATAGCTAGCCACTGCAGAAAGTGCAGTATTGGAGCAGAGGGAGAACCAGATGGAAGAATGCACACAAGTCTGGATGCAGTATTCTGCACCACCTGTAGTTAGGACAGTAAGGTCTAATTGGCGCCAACTATAATAATAACAAAACTTCTAGAGTATATTCAAAATATACAAACAACATGTCGTTGGGCTGATAACAAACTGGGCACAGAAGTATTACCAGGTGGGAGATCACTCTGCGCAAATATTAATGGCCCAGTGTTACTGCACCTGGATTTCCTGGATGCTGGAACACTGTCTCTAATTTACCAGCCAGAAAATCTGGCCTGTGAAATCTACTTTGGCCTGACCCCGGTTAATCCCTTACCTATGGCACCAGCAGAGCATTCATGTGCCTCTCTGCCAGATCACATGCACCCTTTCCCTCTGCCACACTCCTTTCTCACCCCTGGTCTCTGCCTGGCACTGCCCCTCCTCTCATTTACCTCAAGATGATAAAGGGTACGTTAATCCTTCATAAAGTGGGAATTCTGTGTGAGGTTTGGACAGGTTTCACTTATTCCACTCAGTAATTTCCCACTACATGAGAAAAATCTTCATTACTTGTAATCAGAGTTTAATTATACAGTAATGAGCTTGGTTAATTTTTGTGGGCAGCCGGTTTGTTTAGAACGTATTAAACACATACATAAAAGACAATGTAATTAGCATTACAATGAAAAAGAAAAGTAAAATACTCTGATGTATAAACCATAAAAAATTTCACAATAAATTCTAGCGTTAAACTTGGACATTGATATCAAATTCACAGTTGATGTGGTCCATGAACATCAAATCTACAACATCGTTTGAACATAATATACCAGTCAATCTTTCATCAGTGCCAGAATATTATCAGAAAGTGTATGGATTTTTTATTTTGAACAATATTGATGTTTAAAATATTTTAAACTAAAATTTTGTGGTACATATTAACATTTTATGTACTATGTCATGTTTCTTTTTTATTGCATTATAGTGCTAAATACTTGTTCATTTATTGTTATCTAATTGTAACATTGTTATTTTTTGGGGACGTGGTTTTATTGGGATAGTGGTGAGTAGTATTTAATTTATGAAAACATTTATTTATTTAATCAAATTATTCATTCAAATTGTTATTAGTTTATTCACTTTTTTAAATGTATTTTTTAACTAATATTTTTGTGGAGATTGTGAGGTTTGTCAAGACATTAAGCAGGTAATGTTTTATTTTAAGGATATGTTAATTAATATGTAAATATTTTGATCTAATTTGCTTTATTTAAATAGCTTTTTATTTAGTTAATATCTAATAATTTAAACACATGGGTTTCCTGCTGTTAATTGGGACTTACTTACTTGTTGAATCCATGAGCCAACTAACAGTACTATGAGAATATGCAATAATAAAATATTTGTGAATCAGCCCCCTGATGTTCAATAATATAAAGAGCGCAATTGGCACATAAAGTAGTGCTGCCTCTGAAGACATTTGAACGATGTATTCTACATGCACTAACATAAAGTATGTTGTCTAGCAGCAATAAGTCCATGGTTTAGACCACAGAAAGATTTATCAATACTTTGAGCTGGTGGAAAGTCAACAAACGTGATGCTAACTTGTACATATTTTTAATTTAGGATTTACTTTTCCTTGTTTTGTGCTGAAAAGTTGCTGGAAAGTAATGCAAGTAGCGATATTCACTATGTTGTGCTACGTTTTGCCCAGGCGTCACTCCATGAGTCATACATGGCTTTCCCATGGAACCGCTCATGGTTTTTTATTTAAAACAATGTCTGCTAACAATTTTAGACAGGGCTTTGAGCCAAGAAATTACATTAAGAAGGAAAAAAGATTTATTTTTTCAGCAAACCTTTCAAACTTTGCACATGTAAGTCTTATCATTGTAACTTGGACTTAAAGGTCCCCTTCCTGCACAAAACCTATGCTAGACTCACTCAAATGTGTGTATGTGTGTGTGTGGTGCTTGAGAGCCAGAAAATGTGCCAATTCTTGGGAATTTAAAATCAATGCAATATTTTAATAGAAACACTACTGTCCTGCGCTTTTCCCTTTCATGCAATGCAGGAATGTTGCTGTACAGGGTTGCATGAAAGGGTGAGAACAGAACTCCATATTTACCACAATGTGGGTCAGTTATGCTCTCTCATATCACTCCTAGCTCTCCTAGGCACTTGTGGCAGCCTAGCATCACATGAGGGATACCTTCCTGCACAAAAGCTATCTTTTGAGGGTTATTCCTCTCTTCATGTGTGCTGCAGTACACAAGCAAAGGGGAATTAATGAGGACAAATAAAGATATTCTCCTCTTTACGTCTGCCCAGGTAGGCACACCATTTTGGTACATACCCATGTTTATAAGTCTCTGCAAATATGAGTTTGCTTCAAAATACATGGGTGGAGGCACTGGAGTGCCCATGCCCCACCTAAGAAAATTGGGCTTTGCGTGACTTTTTAAATTCCACAATAGATTTTGTGTTGGGAACTTCACCAAAAAGTGGCTAAACCCTAAGGCATAATCTTAGTACCTCTGGGCCTAAGTGTTTATTCAGCTGTAGTGCACCTGAAAGTAGTGCAGAGAAAAACATTCTGTTTAGCTGAGGAAACAAATACACTACCTATTTTTGACTGCAAGCACTCCAGGCAGACTCCTTGAGCTCGGTGGCATGATGTTGGAACAAACGAGTCAAGAATATCGTGAGATAAATATTGTGTCATAAATATGGTGAATGTAAGAATATTGTGTGACAGAATATTAGAGGTAAGAATTGGACTATATTGTAATATTATTGCTAAAAATACAGGTGAATTATATCATTGTAATGTACATATTCTAGGTGTATTTTGCACATTATTATTGCAGTATTTTTCTTTCCAAATCTACATTGTATGTATTTTTCTAAATTTGATTATTCCAAAGATTATTACATTGTCTTTATAATTGTATTTATTTGCCTAATTTCTATATAATATTTGAGTTAAAATAATGGTGTTGCTGTAACATGTATTTTTGAATTTCCTTCTAGATTTACTGTTGATGTCTTTTTTTTATTAATGCAAATATTTGTTTGTGTACTTTTTTTAGTTCATATGTGTGTATAATTGTTTATAATTGTTTATGAGTGTTTATGAGTGTTTGTGTTTTGTTAACACTTCCAATTTAGAACCTTTAATTACAAACTCCCAAAGTCCAACACTTTCCCCAGTGTGGTTAAGTTTGGATGTGGAATAGTAAATCTGATATCCTTTTGGGACGCGCGAAGAAGTTTTCCAAACATACCGTGAGGGGAACGGTTCTGCTCTGTGTTGCCACCTCTGCCCTTGGTCTGCTTGTGCCGGAGCCCCCAGGGCCACTAAGGGAGCAGCAACGGCCTGCTGCACCGTCAAGACTACAATCCCCAGAAGGCCTAGCGCCCGCAGTGCGCCCATCACCAGCTGAGGGGAATCCCTCTTAAGCCCAGGACGCTCACCGCAGCGCGGGATGCGCGAAGAAGTTTTCCAAACATACCGTGAGGGGAACGGTTCTGCTCTGTGTTGCCACCTCTGTCCTTGGTCTGCTTGTGCCGGAGCCCCCAGGGCCACAAAGGGAGCAGCAACGGCCTGCTGCACCGTCAAGACTACAATCTCCAGAAGGCCTAGCGCCCGCAGTGCGCTCATCACCAGCTGAGGGGAATCCCTCTTAAGCCCAGGACGCTCACCGCAGCGCGGGACGTGCAAAGAAGTTTTCCAAACATACCGTGAGGGGAACGGTGCTGCTCTGTGTTGCCACCTCTGTCCTTGGTCTGCTTGTGCCGGAGCCCCCAGGGCCACGAAGGGAGCAGCAACGGCCTGCTGCACCGTCAAGACTACAATCCCCAGAAGGCCTAGCGCCCGCAGTGCGCTCATCACCAGCTGAGGGGAATCCCTCTTAAGCCCAGGACGCTCACCGCAGCGCGGGACGCGCGCGGGCAGCACCCGGGCCAAGCCCGGGCCAAGGGCGGGCCCGTCCTTGCCCGTCAAAGCCCGGATAAGGCTGGGCTGGGCTAATCCCCTAACATCTGTGGTGGGAACTCGACCAGACACAGTGCCATTCGACGCTGCCGTGAGGGGATCGGCGTCCAGGTGGCTCAATCCAGGAACTGTGAGTTGCCCGAGTGGGGGTATTGACTTGTTACAATTTACTGTTGTGCACCACCCTAGGCTGTTGTGTTACTATAAGGGAAGGTGGGTTGCTCACAGAGAAGATCGGTCCTCTTTTGCCCCAGTAGTATGTCTAAAAGGAGGGCTGGTGATAAGGCGGGGGGGACACTAGATGATTATTTAATAAGAGCAGAGTCAGTATTGAATCTTGAGATCTTAGCGGTGGAACGTAGACTCTCCTTAGATCCAACCACTTCTTCCCTCCCATGTGCCCAGTTACAGATTGACTCGCCTGTTTCTGTTCATTCTAGTTTAGCAGATGGCATCACTTCCCCTTTAGTACCTATTCCCCCTGCTCAGGAGTCTTTGGATCCCGCCCAGGTTTGTGTTGCCATCCAGAGTCCTACCAGGGTTACAACAAGAGGGAGGTTGGCTCATAAAGGTAAAAATAAAGAAGTTACTAACATAACCAAGAGAGGTCAAGGAACGAGCAAGCCTATTGTTGAGCCGTCTCCTTCCGAGCCTAGTGGGCCCACTGTTGAAGGGCGTAGCTCTGACCACAATATTACTTTCCCCAGCCAGGACCAGATGCAGCCTCTTCTGGATTTACTTCTTGTTGGCCTTAGAGACCACTTAGCTTGTCTCCTTGTTCCTGTCCACCACAAATTGGACCTTGTAGCCGATAGGTTGGATACATTGGAAGCTAGATTTCCTGGTAATAAGTCTTTAGTCCCAGGGCCTCCCACACTGTCAAATGGGGTGACGTCAGTGGAGGTGCCCAACGAGGCCGGTCGTGCTAGACTATCAAGGCCAGTGGGGGCTATGCCTTTCTTACCATCTATAGGGGAAGAGAAGGGTACTGATTCAGGTCATGAAGTAGCTACCGTCAGGGGTATTAAAAACCATTGTGACTTGCAAAGACGCCCCTCTCTAGTTAATAGGGTTGGTAATGAGGGGGTGGGAGTAGGGTTCTCTTCATTGCCCTCTAGTTTACACCTTCCTCCCCAAGCCACCCCTTATTCGATAGTCTTGGCAAATGTTCCACCTCTCCTGGAAGGATCTTATGAACATTGGTCCAACCTTAGGAACAAATCCCTACATTATCTGAGCTCCAAAATTGGAAACAGTAAGGCCCTATTTGATGATTTTAATATGGTTAGGCGCATCAATTGGATTGGTCAGTCCTACAAGTCCCTTTCTGGGGATTGTGTTGTGTTGAGCTTTAAGTCTCCTGCTTTAGTCAAATACATATTGGATGTAGCTCACCACCTACCTCCAGCTCCTAATTCAATTAAAATTCTCCCATTGGGCTTTTTTTATAGGCCAGGCTTCATACAACCTATACGGGATAATCGTGTCTTTCCAACAATTCCTGTAAGGTCTGATATGCCCATTGCGACCTCTAATCGTTTTGATATCCTCTCTTCACTGGAGGATAATGATTGACGTATGGTTGGTTCCTTTTATTCTTCAATGCTTGCTCCAGGGTCTGTGGGTCCTAATTGTCATCAGAGCCCGGATATTACCATCAAGATACCTCCCCTCAAAGATCGTTCCTGTATGGCTAACTCATCTGGTTTTAAACTGCTACCCTCTGTCGTAATGACTGACACCCAGACTGTCACTGGTCAAGCAGTGAAAACTGGGGTCGTAAACTCTACATTAAAAATGGGCTCTTGGAACATTGCAGGGCTGGGGTCAAGGCTTGATATTCCTGATTGGGCTAATTTTGTTGATGAGTTTGAGATATGGGCATTTCAGGAGACTTGGGCATTGTCCCCCCACTTCCGCACAGGGTTCCTGAATTTTCACAAGCCTGCTGTCAAGGGTCATAGGGGCAGACCCATGGGTGGCTTAACCACCTGGGTCCGACAATGTGAAGGCGTCACCGTGATAGAGGTTCCAATTGACAGTTCAGATATTTTGATCATCAGGGTTAAATCCCGCAGCGGCCTCAATCTCCTTATAATTAACATCTATGTAAGAGGTCTCCCGGGAGGCAAATGCTCTCCCACTTGTCTTCTTTTGGAGAATTATTTAGAGACCGTACCAATGTTCACTAATAAGATTGTGGCTGGAGATTTTAACGTCTGTTTTGAGCCCTTGGGGGTCGACTGTGGGGACTTCACCGAGGAAGAAGACTCAACCTGGGGTGTTCCCATGCTGGAGTTGGAACCAGTAAGTAAATGGTCTCATGCAGCTCTTTTTATGAAGGGCTTGTGTTTAAATCAGGGCATGAGAGCAGTTAATGGGCGAACAAAATCTGATAGGATGGGGAAGATGACATTTGACAATGGCAGATCAGGGAGCCGAATTGACTACATATTAGTCAATTTGGAATTGTGGCCGCTCATAGACGACATGGTGGTAGTAAGTAGAGTCGAGAGCGACCACAATCCCCTTGCATTGTGTATTAAGGATAATAGTTTTGCTGTCTCCCCCACTTTTTCCGATGGCCGTTCCCCTATGGATGTTATCCTTACAAATGATCTTAGAAGGGTGAGATGGCCGCAAATCGCCACTTGTGAAACTTCACGGGCAGCCATCAGAAAATTAATTAATAATACCATGGCCTCACTTAATCAGATGAAGTCTCAAAACCTGATCAAGGACAATATTCGGGATACCCACAATAAGCTCTTCGCCGAACTTAAATCTTTTTTTGTGAAAACTCTTCCTGCCACTGGTAAAGGCAAAGAGTTGAGACCTTGCACGTGGTACAACAAGGACTGTAGATTGGCCCAAAGTGCTCTGAAAGAGTCCATCAAATCTGGCTCTCCTTCTACCATTCAAAAATGTAGACTTGTATACAAAACTGCCCAATCTAAGGCCAAGCAAAACTGGGATGAGGATCGCTGGAGGGATTTATATAAGGCCTGCCACGACCGTAATATGGTCCAATTCTGGCATCTCCTTAAATGGGGCAACTCCCCCTCGGATATACGCCCCTCTAATCAAGTTGAACCACAACAGTGGGTAGCGTATTTCGAGGAACAGTTTAAGGTTGGTGATATGATGGATAAGCACATCTTTCGTCCTTCAGGTGTTGAAAATTTTATAGAATTTTCCCCCTGTGAAGTCAAGTTAGTGTTAAGATCGATTAAGAGTGGTAAAGCCCCGGGATCAGACTGTATCCCTGCTGATTTATTCATTCAGGAGCAAGATGTATGGATCCCGTACCTGACCTTGCTGGCTAACGCCCTTGCGGGTGGTGCTGCTGTCCCTGACTCGTGGCAGAGATATTGCCGATCTATAAGAAAGGCGATCGCTCTGCCCCGGGCAATTATAGACCTATTAGTCTTATTGACGCAGTACAGAAAATTATAGCCCGCCTCGTTCTGGGTCGTATCCAAATCTGGATGACCGATTTTGATGTGTTGTCCCCACTTCAGGCAGGGTTTCGATCACATACTGGGACCCTGGACCAAGTATTCAGGGTAGTACTTCTTTATTGGAAGGTTGTTTTTCTGGGGGGTGGCAAGTTGTATGCGGCATTTGTGGACCTAAGGTCTGCGTTTGACCTTGTGCCGAGGGACAAGTTATGGAAAGTACTCTTGGATATGGGCATGCCAAAAGAATTGGTATCTTTTTTGGTTACCATCCATGAAAATACGTATGCCCGTGTCCGTTGGGGTAAACCTGGGGAGCTGACGGATAGATTTAAAGTGTCTAAAGGTGTTCGACAAGGGTGTGTGCTCGCTCCCACTTTGTTTTCATTATTCATCAATGGGGTCATAAATTATTTTTCAAACAACCCTACTGATGCACCTACCTTGGCTGGAATGAAGATTCCCCTACTCATGTTCGCGGATGACACCCTTTTGATCTCGAAGACGAGACAGGGTTTGCAGCTAGCCCTGTCTCGCTTCGAGACCTTTTGCCGCGAGCATGAGTTGGAGATAAATGTTGGGAAGACCAAGTTTATGGTTTTTCGTGGTCCCCGGCGCATTAAGGCGGAGGTGTGTCTAGGTGGTGTCAACTTATCCCAAACGGCAGTGTTTACTTATCTTGGGGTCACCTTTAGCGAGACTTGCAGCTGGTCTCACCAACTGGATCTTCTCGCTCTCAAACATGCTCAATTGGGAGGAGCTTTGCTGAAAGAGCATAAACACTCCTTAACAAAACCAATAGCTCCACTCATGAAGATCTACGGCTCCAAGATTCTACCTGCCATTTTATATGGTGCTGAGATCTGGGGTTTTAACAACTTGTCTAAGTTGATGACCGCCCAGAATAAATTCCTCCGGGCAGCTATTGGGCTCCCTCAATCCACTCCGCGCATCCCCTTATTGTACGATCTGGGAATCCAGCCTATAGAGGACTGGGCAGGGTATAGACCTTTGGCGTTTTGGCGTCGCCTGTGGACTACTCCTGAACTAACGATCTACGCAAAAGCCCTTTTGGAGATCAAAGGGTTGGAGGGGTCGCACAGGATACCCTGGCTGTCTAGTATCAAAACCCTGTTGATTGATCTCGGGATGCGTGACCTATGGGCTAACTCAGATACAGAGGTCTTCCCGTCAAAAAAGGTCCTCAAGGATGCATACTGGAGTTTTATTAAGAACAGGAGATGTGCTTCCCTCATAGGCACCACGATGACTGTCACCTTCCTAGTTTTTAAGGACGAGTCTACTGGGATACTATTCTGAAGTATTTTGATCGTAAACTGTATCACCAGTTTAGAGTGGGCGCCCTACCACTGCGAGGACTCACCAAAAGTTGGAGTCCTCTTGGTAGTGATAAATGCCCCTTTTGTGCAGACAAGATTGAAACCATTTCCTTTTTTGTTGCCCAATCTACCAACTCCCTCGACGTGTTTGGCTTCCACCGGTCTGCAGACTAATGAGCACCCGTTCTGCACAGGTTGCTAGCAGAATATTGAAAACAGATACATCAAAACCTGTAGTAATAGGTTTTGCCAAATGTATTAGTTGGGCATGGATCCTTAGGGCTAGGAAACTTAAGTTGTGATTTTTGTTGTTAGTTGCTATTAATTAGCATCATATTATGGACTTTGGGTTAACTGGCGTGTCCCTAATTGTATTTTATTGTATTTTTTATCATGTTGCGATTATTTTTAATCCACTGTTTTATGTAATATTTTAAAGGTTTATGAGTCTTATCTTGTATTGTAAAATGAATTGCATTGTATATGAATTGTTTTAATATGTGTAGAATGTCTTTTATGATGTGAATCGAATAAAGACCTATTGACTGACTGACTGATATCCTTTTGCCCCAAAGTCCAGCACTTGTCCCAGTATGGTTAAGTTTGAAGTGGGAATAGTAAACCTGCCCCCCCCAAGACCAACACTTTCCCTAATGAGGTTATGTTTGAAGTGGGAATAGTAACTATGACCCTGCAAAGTCCAAAAATTCCCTCAATGTGGCTAATTTTGGAATGGGAATAGTAAATCTCACTCCCTCAAAGTCCAACTTTTTTTTCCCAATGAGGGTATGTTTGGAGTGGGAATAATACATTTGGCCAACTCCTCCATAACACCAACACTTTTTTAAATGTGGTTAGGTTTGGAAAGGCATTAGAAAATGTGATATTCGCAAATAGTTATAATTTATTTGTATTTTTTTCTTTGTACCTTAAAAAGTTCTAGAAATTTATATTATGAATTATTTGTTATTTACTTATATATTTTTTGCTTAGTATAATTATTAACATTTTATTTTTCCATCAATTTTCTAGACATCTTTTTTTAATATATAGCACTTTTAGTGTATATAATATTACAATATTATACCACGTTTTATGTAATGTCTTATTATACAACAAAAAAATCTTCAAAATATTTAAAAATTACACATATAATATATTTCTGGTGTACATACAATTTTCTTTGTAGGTATACAACTTTTTAAAAACGTATATTCATATTTAACAAATAAATATTTTTTCCACTTATTTATGTTTTTAAACATTAAAAAAAATTAAAATAACTAAGTAAATGTATAAATTGTATAAGTATTTTTTGCATGCAGATTATCTTTTTGAATATTTATTAAACATAAAATTTGTTCTAACATTTTTAACATGTTATCATGTATTTCATAAACATTAATACATATTATACATTTTCTAACTACATTGATTGCTATGGGATGTAAGTTTTTCTTTTGTTTCACTTTTCTGTCTTATTTCAATGTTTTTTAAATATTTAATTCTTTGTCATTTTGAGCTGTTTGTGGAGTTTGCGCTTGTGGTTTCCGGATGCATGTTTGTGTTTCAGGTTAAACTATTTCACACTTATTTTCTGAGGGTTTGGCAGTGAGGGGAAGTATTAATAGTTAGTCCACCTTGCCTTTGTTAGTGAATGATATTTCACTGTGTCATTTGTTAGTGTACTATATGTTAGTCAGTTGAGGGTAATGCGGTAGGCCTAAATGAAAATAAAATATTCATATGTATTTTATATGTGATTTCTATGCATTTATCATTGTTTTAATGATTTTCCATTGTGGTGTGTTTTACACAAGTGTTGTAAATATGTTGTTCTTGAGTATGCTTTTCTTGACAAGTTTTTTTCAGATGTTGAACTTTATTTGTAATATGAATGCATTTTGTTCAAGGAAAAATACTTGGTTATTTTTAAACACAATTATTACTAAATCATTTTTTTCCTGGAGCTTTTATTGTGTTGAATGCAGAATCTGGATTATTAAGGTCGCAATTTGATGTTCTATTGTTGTCTGGATTATTTAGCATTCTATTTTAGGGTCTTTTTATCAATAATGTTTTGGGAATGTATTTTTTGGATCATCCTTTCACTTACCAGGACTTGAGCTATGAAATCGCAAGTGTTATTTTATTTATTTATTGGGTGGGCAATTTTAATTTGTGGATGTTATGTATATTGATTTATTACGTATATCAATTGCTTTTTATTGTTTTGGAATATGTGTATAGGTGAAAGAAAAGTGTCTGGTCATTTCAAATAAGGTAGATTGTTTTAGTTTGCCTATTTATTCATTTTAAAATATTTATTACAGAATATTTTTAAATATCAATCTGATTATTTGTCTGTTGCACTATTTGTTTATTCTGATTGGTATTTTAAAGTTGTTTTGATAATACTTCAAAATAAATATTATTTAAGTGTGTGTTTGGTTTTAAGGAAGGTGAAAAGGTGTTTTTGATTATTAATTTTAAAGTAGGGCTCTTGCTATTGAGTCTAGATATGGAGCCACACCCTCGTTGTTCTGTTCCTTACACAGCTTCCAGTCTTCAGCTGCAGCCATCACCCCAGGTCCTCTGCAGCCAGTGATGGTCCCCTCACAGTGGATCCATTTTCCAGCCCAGAGTCGACTTTGTGCATGCCCAAGAAAACTACGGCAGGCTCCGATTCTGTTTTCAAGTCTGCGCGGTCCCCAGCATACTTGTTTTTGGTTCAGCCAGCGCTATACTCTATACTTTCCACTGAATTCCATCAGGGCCGTCAGCCGCTCCCACTGGACTCAGAAAATATCGATGTTCTGTCAGTGTGGCACGGGATCCCAAGTCGACACAACTAGTCAGTCATGTTATTCAAGCCATGCTCCCGAAATTCTTTAGCTTAATTATGCTTGACATGTTATTAAATCAGCATTATTAGACTTTCAGTCCTCCAAAATCTTCTTATCATTTAGGTGATAAAGCAACGTGGTCCAATCAGCTGGACTCTGCCAGGTCACTTAATTTAACTAAAGCTCCTACGCAACATGCTGTACAATTCCCAAATTCTTGTTTGTATGGCATAATGGAACAGTTACCATTGATTTTCCTATGGCAATATAGTTTTCCTGTTAAGCTTTTGTTTATACAATGATTCAGGTTGTCTCACTTATTGAAGAGATACCTACTCTCTACTAAACCTTTAATTTAAAAAAATATTCTAAGTCATTGGATCTTACTGAAAGATTTATATCTGACCCACTTCAGTTGCCACACAGAATACTTTGTGTTTTTAGATACAGAATTTGCGTGTCATAAATGATTTACACTACTGTTTCTAAGCATGGGTATTCCTCTCTCCCACAGTGAACAACAATTCCCTTATAGTGTTTACTCCCCCTTCAGAAAGAGATTCTTCTCTGGCGAGCACCCCACACTAATGAAGTCTGTGAAATGTGTGGAATTCAAGCATGACGTTTTGATTTTGTGAGTAAGAGTCACAGGTGAATAGATGGTGAGATTAGGAAAGCTACATTGAGAAAGAGTTATACTCTGACCACTATTCAAAAAACACTCAGCCGACCCCAGCTAATTCAAAAATTACCAGCCAATCTACCTGCTCCCATTCCCAGAAAAGGTCCTGGAAAAGAGCATCAACAAGCAACTTATGACACACCTGGAGCAGAACCACCTACTTGATGCCACCCAATCCGGCTTCTGCAGCAATCACAGAACCAAAACTGCCCTGTTTGCAGTCACCGACGACATATGAACCCTCCTTGTCCGAGGACATACAGCAGCTGTGATCCTCCTCAACCTCTTGGCAGCCTTTGACACCATATTCCACCACATGCTGATTGAAAGACTCCACCACATCAGCATTCAAGATGAACAACTGCCTACAGCTGAACAAAGACAAAAAGGAAGTACTGATCTTCAGCAACAGCAGCAACACATGGAATGACTCCTGGTGGCAATTAGACCTAGAACCCGCACCCAATCCCTTCGGCCATGTCAGAAACCTCGGAATCATCATTGACAACAAGATCACCGTTAAATCACAGATCAAAGCTGTCTCCTCCACCTGCTTCCTCACTTTCTGCATGCTATGTAAGATCTTCAAGTGGCTACCCCTGCACATGAGAAGCACTGTGACACAAGCCCTTATCACCAATCGACTGGACTATAGCAACACCCTCCACGTAGGAATCACTGCCCACTTCCTACAGAGACTTCTGACCATGGAGAACACCACAGCCAGACTCGTCCTTGACCTTCTCCAATAAACGGACATCACACCCCACCTCAGGCCATTCCACTGGCTCCCCATAGAGAAGAAATGCCAATTCAAGCTGATGACCCACACGCACAAGGCTCTACACAACTAAGGGCCCGCCGACATTAACCACCGTCTGAACTTTCACCAACCGTCGAGAAGTCTGCACTTTGCCTTCATTTCACTTCCCCATAGTCTCTGCATCTACGGAAGCAAAAGTGGAGGACCCTCCTTCTTCCACATTGCAGCAAAGACCTGGAATAGCCTCCCCACACATGTCAAGACCATTACCTCACTTTCAGAATTCCGAAGGGCCCTCAGGACCTGGCTGTTCAAATGAGCCTCTGTGACCTGCAAGCACCTGGATACCCTATCGTGTTATTAGGCGCGCTTTAAAAATCCTGATTAATTGATTTGTTGACCTCATTCTTTTTAATAAATGAGTGGAAGGAGTGAGTGTGGTAGGACATGCAGTTAAGCCTGTACCTAAAACTTACTTGAGCGTTCTTTGAAAGTTGTGTGAATATAGCTTCTCCTCCATCGTGGAATTGAAATAGATTGATACTGCAATTCTACTTAGCAAACTGTTTTCTTATCTGAGCACTTTGTCAAACCCTGTTTGGCACAGGAGTGATATAGTGTTTAGGACAGTGGGGGCTACTTTGTGCCTTTTGCTCACACTCTAGCGTTATGCCTGCAAGCAGCCTGTATTCAGCCAGGGTGCTGCAGAGGAAATTTGGTGCAATTTTCTGCTAGAGATACCAGCTGTCTGCTATCAGTTGTAACTCTTCCTCCATCTTTGTTTTGGCCAGATAGTGGAAAAATGTGGTTTAGGTAATAAGAAAATCTCAAAGGTAAGCAAATGTGTCCAAGTTCTATTGACAATTGGTGAACCTGGTGTGTCTCCCTTTAATAAAATCTGCTTGGCCTGGTTTCAGCTGTAATGGGAAACAATGTTAAATGCTTCAAACTAAGATTTTATCATTCTGGTTACAATTGACATTGCTTAAAGAAGTCAGGCTGTAATTTATGTGGGATATCTTTCCACATTGATGAGGGCAATCAATGACTAAAATGTCTTCTGTGTGGTTTATTTTATATGTAAAATAAAACATAGAGGGTGGGTTTTCCCTGGATAATGACACCCAGTGGTAAATCATATTATAAAGGTCATCATGGCCCATTTCTTTACCTTTCTTCAAGACAGTTAGATTGAATTGGACTTCATATTCAATACTGTAATTCAATAGATTAGTGCAGTCTGACTTTTGTCTTCTTCTGTGAGGGATGTAGTGAATTAGTTATTAATTATGATATCTTCAGTATGGTAGTCACTCATGAAGAGTTTTTCATTCTGTAAAGTCTCTGGATAACCCTGCTCTCTGACCTGGGGAACATCATTTTTGGTTTTGATTAATGTTATTCTAAATTTCTTCTTCATAACCTTCAGATAACTTGCAAAATAGTTAAGTGATCTCTTACATCAACCTTCATAGTTGCCTTTTATCTACATAGTAACAATGTCACCAGTGAGGGTGCACCTTCTAGTAAAATTAATGTTGAACTTTATCAGTTTGCTGAAGTCCTCATGTTTGATTTCTAGTTCTTCAATCTTAGTAAGAAGGATTTAGTGGTAGCTCAGAAATTCCCTTTATTGGGATATGTTTATCTCTTCACCAAAGAGATCAGGTTTTTAGGTATACTAGATCATTTTTGAGGGAATGTCAGTTCTTGTAAGGTTAGTGAAGAACTCTTTGGAAAATGAGTAATCTGAAGTCTATGCTGTAGAGGGAAGGATCATTCTAGCACCATTGTGAAGATTTGTAACCAACTTGGTTGAGATCAAGTACAATACAAACTGAAGTGCTGTCTGGCAGAAGATCAAATTGTTTTCTGCTGAGACCAGCTTGTCTTCACACATGAACCAATGGTAAATTCTGAAATATGACTGATGAGGAATGAATAAAAAAATATACTTTAGGTTGTCATGGTTGACTGCTTGCAAGAAAAACTCTCTTTTTTAATATTCAGCTGATTGTCGTCATGGCTTTGGATGATACATAGTGAGAGTTGAACGTCTGATCAACAACAGGGTTGAAGTAAGTGTTACACTTCTGATGTAGTTTTTAGGTTTCTTGAGGACTTCCATCAGCACTTTAAATTTGCATCTGAATCAAGACCTTACAAAAGATTAGAGTGCAAGGTTTAGGCTGATGGACATTATAGTCAATCCTCCAGCCTCATCTTTTTTGTGGAGTTGCCCTTAAACCTTTTTTGACATGACCTTGGGGAATTCTGTATCATATGGCAGGCAACATGATATGTAACCATGCAATTCAGGGCGAGCCTCACCTTTTAATCATTCTTCAAGAAACAAAGCTGCCTGATTGGACTGCAGCAGTGTGTGCATAGAAGGTGAAGCTCACTAACATATAATGAATGAAAGCACCATTGTTTCTACAGTGACCTCATGCGGTCTTTGGAGCTCAGAGGTCTTGGTTATTGATGGGCTTTGGGTAAGCACATGTGATTTCCTGTAGTTACTGAAATCACTTGATGATTCAAAATCATGTTGCCCATTTTGGCAAAAACAGTATTAAAAGGAATGTTTTTTATTGAAGTTTATTGAACAAGAAAAAATAAATTTACATCTTAACCAGCAATTACAATTGCATGCTACATCTTTTAATGTATTGGCTAGCTAGACGTTAAAGTAGATAGATTCCCATCTGGCACATTTTTTTTTTATATTTTGGTACTTAGTGGCAGACACTATTACGCTCAGGTTCAACAATAACAGTCTTTCTCCAGCATACCCCCTTCCAGTGTCATTGCGTGGTGAACTTGTCCTTTTGTACTTGGTTGACCATCTACTTGCGCCCTCTGTGTCACTTGATTCTGCTCCTGTTTCCTTACTAGTATTAAAGGGAATTTAATACATCTTGATAGATTTAATAGACAACTAGTACTACCTGTAACATGAATACAAAACCTGTGATCTCTGACTAAGTCATTAAACAAGCATAAGGAACTCTGCCACCCGTAATGCTGCAAACACAAGGAGATGATGGACGGAGCACTGAAACCTTTCAAACACTCAGCCCTCAGTCACATATCTGGTTTTACTCCACCATCATTCTTTAGCTCATTTTGCCACCCCAGTGCAGACCCAGCCATATGCAAATCAGTCTTGACCTTGTTCCTTATGGGACTTACAATCATGGTACCTTCAGAAATAAAAGAATCCCCAACATATGTGCCTGGTGTGACTAGAGATGAGTTTCTGATTGGAGAGCCAGACGTTTTAGTAGCAAACTCAGGAAGCATTAAAACATGCTCTACTCTCATATCCCCCTGGTAAGCCATATTGTCTGATGCTGTATGCTCTGTTTCTATTATCCAAAAGTGCATTAGGCTTCTGAAAGAGAGACATTGATATTCTATCTCTTGCATTGTTGGTGAGATGTGTTCCAATCTTTTGATCTTCTGATTATTGCTGCTTCTTTTATTATTGATGGAAGAAAATCTTTCTCAGCCTTTGCAGTTTCAGCATGGTGGTGGCTATGAAAGGACTTGGGGCTCTAAGCTCCACAATATTGGAGCTTATTTTCTGAGAATCCTGCTGCTTTTTTGACAGTGTATATTTTTTGGACTATCTGAAAATGACGTTTCATTTAGGAGCTAGATATTTTAGCTGACTGCTTGGGACTGCTCTCAATGTTTCATAACTATGCTAGCCAGCCAAAGACCCCAAAGGTGCCAAAGTCAACAATTTCTTCAGACATCAGCGGATTAACAGGGATAAGGGAAAGAAATTTGCCTGAATTGAAGGTTTGTTCATCAATCACTGCAATATAATTATCAATATTGAACCTGTTGCCTTAGAGGCCGTGCAGATGTATAATTATCACTGCTTGCTATTGTCAGATGCACAAATAGTATTTTATTCACAATAAGTTGGGGTTAGTTAATTCTCTACTCTGAAGTACCCACTGAGAGACAGATGTATGACAGTCAGTCATTTGTGGTAAATGGACCCTGTTGCTGATGTAAAGGCACTGTGCAGTCCTAGTAGGTGGAAGCTATTGACTATGAACATAGGGGCATATTATCAAGCACGGCGTTAAAGTTATCGCCGCTTTAGCGGCAGTGGCGATAATGGGCTTGATAATATGCCTTTTAGAATTCCCATAGAAGCCCATGTTAACACCAGAACATGGGCTTCTATTGGAATTCTCAAAGGCATATTATCAAGCCCATTATCGCCGCTTTAGCAGCAGTTTTCTGCCGCTAAAACGGCGATAATTTTAACGCCGTTTCTTGATAATATGCCCCATATTGATTACATATATTTGGTGGGAGCACTGGAGGAGCTTTGACCATCCCGGCATAAATGCGATTGCTGAGGACTGACTGAGAAACTGCCATTGACATGCAAGTTAGTAGTGGAGAGAGTGTAGGTAGGCGACAGTAATGCCAGAACACTTATTTTCCAATTTCATTTAGTGCCCAATGAAGAGTCTTAGAGTATCCATACTGGAGTGCTCAGGAAAAGGCGAGGAGCAGCCACTTAAATCAGTTTGGGAAGAGCAGTCCCAAATTACATCTGCGATCACAGTTTTGGTTTGGAGAAAGAGCTGGAAGTTTTTGATATTTACCGGGGCGAGGCCTTGCTTATCTCCTCTGATTCACCTAAAAAATATAGTGACTGTTCTGCTTATCATGCATATTTAGGTGTCTTGTACCATGGAACAACGGAGCGCAACACCCTACATGCACCCACTGTGTATATGTTAGCATTTCATCAGGACCTAGGTGAATCTGCCCATAAACGCTCAAGTGTCCTGAGCTGCGCATATAGGGCCTCATTTATAAGCCCATTACGCCCGGGTGCATCACCTTTTTTGATGCACTGGTGCCGCAATGGGCTTGCCCATATTTACAAGGCCGCGTAAATTCACCCTGCGTGACTTTAGAAGGCCTTGTAAATATGGGCCCCTTTCACGCATTACTCTGCGTGAAAGGGGCATTCCATGGGTGTTGCTGTGGGTGTTCCCATGCAAAATCCTTGGAACGTAGCACATTTCTAGATTTACAACATTTTGTAAAGCTGGGAATCCGTGAGAATCCTATGCAGCAAGGTGCAACGAGGAGAAATACTTTTATTTCTCCTCGTTTTTTGTCCCTTCCTGCACAAAAACAATCATCCCCGCAACTCAGGCACCCTTGCAAAATGACGCAATGGTGCCTCCGCTGGTGCATGGCAGTCAATTGTGTGCCAGTGCATGGGAAGCACACAGATGCTTCGTATTGTTGTTAATACGACGCATCTGTGTGCTTTGAAAATGGCACAGCAAAATGGCTTGCAGCGCCACACTCCTTCATTTTCTTGTAAATGAGGCCCATAGAACCTTAACCTCTCATGGGGCCATATTATCAAGGACGGCGTTAAAATTATCGCCGCTTTAGCGGCAGGAAAATTGCTGCTAAAGCGGCGATAATGGGCTTGAAAATATGCCCTTGTGAATTCCCATAGAAGCCCATGTTCACACCGGAACGATGGGAGTTCACAAGGGCATATTATCAAGCCCATTATCGCCGCTTTAGCGGCAATTTCCTGCCGCTAAAGCGGCGATAATTTTAACGCCGTCCTTGCTAATATGGCCCATGGTACCTTAATTTGGTGCTTCATGCTGTTTCAAAAAATATGTTTCCAGGAGCCTCGGAGATCACAACGCAGTAAAAATGGCAGGCTCCACTTCAAAATGATGTCCATTAGCTCATCAGCATTGCCTGCTGTTCACACCCATCGGGCGAGTACCTGCAGTCATTTGTGTTTTTCAGCATTGTCCGTTCATTAAGATACTAAACAGTACCCAGCCTGCTTGGAGGTTCGAACCTCGTCCACTGTGTTGCTGTGGTTACAAAATGGCAGACGCGGGCGGGGTAGTCGTGAATGAAAGGCACAGGTAGCATGACAGCATAGCTCTTTTTCAGATCAGGGGGAGGGCAGCATTCTGTAGCTGATGAAATCTGTAATTCAATTGTCTGAGGAGCACGTGCGACTCATGCAGACCTCAGCATTATTGTGGCTTTACTTTGGGCCATGGTAGGGACTTGAGATAGACGCCATCATCTTAGCATGCAATTCATACCTCCTACAGTACACATTTTGTAGAGAGCCATCCGGGCTCTCTCTTACAATGTTGCACTACTCACGCATTCATACACCCCTCGGGCGGGCTCGTCCCGAGGGTATAAATAAATGGGGTCGAAGACCGCTCGGGGTCTTCCGGCCACGAGGCGTGAATGGTGGTCCTGTGTCCGTTATTGCGCGCTGCTGCTGTGAACTGCGACACAGGCCCTGCCGCGCTACATTGGCGACGAGGCCGGTCGCACCCCACGCGTGCCTTCTGGTCCCGAGAGTGTGCGGAGCCCACCCGCTTTGCCTGCTCTCCTGCTACTTGCCTGCTCTTTCATCACCGGAGCTCGCAGAGCCCACCGGCATCGCTCCACCTGGCCACCTGGACTGAGCATCGGACCCGTCTGTCACCTCCAGTGTTTCTGGCCCAATCGTGCTGCACCCTCCCATGCGTCTCCCCTGCCTATGGGAGCGCGTTCAGCTGGCGGCGCATCTGCGCGCGCTGGGTGAAGTGAGTGGAGTGTCCTCACCGGCACTGCAGCGGCTCTGCGAGGGAAGTCCCCGCTCCTGCTCTGCCTGACGCCGGCTCCCCACCTGCATCGACCAGCGTGCTGTGGGGCATCAAACACAACGGCTGCCCCCTCTGCTGCCTGAGTGAATTTAACTCCAAAAAAAGGAAGAAGGTTAACCCAAGGAAAATAAGCATTGGCAGCAGCAAACAGACACTGCATTAAGCATTGGCAGCAGCAAACAGACACTGCATGCCAACAAGCATTGGTAGCCCCAATCCAAAGGGCAGTGTGGTTCATTCGTGGGCAGCAGGCATCACCTACAGGAGTACGCCACGTGGGCATCTCTGACGAGGCGGAAGGACAGGGCACCAACGTAGAGGACTGTGGCATTTAGGCTCTGCTGGCGCACACTCCCCCCCCCACGCGCAGGACTGCGCTGCAACGTCAGCCACGCCCCCGCCTGCAGTCACATGGACCCTGGCACCGTCAGCCCAACAAGGATACAGGCGAGAGCACACGCCCCAGAGCTACACGTTGACGCGCAAGCCACGCCCCTATACTGCCGCGCCCCTGCCTGGCCGCGATGAACACCGCACCTGCCGCAGGCGTGGCTGCCCAGCAAGGCGGAGGGCAAATTCCAGCTGCTGGTGCCCACCCACCACCACCGGTGGTCACCCACACTGCAGTCGCACCGCTACCCCCGTTCAGCAAGGTTTCGGATCCCGCCACTGCTGCGCCAAGATGGAAGGCCTGGGTAGGACGGCTAAATCATTATTTCAAGGGGAGACGTGAAACCGATGGAACCGTAAAACGATCACTTCTTATCTACTATGGAGGAGCAGAGATTTACGACCTGTTTGAGATGCTCCCCAACACAGGGAATGATGACGACTACGATGCGGCAGTCGCCGCGCTCAACAGACACTTCGATCCACAGCTCAACCCCGACTTCGAAAAAGTCAAGTTCCGGAGGGTGTGGCAGACTGAGACCGAATCGGTCGACATGTTCTATGCGCGGCTACGCCGGCTGGCTAGCACGTGCCCCTTCACAGACCAGAGGGAGGAAATCCGGGACCAGATCATCTTAGGCTGCCACTCAAAGCTCCTGTGAAAGCTGATCCTCCGACAGCCCGGAATCTCGCTGGACGAGATCCTGGTCCTGGCTCGTTTTCATGAACTATCGGACGCCCGGGCAGAAGAGATGGAAGCAGCCTTACACACTCCGGTTGCCACGGGGTTGGTTCCTAGGACCCCCCACATCAAAGAAGAAAAGGTGGAGGCTATCCAGAGGCGTCCCGCTGTGACTCGTCAGGCATCCAAACCACCACCAGGTGGGTCGTGTGGGTACTGTGGCGAAGATCCCCCGGCAATAGCTGTCTGCGGGGCGAAAGGAAAAACGTGCTCCCGCTGTGGAAGGCTAAACCACTACGCCAGAGTGTGCCGTGGCGGGCGGTTCCGGCAGCCATCGTCAAGACCAAGGTTCGGGACACAGCAGGTTTGCCAGGTTTCTCTCGTTGATGCGCCGCCAATCTCGGAAGACCAGCCACAGGCACGACACCCGGTATACGAGGACGAAGACGATGATGTGTTCGTGGTGTCGTACGTCAGCCGGACAAGCTCCTGGCGAAGACCACCTCCCATGTGACCGGTTTCAGTCGAGGGCACGCAGGTACAGGCCCTCATAGACACCGGCGCATCTGTCAATGTGATGGACTCTGATCAGTGTGACCGCCTGTCACCGCGGCCCCCCCTTGCACCGTCCACGGCGCGAATATACACATACGGAGGCACTGATACTCTCTCTCTCCGTGGCGTCATTCGTGCCACCATCGCTAGTGGGAGCTACTCTACCGAGGCACAGTTCCACGTCACCGAAGGCAAGAAAGGAACTCTCCTCAGCTGCCACACAGCAGAGGATTTAGGACTTGTCTTTTTCGCCAACCAGGTCCACGACTCACATGTGGAAGCAATACTCCAGGAATTCCCAGCACTCTTCAACGGCCTGGGGAAACTCAAGGGCAAGAGGTTCAAGCTCCACATAGACCCTTCGGTACGGCCGGTAGCTCTCAGACACCGGAGGGTGCCCTTCAACCTACGCCCGCAAGTGGAGGAGGAGCAGCGAAAGCTCGAGGAGCTGGACGTAATTGAGAAGGTCTCGGGCCCCACTCCCTGGGTGTCCCCGCTGGTCGTGGCACCCAAGCCCAAACAACCGGGGGACATTAGATTCTGTGTCAACATGCGACTGCCCAACACCGCGGTGAAGAGGGAACGTCACATCACCCCCACGATGGACGACATCGTGGTGGACCTTAATGGGGCAAAGTGGTTCTCAAAGCTGGACCTGAATGCCGGCTACCACCAGCTGGAACTGGACCCGGGAAGCCAGTACATCACCACTTTTTCAACCCATGTTGGCCTCCGGAGGTACAAAAGGCTCAGCTTCGGAGTATCGTCAGCCGCTGAGGTCTTCCAAAATGCTATCCGCGAAGTACTGTCAGGGCTGCAAGGGGTGATTAACCTTAGTGACGATATCCTTGTGTTCTCCACAACGCTCGAGGAACATCACTCCCACCTCCGGGCCACGCTCAAGAGGCTGGCGGATTGTGGTCTGACTCTACACAAATCCAAGTGCTCCTTTTATCAAGAAAGTGTAGACTTCTTTGGGTACACATTCACTCGTGAAGGACTCATGGTAGACCCGAAGAAGGCTGAAGCGATCAGGGCGGCCAGCACACCTCAAAGTCCCACCGAAGTGAGGAGTTTCCTCGGCATGGCCACTTAATGTGGACGGTTCATCCCCAACCTCGCAGCCATGTCTGACCCGTTACGCGCCCTCACGCGTCACGACCACAAGTGAGAATGGATGCCAGCTGCCAAAAAGGCATTCCAAGACATCAAAACAGGGCTGCTAGACAAGACGGTCATGGCTTATTTCCACCTCAGACGGCGAACAGAACTAGTCGTTGATGCCAGCCCGGTGGGCCTGGGAGCAGTCCTCCTGCAGGAACATGGCCCAAAGTGTGGAAGCCCGTCGCATATGCCAGCAAAGCTCTCACGGATACCGAGACAAGGTATGCCCAAATCGAAAAAAGGGAGGTGCTAGCCATCAAATGGGCCTGCCAACATTTCCACCTGTATCTGTGTGGACAAGAGTTTCATGTCGTGACTGACCACAAACCGTTGCTCCCGCTGTTTGCTAGCTCATCTAGGCTAGCGCCCCTGAGGATCGAAAGATGGGCAGTGCAGTTGCAGGCCTACAACTTCAAAGTAATCTACTGTCCAGGGGCCTAATACGATGGGGCACTGCAGAGAGTGCAGCATTGCGCAGGGGAGAGCTCAAAGGGCTGCGGAAAGTACCAATAGCATTAGAGTGGGATGCCCTATTAGAAGCGTTAAAGTCCGAAGCGGCAGCCAAAAATAACCCGTAGAAGTCATAGCATAATAGGCACCAAGAACTGTGCTCTGAAGACAAGGTATATACAGGAGATATCAAGCTACACAAATACGACTGGGCAGCCAGCGCAGGTCGAAGTCCACACCCACATGATTGTAAGGAAAGTTAGATAGGAGACCGGGGAGGGTGGGGAAAAGGGGAGTTATAGGTAATTAGTATTAAATATTGCAGTGAAATTTTAGCCAACAATGTTGACTTGTTTCTTTTCTGCTTAACTCATTGTTAAACAAATGCACCAGCTGTATTGTGATGTTGCACATACCTGGATGGTGGAGGAGAGCTGCAAAGGATAAATGTATACGGGATTGGATATATTATATGCAACAGATTATGTATATTGTAATGATGCACATAAAACTAAAAAACGCAATAAACTATGTTTAAAAAAATAATAATAATAATCTACTGTTTTGGGGGCCACAACCCGACGGACTATCTGTCCCATCACCCGGGGTTAGCGGTGCCATCTACCCCGTCGGGGGACACCTGCAGCAATGAAGCGTTCGTCAACATGGTGTCGCAAAGGGCGTGTCCCAAAGCCATGACGCTGGCAGAGATTGGCCGAGCAACTCGAGAAGACCCCACTCTCTCTCGCGTTCAAAGAGCACTGGAGAATAATGGATGGGCCCATTTCATGGATGGAGCCCGCGCTCTGCGGCAAGAGGTCAGCCATGCTCGCCAACAATTGTGGCATGTCCGGAGTGAACTCAGCGTGAGGGACGAAGGAGTCATCATGAGGGGACACCTCATAGTGGTTCCGGAAAGCCTGCAGAGAAGAATCCTTGCGCTGGCACACGTGGGCCATCAAGGGATGGCCAAAACCAAAGACAGGCTGCGTGACAAAGTCTGTACCATCACCGGAGGGGACCCTGCGCCAGCCCCAGTAATCACCGAAGAACCGTGCAGGACTCCGTGGACGCATCTCAGCGTGGACTTTGGGAGCTTTCCAGACGGTCGTCACATGCTGGTCATGGTCGACTCGTTCTCGAAGTTCCCTGTCGTGGAAGTGATAGCGTCAACAGTGTTCACTCATGTGAAAAAGGTCCTGGACCGAGTGTTCGCAATGATGGGGCTGCCTGAAGAGGTCAGGTCGGACAATGGACCCCCTTTTCAGGGGCGAGAGTTCCAGGAATACCTTAAATGTCTAGCGGTACGCCACCGGAAGATTACCCCACTATGGCCCCAAGCAAACGGGGAAGTGGAACGGCTAATGAGAACGATTAACCGAGCCCTGCGCATTGCTGTGGAGAACGGAGAAGACCCTGAAGCAGCTCTGGACCAGTTCCTAGGTGCATACCGCCAGACACCTCACAGCACCACCAAGTGTGCTCTGGCTCACCTTCTATTCAAGAGAGCTCCATGAGATAGCATTACGTCAGATCCGATGTGGGTACCTGTTGAGCGGGATGACCCCGCCATCCAAGAAAGGAGGAAAACAACCAATAGGAAGGCCAGCGAGGCCCGCAGGGCCCAAGAGCCGCGGCTGAGAGTGGGAGACCGCGTGGTGATCAAAGGCCGACACCCAGGATGGAAGTTCCGGACTCCCTATGAGCCTGAGGTGTGGGTAGTGGTCAGTGTTCCAGGGACCATGGTCACGGCTAAAAGGGGACAGCAATCCATCACGAGGAACGTATCTAGCTTCAAGAAGATCTCGGAGGCGGATACGAATCGAGATATGTCTGGTTATCAAGAATCACCTTTGAACCTCCCTACCCCTGCGTCGCCCAGAGAGAGGATCACCTCACCGCTCACCCCTTCGCCAGTCAGTCAGGACCATGCTGACAATGTCCGGCCAACCAGCCCGGACACCGCCGCTGAGGTGGACGGGAGTGTCCCGTTGGGCACCTCCCCGGAGCCCTGTGTTCGGAGCCAGAAGTATGGTCTCTGGCCGAATCCAGTCCCGAGTCAGAGGCTGAAGGATTTTGTATATAAGTCTCCATGACTGGGGAGAACTTGATAGTCATGAACTGAAAGAAAGGAGGGATGTAGAGAGCCATCCGGGCTCTCTCTTACAATGTTGCACTACTCACGCATTCATATACCCCTCGGGGCGGGCTCGTATCGAGGGTATAAATAAATGGGGTCGTAGACCGCTCGTGGTCTTCCGGCCACGAGGCGTGAATGGTGGTCCTGTGTCCGTTATTGCGCGCTGCTGCTGTGAACTGCGACACAGGCCCCGCCGCGCTACAACATTGTCAATGAATGATTTTATGACTGAAGCCTTATTCTTGATCGCAGTGCACAAGAAATAGTGCAATAAGATAATAAACACTGCCAAAGGTGTCATCAAAGGGACTAGCGCAAATAATCCTCTTTCCTCCGATAAATGGCATTTGCTCCGAGAAGCAGAACAGTTATTGTGGAACTTGGGACATCTGGCACTTCATTTTAATATTTTCATTAGAAAGTGGGATATTTAAATGGTATTCCCAGTATGTGGTTAGCCCAAAGTGTGCAGTCCCGACCCACACAGCATAACGGGTTTAACAAAATGTTTTGGACAACTGTTTTACTGTGTAATGGTTTTAAGGTCAGCCGCATACTGTGATGTGTTTTTAACACTGCCACAAAAGAAAGGCCAGCTACTGTTATTGAAACCGCCAAGTACAGCGTGCATTTTGACGTCCATTCCATAACATGCATCTTTGTTTTATCCCCTACGCTTTTAGAATCAGCACACCCAGCTTTGATTTCAGTTATTGTTCCCAACAGGATAAGGTCGTTTCACAACGAGGTCTTAGTGTTGCACTGCTCTCAGACCACGCCTCTGCTTTTCCATGCACCAGATGTCTGGAACCAGCACAGGCAAATGAGCTGTGCATAGTGACGTGCACTGCACCCATCTCATAAACATGGTCGAGGTGCTTAGTGTGTGCCTGACTCACCGTGAATCACATAGAAAGGATGAAAATGGGCCTGCAGTGGGCAGCAGAGCTTTTTGTATGTTTCCAGAGTTTTATATAGCGCGAACTTGACCCGAATCCAATCAGGTATCAGAGCGCTTTACATAGCACCAGTTACGTTACATGAGGACACACATTCATTCTTTGTTAGGCACGGGGAGATAGAGGGGCATATTAACAAGGGCTTTATCTCCGCTTCTTTGGCTTTAAAAGCCAAAGAAGCGGGGATAAATAATATCGCCCTAGCAACAACAGGGTGCTAACATGCAAAATTGCATGTTAGCACCCTTTTTCACTACGCTTCCCTTTGCATCTCTAATGAGATGCAAAGTGGGCGTTCCAGAGCAAAATAATAGGAAAAATGTCGCTAAGCGTCATTTCTCCTATTATCAAGCTTCACGCTAACCCTGTTAGAGACAAAAAAAGCAACGCTAACCACAGTTAACGCTGCTTTTTTACGTCTGCTAATTTTCAGATTTAGCCATGTAATCCAATGGGAGGTGGATTACATAGCTAAATCCACCATGGGCTAGAAACAAGGATATCCCTATCCTTGTAGTTTTATCGCTGCATTACCAGCAATAACCTCCCAAAATGCCGCTATCGCTGGATTTTTTATCGCCTAGACAGTTAGCGTTGTTAATAACGCGATAACCAGGCGATATTATCCAGCGATAGCTGGCATTAAAAAAATTAACGGTAAGCGTCCTTAGCGTTAATTTTCCCTGTTCCTTGTTAATATGCCCCTAAGTGATTTGCCCAGAATCACAGGATGTTCAGCGTCAATACCGAGACTCGAACCCAGTTCCCCAGGTCCGAGGTCGAGCGCCCTAGCTGTTTTGCCATGCACCACCTCTGTGGCTGTACCGTTAAAGGATTGGCTTGATAGTGGAGCAGCGCAATCTTAGCTTCACCCTGACACGTCACCGAAACATGATATACTTATGTGCATTTATAATTTATTATGTTCAGTATGTCCTAACGACACTCATGAAAGTGGAGTATTCAACTGTACTTTGGAAATGCTTCATTGTAGAGTGTTTGAGATTTCCAAACATGTGCATATTAATGTTTAGGTTTACAAGGAAAATGTAGTTCTCATATATAGTTTCATCACATATGTAATCATATTTCCTTACTTAAGTTACCTTTATATGATTTCATTGATTCGTGACTGTTTGTGCATACATATATCTAAATGTCGGGTGCACATTTTGTTTTACTAAAGTTAGCTAGACCAAAGGCCTTAAGCTTTTGGGCTTCATTGTTGAAACGTCAATGTAAAAATGTTGCTGCTTTGCATGTTCTGTCCTCTGCAGGTGCAGTTTCAAGGCTTCATTAGTTAGTGAAAGGCATATTGTGCGTTGTAGAGATAGTGAGGTACGGGAGGAAACTTTTGGCAAGAGGAAGGTGTGTTAACGAAGTAGGAGATCGACTCCCATGGCTGAAAGGGACGATCAAGTTAACCCTGATGTTCCAACTAGGTACTGGGAGAAATGAAGGAGGTAGTCAATTTCTACCATGAGAAAGTGAAATTGTACCAGAGACAATTATGTAGATTTTGTTTGTTCATTGGTGTTCGCATTGTTAATTAGGCAGCAGATACCATTTAGACTCTGAGAGGTGCAGACCTCTTACCATATTTCCGATTGTGTGGCTTTATGCTACATTTTTCCTCAAATTGGAGAGTTTTACTGAAGTCTCCACTATGCTGACACCTTTCTTGCTCCCCTAATTTAATTGGGGTTTTCCCAGTCCCTAGTTTAGGATACGATAAATTAGTTAACTTTTAGATATCCTCATGTACCAACAGGTGAATCGAAACCTGCAATCTATTCATCAGATTCTCTTTCTTATCTTTTGTATTGCTGCTACTGAATTTCTTGTATGCTTCATATTATTGAGGCTTAATGTAATCTGACAATTCGGATTTTCATTGATGATTCTGTATTTCTACAATATGTTTCTGAGACTCATTTATATCAGTCTGGCTTTGAGTTTGTAATAAACTCTTTTAATCCTGATTACTAATTTGGACTCTCATTGTGTAGCTGAAAGATTACACTGTAAACCAGAAATTTGATATGATGTTAACTCCCTTTTACCTCTTGGGCAAATACAAAGGTCTCTCAACCAAAGAGTGATGGCAAGAACAGCCCAATCCCTTTTCAGATGGTGAGTGAGGATGGTTAGTTGCTGAAGTAGAGGGAGTTAGAAAATCCTATTCTAGATTAGCCCAGACCCAATCTCAGTCCCTAGTGCCCATGCCTCAACTTGGAGCATTGGCTCAGTTCCAGCAGTTCAGGAGAGTGTTGTAACAGCATAGGATTGAGTTTTAATAAGGCAGTGTGTTGCAGTGGCTTGCATTTAGATTGCTGTGCTTTGCTAAAATGTTTTAGGTTTTGCGCGAATGTGGCACTTAATGCAGAGAAGTTGAACTTGTTGTCGAGTCCAACATGGTCTAAAATCTCAGGATAATTCTGCCTAATTTGATGCCAATTATACTATCGACCTTTGAAGAATTACAGTCTAGGTTGGCTTCACTAGGATTTTACATTATCACTTGTAGACTACAAATGTATGTCTGCAACAATGTTCACAATGCAAAACCACAGACAAACTTAACACCCAGAGCCCTATAACGTGCTGTTCATGGCCTCACACAGAACATCAGCAATGACAATACAAATGTCATTGGCAGTATGATCAGTAACATGCAATAGACATACATCCCTTTACACAAAGATGAAAACTGTAGTTCTGTTTATAGCTAACAGATGTCCTTGTAGCAATTATGCTAAAATAAAACTACAGTTCCAAAGGTATCCAACAGATTTCCTCACAGACATTTAGGTAAAAACCCAGACTGTAATACCGACATGCACCCTCAAAGCACTTGAAAGGTAACACAGGGATCAAAAGGACATCCTCAACAAGATTGTAACGCTACAAAAGGAAATGTTATGCCCCAAAACTACTTTTTCATGCTTTTTCCCAAGAAAGATCATCATATTCCCTGCGAATGGCATCATATACCAACAAAGCAAAGGCATAAACTTGGAGTATACTATTATATGCAGAACAGTGCAACTCAATGTTGCAGCAGTGATGTCACATGTGGTGACTAGTGACTACATTGATAATGTTTAATGTCCCCCCGGGGGGGGGGGGACATTCTGGATGAACACTTGGGGGTCTGTTAGGATGGCGGGAGGACTTTCGTCCGCCCACTACCCTAGTGGTGCTGGGTCCGGCCGCCAGTGGTGCGGCGGTCCCGCACCAGCAATTAGGATGCCACCGTCACGGTGGTGGTGGCATCCCCCATCCACAACATTGTGGTGGGCGGTGCTCACAGCACCGCCCGCCACAATGCTGTGGATGCACCTTGTGCATTTGCATACACAACGTGGCAGGCACCGTGAGGTGCCTGCCACGTTGTGCATGCAAATGCAGGGGGGTACCATAGGTACCCCCCATGTGCACACCCCACCCCCCAACACCCTGGGGGCCCGCAACATGCCCCCACATTCAGGAACCGAATGCCTTTTCATGGCGACTCCGCCTGTATTGTAATATGGATGGCGGTGTCTTGCAGACACCGCCACCATATTCAGCTCCTTTTCCGCCCGGTCGACTCGTCGACTGGCGGAAAACCGGTGGGCGGTCTTTCCGTCTGCCGGGGTCCCCCCGCCATCGTAATATGGTGGGTGGAAAATGTGAGGCAGACGGCAGGGAATGGCAGGCGGATCGCCACCGCCATACGGGCGGTGGCGATCTGCCCGCTATTATAATAGACCCCTTAATCTTAAATGAAGAATTGTTTTCAGATCTCATCTATAATGTATCTTCTACAGAAGTTGTGTGAGGAAATTTCATTTTTTGTTATTTTTATGGGATCTTAAAAGAACCAGAATACCTGTACGCTTTTTCAGTGACTATATGCACACGCATGAACAACCTACACCATTTCCACTCCTATGCCTCACATCCCCCGTCACTTCCCTGCACCCTTACCTCGGTTTGGATATCACAAGCATTTATGACAACCAGACACATCTAGATTACCTAATCTACTACCTGATTAAAATCTCAGAATCTGTTTTATTAATGGTACAATAACATCACTTATTTTATTGATGTAGCCCAAATAATAGGATTTTGATCTGTAATGCTTTATAGAGCAACAAAAGAGGGATAGGAAAAAATGTGGACCAGGGTAGATACATTTAAAGGTTACAGTGAGAAATGATTGGTTTTATGAGACATGAAAAAGCCACAATTTGCACCTAAATTATTACACATTTACAAGGAAAGAGGGGAACATAATTACTAGGACAGAGAGGAATACACTGGATGTGCAATAGACTTGATGGTTTATGTTTACAAGCCATTTTAGATTTAAACGCAGGAAGAGGTGAAGGTATTCCTAGTTGTGGGAGTGAGGTCCAGTGGAGAGGAATGAGTACATTTAAGGATCTGAAATGGGATGAGGTACTTAGCAGGTTAATGTCTATAGAATGAAGAACTTGTAAAGGACATTAACAGACTTGGTCTCAATAGAATGAAGTGAGCGGATGGGTAGAGTAATTGAAGGGATTTCCTGTGGCAACATGGTTTCATTGCTCAATTTTAGATTGGGGTTTCCGGTGAGGGCCACTGGCACTCATGTTTTGGGACTGACCTTTATTTTTCTGCATCAGACATTTACTGAGAGAAAGAAAGAAAAAACACACAAAGCCAGAAAGAAGGACAGAGGGAGTAAGACAGAAGCTGCAAGAGTTAGATGAAGGGGCAGGGAGTGTCTGGTAGTGGAATAAAGAAGCAGAGGGTGGATTTAAGGGAATGCGCTGATCCTTTGTCCACGGCGAGAGAAATGGGAAACAGTAGTGTGAGAAATAATCTGGTCTTATTGGTAATAAAAAGTGATTTGACTAGGCTGCAAACTGAAACACAAAATCGACTAACTGTGTGGTGAATAAATGCAGTCATTAGGGGCTCACATTTGAGAAAAAGATGATAAAATATATATATATGTACATTGCTAACGCTGTCTTTCTATTTAATTTCACTGTATCATGATAAGCAGGCCAGTGCAAGGGAAATGCAATTTTTGAGTTCACTCATGGACACTAAAAATATATAAAAATCAGAGCTATTTTTTAAAATTGGTGTCAGATTTCTGTTGAGCCGTGTCAAGAACTTATCGTCCATGTGTGATGTGAAATGCTTAACATGTGTTCCACTAAATAGCCTGTCTACTCTTTGCCCCTCTACCCGTACTGAGAGAAGGTGTACTGAAAGAGTACCCGGGGTCGATCTTTGTGCATGGTGCTAGTATTACATGGTAAGGCACCCCTGCCTACCACATAATAGCTTCACCTTGCAACACCAAGCCACTGGAATTATGTGATTTTGGGACCTCAATATTTTCTGTATAATTATGGAATTGCTGCATTTCCATTGTAATCAATCATCTGCTGCATAATCTGCAGATGATAAAAATATTGTTTATAGCTGAAATGGATAAAAAATGTGTAAATATTCATTGACATGGCTTGCCGTGCAGTAAAAGGCCCTTCACAATGTTGACTGGTCACAGTCACCTTTGTGTTGCTTATTGATGTATTTGGGTGTTAAACTGGTACCAATGAGTGGGTGACTTTGAAGGAAGTGAGATTACCACAAGATCTAAAAAATCTCAGAGAGATGGTTCGTCAAGGCCGCCTACTGCAATCAATAACAAGCCACCAGCTAAACAGAGTCGAGGAGGTACTCTACAAAAGCATAAAGCCAGGTTGAAGCAGCCAACCTTCAATCTGTGACCACCGGTCTTACGGTTACAGAAAAAGACCGAGGTCCGCTTCCTGCAATCAAGCCCAGTGGTAACTCCTGTATCACAGTGGGCCCTGAAAGTGACACTGACCAACGGAAAAGGCTAGAAACTCTGGTTACAGTTCTGCTGAATCTATTCCTAAGTAAACTATCAATAATTGAGGAACGGTTGTCTTTGATAGAAAGGCCAGGGGCTTGCCATTGTAATTGTAATTGTGAAAATGTAGACCCCAGCCCTGAAGCGGTCTCTGAGAGCTCCGTACCATCAGCAATTAGAGGGCCCCAGTTAGTACAAATTGCAGATGGCCTGAATCTACCGGGGGATGCTTCAGTTGTATCGTCAACCCATGGGAGTAAGGGAGGTAATAATAGCATTAATAGAAGTCATAAACCAAACCCTGGGACAGAGCCCCCAGTCATCTCTGCAGCAGGTATGGTTACGGATATTAGCCATCCTAAGACGGTGTTGGGAATAGAGCCGGGAGCCCTACAGCTAGGTGTGGGCCGACAGCAATCTTACCCCATGGGCTGGTTGTGACATCTACCGGAGGCTTCCTCCCCACTTGTATTGATCTTGGGAAATGTCCCACCTTTGAGGGAGGGGCAGTTGGAGTCTACAACACAGCTAATTAATAAATCCCTACACTGGCTAACTCATCAAGTAAACATAAGAGGGTTTCGGGGGGACACACTGAGCAACCAAATTATAATGGCTAGAAGAGTGGAATGGTTAGGACCAGCCCAAAAATCATTGAGGGGAGATTGTGTGATTCTAAATTTTAATAATCGGGTATCGCCACACTTTCTCATAGATCAATTGTGCTGGATCCCACGTGATTGCAAGATGCTTCATTCGTTGTTGGAGATTAACTCTCGCCCGTAGTTTGATTTGTTGTGCTGACTACCCGTTTCATGATCGGCATTTTGTGCCGCTCGCCTTTTCATGAACTGTTGAACCATTCTTCCCCTTCCGTTTGGGTTCATAATCCCCCTTTTTACAAAGGAACCGTCCATGCCTGCGCCTCGGCAATCATTAATGTCCAGGTCCAAGGCACATTGTGATTTGAATTTGCTTACCCCTCTGCTATAATAAAAGGTCCAAATTGGTTTATCCCTTCACCATAACAAAAGCAGTTTCCAAAGTGGTTTCTATTGACCGTATTCTTGAACAGTGTCTCTTACAGTCTGCGTTACCAGCACTACTTAAGAAAAGTGTAATAAAAGTCCTAATGATGACCATTACTTAGACAAGTCGAAACGCCGTCGACTTAACAGCGTTAATTGTGGCCTTCATAGGGTCATTTGTAACTAATATTGAAATTGTATTTATATTTATTTGAATTGTACATAATTTTGACCCCTTATAGTTTTTTTGTACTTTATTGTTGTTCGCCGTCTCACGCTGTCCACATCACTTGTGTCACTGTGCCGTTCACTGTCACTAACACGACCAGTGCACATTTGGTTATCTTTGGTTACTTCAATATATTTGTAATGTAGTGCTGTTTAACAAACTGCAAATAATATACTGCCTTTTCTAATTTCTCTAGTCTCCCTTGTTTTATTCCTTCCGTGGATTTGATTAAAGCATACTGTTTCATGGTCCTTACAAATGATTACCGGTTGAGACATTGTTGTTCTGATACATTACCTACCCGGTCTCTACTGGGTTAGCAGGTTTACTCCTGTATTTTTGTTTCATGCTCTGAAATCAGAGCATTGCCTTATGCGTTCTTTTTTAAGCCACCACACAGCCAGGGTAGTGGTACTGGTGGGTTAGGCATGCCCATGGGGTGGAATGGACACAAATTTGGTGCTCAAGAAAACTTGGGCGGTATGGGAGTAAGTACAGAAAATAGATTCAAACCCCTCAGTAGGTTGGATTGCTGCGATTGACTAATGTCAGAATCACATGTCAGCACTCGAAAGGATAAAGGGTTAGCAGAACATCAAACCTCACACCCAGATAAGGGGTGCATGATCGATCCAGTATGTACCTAATCTAGTAGCTTGGAACTGTCGTTACCATTATGTCCCGCACTATTATCCTACATTTCCTGGAACATTTCGGGCCTGCAGTCTAAGGTAGAGTCACAAGACTGGCAGGACTTAATAGAGCAGTACGATATCTGCATATTCCAGGAGACGTGGTCAACCAAACCATTACATCGGTTGGGATTCTTAAACATTTTTAAACCGGCTCTCTGGGGAAGAAGGGTAGACCCACAGGTGGACTAACTATTTGGGTAAAGCAGAATCTGGGTTTTATCACAAGTATAGTCCCTATTGATAGTCCTGACATTTTGGCTATACGCTTACAGGCTAACTCAAATATGGAAATACTGATTGTAAATATCTACGCAAGGGGTCTTACTGGGGGAAGACAATCAAGTACAGTTGGCTGCCTAGAAGATTTTCTGGGTGGATTGGCAGGCACCCCCAACATAGTTAAATGCAGGGGATTTTAATACCACCTTCGAACCTCTTGGTAGTGAGGACTCAAAACTGACAGAAGAAGAGGATGCATTATGGAGTGTCCCTAGTTTAGAGATACCCCCCATCAAGAGATGGTCAGAAGCAGCCCTCCAACTTTAGGCATTGTTTTTGGAGGGGGGCTTAGAGCAGTTAATGGTCGCTCATCCTCCGATAAGCATGGAGCCGCCACATTTTATAATGGTGTGAGTACGAGTCGGATCGATCATATACTTTTAAATCTAGATTACTGGTCCGAATTTTGTGATATGGAGGTTTTGGAGCGAGTGGAAAGTGACCATAATCCTCTATCTTTAAAGATGGAACATAAGGGTATTTTACAACCTTCAAATCCACTGTCATAACCTTTTACTAGTGAAGTCCAGCTTTGCAGTAATATGAGGAGGGTAAAATGGGATAAGGTAGTGTCTAGAGAAACAACACTTACTGATATAAGGGCAGCAGACTCAGAGACTCTCGAAGAGATACGAGTAATTACAACACAGTCTGAGATAAATGAGAGAATAACGAAGCTCCATGAGGATCTGTTCAGTAAAATAAGTATCTTCTTTGTAAAACCTGCTAGTAGCTCAACTAAGCGGAAAAGCAAATACATTAGTTGGTACAATAAGGACTGTAGGGTAGCCTATGAGTCATTGGCGGCAGCCATTAAACTGAAGGATTACACTGCAGTCAAGCGTACTCGGCACGAATATAAATCTGCGTTAAATAAAACCAAAAAGGATTGGGATGAACAGAGGTGGGTAGATCTCTACCTGGCTAGCAAGAATAGTAACTCCCAGTCTTTCTGGCATCAGGTAAAATAGGGGAGAGGGGAACAGGCTCCCATGCCCCATAATCATGTAGACCCGGTGAAGTGGGTTTCCCATTTTACAACGCAATTTGCCTCGGAGACAGGAAGCGAAACCGAGGTTGCCCATACCATCTCGTTTTCTGGCACTGCATTAGAATTTGATATAGGGGAAGTCGAAATAGCTTTGAATTCAGTTGCTAATGACAGAGCACCCGGTCCTGATGGCATACCGGACGATTTTTTCAAGAAAGATAAAGTAATCTGGCAACAATATATACTTCTGTTAGTGAATGCTATAGCTAGTGGGGCGGCCATTCCAGATCCATGGAAGGGTGCAGAGATTCTGCCAATATACAAAAAAGGAGATCGCTCGTGCCCAGGCAATTATAGACCAATAAGTCTCATAGATGCCATTCAAAAGATCATGGGTAGAATGGTACTAAACAGAATGCAAGACTGGATTGAAGACAAAAATATATTAACTCCACTACAGGCAGGATTTCGCACTAACATGAGCACAATAGATCAGGTCTTTCGGTTTGTTCTGATTTATTGGCGTGTTGTTGTGCTGGCTTTGTGGACTTAAAATCCGCCTTTGACCTGGTTTTGCAGAGTAAACTTTGGAGGGTATGCAAAGATTTGGGCAACTGCACGTAGGAAATTTTGCCCAAGTACGCTGGAGCACCCAGGGTAATAAAACTGGCCCATTCCCAGTATTGAAAGGAGTGCATCAAGGGTGCGTTCTGGCGCCGACCCTATTTTCATTGTTTATTAATGGTGTTGTAGACTATTTCTCTGCATTTCCAACAGATGCACCATCCCTTGCAGGGGTCGAAATCCCCATACTTATGTTTGCAGACAATACTCTGATTATTTCTAAGACCCAGAGTGGTCTGCAGAGGGCCTTATTAAGATTTGAGGAGTTCTGTAGAGATCGTGGGTTGGTGATCAATGCAGATAAAACAAAGTTTATGGTCCTGCATAAGCACAGAGCAATTAAGGGCTGGGTGCTTCTTAATGGAGAATTATTGGAGCAGACTGATGTTTTTAACTATCTGGGGATCACGTTGGGGAATAGACTCAATTGGAACCCCCAGATAAACACCTTGGCCCTAAAGCATAGTCAGTTAGCTGGTGCTTTGCTGAAGGAATTTAAGACTTCTTATACCCAACCCATGCACCCTCTACTTAAGATATACAACACCAAAGTATTAGCTTCTGTCACCTAGGGTGCAGAACTATGGGGTTTTAGTGATATAAAGCCATTAGTCGTAGCACAGAATACATTTGTGAGATGTGTTAATTGTCTGCCACAGAGCACTGCTTTAAAATCAGTCTTCTACGACCTAGGCTGTAGCAGACTGGAAGAGGTTGATAAGTTTCGTCCAATAGTGTACTAACAGGGACTATAGACAACCCCAGAGTTGTTTCAGTACGCAGCTGCTCTTCAAGATGTATGGGTCCTAGATACTTCATGTAAGATCAAGTGGCTGCAAACCTTAAAAACTACATTGGTCAGTATGAGTCTGTGACACCTGTGGGAAGAGCCACAGAGCCATCAATTACCCCCAAAGATGAGAAGACTATACTGGTCTATGGTGGCAAATAATAATATCACTACTTTAGAGTCCACATCATTGACGGGTAAATATTTAGAGTTTAAGTCCCGCCCACAATATGAGCAGTATTGGGATGTCATCACAAAACCCATGGATAGACGTTTATATTTCCAATTCCGGGTAGGCCCACTACCCCTAAATGTATTTATATGTAAGTGGCACAGCGACAATGACAGTTTGTGTGAGTTGTGTCTGGAACATGACGAAAATTATTCACACATTCTATTTGTCTGTCCGGCATATCAGGTCCCACGGAACAAATGGTTGCGTCCACAATGCAAAAACATGGCGTGAGGAGCAGTGCTATTGCGTAGAGAATATTGCAGACTGACACTGGCGCCCAGTGTGTAGTAGCTGTTGCCAAATTTTTAAGTTGGACATGGTCAATACGGTAAAGAAAAATGGCAAAAATTGGCATGACCACCCCAGTTTATCTAAATCAGAATTTGTAAAGAAAAACGATGCATCAATGGATACGCGGGTATTGTACCGAAAAGTGGTTGTCATAATGATATTAGGTGGCATTCCCACTCATACTGCATCAACACTCTCTTTGTTTCTGATAAACATCATAGCCTTTTTCTAGTGTATCTGCCACTAGTGTCACACAAAGTTATGGGCCCCAAGATTATTTGCCTTGCTTCAAAATGCCTATTGTATTATTGAATCATTTACGTCCTTTTAATACTAATATGAATTTTAGAATAATCTATTTAAACAATTGAAATTTTTAATGTTTGGATTTTTAATATGATTGAACTTTTTATAGCATTTATTATATTTAGATTAGTAGCATTTTATGGACGGTTAAGTGCTTTTTTTACTGTACATTGTCTTTTATGATCTTAATTGATCGAAATAAAGATTGATTGATTAAAGGTGCAAAGGGGAATCCTGCACCTACCCTCAATCCGCAGTAAATGAAGGAGGATCTTTACAACCACCAGATATGCCAGAGAGGTCACGGCGTTGGATGTCTGTCTGCAATTTAAATAGAATTTGCAGTGCAAATGCGTGTAATTAACTCTCAGTAGGAAGTTGGCCGATACATGCTGGGAGTGAAGGCAAATAAGGTGGCAATCTTAAGTAATGGCAAGACAGATTGGAAAGTAAAGCAGTTAATTTCAGAAATCAAGACTTACAGGGGCAAAGTGAGGGGTCAGCTCTATAAAAAAATATACAATTTTTATTATTATTATTATTAATCTTTTAAGGCGCATAGCTACCAAAAAGGTTTCCCAGCGCCTCCATACAGGACAAGTGTGAATACTTTAGTTGTCGTGGACCTACTGATTGAACAGCCAAGCCTTTAGGTGTTTTCGAAAGTAACTGAGAACAGTTTCTTTCCTAAGGAATAAAGGAAGGGATTTCCACAGGAGAGGACCTAGGTAAGCAAAAGACCGACCACCTAGCCGAGAACGTGAGATCCTAGGTACTACAAACTTTGCTTGAGTAGCGGAACGGAGGGACCGCGAAGGAAGATACGGGTGAATGATGGCCTGTAAATATTGAGGGGCACTACCAGATTTCACCTTAAACATATAGTTCAGGGTCTTGAACTTTATGCTGCTCGCGACCCTGAGCCAGTGAAGTTCATGAAGGAAGCTGGAGACAGGAGTCGTGCGTGGAATCTGACATAGCAACCTAGCAGCTGCATTCTGTACAAGTTGAAGCTTACGCTTCACCTCCTTATTGGCTCCCAAGTATAGGATGTTGCCATAGTCCAATCCAGATGTTATAAGTGCTTGGATTACTGTTTTTTGCGTGGGACTAGGCAGCATCCAAAGGATCTTCCTGAGCCATTTCAGGATAGTGAAGCAAACTGAAGCTACTTTTACAACTTGCTGCTTCATTGAAAGCTGGTTATCAATAGTCACACCTAGGTTGCGAACTTGGGTAGCAGGTGTAGGGAGAGTCCCCATTTCAAGAGGCCAATGCTGGGGGCCCCAGAAATCTACATTCTTACCCAGAATGAGAACCTCGGTCTTCTCCCCATTAAGCTTCAATGAATTAGTCGCCATCCACTCTGCAATTTTCCTAAGCCCTGTCTGAAGAAAGGATGAGTCCGAAGATCTGTTTGCCGACAGAGAGAAAATTATTTGATTATCGTCGGCATAGGAAAAAATAGACAACCCTGCTTCTTCTGCAATCACAGCTAGCGGCTTAACATACATATTAAATAATAGCGGACTCAGGATAGAGCTCTGAGGAACACCATAGGGGGATAAATGAGTTTTTGATGCTGCCTCAGATGAAAAAACTTGAAAAGTTCGATTATTCAAAAAATTACTAAGCCATCTGAGTGCTGGGCCAGCTATTCCTAACGAACGTAACGCCATCAGTAACACTGGGTGAGACACCGTGTCAATAGCAACGCTTAAATCAAGTAGAATCAGCGCCACACACTCCCCAGCTTCCAGATGTTCCCGCAATTTCTCTGTAACCCCCAAAAGTGCTGTTTCGATAGAAAAACCTTCCCGAAAACCTGACTGTGAGGGGTGTACGAAATTTTGAGTGGCAACAAATTCCGTTAACTGAATATTAATGTGTTTTTCCAAAATTTTGGAATACACTGGAAGCAGGGAGATAGGGCGGAAGTTGGAGAGCTGCTCTGGATCAGCATTGGCTTTGTTTAAAAGAGGAAGAACCATGGCATGCTTCCACTCAGCAGGTATAATGGACTCGCGAATGGAAGCATTCAGTAGCTCCATGATCACGTTTAAGGCACGGGCATCCAGTTTTTGCATCACTGGAACAGGAAGTGAGTCATTTGGTGAGCCCGATCTAAGACTATTTAGGATCTGCTTAAATGTAATAACATCTAGAAGCGCCCAGTTTTCAAATAAAGATCTAGCATATCCTTGGTTCTCCTTCAACTGTTCCATAAAAGCAGAATCAGATGTCAGAGCGACATTGTTATCAGGCACTAAAGAGGTGACTTGTTTCGTTTTAAAAGTCTCATAAATGTTTTCAATTTTAGTGAGGAAAAAACCAGCCAAGTTCTCACATTGAATTGCAGTGAGAATAGGGGGGGCTGGGAAGATTATCGGTACCAGACAGATTTCTGACAACTCTAAATAAAGTTTTGGAATTGTTCTGTACATTTATTATAGTGTTGTTCACAAATTCCGCTCTGGCAGTGTTACACAGAGAATGATAGGCTCGAATTGCTGTTTTATAGGCAATCTTGGAGTTGTCAGTATAGTCCTTCCTCCAATGCCTTTCAAGGACTTTACATTTACTTTTTTCTAGTTTTAATTTCTCCGTGAACCAGGGGGCAGGAGGACGATGCTTGTTTAACTTTTTTACGGACAGAGGAAGACATGCCTCAATAGATTTCTCAAACCAGTGACGGATATTTTGTGAATCAGGCAAAGATATCTGACTAATATCAGGCATATTTTCCGTCAAAACCTTATTAAGATCCACCTGATTCAGCTTCCCCCAATTTCTACCTTTAGTTTTACCATTTGAGCCAGAGGTCGGTTAATGAAGCAAAGTTTGCTTAAATCTAAAGCCTATTAAATAATGATCTGACCATGTTAGCAGAAGAGCTGGGGTACACTCAATATTTAGGAGATTTGAAAAAATAGGGTCAAGTAAATGTCCTGCTCGGTGTGTAGCACCTGAATTATGAAGTAATACATTCATTGCCATTAAATCTGAAATAAGGTGGAACTAACCCCGCAAGTGGGGTCATCCAAATGCAGATTTAAGTCCCCCAAGATCGAAAAATTTGCAGAATTTAAAAGATAAGGGGTCGTTAAGTCAGGAAGAGCAGCAGCCCATGAACCAGCTGGCCCTGGAGGACGATAAATTAAAAATACCGAAAAACTAAATTGGGGATTAAGATTCAATCTGAATAGCGCGGCTTCACAGCCTGAAAAGGTTAGGTCTTCGAAGTTACAGGTATAAATATTTTAATAAATAATGGCAATGCCACCGCCTAGATTCAATTTCCTATGCTTTCTCATTATTGTATAATTAGCTGGAAGAGCAGTAGCTATGTCGGGTCCGGAGCTATCCTTTAGCCAGGTTTCCGTAAGAAACATGGCGTCTGGCTGCTCATTAAGCAGTAAATCAAAAATCTCCTCTTTATGCTTAGGTAGTGAGCGGCAGAAAAAAATGAAAGGCGGAAGCCCCTACTTTTTCAGAAGTACTCAAACAACTTCATTGTGATATTGATAGTAAGGTAAGAGAGATTAAAAAGTAAAGCAATTACATAAAAAAATCAAGACTTACTGGGGCAAAGTGAGGGGTTACTCCATAAAAAACATATAAAATTGCATTAGTGCTCAAAAGACTTCCTTGTAATATTGATTGGACATAGTGTTCACGAGTATCATGCAGCTAGGGAAAACAATGTTCTAAGTAAATCAGGACATACACATGGGTCCTAGCAATTGGCATCTGTTCAATAAGGCTAAGGGGATCAGTACGGTGGCAGCCATTATCGATTCATTAAGTAGTGGAACTAAATTACCTCAGTTGAAATGTGATGGAAAAGTAATGTATCAACCATCCATATAACACTCCAGTACTCCATATGGGGGTAGTGCATACATTGAGGGCAATGGGTGAAAACAAGGTGGTCAATCTGTTGACATTGTGAACCAACCAATGGGTACATGTTATCATGTAGGACCAGAGTAAAGTCTGTTCACAGTATACAGACGTAAAGTAGCTATCAAGTATTTGTTATAGAAGAGTAGTCCAGTCCTCTGCTCTGTTCAGGCCAGTGTGTAAGCTGTTAATTTGTAGTATCCACTTCAGCTCTTCTTCATTCAATAATGAATTCAGGTCTGCGCCTCTGGGTGGGGGTTTGATCACTGTAATCACTTGCAACCTCAAGTCATTTTCTGTATGGCCTTCAGGTTCGAAGTGTTCCACTAGTGGTACATTGCTCACTTTGCAACGTATGCAGCTCTTGTATTGACAGATTCAAATACACACATTTTATGTTGTTTGCCCTATATAGATCAATTCACTAGTGAAATGGCAGATAATGGCATATATAACATTCATGGTATTGCAGTTAGAAAATTGATTGAATCAATGTTAACATGAATGTGCAAAACGTTTTGTGTTTCAATGGTGAACTGGCAGATGATTCCGTTTCCACATTTGAAATGACCCACCCAGGGGGCCATCCAGCAAATATCTGGTAAGATTGGGGTAAGTTTATTAGTGGGGAGACTCGCCCTGACCAAGTGATCTTTGATACTTCTGTACTTACGGAATGCAAACAATGGTCTGTCCAACTTTAATTCGCCTGCATTCAGCACTGGCCAGTGTTTCAGTATGCAATTCTTTTCCTGAGTGGCAAAGGTGGAGAAAGTGGTTACGCAAACCATGCAGTCATTGTTTTTTATTAGGATTAGATGTTAAAAGTGCTTCCCTATGGTAATACTAAGCCCTTTTCATTGACTTCCTATCCTGTCTGCGTGGATAGACCCTCGATAGTAGTTTGATGCATAGGATTTTGGCTTCTGAGAAGAAATCCGGTTTATAGGAACAATTTCGTCGAAGTTGAAGGAATTTTGAAAAAGGTATAAAATATTCCTAAGGGCCCGGGTGTCATGACTCGTGTAAGCAAGAAGGGTGTTTCTTTCTGTGGGTTTGCAGAACAGTGATTTAAAAAGACCCTCTGGGGATGATCGGAGAAGTAGGTCAAGGAAACCAATTTCTGACTTATTGTGAGAAAGTGAGAATTTAAATCCACAACAATACATATTGAACCAATTGACAAAATCTGAAAGGGTGTTCTCACAGCCATGCCAAATCATAAAGATGTTGCCAATGTAACGGCTAACCCTGGACGTAGTTCGCGAAGTAGCGCTACACGTAGCTACGCAAAGTGCACTTCACACTACGCGAGATACACGTAGCACTTCGCGAACTGCGTAGTACCCTGTTTGCACTGTGCAAGATGCCGTTTCCAATGATTGCACAGTGCGTACAAGCATCCGGCACTGTGCAATCATTGAAAACTGCATCTTGCACAGTGCGAGCTGTAGTTTTCTGCCGCTCGAGTAGATTTTTACTTGAGCGACAGCTTTCTCAACGCAGACTGGTAGTTTGTCATCGCGAGCGGTCGCGAGCATACGCGGCCACTCGCAATGAGAAACCTGACCTCCCCGCGTTGAGAATCACGCCGGGTGGTTTATTTTCCACACTCGTGATCGGCAACTTGATGTTGCTGATCGCAAACGAGGAAAAAGTCTCGCCGGGACGTCATTTTGCTTGCTCGCGGTGCCAACTTGACGTTGCGCTACTTCGCACTACGCGAATTGCACATAGCACAGTGCAAACACGCGTAGTGCAGCGGTCATTTTTTGCTTGCTCGCAGTCCTCAACGTCAAGTTGGCGACCGCGAGCAAGCAAAATGACATCCCAGCGAGACTTTTTCCTCATTCGCGATCAGCAACATCAAGTTGCCGATCGCGAGCGTGGAAAATAAACCACCCGGCGAGATTCTCAACGCGGGGAGGTCAGGTTTCTCATTGCGAGTGGTCGCGTATGCATAGTGCTTTGCCCAGGGTTAGTAAAGACCACAGTGGCTAATTTGTGGGTGATACGGATTGCAATGGGACATAATAACCCCAATTTCTAAGTGGTCCATGAAAAGAATAGTGAAGTAGAGAGCAAAAACTGCTCCCATGGAAGTACTTTTGATCTGTTGGAAAAAGTCCCCATCAAATTGAAAAAAGTTGCTAGTTAAGCAAAGCTCCAAAAGTGTAAGAATAAACCTTGTTGGAATTGCATGTGGGCGTGTCCTTGACTCGAAGATTCTGTCAATGATCCTCAAGCTCACTCCTTGTGGGATATTGGTGTACAAGGACTCAACGTCCAATGTACATAAGATACTTGAATGGGAATCAAAGGGAGAATGTTGTACCTAGTTAATCATGTCCATAGTGTGTTTGATATAGTAGAGTGTTTCATGTACAAACAAACCAACATATCGAAGACTCTACTGAGGTGTCAGAGAATGTCAGAGAATGTGACTAAATTGTTTTGTTTATTATGTCTCCTCAAGTGCGACCATAAGCTAGAGTCTAACTTATTTCAGTTTGCTCAATCGCTGGATGGCAAGTGATTAAATACCACCTTCTACTTTCAACCCCCCACCTAGCTGTATTCCTCCAGAAATATACACCTTTGACAGATTAGTTCTTAATGAGATCTCTAGTTTAGAGAAGAATCACAAATTCATTCTATACAACTTACCCATTACGGAAAAGAATGCATTAACCAGTCTTAAACAGGATAACGCATTAGCCATTAAACCTGCTGACAATGGTGGAGGAGTGGTAATACAGAGCACAGACTCTAATAAAGCAGAGGTTGTTAGAAAACTGTCTAACACAGACCACTATCTCAAAACTTAACATGGATCCCACTAAGGACATACAAAGACTGATTCTGGACATCACACAAAATGGTAAGTCAGAAGGCTTCCTGACTCAGAACGAGTTCACATTTCTGAACAAACAATTCCCAATAACACCAGTCATTTATACGCTTCTCAAAATACATAAAGATATGAATGCACCCATAGGACGCCCCATTAGGTCAGTGTGTGGCTTAATACTACAGCCCCTTGGCCAATACGTTGATTTCTGTATGAACGACTTCGTACCAGAAGCACTCTACCATATCAAAGACACTATGGACATGATTAACAAAGTAGAACATTTGCCCTTTGATTCCCATTCGAGTATCTTATTAAATTGGACATGGGGTTCTTGTACACCAATATCTCACAAGGAGGGGGCTTAAGGATCATTGAGAGAATCCTCGAGTCAAGGAGACGCCCATATACAGTTCCAACAAGGTTTATTCTTACACCGTTGGAGCTTTGCTTAACTCGCAACTTTTTTCAATGTGATGGGGAATTTTTCCAACAGATCAAAGGCACTTCCATCGGAGCAGTTTTTGCCCCAACTTCGCTATACTTTTCATGGACCACTTAGAAACTGAGGTTATTATGTCACATTGCAAACCGTATCACCCACAGATTAGAAACTAAAGTCATTACATTGACGACACCCTCATGATTTGACATGCCTGTGAGAACGCCCTTACAAATTTTGTCAATTGACTCAATTCGCATTGTTGTGGATTGAAATTCTCCCTTTCTCACAGTAGGTTAGAAATTGCTTTCCTTGACCTACTTACCTGATCATCCCCAGAGGGTCTTTATACATCTCTGTTCAGCAAACCCACAGAAAGAAACACCCTTCATGCTTAAACAAGTCATCACCTCCAGGCCCTTAGGGATTATTTACCCTTTTCACAATTCCTCCTACTTTGACGAAATTGTTCACATAAACAGGATTTCTTAGCAGAAGCCAAAATCATATGCACCAAACTACAATCTATGGGCTGTCCATGCAGACTTTTTCGACAGTCAATAAAGAGGGCTTAGTATTGCCCTAGGGAAGCACTCTTGACACCTAAAACTAAGAAAAACAATGACCGGATGGTTTGCGTAACCACCTTCTCCCCCGTTGCCAATCAGGTAAGAAGTGCATGCTGAAACACTGTCCAGTGCTAAACGCAGGTGAATTAAACTTGGACAAACCATTGTTTGCATTCCCAACATTACCAACCTTACCAGAAATTTTGTGGATGACCCACCCCCCCGGGTGGGTCATTTCAAATGTGGGATCTGCATTGTCTGCCCTTAACCATTGAGACAAAAACTTTTCACACAGTGTTAACATTGTATTGAATCAATTTTCTAACTGCAATATCATTAATGTTATATGTTCCATTATCTGCCCTTGTGAATGGATCTATATAGGGCAAACAAATTAAAAAGTGCACATTCAAATCTGTCAACACTGGAGCCGCATCCGTTGTAAAGTGAGAAATGCACCACTGGTGGAGCACTTCGAACTTAAAGGCCATCCGAAAGATTACTTGAGGTTGCAAGTGATTACAGTGATCAGACCCCCACCCAGGGGCACTGACCTGAATTTATTACTGACTAAAGAAGAGATGAAGTGGATACTGCAAATTATCAGCTTACACACTGGCCTGAGCAGAGCAGAGGACTGGACTACTCTTCTTTAACTATACTTGATAGCTACTTTACGTCTGTATAGTGTGAACCGACTTTACTACGGTCCTACATGATAATATGCTCCCATTGGTCGGTTCACAATGTCAACAGATTGACCCAACTTGTTTCTACCCATTGCCCTCAATGTATGTACTACCCCCATATCGCTATGACTGGTGTGTATGTCTTAATTTACTTTGCACATTGGTTTCCCTAGCTGCACGATACTTGTGCACACTATGTGCAATCAATATTACAATGAAGTCGTTTGAGTACTGAGGCAATTGTATATTTTGTATGGAGATAACCCCTCATTTTGCCCCTGTAAGTCTTGATTTCTGAATTTAATTGCTTTACTTTTCAATCTCTCTTGCCTTAAAATCAATATTACAATGATGTTGTTTGAGATCTTATGCAATCGTATGTCTGTTTTTGAGCTAAACCCTCACTTTGTTCCTGTAAGTCTTAATTTTTTAAATTACCTGCTATACTTTCCGATCTCTCTTGCCAATACTAAGATGGCCGCCTTATTTTCCTTCACTCCCAGCATGTATCAGCCAACTTTCAACTGAGAGTTAATTACACGTATGCACACTGCAAACTCTATTTGAACCACAGACGGACATCCAACGCGGTCACCTCATTCGCACATACGGCAGTTGTGAAGATTCTCCTTCATTCACTGTGGATTGAGGGTAGGTGCAGGTTTCCCTCACTCCTTTATTTTCAGAATCACCCCCATTAGGTTTTTTCTTATGTTACATCAATTTCTTTTTTGCAGTTACGTGGTTCTTCCTCCCTAATGGGAACAACACACTCGCGTCTTGGCTCTGTTCCCTATTGGGGATACCATACAAGCTACGGGGCAAATATGCAAAGCCCCCTTTTTGGCAGCCCTTGTTAAAACAATCGATTCCGTAGGTAAGCAGCGAATCAAGCATCACCACCGGGGGCCACATTTTTATGCGCAATTGCACCTTCATGCTCTATTCACCTCCTCTCGTTCAAGATCCGCAGCTGACCGTATTCTCCTGTTTTTTTTAACTTAATCTGAAGTGCCCTAACTTCACCTTGCAGCAGTAAGTTAATGGCAGATTATTACACAAATTCTACTGCCTTGTCTTTTGTAAGTGCTCATTCTTATTGACATTCCATTCTCCTTAGTTTCCTGCGATTGCCTCGGAAACTCATCACCTCAACTTTGGTTGTAAGGTCAGTTTAATTTTTGCTTAAATTATTCCTTGCTATTCACCATTAAGCAATTTTTTCCCCTTTCTAGAACCACTTAGTTCTCACACCCATCACCAGTGCAATGATTTTTCAACACAATTGTAATACAATTCTCGCTAGTATGATGCACGACATCAAAGCATGTACATGCATGGTATGAGAGATCTTTATTTTCCATTTCATTGATCATTATTAAAAGCCTTTATTTTCGACTTCCTTCCCCCATGTTTTCCCTGTCTTCTGGTCACCTGTGCATATTTTCTTTCCCTTTTCCTACATGCATGTTTTAGTCTCAGGCACAAAATTAAGTCCTGATGATGATCCCCATATCTCTAAGTGTGAAATGTCGTTGACGTACAGTACCATAACTATCACAAATGTCTTGGTTCTATAAATTGATAGTATTTGTACTTTTAGCAATTGTGACATAATTATTTTCACAGTCACTACAAAAATGTCTGAGCTGTAAAATAACTTTTCAGTTTTCCTTGTTGTTCCCCACTCACTTCTTTGTTTTTTTGTGTTATATGATTGAATAAATACTTTTCATTTTGAAATTGTGTTGACATAGAACTTATCTTCTATGTTTAATATTTAGTTCTGAAATTATTTGAAGGGACCACTTGTTCCTTTACAATTTCTTGTTATTGCATGGCAGCTCCTGCTCCTACATGTTTCAACTTCAGATGAGATCTCAAGTGTCCACTGCTATCTTTAATTGGCTCCAATATCGAAAACAACTTGAGATTGATGACTAACATCATGCCTCAAACTCAAGCGTGATCTAAAAATGTGCTTCCTAACATTGGTTGTTTATGCAGTTTCCTTTCCTTGGAAACTGCCCTTCCCCCCTCCCCAGGGAATATTTTTTGATTGCATTAAATAGGTTACAATCCCACGTTTGGACCATGACATTTCTTTCCCTTAGTTTGCATCAAGGGTAACTTATAACAAGGTATAACCCCTTGGTAAATAGCACCTCCTCAAAAGGGAGAGGGTTGTACTGCGCCCCCCTAAAAAGGGGGAGTGTTGTGCTGCACCCACCATATTTCAAACGCTGACAGGATAGGTCAGGTGGTTGCAGAGTGGTGTAGAAATGGGGCGTGGCCTCCGATTACCTCTCAGCAATCCCACTGTGTGCGGCATACTGGAGGTAACATGAGGTCTTGTTGGCCCCTAAGGATCCTCAGCAGCCAAGGGAACTTCATCCCCCAACCAGGAGTGTCAACTCGGCAGGACAAAAGCTGAATCTACACTGCTAGGGTTCAGACTAAATGGGTTTAAGCTGAAAATGAACTGAATCCTTAGATCAACACGTCTGCATAGCAAACGTTCAACAATGAGCCATGCTTTCAGCAGCAAAGCTGCCAATAGTGCACCAAGTGCAGCGGCGCCAAGACACAGGGTTATTAGGAGCCCACTGAAGCTACATTACTGCTGTACTTGTATACCCCAGGAATCAGGAGAACTATTTTACTTGGTTTCTTTAGGACCCATGCGACTACCATCTCTTCAGAACATCATGCATCTCAAAGCCAGGTGTGCCAGTACCCTTTGGCATAAGAAGAATGAAATGAGATGAGTTACTGTTACCCAGAAAATTTGATTTTAGTTCAGCATCCAGTTTGACTGCTTCCTTGGAGTTTTGTACACAAAAAAAGATGATAGGCTTCCCTAAATGGCATACGACTTAACTTGGCTGCATTAATGTATCCAACAGACAATAAACCATAAAAAAATGGGTAAAGCCCTAGCAAATGTTAATTTTCAAAGTTGCCTGACCAACCTCCAGGGATTAGCCCATTTGGACACACAAAAGGCTGTGCATAGAATCATGTGTGATGGCTCAGCAGCATAGACTGTTTTCTGTTTGTCTTGATTCCTTGGTCTACCTGACCCTGTAAGGACAGATGCTTGGTAGAGCCAAAATCACCACCGCTATTTCCTTACCGAGATTCATACCAATAATGTCCCAGGCAAAATACAGCTCTAGGAAACTATTCAAGTCATTTCCCACTAGTTTTCCCCAGACTGTATACAAGCCTTCACAACTGCCGTAGGTGATGTGCCTAGATTAACATACTATGGGTATCACTTAGACATCAAAAGATGGAACCCTGTTGACTTGTCAGCATTTGCTCACCAGCTATCAAGGAATAAATACATCGAGCGCTGGATTAGCAGTACTGCCGTGGCTTCGGGAGAGTGAAATATGTTGGCCTCCATCGAAGATCTTCCCCAAACGCACAGATATGCTCATTCCTGTCCTCGCAGTTATGTGTATGCACCATCGGATCCTATTCAGCCCCTCAGTGTTTCCTCTCCACCCACAGAAGTCATACATGAAAGAAAAGAGGAGACAGTCATATACCTATTTTGCAGGAGTGATGCAGCACACCCTCCCCAAACAACTCATCGGCTTAACTAATGCTAATAAGCAACTTGCTAGAGTCCCAAACCATGAATTGCTGGCAAATAGGACAGTAGGGACACGCTTAATTCAGCACATTGCATAATGGTCGGCTTCCTCCAATGGTGCACCCCTTCTCCTTAAGAAGGCTCGATCATCCAAGTGAGGACAAATGTTTATTTCTCGTTAACATCTCTAGGATGGCTTGTGGACATGTGATTGGTTTAAATTGACAATACTAATAGAGTAATAGGAAATGACTCCATGGAGTTATAAGCAGCAAAGAAGTCCAGCAAATATATCACGTAAACCTCCTTAAATCACTCTGAGGTCACTGTAACATGAAACATCATCAAAAGTCTTACTTAATTTGTCACAACTGCAAGTCAATGTGATATTCACAAATGGCAATGCATTCAGCTGTACAATGAAACATGCCTCCCTAATTTATAAAGACGTTTTGCTGCAGAGAATGGTGGGAATGAAAGTATACCTTGCTACTGATAGATTACCTTGAAATGTTCCATGGTACTTCTAAGCACATTGAAATACAGATATCGTATTTAATGCTCTTAGAGATACCTTGAGATGCCCAGTAAACCCAGCATTATATAGGGAACTCATACTGAGTCCCAGACTGCTGTTAAACCTGATATTTTATGCACAGCACCACACATTCCACAATAGAGTGACCTTGAGGCCAAACTGCCAAGTTGACATTGTCTCCTGCAAGCTTTTGATGTGTGAGTTATAATAAAGTAGAAACATATGCTACAGCAATCGGCATGTATAAATCAAGTTTTATATAGTCAAATCAATTTAAATGACTAAGGGTCAGTTTTTGGGCCAAAAAGTTGATGCTTGCACAGTCAATTCTTGAGTCAATTCCCTGTTCATTTGTGGAAAGAGGGGTGTGATAATGCCATTAAGGAATGCACATATATCTTTGTCCCATATGTTGGGCGTTTATATGTAATCTCGGGGGGTACCCAAACCACTTAAAAACGAATGACTCCTCTGACTGATTTCCCACATATACCGCTTTGGAGTGTAGCTGATTTTATTATGCGAAACAAAAATACAAATCACAGTGCAAAAGACTTGGACTCAAGCAAGTGCATTTCTTAGCAATATTGCCATCTATCAAACAATGTACAAAGAGGACCACTGCTTGCACAGACTGGGAAGACAGACAGACAGCATTGCCAAGTCCCAAATTTAAAAGACTAAGAACCAAAAGACTGAGGTTGGCTAAGATGGTGAATTACCTACAACATTTCTTAATGGTAGCTGTTTAAAAAGCCCATTGTACAGCAAGCATGTGATTTAACCAAAGATTGCTGGCCTGAAAATTTGAGCTTGATAGCTTCACAGTCTGGTCATGGAATGTAAGAGCTCAAATGAAGTTGCAAATTTACTTATATTCACTGTCTATTTCTGCACTCTATACATGTATGTTAATTGTATATATTTGTGATGTTCCTTTGTAGACAGTATGTTATATTGTTGTTGTCAAGTTGTATATGTCTTTTTTAACCCCTTCGGTGCTCATGACGGAACGGTTCCGTCATGAGCCACGGTTGAGCTGTGCTCATGACGGAACCGTTCCGTCATGACCACGCCCGCGCAAGAAACCGTCAGCACAGCGGCGGAATTTGCGCAGCATGGAAGGGGTTAAGATTATTAGATGAAAATATATTAATAAAATGAAGTTTTTCACATGAATTCTGTGTACACTGAGTTTGTGATATCATAAGTATGTTGGAATAGGTCTTGGTATTTACTTGTCCAACTGTTGCCCAGGGATGTTATTTTTCAGAATCATAAGGCCATAGAAACCATGTGCTCCCCTTGAAGAACGCAAAAACAACAATTGATGGACAGAATGCAGAACAATGTCATACATTCACCCCAGTACAGAGATCTGGGCCTAAATCCATCGTTTTTTTGCTCACCATGCCATTCCAGTTTGAACCCAGCCATATGCAAATCAGTCTTGACCCTGTGCCCCATGGGAACAGTCCAGCCCGAACTGCCAAGCCAGGTCCTCCCTGGACTGGAAACAAGCATCCTAGGACCGGTTTCAGGCTTTCAGCCCTCGTCAGCCAGGATAGCCTGATTCCAGTGGCATGGAGAGCAAGGGACTCACGTCTGAGCATACCCTTCCCACTCGGGGTGACAAATGCAAAAACAACAATTGATGGACAGAATGCAGAACAATGTCATACATTCACCCCAGTACAGAGATCTGGGCCTAAATCCATCGTTTTTTTGCTCACCATGCCATTCCAGTTTGAACCCAGCCATATGCAAATCAGTCTTGACCCTGTGCCCCATGGGAACAGTCCAGCCCGAACTGCCAAGCCAGGTCCTCCCTGGACTGGAAACAAGCATCCTAGGACCGGTTTCAGGCTTTCAGCCCTCGTCAGCCAGGATAGCCTGATTCCAGTGGCATGGAGAGCAAGGGACTCACGTCTGAGCATACCCTTCCCACTCGGGGTGACAAATGCAAAAACAACAATTGATGGACAGAATGCAGAACAATGTCATACATTCACCCCAGTACAGAGATCTGGGCCTAAATCCATCGTTTTTTTGCTCACCATGCCATTCCAGTTTGAACCCAGCCATATGCAAATCAGTCTTGACCCTGTGCCCCATGGGAACAGTCCAGCCCGAACTGCCAAGCCAGGTCCTCCCTGGACTGGAAACAAGCATCCTAGGACCGGTTTCAGGCTTTCAGCCCTCGTCAGCCAGGATAGCCTGATTCCAGTGGCATGGAGAGCAAGGGACTCACGTCTGAGCATACCCTTCCCACTCGGGGTGACAAATGCAAAAACAACAATTGATGGACAGAATGCAGAACAATGTCATACATTCACCCCAGTACAGAGATCTGGGCCTAAATCCATCGTTTTTTTGCTCACCATGCCATTCCAGTTTGAACCCAGCCATATGCAAATCAGTCTTGACCCTGTGCCCCATGGGAACAGTCCAGCCCGAACTGCCAAGCCAGGTCCTCCCTGGACTGGAAACAAGCATCCTAGGACCGGTTTCAGGCTTTCAGCCCTCGTCAGCCAGGATAGCCTGATTCCAGTGGCATGGAGAGCAAGGGACTCACGTCTGAGCATACCCTTCCCACTCGGGGTGACAAATGCAAAAACAACAATTGATGGACAGAATGCAGAACAATGTCATACATTCACCCCAGTACAGAGATCTGGGCCTAAATCCATCGTTTTTTTGCTCACCATGCCATTCCAGTTTGAACCCAGCCATATGCAAATCAGTCTTGACCCTGTGCCCCATGGGAACAGTCCAGCCCGAACTGCCAAGCCAGGTCCTCCCTGGACTGGAAACAAGCATCCTAGGACCGGTTTCAGGCTTTCAGCCCTCGTCAGCCAGGATAGCCTGATTCCAGTGGCATGGAGAGCAAGGGACTCACGTCTGAGCATACCCTTCCCACTCGGGGTGACAAATGCAAAAACAACAATTGATGGACAGAATGCAGAACAATGTCATACATTCACCCCAGTACAGAGATCTGGGCCTAAATCCATCGTTTTTTTGCTCACCATGCCATTCCAGTTTGAACCCAGCCATATGCAAATCAGTCTTGACCCTGTGCCCCATGGGAACAGTCCAGCCCGAACTGCCAAGCCAGGTCCTCCCTGGACTGGAAACAAGCATCCTAGGACCGGTTTCAGGCTTTCAGCCCTCGTCAGCCAGGATAGCCTGATTCCAGTGGCATGGAGAGCAAGGGACTCACGTCTGAGCATACCCTTCCCACTCGGGGTGACAAATGCAAAAACAACAATTGATGGACAGAATGCAGAACAATGTCATACATTCACCCCAGTACAGAGATCTGGGCCTAAATCCATCGTTTTTTTGCTCACCATGCCATTCCAGTTTGAACCCAGCCATATGCAAATCAGTCTTGACCCTGTGCCCCATGGGAACAGTCCAGCCCGAACTGCCAAGCCAGGTCCTCCCTGGACTGGAAACAAGCATCCTAGGACCGGTTTCAGGCTTTCAGCCCTCGTCAGCCAGGATAGCCTGATTCCAGTGGCATGGAGAGCAAGGGACTCACGTCTGAGCATACCCTTCCCACTCGGGGTGACAAATGCAAAAACAACAATTGATGGACAGAATGCAGAACAATGTCATACATTCACCCCAGTACAGAGATCTGGGCCTAAATCCATCGTTTTTTTGCTCACCATGCCATTCCAGTTTGAACCCAGCCATATGCAAATCAGTCTTGACCCTGTGCCCCATGGGAACAGTCCAGCCCGAACTGCCAAGCCAGGTCCTCCCTGGACTGGAAACAAGCATCCTAGGACCGGTTTCAGGCTTTCAGCCCTCGTCAGCCAGGATAGCCTGATTCCAGTGGCATGGAGAGCAAGGGACTCACGTCTGAGCATACCCTTCCCACTCGGGGTGACAAATGCAAAAACAACAATTGATGGACAGAATGCAGAACAATGTCATACATTCACCCCAGTACAGAGATCTGGGCCTAAATCCATCGTTTTTTTGCTCACCATGCCATTCCAGTTTGAACCCAGCCATATGCAAATCAGTCTTGACCCTGTGCCCCATGGGAACAGTCCAGCCCGAACTGCCAAGCCAGGTCCTCCCTGGACTGGAAACAAGCATCCTAGGACCGGTTTCAGGCTTTCAGCCCTCGTCAGCCAGGATAGCCTGATTCCAGTGGCATGGAGAGCAAGGGACTCACGTCTGAGCATACCCTTCCCACTCGGGGTGACAAATGCAAAAACAACAATTGATGGACAGAATGCAGAACAATGTCATACATTCACCCCAGTACAGAGATCTGGGCCTAAATCCATCGTTTTTTTGCTCACCATGCCATTCCAGTTTGAACCCAGCCATATGCAAATCAGTCTTGACCCTGTGCCCCATGGGAACAGTCCAGCCCGAACTGCCAAGCCAGGTCCTCCCTGGACTGGAAACAAGCATCCTAGGACCGGTTTCAGGCTTTCAGCCCTCGTCAGCCAGGATAGCCTGATTCCAGTGGCATGGAGAGCAAGGGACTCACGTCTGAGCATACCCTTCCCACTCGGGGTGACAAATGCAAAAACAACAATTGATGGACAGAATGCAGAACAATGTCATACATTCACCCCAGTACAGAGATCTGGGCCTAAATCCATCGTTTTTTTGCTCACCATGCCATTCCAGTTTGAACCCAGCCATATGCAAATCAGTCTTGACCCTGTGCCCCATGGGAACAGTCCAGCCCGAACTGCCAAGCCAGGTCCTCCCTGGACTGGAAACAAGCATCCTAGGACCGGTTTCAGGCTTTCAGCCCTCGTCAGCCAGGATAGCCTGATTCCAGTGGCATGGAGAGCAAGGGACTCACGTCTGAGCATACCCTTCCCACTCGGGGTGACAAATGCAAAAACAACAATTGATGGACAGAATGCAGAACAATGTCATACATTCACCCCAGTACAGAGATCTGGGCCTAAATCCATCGTTTTTTTGCTCACCATGCCATTCCAGTTTGAACCCAGCCATATGCAAATCAGTCTTGACCCTGTGCCCCATGGGAACAGTCCAGCCCGAACTGCCAAGCCAGGTCCTCCCTGGACTGGAAACAAGCATCCTAGGACCGGTTTCAGGCTTTCAGCCCTCGTCAGCCAGGATAGCCTGATTCCAGTGGCATGGAGAGCAAGGGACTCACGTCTGAGCATACCCTTCCCACTCGGGGTGACAAATGCAAAAACAACAATTGATGGACAGAATGCAGAACAATGTCATACATTCACCCCAGTACAGAGATCTGGGCCTAAATCCATCGTTTTTTTGCTCACCATGCCATTCCAGTTTGAACCCAGCCATATGCAAATCAGTCTTGACCCTGTGCCCCATGGGAACAGTCCAGCCCGAACTGCCAAGCCAGGTCCTCCCTGGACTGGAAACAAGCATCCTAGGACCGGTTTCAGGCTTTCAGCCCTCGTCAGCCAGGATAGCCTGATTCCAGTGGCATGGAGAGCAAGGGACTCACGTCTGAGCATACCCTTCCCACTCGGGGTGACAAATGCAAAAACAACAATTGATGGACAGAATGCAGAACAATGTCATACATTCACCCCCATCACCACCCTCTTTTGTACTTCCTTGAAGAACAGCATCAATAATGGCAGTGTCAATATCCACCAAGAGCATAACCCATTTTATCAATTGTGCTAAAGTAGGGATAGAAACACATTTTAAGTGTTTTCTGAATTAAACTGGAAGTTGTGAAACAGAGGACCTTCTCAAATGACAAATTTTCTATTAATAAACCTTAAAATGGTTGCCCACATACAGCTTTGGTTGTATACGAAAATCAGGATTAGAAAAATTTACAAAATGTCTTTACATTCTTTCACATATGTTAAAATAAATGTCTACATGAGTACATAGTCTAGTTTAGACAGCAAGTGTTCTTACATCAAGCAAACACATCTTAATTATCTAGACAGGAAATAAACATATTAGAAACTAGCATTAGCATCCCACAATTGACTGTGCTTGGGATTAGGAAGTTTACAAAAACATACACCATTCAATAGATGACGAATCAATGGATTTTCACTAATTAGCTTACCTGTTACAGGTAAATGGTGCATAGAAATCACTGAATTATATGTATTAACCAAATTATAAGTTCTATACATTTTACCTTAACTGTCCAGAGAAGGTAAAACAAATCAAAATCAAGGGCACCTCTTCTAAAATGGGACCGGCAAACTTTCCCAGGCACCAGCTTGACCAAACGGTCCTGGCTGAGTAAAAGGCATTAAAGGTTCCTGGGGCCCAACATTTTCATATGTATTCTGCAGCCTCTGCCAAATTTTCTGGGGGTCTGCATTTGTCCTTGTGAATTGAGGAGAAGATTGGGAAAGGACAGTATGAGGAATGGCCAATCCACTGCTAGCTCTGGTAGGATTGAATATCAATCTTGGGATTCCGAAAAGGTGGCAATAAATATGATTGGTTTCTGGAGTCTGATCTGGGCTAACATCATACTTGTGAGAAATTGGGTTATTGGTTGAGGGGAGTAAAACCCTACTCAAGCAACAACCACAATCCCAGTCAGGGTGAGCCACAAAACCTGTGCTTATCCCTCTGGTAGATTGGCACACAAGCAGTCAGGCTAAACGTAGCGGTGATGTGCAAAGTATTTACGCTGCATACAGACAGTAACAAATTGAAAGCACAACACAAGAAAAATCGCACAACTTAGAAACATAGAGTAAAATATTATGAATTATTTGACATTAAAAGAACAAAAATCCAATCAGTAGAACCAGAGATATGCAATTTTAAAGATGTTAGGTATGTGTAGCGCCTAAAAGCAGAAAGCGCCACTCGTGGTTATCTGGCTGTGCTAGATCCTGTGAAAGTCACAATTTCAGGCCATCTGTGATGGAGTGTGGGCCCAATACAATGACCTGGCTAGTCCAGCTGAAAAAGTTACCTTCTCATGTCCGGCACGAAGAGGCAATTTCGCGGTGGTGGGCATCGTGGATGGTCGTTTGCTGGAGCTTTGAGTTGTATGTCACCGTGAGCTGTCAATGCTGTAGCACGAAAGGAAGATCTCACAAAGCATTTGCTGTAGTGCGAGTAGTCAAATCCCTGACCTTCCCACTGGTGGTCATCGCAAGCAGCAAGATCTTGGCGCAAACAAGCCGGTTCGCAGTCGCGAAGAGCTAACAACCTTCAGGCTTTCTCCTTCTTTGAGGAGGAGTGCACTCTGATGCCAACCAAGGGTCCATGAGCTGGGGTGGTGCCTCTTGGGGATAAGGGACTCACTCTTGCAGAGGCCAGCAGGCAGGTTCTGTTGCAGGTCCAGGCAGGGCTGGCATCAACAGGTCAGCTGGGCAGTTGCGGGCAGCCTCTGGAGCTTGTTGGGTCCCTGTAGCCCAGATAGGACGTCATTCAGCTCACCCTTGGTGTCACTCAGGTAGCCTGGGATGTAGGTAGCAGGCCCAGTCATCCTCTCAGACAGCTGGGCAGGCTATGAGCAGCAGGACAGTCATCCAGCAGAAGGGCAGCTATTCTTCTGCAGTATCCACAGGTCCAAGAGTGTTCTGAGGGTCCAATATTTAAACATGGTGCCAGTTCTCTGAGGTGGGAGAAACTACTAGACTTCCTCCACACAACTGGTTCTGGAATTTTCCTCCTCCCTACCCTGGCTCCAAGGCACCTGGAGTCACATAAGGCTAAAAAGAAGTTTTTGTGTGTGTACTAAGGCGGCTTATTTGCGGGGCAAGTATAGTTGATGACAGCTCCACCCCTGCCATCAGGACAGGTGCCCATCCTTCCAACACCCAGTTCCCCTTTGTGATACTGTAAGGGAGGAGTTGCCGGAGTGCTGGAGATACCTGGAATGCCAATCTACAACCAAATTGAGATTGTCATTGAGTTATTCTGCTAACACTGATAAATTCAGTTGAAGACAAAACTCCCAAAAACTCATTGCTAGTCATGCCAATGGTCTGGACTTTGCAACTCCCCGCACCAATGGTTTATATCTGACCACTCTCAAATAGTATGTGTGGAACAGGGAACAGAATCAAACAACTTACTTTGTCTTTTTCAAAGATTCAATTGGCAAAGAGACAACAAGTATTTCTAGATAATATATGTGCTTGTAAGACTCCTCTATTGGCCATGTGCTCCCAGTTGAGAATTGACCACACTGGATGCCCCATCTTAGATCTGAAGCTAATACTAGATCAAAGGTGGAAGCAAAAATGGCCCATCGGGGAGTCTAGATGGTCTAGCCACAATTGGAGTTCTAATCTAGAGTCTGCATCTACAGCAATTACATTTGAATAAAAAAAAACTTCCAGAGTTGGAAAAATGTTAACCTCTGCAGAGCTTGATAATGCAGAAGTCCTGGAAAAACTCTTTCTGTCGGAGAGGACAAAATTCCCACTGTTCTGGCTGACATGATGAGGGAGGTTAAAGACTTGTGAACAATTGGAGATATCTTGGAATTTAATGCATTGACTTTGATTTGGGAAGTTTATGAATGGACTCATCTGAATTTATCAGGATCCAGAGCAACTCAATCTGTCTCCACCGAGTTAAGTTTCCATTTTCAAAACAAAGTCTAAATCCCGAAGGAGATTGGTTGTATCATTTATCTGTTGACAAATAACAAAATGTGTCTGTGCTTAATCAATGTGATGTCTGTCTAACTGATTAATCATATCTCTTGGGATTTCAGTGATAAAAACACTGGCTTCATAATCTCTATAAAGCCCCAATGACAGACTGAAAGATAGATGGGTGAGCTGATAAGTTTGGTTGCTTCATTGAAACTTTGGAAATTTCCTGCACTTCAGGTAAATTGGGACCATAAGGTAATCATCTTCGAGATCTAGATGAAGAATCCAGTTTCATTGGGATAGGGAATCCCCTAGATGAATGACAGTCCAAGCTTTCAAATGGTGGTAAACGGTGAATTGGTTGGAATGTTTGAGCTTTATCATTAGGTACATTTTGTTCTGAGCAAAACAATTATGCTTGGAAATCCAAAAGGATATATAAAACCTTCCTGAATTGCCCCTTTTTGTAAAAGAGACTGTATTCCTTGAGACCTTAGGCCCGCTAAAATTTGAGGTAAAACTACAGTTTGAAGCAGACATCTTTGAAAAATAGCTGCATAAATCTCTATGAAATAACCCTGGACTGAAGCTTAAACCCAAGGATCCACTGTGATACTTCACCACAATGGAAGGAAGTTTGCTATCCGACCTCTGATGAAGTGATGGCCAGAAATTAAATGTATTGTTCCCTTTATTTTCTCTTTGCACGTGGGCACCATACTGTCTGAACTTCCGGCTTCTTTGATGGAAAAACTGGGGATTTTAATTCTTGGTTGAGGAGTTGCAACATCAGAATGGTTGAGAACTTGAGAATAGGCCAGAAAAGTGGCTCCTACCTATGCCTGCACTGACATAATCACCCTTGCCAAAGACTCTTGTTAAAGACTATTGAGCCTAGTTCAGCAAGAGAAATGTGGTTACATATTTAAATCATTGATGAGTATTAACACAGTGCATTTGCCTCTATACCTGAATCCACAACTGCCATATTTCCCAAACTAGAATCAATTTTCGACAGGAGGGATTTTCAGAGATCGTGTGGCATGACTGGGCTGGCATTTCTTAGTAGGCAAATCGCACTTTGAGCCCATGTAGTTTAACCTCTTTGGTGATGTCCAAAATCTGAATTAGGAGTTTCTGAAAATATTTCTCATTTGGGACAGGGATGACCTGTTATACTAAAGTATATAGAAAAGGCACTTAAATTGTCTTTAAATAATAGATGTGATAGGGTTCAATAGATTTGTCAATAGATTTGTCTACATATACCCATTACCACTAAGCGTTAAACACTGCAGGGAAGAGGAGGTTGCCACCTCCAAGAAAGACAGAATATACTTCCCAAAAGAGCTTGGTGGAGTTTCCTGGTTGTGCTACTCTCAAGTGATGTGCTCATTAAGAGACTGCCAGACAGAAGAGGACTCATTGAGCGCAGCATCAGCAAGAAGGTCTTCACTTTTTTACTGGAGCCGTGCCTTCTAATTGGTTGTGCAGATCAGAAGGCTCAGTATGACTGCCACAAAGGTGATGTAGTGTACAAAAACAATGGGGCGACCCTGTGTCCCTCAGAACCTGGGTATGTATAAAGAGAACTACAAATGGTTCTGTTGGGTAAGAGAATTGCTTTCAAAGATACGAGAATTTAATCATGAAAAGACATTATGAAAACATGAAATAACTTTCTTTACACATTAATTAGGAACACAGAAGACAAACGATTTTGTCAGAGATGTAAATTTCTACTTTTTCTCTAGATCATATATTCAACATAAGGCTGTCAAAGGTTGAGGGACATAAGTGACATGAAATCAAGTGAATAAAGTGACTGAGGGACATAGGTAAATCAACAATACACAAAGATATATACATATATCACTAGGGGGACCCGTCCAATTCCATTATTAATTTAGTGTCTCTGGAGCAAGCAGAACACTTTAATAAATATTCGGACCAGTAGACCTAATGTACTTTGACTAGTGAGGACGTCAATATTTTGACCCTGATGTATGCGTGATTAGAAAAGCGTAATGGTGGGTCTTCTTCAGGACAAGGAAAATAGATGATAGCCACCTTTAACTGGTATTTGAGGATGCCTCTGAGTACTGAATTAATTAACCTGAGGACCAGGGTTGCAAGATCTCATCATCCTTGCAACAGAAAAAGAAGCACACCAGAAAGGTTGCGATCTTGGAAACGACGAATCGAGGTCTGTTTAAGGGGCTGGTTTCAAAGACCATTTTACCATCGGGTAGTGAGGGAGGGCTTTTCACTGATTGCAGCACTCCACAATTATCCCAAGGTCTGCAGTCTCACCGAAGTTTCATCTCAAGATCCTTTCAATATGAGCTGCCAGTTTGCATTGCAGAGTCTCCGCAAGGTGAGGCAAAAAGTTGTGGGAAAACTAAGTATTACTCCCCCCAGCATCAAAGAGGGGACAAAGGAAATGGCGCTGAGCAATGCCCCGACTGTGAAAGACCAACTGCCGGTCACGGGACTGCACCATGCAACCAAAAAGAAAGCAGTTGCCCACTGACAGAAATGATAAGTGTAAGAAATAACAGTCTTTCACAAAGTCAATTACAATCAGTAAGTGCACAAAAAGAAACTAAACGGTAAGAACACTAATCATGCCAAAATGATTACAATACTTATCTTGACTGCAAGAAGCAAGAAAAGAGGAATGCCTGCTGTCAGTCAAGAGTATGTACAGTGTATGTCTTATTAGTTCACTGCATTTTCTTTCTTATTGGCCCATTTCATGTTTGGCGTTAGAGAAGCTGTAGTGTTTTCAGTTTTTCATGACTGCTGATGTGTAATTAAAGCAAAGGACATAAAATCGAATGCGACAACAAATTTATTGCTGCGCTTTGGGTCTTTACAAATACACATAGGTTTGGTTGCATGAAGCCCAAACAGACAAGCAATGAAGGAGCAAGAGATAGCTTGATACTCTGCTTTGGACTGTGATCTCTAAGACTCTGCCCTTTAAGACAATGGCATGCACTCATGCATCAAAGTACAAAAAGGCTATTCTTGCCTGCACATTTTCACCACTTGGGTTGTCTGCAGAAGCGCACACATTAGAATAACACACAGAGTTGAAAGAGACCACTACCATAAGACATTCAAAATAAATATTAAGATTTTTAAAAACCAGCACCATGTAAATCTCCAGGAAGAGGTCAATCTAGTAAAAATGCAGCCACACCAACCAACATGTGTAATCATTATAAAAATGGAGCTGCGTGATTGAAACATTAGCACTGACCCAGATAATTCCAAAATGCAGAACAAACTGATTATTTTAAAAACTAAGAAATTATGGTATACGTCCCTACCTAGATCCTGAAAAAGAGAACCGAGTAAATGAAAGAGAAACCCAATATAGCAACACAAGTATCTGTGGAAAAAGGAAGAAATAATCACATTAAAGAGAAATTATAATCACATGATCATAAAGGCGAAAAGTGGCATAAAGAATCACCAAAGTATCCAGTATTTGGTCCTAACAGTTCCTGCCAATTATTGAACTGTATTAATAATTTGTATACTACAAAAAAGTTCAATAAGGCAGGGAATCATAATCCGCTTAACAGTTGGGAAAAGTACATTATACAATTCTCTGGGACCTATTCACAAAGATAAATTTACACATGATCAAATCTAAAAATGAAAATGTGCGTGTACATATTATAGTAAATGTACTACTTTTGGCTATTTACCAAGTCTTCACCCCCTGAAACAGTGAGTGGAGCCAAATTTACGAGTGTGAAGTTACTACTAGTAAGGTTTTACACATAGGTGGAAGTCTCCAACACCGGGACCGAGCACTCTCTACAGTCAAGTATAGGGATTTTTTTTTTAAAGTTTATTAAACTTCCAAAAAAATAGTACAAGTATTTTGATGGTAAATAATATTGTAAAATGATTTCATATATTTATTTTAAATGTAGACCAAAATGCTAAATAAAATAAAATATTGTTTTAAATATTTAGTTTTGAACAAATCCCACCTTATATATATTTATATCTATTTATGATGCATTACAAATTACTAAAAGGTGTGTAGAGAATTAATTAAATTATTTAAACAGCTACATTTATTTTTAAGTTTAAAAATGTATTATGAATATATAATTTTTAACATTCAATTAAATGATTGTATATTTTAAAAGGTTGAAAGAAATTAATATATTCCAACATTATTCCATTTGGGGATCAATTTTAAGTCCTTGCCTACATTATGTTTTATGAGAGGGTATTGCAGTACCTGTGAGATGCCATGTGTGTTTCCAAATTTACTCCATAGAAGGGCTGAAGTACATTTGCAACTTTTTTGTGGCATTTTGTGCTAAAGACACTTTCGAAGTGTAGTTTGTGAATAGCAATAGACTTATCCTTTTGTGGGTGGCTGTTTGTCTTTGCAAGTCCCTCCCTAAGCCCCTCCTTTCCCCTCTCTAAACTACTCCTTACTCTTCACTAAACTCCTCCCATTTTGTGATAAATAATGCCCATTTTCCCATCACTCCACCTGGTGCGTTTCACATTTACTAATAAGCAGTAGTAGTAATTCATGCGTGGAGATTTCAAAAGATAGAAAACATAGGATAGATAAAAGCCGATATTTACACCTGTATGATTTTGAATAACATTTTATAGTATATGAGTTGTACTACTCACGGATTACAAAGTGCAGTTTGAGACTAGGCCCCTATGTCTCTTTACAACCCCATCCTTTCAATTAATTGAAAACAGACTATTGGGATTGTAGTCCACTGTTTAGAAATTGTCAAGTAATAAATCTATCAAAAGGCAGAAGACTCAACCGCACTCCAGAACTCAAGGGGACTTACAGCCCTATTAAGAGAGAATGTTGAATAATGGGCAAGAGATCTTACTGCATTACTTGATTATTACTTTACCTCTACTGGCATTCCATCTTTCTGGCAGCACTCCATACTGCACCCCATGGAAAGTTTCTCACTATAGACCTCAAGATATCGGTCAATTTCCCTTTTGGATATTGAAGCTTTATATTATGCTTGAGATCGCATTCATTTGGAAAAACTGGGAATTTGGGTGAATCCTCCTTTGATACTGCGAGGCATCCAAACTCTCTAATCCAATTTATAGGTACATATAAGCCTACTTCCAGAGGATTTCCACAAGATTGAGGAGGGATGCGTCCTTCGACCCTCCTTTTCAACCTATATGTGTAAGAGAGGGGTAATGTCCTGCACAGTGTCAACTCTCACCTAACCAGGTTGGTGGGGGGCTGTCAATTTTGCAATATGCTGATGACATCATTATGTTTTGTAGGAAATATATAGGCATCCAAAGAGAGCTGCAAGACTTGGAGGATTAATATAAAGGCAACAAATTAGAGATGGATACAAACAAAACTAGAATTTTCAATGATTGACCACAAGTTAAAAACTCCAGTCATGGAAATATCTCAAACTATGGGTTCCTGAAAGAGGAGGACATCACCGTTGTCTTGTAGCCTTGAAATCTCAAAGTTTATTCCTTAAGACTGCCATCCTTACCCTGGATAAAGAGCTAAGAGGTACTGCGCTGTGACATTTTCTAAAAGTGATTAAAGCCAAATCAATGCTCATTCTATTGGTCCAGCGCTGGACCAACCTCTTACCACTGATTATCCAATAGGTCTTTTATTTATCGATGGAGAGATTAAGGGATTTAGCATTAGCCGAAACACATCTAATTAACAGTGAAACCCAACAGGCTACACAATAAGAACTAGGAATCAGAGAATAAAGTTTAAAGGTTTAATTACAAGTTAACAGTCAGGATAATGTAAATGAATCTCAATACCATGCTGTAGAGATACAGGAGAACAACAGGATAGCAAACCTCCAAAAGAAGTTCAGGCGCATCAGCATGAGGCAAACAAGAAGTTAAGCAACAGCAATACAGAAAATTGACAGTAGAATCCGGTGCTCAAGGAAGAGTCTCCGATCCTCTCTCTTAAACATGAGTGATGTCTAAAGCATTTGATGTGGAGTCTAAACCATCATGGGTAATTAAATCTAAAGGGGTCTCAAAACGTTGGGAAAATGCAGAACAACAGAAGGTATCAATATTGCAGAAACTTGTTCAAGAGTCTTCTAGGGATAAGGAAATAAGTGTTAGCCTAAGCCACACACAGCAATGAATCATTGGAACATTCATAGAGGTCTGTACATCTCAAAGTCCAAAGAAAATTGGCCAACATCAACCTGGGAGAACACCAGTTAATACCACGCAATTCTTCTGGGCAACACTCTTTGTTCACACCATCAGGGGCTCCATTGTTCTTTCCATTCTCCCATTGTGAGCTGCAACATTAGCAGATGCTCCCAGACCAGTCCTGTGAACGATATCTACCTTGATACCTGCAACTGTCAATTAATGCTCTGGCTCTCCATGTTCTTTGTCAACGTTCTCTTCTCTGGCTCTCTATCACTAGTACAGTGTTACATCTATTCTCAACCTAACAAACCATGTGAACGTACCTGCAAGGAAAAAGACACACAATCAGAAATGGAAAAACAGTATTTTATGCAGAAAGAAACACAGGTCTACTCATGTAAAGCTTAAACGTATTATTCAATGGTGCACATTAATATGTGTCATCTGTGCACATGTAACTACAAATAAATGAAAAATGGTAGTACACAAATTCAGAACTAGATTCATGTTGCAGTTTAAGAAAATGTGATGTAACTTTGAATACGAGTAGAAATGTGACTCAGAATTACATATTGCAAGTTCAAATATGAAAACATTAGGGCACACGTCTGCATAAATCGTTCTCGTTTCTGAAGTCAATTCATTTTAGTAGTGTGAGGATGGTTTTATTCAATCTCTAAAGACTACATTTCATTTTAATAAGGTTAAGGCACACAATATATATGATTTTTTAGTTCTACAGTGAATGCACTTCAGTACTGAATTTAAGTGCAACTCTTTACATTACAAACTTTGGGACACACAAAATAAGTAGTGGTAAGTGTGCATATATATTTGGTATTTGTGATGTGTAAGGGTGGAATTCAAATAAACTGCTCCACTATCATTTAATAATCACGTCTACCACAGGAAGCTATCGGAGTGAATAAACACAGAACAGTGCAGTGTTCATAGGAGACTCTTCCAGTTTTCAAATAAAACAATACAAGCAGAAATTAGCTTTTAATTCCAGCGTATTAAACAAATTTACGGCAAGCAGGCAAGTTTTGCAGAAGCTTGGCATTGTATACAGCAGCACTTTAAGTGGTGTCAGATTATTACTGTGGGACAAGTTGCACGCGCCAAACAGTTCACAGGAACACCCCTGAAAAGGCTACCTTTGAAAAGAAATAATCTCACATGCATCGGTTTTAACCAGGATTCGGCCTCGCCTCTAACCACAATCAAAGCTGTGATCAGTGAAAACATTTACATTATTTTTACAATGAATATGAGGCTTGTGCATCAAGGAACATGCATGGTTACTGCTAAGTTCTTATTCATTTGATCATACGAAACAGTACATTGGCATTCGTAGCAGTTTAGCTCAAAGAATACAATTAATTAGAATGCGTATTTCTGTTGGACAAATTTCAATGTAAGAAAATGCCTAATAAATCTATCCTCCAGTGTCGGAACTGTAATGCATACAAAAGACACTATGTCGCATGCTGTGCTGTTGCTTTTCTTTCTAAACGGTTTCCATAATCATGTAATTAGGATAAAATCATATATCAGAACGACCACCCTAAATAGGGCAGATATTCTGACATATATTGACCGATGGCCAGTGGCAGCTCCTCCACTAAGGCGGAGGAAAACCGCCCCACTGAGCAATTCAAAGCGGAAATATAAAATGATAACGCAACGTTACTATCATTTTATTTACCCTTACTGGCTCAGTTGGTTGGGGGAGGTAGGGTGGGGCTGGGCTGTTTAGAGCTGGGAGAGGAGTGGTAGGCACTTCCCAAGTGTGCATGACATTTTTTGGCCAGGCCTCTCAGGCTGGCTAAACAGTCATGCACACCTTGCATGTTCTCCACCCAGGCTGCACTACAGCCTGGGTGGAGAACATGCACAGCTTCACAGCACCTGCCGGAGCGCTGAACTACGGTGTTCAGACCAAGCCCAACGCTGTTGTAAGACAGCATTGTGATGTGACAGGGGAGTCTGGGAGGCTGTGTGGTTCCTGGTTCCTGCTGCCCAGGAAAGAGGACAGAGGAAAGGCGGAGGCTGGCTGTATCCAGCTAAGTGTTTTTTTTTATTCCCTATGCTCCACCCCCGCGTCCCCTGCCCCCTACCCCATTTGGTAGTAGCCTCTACTGCTGATGGCCCTCTTGCAGATAGGCTGTCAGTAAAAGGCTTCCACCATCTTAGCAAGCGGAGGTTCTGCATTTAAAACCCTTGCACTTCCCAGACATACAATATAGCAGGTGAACTGCGAATTTGATAGGGGAGCGCGTTATTTTGACACTGACACTTGGACTTTGGCAGCTTCACCGGCATTACCGGCACCTTAGGGGCATCAGCAGGAGGCACCTGCGTTTTACTGGCAGCAACTTGGGGACTTCAACAACCATCGTCCCTTGCGCTGTGAGAGCGCCAACGCATGCAGCCAGCGCCAGGCGGCACATAAGAGCTGCTGCGGGCTCCTGCGGGGCGGGAGCGCGTTATTTTGACACTGACACTTGGACTTTGGCAGCTTCACTGGCATTACCGGCATCTTTGGGGCATCAGCAGGAGGCACCTGCGGTTCACCGGCGGCGGCTTGGGGACTTCAACAACCATCATCCCTTGCGCTGTGAGAGCGCCAACGCATGCAGCCAACGCCCGGCGGTGCATAAAAGCTGCTGCGGGCTCCCGCAGTGCGGTACGAGCGCGGGCGTGCCCGGGCCGTGCCCGGACAAAGCCTGAGGCAAGGGCGGGCCCATCAGAACCCGAAGGAGGCCGGGCTGGGCCACACCATTTGGTTCGTGTACTGGGCAGGATTCATCCATTACGCGATATTGGCCGTTGCTGTGGAAACCAACATTTTGGCTGAAACTTGCCATATAAGGTATAGGACGATCATAGAATTGTTTTGTGTGTAAAATCAGAAAAAGTAATACCACCTACATTATTATGGCGCAAAAAGATTTAACCAAGAAGAAATCGCTAGTAGGCCAAGGGATGGTAGGCACACTTGATGCTTTTCTTCAGAGGGCTGAATCAGTCCTCATCCATTTTTTTTTTTTAAGTTTAAAGAGGATTTTATTGAAGAATGAAAAAAGTTGCAGTACAATAATAATATACATATATGATAAAAAATACATTATAAATCGGATCAGAGCAATGGAAGAGGTAGAGATAGAAAGAGAAAGAAGAAAAGAGGGAAAGAAAAAGGGATATCATCAAAAACATATTACAGCAATATATTAAATAAGTGGTAGTATAAGGAGCAAATATGATTTCATAATACAGGAATTATTATGTAACAAGAAATAGAGCAAATTGGTAAAGTTACCTATAATAGTACTATCAGAATTATTAACAAGAACAAAAGCATCAAGGGGGTTTAGATACTTCTTCTCTGCAGGGGTTGTGTAAGGGAATGGATTGGGCAGACACACTTAGAAAAGAGGTAACGGGTAGCCATAATAGGTCTCTTTTAATCGCAAGGGAGATAGGATAGACATATGCTCTATCTAGCCTATGGTTATAACAAACCCCATACCACCATGCTTGATAGGAAATAAGGGAAGTATCTTTCCAAGCTTTCGTGATTTGTTGAAATGCCACAGCAAGAAGGAGGTCAACAATGGAGGTATCAGTGTTGGAGGGGGACCATATTTGTGAGAGACTCCCAAGAAAAATATGAGAAAAAGAAAAGGGGAAATTGGTAGAAAAAAATGGAATTAATTTGTCGCCAAACTTTGCCCCAAAAAAGTTGAACAGCAGGGCAAGTAAACAACATGTGGTTAAGATCAGCCACTAAAGCCGAACAGGACCAACAGCTGGACGGGATAGAGGGGTCAATGAGGTGCAGTTTGGATGGGGTAATTAAAAGTCGATTGTATATAAAAAATAGCGTTTGGGTTGTGTTCGCCGCTCTAGATGACTTCCTTATTTTGATCCAAATGTTATCCCAAGTAGTAAGAGGAAAACAATCCCCTAAATCTGATTCCCAGGCACATTCCACAGAAGATTTCGTTCGATTAGCAGACGTATCTCGTAATTTTTTATAGATTTGAGAAGCCGACGGAGAAGAGTGCAAAGATGGTAAGGAAATGAGAGAGGAATTGTGTTGAATGGAAGTATCCGTAAGGGCATCCAAAGTAGCCTGAGCCGCCGATTTTAATAGAATATAATCAGTCCTCATCCATGAGATCGCCCTTACAGAGTGCAGACTCTCTCTCGAGCCACATCAAGTCCAACCGCAACCACCACACTTACAACCCGATATTTCTGGCTGCTTAACTATGGGTGTCCATCTCAATCCCGAACCCTCTGTCAAGCCCCCATCACCCCTATCAACCCTTATTCCGCCCCTTCAGGTTCCTGTGCCAAGTGCTGCCCCTCCCCCTCTCACAAGTGAAATGGTTGTTAGATCTAAAGTACATACCAGAAGCCAAATAGCTAAATCTATACAATGAGGCAGCAGTCTACCTCAGTCCAAAAAACGGAAAGGGCCAGGTCCTAGCAAACAACCATACCCACTACCTAAAAGAGGGCGCAGAGGTGCAGCTAGGGAAGCTGCTGATGAGTCGGAGGACACAGCAGGTTCGACCGCGGCTAACACTCTCTTTCCTCCATCACTCTTACCCTCGCTGTTACCTATTGATGGTGAAGGGTTCTGGGCCAAATTGGGTGATGTTATATCAGTTTTATTGAATCCTCTGATACAGAAGCTGCCTAAATTGGAACAGGAAATCGACAAACTAATTAGTGTTGTTTCCTTAGACACACAGAAACAGTCATACCCTAAGAACACTCATTCTTTACAGTTCACTCAGGATAGATCTATCTACCCTAAGCCTGTTCAACACACTGGGCCCACCCGTAGTTCCAAAAGTGACTCAACTTCTGTTGGGTCAGGCCTAGGTACAGCTATCCGAATGACCGCTCCTAAAAGTAAAGATAACATTAGCGCGGGGGCACCGCAGTCGAGGGTCACAGACTTAACCAAACGCCCAAGCACACAAGAACAGTGCCAAAATACTCCAAATACAACTCTCCCTAACATGCTTAAACATGCCCGTACTGAGGAAACACAGTCTCAAAGGAACTTAGGTACTCTTAAAAAACCAGGAAGAGAACACATAGCATGTGATGTACTTGATCTACCTCCGGAACCTACTCCGTATACGATAATATTAGCCAATGTTCCTAAATTGTCTCCGGGAACATCGGAACACTGGTTTAATTTGAAAAATAAATCCTTATTTGAGCTAAACAGGAGGACAGGGTTAGGTAATCCTCTTGATTCTAACTTCAAAATGGTGAGACGGGTTGGTTGGGTGGGGAACTCCAACAAGTCTAGAGAAGGCGACTGCGTTGTAGTCTCCTTTGGTTCACCTGACCTAGTCCATGCAATTTTAGAAAGGGCAGGTAATTGGTCATTGGCACATTCAGGGATTAGTGTTTTACCCCTTCGATATTTCTACAAGCAGCATTGTGTGACACGGGTACCTTTTGGGGAGCCTTTAATGGGTGGGCGGAGGCAAGTTAGATACAGAATCCCAGTCAATAATCAGTTTGATATTTTTAACCCTTTGGACGAGAACGATTGACTGATTCCTCTGATCCCATCAGATAGTGGTAGATTAGACAATTTAGCCATGGCAAGCGGTAATCTGCCCGTAGTCCATCACAATATCAGTGTAGAATATTCGAGGTTCATTGATTCTGGAGAACCAACAGCGGCCTCAAATGCTAAATCTATAATTGGCAGCCCACACCTGGAGCTTGTATATATCTCTGATCTACACTCTGCAGTGTTAGCCGCAGTCTCTCTGAGTACTGACAGTGTTGTACCTCATGAGTCACAGGATGGTAACTCCTATATTGGACAGGGAGCTAGAAACTTGCCAATTATGACCGTTGATGACGGAATTGTACACACAGCCGATGGTGCAGCAGATGTTGTTCAGGGTGTTCCTGTTGGTGGAAACAGGACAAACAATAGCCTGACCTTATTATCATGGAACTTAGCAGGGTTTCACTCAAAGCTCCTTGACCCCGAATGGTTCATTGGCCTAGGAAATGCTGATATTTATGTTTTCCAAGAAACCTGGGCAGTTGACAAGGTGCATATCAATGGCTACACCTCATACTGTGTGGACGCCCTACCACCGATCATGTCAGGTAGGGCCAGCGGCGGCCTGTTAATTTTGGTTGGAAATACTTTAGCCTGCAGACACAAGCAACTTTTGATAAACTCACTTGACATTACGGGTATCAAGCTTACATTTCCGTCTAGCTTAGTCCTGACTGTGCTAAATGTTTATGCTAGGACAGAACCTTCTAATAACTAATCCATAGTAGTCTCTTTACTAGACGATCTAGTAGAGGCTTTTCAAGTGAATTCCAAAATTATAGTTGCTGGGGATTTCAACGCTGTGTTCGAGCCTTCCGCTCTATTAAATGCTTCTCTCGAAGAGGAGGACGAGTTATGGGGCATCCCTAATGTGGTAGCTGGTAAACATTGTAAACGCTACTCAAATGTTGCATTACAGATTGCTTCCCTAACTGCTCGTAGGAATCTGAGGGCTTGCAATGAAAGAACTCTATCAGACATAGGAAGGAAGGCTACCTTTAAGAGGGGTGCCTATGCAAGTACAATAGATTATATTTTTATTGATGTTCGAATCTGGCCACTAATAGAGGACATGATCATTGAATCAAGGTCAGATAGCGACCATAACTCTTTACTTTTAAAATTAAAGGGCAAGGCTCTGGATCGGGATGTTCATCGCCATATTTCCAAATTAACAGAGCCAACCCCAACTAATAATTGTAGAAGAGTTTCATGGCCAAAAATCCAAGCTGACCAGGACCTTTACGCTAGGATAAACGAGTTCCTAGTGGCCTCTTTAGTTAACTTGTGTGGCCACAGGGATAGCTTTGATCTAATTGACGCTCCGTGTGTTATTTCAGTACACAATTAACTTTTTAAGTTCCTAGAATCAGTTTTCTTAAAACAGAGTTGCATTGGAAGAACTGCCAGTGCAAGGGACTGTAGTTGGTATAACAATGATTGTAAGGAAGCCAAAAAGGTACTACTAAAAGCAATTAGAGAGTGTTCTAGAATGGATATAATTTCAGCTCGTAATAATTATAGATTAGCACTTGGCAAAGCAAAGCGCGAACATGCTGATTCAAACTGGAATTATCTGGTTTTAGCAGCCCAAGCCAGAGATAGCCGCATGTTTTGGCTTATTGTGTCTAAGGGCAATGTGGAAAACCCTATTTCCAATAACCATCACATACAACAGGAAGTTTGGGTGGAACATTTCTCGCGCCTATATTCCGATGATTTGGCCATTCCGGACTTAGACACCGATCAGGTTGCCCCAATTGTAGGCAACTCTGTTTCCGACAAGACTGTTAATAACCCTTTACTAGTTTTTAGCTTAGAGTACACTATGGGGCCGATTCCGATCCGGGTCAGAAGGGCACCGAACGCGATCCGGCCGGAAAAACTACGAGCCGTACACGTGTTTTCCGGCCAACTCGTACAGCTGTACAAGCGAGCAAGTACGATGCGAGCTACATGAAATTCACCGACTGAGTCGTTACCGTGTCCGAACCGCTCCGTACGTCTCGGTCGTAAGCTAACCGTGGCGTGCAATGGATGCGATTCACGACCGAGCCAGTACGATGCAAGCGTCGGACAGCCTGTGCGAGCCGGAGTGTCTGGCTCGCAAATCATCTGGGTGGTTGCCTTTGGGGGTCCGCGTCTGACCCCATGTCACCCACTGCCCTACGACTTGGACACAGGGGGAGACCCATGTGTCTCCCCAACACAGGCATGTACGGTGCAAATGGCACCGACGTGTACCCACTGTAGGGGGTGCACTTGTCCGTGACGTACCCATTCAGTCAATGGGAGCCCATGTACGCGTCATACGCCCGGCTCCTATTGACTTCTGTGGGAGTCCGACCTAACCAAGTCCGGCAGCATACGGCCGCATCGTACTTGCTCGGTCGGACTGCAGGACTCCGGCTCGGTCGGAAAACACTCCGGATCCGGCTCGGTCGGAGTGCTTTCCGACCCAGATCGGAATCGCCCCCTATGTCTGCAATCAGTAAATTAAAAGCAGGTAAAACCCCAGGACCCGACCTGATATCAGGGGATCTTTACAAATTAGAACCAATGATATGGGGACCATACATAAATCTTCTGTCTAACAGTATATTGGCTGGTGGGGATATCCTGGAAACATGGAGGGGAGCAGAGGTAATAACTATCTTTAAAAAGGGCGATCTTGCTATCCCCTCCAATTATAGACCCATCAGTCTAATTGACAATCTTCAGAAGATATTTGCCAGGCAAGTTTTAGATAAACTCCAAGAATGGATGGATGCCAATAAGGTGTTGTCCCCTGTCCAGACGGGCTTCCGTGCTAAAATTAGCACGTGTGACCAAACCTTCAGGTTTTCCCTGTTGGCATGGAAATACGTGCTACTCAGGAAACAGCGGCTCTACGTAGCATTTGTGGACCTGCGAGACGCTTTTGATTTGGTTCTGCGTAATCTATTGTGGAAGACCATGCTTGAACAAGGAGCCCCAGAAAATCTGGTGTCTATAATTGCCAGATTGCACAAGGACAATTATGCCCAGATCAGGTGAGGGAAAAACAGGGAATTGACAGAGAGGATTCGGATCCAACGGGGGGTGCGTCAAGGGTGTGTTCTCGCCCCCACACTGTTTTCCCTGTTTATCAATGATGTGGTTAGTTGTCTAATGGGTTGTAAGAACGATGCTCCTTCAATGAACGATACAAAAGTCCCCATCCTGCTCTTTGCAGATGACTCTTTATTAATATCTACAACTGCCATGGGTCTACAGGCACTACTGGATACATGTCTGAGCTTTTGCAAAGAGAGGAAATTGGAATTGAACACCACTAAAACTAAATTTATGGTGTTCGGAAAAGTACGGGGAGGCATAAGAGAGTTTAAGATTTTACAAGAATCATTGGAGCAGGTAAAAAGTTTTGATTACTTATGCATAGGTTTAAATGAGACACTTAGCTGGGAATATCAGCTGAGGAAGAGTTCACTGATACTATGCCAAAGATCTAAATCAGTACTAAGATTCTTAAAACAATCATATACCCAACCTCTTTCACCGTCCCTTGAAATTTATCGCGCAAAAGCCCAAAGTGGTGCCTTATATGGAGCAGAGTTATGGGGATTTAACTCAGTAAATAAACTAACGATTTGCAAGAACAATTTCGCAAGGGCTCTTATCTCGCTACCTATCACAACACCACTCACCCCACTCTTTTGTGATCTTGGGATAAAAAGAATAGGCGATTTAGCCGCCCTGAGACCATTAACTTATTGGCTGCGCCTTTGGACCACCCCGCAACTAATTGACTACCGTAATTCCTTACGGGAGGCCCTAGCATTAAATGGGGCAAAACAAGTACCGTGGATCAGACATATTGCCCAATGGTGTAAATTACTGAACCTGATGGCCTTCTTGGAGCACCCAGAAACAGCCATCAAACGCGATATTCTGACTCTCAAAGCTACGTACTGGAGTGTAGTAGGGGGGCTATATACTAATAACCAAATTAGTGGACAGTTAACATCTAACTTTTTAAATGTTAAATCAAGTTTCCTGTTTGAACCCTTCCTTGATTTGATTTCACCCCCTCTTGCCAAGAGCCTGTATATTAGATTTAGATATGGCAACCTGCTACTGAAATTTCCGGGGAAAGAGGCGACTGGCCTGGTTTTAGATCTTTGTCCTGCTTGCCGTGAAACCCACGAATCTGAAGAACACATCTTGTTTTTTTGTGTAAAGTATAGGCAGTTGCTCAGGAAATGGGTTAGACCTCTATGTCTCAATCTGGGAGCTAGCAGCACCAGATTGCATTCAGGATCTTAAAATCTGATACATCAGGGCCAATAGTTTTTGCTCTAAGTCGTTTTCTATTTTCCTTCTGGCTGATTCGAAAAAAGTTTTTATTATAATAACAAAGTCATTTTGAATTCTTTTTTCCCTATGTTGTACATGTATCTTAAAAATCAAGTTGGTATACATGGTCCAGTATTCTAAATGATCGGAAGACTGTACAGCACTCTCTTTTTTAGCTTGACTAAGTAGAATGAATTTTTATATGTTGTTTTATCCTGTTTTGGGATGTCATCAGTACTTGTGATACAAACGGTTTAATACTATTTTAATTGTTCATATATTTGTGTTTTATCTTTTGCATACTTTGATGGTGTTTTGTACAAATGACCGAATAAAGTAATATGATGATGATGATAGACATGCCATCCACAGCATCCCGGTGGATTCCCTGCAGCTGCAAAACTGTAAATTAACCCCTATGTTTCCACCTATCTGATTAGTGGGCGCAACTGGGTGCCTCAACCTCCAGGTCTGCTCACTGTAATGACAGTAAATGACAAAAAATGCTCTTATTGGGGGTATATTTATCTTATACATTACTCAATATATTTCTTAAGGTTAACACATTTCTTAATAATCATCCCATTCTGTAACATAATTGCAAATAACTCCACTTTGAATGTGCTACAAGGATTATTATATGATTTAATTATGGGAATAAAAATAGTGAAAGCCTACATTGTCAGACACTTTATTTGCAAGCAACAGTATCCGTTTCTTAGATGAGAATGGCTGACGATAGAGTATTTATAGAAAGTCACCTATTCAAAATGAATATTTACTACATTAAAGAATATTAGTGCACTATGTTTGCAACCCAAAGGTAATGTTCCGCATTAAACTCTCTGAGACCTATTGAGTGTTACTGTGTTGTACATAAGGTACTAATTCTTTATAATACCCGGAAATTCATTTCACAAACCTTCCGCCAATGATCTCGACCTCTGCCGGTCCTAGCTTTTCATATGGCGATTTCCACCCAATGGTGAACATCTTCACACAAGGAGTATAGGATTTAGTGTTATATAAGTGAAGGACAAGAGGTAATAGTAGAAACTGGGGAACAATTTCCACATAGTTGGTATAGTCAAAGGAAACTGAAGAAGAGATTTAGGGAGAGGCATGCTAATAAAAGACACATGCCCACATAGTAGGGGTAGGTGGAACTCATGGAGTTTTACTCCGTGGAGTTCCGCGAAGTTACCCAAAAGCTCTGTGAGACTCTGCGGTTTTCTGCAAGCGACAAAGTTGCGGTACCTTGCACTGCTTATGTATTTTAGCACAAGGAGCATGTCTTGTGGTATAAAATCACTGTGAATGGCACTTTGCAGTGTGCCAGAGAGCGCTGCTTCTTTGTGACACTCAAGTAGATTTTCTACTTGAATGGAGCTTTCTCTATGCGGGCTGTCACGACCTGCTGCGACCACCCACATTGAGAAAACTCACCGTTAGGTGGTCTAGCGCTTGATTTTCTTGCTCGCCAATTTACCATTAGTAGGCTGCATGCTAGAGAAAACTCGGCCACGCAGCAGTTGACAGAGTTTTTCTGAAACTCAACACTCTAAGTGGAGCGGGGAGTGGGCAAAACTCAGCAAGCTCCACCAGAGGAGCAGAGTTTACCACCCAACCCAACCACATATGAGTAAGCCAATTGTGAATCACAAATAAACACACTACTTCAGTGGTGCTACTGCCAAAACAACTCAAAAGTTCTCCAGACCCGCCTTGCAGCAAGTCAAGACCTAGAAATGGCAAAACCACTGGCACAGCAACACACTCATAGAAATTAATGGAGTCAGGCAATAAAACTGGTACATGGAGAAACATAATTAATACATTAAGTTAAATACCTCTTTAAATTAAACGTTATTAAAATTATTTTTAACTTTATTATTAAATATCAAATGAGATATAATACAATTTTAAAAGTTTATATTGTAAATTATTTTTGTTTTAAATCATAAATAAAATAATACATCGTTTTTATCCATAATTGTGACACATTTAACACAAATGATAATGCAAGGGGTGGGGAGGGAAAATCAATGCTTAATTTTATTGAATAAATTATGTAAAAATGCAACAATGTATTATGTTTTAATGCAGATATGTTATTTCTTTATTACTTTGGTACTTTAAGGTGAATAGGAGTTAGGGAAATGTTTTCCTAATTTAAAAAAAAAAAATATTCGGGATGAGATATGCTCATTGAGGTGGAAAGTTACCAAATGAACTTTTGTACTTGCAGGAGTCCCAGGGATGGAGACTAATACATCTATATCTAAGTGTATATCTACATATGGAAATGGCTAATTTCATCTATGAGGAGATTTACACCTACGGGCCAGATTTTCAAAGACTGTGCTTTGGGTTTGCAGTGCAGATGTGACACAAAGTCTACTGGTGGGATTTACAATACACTGCAAATCATGATTTATGTTGGATTGCAACCCAAAGCAATGCATGGCATTTCCATCCAACCACCCATAGGTTTTGATGCAAATCCTTATCCACAAAGTTTTGTAAACAGAGATTTGCGTGAAAATCCTGCACCTCCTGAGATAGGCATAATGAGGAGACATACAAAGAAAATAATGCCTTAAAGCATAGCTTTTGTACAGGAAGGCAACCCTTCCAGTCACAAAAAAATATACAGACCACAACACAGACACCCTTGCACTATGGAGTAAGGGTGCCTGCATTGGAGCATGGCTGTCAAAAGTGCTCTACCGCAGGCAGAGAGAAGAACTATGCCACTACTTACTAGACAAGGTGCAGTTTTGCTCTATCCCCTTCACGCAATGCACCACAACAGCTTTACTTGCTGCGCTGCGTTCTGTCAACTCTTTCTAAATCTGGCCCTAAGTTTATCTGTAGATCAACATGTGAGGAGATCTACATATTCATACATACACATGCAAATTTACCTTTGTGAATATGTGAATATGGCCCAGAGTTTTAGCAATTTCTCCAATCTCACTCCACACCACTATATATAGATCAATAGATGGGTACCTATGAAGGGTTGTTTTTTTAGGTCTCGCGCCTGCGTTGCAGTGCGTAGCACTGCTCACGCAGTGCGAGACCTTTAGTAGTTGAAAAACGGGGTTTTAGCACTGACCTAGGAATCGCACACGCTCGTGCATGTGCTTTTCCTTTTGTGCTACCCCATTGGCCTTTGCGTGCGTCTTTTTATAAAAGACTGCACGCAATTGGCCAAAGGCGGGCGCATTGCTCCGCCCATGGCCTATTGGTGTCTATTACGCGCTAGGTGCGCGTAATAGACACCAATAGGCCATGTGGTTTCAATTATCGTTCCCAGACTCGGGCGCGGTAATTGAAAGCAGGCTCGCAGTGGCGCGCGCACCACTCGCGGGCGTGTTTGTTTTTCAAGCGGAAATGAAAGCGAACGCTTTCCCTGCCGCTTGTTGACTTCGTTACAGAAATTTAAGCAAAGAGATTTTGCCTACATACTTGGACCTATGTTTCACATATGTATTTCCTCATTCCATATAATTTCAACATAGCAAAAAACAATCGGGAAATCAGTTTGATCCGTTTTTGGCCTTATAAAATCATAATGCAACATGGTCCAAGTTCAATTTGGAGCAAAACCTGTTTGTTCCATTCATTACCATGTAAGCGGTAACAATTGTGCAAAATGGATTTTCTCCGTCTCTTCGCACAAATACAACATGTTATATAATATCGGCATGGGAAATGTTGGCCTGCGTAAATGGAGCAAAAGTTGGGCAATGTAACTGTGCACCAACTTTGACACCAAACAACAATTAAAAAGTGAAAACTGGCCCAATCACCTTGTGCAAAAACAATGCTTTGACCGAAGACTCTCGGCAAAAGGGATGTGTTGCTCCAAGTAAGTTGGTGCAAATCTATTTACACTACTCTGCTGCACCGATTTAGTGTTTTCTAATGGGACTCCTGTATGCAGTGCAGCCCCGTCCAGTCTGTCAATGTCTGTGTTCCACCAAACCCCCTGACCTTGAATGGTCTGCAGCTTCCCACGTTATTTTGCCTAAGTATAACCGTGTGTACATCCCTGTTTAAAGCTTCGGCCTTGTTCTTTTTTTTTTTTTATTGCAGCTTTCTACCCCCGCGTGCTTTTCCACCTGTTGTTGCTTTTATTTCTTCTTTAACCAGTAGTTTTCACGAGTGCTGCTCAGGCTCTTCCCAGACTGCAATGCTAACTCCCCCACTTGCTGATGGCCCCGCTTATTTCGTAGTTGGTCTCGCAGGCACGACACACTGTCCCGCTGTGTGCTTATAGTTTCCTCATGACACTGCGCTCTCTTGTAGATTAAAGCTTAATTAATTACATGGTTTTGCAGCCCACATATCTCAGCGCTGTGCATCACTTTTTTTTGTTTCTATTAACTATCCTGTTTTCGAAATGTCAGCTTTTTCCTCTAAGCGTTTACACATTCCTACTGCTAATACACTTGCAGCGTCTGCAGTTGCCTTTCGATTTGTCTTTTTTTTTTTAACTCGTAATTATGAGACTGTGTTTGTTTTTTATTAGGAATGTATGTACGCAAGCAAGACTCGAACACTGTTCCCCTGTTCTACAGGCAGCAGCTTTAATATGTACGCCACTACCTTGCTCTAAATATTCCTGGGCATAGATCAGTGTGTTTGGGTGGGAGTGGCAGTGTTTACCTTATATTTTTAGTTTGTTTCAAATTAAACAAACGATCCGGTCAACAATGTCTGTCCAAAGACAAGATTTGTATCTCCTTTCCAAAGCTCGTACTCTCCCGGACACATCTCTACGTTCTTTGGGTTCCAGCAAGTTCGTAGGAATGACTCCAAGCTCCACACTGCTTCAGCGAGCGCTCCCAATTCATGTTTCTAGCTTCCTGATGATTTGCAGCTCTCCAGATCTTTCAGGTTCTGCTTTCACAGGCTTCCAATGTGCTTCCAAATTCTTCTAATTACATTTCCCATGAACTGTCCTGTCCACTCCCAAGGTCAAGTGTTTACAGTTCACCAATATGTCACCACTTCCGGTTTACACTGTTCAGCTACCTTGCAGCCTTAACAATCCGGATCCTTAGTTCTTAGCTGATTAATTTAGAAAACCTCCATATCTACAGATCTATTTTAGTGCTTGAAGTGATGAGGGCAGACAGTAGCTTGCAAGTACATGTTTATTAGTTATAATGATATCCCCAGCGGAAACGCGTTCTGTAAATTTTTTGTTAAAAATGGTAACCATCGCCTGCATTTGATAACAAGCTCATTGATTCCATAAAATAAATTACTTACGTACATGTTTTTGCATGCTGTTATGAGGCACTGGTCCAGCAGCAGTCAAAACGTGTTTCATTTGAACTGTTATGGGGCTTTTCCATGTTTCCACTTATGCATAATGTTTCTTTACTATTGCCAGATACTTAAACATGGCACACTTCTCAGTGATATTGCTGTGTGTGCAGTCTTTTGGCTTTTAACGCTGTAGTGGCGTATTCTGCTTTTAGCAGATGTTTTGCAATGAATTCATCAAATTTAGATACTTGTAAAGTGATGTGTTCTTTCTTAATTAAGTTGTGTAAAGTTTTTCTCGGATTACTGCATAGCAGTGAACAAATGCATTTGACAGTCTACAAAATGACAGACAAATGTATCGCACCATGTGGCATAATTCCAATCAGCATAATTGCACTCAACGCCACACAATTCCATGCCACATAATTCAACTCCACACATTTCCATTCCATACCACATAATTCCAGACCAAACCACATCATTCAACTTCACAACACAATTCCACAACACATCACACAACCAATCCACACCACACAACCAATCCACCCCACATACCCAATCCACACCACAGAATTCCACATCATGTCGCAAGAGCTGACAGCACACCACATTATTCAACTCCACTACATACCACTCCACAATACCATTCTACATAATTAACTCAAAGACAAACAATTACACTCTACATAATTCCAGTGCACTCAATGCCATATAATCACTGTCCACATAATTCCACTGCACAATCATGCCACATTATTTCACCACACACATTCGCTCTACACCATACATTTACAAACCACACAATTCCACAACTGACAATTCTAATCCAACCCACATAATTCCATTCCACATATGCCCACTCCACCCAATAGCACACCAGTAAAAGACATTGTCATGTACAACACCAATAGCTCTTCTTGCAAATGTGAGACCTATAGGCATTGTACAAAATGAATTCAACTTCGCACATCCCACATAATTCCCCTCACTATATTCCACACAACACCACACAATTTAATGCCACAAAATTCTAGACAATGCAACATAATTATATTCCACATATTACCACTCAGTACTCTATATTTACACTCCACATAATTACACTCTACTCAACACAATATAAATACACCCCACATAAATGCAATCTATGCCAAATACCAGCAGTCAATATAAATGCACTCCACAGTATGAGACTTAATTCCAATAAGCATAATTTCACTCAACGCTACACAGTTCCAGGCCACACAATTCAACTCCACATATTTCCAATACTCACAACATAATTCCACACCAAACAACATATTTCAAATACACAACACAATTCCACAACACATCATATGCCTCCCATTCACACCACAGATCTCCACATCATGCCACAAAATGTAACAGCACACCACATAATTCAACTCCACAACATGCTACTCCGCAACACTAATACCATTCCGCATAAAAAACTCCATAACACATAATCTCACTCTACATAATTCCAGTACTACGTAATCCCATTTAATTACTATTCACATAATTTCACAGCACACCATGCCATATATTTCCACTGCACAACTCCACATCACACCACACAAATCCATGCCACACTGTTCCACAATAAACAATTCCAATACAACCCATCTTCCCCTCGCACTTGTACCAATCAGGTCATCTCTCCCCTACACCCCACCCCTCTAATCTCCCGCTCCCAATGCCACTACCCCTCTCATCTCACAATCTCACTGCCCCCTCTCATCCCTCCCTCTCTCCTCTCTATATTGCCTGCTCACACATGCTACCTTGTTGGGCCTCTCCTGCTGTGCACTGGTCCACCTCTCGCCTCCCCCACCTCTTGCCTACCCCACTCGTCCCTCTCTCTCTCACCCCTCGCTCTCTCACACACTCTTCCCGCCTCTCTCATATGGTTGACTGCAGGTCTTCGAGCATCATTTTTCCATGCCTTTTCAATGTTTGTCCCTCAAACCCACGCTCTCCTCCACTTCATGGGGTGTTTTCTGTGTACCCAGGCGCTCCCTCCCATCTGTTGCCTGCTCTCCCCTTCTTTCTCTTTTTCTCTCACACTCTCTGCTCCTCTTTATGGAGTTTGTCCACCTCTTCATGCACCGTCATTTTCAACGCCAAGAGCTCTAACTCGTGCAAATGCGAGACCTATTGCATTGTAAATGCTTGTCTTTGAGGGGTTCTGAGTGACTTCAAATAGACTTCTGAAAAGGAAGCCTTTGTTATCTTTCATGTCACTCAGAATCTCAGAATCCCATTCATAAAGGTTACCCATGTATAATGTGATGTTATATTTGTCTACACACACCATCTTCACCTCGTGAGATTAACTGCAATGGGGTAAAAGACCCATTGGAAGCAATTAGCAACATGGTTCACCTCCCACAGCCAGGCTATTGAACATTTATATTGAAGATATTGAAAGGTAAAAAATTATCTCTGCCATACGTCCATCACCACCCCCTTTTGTACCGCTTAGACACAATTATATTATCTCAGCCTCACCCACCCAAATAAAAAAAAAAATCATCTTGCAGGCCTGGTCACAAAATGTGTTTTGTCGTATGTTTAGTAGTACTACAATAGTACTAAGTACATACCAGAAAATGCTAATCACAAACCTACATACAAGGTCTCTTCCTCTGCCTTTCCTGTATTTTATGTGCAGAGATCTCTGCCCTGACTGCAGAGTTCTCTGCACATGTACTGTGTTTCAGTAGTAAATGTGAGCAGGGCTGGAATTAGTGGCTTGAAAACGGACGAGATTTATGAGGGCTAAGGAGTGATTAAGGGACAATTAAGGAGGGGTTTAGGGAGACACATGCATTCACCTACTAAGTCTATTGCTACTCTCAAACTGCACTTCTATTGATACTATAGCCAAGAAAGACACATAACAGTCTTAAATGTACAGTCAAGCCCTACAAATTGCCACCCACTGGTACTGCATCCCAATCTAATAGAAAATAACAGAGACACAGACTTAAAATAGAACATGTAGGAAATAATATTAAAATAAAGTAATTTATTTTTACTTTTTAAAAATATATACATTTAATTTAATGTTAAAATAAACTAGAAATTGGAATGTTGGGAGCTCCATTGTAGACAATGGAGTAGATCGAGGCTGGTATAAACCTTCTGCTCCAACTTTCAAATGTTTGTCTTCCTGTTTCTCCCTTTTTAATTTAGAGCATTCCACCCTCAGTGAGCTGACTATTCTAAAAGCCGTATAGCCCTTGGACCTTAGGCTATACTGGTTATTAACGGCCCTCATCTCGTTATAGGGCCTTGTAGTTCTGCTTTCTTCTTTAACTACCAAAAATATTTAAATACCAGGGGGCATATGTACAAGAACCTATCGCCACCACAACGTCACTTTCAGTGATGTTGTGGTGGCGATAGGGGCTGTGCCTTATGTACAAGGCAGCGTTAAGCCACTTAACATGGATTAACGCTGCCTTGTACCTAAGGCCCCTTTCACGCTATGGTTAGCATGAAATCATAGCGTGAAAGGGGTGGGCAGTGGGTGTTGCGGTGGGAGTTCCACCGCAACACCTATTCATTTTGACGCTGCTCCCTATGTACAAGGGTGGCATACACAGGAGGCAGCGCCAAAATTAAGAGCAGATAAATCCTGGTCTCAAGTTGGCGAAACAAGGAGAAATGCATTTTTGCATTTTCTATGTTTGCTCTCTTGTGCAGCACACATGGAAAAAGCAAAATGCCATTGTTTGTTTATGTACAGGAAGGTGCCCCATCCTGTACATAAAGAAACCTTTAACAAAAATGCCATTTTGTCACGTTCATGTGTGCTGCATGAAGCAGCACACATAAAAGTGACAAAGTGGCATTTTAGGATTGTTTATGTGCAGGAAGGGACACTTTCCTACACATAAACATTCCTCCCCTGCACGCAGATACCATTGCACCATGGTGCAAGATTGCCTGCGTTGGCGCTAAGTTGCTAAACTTAGCGCCATCGCAGGGGGAAACGCAAGGTTGCACCACATTCTTGTAAATATGGTGCAGACTTGCGTTTCAGAAGTGGCAGAGCACAACTCCGTCACTTCCTTGTACATATTCCCCCTGGTGTCCTTTCAGGCACTCCCAAGAAAATCAGTATTAGACTCCCCTTCCCAATTCAACTAAAAAAAAAAACATACCTACCACTTGCCACCACTGCCATTGACATCTGCCAGCCCTCATCCAAATATTATTTTTAACAAGCATTGGCATAGCCAATAGGTCTCGCTTTTGGGACCTTATAAGTATTTAGTTATGCAGCACAATATCCTTAGTGCAACAACAAATGTTGCACGGCAAAACACTTATAAGGTCCCAAAGGCAAGACCTATTGGCTATGCCAATGCTTGTTTCTTCAGAGGGCGCCATCAAACACCCTGGCTGCTTTCACGCTTCTGTGCTAAAGCACCAGTAATGGGGATGAAAAGCTCTTGAGCAAGTTGCCAGGAACCTGTTAAAATATCATAGCCAGCCTTGAAAAGCAGGGCTTTTAGTAACACATTTCAAAAATTCTGTCAGTGTTTTGAACTGTTTGCCAAAACAGACTTGCCAGCATCATTCAGGAAGCCTTACAGGTTTTTTTTATTTTAAATGGTTGTCTTGCAACTTATGCGTGAGTAAGGGATATATTGCACTTTACTTAGTTAAAAATAGGGCTTCATAATAGCTATAAAATAATGTGGTTATGGCTTTACTTGGTGTCATTCCTAAGAACCTCATTCATTATAGTTTGTGATTCCAGTGATTAGCATAGCTGCCAAGTGCATCGTGTCACGAGAGAAACCTTCGGCCAGCCCTGGCTTTCAACCAACACCCCGCTGCATTCTGGGACTTATAGTTTTCCTTTTAGACTTTTAAGTATGTGATTGAACTCTTGCTATGCGAAGCACTGTTGGCAACACAACGGGCGTCGCTCCTTGCTGATGATTTGCTGAGGAATAAAGTACACAGATATTCTAAATAAACAGTTTTCCCTTTTTAAAAAGACGTGCTATCTTTTTACCTGAACTGCAATTAGCATAATTTAAAGCCTGTGAGTTACAAAATGTGTAGTTTTCAAGATTCGCAAGACCATTCTTTCGGTTCTGTTTTCGGTTTCGTAATAAAATGTATTTTTAAAAACACTCCGTTTAAGATACTTTGAGTACATCTAATTTTCTTATTAAAAAGATGCACAACTGATAACACAAAATATTACATATCATAACAGCACAACCAAGCAGCTCGCATGAAGTAGAAAGCCCAATATAAAATAGTATCTTGTACAATATGTTTCCACAAAGCATGACATAAACATATTTGAACACAGGGCTAGTAAAAGCTATATAAAGGCAATTACAACACATTACAAGCATTGGCATAGCCAATAGGTCTCGCCTTTGGGACCTTATCAGTGTTTAGTCAAGCAACAGTTGCATAACTAAATACTTATAAGGTCCCAAAAGCGAGACCTATTGGCTATGCCTCGCGGCCGTGGGGCCCCGAAAGTGAAACTGATCGCGATCAAACATCAAAGCGGCCGCAAAAGTGAAAGTAATTGTGGTTAAGCGCGGCGCCTGCGCACATGCACTGTAGCTCTAGGCTGGCCTGGTTGCACTTTTTGGAGCCCTCTACAAAAGTCTCGCCAGACCAGCGCATGCGCTGGGTCAGGCGAGACCTAAAAATCCAATACCTCAAGTCCAGCACCACACATAAACCACCCTCTGAGCATCCCCCTCGATCTCAATCTAAAGCCCAGCTGTCCACTCTGACATCTGGAGAGCAGGGCAAGCACCACCCAAACATAGCTCTGTGAGGACCACTCATCTGAGCAACCTGCATCTCCCCGTAAGTGCAGGCCTACTTAGACCAGTTCTGTTAGGGAAGGCGGTGGCTGGTGGTGCAAGAGAACCTCCACCCTTCCTCCGCATCCCTTGGTCTCTCCAGACGAGGAGGTGCCAGCGGCCTCCTCTGCCTCCCTTGAGACTCTGCCGATCGATTGGAGGCACTGGATGACGTGTAAAACCTACAATGTTTCCTACCCTTTATTCCTGTCCTTGGTTCCTTGAAGCTGCCACTGAACCCTTGTTGAACTAATGAGAAACACATTAAAGCCCAGAGCTCGCGGCACCTTCTTATTCCCAGCAGGAAGTATAAAAGCGAAGAGAGAGACCACAAACGAAATTCCCTATAATTGTAAATGACCAGTGTGTCTCTTCACCACTGCTTCTTTTAAACAAACAAACAGCTGGGGTCATAATGATAAAAGCGTAACCTTAACCCCAGCCGCAGCGGGGCGTATCCAGCAAAGAAAAGCAACTCAAGCACCACTGACGTCACATCGTGCGGGCTGTGTTTGTTCTCAAATGTTTCCACGTGTTTAGCGTCGCTATAAATACCTGCAGATTTTTACCATAACCTTCATTTAGTAAACCCTCTGTGTAGAAACCAAGCCCAAACTTTGACCAGGACGCAGAGCAATGACACCCCACATCTCATCCAGCCCACATACACGACATCTAAGAACGAGACCAGCATGGGCTGCGGGGCGCAGAAGTTTTCCTTTGGAACCTGACAGGAAGTGAAATGCCAGAGACCGGGTGGGCGGGCATTTAGGCGGGGTTTTACCACAAGAAAATTGCAACCATTTGGATCCCGAATTAAACTACAAAAAAAATACAGCTTAACGTATTATGTACATCTGGCCTCATTTTAAAGATTCTCATTTTGTGTGGTGACCCCCATGGAGAACAACATTTGGGGGCATATTATCAAGAAACAGCGTTAAAATTATCGCCGCTTAGCAGCAGAAAACTGCCGCTAAAGCGGCAATAATGGGCTTGATAATGCCCTTGAGAATTCCCATAGAAGCCCATGTTCTGGTGTCAACATGGGCTTCTATTGGAATTCTCTGCGGCATAATTTCAAGCCCATTATCGCCGCTTTAGCAGCAGTTTTCTGCTGCTAAAGCGGCGATAATTTTAACGCCGTGCTTGATAATATGCCCCATAGTGAGGCATATTATCAAGACAGGCGATAAAATTATCGCCGCTTTAGCGGCAGAAAACTGCCGCTAAAACGGCGATAATGGGCTTGATAATATGCTCAATGGAATTCCAATTGAAGCTCAGGTTAGATGTCCTTCACATCTAACATGGCCTTCAATTGGATTTCCATAGAGCATATTATCAAGCCCATTATCGCCGTTTTAGCTGCAGTTTTCTGCCGCTGAAGCGGCGATAATTTTATCGCCTGTCTTGATAATATGCCCCTTAGTTTATAAAGTATATTTTTATTCTCACTTCCAGTGTTCCTCCTTTCCTTTCTGCTCTTCGAAAACCTGATAGGGTTGGGCGTAACTCGTGTAATTCAGTGTAGCATAATCATCTAAGATTACGCATAATTATACCAGAAGAGTAATTCTGCATTTTGTGGTATTTTTTAGTGCAAAAATGCCTTCTCGCCCCAAAGTAGGCGTGAGAATGGATATCACTAAATGCAGCAGAGCACCAGTAGCAAGTTCGAGCAACTGCTCGTAGTCGCTAAATGTACTCTTGTGGTGGGATTTTTTTGTCCCCCAAATTACTCTTAATTGCAGAAGTACTTATGTTGTCAGTAGTTTCACGTCAAAGAGTAACGTGAAATTACTGAATGTATTCTGATTACTCAGACGTAATTGAAATTCTGCCCTGGCGAACTTCTGAGCTGAGAACAGACAAAAGAATTGAACAAGCATTGGCAAAGTCTATCAGTCTTGAGTCTGTCAGTAATTAATTACTGCTCATTCGTAGACAACCTATCAGTGCAACGAGTACACTTGCACATCTGTCATACCCACTCAATTTCTCAGTGCATGCGTCCGAATCCTGGGTTTCCTGATCAGAATATAAAATTGCGCAGGTTTGTTACTCACGCGGCACATCAGAGCACACTTTCATTCCATCGGAGACTGCCAGTGCCCACCTCCTATTCCTTGGATATCTGACAAGAGTGCATTTACACAGCTCTCTTATCAAAGCCTCCTGTTGGTATGCAGCTCTTGTACCCTCACAAGGGGTACGAATATACCTGTGTATATACTAGAACAAAGCAATGCACTACCCAGACAACCTGCCGGCGCCCGAAAGCAGAAAGTGACGGTGCTCAGGCGCCCAGCTCTCCTTTCCAAGCACCATTTGTGTGCCGGTACACATCTTCACAGCTGCTTTACTCGGACAGCCTGTCCCTTTCACACCCTGGTCCCTGACCTGGCAAGAGAGAGCTCATTCACAATGGCATTAAAAGAACGGAAGCGCTGATGGTAAGTAGGCTGGGGGCAGCATAAACGTTATAGTTGGCAGACAATGTGCAATTCACCACAACTTCACACTCCTCCCCACCTCTGCAGTGTGGGTTACAGCTAGTAAGACATCTCAGACTGTAGTTGGTCTTCACAGTGTAGTCTTTATTAATTTTAACATGATACCGCCAATTTCAATATTGGCTCACTCACTGTTAATCTCTTGACCAACTTTATTATTACTTTATTTAATACACCACAGCACGCCAAGAAGATATCAAGGTTATATATTTTACATCTCTACATTTGTATTTACATTTGACTCCCACAGGCCCTTTGCCGGGGGTTGTGCCAGCAGGCCACAACCAAGATACCCTGCTCTCTTTTGTGCTGACCGCCCACTGGCCAACAGAGCCGCAGGTAGTTTCATCACTGCTGATAACTAGTGCCGGCTTCCTGGGTAGGGCCAGAGAGTCCAGGGCCACCAGCAGGTCAGCCACCTCTCCCGCCAGCCCGGAGCACACAATAGACTGCGCACCCTGTTCTGTTGCCAAGCAGCCGCCGCCAACCGGAGTCCCTGTCATGTCTCTTGACCAGGACCCCGCCTAACAAAACTCTGAGCTTAGGGATGGGTGGGTGGGTAACTTCGCGATGCTCCGATGTTGCCGTCCACGCAGCAAGAGGACAAAGAGGGGGTTCTACCTTCCCCCTGGGCTTTTAAACCCTCCGCCAATTTCCTGTTTCCGTGACACATTTCCAGGGGTCCCTGCAGCTCAAACTCTTCCGGGTAACTTGACCCGGAAGAATTCCTAACCGGTTCTGCCCCTTGTTGCCACTAAAGGCACCACGCCCCCTAGGTGGGGTGGTGCTCATCAAAATCAGGTCTCCACCTCGACGCTTGCTGCTTTCAGCTGCGCAGCTCAGTGGAGTCTCTAGAAGTACGTTTTGGGGAGCGGGGGCACACATTGGATCGCAGATAAAAACTGGTGAGGCGCCCCACAAAGGTCATTCGTGAAGACTGCAGGTGTTTTCATTTATGTATCTATATATATGCCTTTGGAGATTCAGATCATAATGGGGGACATTCAACTCCTCATCTTTAAATAGAAATGTTCCTGCCGCACCTCCAGGCGGTTCGCTTGGTTCATGGGATTGCAATAGGGGATGCCAATAGAAAGTTTGGATTCAGTTTTGGTGGGGAACTATAATTGAGGCCCTCAATAGGGAGAGGATGTGGCCTAACGCTAGAGTGGTCGACCTCGAAGCTGAGGAGCCAGGTTCGCATCTCGGCAGAGACATCCTGTGATTCTGGGCAAATCACTTAATCTCCCCATGCCTACCAAACATGAATGTGTCCATCTGTAACGTAACTGGTGATCATATAAAGCGCTCTGATACCTTCGGTCAAGTTCGCTCTATATAAAACTTTAAAAAAAAATACTGATGTGAGGGCAGGTAATGACATAGAGCCAACCCCGTTTCCTCTTAGACTACTCTTGTGGGACATTCAGGGATTAAACAACTGCCGGAAAATAAGGTAAATCTTTGCCGTCACCAGATCACTATATTATATTTGTAGGAAACTCATTTGCACAACAGTGGTACAGCTACAACAGTACTTAAATGGAGGGCGCGCAGATACTTTTCTACATATTCAAAATATGACAGTGGAGTCACTATATTCAGAAAGAAGTGGGTGCCCTTCAAGCATATTCGTACAGAAGCAGATCCAGAGGGCAGATTCTTAATGATACAAAGGCTTTCACGATCTATACAAAATAACATCAATAAATACTTACGGATCGAATCATGACAATCAGACTTTTTCTACCATGTTCTAGCTAGCCCACAGCGGAAAACAACTCTGCGAGCGAATTGGCGAAATTTCCTGACACTGCGTTACCCTGCAAGTGGATGTGAGTGAGATTTGACATCCCCTAGCGCGATTTCCAGTCTTTCTATATGGTCTGTAGTCGCCAGAGGAGGTAAGGTGCGATTCCTGTGTAGAGATAGTTGCCGTAGTACAGTAGGCTCGAGATGAGGGCCTGGATGATGGTGCTTTTTTGAGCTTTTGGGTAGCCATTTGAGTATCTTATGAAGTATGAGGAGGATTGTAGGAAAGTGCCTATTTTTGACATGATCAGAACCACGTTTTGCCTGGTATCTGATGCAATTTTGATTGAAGTGCACTAGGTTCCTGCCAACCAGCCCCAAGTGCAAATTTTCTTTCCCTAAAACAAGGTAACAGTGCAATTGTTCAGTTCTCTAATTGGCAAGACCCAACACACCCCTGTAAGTCCCTAGTATATGGTACCCCTGGTACCTAGGGCATGGGTACTAAAAAGGGTCCCTAAGGGCTGCAGCATGCATTGTGCCACCGTAAGAGACCCGCCACCAAACTTGTGCAAACTCATATTGCAGGCAGTGGGAAATGGTGCAGACAAAACTGAAAACACGACATGGCACACACCCTGTGTGCCACACCCACAGAGACTGCATTCAATATATGTAAGTTACCCCATACAGCAGACCTTCTAGCTCTAAAATGGGGTGCATTATAGTACATGTGAGGACATATCTGCATCATCTATCTAGTTCAATTGCTTGATAGTACAAGAGTACAAGTGAGCAGGAAAGCCATAATAAGTATATGTACTTGGCACTGGTCATTACTACTTTCCCACCTACATGATGGCTTCACTGAAACCCATGGTATTTGGTATCAAACACCTTGTGTTAATAAATCCATGCTAATTCCAGTAGTGGATTTTTTTTAATGTGCACCTAGAGGGCAATTTAGAGTTGCCCCTGAAAACCTACCAGCCTCTTAGTGTGCTGGCTGACAGATATCATCCAGCATGCCACTACAGACAGTTTTCTGATCAACCGGCAGGTGGGAGCCCGTGCTTTCTGAGGCCAGAAACGATGCCTGCTCAGAAGGAAGGTGTTCATACCTCCTCCAGCAGGATGGCTAGTGAATCTGCATATCAAGACCAGGGACTTCAAAGCCTCTACCACCTTTGATATGCAACCTCTGCTTCCCCTAGTCCTGGGAAATACTACCTCCTGCCCTGAGACCCATTTGGCACTAGGACCGGAGGGAAATTAGCTATGCCTGGAGGCGTGGTGCACTACCAGGCCAGTCACACCCCTAAGATGGCTGCCTGATGTGCCTCACGAAAGAAGGGTTCTACCATTTTGATTTTGGCGGAATTAAGGATTATGGGACAGGAATATGCCCACTCCTCAAACGAAGTGGTCATACAGAGGGTGTGGTGACCTCAAGGGTAAGTAGTCCATTGACTACTTCCCTTTAATCCCTTTAACACCCCAAAGTGGAGTATGTAGGTGGTTCACTGGCACTAGGAACCTAGATTTGACTGACTGAAGAAAGAAGAGGACAAAGAAGAGCCAAAGAAGCAAGAACTGCGGCCTGCTGTTGGACTTTGACGCCAGGCCGTGCCTGCCTACCTTCTCCTGTCCCGACATTTGTGAAAACCTGACTCGTCCTGCAGCTCTGTATCCTCCAAAAGCCTTGGAGAGCCTCCAGCACTTGGCCAAGCTGTCAGCATCTCTCTTGAAGTGGAGGAGCCACTTACCTACAGCCTGCAGGTACAAACCGCAATGTCAGGTTTACCGTTCTGCTGTTTACTGGGTCCATCTATGTAGCAGCCACCGAGCAAGAGGTCTCTGCGCTCCAAGGGGTCATATCAATCTCTCCATCTAGTGAGAAGATGCCAAGACCAACTGGATCCTCCCTGCACCAATACTGGTGTACCGTACCCTTTAAAGCTACCAAAGCTTGTTTGAGTCCAGTTCAGTCTTCAACACTGAAAAGACTGAGAAGCCCATGAAGGGAGTCATAAACACAAAGGCCAGCACAGAGAGTGGCCCAGCTGTTTTGTTTTTGTCCTCCTTTACAGGTCTTACAGAGGCCCATTGGTGCCTTTGATGCATGGGCACCAGCCAAATAGTACCCTCTGCACCCAAGCTCCCCGGCCCAGTTCCACAGCACCTGTCAGTGCTCCCCTGCTCCCAGGATCCCCACAAACTGAGCCTCCCATTGGAAGCACTCAGACTTGTCCTCAAGTCACCCTCTGCAGGCTGTTTCTAGGTGTCCCCCTCTTTTCCTACAGTGTAGCGCGCAAGGCTACCATCCCGTCCAGCACCTCTGCAACCGGTCAGTCCAGGGCAGGTAAACTCAAACTGCTAGTGGTACTTTGGACCCTGGCCCCCTAGCACCTTAAGTCCTAAAGGGGACCCCTGAGATCTGTTTGATGTATATGCCTTTTTCTCCATATGAAAGCATTACTGCTTAAAAACGCATTCAAGTGACATTTTTACTTACCTGACAAAATTACTTTTACGAAAAGTGCTCACACATTTACAAAGTTCTTGGTGTTAAAACAAATATAAAGATACTTGTTATTATTCTAAATTGGTCTTGAGTTTCTTCCTGCATGTGTGTTTCATTCACTGTGTGTTATCAATAAATACATTAACCCTACCCTCTGATAAACCTAAACTGTTTTCCCACACTACCATAAAAGACAGCATTTGGGATTATTAATTTAAGCCCTAAAAGTCAATAAGGGTCGTCTGAGCTTTCTACATAGTATACCTTAGCTAATAACGCATTTACCAAGTGAACTGCGATTACCGTGAAGATTCTAGCCAGACATTCTCCTGAATACTGTTTTTAGGTCTCTCCTAGCGACGCAGCGCATGCGCACTGCCCGCCTTGGCGAGATCTATTGTCGTCGGTTTCTTGGCCGAAGGGGGACAAGACATGTGCGCGCCTGGACAGGCGATGTGCACGTGCACGGCTCACGTCGTTTGAGCACAACCCTCCTGCCCCGCGCTTTCACGGCGACAGCTTGTTTGTTTGTGGTCGGGTCGTTAAAAAAATCTTCTTAATGAACTTAACGGTACAAGGTTATTTTACGCATGAATTTTAAATACTGTTAAAAAAATAAATAGTGCATTAAATAACAATCGGAAAAAGTATTCATCTTGTTTCTTTCAATGTGCCTACAAGGCTAAAAGCATGCCCAATCGTGGACTATCTTGTATGATCTATGCCTTGTAAAGGGCGCCCTCTACTGGTAAACATTAAACAACCACAGTTTGCTCAGTAGCTTTGCTTCAAGAATCAAGATCGCTGTAGATTTAAGCTAGGCTGGTATTAGCCAGTAGCGGCCCGTGGTGGGAGTGCTGCTGGGCGCTGACGTGGGGTGGGGGTAGTAAACTACGGATTATGGCTGATTAGAGGTAAGTAAGCATATAAATAAATTAAACAAATTTCGTTGCGCGCGCTGCATCGCCAAATGCGATGCAGCGCACACAACGAACTTCGTTTTATTTATTTATATGTTTACTTACCTCTAATCAGCCATAATCCGTAGTTTACTACCCCCCACCCTGCCCCGCCCCACGTCTTTGCCCAGCAGCACTCCCACCACGGGCCGCTACTGGTATTAGCATTTGGAGCTAGGCTTCCTGACAGTGCGTCAGGTAGTGGACTCTCAAGCCCTTCTAACAGGTGACGGAGTGCTATTGGAGTTATTTTTGTATGCGGGGAAGCTACATGATATGAGCTAGTGCTAGAAAAATGCTGCATTGAGTGTAAGTCCTAAATTCGCTTTTTTCAAGACAAGCAATCCCAGAGATTTTCAGGATCTGCACAGCATCAGTTGCAGCAGAGAAGCTTGCCAGCAGGTCAGTGGTAAAAGAATTGCTAAGGACAAACTGGCTAAAGAGGAAAGAGATAGGTAAGTTACATTTAGGATCCTTTCGCGGTAAGTGATATGCATCTTCATTTACCTTATAAGAGCCTGCACTCCCAGTACAAAGTTGTCGATGATGACTCTGTATATGTGGATGTGGTGCACTAACATTGGAGACACATTTTTTACTTCCTTTAATTTGGTTCAGTGTGACGAATCTGCACAAAAAAAACGCTGCATTTTTTTGACAAGTTTTGTAAAGATTATTGCAGAACAACTGCAAAGCAATCACACCAAGCTTGTCAGAAAGACAGTCTTAAAGTATTTTAAATTGTGTTTTGGGATAAATAATTGTAGTAGTCTGCTATACTCTTGAAGCAAAAATTCCTATGGGATTTTGAATTTAGAAACCACTTTGGGGACCACTGCCCATAACGTCCGCCCTGACCAGTTTTTTTTACTACTTTATATTTCGCAGGCAACATCGTCATGCATGTGAGATTCAACACTTGTATTTTTTTTAATGCATTAAAGCTCCTTCTCTTTTGCTGCACCACCTGTGTAAAATGTCCGGGTTCATCAGTATAGTACAGTTATAATACAAGATCAGTCCTATTCGTCTAGTGTGTTGCAGGAGGGTGTCACTATCACGGTCATTCAGAATTTTGCAATCATTACTCTTGGCAGAGCTCCGGAAGGTGCCGGAAACTCTGTGTGGCCTTTCCATAGAGAATAAGGCAGACAATAATTCTTTACCAGGGCCCTCTATACAGTACAACAGTCCCACAAACTAGAACGTTATTGTAGGAGAAGTGCACCTTTGTGTCTTCACCACTTTGTTGAAGGTGGTGTGTCTCCCCGGCCATTGTGTTCCATTTTGTTCTTCTTATGTTCCACCTCAGTGGTCTCTTTCCTCAGACTGTGCTCTGGTGGCAGACACTCTCCCAGATTTTCCTCAGAACTCTGACCGGAAGACTAAAGTCGATATTTATGGAGTTCATTTTGTGCACTAATGTTGCTCTGGTGCTGTGGATGACTGTCAGAACATCCATGGGGTGGGCTCAGGCTCCACCAACTCCTTTGTCTGGTTGTCCAATTCTGGAACTTTAGAGCCATAAACAAAGCAACCTGATCCCCGGAAGTTAATGTCACCAATTATCAGACATGACACTGGAACCCTTTTGTCATCTATGGGACTGTTACCACGCTATGCCTTTACAAGTGTGCCCCTCTCACCAGATGCTTCCATCATATAGATAGAAATCTATGGTGTCTGCCCCTTCTGTCAGAAAAGGGACCGTTTGTCTTCTTTGTGTCCACCTACCCCTATTGAGCCACAAATCCTGGAGAGACTAATGGGGTGGGGGACTGTCCTCCTATTTTCCCTGGCTGGGCACCGAGTGTGCTGCTAATAGCCTCGGTCGTCATGACGTGCTGGGTGCCATCTTGCAGTAGACACCATCAGGTGTCTGGCTCACCCACCAGCCTCTGTTGACAGTACCAGCTAAGCTTCACCATGGTACTTAAGATGCCAGTCTGTCATAGTTATCAGGTCCATGCCATGTCAGTCTTCATCCACTTCCTCACTGACCCTCTTGAGCGAAGTCCACGTTTGTAATTCCAACGTGGTCGCAGGATGTTGTGTGTGTGTGTGGGAAGATAGGGGTCCGCGGGTATGACAGAAGGAGGAAGAGGTTAAGACCTCTTCCAAATCGAGTCTCTTGTAGAATTGCAGATTTTGCCACTCTTCAGCCAATACTATTCCCGATGTTGCCCTGTCTCAGTTTTACAAGGCACCATCTTGCTGCACGTCCAGTCATGCCTCCTCCCTTTCATGGTTGTCTAAACCTAATGCTTTCCTTACAACCCAGAACGGTTAAAGAGTGAACCCCATCCAGGAAGACTAGTGTAGCTTGTGTATGTTGATAGTCGTAAACATGCTAAATGCATAACTTTTTCTGCCAATCTGTTGTGCCATTCAGAAAAAAAACAAGCATTTGCAATGCAATAGGTCTCACATTTACGCGAGTTTAAGCTATTGGCATTATAAATGACAATGCCTTTTCTTTGTTTTAGAAACAAAACCAAAAATAAAAGGCATAGTTAATTGCAATGTCAATAGCTCAAAACCGCGTAAATGCGAGACCTATTGCATTGTAAATGCTTGTTGGGATGAGATATGGCAGTCCATACAGATATACCTTTACAATAACCCGGTTTCTGTGGACATGTTTCCACACTCTAGGAAGCATTTAAAGTTGTTGTGCAGTGAGAGTGTATTACTAAAGGTGATGGCATATTGAAGTCTATCCCTAGTAGGCTCACCATGCTGGAGACAGAAATACAAACACTCAAAATAAAATAGACAAATATCCATGACCCGAAACTGAGCAAAACTAGATACCTATGCAAATATGTACAATGTAGAAGATATGGGGAGGGAGACTGACTAGAGATATTGGTTGTTCTTGTTCATCCGCAGTCGTTGGCAAATGACATTTTATAGACAGAGGAGGAGGATGGTACGGTAGTACAATAACATAAGGCATTTTGGCAGCATTTATTAACTAGTACACCTCCCTATACTCATCCACAAACCAACCAGACACTACAATGCTCAGCATCTACCTAGATGCAGCCCTGCTGGAATGGCGTGAGGAAGAGAAACAAAGGCCACTCTGTGAATCAATCACACCGAAGAAGTTAAAAGAGGCCATTAGTAATATGCAACAGAGCCCTTCCCCTTTGCAAGTTAGTTACGTTCCTAACTAGAGGGTAGTTAGCTCATCAGTGGTTTGTGAGAGCAAATGCAGTCATAAACTGTGAATAAATTCCTTTCTGAAATGGAAAGGGGAGGTGGGAAATATCTTGCATATTCCTTCCTATTTGCAATTTAGAAATAATTGCAAAAGTACCTTTTACAATCTTAAACAATTTTACAACTCATAAAATATTTTTTAGAAGGTGATAAGCACTTTTGTAGTCACAAACTCTGTAATTAGCAACATGAGGTCCTTAGTACTAAAACTGACTTTGCACCAGCTCATAAGTAGGCCTGGACGAAATTATAATTATGCCAAAGTAATCAGAGTAATCTAGGTAATTCCGCATTACTCTTGTGATATGAAATTACTGAAAATTGCGTGATTATGCCTTTGCGCGTAATGAAGAGTAATTTGGGGAAAAAATTCTACTATGCAAGCATAGGAACAACAAATTTAGGGGCATATCAGTAAGGCGATGCGATAAAATTATCGCCGCTTTAGCGTCCATTTTCGGACAAAAAGCGGCGATAATTTTATCGCCCTATCAGCATGGACACGCTAACGCGTGAATACATGCCTTAGCGCCTGTTTCCTGAACGCCCAGCTGTGCATCTCTAATGAGATGCAAAGTGGGCGTTCCTCCCCAGAATAACTGGAGAAATGTCGCTAACCGACATTTCTCCAATTATCAAGGTGTACGCTAACATGCAGAGCGATAAGAGAAGAAGCGCTAACCGCGGTTATTGCTGCTTTCCTTATGCCTGCTTTTATTCTGACAGCCATGTAATCCAATGGGAGGTGGATTACATGGCTAAATCCACCCTGCCCTATCAGCAAGGTATCGCCGGTCGCAGTGCGATTATCGCTGGATTTCCAGCGATAATCGCACTGTTTTGTGGCTAACGCATGGATTTCTATCGCTTGGGAGATAAGCGTTGCTGATAGCACGCTATCTCTGCGATAGAATCGAGCGTTAGTCTGCGATAATTATCCTTGCACTAAGAGCGCTGAGCGATAATTATCGCAGGCCCTTGTTGATATGCCCCTTAGTGAGTGCAAACAGCTACTGTCTGCTAATGTTCTTGTTCTGTTGGATTTTCTTAGCTCAAAATACATACTTGGGTCCATTTCTGATGCAAGGGTGGATTTTTAGCTTAGAAAATACTGCTAAACTCTGGGTTACACCATTCATAACGCCACATAATTCTGCTGTAATTCTGTGTAATAACACTACAGACAATTATGAAAGTTATGCCCACCCCTACTTCTAGGTCTAAAGGTCCCAAAGTTTGTTATGTTTCCATTTTATTTTTTCTGGTTTGAATCATCCCGATCGTTCTAGTCCTGCCTCTTGTCCTCATGAACCTTTTGGCACTGCACCCAAAGATCTGGTCCTGGTTCTCTTTGTCTGGGTCCTTCTGAGCCTTGTCATTTTGGTTCTGGTCCTCCTGGACATCCAGGTCCAGCCCCCTTAGTCTTCCTAGCTCTGGTCATCCTGATCTTCCTCACTGTTGGAATTGGGTTTCTGGTTGGCAGAGGTATGCGCCCTGTCCAAGCAGGAACCCAGTGACAGTCAAGGTAAGTCACAACACACCCTAAATTATCCTGTGGTCATCCTCTGACAGCTTGGCACAGTGCAGTCACGCTTAACTTAAAAGGCAATGTGTAAAGCATTGGCACAACATTTCAAACAGTAAGACAGTGAAAACACCACAAACAGACCAAAACTACAAACATCCAACAAGTTGAAGTTGAGCTAGGAATTTTTAAAGAATAAATATAAAACAGCGCTTGGAAGCAATAAACTCTTAAATGGGATAACTGGTTGCACCAGACCGGGGTAAAAGCAAAGGTTCAGGCCAACCTTGATGGAGCTCAGGTCGAATACAAGGGCCCACTTAAGCCCACTGAACAACAATACCTCGATCCGGGCGTGTATCGACATTGAAGAAGATGTGAGGTGCAGCGAAAGCAATGTGTCGGTGTCGAGCCATGCAGTGGGTGAGATGTGTCAAGATTCTGAGTGTAAGGCATTGGTTCTGAAGGTTATGCACGGCCACTGCTCGCGCAGCAGGCGATGCATCAATTCTGAAGACAATGTTCTGGTTCCGAGTGTGATGCGCCGGCTCCGTTCCACACTTCGACAAGGTTGCACCGGTTCTGACCCATGCAAAGGAGAAGAAGCATTGGTTCTGATGAGGATTCACTGTTCTGGTTGTAGCAGCGCTTTATGCCCACTTCCAAGGACCCAGGACTGGGTTGACACCACTTGGCTGGGCAATACTTGCAGAAACCAAAGTCCTGGTGACAGTGACGGCCCGTGTAGGGCGTTTTACCTGGGCGGTGATGTGGCGCAGAGGAGGGGCAGGGTGGGGGGTTGCAAAATGAGGCAAACGGCCGATTTCAGGTAAGTTACGAAAAAAATTTACCTGAAATCGGCCGTTTGCCGCATTTTGCAACCCCCCACCCTGCCCCTCCTCTGCGCCACGTCACCGCCCCGGTAAAACGCCCTACACGGGCCGTCACTGCCTGGTGATATACCAGGATGAAGTGAAGCCTTTGATGTCTCTGAGACTTAGAACAGGGGGCCCTTGGAGACACTCTGGGTTCAAGTGCAGCAGGTCCAGTTCTTCTCACCTAGGCAGAAGAACAGCAGGCAGCAGGGTGGCTCAGCAGTTGTAGGCAGCAGGTTTGATAAGATGAATTACGGAGGAGGATTGAAGGCTATAGCCTCCATTATAATTGGAAAGGGTGGAACATTTGACAACTGGTCCGGTCTTTTCCATAGTGTATACTGTAATATAGCGTGTGGGATGGTACCTGCCGGAATCTCCCTGAGTTGGAGACAGTGAATAAACATTGTTTAGCATGTGTGGTTCTGCTAGGTGTCTCAGACCAGTATGCATGCACAGAAAGAAGTGGAGTAGACTCTTCACAGTTCTACCCTGATTTAGAAACCATCAAAAGGTTTTGGGCAGGAGCAGAGCAGGCCTGCAGTGTTTCTTCTACATGGGGCATCCACTTGCTACCAGTTACAAGCCACCACCAAACCCATCCCACCCCAATGAAAATCTGATGCTATCCGTAATGAGTGTCTGATTTAAGGCCTGCCGAGCTTGTACCTGGTAGCCTGGGCCAGTTGTGACAGTATTCACCAATATTACATATGTTTTGTTGTAACTTGCTTTCAACAGATGCCCTGGTTGATACACTACTAGCCTCCTTGCAGCTTCCTCCTTTGAACAAAAGGAGCCAGGGAAACCAATACCGCACCACCTGGAGTAATCACTGTAACAGTGCTCCCACGTTGACCACCTCTAATGGACAGCTGCTCATTGACTATAAAATCCAAAGTTTTTTGCATAAACAAGAGAGGCAACAAACACATCTGAATGTAAATTAACAATCAACATAAATCATAACTCGTAGGTCTTTGGTCAAAGTGGTAGTTTTTTCTTTCTTTATTCATTAAGTTTCTTCCTCCACACTACAAACATGCAAACATGCAACCAATGCGTTTCACCTTACAAAAGCTTCCTCAGGGCAATATTGTAATCCACCGGTTCTCCAAACACTCGTAAACTGCAAAAATCAATGTTGCAGTATAAGTAACTGTAATCCCTTGTTGCAGATTATGAGTATGTTTCAGCCAAAATGTTACTACATGACAACCTGAAATGTCTTGGTGCCGCGAGTCTGCGGTCAGTCCTCGCATTCAGTAACAATTTCACAGATCCCTTGCGTTTCGGATCAAAGTGCCCTTGATTGCCATTACGCACTTTTGAAAACCCGCTTGCAGACATGATATTATGAGTGAATGTGAGGACTGACTTTGGGGAAGCCTTTCTAAGGTGAAACACATTGGCTGCATGTTTATAGTGTGGATGAAGAAACTTAATGAATACAAAAAAGACAAAACTACCAGTTTAACAAGTACCTGCAAGTTAAAATTCATGTTGATTGTTTAATTAATAATCAGCTGTGTTCGTTGCCTCTCTTATTCATTTATAAAGCTTCCTCTTTTGCTGAGGGGGTTGTAAATCTGGTCTTCTCTATTTTTTACTTATAAACCAGCCGCCTACAAACTCTTTGGTTAGCTGCAAGTACTGCTCTAAGGACACTCAGAATCATGCAGTGTATACCACCTGTCCCACTAGCCTAAGCCACACAGGTTTTCCCTGTCTAGGATGGACTCTTTGTCAATTATTGGAATATTGTCCTCCCCATCATCTATTTCTGTCACGCATCCGCAGATGTACAGCAGAGTTACTGTGCTTGTGAATACTACATACATTAATTAGTTCAGCAATTCATCTACTTCCTGTTCCTCTTGAATATGCTTCTTGCCTTCCTCTTTTAACCTTAGAGACTAACCCTGGCATTCCCACCTATCATTGATGCCCTAAAATATGTTTTTTTCTTTTTGCTTCTTGGTTGACTGAAAGTGTTTGTCTTTTGTCTGGCATCTTGCTCATCTAGAGGATTATTACCCCACCTTCGTGCGTCTCCCAGTCATTATACCTTTGGCTCTGCTGATTTGCCTCCATAAATAGACATACTCTGCTTGAAAGCGGTGGTACAATCTGCTTAGTTGCAGTGAGACTTATAAATGAACGGAACTGCATTCGGCTCACCCAAACGCCATACTGGAAACATTGCTTCTCTATTTAATTGAGGGGTTGTGCCAACATTATGTAAGGAGAATGACTTCATTTATTGGGTCACTGTGCTGTCTCCTTGTTGAATCTTGATTGGGTTGGTATAATTGAGCAAATTTACCTTTTGCAGCAACACTGGCAGACCAGGTCAAACGTGCACACCCCACACCTTAGAGTCACTCTGGGTTCTTGTGATGCAGGTCCAGTCCTTCTCACCCAGGCAGAAGAACAGCAGGTAGCAGGGTGGCTCAGAAAGGAAAGACTCTAGCAAAGCAGCAGTCCAGCAGAGAGACAGTCGTTTCAGAAGCACAGCAGTTCTTCTTCCTGGCAGAGTCTTCACAGGTCTAGAAGTGTACTGAAGTTATGGTGTCAGAGGTCCGGTACTTATAACCAGTTGTGCCTTTGAAGTGGGGGAGACTTCAAATGAAGCTTTGAAGTGCATAGAGTTTCTCCTTTCCTGCCCTGGCTCCAGACTCACTACAGTGGGGGTATGCAGCCCTTTGTGTGTGGACAGCACACAACCTATTCAGGTGTAAGTGTGAGGCTGTACTCAGCTCATCTCTTACATCTTCCAGGAAGGCCCTGGGACCACTGTCGGCCCTTAAAAAATATTTGCGCATGCATTCACAAAGGGCAAGGGATCTCCTAGGGACCCCTTCCTGTTTGCGAGTGCTTTACCATCCTTCTGAGAAGGGTGGTAAGCTGCGAGTGTTTTGCAACCGCAATTGCGGTCTCAAAACATTCTTACATAGCTTAAGGAGTCGCTATTAGGAAGGGACGCCCTTGGAACGCCCCTTCCTAATAGCGATTCGCTAATCCTATTTTGCGAGTCGTAAATTGATTTATGACTCGCAAAATAGGATTAGTACATGGGCCACTGTTTTTTTGCTGGCGCAAATGGATCTAAAACCCATTTGCCCCATTAAAAAACCTTTGTACATCTGGCCCTTAGTCCTTTGCCTCAAGGGTCTCCTGTTTCACAGGCTCCAGGTCCAAGACCTTTTCACCTCCCTCACTCTAATTCTCATCCTTCAGTCTCCCTAGTCCTGTTCCCCTAGTATATCTAAGATCCTGGTTTGCCTGTTCCTAATCCTTCTGCTCCTGGTTAGCCTGGTCCGTGTGGTCCTGATCTTAGTTCTGGTTCTCCTTTTTCTCATGTAGCTGGTCTTCTAGAGGTGGTCCCACTGGCTTTGGGTTCCCTAGCTCTCTGGTCCCTCAGCCCGCCTGCTCCATCGCAGTCCTACTAGTCGTTCTGTTATCCTGGTTTTCTTGTTCCACCTTGTTGTTGTCCTTCTGACCCTGATCCCCTCCGTCATGGTCCTCCTAGTGATGATCCTCCTGGGTGTTGTCTTCCTCATCCCTCTGCCACTAGTCCTCTTATGTCCCATGTTGTGGTTCACTCTGGTTCATGTAGTCCTTGTCACTCTGGTTTAGGAGCCCCCTGAGTGTGACCCTCATGGACATTCTGATCCTGGTCCGACTGGGTGTGGACGTCCGGGTCCTTTATATCCCTCCTGGTCATTCTAATCTAGGGTCTCCAGGTCCTGCTACTGCTGGTCATTTCTAGTCGTAGTGTATCCAGGCCTGGTCCATTCGCTTCTGGCTCCTTGGTCCTCCTTGAGCTGATCTCTGTGGTCTTGGCCCACCTTGTCTTTGATCTGTTTTTCCATTTGTCTCCTTGTACTGGTCCTCTTTGGACTGTTTACCTTGGTTTGCATTGCCTCGCCCTAGTCATCCTCATCCCTCTGTCCTGGTCGGTGCACTCAGGACTTCCTAGTCGTTATGGTCCAGAGTCTTCTGTTCCTTCTACCCCTGGTCCTTCTGTTTATTTGGGCTCTTGTCCACTGGGTCCAGATCTCCTGTTCCATATCCTCCTTCTTCTCATTCGGGTCTTGGTATCCCCTAGTCTGCTCCACAATTAATTTAGTCAGGCACAGTCTCCAAGCCTTTCACTCAGATTTTGATTGGCTCCTTGATTTATTTTGCTGAGACAGCACTGTCAAGGTGACAACGTCAAACATCGCTGAATGGGCCACTCATGACATGGGATCAATAAGCATCTATGTCTGAAACCCACCCAGGTATGAAAAAGTGCATTTATTCACAGACAGCTGAGTGAACACCACCTGTAACTTCGCCAGATGCATTACTTCCTTATCTCCTGCTTTCACTCCCCCATGCCACAGCAGCTCTATGACTGAGTCTCACTCAGTTTACCTAAAATATCCCAAAGAACTGTGCCCCAATAACCAATTGTCTACTGTACATGTCCCTTCCTCTGGGGCCCAGTTACCATCTATCTCTCTGCATTCCCAGCTTGCTGCTACTTGTCAACTGCTGCGGTGTTACCAGGCCTGAATTACTAAGCAAGTAAAATCCTCCTTTAAAAGAGGCCTACAGCAAGCTCAAGGCCTTCCACAAGAAGCTCAAAAAGAGCTTAACCCTGAAAAATTATCAAAAAGAGAATTATGAATATAAAAAAACTAAATAATGTGTGCTCATGAGTGAATGAAAAATTAATGGAACATGCTTAAAAACCATATTCATTATTCTTTGCAGATGCTCCTAGACTGCAGTGAAAAGTATCTGTCTGCCATTTCCTTAATCTCCTGAAACAGAACCTTGATTCCAACATTTAATATAACATAAATGTTTAATTCAGAATTGATTTTACTGTTTTTTCATGTGCAAACAGCTTAACTTAATTCATGTACATACCTTTGTACAAACCATTGAACATTTGTATATGCACTTACTTTCAAATGCTTCAGACATGCTGCTTCTCCATTGCTGAAGGCCACCACCCGATCAGAGCTTGGAGTCCCTTTTATCTTCATGACTGGCTATATAAATTTCTCCTTCACACTATTTAGTTGCCCGCTGGTTAAATTGTATATCATCTCTACTATTTAGCCTGTGCCCGGCTAAACTTCAGATATTACATACTATTTTGCCAGCTGCTGGGCAAATAGCCAGCGGAGGCTCCTACTCAATGGCGGAGGAGCAGTGCCCCACTGGCTCAGAGCCAGCAGCTGAAAAAGAAAATTATATTTTCATATTGTTTTATTTTTCAGCTGCTGGCTGAGCCAGCGTGTGTATGGCGGGGCGGGGCTGGGGTCACAGGGAGGAGAGGCTGTGCACTTCTAAGTGTGCATGTATGTCCGGCCAAACAGACATGCGCATTTAGGTTTCTCTAACCCTGCTCTATTCTACAGCCGGGTGGAGAAACGTGCCAGACTCCCTGTGTCTGAGCAGAGAGTCTAAGCAGCCCACTCAGGCCAATCCGGGGCCTACTCTCACAGTATTAGAGCAGTGTCTGGATTGATTGTGCAATCTGTTCTAAGGACTGTCGGGAGCAGCAGGAGAAGTGTGAGGCGGCGCAGGATCCAGCAAGTTTTTATTATATTTTATTCAACCCTTCCCCTAACGTCGCCACTGCTGCTGCCCTGCCGTGCACCTCCGCTGCATATTGGCAACAGCTTTGACTGTAAATAGCAGAGATTATGTACTTTTTGGCCAGCAGCTGGTTAAATAGCCATCTCCTCTGGCTTTAAGCAATACTGCGCTGCTTTTCAGTGAAAGGTAGATGGACAAATGCACGTGGGGCAAAGGTGCAGTGTCTTCTGTTTTGCCTCATGGCGCATTCAACTGCTGAAGTCAGGGCCGTACTGGGAACTGCAATCAGCCCAGGCAAAATTTGGCAGACCAGCCCCCGTCAAATTTAGCAGACCAGCCCCCGTCCAGCGCGTAGCGGGCGAGCGCAGTGAGCCATCCCGACCGCTATTAGGGCGGTTTGGGGGGGTTCTCCCCCCCAAAAATTTTTGAAAAACAACCGACCAAAATTGGGAATTTTACAGCACATTTTTCATTACATATTCAATTGTATCAACTTTCAAACCACAGTAAATAGTAGATGATGACCTTCAAGAGCACCAGGTTACCCACCCAGTCATATGTACCCATAGACATTCTTTCAGAGAGCACCAAAAATAGGCACAAGTAGTAAATCAGAGAGAAGTAAAAGTGAGACCAGCCCCCACATGGTGTGTATCGAGCAAGCGCAGTGAGCAACCATTACTAGGGGTACTATGGTGTATATGGACCTGCTCCTAAAGGGCAAAATGGATCCTTTATCAAGCTTATGAGTGAACAGGACGTCTTTCTTGTTATTTCCTCCAAGTTTCTCCCCCAAATTTCCATTATTTCCCCCTTTCCTTTCCTCCTCTCCAGCATTTCCTGGCTTTAATTGCGTCACTGGGGGATTTCAACATATGACACTGGCCTTGTAACCATGACATACAATTATCTCCTTTATCAGTACAATTTAGTGATCTTGTGCCATGGGGGGGGGGGGGGGTCACAGTGGTGGACATTTAGTGTGGTATGGTAAATCTTGTCCCATTCTCAACAGATCAGTATTACAATTATTCAGAGATAGCAACGAGATTGTTGAGCAGGCAATGCAGTGCAAACTGTAATGGGAATGTTTTGAAAAGTTAGGTAGAAACTTCAATGCGGAAGGCCGGTGTTATTTCTACGAGACTGCTTGATTTCTGCTACTGTACGGTACCTGTGCCAATCAATGCCTCTTAAGTGATGAATGTGATCTGGCCTCAGGCTCTCCTCCTTACTGCAGCATGATGTTCTATTTATATCATTTTGTAGTGGCAGGCCACATGAAGTGAATCAGTGTAAAATTGCTATAGATTTCGCATATTTGTGTGATTACATATTTGATTGCCGGCCTCAGCGAGGTAGCAGTACTTGCGAGATAAAGAACACAGCGCGGAAATAGAAGCCACTGTTTTGGGGGAGGTCGCAGATTATCTTGTTGAATCAATGCGCTGCTTCAGAATGTACAACCGCATAAAAAGCTGCACCGTATAGAAGTGCGCGATCCCGGCTACTTGGAGAAGTGTCCAATAGTAATTGGTTTCATCATGACAAAGAAGTAATACCTTTCCTGGAAAGGTATTACTTCTTTCCTCCCCTTCAACACTGAAGCGACCAATTTCAGCTTTAACTTGCTGGTACAGTCACGCCCCCCCCCCCGCCAAGTGCTAACTCGCTAGCCAGGCGGAACTGATTGGGGCCGTTTCGGTTTCCTCACACAGCAAAAGAGCAGGCCCTAGCAGCAGGAGGCGACTTTCAAAAGAGACACTAGCACTGAACACGCAAGTGCGCATTTTACCAGCGCAAACTCCTTTCTTGTGAAATCCGGCCTGAAATCCGGAAAATTAAACAAAATATAGGTCATGATTCATGAAGCAACTGAGCCAGCGCATAGGGCACGCACCGAGGGCGACCTTCAACAGATGGAACTGATACAAGGGTACAAAGACCCATTAGAGGTCAAAAGTTACATTGAAGAAGATGGTAGCAGCGCTAAGCCCTTTACTCTATAACCTGCACCATAAGATGTTAAATTAGAATCCTATATCAGAATTGCGAATGATCCTGGAGCCCATAAGACACTTCTTGTAGGCTAGCTTCAAATTCTGTTCGCATTAGTTGGTGAAAACTTTATTAATAAGAACGTGCACGAGGGGCACACTTTGGAGTGCTTTAATAAAATGCTGCTCTCCCGAGAGATGTGATTTGTCTAGTACTGTTTTTATTTAATGTATCCCCATAATGGTAGCGAGAGGAGAATGTTGCTGCAAGGGTGTGGCCCTAAAATAAACACCATCTTTAAAGAAAAGCAGCTGCCACCTTTGACTTGCCTATGTCTGTGTTTCAATGCAATGCCCTCTTCTATGTGAGGTCACTCGCCGATATTGTCGATGCGATGCTGAAATTACTGAGATAAGTAAAGGCATGTAAATATTGTGCGCAGCTCATCATCTTGTCGCTGTGTGCCTTGAATACGAAGCACACTTCCTACAGCGAATACAAAATCAGGCACCGTGTTAGCAGCCGGTTAAGATGTGCTGTCTCTCAGCACACTACATCGGTTATTTAGCGTGAATACTGACTGCACAATCACAAAGACATCTAGATACAAGAAAAATCCATGTGCACCACACAATAATTTGACACCGAATTGAAACATCTAACCTAATTCAGGAAACAATGCGGACTACACTACAACAACCACCCTGATGTAAGGATTGAACGCGGCGCCGACCAGGCTGACTGCCACGTGTTGGCAGTATGTTCTGTTAAACTCGGTAATCCACATGGCTCGGACTCCTTCCCAAAAAACAGACTTATCTTTCATGTTCAGGACAAAGCCTTTGTCCTGAACATGAGCTAAAAAAGGCCCCCCACGTTAGCCTAAGCGGCGCAAGTGCCAGAGCCCAGTGGCAACACCAGGCAGTGGCCAGTGGAAAACAAAACAAAAGGACTCAGTCGTGTTAAAAAAAATAATTACATAAATAAACTCTAGAAAGCCCTGTTGTCTGCTTCAAATATATTTTTCAGCACAAGCCCCAAGTTGGGGCTTGTGCTGAAAAATATATTTTAAGCAGACTTGCTGACCCCAACCTTCGCCCCAGTTACAGCCCCCCAAGAGTCAAGCAGCACAACAGTGCCACCATTGGGAGCACAGTCACACATATCCACAGTGCTGCACTAGCATAGCCAGACTCTCGCAGGCACAGGCAGGCACAGGCAGGCAGCCACCCACCCACCACCACCACCTCGCTCCGGCAGCAGTGGACTCCGCCGGTGGAAGGAGGAACCAAAGGGTTGCCTGCAAAAGGGGGGTGTAGGTAGCAGGCCCGGCTCCAGGGATTTTTGTTTGGGTGGGCCAAACGTACATTCGGGTGGGCCACTGCTGGCCCGATTTATCGCTTATATATCTAGCCAGGCCTGCTTCTGGGCCCTACTTTTATCTCTCCTTAGTCTTACAAGGTACAGTAAAACACACTCTTTCTAAATGTTATCACTCTAAAAAAGTGCTTTTCTTCCATGTAATGTCCCTTTGATGGGAAGAGGAGGTTTCTAAGGTGGGAATATCTAGCAAGAGACTCTACTCGGGCTGTAGTGCTGGGGCACAAGGGGGGGGGGGGGTCAGGATAAACAGACCTGGGGCACGAGCCCAATCTGCCCCCCCCCCTCCCGTGACCCCAGTGGCCTCGTTGTTTCACATTGCTGTGCAGAAATGGCTGAACTGGACACGAATGAATCTCAAATTAAGGTGTACTATTCTGCCAGTGATGGCGGTATCAGGCTCATTGACTTGAGCTATGATTTGAAGCCAGTTCTTGAAGGGTTTGTGATTGTTCAAGAGGAGAATGCATACCCTGAAGAATTAGGGAGAGAAAGAATACTCTTCCACGAGAGCAAATCATTTGATTAATCTGCGTTTGCATCGCAGTTGTTTTTCGGGGGACAAGTTAATTGGAATTGCTCCAGTAAAGAGAAAGTACTCTGGTGTCACACACCATACATTTGGGGTCATCTGCAAGTAGAAGGATGGCTTTTGCTAACAAGACATTTTATTCAGTTGGAAGTACTATTTGACCCGTTACAAATAAATTCTAGCTTGAGAAACTGTTTTTGTTTTTTGTTTTTGTTTTTGAACCTGCTAATGTCATGCAATGTGAGTTGCATGACAGTAGTAGTTTCAAAGTGCTGCCAATGAATAATCCTACAGAAAAAGCAGAAATGCAAAGCTCAGTGGGTCAACATATTTTAACTTGAAACCACAAAACATAATAAGATTTTTATTTATTAGGAAGTTAACCCCTTCGCTGCGGCGCGAATTCCGCCCCAGCACTGGGGGGGTGAGGGGCGAGCGCGGCGCCGCCATGCTCATGACGGAACCACGCCGTCATGTGTCACGGGCGAGCTGTGCTCATGACGGCGTGGTTCCATCACGACTCCGCCCACTCTCTAATTCGCCCGCACAGGCGGGGAATTAGAGCCGCGTGGGAGGAGCGGCCGCCAACGGCCGCAGCATGACGGAACCACGCCGTCATGAGCACACGCCGCCCGTGGCTCATGACGGCGTGGTTCCGTCACGAGCGCACAAGGGGTTAATAAGAAATGAGTGTTTACCTTGAAGGCGTTACTGCATTTTAAGTTTGAATCTAGGGATTTCCTCACAGGCACACATGATCTAGCTCTAGTTTCTAGTGAAATGTCTGCTTTTTTAGGTGTTGCGGTACCACGGTACCTAGAAATGGTACAGCGGTACCTGTTACTCACAGTGACATTACCTTTCATTGGCTGGTATGATTGATGTATTTTGAAGGAATTCCCGCCCTCATACTGTTATCAGGAAGCAGCACTTGAGGATATTCTCTGCTCCCTGTCCTCAGTTTTTGCTGTAGATTTAGAATTTTTGTGGCGATTCAAGTAAAGAAGCAGAGAAAATGGCACCTGAAGAAGAGCACAGAGATAATGAAGCACACCAGGAAGATCAGGAGGAGACTAGGATCACTTCCCACTCCATTGTTTGGGAATTATTTCTCATCCCTCTAGAAGGGAAGAAAGTGTCAGTAAAAGTAGTAACATGCAAACTCTGCCATTGAGAATTTTCCAGGGTAAGAAGCTGCCTTTCAGAGCGTATGGAATGAGAAAATACCATAATGTTTGGCACATCACTCAGTACAATGCTGCCAAGAGAAGATGTAACGAAGATGAGGGAGCCTCGGCATCATGTGCTTCACTCCTGACTCTTCAGCCATTTGAATCTCTTCCGGAGGAAAAAGTGCTTAATTTGAGCCGGAGCTTTCCGGTGCTGAGCACCAGCACCTAATTTGTTTCTGGAGCTCGGCACCGGCACCTAATTGTAAACACCACACTTAGGGCAGTCTGCCACAAGGTGGTGCTGCTCATGTAATTTAGAGAGGAGCAGTATTACAAAAATGTACTAATACCTGCCTCCCCAGCCATTCCTTTAGCTTTGGGGACTTGGAATAATCTTTACTGTCGCATTTACATGCGAGAGAGCTGGTTAGTAGTTGTTTTGGCAGCGATGACAAGGGCGATCGGTTGTGCAAGCTGCAGTGGCCACCAGGTCAGAGCTCTGGCACTTAATATTTTACAAATTAAGCTGTTCACACCCTCGCCCAAAACACAAACCCATTATATACTAATATTGCTTTGCATTGCACAAAATTTGCTAAAATAGGCTCCATTGGAGAACAGAGTACAGAAGCTCGAGACTAACTGTTGGATGCTCACAAAGCAAACTGCAAAAAATATATTTTAATTTTTTTATTTTCTGACGATCCACCTTTAGATTTCATGGTTTCTAGTCATTTTTTATTTAATCCCTAAAAAAAGGGCCTTTTTTAGAACCACGTGCTTTGCCTGGAAAATAAAGAATAATTACATGAATATATTTTAATCTGCATATTAAATTTTTTTGGGCACAATACTGTGCAGTGTACAAACATGGCACAGTTTTATCAACACTTTGCGTAGGCTATGAGTTACTATTGTAACACAAACCCAGTGCAATATGTTGCTGTCATTATTATTTTCCAATATACATCACGGTTTAGTTTGGAAAGCTGACCACAGTAATGCAAAGCATCAGTATGTGTAACTTTGTGCAACATTTCTTGAAGGGGGAGTCAATGGGTTGTACATAAGTATTTCTAAGCAATGCCTCAAGCCAGCCTATGTTCCCAACCATTGCAGGCACCCAACCCCGCCACAGGTGCCCAAACCCTATTGCTACAGGCTGTGGCCTTCTGTGGTGCTCAAAGGGAACTTGGCAGCAGGGCCTTGCTTCTGACCACGCCCTATACACAATGCCACCACAGATGCCAAACCCCTCATTGCACGCAGCTTTTAACTCTCTTCAGAAGGAATTGGCCACAGGGCCTGGCCTCTGGCCAACCCTGCATCGAACCCAAAATACAGGCTCCCTCCACCATGCACAGTGGGGGATTAGCTGCAGTGCCTGGCCAAGCACCCAACAACCCTGAAGGTGCCCAACCCCCCCCAACCCCCTCACCCCACCCACTGTGCATGGATTTTGGCTGTGTTCAGCTGGGGTTGGCCCAGGACTTTACCTATGGCGGAGCCCAACACTCTACCCCCAAGGGCACTCTACCCACACTTTTCTTTTTTATATTTTCAAGTACTGTCTTCCTGCTGTAACTTCCTTGCAAGCTTCCATCCCAAGGTACCACAATACAATGGGCGTGAAACCTGAGTGGCAGCTCCCAGAGAGGTATCACAGTACCCCATGGGATGGCCACACAGGGTCCCACTGGAGTACTGTGTTTCCTGTGGCCCATATAAGTTTTACAATTTGGTCTCTTGCGGTGTCCAATGGGTCCCCCCACCCCCACAAGTGCCTGGGGGTCGGATTGTCACTACCCTGACCCCTTATACTCTATGTCAAAAATTATTTCAGGACACAGAAACCTAGTCCCTGATACCTATTATGATAGCTGCAACATTTTCTTCTAAGTTGCAGCCAACAAATCATATCACTCAGTTCTGTGGGACTGGAATCAGCTCCAAGGTACCAAAACTGTCCAATTGAATAAAATGGTCCCTTGTCCAATCAGAGCACCCAATTATTTAAAATGTTCAGTACGGCAAGTCTTCCGTGGGATCAACTGTCAAAATATACATTTTTGCGAGTGTTAACCCCTTTACCCAACTCAAGCTTGTATGTAAATACTAAGGGGCTCATTACGATGGCATAACGATCGCCACCGCCAAGCCGGCGGTGGCGACCGTTACGGCATCGTAACGTGAAAAACCCCGCCATATTACGATGGCGGTGGGTATCGCGGCAGACTGAAAGTCTGTCCGCAGCTTTTCCGCCGGCAGGCAATCGTTACGATTGCCTGCCGGGCGGAGCAGGGACTCCACTATGGTGGAGGTGCCGGATGTTTAAAGGCTTTTCGATGGCGGCACCATGGAAAGGCTGGCGGAGATTGGTTGGGTCCCCGGAGGGGTGCGGGGGTGCACTTGGATGTGCACCGTGTGGTGTCTGCCATGTGGTGCAGTGACATGCCAGGCATGCGATTTTGACATCGCAGCGGGTGATGCTGTAAGCAGCACCCGCCGCAATGTTAAAATGCGGAATGCGACCGCCATGGTGGCAGTCGCATCCTAATTCGCGGTGCGGGACAGCCGCATGTCTGGCGGGCGATCCCAACACCGCGGGGATGGCGGGCTGACTCAAGTCCGCCCGCCATCCTAATAGGCCCCTAATTTCTCAAAAACAGCTAAATGGATTTACACCAAATCACAAAAAGTAAGCTTTATCTGTGAGGTTCTTGTTTTCTGCCAAATTTGGTGTAATTCTGTAGAACTGTTTTTTCTGTATAGGATGGCAAATATTCTTATGGGATTTGAAAGGAGAAAATGTACTTTTTGTACTTTTTTTGGTTTGCATCAGTTCAAACCTTTCCCTAAAGGATCTGAAGTGGATGAACTTTCCTTTTATAGTTTCCTGCAGATTTGTCAAGTGGGCAAAATTATTAAGAAAAAGAAAAGCGCCTCACTTGTGAAAACTCTGACCATACTAAAACTACACAGTAGTGACCGCCATTGTGAAGGGTTTCACACTGGGCTGGCTGAAACAAGGGTCTGCGTTCAGCCATGCTGCACACGGCCAAGTGAGCAGTGGGGGCAGGCAGACTGAGGTAGTTGGGCCTCCCTCTTAAATACTGTATGCTGCTGTGGATGACCGCCCACATGGGATGGGAGTAGGGAACTCTTGGATGTAGTACATGAGTAAAAAATACATTCACTGGAAAAAAAGTTAAAGTGAAGTTAAAGTTAATGCTGGTTACAGCACCACAAGGTATGTTTAAAACAAATCTGAGAAATGTACCTAAATACCCACAGTTAAAGTACAGTTATGCTTACAAATTAAAAATGAAAAACCACTGAAATTCGCAAGTTGTGGTTAGAAGTACAGCTCATAACTCACACAACAGCATACAAACCATATCTCACACACCAAATGCAATGCTTATGCTCGCACAGTATTTATATCTATGTAATTGAACAATAACACATCCTCAAACAAGTTAAGGCTACCTCACTCCTAGCAATACCTGGCAACATGGTAAAGGAAATGCGATATGTATTCTCACCTGTAAGATGACTTACAACTTACATTTGTAATTGCATCTGTTTCATTATGGGTGAGGTCATGAGAATTGCATGTGGTGTGTGATTTATGGTTTGCACGGCTGTCGTGCGATTAACAGATTGTGCTACCATCCTTTTATTGTGAATTTCAGTGTTATTTACCTCTTTTAAGAAACTCTAAGGGGCATATCTACTAAAGAAGTAGCAGAGTATGGTGTTTAGCATCCTTGGCTTAAAGACACGCTCCGCCAATTCGGAAATGAAGGACTGCACCATATTTAACACAATATGGTGCAGCCCTGCGTTTCCACTAGCCCTGACACTAAATTTAGCAACCTAGCGCCAACGCAGGCCCCCTTGCACCATAGTGCAAGGGTGTCTGCGTTGAGGGAAAGATTGTTTATGTGTTTATGTGCAGGAAGTTTCCCTTCCTGCACATAGACAATCTTTAAATGGCATTTTGTAACTTCTATGTGTGCTGCTTAATGCAGCACACATAGAAGTTTACAAAACAACATTTTTTTATTGATTGTGTATGTGCAGGATGGGAGACCTTCCTGCAAATAAAAAATCAATGGCCTTTTGCTGTTTCTATGTATGCTGCACAACGCAGCGCTGCCCCATATTTATGCTGCCCTTATAAATATGGGGCAGCGTCAAAATCAATGGGAGTTGCAGTGGAACGCCAAACGTAACGTCCATTGCCCACCCCTTGCACGCTATGTATAGCATGCAAGGGGGCCTTATTTACAAGTTAGCATTAAGCCACGTTAAGTGGTTAACGCTGCCTTGTAAAAAGGCGAAGCACATATCGCCACAGGAACGTCTCTAAAAGTGACGTTCTTGTGGCGGTAGGGGCTTGTAAATGTGCCCTTAAATGTTCCCAACTGTTTCGATCTTTAAATACCAGCAATCTTGCCAAGATCTTAAGTAGCCTACTCATTAATTTTCACCAAAGTATAAACCTAATCGGTAATTTGGCAATTGTTTGACTGGTAGCGCAACCCGAAATGTCTGACAATCCAACCACAAAATGGAAAGCACATTTTTGCCTTTCTTGAAACTTTCCCCTCTAAAATTATGTTCTGCAAGGGTTGGGATGTATGCCACAACACTAGCTTAGACACATCATCTCATTACTGATTTTTCTCATTTTTAGCCTTCTTTAAATTGCATAATGTTTTCCTTCTCTTAGAGAAGCAAAACAACAAATCTATTTTCTTTAGTTTTAAGTGCATTTGATTGACTGAACGCAAAAATAACCCATTATCGGACAAAAATGAATTTAATTTCCATAGAAATGATTGCAATACTTACTACACGGCTGAAGAAGATTTCTGCCTTCGGTCATTAGAAGGCAGTCACTTAAGGATTTCAGGGCCTCATGTAGGTAGCATACAAGTTACCACTTCTTAAATACCGAACGTTACCGAATCGGTATTTAAGAAGTGGTAACTTGTATGTAGGTAATCATTTGGGAAATATTACCGAATCGGTAAAATTCGGTAATTATCGAATCGGTATTTACCGATTCGGTAATGAGGCATACCTTCCCATTGATGGGAAGGTATGCCTCATTACCGAATCGGTATTTACCGATTCGGTAATGGGGGGAACACATGCAAGGGTGGCAGGGTGTCACATTGACACCCTGTTGCACCCCTGATTCGGCCATGTGTGCACATGTGGCACACATACATGCCCTAAGGGCATGTATGTCTGCCACATTGCACACGTCTAAGCGCTTTAAAATGCTTAAACACATCCATTCATTATTTACCACCAACTATTAGTTGGTGGTAAATACCGACTCATAAAAACACCCACACACTCCCCCTACATCTCATTTCTGTATTCGGAATTTACCGAATCGGTAAAATTACCGATTCGGTAATTTTACCGATTCGGTAAATTACCGAATACAGAAATGAGCCCCCTACATCTCAAAAGCCAAAATAACGGTCGGTAACGGTATAATTACCGAAAATCGGCCGTTACCGACCGGTATTTGGCTTCCTACATGAGGCCCTCAGTGTGAAAAGCATTTAGCAATAGAGGATAAGTGATCATAATAAAATGCATGTGTCATGGTGTAAAACAAGCAGAAAAGGATAATATACCTGGTTCCCTCGCTTGATGATACTGGTCATTGTTTATGGGCAGTGCCTAGTTATGGTTGCCACTGCACATTATTAGCATCAGCCAAACCCCACAGTATTGAGGACACCTCAGCCTTATGCACAAACTGATGTCAGCCAGTGCCATGGACGTGTATTCAGTTAAATGACCGGGGCATCAGTAGTAATGTCCTACACACTTTGACCCCCATCGATATTCACAATCTGACCCCTTGTTCCACCTTCTGCTCCCACCAGGCTCCTAATTGCTACTGAAGGGCCAAGCTGGGTTTGAACATCCTAATTATTGTAAAGTAGTTTTCAGAAACAATGAGTCGCAGTTACATAGTGAACATGCCTTAAATCAATCAGTCTAATTTCCATCACAGATTGAAATATAGGTGCTTATCGCCAACACGTGTTGCACCCAATAAAGAATTATGCTGCAGGCTTTATCAAGGCTACAAGTAAACATATACTTATACATATAGACAGCCAATTGTAAAAAGTTAGAATTATGCTCTTTTGTGAATTACTGCACATCTGAGAATTCAATTTACCCATTAAATAACAATTACAAAAATCACAAAAAGTCATGCACAATACCTTTATAAAGTCTAAAGAAATAATGGCATTGTCTCATGGCTGGCATTTCGATGACTGGCTAACACAACCAGCAACCCTCTCTTCATCCCGCTGAAAATACATATGAGTCCTTATTCATTTATGTGTATTTTGGGTCACTGTTTGAGTTATCGGGCCTGCATTTGGAGGATATGGCAATAGTTAGGAGAGAGACTGATCTTGGTGTGCATGGGGATGTCTTACTGTCAGTAAGTAGATTTTCACAGTTCAAATCATATTGCAATCTACTACTGTTGACACTAATATGCACACTATTTAATCAATTGTACTTTTTATACTATGGGCCTTATTATGAGTTTAATGGTCCGTGGACCACCATACCGGCAGTGGTGGTCCGACCGCTGCGAGCTCGGCGGTCCGACCGTCTTATTACGAGTTGTGTGGATTGAGTTTGCGAAGACCGCTGCCGAACTGCTGACACTGCCGGCCACACCCGACCACCGCGGAGGGAGCCTATGAGGCTGTGGGAGGCTCTGACCACCAGTGAATCCCCCTACCAATTGCGAGTTGCTTTACAGCTGGCATGACTGTGGGTGTCCAACCACCACATCTAAGACGACCAAAAGGTAGAGATCTAAGGCTGAAACTCACCTCTACTTGTTTTCTACCGTCATGGAGCTCATCAGTCACATCCTGCTTCTGTTCTACCTGCTCGATCATGTTCAAAACCCAGTCCATCAAGGATAGAATCGGCGGTATGTCATACAACTACCTGTTGCCATAGACTTCTCTGCAAAACGATGCCCTGCCATGGACCAGGCAAGGGATTTGGGGTCCCTAAGTAATTTGCATGTATACAGGGATCCTGTCTGGTATTGTTTCATAACTATACATCTGTAGGAAGCACTCCAGGTACATTGGTACTGCACAGGCACACTGTACACAAATGGAGATGTGTTTGCAAATTATGTACAGTGATAGTAATGTGTGCTTTTTTTGTGTTCCACAACACCACCTCCTCAAAAATGTCACACCTATTAATCTCTGACACCCATCTTTTGTCCATTCTCACTTGTCTCCCATGTTACTACTGATCTTCACCAGTCATGCAGCTTGCCATTTCTCAAGTTTTGGGAAAGTGACATTGAAGTAAGTACAACTACTGTGAGGCCTTGTCATTCCAACTCTAACCAAGCTGCTAGACTCTTTTTGCACCTTCTCCCTTGTCTGCCATGTCACCACTGAAGTTCACTCATCATGCAGGTTACCATTTGTCAAGAGTTGCTAAAGTGAGATTGAAATGATTAAATATAATATCTGCATGGATGTGTCAGCAAAGTCAAACACACCTTCTCTGCCACAACTCTGCATTGGACTCACACATCACTCACATGAAAATGCAATGTCATTCAATGAAATTACGTAGAATCAGTGTGATAACCATTCTAGGGGCACAATGGAAACACTCTAAACAGGATAGCTATGCCTCTATCAGGGGGAACCTTGAAAGTCTGGGGCACTGGGGCACAGTATATTTTGCACATGTCTGACAAACTCCATGTGCACTGGTCCTGGGAACTGAAGCATATCAGTGGCAACCAATAGTAGAACCAAGTGCCATGTATATGTCGGCAATGGGTAAATGAAAATTATGAAAGCAAACACAGCACTATCAGGATGTGCCACGCATCTAGATGAAGTAGCTGTAAGGTACACACAGCAAAATGGACACATGTCCATGCAGAACTCCACAAAGGTATGACAACTTGACACCCTCCATGTGTGTTTTACACAAATATCTAACTTCAACATCAAAAATATATCCAACCTAAAGGATGTTGACAGTGGCCAGGTCAAGCTGAAATACATACCACATAACATGTCACCCAATCCAATGTCTGCCCCATTTACATGCCATCCCACATAGACATCCATCCAATGTTTCTCCTTGTCCTCTGTAACTCCAGTGTTGGCTCCAAGGGCACATCATACTAACCACTTCAACTGGATCAGAAGTCAGGGCTGAAAAAAACACAACTGTACTCACACATCACTAACTACACAATAACATCGAATAGTTAGAAAAGTAACAGCAGGACCAATGTCTTTCAAATTAGGAAAGTTTTATTCCATGGATGAAAAACAAAGGCCAATGGCCTGTCCAGTTTGTTATTCATGCCACAGCCAGCACAAGGCTGTGACACCAAATTTGACCTTACTGACACTGGTAGGGAACCTCCTCACAAAGGGGCATCCACTGGGTATAGCAGGCACCTCGAAGATGGTACTTGGAAAGGGGGCTTTTGGTTTCGGATTGGGAGGAAGAGGGACTGGAAGTGTGAGATTTGTCTGCTGTCTGTGCTGTGTGCTGTGTTGGTATCTGTTGTGTGTGTGACTGTGAGAGTTTGCATTATTTGGTGGGACTGATGTGGATGCTCTGGGTGTAGTGGAAGGGTATGTAGCTGTTGCTGTGATGTCTGTGGGCATGACTGTGTCTGAGGAGGAGTCAGTGTGTGTTTCTGTGATGTCTGCTGGTATGGTTGTGTCTGTGGAGGGGTCTGTGTGTGTTGCTGTGATATCTGCTGTATGGTTGTGTCTGTAGGGGGCTCTAAATGTGTTGATGTGGTACCTGGGGGTATGCTTGGGGTGGTGAGGGAGGTGACGGTCTGCTGTGTGCATGTATGTTTGAGTTTTTGTGAAGTCTTGCGTTTGTGGGGGGTGCTTGTGTCTGATGTAGTGTGTGCATGTTTAGGTGTGCGTGTGCTTGGAATAGGAATGTGAAATGCGAATGTGGTACTGGGAAGGGGCATGTGGGGAATGGAAGGTTGGGATGGGTGGAGGGCTGCCATGAGGCAGGAGGCCGAAGCCTGAAAAGATCTCTGTAGGGCAGACATGGCAGTGTGAATGCATTCCAGGTAGGCAACCATCAGGGTCAACTGGGTGTTTTGCCCGTGGATGGCATTCAGCCCTGCAGTCTGACACCACAGAGATGCTCTTCAGGATGTCAATAGCCTTCCCAATCAGGGAGCCGGGCTAACAGTGGTAGGGGCTGAGGTGCCTGGAGTGAAGGAGACTGCGAAGAAGGGAGCGGGAACATCCAACTTGTCGGGGGACAAAAGGAAGGGTGGCAATAGAACTGCAGGTGACAGACAAGAAGAAAGCTGGAACTGATCTAGTTGGGTCCGTCACCACTTGGGAGTGTCCACCAGAGGATGACTGAAATGATGATGAGCTTTTGCTGATGCCCTCGGGGCACTCCCCACACCTCCTGGTCACTAGGTCCCTCCATGTCTGATGTCTAGCGTCTAGAACAGCCGTGACAAGCTGTGTCTTCACCGACGTTGGCCCCTTCTCCTCCGCTTGCCCTGGATGTATCAGAAACCACGTTTCAAGTTGAACACCAATGTAGCATCACTAACTGTTGTGGCAGACATCATATCACATTCAAATGCTCATTGCACACTGATGACACTTTGCACTCCAAACTACATCATATGTACACTACCTAAAAAGTCAAATGAAAGCTGGACACATTTAGTTTAGCTATGATTCACATTTAATGAGATAATGTTCCATGAAAATATTGAGGTCCAAAACATTTGGGAGATAGATACTCTGAATTCACACAGCACAACACTCCATATACCAATATGACCATTCCCGATCTTGCTTGGTGCTGGTGATGACACCAGTCAAAGTTTGTATATCCACAAGCCAATACAACTTTGAAGGTTTTAGGTGTCCCTGAACATCTATGACATGAAGATGTGGGATCACTAGAATCCCATTTGGCTGGCACATCACACCACTATGGTATTGTATACTCAGATTGCCTTTCAAGTGTCAGTATAGACACTCACATAGGATCCCCCCAGTTCTACATCTCACTCCCTCATGCATGTCACCAGTCAGTGAATGAGTGTATTGAAACACTATTGCAGATGAACCATCAATCGGCAAATGCACACTGGCTAGCATGTCGGCTCTAATGCTGATGCCTCCAGTGATGTTTGCAATCTCATTTCGCTGAATGACCAGTACTTACAAATGGGAACTGCTGTACAGTTACTGCAAGTAATGTGGACTCTATGTCATGTCACATTCAATAGGGCCACGATCACATGAGAGACAGTAGTCAGGGTACATCACCGCTCACACAAACAATACCAGTTGTGTGTGTGGTACACTTGTCACCAAGATTTACTGAGAACATGAGATGATTACTCACTTCCCTCAACCAGGTGTCTACTCAAAAGGAGAGAATTGGATGAGAACAGGACTCTGCTGTCTTCCAGGTCAGAAAGACAATAGACACAGCAGAGCAGCATGCACCTGCTACCATACTTACACTAACAATGATTCATCTTGTTTGTGGCACATGGGCCACCACCAATATGGTTGGTGAAATGCCTGTCTGTAACACTCAAAGTTGGCAAAAAATGACATGTATGACTCTAGCCAGAACTCACCCCCTTGTTGCTGCTTTTGGACCCTCAACTGCCCATCAAGGTCTGAGTAGGCCACCGCCAGTATGCAGGCCATCACGGGGGTCAGGGCCTGGTGCGTGCTTCTTCTCCCTAGCTGGACCTCCAAGATATTCCAGGTCCAGCACCACAGATCCTCTCACCTCTTCCTGCAGTGGGCACTACGCCGGTTGTAGAGTTCAGGGTCCGCACCTTCCAGGCGACGTATCTCCAAATGGTCTTCTTCTGATGGGCATTGATCTGTATGGATGCAAAAGATGTAGAAACATATTGTAACTGGAAGTTTGACTGTGCCAGCCCACTAGCATCATGTAGGCCATGCGCAACCTACGTAGAATGTGATGTGAGGTACCATGAAACACAACACACCATTTTGACCTGCTGAAGAGTAAGCTACCTGTTCATGACTGTCCAGACACCTTTCCGGCTATGCCCATTGCATTGATGCATATGGTCCATAGAGGTAATTACCACAGTATACACAACATCCTAGGACTAAAGTCACATGTTAAGTGCTAGTATGTGTGACACGGAGAGCTATCTCTATGGGGGCTGTATAGGCAGGTGGACTATTTATCTGAGTATCCTAGTAAGTCAACATAAGTTTGTGTTGTTTGTACAGCTATCACAGGACACCCCTTTTGCCATATGAGGCACTGTAACAGGGATGACAGTCAACATGTATGTGTTGTGTGATAGGGAACATGGTAGCCAAGCAGCCAAGCAGCCAAATCAGTGCTGGCTCCTCCGCTAAGGTGGAGAAGCGTCCCCCCACTGCTTTTTAGCAGTGTAAAAAAGAAAAAAGAAAATGATAATAACACACTGTTATTATCATTTTATTTTAACCTGCTGAAGCAGTTTTGCAGGGCGGGTCTGGGCTGCTCTGCTCACATACCAGGGGAGGAGTGGTGAGTGCACTCTCTCAGTGCGCGTGACAGTTTGCCTGGCCATTTTGGGCCCGCGAAACAGTCATGCGCACTTTGCATGTTCTCGACCGGCTGTAATGCACAGCCTAGGTGGAGAACATGCACAGGCTCCCACTGTCTGTCTGAGCACTGAACCATGGCGCTCAGACTAATCATGACGCTCCGGACAGCAGCATTGTGATTGGCTTAGGGGGAGCCTGTGTGCTTCCTGCTTCTGGTCCGACCAGAAGAGATGCGGAGAGATGACGGAGGAGAGATGCAGTGAAAAGGTAAGTGTATTTTTATTTTTTATTTCTCCCCCGTGCTGACACCCCCATCCGTGCCAGCCACCACTGTACACTGTTCATGTCTCAGATATGCAATAGGCCTGTACAATGGAAGTAACACAATTAGAAAAGTATCAACAGACCTATGTGAGTAAGGGGACAGTTATCAGTGACAGAAACACATTGACACTGTGGGTCAATAGAAAGAAGTATCACGTCAGGAGGTCACCTCAGTCACCATGCCTCATATTAGGCATTTAACAGCTATCAGGGCTACTAGTGGTGCAGATAACTCTTTTTGGGAACATCCATGGATCAGCAGGTCTACAGGAACATTACTCAGTTTTGCAGCCACAGTAGCTCTGGCCCAGGCTGAAATATGGATATTTTGCCCAAATACATAATGGGAGGTCTTTAAATTGATTTTACACAGAAAATTATATCTCTCTCTGTGAAATTCATCAGATGAAAACAAATATAATCTTCATCTGTTTTACAAGCTTCCAAAATATTGGTAGATGTCACTATGGGGAGTCAATACTCCTGATAGCTAGAGATTTACTGAGATGCTGCTGAAGAAGCTCTGAAATATAAATAGCTGAACTGGGGACTATAAACTGCCAGGCATTGTAACAAGAAAATTATTGGGAAAGTATAAAATCAGTAGATACCTTGCACTGAAACCACATACAAATTGTTTTATGGGAATCTCTGCATTGGAGAATTCCATTTTTTTTCAAATGGTATACCATCAAAATCCGGATAACATTATTCGCTGTTCTAGAAAGAAGATACTTTTGTATCTGGAGACAAGTGGGTGCTTATTTAGCACAGATGGATATTACAGCTTCATTGAGATCAGGAAATAGTTAAGGCTGTTAACTATTGTCGGGCTCGGAGAAGCTATTTCTCAGTTAACAAACAAGAAATAGTCCATTGTGCTTAATTTGACCGCAGAAAGATGGAAGCGCTCTACAGTAATTTTTGTAAATGATATAATACTCTAAAACGAAACATGTCGCTTGGATAGAAGAGTGATTTGGCCAATTAAATTATTCAACAAAAACTTTCTAAAGACAATGGCAACTGATATATGATATACAAATAATAATAGTGGCTTCATTTTCAATATTCAGTTTGTATTTACTATTACCATCTTACTATGAATATTTTGCATGAATTAACATTTTAAATCTATTCATTGGGAATCATATCATCAAGATATCATTGTTGCCAGCCTTAATTAGCTCCAAAGAAGAAAAAGACAAATTGCTAATTTTTAGTCTTCCACATATTTTGACCCCATCAGATTATGCACAGCAGACCCAACTAATTTCTAAAGAGGGAAAATGTCTTGACTCTACAAATGAGTCAAAGTATGTGAGTATCCTAGGAGTAAGAACAATGGAAAAAAACATGAAAAGATTGAAACTAGGGACTTGAAGGATGCGGAAGACTGGACAGTGGTGGCAGGAGCTGAAATACAGGAACCACGTCTTCCTGGAAGTCTGAAAGAAGGACCAATTAGAACACCAAATGGACTGTGATAGAGCGCAATGGTGCTCTTTCATTTGTAGGGGTGCATTATAATCATGAGTAGTTCGCACCTACATTTATTCTTTTGTCGTATTAACCTATGATAGTACAATGTGTACAGTAATAATATGAAATGTGAAGTGCTCGGTGTATTTTTCACATAAACATGAAGGAATTAGTCTTGCAGTATATGTGAGTTTAGTTGAAAACTTTAACGTGCAAAATTGTGCTAGATGCTTGCACTTATTAACGCATATGATGTGCACATGTAACGTGTTGATTTAAAAATGCTCAGTAAAAGAGTTGATTTATATGCAAATTCATGAGACCTATGTGCTCTTCTCTTAAGATGGACGATATCTGTAGGCCTGAAATGTATTCTCCCTAACGCTCTCACATTTTCGATTTAATAGTTGAATTTTATGTGCATGTTGGACTTGTTCTTTTCTCACGTTTCTGTTGCAGGTGGAGAAACCCATCTTTGTTAGCTAGAATAACGCCTTTTGTTTTAGGAGTTAGGCTCAGGGGAGGATAAGATACATTCACATAAGAAGTGCGACGGTGTTCTTTCTCACTGGAGAAGGCATGGAAATGAAGGTCAATGAGCCAGGAGCTGGGAGTATTGAAAGTCCATGGAAAATCCCCTATGAGGAGTGCCCAGCTGGATGAGGTGATCAGAAGACGAGCAGTGGGCGTGATTGGAGATATTGGTGTTTGAGTTAGGGACAGTGCCCTTGGGGTTGAGTCAGGAGAGGAGATCGATGAAGAGGAAGGAGCATCTTAGAACGAGCTCCGTAGCCTTTGGCTACTTGACCCATACAATGTGAGTGTACCTCTTAGGAAGTCTTCACACGCTGACACCTTTTCCTTACTTGCCTGGGGAATACTAAGTAGGGATGTCACGTTAGTGGTAGTGTAGGGATAGACTAATGTTTTTTACTTACGAACATTCAATAAAGTCTGATCTGGACGAGGGGGCACTTATTGCCTGTGTCCTGGTCTTGAAATTTGTCATCCTTTTCATGATCCAAAGATTGAGAGTTGCCCGTAGGTTTGGCTTTGTATTAGTCCTGATGTTTTTTTACAACCTCATCTTGAGGTGCTTGTATGTCTAGTTTTTATTGGCTTTGTAATAAATCCACTAAACTTAGACCCTGGAGTCTATGATTCTTCAGAGTCATAAATCATTGTGCTTCCAGGTTTGATGTGAAAAGTTATTTCTAGCCTCTACACTTCCAGGCAGACACCAATGGTCCATCAGCCGAGGGTTCTAGAGTAAGTAGAGAAAGAGAAGCCGGCCCCATTAACTGCATAAAGGACTATTTAAATAGCAAGGTAGCTGGAACAGGTTGCCTCACAACTGTTTGGATGTATGGCTCCTATACTCTCAGTTACACAGTATTTGAGTGCACTGACTTTTGTTTGGAATGAGGGCCTGGTTATGAGTTTGGCAGTCCTCCTTTCGGCCCGCCACCGCCTCTTCACCAGGAGGACCACCAAGCCCGTAGTGCACTACCCTGTCAGATTGTGAGTCTAAACCAAGGCGGGCTGGCGGTGCTGCGGCGGCCTCACAGCAGTGGTCTGCTTGGCTCATAGAAGAGCCTACCATGCAGACCGCCGCTGTGAGAGCGCTGACTACACATTCCTGCATGGTGTGGCATGCGCAGTGTTGTGCATGCACAACGTGTAGGAACAGGGGAGCAATTCCAGGGGGACACAACATATGCCCCCTGCATGTACCCCAGTCCCAGTAGTGGCAGGGGTTCCTGTTAGGGTCCCCTGAGTTGCCTCTCTGCTACCCTTTTCATGGGCTCACCACCATGAAATGGGTAGTGGACAGGCAACTTGTAATATGCTTGGCGGTGCCGTAGCGGCACCACCAGCATTTTACTGCTCCTGATCGCTGTGCTACTGCCATGGGATTCTGAATCCCGGCAGACATGGCTGTCCTATAGCAATCCTACTGCCACACTCAAAATACTGCAGGCAGACCCGCAGTGGTGGTGGTGGTGGTTGGACCACCACCACAAGTACGGTGTTCGACAGAACCACCGTACTCGTAATACGGCTCTAACTCTCCCTCCTGTTTCCTTATTCTTACTTGCTTTGTATTTGCTCCACATTGAATCTTTAACACCTGAACTCAATCCAACATCATACTTTCTCCGACAGCATCTTCTGGTGCAAGATCAGTGAAGATCTCCAAGTACTATATGAGTTTGTTAACAGCTATACCTTTTGGAGGATCAGGTAAGTCGTATAGGGATTGGGCCACTACTTTGTTATCATACGCACCCGTTTATATTCTTAATTGTGCATGTTTTTCATTGTCGCCAGATTCACTGATCCATAGGTGTGTGTGTCACTTCCGCCATTCTGTCATCTATGAGAGAGAGAGAGAGAGTGAGAAAGAGTCTTATACAATACGGAAACTCTGGGAGACAAACCACCAACATCCATTCTGTTTCTCTTTTCCTCCCTATACCAATTTCTACCTCACAAGCACATGTAGACTTGAATTAAATCCCAACTCAGTCCAGTAGTTTTTATTTGGTAGAGAGTGGTAGACATGCTTTGGGGTCCATTATTGTATTTTTTCTACACAACCCTCCCAGGGCATACCAGAAAAGAGGGATCAAAGAGACAAAGCAAGAAAAAATGGATCATATCAAATAAAACCCCACAATCTCCAAAACCACTCAAAGTGTCACAAGCTGAACCTGAGTGAGCATAGATTTCTACAGTCATAAAGATTGTGCATTCAGATTTTCTAGAAAGGCATTGAAAGACTCTAATTGTGAAAAAAATATCATTCTCCTTGTTGTGCCACCCTCAACCTCACCAAGAATCCAACTGATGCTGTCCGCCGTTTGGCTGATATGTCTTTTTAATGGTCAGCAGTATACCATTTTCCTGACACAGGAGCCTGTTCTGTTGAGTTGCACCACTGTCTCATTTAATACTCAAAGTCCACTTCTTCCATTTAACCGACTGTAAGGCAATCCTCACATTGGCATGGTTTTTACCCGTATTTGTACTGTTGCTGCAGTTTTTAGGTGAAGACCTCAACAGTGTTGCTCCCAGACGATCCATCATCACTTGAATCATCTCTGCAGCCAGTGATTCAGTTGTGAACTGTGGCAGTACCCCTAAAACCCTGAGCCCTGAGTTGCATCTCCTCTGCAAAATCTCAAGAAGTTCAAGCTTCACCTCTAGTGACACCATCGATCATCCAGATTTTCTTACAGGTGCTGTCAATCTCTTGATCAGTTTCTGATTTGGGCCCCCAAACGTTTTTGGTCCTGCCCCATAAAATGTACAATGCCAGTAAATCCATCCAAATTATAATCCCCACCATTCACCTATTTTTCTATTTTGTTGGGCTTCAACACCACCTCTTCATGTAGTGTGTTTGGAGCTCGTCGGAGCTTAAGTCATACGTTCATGCAAAATCCACTGAAGCATCTCGCTGTATCTTGTTATGAGTACCACTATGCAATTTAAAAGAGTGTTTCTCAATTTTTCTTCCAATCAGCCATTGTGGGGGTCTGCTAAAGGTTGTGTGAAACAGAATTTAAAAGAAAATCCAACTGACCTTTAAGGCATTGACCTAAAGTCTGGGTCTCTCACACAATATTTTACGCTAACGGGTTCCATGGGATGGGCAGTATTGGACGCCAGTTTGGGACTGCATGACCACTGATGGCATCTCATGTATACCAGTCTTTGTCATTGATGGATCAAACAGGTATCACATTTGGAGACAGATCCTACCTGCTCATCTCCCGGCCACTGTATTGTCCATGCCTCCTCCACCTGAGTCCCCTGAGTTCCAAGCACACTGGTGTTGGCCAAGTCTCTTCACAATAGTGTCTCCACCATTGACACCATGTCCCTCCATGAACTGCATGCACCACACCACACCAAGCAAGGAAGAGGAATGGGGCTACAAATGGTATCCCGTTGGAGAGAATGCCTAAATGCCAGTTGTAGCATCAAGTGGCTGCTGTGTAGGACCAGTTAACGCTAAGCTCCTTGCTGGAGTCGTAGTGAAAAGAGGACTCAAACACCATTTAGGAGCTGCAAGGATGCAAGGCCATCTTGGATTCCGGCCGGTCCAGGCCCCCACTCCCATCGCATGAAATTGATTAGTTACTTCTTGCCTCATCGTAAATGAAAAAAGTGTTTGCTTGCCTGGACTTACAAACCTATAGAACACTCCTCCACTTACATTCCATTACTCATTATCATGGTGGTGAGAACCCCAACGCCGAAATGTTTGTGTCCTGCTAACTTACCTTCTGCTAACTTTCAATTGCTTCCTTTTAATTGATGTGACCTAGCACATATATGTTTTTTAATATGGGTCAAACAAATCACTCTGGGTGTAGATTGTAATTTCGTGTGTATTTTATGGTCTTTATTATTGCTAGAAGAGTACTAGGCATGGCTTGGCGAGATTCCAATACACATACATTCTGATTTGTCATGCACCATGGGGTGCCTCCGGTGTTTCATTTACTAGACCAAATTTACAATTTACATTGCCAATGTATCAACATCTGGAATCAATGTTAGATAATGAGGAGCACCTGAAATGAAAAGCCATGAAAAAAGAAAGTAGAACACAGGAGAAGTAAGGAGAAAATGCACGCAAAATGAGAACAAGCCAACTTCCTAAATGAAAAAATAAAATCTAATTTATTTTTAAAGTAAAAATGCTTCCCAGAACGATGGACTGTACTGAACAATCGCTGCAAATGAATGCGGAATAAGCTAACTATGGGGCATATCAACAACAACCGGCGATAATTATCGCTCAGCGCTCTTAGCGTGAGGATAATTATCGCCGGCTAGCGTGAATTTTTATCGCTGAGATAGCGTGCTATTAGCAACGCTTATCTCAATAGCGATAAAAATCTACACGCTAACAGGCTAACGTGAGATTATCGCTGGAAACCCAGCGATAATCACACGTTACCTTGTTGATAGGGACAGGCAAACTTAGCCATGATATCCTCCTTCCATAGGATATCATGGCTAAGTCTGAAAATTAGCAGACGTAAAAAAGCAGCGTTAACCGCGGTTAGCGCTGCTTTTTTTGTCTCTAACAGGGTTAGCGACATTCTTGATAATAGGAGAAATGTCGCTTAGCGACATTTCTCCTATTATTTTACTCTGGAACGCCCCCTTTGCATCTCATTAGAGATGCAAGGGGAAGCGTAGAGTAAAAGGGTGCTAACATGCAAATTTGCGTGTTAGCACCCTGTTGTTGATAGGGCGCTAGTTTTATCTCTGCTTTTTTGGCTTTTAAAGCCAAAAAAGCAGAGATAAAGCCCTTGTTGATATGCCCCTATATTGTTAAAGCAGTAAATCGGTACTTAATAGCTGTAGAAACAGATGGAATTAGAACATAGGAGTTCTCACTTTGTCTACCTGAGAAGGTTGAAATGGCATTCTAGCCCTACTCAGGGCATGAACCTCATTGTTACAGAATGTTCACTGCAATAGCCCCCCTCAATATCACTTCGACAACACCGTACAGTCTCCCACTCTCCCCTAAACACTGCGTGACCCCCGCTCTAAAAAATATCATGAAACAGCCTTTCTTTCACTGCCACCTCGACGTCCTGGTACAACCGAAGTGGTGCGCAGCCTTTCAACCTAACTACAGAGCAATGCGACCTCCCACAGCTCGCAGAATGACATATTTAACCCACTCATATCTGTCTTGAAGTGCCTCTTGCAAAGCGCTGAAACGTTTACTCCCCTGGGAGCAGATTTACAAACCCCTTGCGCCATTTGTGCGTCACTTGTAACATGGGAAAAGTGACGCAAAAGTGGCGCAAGGGGCTTGTAAATCTGCCCCCTGATGTCCTCAGTACAAAAACGTATACATCCGTGCACACAGGTCTGTACCTGTGATATGAGCAGCACCAGGGATGGACTGTGACCACAATTAGGCCCGAGCAGCCACAAAAAGTGGCCCATATTAGCAGAGCACTACTTGGAAAGCACTGCTTGGTTAGGATCATGGAGCTGATCAGGGAATCAGGGACGGACTGGAAAAAGCAACCATCCCTGGCAAGTCGCTGCTCCACCGGCCCTTGGAGATGAAGGGGGTGTGTGAGCAAGAAGCACCTCTCCCGCTTTTCTTTCAGGGGGCCGAGATTGCAGCACAGCTGCAAAACCGGCTCCCAGTAAGAAAAGCGGCCCCTGTGGGCACAAAACCGGCCCCCACCACTCAGGCCCACCGGGGAAAAGCCTGGTACCCGCTAAGGCCAGTCCAGCCCTGGATCTAACATTGGCAAACATCTGTGGTAAAAAAAATTATATTAAAGCTTATAGGGGCAGTAACTTTCGTCAAGATTGGAAACAAAATTATTCCACTGCAGCACAACCACGGGTTTCCTATTGCTCATCACCAGGGCTATAAATCTTGTTCTCACCCTGAGGTCCATGGATTTGATGCTCAGAGTTGGGCCCTGTAATCTGTGCTCAATTTGTGATTCCTGAAAGTCTTGTCTGCAGGGGCGGCTGGCACAGGTAAGCGCGGTGTGGCTTTGCAGGGCACGGCGCGGGGGGGGGGGGGGCAGTTAGGGAGCCGACAGACGATGGAAAAAAGGTATTATTTATTTATTTAATCATGCCTATTCCGTCGTCTGTCGACTTACTATTCCCATACCCCGCCCGCCCCGCCCTGCTCCACCGCGTTAACCGGTGCCGGCCGCCGCTGCTTGTCTCCCACCAGCCTCTAAGGTTTCTGTTTATCCTTAAATATCCTTACCTCCCAGTGACCAGCAGGTCTCCAGAGGATCATACTCACCCTTTCGTCTTGAAACTTCTGTGCGCCCACAGAGACCAGTGGCCCCTGCCTGTACTAAATCAGCACCAAGAGACCCTTTGGGGTAGTGCGTGAAATCTAAATGCTGTCACTGACTGACGCCTCAAGGCTCTAACTCATCCTCAGTTAGTTCACAAAGCATGCAGTTACACTCAGAACCCTTAAGCTTATTTCCACTGGTGGGTCCAGTTAGTTACTTACTCACACTCGGATCCATGAGGCTCCTGCTCACAGAGAGGTCCCAAGAGCTTACTGCTCTCTTGGGTGCTCTTGGAATACTTCTCACTCTAAGGTCCCCTGATTGCCCTGTTCATCCTTAGGCCTTGTAGATGCTGCTTACTCTGACCTAGACTATTATGGGCCACGTGGTTCCATGAGTCTTTTATTTACCTTCAGCTCTGCTGGTGCTCTGGTCACTCCAATACTCTCAGGAAGCCACTCACCTCTAGATCTTCTAACTTCTGGGTAAACTCCAGGTCCCATGGGCTCCTGCTCCAGCACAAGGTCCCCAGCTAGGGCCATGCTCAATTTAAGTCCTCAAGGCTCTGCTCAAATTCAATTCCTTGAGGCTCATGCTCACCCTCAGTTTCTAGTTTTTCCTGCTCACTCTTAGGCCCCCAGAGCTCGTACTCATATAAGGCCAGAGTTGTGTTTTCAAGACTGAATATCAAGGGTAAAGCTGCCTCTACATCTTAAATTAACCAGATGACTGAGGTGCACTGGTAAGGTTGTGTGTGAACAGAGTACTGCAGGTTAGGAGTGAGGTACATTAGTAGTGCGAGATGTATAGTTTGGGATCGGGTACATTGACTGAGATGAGTGCACATGGGGTACGAGCATGTCATGACTGATTTGTGCTAGTAAAACTGTGTGTACTTGCAGGGCACATTTGAGGTGCAGTAATAGAGCTTTGTGGTGTGCAAATGGTATTTGGAGGTCAGGGTTGAGGCCCATAGGCAGAGCGGTGTGTGCATGATGTACAAGTATGTCAAGGTTAAGTTGCATAGGCAGGGCTGGATGAACACAGGGAATGTGAAAGTCAATGACCACAAGCAGTCATGCCAGAACCTGCCAAGAATGAAGTGGCTGGATAGGGCCATCAATTTGACACAGCATTTTAAGTCATAAAGAAGAGTTGTAGGGGCATATTCTCAAGGATCTATCGCTGAGTTATTGGCACTTTAGTGCAGCCAAAGTTGCCATAAATTTATGGCTCCATTCACAAGCTGGTGCTAACAGCCGATATCACCAGTTTTCCGGCGACCCGCATCCTCAAAAAACATCGCCACGGATGACCTCGGCAACTATCGCTAATGAGATGCAGAGTTGGCGTTCCCTAGCAAAAAGCTGTGACAACACCACTCCACAACATTCTCAACGACCAGCCAGATCAGCGATAAGATCCCAAAACAGGCGATAAGGTGGGTTAGCAGCAGGAAAATAACACCTGCTCTGACCTGGTGTAAAGTCGGACAACAACCAGCAGCATCCAAAGGAGCACAGCCCATAGCCAAACATGAAGAACAACAGATGCCCCCGAGCAACTGAACATGCAGCCCGGAGCCCCAATAGGGCAACAACACCCACCGCCACCACCCCCAGGACCCCACCAACCCCCCCCCCTCCCTTTGGACAAAGAGAATGCACATCAACACCACGAAACCATGAACCAAACAAATCGCCTGAAGTCGCATAATCACAACACCTAACATACAGGTGCGGCCAGAAAAATGGAAATCATACATTCAAATCATATAATCCAAATAATTTTTTTATTACAGAATAAACAAAAAACAACAATCTTAAAGAGGCACGGCGGGTCTTCTCTGGGCATTCTGTAAGTCACAGCCTGCAAGACACAAATACAGATAATAAGGTGTGTCATGCGCCCATTAAAGTACAGAGAGAGACAGAGATAGAGCGAAAGAGAATGAGAGAGAGAGGGAGAGAGAAAGAGAGGGAGAGAGAGAGAGAGAGAAAGAGAGGGAGACAGAGAAACAGAGAGAAAGAGAGTGTGTGTGAGAGAGCGAGAGAGAGAGAGAGAGAGAGAGAGAGAAAGAGAAAAAGAAAGAGGGGGAGAGTGAAAGAGAAAGAGAGGGAGAGGGAGAGTGAGAGGGGGAGGGAGAGAGAGAAAGAGAGGGAGAGAGAAAGAGAGAGAAAGAGAGGGAGCGAGAGAGAGAGAGAGAGAAAGAGAGAGAAAGAGAGGGAGAGAGAGAAAAAGAGAGAAAGAGAGTGTGTGAGAGAGAGAGAGAGAGAAAGAGTGAAAGAGAAAAAGAAAGAGAGGGCGAGAGAAAGAGAAAGAGAAAGAGGGAGAGTGGGAGGGGGGAGAGAGAAAGAGAGGGGGAGAGAGAGAGAGGCCTCACTGCTCACCTGCAGCCACCGGTGTGTCTCCAACCATGTGCCGGTACACACTGCAGTCCCCTAGGTCCCTCATCTGAAACATTTGCCAGAGACATGAATGGTAGAGTCCATACAGTAGCACACGCCATCCGCCCCCGCGCACAGAGGCTGCTGCACCCCAGCCCCTCCCGCCACCCAGCCGAGAGTGCCCGCCCCTGCACAACCAGGCCTCCCTGCTCACTTTCCGCCACCGGCGTGTCTCCAAGAGGGCTCACCACGTGCCAGTGAGAGCCCCAAGCCCAGAGCCCATGACCATGGCACCCTCCATATCATGCAGCCCCGCACCGCGGACCACCAGGTCACACACTTAATTCTGGGTCTTGATTTCGCTATGGCAGAGAACATATCAGTGCACCCGGCCTCATCGCAGGCTGCACTCCCGCTCAGCCCTATAGTTGCAACTAACTCTGTGAAGGCGAGGCGACGCCATGTGGCGGTAGACCCGCACTGCCCGCTGGCTCAGACCTACACTGCGGTCCAGCAGGGCTCACACTAATGCCACCATTCCGGACCGCCTGTATGGCGCATCCTCGCAGGCTGCACACCCGCTCAGCACTTAAGGTGCCCCTACCTCAGTGCACCGAAAGACACTGTCCCGTGGCAGTGTGCCTGTGCCTGCCGCAGTGTATCCGGTGCCACCAAGTCTGTGCACCGCAAGCCATGGACCCTTTATGATTGAGTCCCGTGGTGCGGACGCCATCAGGTTACCCCCGGCACTGGGCAATGTGCTGTGCCCGGGCCCTAGGCCCTCAGGTAGAAATGCTAACCACACGGAGACTCCCAGTTACAGAGTGGAAATGGTGTCTAGCACGTGCGCCAGACCCTTTTTATCGGCAGGGTCACATGTCCTGTGACGCCTGTGACGGATGGGTGTGGTGTGGGTATAAACCAGCCATGAGGGAGTGCTGACAACTAGACCTGTGAGCCGCAGATCCCTACAGGGAAGAGGACCTGAGACATGTAGCGTTGTCGCCCCCCACTGAGAGAGTAAGTGGAGTGGGCTGGCCTGGCGTATGCCAGTCCAGCGTAAGGGTGTGAACAATGACCCCAGGGCTCCGGGCATGGTTCCGTCCATGGCTGGACAAGGAAGTGACTAGTGAGCGTGTCTCCGTTCTAGTGTTGGCGCCACCCGGCACGCAATCGGCAATGTGTCACCCTGTGACCCAAGTCTCACAACTTGAGCAACAAGGACGTGAGGTGATATCATTGACACTACATGCATCCATACCTCCACACTTGCAAGATCATCGACATGACACATCGGTGTGAAAATGAATGTTTAATGCACATTCTGTGGAGTGTTGCAGCTGGAGCACTACAGGGCCATGCAAACCCCACTTAACATTGTTAGCCCATGGAGGGCCAGCCAGAGTCCTTCAGGGAATGACAAGTACACCAGTAGAGGAGGAATTCACTCCGCAGTCTCATAGCTGTTGCATTGGTGACCAAACAGAATATGGCAGTCCATTTCGAGGTCCAAGGTGAGTGTCGCAGAGTGCATCGGGGGACAGGGGTTGGTGATGATGCAGAGAGCAGAACCAAGCAGAAACTGGCCATATGGTAGAGATGAATGCTACTTCGTCCTTCTGACCACGGAGGCAGATTCATCTGCATCTTAGTCCTCTGCTGTTGCATGTGCCTCACATGTGGCTGGTGGTGTTCTGTCTCCAGTACTGTGTGACATTGACACCTCAGGGGCCGAAGGTGGAATGTCCGCCGCACTGTGTGGCACTGACACATCAGGGGCTGAAGATGTGGATGGAGTGGTAGCAGCAGCATGCATCAGCACCAGGCCTTGTGGCAGCAATACCATGAGGAGGGACTTAATGGCATTGAGGGACCCAGCTACCTCTCGCCTGTGTACAGCCGTGTCTGACGCTCTTTCCACCCGCGTCTGCTCCATGTTCTCCATGAGCCTCCGCATGAATCCCAACTCCCGGGCGAGCTCGCTGGAGCCACTCTGACTAGACAGTCGTTCTTGTCGCAGAGTCAGGACTCTGGCAATGTCAGCCATGGTTCGTTGCAGGGCATGGAGTGGACTGTTGGTGCCCGTTATGGGGGCCGTGAGTGGTCCCTGATGGGACTTAGACACCCACGTATTGCGTTTAGTTTGTCTGCCATGCAGTCGAACCCCTCGTGCACCTGTTCAGCCAGCTTCTCCTGGCACCCCAACACACGGCATTGGAAGGCGATGTGTTCATCGTGGGGGTCCTGGGAGGCAGCCGTGGTGGTGGGTGCTGCCTGCTGTGTGTTCTGTGCAGGGAGTGGGTTCTCCTTGTAGCCGCTGGGCTGCCCTGCTCCTGGAAGTGGGCTGCGGAGGCTGTCCACGAGCTGTTGGAGGGCATCGGAGTCGAAGGTGTGGTGGTCCTCTTCGTCATCAGAGAAGAGAGGTTGGGACTGTTCTGCAGGAGGTGTTGAATTTCCCTCTGCAATGTGAAGGGGAGATGCAGTTTAACATTGTGTTCACATGTATTTTGACGCATTGTACATGTTTACATTCAGACTGCATGACAATGTACATTGTGACTGTGGGGAGCTGCCTATTTGATGCGGGACGGTAGACATTTCGACAACATCACGGATGTGTGTTTGTATTTGTACATTGTCAACTCACATTTCCCTGCGATGCCATATGTGATTGGCCAGTTTCTGCCCACAAGCGGCACCAGTTGTGTCCTCTGTTCTGTTATGTACGTGTTGCAGATTGTGCCACATCGTTGTCAATGTTGATCTACTCTGCATGTGATGTGTGAGTGCCGCATTTTGGGGGAGTCGCCCCTGCAGCTCTTTTTTGGCTGCCCCTTATCCCTTACATGCGGTGTGCCACTGACTTCTGGGCTTATACAGTGCTGTGATGTTGCATACTTGGGTGCATTGGTTTCTTGGTGGGAGTTGGGGATCTGGGGCATGGTTTGTCCACAGAAGTGCTATGCTTCCTTATGCATGTGTGCCATTGTGCCCAACTCCCCCCGTCCCCCAGTCCCTGTTCGGTACTCACCCTGTTGCTGTTGTGTCCGGTCATGTTGAGCAGTGTCCGGGCCCCCAACTTCTGCCACCGTCTCCCCACTGATGACTGTGGACAAAATTTCCTCCATCTCGTCCAGCTCCTCCTGTGGCGCTGGGCTCCCACCTCCAGTCTGCATTGCTGCCTTCCGGTTGTTTGGGAGTTTCTGCTTGGTTTTGCGCTTGACATCATTCCAGCACGTCTTGACCTCTTCCATTGTCCTCTTCAGCACTACGACTGCATTCACCTTGTCCATGATGGTCTGCCATATTCCATTTTCAGTTGCCAGTGACACAGTGGAAGTGATGAACAGTAGTTGATGGTTTTCTATCACCTCCGTTATCAGGATCCTGTTTTCCTGCGGACTGAACCTTTTCTTCCTACTCTTCTTGTCCTTGCCCTTCCCTGACCCCGAAGTCGTAGGCTGGTCCTCCGGGGGCTTGTGGGGTTCTGGTTATCCTCTGCACTTGCTCCAGCTGACTCCATTGTGCTTCACTTTTGTATGTGTTTTTTCCCCCAACTTTTAAAGTGCATTTTTCCGTATGTCGCTGTCAAGAATTCCTGTCATGCGAGGGGAGGAAAACGGTAACCAGCGAAAACGGACTACATCTCCCAGGATGCTTAGCGGTTGAGAGGTTATGTAAACAGGAGAGCTGTTACATAACTCAAGGAAAACACGCCCTTATGTAAACAGGAGAGCTGTTACATAACTCAAGGAAAACACGCCCTTATGTAAACAGGAGAGCTGTTACATAACTCAAGGAAAACACGCCCTTATGTAAACAGGAGAGCTGTTACATAACTCAAGGAAAACACGCCCTATAAAGGGAGGAACAGGGAGGTACAACGCTGTCGGATATTGTGTTTACACCGACGTACCTGCTTAGTGAAGAGCAGTGTTCCGGAGTGGTGCTCCAGTAAGGCAAGAACGGAGGTAGGTCGAGTCGTTACTCCCTGGGCCGTGTCTTGCCCCATCGTCACCTGTGAAGGACCCGGAAGCTCTACCGGATAACCATTGAGCTTCGCTTTTTGACTCGGCTGAGTCAAAGCGCAGTGGCGCTTTTGCTGGTTGGAGTCGTAACTCCCAGCCGACCAGAGATACAGGGACTGCCAGCTGTAACGCACACCAGGAGGTGTTTGCCGCGTTACAGACTCGGAAGTCCACAGGATCGATCGAGCGGCTGCTCTCGGTTCAGTCTTCTTTGCTTGTGATTGGGGTATCGGTGACGCATCACCAGGAGGTGACTCCGCGTCCCGGTGCAGTCTGAGGAAGAGGTTGAGCGGCTGCTCCCTTCAGGTAGAGACCCCGGCTGGGTGTTTCCCTGACTCCTCGATTCTCCCCAACACTCTTCGTGCCCCTCACAGCCGATTGGCATTGTCGGCCATTTCATTTCTGCCCTCTGTTGGCATACGCCGGGATCGGCGGATATGCAGAGGACGGTTAGGACCATCCGTGCTGTGGGCTGGTAACGTACTTAGCCTGGAGGATTCCAGTGACTATAACCTTTGTTTATTCCTTGTATTATTTTTGCCTTCATTAAAATAACTAAACCTTCACAAGTGTTTGCGTTCTCATTATCGTGTCTGTTAAACGATCCTGAGACGTTCAGGGCGTTACAGTCGCGTGGAGATGGCAGGCCTGTGGCTGGTTTTTGCTGATTTTTGTATCGCGATTTGCGTCATCGCCACTTTTTTCACGTTGGTGTTTCACATTTTTGCGGCATCGAGTTGATTTTAATGCATTCATTTGACGCGTTGTGGTGGGTCTATCGCATGGTGCCGCCGTGTTGTGAATACCACGTTAACACAGTGTTATTTTACCTCGATAGACTGTGATGTGAAGAGTTGCGGTAAGCTACTTTTGAGGTAGTTATCACACGTTCTTGAGAATATCCCCCGTAGTTTTGCTAAGGACGATTACAAAATACATTGACTTTCTGATTAAATCCTTTTTATTATTGTAACACCCTATATACCTAAACTAAGGGCTCCAAGAATGTACAGAGAGCTAAACATAACCCAATACAATATGCATTATCACCGAGTTCTCCCACTGTATTCCCACTGTGACCCACCTCCAATGGGAAGTGAGTTAAATGAGTGTTGGAAGCGCACGGGAGAGGTTGGGCAGGAAAAAGAAAGCAGACCCTCATCATAACCAGGGATCACACTCAGTCTCAAACTGAAAGCATTCCCTCAACCTCTGCCCCACAGGCATGATACAATTATGCCAATGCCAGTGGCAGATTAGGTATAGTCCAATGTAACAGCACCTGGCTCATATACCTACCAAAGTTATTCATGTTCCTTTTCCTTTTCCTTCGCTTGTGGGAAGGTCTCTGTTGCTTTAATCTGTTTGAAAACTCGGGATTTACCCTCAAGCATTACATCTATTTTGGCAGGGTGCCAAAGAGACGTCTGCAGGCCTAACATACGCAGTTCCTTCTTGATGACCATCAATCTCTGTCTGCTGCTCTCTGTCATCTACCTGTCAATTGTAATCCAGAAAAATCAAAATTGGCTCACCATCTCCTGTGGTTGTATTGCAACTTGATTGCCCTTCTAAAAAAAATGGGACTTTCCATTATAACAGTTCCATTGGATTCCTTGGTACCTCCTTTTTGTGGAGATATGGTATGCCTTCCTTACTATAACTCTAGAGCCCTCCTTTGCAGAATTCAAAATCCTCTTGAATCTAGTATTTATGGCTTCCTCACCTGATGTCTGGCAACTCCCATAAGGTAGACGTTTGATGCACAGACCTGGCTTTCCAGGCATGCACTCTGGGCCTCCATGCAAATTAGAACCGGAAGGGTGCATTCCTTGAATCCCCTGAGCTTCTTGTTGTCATCCTGTAGCACTGCCATGGAGGCGTCCAGCTTCCCAATCCTTATATCTGGTACTGTACCCTCTGTTTAGCACAGCTGCTGGTCAATGAGGCCACTGTTGTTTCTATAGTGGTTGCCTTCTAGATAGCTGATGTGGTTCACTGCAGGTCTCTTAAGGGTGACGGGGTTAGATTCCCATCAGCCTTAATGACCGTGCTGATCATGTCCCTTTCACTGTCCCTCTGCCCCAAAGGCATTGTGGGAGAGAAAAAGTCAAATGAATCTTTCTTGCTTTTAATTTTGTTTCTTTGGGAGGCATGGTAAGTGCAGTTCTACATGCCTCTCTAAGATCAGTTTTCGTCTTGCCAAGCCCTCAGGCCTCCAGGAACAGCTGCCATTCATTCACTCTACCCTGGGATGCCGCTGTCTCTTTTTTCTTTTTTTATTGACACATTTTTTATTGATTTTTCAAGTAAATCTGATGAGCGACATCAAAACAGTACAACAGAAGTGATATATTTTCCCCGACCTCCTTCCCGCCTCCCCTCCCCCAGGCATTACATATAAATGTAAGCACCAGTCATACATTGAAGCGCTGGGCCCATTTATGTTCACGCTTTTTTGTCTATGTAGTGTGAGAGCTTCTCTTTGTGATGCTAATGTTTCTATGATCTGCCCGTGCTCTTCAAACCTTTTCGTATTTCCTGGGGCACCCTCTAGCCTCATAGACTGGTTGTTCTCTGGTCTTTCACTAGTCCCTTCCCTTCTTCCAATACAAGAGCGAGGGTGGGGACTCTGCCTTCCACTGGTGTGTGACATCACACTTCACCACACTGAGACCTGGCCTAAGCAGCGTCAGCTTGTAGTGCTCGATATCAAGATCAATCAGTTTGGAGTTGCGCCGTGTGGGTTGTCCCAGTACCTGATCTAGTCAGGAAAGGACTCACTCCAAGTATATGTGTAGTTTTGTGCACTGCCAGGTGGTGTGTAGGAAGCCCCCCTTTTGTGTCTTGCATCGCAGGCAGAAGGAGGCGATCACCCCATCTGCCTAAGTCGGTGCCTCCTAAGGTAACTTCTGGGACATGTTTTAACTGTAGGAAGTGAAGCTGTTTTGCATCATATCTCAGGGATGCCTTGGCCTCAGCCCAGTCTTTGTCAGCCAGGGTGCCTAGGTCTCATTCTCAGGCACCTCGTAATGCTGGGAAGGTATCTGGCAGAATATGGATCAAGGAATGCTAGATTTGCAATCTCTTGAGGTCTCCTAATTCCCCTACGACCAGTTTGGACTCCAAGAGTATAAACTCTAGAAGATTTTCCAACCCTGCGATGTGTGCAGTGAGAGTGTATTGTAGCTGCAGATATTGGTAGAATTGAGTGTGGTGTAAAGAGTATTCACCCTGTAAAGTCTGGTATGCTTTAAGTGTTTTGCCTGCCATCAGGTCCCCTAAGGTGGAGATGCCAATGGTATCCCATTTGTGAAAACCCTCCAGTGCTACCACCTGGTGTAGGATAGTTTATTCCCATAGTGGTGTCTGTCATGAGAGTCTTCTGTTCCGTTCTATGGCTTTCAGGGCAGTTCTGCATGCCCAGATCACTACCAGTGTGGTCGGGGGAAGGGGGTCTGGAATCGTTCCTTTCCCATAATAATGGTATAGATGTGTCCCTGAGGGCATGGGCTGGGTTTAACCACCCCTCGCTAAAAAAAAACAATTGGGAGGCCCAAAATATTTGTTTAAATGTCAGGGCAATGTGGGGGAGACACAAATTCCATAAAAAGCTATGGCACATGTAGTGGACTTTCTGGAAGAAGGATTTAGGTAGTGTGTGTGGGTAGTTTTTTAACTGATACAGGATGCAGGGGAGTGAGACCATATTAAAGATGTCAAAGCACCCCGTGAGAGAAAGCAGAAGCCTGGACCAGGCTCAATGTCATCCACTAATCTGTCTAGTAGGGGATTTGATGTTCAATGTCCAAGCAAATAAAGCATGTTACAACGCATGCTATAACATCACGTACTATTATAGCGCAGTCGTTACAATGACCTCGTTGTTAGTACGCGAGGCATTAGTTACAACGACTTGCACTAGAGCTGGACTTAGGAATAGTATTAATTACTATTCCTACTCCAGTTTGCGCAACAGTAGCAAAGGTGTTGGAATTTATTTCCAATACCTGAGCGCCCCCTAGTGCAAGTCACTGTAATGACTTGCAATGTAATTGCATCGTGTACTAACAACGCAGTCGTTGTAATGACCGCATTGTAATGGTAGCGCGATGCAATGACAGCGTTGTAAATGCTGTTTCCCGTCCAAGCAGATGTGGTGTCAATTGTAATGTACATCCCTAGTTATGGAAAACATTGTGAAGCTACGGGTATGCCAGATGCCCATTGTGGGATTTGCATGTTGGTAGGGATTGGAAAAATTAAGGATTTGGTCAAATTAACGGATATACCAGATGTGTCTTCAAATAGTCGAAGTATCTAGAGCACCTGAGGACCCGAGGTTTCAGGGTTAGTAAAAAAAGAATGCGTCATCCACATAGCGGGCGATTCTCTCGGAGAGTTCTGGTCCTCATTTAATCCCACCATTTGCGTTCCAATTAGGAGCCATTCTGCCAAGGGTTCTATGGCAATGGCAAACAGCAAGGAGGACAACGGGCACCCCTGCTGTGTGCACCTCTCTATGCAGAATGGGTCAGATGTCACAATGTTTACCCTAACATGTGCTGTCAGGTCGGTGTATAGGAGTTTGACATAAGTAATTAATTTAAGGCCAAAGTTGAGGCTTAGACGGAGGGTAAGTAGGTATGTCCAGCTAACAGAGTCAAAATTAATTTTATGTATGTTAGCAATATTGTCACTTGTCAAATTAGTCTGTCCGCTAGGGCTAAGGCATTGTGTAGTTGTCTAATGTTATGTCGAGTGGCCTGTTTGGGCATGAAGCCTGGTTGATCTAGGTGGATTAGTGAGGGGATAACTCTGCACAATTGATCAGCTAGTGCCTTGGCAATTATCTTGACTTCTGTGTTCAGGAGGGAGCTAGGGCAATTTGAGGAAAATATGTCAGGGGATTTCCCCTAGTATGGGGATCACCACAACTTCTGCCCTCCAGAAGTAATTGGTTATTTTTGACGTCTACTTTAGGACATCACATAGGGGTTCACCTAATTTGTGCAAAAATTCCCCAGGGAACCAGTTGGAGCCTTGCGTTTTGCTGCATTGGAGCAGACCCAAGGCCACCATAGGCTGTCTGCTTGAGAGCTCTGCCTCCAGCGACTGCCTCGTGGAGTCAGAGAGGGTTCAGAGGGGGCGAGTCTGAGGTAAAGCTGTAAATCAATGTCTTTAGTGGAGTGTCACTATGGGCGTATGCACCTGCACAGTATTGTACAAATTTACAGGCGATAGATTTAACCCCAGTAATCATCTGTCCCACTGGATCAAGAAGGTATGGGACTGGGCCGTGGTGGAGCAGAGATAGTGTAGCAGTGTACTGGCTTTGTCCCCCTAGTGATAGATATGTGATTGTGAGGCCAGCCGGACAACTTTGGCTTCCTCAAGTAGTGTGTGTTGTAACTGCATTTGGGCTAGGTTAATGTCATTGTGCAGCCTTTGTTCTGGAGTGTCAATATATTGTATTTCCAAATGCTGAGAAGACAACCCTATTTACAAAGTGACACATCTAGGCAGATGCATCACTTTGTAAAGCCCTACGCTTCATTGTAATAGAGTCAGGTATAATGAATGCAGGGTGTCCGTTCCCCGTAAAAAAAGCCTTGCAGTAGTGGCGCAGTGAAATCTATGAGATTTCACTGTGCCACCCCTACGGCTTGACTCCATCATAATCCTTATGCCTACTTCAAGCAGGCATATGGAGTGATGCAGGGCCTTTTACATTGGACTCGCCCCATGAGTAAAGACACATTACTGGAGTTACGTCAGTTTACCGACACACTCCAGCAATGCGTCATTACTGATCCACCAGATAAGTCAGGATTCCTGATGTATCTGTGCAATTCTTGTGACATGGACCACCTTAGTGTAAATATGGTGCATCCATGGTGTCACAAGGATGGCGCTATGAAAAGTGTTGCAACGTTGTTTTTCCTGTGATGCGATACTTTGCATAAATGAGGCCCTGAGTTACCAGTTGACTGGGGATCGAGCTGTGGTCAAGGCAGAAACCACAGTCCTAGTCAGGGAAAGGAAAAAGCAAACCCCAATTTAGCATGTGCCCAACACCCTCGTAGCTCGGCACAGAGCGTCAGGCCTAACCTAGAGGCAATGTGTGAAATATTTGTGCAACACTTCAAAAAGTAAACACAGTGAAAACACCAGAAAAAAAGATCACATACCAGGTAAGAAAAATAGAGATCTGTTTAATAAATAAAACAAGACCGAAGCCACAAAAATCCAATCAGTAGAACAGAAGTTATGAATTTTCAAATAATAAACTGTATAATGGCACGTAGAAATAAAAAGCGCCAGCTGCAGCAATTTGGTTGCGCTAGACTGGGTCAAAGTCAAAAGTTCACGTCATTCTCGATGGAGCGTGGGTCAGATACAGTCCCAGATCAGTCCCACTGAAGTTTAACTTCTCAAGTTTTTTTGCAAGAGTCCTGTTCACATTAGAAAGGGTTGCCAGGAGCAAGGATTGTGTCATGGGCGTCAATCAGCATGGCGCGAAGAGCAAGCCAGGCTTCGCCGACGGGCAGGCTGTATCTTCGCATTGGCAGTCTCCCGTGGACTGACGATGCTGCTCTGCAAAGAGACGGGCTTGCGGTGGTTCGATCTGATTTTCCATGAGAGCAGTGCTGTTCTAGTGTGAACAGGCCTGTTCATAGTCGCAAAGAGCCAAAAAGCTTGAATTTAAGCCACACCAAGAGTCCAGGACCTGATGGGCACATTTTGGGGGTCAGGAACTCATTGAAGATAGGTCCAGGAGCTGTTGGGCAGCGGGTTATGTCCCTGTGGCTCAGATCAGGAGGCCAGCAGGCTAGCCCTTTGAGTTACTCTGGGGTCCTTGTTCAAGATGAAGTTGCAGGTCCAGTTCTTCTTTCCACCAGGCAAGAGGGCAACTGGCAGCATGGCAGCACAGCAGGGCAGCAGTTACTATAGAGCAGCAGTTCAGCAGAGTGGCAATCCTTGTAGTAACCCAGCAGTCCTTCTTCCTGGCAGAGCATCTACAGGGAGTTCCAGCTGGACTCATCCAATTGGGTACAGAGTGAAGACTGATTTGCATATGGCTGGGTTCAAACTGGAATGGCATGGGTAGCAAAAAAACTATAGATTTAGGCCCAGATCTCTGTACTGGGGTGAATGTATGACATTGTTCTGCATTCTGTCTATCAATTGTTCTTTTTGCAACTTTCTAATAGCGACATTTTCAGAATTGTAATTTAAAATCTAACTTCACCATGAGTTTGGATTTTAAATTAGGATTCCAGATATCCCGCACATGAAACAGTTATCTTTTCTGTAGGTAAGTGTCCCTTCTTGCATGGTTATTCCCTACTTTTTTTCAAGATACCTCATGCCAACTTGACTCAGTGTGTACTGGGAACCTGCTAACCAGGCCCTGGCACCTGTGTTCTTTCCTAAAACTGTGCATTTGTACCCACAATTGGCACGACTCATGGCCACATGTAAGGTCCCTTGAAAAAGGTACCGCTGGTGCCAAGGGCCTTGTGACCAGAGAGGGCCTCTGAGGTCACATGTATTATGCCACCCTCAGAGACCCCTCACCTTAACACCCCCACCCTGCAATGCAGACTGGGTGTTTTGGTGCAGACCAAACTAAAGAGCCGACATGGCATACATCCATGTATGCCATGCCCACCAACACTGCCTGTGGCATGGGCAAGTCACCCCTCTAGCTGGCCTTACAGCCCTAAGAGCAGGGTGCACCATACTCAGGTGAGGGCATAGCTACAGGAGCAATATGCCCCTACAGTGTCTGTGCCATTTACCGACATTGTACGTGCAGTGAAGCCATTCTTGAATTCATGGGCTGGGAGTTTGTCAACACAAAATCCACAGCACCCTGATGGCTTTACTGAAGTCTGGGAAGTTTGGTATCAAACTTCCCCAGCACATTAAACCCACACTAATGCCAGTGTTGGATTAAATGAAAACTACACACTGAGGGCATCTTGAAGATGCCCCATGAAAAAATATCCACTCTGGTGTGGTTTCTGACTGACTCCCAGCCATCTGTCACCACCCAACAGGTTTCGGGACGCATGGGTAGAGAGCCCTCTGCTCTCTGGGTCTGTAAACAAAGCACATCATGGGCAATGTGTCATGCCTCCTCCCCCAGGAGGGGCAGGGTCTTTGAAGAGGGAGCTTCAAAGGTCTGCTACCTTTGTTAGCTGCCCAAGCCTTTTGCTGCTATCAGCAACTGCCTCCCACTGCTTCTGGCCCCCATTATTGTGTGAGAACTGGTGGGAAACCCTAGCCAGGAAGAGAGGTGTGCCCACCTTTGCCAACCCCACCCCTCAGGAGGGGGAGGTGAAGTGAAGGCCAACTCTCTGTCCCAGCCATCTTGAGGATAGGGACCCCGCTAATCAAGAAGAGTGATATGTCCCCTCCCACAGGAGGGTGGCATACTAGGGAGTGTAGACACCCCAGGGGAGGGACCCATTGGTCCCAACCTGTACATCCCTGTAACACCCCTAAATCTAGGGGGCCGCCCTGAACCTTGCCTGTCCTGATTCGACATGACACAAAGAAGGACCAAAGAGCAGTGCTGCAAATGAGTAGGAGGATAACAACTGCTTTGGCCCTAGCCCTCTCGGCCCGTCTCCTGCTCTGAATCCCTGTGAGCTGAAGCCGGTGTGTCCTGCAGCCAGCAGCCTCCAAGAACCCCGGTGACCAGCCCTGCTTTCCTAAAGAACTCTTATCTCCAGTGGTCTCTGGTTTTGTCCAATACCAGCACAAACCAGGACTCGAGATTCGCTAGTCCTCACCACGCTGAACCTGATGCCCACAGCCCGAGATTGAGTGGCCCAACACCCCAGTGAGGTCCCCCCGACGATTCTGACCTGTGTTCCAGCATTGGATGACCTCCACCAACCTTCTTCACGATGCCTGCAGCCTCTTCCTGAAGGTTTCCCCCAACTGCAACTGGAAACAGTGAAAAGAACCCAACATGAAAAGATAACCCTGAACCCGCAACTCCTGAGACCTGAGGTGCCTGACCGATGGTGTCCTGGTAGCCAGCAACTCTTCATCCTCCAGTTCTTGGCTCCTTTCATCCAGTCGTCTGGCTCCAGCCTGTAGTCCTTTTCCACGACTGACATCCTCCCTTGAAAAGCATTGGGCTCCCAACACCTCCTGAGCACCCTGCACCCAGCAGGCCGTGCGCCGCTGGTGGTGTGGACTTGCTGCCAACCTGGGATCCCCTTTGCCCTAACCTTAACCCTAGAAGCTTGGCTCCCGAGACCGACTGGCCTGCCCGTGAGCAGCCCCCAACCGAGGTGCCCCTTGAGAGCCAACATGAACGTTGGGCAACCTTGGTAGTGCCCTCCAAAACTCCAACTCAGAAACTGTTTACTTACCTGAAAACCTAACACCTCATTTTTTCCAATAGGACTGAAAGGGGGGTTTTATCTGACACTTTTTCTGTTTTGTATTGCGACAAAAGTAACACAGTGTCTTCTCCACAGTTAACCAGTTTACCAATGTCCTTTGTTGCACCAATCATGTTAGGAGTGTGTTTCATGCTAAACTAGGAAAGTAATCTTGAAGTAATCTAAAAGTAACCTACCAGTAATCTCAAGAGCTTTTGAAGTGTTTTCTTAACTGCAAAAGAAATTTAAATATTCCCACAAATCCAGTGTTTTCTGTATTTCTAAAAAGTCACATAGTATGAAGAGTTTAACTTACCTGCTACTAAGTAAACCTTGGTTCTAGAAATAAAACAACAAAATAATTATTCAAGCAATTTGTCTGGATTCAGTCTTTGAGTGTGTGACATAATTTCTTGCCTGAGTGAGTACAACAAATGCTTTACACTACCCTCCTGATAAGCCTGACTGTTCAAATACACTACCACAAAAAGGTATTATTTACTTTAACCTCTGCTATACATTTGGGGATCCACTGGACTGTGGGCACACTATACCTCGCTTTGGTATAATATATACAGAGCCAGCTTCCTACACCTGCCCATTTGAAAAATCACAAGTCATAAAATGTAATAAGGCAACTCCACAGTTATCCTATAGGAGAGATAGGCCTTGCAGTAGTGAAAAACAAATTTCAGAGCTAATCACTACCAGGGCATCCAAGACTTAAAAGTACATGTCCAATATTTTAAATACACTCCATCCTGCCACCTGGGCTGTCCAGGGCCTACCCTAGGGGTCACTTATTTCTAATAGAAAGAAGGATTTTGGCCTGGTGGTGAAAGATTTATTTTTGTCAGCTTGAAATGGCACTTTAAAACTGCACACTCAGGCTCTGCAATGGCAGACCTGAGACATGTTTTAATGGATACTGAAGTGGGTGGAACAATCAGTGCTGCGGGCACACAGGTCACATTTAATTTACAGGCCCTGGGTACATGCAGTACTACTTTACTAGGGTCGCATGAGTAAATTAAATTTGCCAATTGGGGATAAACCAATATTACTATCTTTTAAGGAGTGAGCACAAGCACTTTAGCACTGGTTCGCCGTGGTAAAGTGCACAGATTCCTAAAGCCAGCAAAAATGACGTCAGCAAAACAGGAGGGTTGAAGGCAAAAGATTACAGGAGAACCATGCCAAGGATACCAGTTCTAACAGTCACCTATCTCAGAATGACTGAAAAACATTCCAAGGTGGAGACTGTGTGTGTGCATGCATGTGCACGAATTGCACTGCATGGGTTCTTGGGGTGGATATCTTGGAATGGATAAAAACCATTCCAAGAAGCCAACTTGTGCACGAATGCGTGTGCATGCTTCATGAGGAATGCATACAGCTCTGTGACGTCCAGTGGACATTATAGTTTTTTTTCTTTATTACTTTAATATAGCAGATGGCCATTTCACAAAGGTGTAGTAAAAATAAGCACTGGCAAAGTCAAAAGGTCGGCACTTGCTTTTTAAAAATGAGACCTTGTGGCTTTGCCAAAGCTTGTTTGCTTTACATTGCTTTTGTTCACTGCAGCTTCTCTTTGCACTGTCATATGTGACTTTGTAACAGCTAACAAATGTGCAAATGCTTTGCGCATCAGGCTCGATATATGGACCAGGTGAAATTATGTATGTCAATGACAAAACAGTTGTGGTGGATCACAAAACATTTCTGACTGGGGCTATTTCACATCAAAGGTAGTACATTAAGTCATTGCTTGGTGAAAACATCTTTTACCATTCAATGACCTGTAGAATGAAAGCAGGTTTCTGGAGCTGGTAATGTGTGACAAAAATGTGTGTGATATTTGTTGTGTAGCATTTTGTTGTGGTGGTTATCTGTTCTGATGTTATTTGTGCTGTTCTGTTTTTGTACTACATTAGTGCAAAAATATACTGTTGTTTTTTTGAGGTTGTTTGTTATGTTCTGTTTCAATTGTTTTGTTTTGTCCTGTTAAGTTTTAACTCTATTATTGTGTTGCTTTGTTATGTTATTGTAGCGTGTTCTTTTGTTTACTTTAGAGATGTCAGCAAATGCTGCTACCTGTGCATCCAAAAGCAGCACTTACCTTTAAAGGTCTAGTGGCAAGCTGCTATTTACCAATCTCAAAGGTATAAAATAGTGCTGCTGCAGTACTACAACTATTTAAGACACCAATCACAACAGTGCAAAACCAAAGGGGATGATGGACGGAGTGTTGAACATTGCAAGCACTCACCCCCAGTCAACTGATCCAATCACAACAGTGGCAGAGACCACATCCTAAATTAGCACTTGCATTCCTCACTTTGCTTGATATGTCCCAAGGAATCCAATTTATAAGTAGTAATGGAAACAAGCTATTTGAGCTTCTCTAGTTCCAGAGTTAGTTGATCAATGGCACCCAACGTTTTCTAAAGCCCCCACTGGGCCCCTTTGTAAGAATATTTCCATAATCCAGAAAGAGTGGTTCACAAGCTCCTGGACACGATTCGAGACAGGGTGGGTTAGGATCAATCAATTCTCACAACAGAATTAATTGAGTACTGACATGCAAAATAAAAAGAAAGGCAGATTATTTGGCTGCTAGACAACTGATGCAAGTAACATTTTCCAAGGGGTGTTTTTTCCTGACAGATGCCTTCCCAATAACTGAATACCCTTACTGGAAAAGTTTGCAAGGAAGAACAAGCAAATAAGGTATGTTCCAGGTCAGCCTTTTTTATCCATTATGTGAGGCTTCACAAATCTTTCTTGGATCCAGGGTCTTAGCTGTCAAAAGTGTAGCAGGCCGAGGGCTCTTATGGACCGATGCAACCCCACTTTTAGCTGTGTTTTCCTCACAAATGTGACTAAGAGGGCCCATTTTTCACATGTTCATCAGGTGGCGTGCCACTGATATGCCATTGTGCCATTGCTTGGATCCTTTACTTTTGAAGTTTATGAGAGCTAGTTTTTACTCTAAATTGAGGGAAAACATTGCTACAGATATTGCCAGTTTTAAATCTCCAGGAGCATATTTGCAAGAAAATGTCAGAGCGCGGAGCTGCGTCAAATTTGGCAGCACCACACAGGGACATTTTCAAAACGCAGGGATGCGCCTTCACAAGAATACCTTGAACCCCTGTGTTTTCCCTCGAATTTGGCTGTCTATTGCCAATGCAGGCTCCTGCAAGGGTGCCTGTGTTGCAGGGAATGATTGTTTATGTGAAGGAAGGTGTCACTAATCCCTAATGGAGATTTGTTACTTCTATGTGTGCTGTAGCAAATCGTCATTATTTAATGATTGTTTAAAGGCAAGAAGAGCACCTTCCTGCCCATACACAATCATTAATGGCATTTTGCTCTTTCAGCAGCACACATAGAAAATGCAAAGAAACAAGGAGAAATAAAAGTATTTCGCCTTGTTGCGCCATTTTAAAGCCTGCTTTTGCATGGCGATAGTTTTTGGCACTGCCTCAGATTTACACTTCCTTGTGAATCTGGAGCTGCATCAAAAGCAATGGGTGTTGCGGTGGAATGCCCACAGCAACACCTGTTGCACGGCCCTTTCACGCAAAGTGGCTTAACTCTGTTTTGTAAATACGAAGAAGGGCATATCCCCACCAGAACGTTGCCAAAAGTGACTTTCTGGTGGTGATTTCCCCATGTAAAAATGCCCCCAAGCCCTAAGATCTTTTTGTTATGTAAACCCACAGTCATTACTGTGTTGTCCATAACGGTGTTTAAATTTATCCAATACGATAGGACTGTCTGTGGTGCTGATGATTGGCTAGTTTGTTTTTGGGAGCACAGATTTTCCACTATTTGAACTCGAAATACAACTCTTGTATGGACAAGAATCCAATTACCATTTTTAATTAGCAAATATAATGAAATCTCAACACAATTGTTTCCAAGGATGCCATTGGGAAAATGTACACCAATCCACTGCTAGAAGGCATCATAATATAAAAGTGGATGAACACATGAGAACTGCGTCTTCTATAGGTAGAAGCACAAATGCTCAATAAAGAGCAAAAGGATGTCAGGGGAAAAGGGGTGCACAAATTATGTCGATGACAAAAAGCGAAGGTGGTCGCAGTTCCAATGTTTTTTGCAAGATAATTTCGCTGAAAAATAATAAGGAAGGTTGTTGTCTGGTAGAAATATTTTGGGTTTGATTACAAGGATGAGTGGAATAATAAAAAGAGAATAAATAAAGGAGTAATACTAACATGAGTACCATTCACACAAAAGCATAAGATCCTACAGTGATCAACCTGTCAATTAGTATACAATCATCGCACTAACAGGGAATTTGCAGACTAATATCAAAATGTTATCAGGTAAAAAGATTAGTGTAGTGCTTCCCAAACGTTTTAGAACCACAACCTACTTTTTAGTACGACAAACGTTTGCGGCCCATCTACCTTTAGCGGAAATGAGGCGGGTCATTTTTTTATGCAACTAAAGCATCTTGTGGTAGCGCATTGCCATTTACAGATAGCACATTTTCCAATCGGAACGGTCATTAAATTTGCACAGACATACAGTTTTATTGATACAAATATATTGCACGCAGATGATAATGTGTGGAAATTGCGTTTCAGTGATATTTATTATTTGTGCATCACCAAGTAAAGTATCTTGATTTGGTCTGATCCTATTAAAACCTTTGTTTCCATCACACTTCAGAATTATAAAAAGAAATGTGCTTCATTTTTTCTTCCCCAATTGCTGAATGTGTACAGTTCATTTAAAGGTATTTACATTTTGTTGCGAGTTGAGAAAAAAGTTGCACCCTACAGCTTTTCCTTTCACCCTTCATGTATTTCAGCAAGGCCGTCACATATTTACTTTCATTTTTTTGTCTCACTGAAAGTGAGAGGAGTTTGTAAACACCAGTCAGAAGACATGGCCTGAAATGTGGCCTCTGTGTTTGAAGAGCAGCAAGATAACCAGAGAATGTAAAGGCATTTTTATTTATTGTTTTGACTTTCACGAACCACCAGTAGGTCGCACCCACAGTTTGGAAAACACTGGTTCAGTGTAATAGTTGTAGTAATGGCTTTTCTCTGAAGAGGGGAGCCTCAGAAATAAGAGGAATACTTAGTATTTTACAAAACAATTATAGGTAAAGTCTTTGTGAATTGATCTTACAAACACTTTTATTATTCAATTGGTCACATCCCCCTTCTTATCAATGGAGCTGCAGCTGTGCCTTGTATTATGTCTATACAGTGCAATTAAAGAAGGCATAACATGAAATGATTTACAGTACTGCTTTTCCCTACTGAATGTAGAACTGTAGTGTAGACCTGTAGTTGTTTCATATTAGGCAAAGAAGGGCATGGGACAACTATGTCTTGTCAGTTTATAGATTTAAATAATTCAGATATTAGGATATTCATAATATCTTATTGGGAAAAGTTACTAAACCTTTTGATATTAAATGTTCATGGAATATAACTTTGGAGCATTCTTTTGATGCTTCAGATAGTTAGGAACATCTTCCTTACATTCCCAACTGGGTACATTTACAGTAACCAGGCCATTCTTTCTCTATTATTGTCACAGTCAGGAATGACCCCCTTGCACTCCCAGTGGGGTATCTTCCTGGAACAAAGCTGCTAGACTTCATGAATAAAATGTGCTACACTGGAAGCATGCAGAAATTCAAACATTCACAGGTGCATCATTACTTCCTGGTGGAATTATGCTACAGTTCTATGGGTAACACTGTCTATTGGTTTTTAACCTGCTTAGGTTTTAATTATGTTAAAAAGACATTATCCGATTGAGCTGGAAAATTGTCCTTGACTTTGGCTATATCAAAATTTCCTAATATGTGGGTTAATATCCTCTAGGAATCAACAGTTCTCTTAAAAGTCATTTCCAGATTAATGAATCAACACAATAATTATTTTAGGGATAACCTGGCTCCCAAAGATATTTAATCATTTAACTGCTAGACTGTTTTTAGATTCTAAGATTAAATGTTTTAGGACTAATTAAACGAACTGTGCAAGCCCTGCATCAACCCCCTTCATTTGGGGAAACAAAACCTGGAAAGCAGGATCTATGTGGTTATAGGTTTTAGCCTAGTGCCTGTCCTCTAGAAAAAGCAATCCACGAGCCCTCTGTTTTTATCAATAGAACATGGGGGTTATTTATGAGCTCTTGCATCACTTTTGCGCCGCCGGTGCATCACTTTTTGTGACGCACCAGCAGTGTAAAAAATGCTCCATGTTGCGTCATATTCACAAAGTGACACATCTAGGTAGATGTGTCACTATGTAAACCCCTGCGGCATATTATAGCTGCACCAGGGATAATGTATGCATGGTGGGCGTTCCGACACAAGTAAGCCACGTAGAAGTGATGCAGTGAAATCTATAAGATTTCACTGCGCCACTTCTAGGGCGCAAATGCGTCAATATCATACGCCTGCCTCACAGCAGGCATAAGACTGATGCAGGCACATTTGAAATGGGACTTGCCCATGTGAAATGACCAATTGCTGAAGTTGCGTCACTTTTGTGACACACTCCAGCAATGTGTCATTTTTGTGCCCACAGATACATTAGAAATACTGACGTATCTGTAACTCCTTGCGACATTATGCGTCAAACTCTAAATATGACGCATCCAGCATGTCGCAAGGAGGGCGCAATGAAAAGTGACGCATCGCTGTTTTGACGCAGCGATGCGTCACTTCTCATAAATGAGGCCCTATGTTTCTGCAGGGTGAATTTAATCCAGTAAGACTGCCATCTAATTTAATTATATAGTGCCACTGTGCTTCTGTTATATTATAGTCAACAAGCAGGGTCCCTCCTGGACCCACAAATAAGTACCTTTGAGCCACTATTCACATACACCAAAATGTTAATTTTAATATAAATAACCAACAAAACCTCTAAGAGGGGAAAATGTAATTGCTGCCCATTGTCTTTGGAATCTCGGTAACCAAAAACTCTGTTGATGCTATTTCCAGAGATGAACCTTATACTTTTCTTGCTAGCAAAAAATATATTCTTATGTGCCATTTTACGATGCGTTGCCTCTGTAAAAAATGCTTAGATGGCCTTCTAAAACCATTAAGGAAGCACATGTAATTTCTAAAGTTCTTTGATCTCAAATATAAGCACATTTTAATATATCTGTGCTTTTTGTAGCGATTCAAGTTGAATAATATGAGTTCATTTATTTTATTGTAGAATTTCTTGTGTTTACTTTTATGGCAAATGTTCTTTCAAAAGAGAGTCCCTTAAACAATTATGAACATATAGCAATACATATTTGAGCATAATTTAAGTAGGTTGATGTTCCATACTGTAATGCATTAGATAATATTGCACTATTGAATATTGGATTTCATTTTTTACAGTAGCAATAGTTTCCATGCAGTATTTTTATATTTCATTGGTAAGGTGATGGAATGAAAAGAGTTCCTTTTGAATATTGTCAATCACTGCATTGAGTAAGGCCTTCGTTTGATTTGCAAATATACCGTAAAATATTCAGTTTAATATATTAAGGGCCCTGGTGCCATGATCACTGTTTGGTGGTGGATAACCTCTGGACTCTGATCTTTGGGTTGCAGATGCCTATCTGCATTATAGAAGTGTGACAGCGAGGAAGGAAACTGCAATGGCCTAATATGAAGGTTTAGAAAAACAAAACAGAATTTCTACTTGACTTGGAAACAGAGGGGCAGATTTACGTTCCCTGGCGCATCCCTGCAAATCAGCAGGGATGCGCCAGGGAAGATGCGTCACACAAGTTTGCCCTTGCGCCACTGCAGATGCACCGCATTTACAATGCGGTGCATCGTGGCGCAAGGACAAGCAGATGCGTGACGCATTTGCTGGCGTAAGGTTGGCGCAGTGCTGAAGTTGTGTCACAAGCGCGACGCAACTCCAACACTGTTCCAACCTGCCCTATCCCTAACATGGTGAGTCACGCCTTACGTCTGCTTGAAGCAGGCGTAAGGATTTGACGCACCAGCGTCGGAAAAGTGACTGCGTGAAATCTCGTAGATTTCACTGCGTCACTTTCCGAGGCTTTTTCCGCCATAACGCCCATCCTGCATACATTAAACCTGAAGCAGGTTTAATGTGGCGCAGGGCTTTACAACGTGACGCATCTCCCTAGATGCGTCACGTTGTAAATAAGGCGCAGCATGGCGCTAGCTTTGCGCCGCCGCTGCGTCACAAAAGTGATGCAACGGCGGCGCAAATGTGGCGCACAGGGCTTGTAAATCTGCCCCAGAAATTTTTATCAACAATAAGAATCAAGCCCCTGATTCTCTTCATATCTGATATACAATTAGAGAGTTTACGTGGTTAAATGACCTCAGCGCAAAGCTTGACAAGAAAAACAGAAACTAAAAAATAAGTTGAGCGATTTTTAAAAAATTTTTTTTATCAATCTGTTTATTCAACATAAAAGGAAATTGGTCATGTTATACAGGTCCGATTGGTTACCTCACAAGGTATACGTGCATCAGTGTGAACATACATGCATGCGAATCCTGGAAATATGCGCCCACTTCCTCAGATTATTAATTTTGAGGGGTTGAGTTTGCATTCTCTAGCAAGTCAGATGGCCTTGATTTTCCTTTTCACCTAATTAATCAAAATTGCAATCAGAAATCAGGAAATCAGAAATTGCACCTGTAGGAGAATATTGCCTCATTCATACCGTTAGGGTTGGCGTGGAAATCTGGACATTCTTGGCAGGGTCAGCCTGAAAAATTAAATGTACAGCCACACCACATGGGTTTGAGAGTATTCACATATTCTCTTTCAAGTATTTTTCAATTAGGAAACATTTGTAAATATGATGGTCTTGACAAAGACACAAATAAGGGCTTTTTTCTTGAAACGAAATGATGAAAAAAACTGACGACGTACTGAGGGTGTGGGAATGGATGTTTTATAGGGGATATTTTTCCCAGTGGAGAAAGAAAATAGTTAAATGTGCAAATTAATTTCTTGTCAAATGCACGTCTGCCAAATTTGTCACTTTGACTAAATTCCACATGAGTACATTTTGCATGTGCAATGTCTGAAAATCTACAATTGTCATAAATTTCTGCGAGTACTCCTAGTAATGTTTGTAAAATCCATAAATATTGGAAATATGGGAGGAGGAGCCTAGCGCGCAACCAAGATGGCCGCGTAGGTGCGAGGCTCCCGAGGACCTCCGCAACCTCCTACGATTATCCTGAAATTATCCTGCCCTGGATGAGGGGACTATGTTGGTGAACCTGAGCTGAGGTGGCACCCGTTTCCCGCTTCCGAATCGGACCTCGGACACCGGAGTGAGCACCGATTGAGGTTTGCGGCCTTCCCCTCGCCGGACCCCGGATTTGCGCTGTGGGGTGATCCAGTGACAAAGTGAACAACAGCGGCAGGCAGGGCCTGGCGACTCGCGTACCCCGCACTTTCGCTTTCGCTTTCACACCCCCTTGCCGTCTCTGCGAGGTTGGGTCGCGGAGCCCTTGGTGTTGGTGTGGCCTTGCTGGGAGACCCTGCCTGCCTGCAGGCTGTGATCCACCCCGCTGCTCTGAGGTGGCCCCCCCCGGAGCTCGTGGCCCTGCTTTCCTGCCCTACACGACGTGGCTGGTGCGACTGGGAGACTGGTGGCCATGGCCACGAACCAAGATGGAGACCGGGCAAAGACCAAATCGACCCGGCGTGGCGCCGTCCATCAGGCCAACAGTATGGACCGCTATACCCTCCAGAAGGGATCTCCCGATGGACCGCGCAAGTCCCCTGAGAGCCCTCCTGATGCCCCAGACCTGCCCGCAGATCTGACTCTGCGAGATGTCATGGGCGCCATTGCCGAGATGAAGGCCTCGGTGGGCCAGCGGTTCGATACACTGGCGCAGAAGATCGACTCGGTCCTCGTGGATGTTGGCCTGGTGAGGGCCGATCTTTCCAAAACCAACGACCGAGTAGACGGCACGCTGGATCGGAACTGAGGGTTTAATATTGGGCCTCACTCTGGACGAAAATGATGCCACTTTCGATTCTGCGTCAGTCTTTGTAAGTTCCCCTCCTATGGAGGTTGTGTTGGGTCTATTGGGGGTTCTCCCTCCTCCTCTAGGGGGTCTAGTTAGTTTAACTATATATGGGGCGACAGGCACACTGCACGTTGGGGGGGCTGTTCGGGCTCATGCAGGGGTGCAGGGAGGGGGGAGTTCTGTTGGGGTGGGTGGGTAGGGATGGGGTGTTGTTCGTTTTTATCACAAGGCAAACGTATTTTTGTGTTAGTTCTAAAGTGCTCTCCGGGGGACGAATGATGGCTTCTGTGTATGATGGGGGGTAGGAAATTAACTTTGTTGTCTTGGAATGTGAATGGACTGGGGGACAGGATCAAACGAGGTGTGGTCCTGCAGTTTTTGAAGCGAATCTCGCCCGATGTAGTCTTTCTGCAGGAGACACACCTCATTGGCAACTCCTTCTGCGCCATGAATCGGCGTGGCTATCGCCTAGTGGCTCACTCGGGCTTCACGTCTGGCTCAAGGGGTGTGGGCATCATGGTGAAGAACTCGCTCCCATTGGAGATTGATGAGGTGCTCCACGATGACAGGGGACGTTACACGGTCTTGGTGGGAAGACTGGAGGGCAAAGTGGTTGTCTTTGTGTCAGTATACATCCCACCGGGGCTGCAGTCGACCACCTTTGCAGACCTGGGGCGCCTTCTCCTTGGCCTTCCGGGGGGGCTTTTAGTTGTGGGGGGGGATTTCAATGCGGTGGTATCTGGGACTGTGGATCGTCACCCCCCTAGGGACCTCCCCCGGGCACAGGCGTGGCTACCCGGCCTCTTGGATACATTTGGATTAGTGGACTGCTGGCGTTTAAAACACCCCACGCAGCTGCAGTACACTTTCCACTCGGGAGCCCATGAGAGTCTCTCACGACTAGACTATGTCCTTGTCCCGGCGGCCTATGTTGGGAGGGTGGGAGAGGTGCGCCATTTGCCACGGGGTATTTCGGACCACTCCCCGCTCCTACTGCACTTTGATGTCTTTCCGAGGGGTGAGGGTAGGGTGGTCCCAATCAATCCTTGGTACCTGCGCGATCCCACCATTCGCGCTGAATTGATTAAATCCCTTCAGCGATATTTTGATGAGAATGTGGGGTCCGTGCCTTCGGCTGTACCGCTGTGGGAGGCCTTCAAGACAGTACTCCGAGGGGAGGCCCTATCCCTTATTTCCCACGCCCGGAGGCGCGAGCGGGAGGAGGTGACCCGGATGGAGGCTGAAATAGCCGAGTTGGAGGGTAATCTAGAAGGTGGGGTGACGGATGCCGCATTACATGTCCTCCAACTCAAGCAAGCGGCCTATAGGGCCCTCGTCACGGAGGCGGCCAGGGGCCTCAGTAGAGAGCAACAGGGGCGACTGTATGATGTGGGTGATAAGGCTGGTAAACTTATAGCGTGGTTGGACAAAAAAGAGAGAGCGAATCGTGTGGTCCCGCTGATTGAGAAAACGGATGGTGTGTGTGTAACTGAGCCAGAAGAAATCGTCTCCTGTTTCGCGGATTATTTCCGTGGGGTGTATTCCCCGGTGTCTCCCTGCTCGGAAGAGGATTCCCGTGCCCTGCTCAGGGATATCGCGCTGCCGTCCCTTTCCGCGGATGACAGGGTGTCGCTGGACGCCGCTCCCACCTCCGACGAAATCGCCCTCGCCATACGCTCGGTCGCTTCCGGCAAGGCCATGGGTCCGAATGGTCTCCCTATCGAGTTGTACAAGTTGCGACCGGATACGCTGGCACCCCACCTCCGGGCTATGTTCCTGGCGACACACTCGGTGGGCTCCCTCCCGCTGGACCAGCGTCTGGCTACAATCGTGGTCATCCACAAGGAGGGGAGACCTCGGGACGGGTTACATCCTATCGGCCCGTTTCGCTACTGAATGCGAAGCCCAAGATTCTCGCCAAGGTACTGGCCAATCGGCTGGTCGGCGTGGTGGGCGATTTGGTTCATCAGGACCAGTCCGGCTTTATTCCCCATCGCAACACAGCCCTTAATCTGCGGCGTTTGCACGGTGTGCTCGCACGTGTCCCGTTCATACGGGAGCCGGCCATTTTGGCGTCCTTAGACGCCACCATGGCGTTTGACACGCTTGAATGGCCATACATCTGGGCGATGCTTGCGAAGTTTGGATTAGGCCCAGGGTTCATCAGTTGGGTCAAATTGCTGTATTCGGGCCCATTGGCGCAGGTGGTGGTGAACGGAAGAGTATCGGCTCCGTTCGAGCTGGGCCGGGGCACACGGCAGGGCTGCCCCTTATCGCCGCTCCTCTTTGCACTTGCCTTGGAGCCCCTGGCGGAGTGGCTGTGGTGGGAGCCTTCCATCCGTGGTCTCCGCTGGACCCCCGAGTATGAGGACCGCGTATCCCTATACGCTGATGACATCCTCTTGTACCTAGCTTCCCCACGTAAATCACTCATAGTACTGGTTGATGTTTTGCATTCATTCGGTCGTAACTCCGATCTTGTCATCAACTGGGCTAAATCGTGTGTGTATGTTCTCTCCGGGGAGGCTCCTATCCTCCCGCGGGGCTGTCCGATCCAGGTCGCCACGCAGGGATTTAGGTACCTGGGTGTCTTCATTACTCTGGACCCGGAGGCTCGGTATGATCGGAACTTGCTTCCCCCCCTCCAGCGTCTGAAAGAGGATGTCGCGCGCTGGCGGCGTTTGCCGCTTTCGTCGCTCGGCCGGGCGGCATTGTTTAAAATGATGTCGCTGCCACGTTTCCTGTACGCGTTGCAGAACACTATGGACCTCGTCCCAGCGCGCTACTTCCGCGAAGTGGAGAGTTTGCAGCGCCGCCTGTTCTGGGACGGGAGGCCACGTATTGCCCTGGCGAAGCTGACGCTCCCATGGTATGACGGGGGGATTGCCCTCCCGGATATTAAACGGTACTATTGGGCCTCCCAGCTAGCTGCGATTAATCAGGGCCTATATGGGCCCGCCTTAAACCCGGCGTTTGAAATGGATAGGATGCTACTTCCAGGTGGTGACCATAATCAAGCGCTCTACTCTAGCGCGCCCGACGCTCGCCTAACGGGCCCCACGCGTGTCATGGTGCGAGTGTGGCACGCGGCCAATGCAGCTATGGGGTGGAAGGACCGTTTGACCCGGGCGTCACCACTATACGCGTCTGAGCGGTTGGGCTCCTTGTGGACCTCGAAGGGCTTTGAGAAGTGGGACATAATAGGCATTAGCAAAGTGGGGGATCTCTGGACGAGGGGAGGATTTAAAACGTTCGAGATGCTGCAGACGGAATTTCAGTTGCAGGGCAGCGAGTACTTTCGGTATTTGCAGGTCCGTCATGCGCTGGGCTCCGTCTTTCCGGACGTTGCCTCCATCCCTGAGTGTTCCCCCCTGGAGGATAGAGTGCTGGATGGACACGTCCCTGACAGCACGATCTCACTGATCTACAAAAAACTGATCAACGACCGCTCAGACTTGTTGACTGCCCTTCGTGAGGCTTGGGTAGCCGATGGGCTGGAGCTGGACGACGAGGACTGGATCTCCGCGGTGGCCTCCCCGAAAGAGGTGGCCATACCGGCTCGCCTTCGTTTCGTCCAGCTCAAGATACTCCACAGGGTCTACATGACGGGGCCAAAGCTCCTGCGTATGGGCTATGCTGAGGACGGTTTGTGTAAGCGTGGGTGTGGTGCGTTGGGGACTTTTCTGCATATCTTGTGGGAGTGCCCGGAGGTGGAGGGGTTCTGGCGTGGTGTGCATGAGGTGCTGCGAGTGGTTACGCATGTGGCGCTGTTGCCCGAAGCGAGGAGATGCCTGTTGAATGTGTGGGAGCCTACCGATTACTCGGTGCCGCAGACGTGGTGGGTGACTCTGGGGTATATGGTTGCCAAGCGTGATATTGCCCAACTGTGGGGATCCCAGAGGCCCCCGACTGTCTCGGCCTGGAAGGAACATATGGATTGGTGCATGTTTCGGGAAAAGGTGGTGTATGTGGCGAGAGGTAAGCCTGGGACATGGGTGAAAGTATGGGGCCCCTGGAACGCCTACCGCGGGGGAATCTGTGCTCCACCGTTATTGCCTGATCCGTCGCTGGCCCCGTCCCCTTAGCCAACTCATCCCCCCGGTACCTGGGCATTGGGTTTACCCAGCCCTAGTTCTGATCTCTCCCCCCTCTTGAGATTCCTATGGATGGCTAGGATCCCCCCTCTAGGGGAGCACGTGTTGCTATTTCCGATTGAGGATTGCCTTGTGGGTTTGTTTGTATTTGTTGTTCTTTAAGTTTAAAATGGAACCGTATAGTGGGGTCTGGATGGTGTGGCTCGCAACGATGTTAACTCCTGTGCATGCTCAGCCGCAGCACCATGTGTTTTATAAATGTATATCGTATGCTCCTTTCATTGCTAGCGGCCGGCCGGAAGGTTGTAGGCCCATATTTGTATATTTTTGAGTCTTGTAATAAACGGTTTCAGAAAAAAAAAATATATATATTGGAAATATGATCAAACACTTTACAAGCTCCTGTATCTTTGCAAATCTTTCCTTTGGAGTGCTGGAGATGCATCTCAGGTTTAAGCAAAAGGAACGTAAAGTGCATAATGTGCATTACAAAAAGTCTTGGGGGCATATTAGCAAGGGCTTTATCTCCGCTTTTTTGGCTTTAAAAGCCAAAGAAGCGGAGATAAAAATATCGCCCTATCAACAACAGGGTGCTAACATGAAAAATTGCATGTTAGCACCCTTTTTCACTACGCTTCCCTTTGCATCTCTAATGAGATGCAAAGTGGGCGTTCCAGAGCAAAATAATAGGAGAAATGTCGCTAAGCGACAATTCTATTATCAAACTTCACGCTAACCCTGTTAGAGACAAAAAAAGCAGCGCTAACCACGGTTAACGCTGCTTTTTTACGTCTGCTAATTTTTTAGATTTAGCCATGTAATCCAATGGGAGGTGGATTACATGGCTAAATCCACCATGGGCTAGCAACAAGGATAGCCCTATCCTTGTAGTTTTATTGCTGCATTACTAGCGATAACCTCCCAAAATGCCGTTATCGCTGGATTTTTTTATCGCCTAGGCGGTTAGTGTTGTTAATAACGCGATAACCAGGCGATATTATCCAACGATAGCGGGTGTTAAAAAAATTAACACTAAGCATCCTTAGCGCTAACTTTCCCTGTTCCTTGTTAATATGCCCCTTGGTGTGGCACAATACTCAAAACACATTTTCAGATACAGACACATTCACTCAAATTCTAGCATCACACTCATAGTGGATTAGAAATGATACATATCAATTTATTGAGGACCCATTCGAGCCCTGTTTCTATTGTGGCTGGCCTTTAAGAAGGGGGTCTATGAATGCACAGACTTGGTGTGCTCCATTTTGTTCCTCTCTCCTAATGAGAGTGCGGCTTACAGAAAACATTGAGGGCCATATTTAGGACCCCAGTTGCGTCACACTTGCACCACACAATGGGGTACGTGTGCGATGCAACTGAAAAATGAGGTTCATGAAGCCATGCTTGGCCACCTTGTGTGGCACTGAGTGGCTTCATAAATCTTGAGGAAAGCAACGCAGTGCAAATTGCTGCATTGCCTTACTCTGCGCTAGGGAGGCGTTCCATAGGCGTTGCATGGGTGTCCCCATGCAACTCCCATCATTTTTGATGCATTCGTAGATTTATCAGAACTGGTAAACCTGCAAATGTGATAAAAAGATTCTCCTTCCCAGGAGAGGAGTAAAGAGGAGAAATGTTTTTATTTATCCTTGCTACTTGCTCTTTCTATGCGTGCTGCATTCTGCAGCACACATAGATAGAGGAATGTGCCTCTCAGGATTGTGTTTGTGCAGGAAGGTGCCCCTTCCTGCATAACACAATCCTGCATGCTACACAGACACTCTTGCCCCATGGTACAAGTGTACCTGTGTGTGCACTAGGCAGCCAAAATTGCACCTGCACAGGGGAAAAAAGGCAGGGATGCACCTTATTCTTTTAAATATTGCACATTCCTGTCCTTTACCTGTCACATCGTGCACTGCAGCAAGGTGACTTACCGTGCTGCACTGCATGACAATGTCATAAATATGTCCCTGAATGCATATACTTGGAGCAGAGGTGTGGCAAGAGTAAATGCAAGTGGAAATCAGGCAGTCCTCCCCCATGTAAGCAACATTAGTTTACAGTCACAATGAGTTTCCATTGCGTCACAATTTATTACACCATTTCTTTTTGACTTGAAACACACTGAACCAGTTCCTCTTTTTAAAAAATACTATGTATTTATTTGGAAACAAATGAAACCTCTTACTTTATGTTGAATAAATATATAAAAAACTATTAAGTATGAAACATGGATATTTTGTAGTCCTGGAAAGGTGCCAAGGGAGTGGTCGGACTATCTTCTAGTCATCGCTCCTGCCGGCTTGATTTATAAGGTTAGTTTTGTAGATAGAACCTATCTGTTTGTACTGACCGTTCTAACACAGCATGGCTGCAGTGCCGTTAATGGACGCTGCCACTGCATCCCCAGGGGTCTTCTCAGTGTCTAAGGGCGAGTGTTGGCGTCTCATGCTCATAGACTGCTAAAACATAAGGGGCATATTATCAAGAACGGCCGCAGAGAATTCCAATGGAAGCCCATGTTGACGCCAGAACATGGGCTTCTATGGGAATTCTCAAGGGCATATTATCAAGCCCAATATCGCCGCTTTAGCGGCAGTGAACTGCCGCTAAAGCGGCGATTATTTTGACGCTGTTTCTTGATAATATGCCCCTAAGTTTTTTCTGCTTTGGGTCGTGCCCCAATCTGAAGTCAGGAGAGGCCAGGGGGCCTGGGAGGGACACAACCCAGGCGTCGCAACAGTTTTTTTAATGGACTCGGTGAGGAGCCATAGGCCTCAGTAGAGCGTCGATGGGCACCCACTCAATCCTGATAATATGGACAAGTCCAATATTAAGCATATGTTGGCAGTATTCCAGTAAGTTTGGGTCGCAGCCCTGGCACTGCTCCACGTGGCCCCCGAGTGTGGCAGTGAGGATTTGGAGTTGGTGTAACAAAGGGGGCCTCAAACTCATATCTCTACCTTGTCCACTACTACGCTACGGGTCTGTGATGCAGGGGAGGGTAGCTGGAGATAAGTGCTTTATCCTGGCAGTGCACACCCGCTGTAGGCCTCTGGTCGCCGCTCCATGTCTCAGTAGGTCAAACCTCCACAGACAAGCAATCTTGCAACCGGTGGGTGGGGTGGAAAAGCAGGCCCAGCATCCCAGTGGGGATCAGTAGCCCCGTTCTCAGGCTCGCCTGTGGCCCATGTCGCCCGTGCTCTCCATGCCACTGGAGCTAGCCTGGCTGATGAGGGGTGATACCCCGAAACTAGTCCTAGGATGCTTGTTTCCAGTCCAGGGAGGACGTGGCCTGGCAGTTCCGGCTGGACTGGTCCCATGGGGAGCAGGGTCAAGACTTATTTGCATATGGCTGGGTTTAAACTGGAATGGCATTGGGAGCAAAACAACGATGGATTTAAGCCCAGATCTCTGTACTAGGGTGAATTATTTACATTGTTCAGGATTCTATCCATCAATTGTTTGAATGATAAACGGCACCAACGAATTTAGGGACTAAGGGCCTCATGTAGGTAGCCAAATACCGGTCGGTAACGGCCGAAATTCGGTAAAATCCCAGTTACCGACCGGTATTTAGTCAAGTGAGATGTAGGAGGCCAAAAACCTAAAATCGGTAAATATGAAGCGGTAAATACCGATTCATGTTTACCGAGTTCTAAAATACCGATTCATATTTACCGAATACATGTTTACCGATTCGGTAAATATGAAGTGGTAAATATGAAGTGGTAAAACGGAAAAAGAGATGTAGGTAAATTCGGTATTTAAGAAATCGATGAAATTCGGTAAATAAGAGTCGGTAATTAACACAGATTGAAAGCAGGTGGTAATCATAAACAGTGCATAAAAGAAATCCCAAAATGCATCAGCGTGGACAACATGGCCGCTCTGTATGTCATTGCAAGGCGGCTACGTCTACAGGCAGCAGGACTGAGGTTTTGGAGAAGGGAGGAACGAATTTACAGACAGCGCATCACACTTTTCCAACTGACTGAGGATGAGATACATGAAAGGTACAGGCTACACCCCCAAACCATCATGGACCTAATAAGGGACCTGCACCCACTCCTGGAGCAGCCAACACCAAGGGCGCATGCCATACCACCACATGTGCAGGTACTCTGCAGCCTACATCTCCTCGCATCTGGCAGTTACCAGGTGGTGATAGCTGCGGTGGGCGGTGTATCCCAGAGTTGCCTGTCCCGTTTCTTCAGGAAGTTCCTGGATGCCATGATGCAGAGAATGCACCACTACATCAGCTTTCCAAATACACAGGCTGACCTGCAGAAAACTAAAACTGACTTTTATCGCATGGCACAGTTCCCCCATGTAATTGGCTGTATTGATGGCACACACATCCCAATCTGCCCACCAGCTGCCACTGAGCACATCTACAGAAACAGAAAGTCCACCCACTCCATCAATGTGCAGGTCACCTGCGATGCAGGGAACATCATCACTGACATTTGTGCCAAGTTTGCTGGAAGCACCCACGACTCATACATCTTCCAGAACAGTGGGATCTACACACGACTGCTTGCTGGAGAATTTGGAGAGGGATACCTGCTAGGTAAGTAACAGTGACGCACCATGAAACTAGCAAATGTAAGTGAATTGAGGCATGTGACTGATGGTTCCCTTTCACTCACCCAGGCGACAGTGCATATGCCGTGCGCTCATTCATCCTCACTCCCTACCTACACCCATCAACCCAGAGTGAGAGACGATACAACGTGGCACACAAATCAACTCGCAACGTGGTGGAGCGCACGTTTGGACTACTGAAAAGCAGGTTCCGCTGCCTCCACAAGAGCGGAGGCGCACGCCAGTACACACCCATCATCTGTTGCAAGATCATCGCCACTTGTGCAATGCTGCACAACCTTGCCACAAAGAGAGGTACAGCGGTGGAACTCACAGATTTCGAGGACAATGAGGATGATTCAGGACAGCCAGAGCCCAACGCAGATGGAGTGCCAACAGCAACAGATGGGAGAGTGAGACGGGCAGAGATCACATGCAACTATTTCTGAGTAAGTAAGGGGACACAGGCAGGTGTTGGTTGTCATGTAGTAGTTTAATTATGCGCCACTACGCCACGAAACCAAGATAATGCAAATCAGGTAACATTGCCAATTAACAAGTGTGAAGACCAGGGTTAAGTCACCCAATAGTCTATTGCTACGCGGTGCAGCATCAAAGTTTGCGGCCACGCGCAACATTGTGAGATGGCACGGATTCAGCCTCCTCACTGGTGCCAGCCCCATGCCGCCTGCTGCTCCTGCGTGTTTCTGGGACGGGGGGTGTGATGCTGCTCCTGCTGCTGGTGTCAATGCTTTCAGCAGCATCCCCTGCACCACTTGTGGCCGCCTGACTGGTCAAGAGGACCTCCAGGGCACTGGTGACCTGCACCATCCCCCTAGTGACATCGCTGCTGCAGTGGGTCAGGCCCTCCTGCATGTTCACAGAGCGCCGGCAGAGCAGTGATGTTGCATTCGCAATGCGGTTGAGTGCCCTGGTGTGCCTGTCTCCCCTCTGCCGTTCCCGGCGCCTTGCAGCTCTCTCTGCGTCCAACTTGCTGCACAACAGCTGCATGGACTGTGAGACGTCCCGCAGGCCCACTGCCATGTCAGAAATCCCCGCCGCCATAGCGCCAATGTTCCTGTCCATGTGTCTGAATGTTGTTCTGAGTCCCCGCACATGCCGCTGTACTGAAATTACTGCCTTCGTTTGCAGGCGCTGTTGTTTTAACATGCCGGCCTCAAGGCCCCCAAAGACCCCATGGCCGAGATGGATTGGTGGTGGAGTTGTCTCACGCGACCTGCGGCGCTGTCCTGCACCCGTGTCGGCTCCCTGTGAGGTGGAGGGACCAGTGGTATGTCTCCCATCCTGGGGCATAGGATTTGGCTCCGGGCCCCTGCTGTCATCGGAAGATGTGTGCAACACGCGCAGCCTGGCAGCAGCACGCCTCCTCGACCTCACTATTGTGGATGGTGATGTGGCCGGTGACTCCAGCAGGAGTGGTGATGCTGGCTCAGGTACTGGGGATGCAGGCTCAGGTGGTGGGGATGCTGGCTCATGTACTGGGGATGGTGGCAGTGGCAACGCTCTCTGGCCAGAACTTGTGCTGGCCGTAGCTGAACTGGATTGACGGTGTGCCCCCTCTCCCGTGCCATCTGGAGTCCTGCGCGATGTTACGTCTGTGGACAGAAATGCAACATCAGCTCAGTGTATCTGAAGGCATGCATTGCAAGCATGACAATAAATTGTGCTAAGACTCTCACATTGTCCTCTGTGTGCTTTAGGCTAATGTCTGTACCATGCATCATTGTTCTGTGCTATTCTGTTCATGGTGGGGGATCCCTGACTACATCTCCCATAATGCATTGCCTGTCTGCAGTAACACATGGACTGGAGTGGGATACTCATTTCACATTGGGGGATGTGGGATAGGGGTAGGGGGGGCTACATTGCTGTGCATTCCTCTTACCTTGTTGGGTGGCGGCTCTGGCAGAGCTGTCGGCATCCCCAAGGCCCACGACACTCTCAGGCTCGATTGTCGACTGCACCAGCTCCTCCAGTTCAGTGAGGGCAGGTGCCCTGTTAGTTCCACCTCCTGTCCGGCTGGCCTCCTTCTGGATGTCCCCCATCTTCCTCTTAGTCACGATGCGCAGGTCGTACCATCGTTTTTTTAGAACGTCTATGTCCCTGTGGGTCACTCCCACGGCATTTACCTGCGCCTGGATTGCCAGCCAAATGGTGCGCTTCTCACACTCTGCCACTTGCAGGGATTGCCTCCCAAATAGCTTCTGGTGCTGCCTCACCACCTCCTCCACTAGCACCTGGAGTTCCTTGGGGCTAAATTTCACCTTGCGCCTCCTTTCCCCTCCTGTCCTCTGGCTGGACATGGTGTAGTTTGGTCTCAAGATTCAGCCACTGGCTCCCTGCCTCTCCTCTGCACTTCAAGCCTCTCCTGAGTCAGTTGATTGTGTGCACCTGCCTGGGTGTGGCCACTTCCTACTTGGGTGGGGTTTGGTTGCACAGGATTGGCTGTTTCAAACAGTCATGTGATATTTTTTCCGAATCGGTACTTTCCGATTCGGAATTTACCGATTCGGTAAATACCACCTCGGAATATACCGATTCGGTAAATACCACCGCGGTATTTACCGATTCGGTAATTACCAAATCGGAAAATACCGAATGTTACCGAATCGGTAAATTTTACCGACTTGTTACCTACATATAACTTACCGATTCTTAAATACCGATTCGGTACTGTTCGGTATTTAAGAATCGGTAAATATTTTTTACCTACATGAGGCCCATAGTAACTAAGAGAGTCATGTAATGCAACGTTAGGTGAAAATCACCTTAATTGCACAGGACAAAGCATTGCATTGCAATCGATGACATCATTGACCATCAATCTCGAACAATACAATGGTTCTGGATTCTAAATGCAATTTAGCTTTACAGCTATGTTCAATTAAGAGGTGTTGTGGGAATAACTACTCTTTAACGCAATTGTCTTAATGCAAGGGAAAATAGTTACTAACACAGATACATGGCTATTTTATAAACCACTTTCCTTTTAAATAGTACTTGCCTGCTGACATGATAGGAACATTGCACATGTCTCTTTTTTTATATTATGATAAATTATGTGTTTGTAGGAAGAGGAGACTTTAGAGCAACACAACACAAAACGAAGCAGGGAAGCCACATTATTTGTACCACAAACTACCCTGGTTTAATTGTTTCCCTAGTGCATACCCCAAGCATGAAACGTACTGGTAAATTACAGTACGATGAACCAAAAGGTTCAAAAAACAAAAGTTGTTTTGCCCAACTGTATTACTTTTGTAGACCATATATTGAATGTGAACTATGTTATTTTTTTTTTTTTTTTTTTTTTTTTAAACCGTTTATTACAGAATCCAAAAAATATACAAAGATGGGCCTACAACCTTCAGGCCGGCCGCTAGCAAGCAGAAGGAGCATGTGATACAGACAATAGCACGCATGCCGCGGCAGAGGGAAAGTCACAGGAGTTGGAAGAAGCGTTGGCAGCCACACCATCCGGACCCCACATAACGGTTTCTTTTTAATATAAATAACAACAAAAAACAAATCCACAAGTCAACCCACAATCGGAAACAGCAGCATGTGCTCCCCGAGGAGGGGGACCCCACTAGTCCATAGGAGTATCGAGGGGGGGAAAAGGTCAGGACGGGGACTAAGTAGACTCATTGCCCAGAACCGGGAAGACAAACTGGCTAAGGAGACGGGGCCGGTGACGGATCGGGCAATAACGGCGGGGTACAGATTCCCCCACGGTAGGCGTTCCAGGGGCCCCATACTTTCACCCATGTCCCAGGCTTACCTCTCGCAACATACACCACCTTTTCCCGAAACATGCACCAATCCATGTTATCCTTCCACGCCGAGACAGTCGGCGACCTCTGGGAACCCCACAGTTGAGCAATGTCACGTTTGGCCACCATATATCCCAGAGTCACCCACCACGTCTGCGGCACCGAGTAGTCGGTTGGCTCCCACACATTCAGAAGACATCTCCTCGCCTCGGGCAGCAGCGGCACACGCGTAACTACCCGCAAAACCTCATGCACACCACGCCAGAATCGCGCCACATCCGGGCATTCCCACAAAATATGGAGAAAGGTCCCCAAAGAGCCACACCCACGCTTACACAACCCGTCCACAGCATAGCCCATACGCATCAGCCTCGGCCCCGTAACATAGACCCTATGGAGTATCTTGAGCTGGACGAAGCGAAGGCGGGCCGGTATGGCCACCTCTTTCGGGAAGGCCACCGCAGACACCCAGTCCTCGTCATCCAGCTCCAGTCCATCGGCAACCCATGCCTCACGAAGGCTAGTCAGCAGTCCCGAACGGTCATTGATAAGTTTTTTATAAATTAATGAAATCGTGCCGTCCGGTACATGCCCATCCAGCACTCTATCTTCCAGCGGGGAGTACTCCGGGATGGAGGCGACGTCCGGAAAGACGGAGCACAACGCATGACGAATCTGCAGATATCGAAAATACTCCCTGTCCTGCAGCTGGAATTCTGTCTGCAGCACATCGAACGTCTTGAATCCCCCCCTCGTCCAGAGATCGCCCACCCTGCTGATGCCTATCATGTCCCACTTCTCCAAGCCCTTCGAGGTCCACAGGGAGTCCAGCCGCTCAGATGCGTATAGTGGCGTCGCCCGGGTCAAGCGGTCCCTCCACCCCATCGCCACGTTAGCCGCGTGCCACACTCGTACCATGACCCGCGTGGGGCCCTTCAGACGTGTGTCGAGCGAGCTAGAGTAAAGCGCCCGATTATAATCACCACCCGGCAGTAACATCTTATCCATTTCAAAGGCAGGGTTTAGAGTGGGCCCGTACAGGCCGTGATTGATCGCAGCCAGCTGGGAGGCCCAATAATATCGCTTGATATCCGGGAAGGCGACCCCCCCGTCGTACCACGGGAGCGTCAGCTTCGCCAGGGCGATACGCGGTCTACCCTCCCAAAACAGTCGGCGCTGCAGACTCTCCACCTCGCGAAAGTAGCGCGCCGGGACGACGTCCATTGTGTTCTGTAAAGCGTACAGGAAATGTGGCAGCGACATCATCTTAAACAATGCCGCCCGGCCGAGCGGCGAGAGTGGCAAGCGCCTCCAACGCGCGACGTCCTCCTTCAGGCGCTGGAGGGGGGGAAGCAAATTCTGACTATATCGGGCCTCCGCGTCCAGGGTAATGAAGACACCCAGGTACCTAAATCCCCGCGGGGCGATCTGGATAGGACAACCCCGCGGAAGGATAGGATCCTCCCCAGAGAGAACATACACACACGATTTAGCCCAGTTGATGACAAGGCCGGAGTTGAGGCCAAATGAGCGCAATACATCAACCAGTACTATCAGTGATTTACGTGGGGAAGCCAGGTACAGAAGAATATCATCAGCGTATAGAGATACGCGGTCCTCATACTCAGGGGTCCAACGGAGACCACGGATAGAAGGATGCCACCGCAGCCACTCCGCCAGGGGCTCCAAGGCAAGCGCGAAAAGGAGCGGTGATAACGGGCAGCCCTGCCGCGTGCCCCTGCCCAGCTCGAACGGAGCCGACACTCTACCGTTCACAACCACCTGTGCCAGCGGTCCCGAGTACAACAATTTTACCCAACCGATGAATCCTGGGCCAAACCCAAACTTCGCGAGTGTCGCCCAAATATATGGCCACTCAAGTGTGTCAAACGCCATAGTGGCGTCCAAGGACGCCAAAATGGCCGGCTCCCGTATGAACGGGACACGTGCGAGCACCCCATGCAAGCGCCGCAGGTTAAGCGCAGTGTTGCGATGAGGGATAAAGCCGGACTGATCCTGGTGAATCAAGTCGCACACCACGCCAACCAGCCGAGTAGCCAACACCTTGGCGAGAATTTTGGGCTCCCCATTCAACAGCGAGATAGGCCTATAGGATGTGACCCGGTCCCGCGGCCTCCCCTCCTTATGAATAACCACAATAGTAGCCAGACGCTGGTCTAGCGGGAGGGAACCCGCCGAGTGGGCCGCGAGGAACATAGCACGGAGATGCGGCGCCAGCGTATCCGGTCGCAGCTTGTACAACTCGATGGGAAGACCATTAGGACCCATGGCCTTGCCGGAAGCGACCGAACGTATGGCGAGGGCAATTTCCTCAGATGTTGGGGCGGCGTCCAACGACACTCTGTCCTCCTCCGAAAGGGAAGGCAGCGCGATATCTCTGAGCAGGGCATGGGAATCCTCTTCCGAGCGGGAGGACACCGGGGAATACACCCCACGGAAATATTCTGCAAAGCAGTCAACAATTTCTTCCGGTTCAGTGACACACACACCATCCTGTTTCTCAATCGTTGGGACAACTCGACTCGCTCTCTCCTTTTTGTCCAGCCACGCAATCAATTTACCAGCCTTATCACCCACATCATACAGTCTCCCCTGTTGCTCTCTACTGAGGCCCCTGGCCGCCTCCGTGACGAGGGCCTTATAGGCCGCTTGCTTGAGTCGGAGAACATGTAATTTGTCATCCGTCACCCCACATTCTAGATCACCCTCCAACTCCGTTATCTCAGTTTCAATACGGGTCACCTCCTCCCGCTCGCGCCTCCGGGAATGGGAACTAAGGGACAGGGCCTCCCCCCGGAGTACCGTCTTGAACGCCTCCCACAGAGAGACCGCCGATGACACAGACCCCACATTGTCGTCAAAGTATCGCTTAAGGGATTTAACCAACTCTGCGCGAATGGTGGGGTCACGCAGGTACCAAGGATTAATCGGGACCACCCTACCCTCTCCCCTCGGGAGAATATCAAAGTGCAACAAGAGCGGGGAGTGGTCCGAAATACCCCGCGCCAAATGGCACACCTCCCCTATCCTCCCGGCATGCGCCGCCGGCACCAGGACATAATCCAGCCTTGAGAGACTACCATGGGCCCCAGAATGAAAGGTGTACTGTAGCTGCGTGGGATGTTTCAAACGCCAACAATCCACCAGCCCCAAGGTATCCAAGAGGCCAGACAACCACGCTTGGGCACGGGGGAGATCCCTAGGGGGGTGACGATCCTCCGTTCCGGAAACCACAGCGTTAAAATCCCCCCCAACCACTAGAATCCCCTCCGGAAGGCCAAGGAGGAGGCGTCCCACATCCGCAAAGGTGGTCGTCTGCAACCCTGGCGGGACATAGACCGACACAAAAACAACCACTCTGCCCTCCATTCTACCCACCAGAACCGTGTAACGTCCCCTGTCATCATGGAGCACCTCATCAATTTCCAACGGGAGCGAGTTCTTGACCATGATGCCCACACCCCTTGAACCAGACGTGAAGCCCGAATGGGCCACAAGGCGGTAGCCCCGTCGATTCATAGCACGAAAGGAGTTGCCAATGAGGTGTGTCTCCTGCAGAAAAACTTTATCGGGTGAAATTCGTTTCAGGAACTGCAGGACCACACCTCGTTTTATCCTGTCCCCCAGTCCATTAACATTCCAGGACAAAAGACTCAGTCCCCTACCCCCCATCATAAACGAAAGCAATCACTCGTCCCCCAGAGAGCACTTTAGAAATAGCACACCGATACTTTTGCCTTGTGGTGTAAACGAACAACACCCCACCCCAACCCAACCGGCACCAACAAAACTCCCCCCTCCCTGCACCCCTGCATGAGCCCAGACAGCCCCCCCAACTTGCAGTGTGCCTGTCGGCCCTATATAATGAAACTAGCTAGACCCCCTAGAGGAGGAAAGAGTACCCCTTCTAGACCCCGCACCACCTCCAAAGGAGGGAAAAACGAATACAGAAGAACGAAAAACCCTAAGCTTGGCCGAAAGTGGCATCATATCCGTCCAGAGTGAGGCCCAGTATCAACACCTCAGTCCCGGTCCAGTGGGCCGTCTCCTCCCGCCGCCCCCCCCCCACCATCCCGATCACGACCCCCAGACAGAGTATCCAGCCAGTCCCCGGCCACTTCAGGACGATCAAAAAAGTGCGTGCGACCATCCACCTCTATCCGCAGCCTGGCCGGGAAGAGCATGGCGTATTTTAAGTTCATGTCCCGAAGCCGCCGCTTGATGCCCAGGAAACTCAGTCTCTGCTTCTGGACCGCTTGGGTGAAGTCAGGATAAAAGTTCACCTCCATGTTCTCCAGCTTAATCGGCCCTTGCAGTCTGGAGGCTTGCAGAATCGCGTCTCTGTCCCGAAAGTTAAAAATACGGGCAATGAGAGGCCGCGGAGGGGCTCCGACCTTCGGCTTTCCCCCGGGAACTCTATGAGCCCTCTCCACGGCAAAGAATTTACTCAGTCCCCGAAGCTGGAGATGGGTAGTGATCAGGTCCTCCACAAAGAGATCCGCCGCCGTCTCCTCCCGTCCCTCGGGTACTCCGATGATGCGGATGTTATTCCTCCGGGCCCGACTCTCGGAGTCCTCCAGGCGCCGATCCATGAGCGCACTCGCCTGACGAAGTCGGTGCACCTCCGTTTGGAGGGCCGCCACCTCAGTCGTGAGGCCCGACGCGGTGTGGGCCAAAGAATCGACCCGGTCGTTGGTCTTGGAGAGATCAGCCCTCACCAGGTTGACATCAACTAGGACCGCGTCGATTTTATGGGCTAAGGTGTCAAACCGCTGGCCCACCGAGGCCTTCATCTCAGCAATGGCGCCCATGACGTCTTGCAGAGTCAGCTCTGTGGGCAAATCCGGGGCATCCGGGGGGCACTCAGGGGACTTGTGCGGTCCACCGGGAGATCCTTTCGGGAGGGTGTAGCGGTCCATGATGTTGGCCTGATGTGCGGCGCCACGCCGGGTCGACTTGGCCTTTAACCGATCACCATCTTGTTTCGTGGCCATCGTCGCGGGTCTCACACCCTCACCAGCCACGCAGTAAAAGGCAAGCAATCAAGGCCACGGGCTCCGGGGGGTCACCCCAGGACGGCGGAGCGGGCCACAGCAGGCAGGCAGGCTGGGTCAGCCAGCGAGGCCACCCCAACACAAAGAGCGCCGCGATCCCACTTGCAAAGACGGCAAGGGGGCGCGAAAGTGAAAGTGAAAGTGCGGGGTACGCGACTCGCCAGGCCCAGCCCGCCGTTGTTGTTCACTTTGCCACCGGGTCGCCCCCAAACACGAGTCCGGGGTCAGGAGCGAAGCAGGCCGCAAACTTCAATCGGTGCTCACTCCGGCACCCGAGGTCCGATTCGAAAACGGGAAACGGGTACCACCTCGGCTCAGGCTCACCGACACAGTCCCCTCAACCGATGCAGGATGAAGACAGGATAAACGTATGAGGTCGCGGAGGTCCTCGGGAGCCTCGCACCTACGCGGCCATCTTGGTTGCGCGCTAGGCTCCTCCCCCCGTGAACTATGTTATTGACTTGTATCTATGTATGTGTTTATTTATGTGGTAGTGTTATAGTGTAAATCTAGCCAAAAGGCAGTTGAGTGCTGTACAGGGTCAAAGGCAAGCATAAGGACAAGTGATGGGAGAGGTAGCTGGTGTGTAGACTGGTAATGCTCTGTGATGTGCTGTTCTTAAGTTATTCCTTAGCATTAATACATTTATTATCATTACTTGTAAGGCATTATTACTTTAATGAATCATATCATTTTCCATGTGTTAACATTCTGCAATATCTTGTTTACAAATATTTACTAATGTTTATTTTTTATCTCTTTTTTTAAGTTAAACTGGAATAATATATTTCACTGCTGAATTTAGAGGTTTATTGGCCCAGGTCACAGTGAGAGCTGCAGAAAGTAAACAGTGCAAATCCGTGTACTGTTTACCTTCTGTTCTTGGCACTGCCTTTACCATCAATGAGGCGAGGGGTCGCAAATGTAGTGCCAGGGGGCGCACTAAGGAAGCCAAGGGTCACAGATGCCACCCCCGGCGACCCCCAAATGACGTCCATGACGAGACAGTGCCATTTAGCTTTGCACTCACACAGGGTTTCTTCAGTGTGTAAAGGTTGATTTTGTGTTGCGTGTGCGCATGCGTAAATCTTTAGGAAGCCTGGGCCTAAATGCTTGGTGGTCTCAGTGTTTTTGAAGGTAGTCCAATTGAATCTGGTCATTGGGTCCTTTCTTCCTTAGAAACGCAGGTGTTAATCAGAATTTCTGTACAGAAATCGCAACTTTATGTTCACCCAAAACATGCATTTCCGTGAAAAATAAAAAAAACAGGCTTTTATATGTGAAAATTAGGCGTTACATAAGCACACACATAAATTTAATTTCAACAAAACAGCTTCTGGAAACCATTTTTTCTGTGGGTAGTAGGAAAAAAGCGGATGCCTCAATGAGCAGATGTCTCTGATGGTTTTTTAATGTTTTGTTTAATAACGCCAACATAAAAAATATTCTTCCAGCTTCAGAAGGATATTTTCAATGGCAATTTAATTAGAAAGTAAGTTGATGAAGATGCAGCCCACGAATCTGCAAGACTTCAGTACCTGAAATAAATCCCAAAACAATAATACAATTTAAAACAGATCAGTGTTTTTTTTACAAATACCAATGCCATCATTTTTGAAGGAAATATGAGTGATGATACATTAATGACACAGAAATCGACCAAATAATTCAGAAAGTGTATTTATGGATGCAATCAAGTTCTTTCAAAGAAGATGAAAACAGAGGGGGATATTCTCAAGAACGTGTGATAACTATCGCAAAATTTGCTTGACGCAACTTTCCACATCGCAGTCTATTGCGGGAAAATAACGCCAAGTAACGTTGTATTCTCAACCCGGTGGCACCATACGATAGTCTCACCATAACGTGCAAAATGACCGCATTAAAACTAATGCGATGCCGAAAAAACGCAAAACACGAACGCGAAAAAAGTTGAGATGTGGCCAATCACATTACAAAAATCAGCGATAACCAGCGACAGGCCTGCAATTCCCACACGTCATGCGGGAAAATGCAATATAAAAACACCGAAAAACACAAACAAAATAATTCAAACTGCGTTGCACCATGGAGGAAGCTGGAGCAAGTACAGAGGACGACCAGAATCCCACAAGCCCCCAGGAGGACCTGCCTGGGACCTCAGGTTCACAGAAGGGCAAGGAGAAGACGAGGAAGATGAGGTTCAGTCCGCAGGAAAACAGGATCATCATCACAGAGGTGATACAACACCACCAACAACTGTTCGGCACCTACAACGTGCCATTGCAAATAAAAATACAATATGGCATGCCATCCTGGACAAGGTGAATGCAGTCGGAGTGAGGAGGAGGACAATTGGAGAGGTCAAGAGGAGCTGGAATGATGCGAAGTGCAAAACCAAGAAGAAACTCGCTGACAACCATCAGGCAGCAATGCAGACTGGAGGTGGCAGTCCAGCGGAACACCAGGAGCTGGATGAGATGGAGGAAATACTGTCCACTGTCATCAGTGGGGAGATGGTGGCAGGAGTTGGGGGTCCGGACACTGCTTGACATGACCTGACACAACAGCACCAGGGTGAGTACCGAACAGGGACTGGGGGACGGGGTGGAGATGGGCACAAAGGCACACATGCATAATTAAGTAGAGCACACTGCACACCCACAATGACTCTGGAGCATGTCCCTGATCCCCTTGGCACACTGCAGCACACATACAAACAGCAAGTAGGCCCCGTACACTATGGGCATAAAGGTCCCCCCCACAGCACCAATCTCACAACCAACCCATGCACACATGTGAAAACCAGGTAAGCGGCGTGTCTGTGAGCCACACTGACAATGCAATAGACACTGCATGACGAATAGCATGGCTGCAGTCCAATTATCATGATATGCTGCACGCCACAACACAGAGGTTGCTGAGTGTGGAACACATCCGGAAAGGAGCAGGTCACACCCTGATACATCCACGTGCACACACAACCCCTGACGGCAACAACACTTCTGCAGATAAATCATGCCCAAGAGCCAAAATCAGCCAAGTCTGCAACATCTCAGCACTGTAGAAGCACAGAAGTCAAAAGCACAATACCTCAGAGGGTTAAGGGGCAGAAAAATCACAGCTGCAGGGGTGACTCATCCACAATGCAGCACACACACATAGCAACAAAGAGCACATCAACATTGATGACAATGTGGTACGAAGTGCAACACTTTCACTACAGAACAGAGGACAAATCTTGTTCCGCCTGTGCATAGGAACTGGTCAATCACATCTAGCAAAGCAGGAAACTGTGAGATGAGAGTGTACGTGTACAACATCACATCCCTGATGTAGTCCAAATGTCCACTGTCCAGCATGAAATAGTCAGCTCCTCCCAAACAGTCACAATGTACATTGTCATGCAGTGTGTATGTAAACATGTATAATGCGTCAACATACATGTAACACACTGTCAACCAGCTTCTCCCCTTTACATTGCAGAGGGACAATCAACACCTCCTGCAGAGCAGACCAGACATCTCTTCAGTGATGATGAAGAAGACCCCCTGGACATTTGCCCCGACACCCTCCAATGGCTCGTGGACAGTCTCCGTACCCCACCCCCAGGAGCAGTGCAGGCCAGCTGCATCAAGGTGACCCCACCCCCTGCACAGACTACACAGCAGAAGCACCCACTACCACAGCTGGCTCCCAGCACCTCACCCAAGAACACATGGCATTCCAAGGCCAGGTGTTAGACTGCCAGAAGGAGATGGCTGAACATGTGTGGGTGGGGTTCAACAACATGGCAGCCAAACAGGATGACATAAGTGGGTGTCTGAGTGACATCAGGAACCACTTACACTCAGTAATGGATACACACAGTTCGCTCCATGATGTCCAACAATTCATGCCCGACACTGCTGGAGTCATACCTCTGAGAGGAGAACAACTGTCTACTCAGAGTGGCCTCAGCGATGTCAGCCGAGAGTTGGCACAGATGATGAGGATAATGGAGAACATGGAGCATATGCATGCAGAAAGAATGGCTGCCATCGATGCACACCAGCGAAAAGTTGTTGGTATCTTCCATGCCCTGCAGATCCTCATCATGGCATTGCTGCCACTGAGGCAGTCGCATATGAATGCTGCTGGTACTTCCACACAAACATCTCCGGCCCCTTATGTGTCAGTGGCACACAGGACGAGGATGCGGGTGCTTCCACCTGTGTAGTAAGAAGGAGACAGTCGCAATCCTCTCCGCCATATACCCTGTTTCATCTTGGTGCTGCCCTCTGCATCATACCCTGTAACAACACCTCCACTGTCTCCCAAAACACTCCGCGACACTCACCTTGGACCTCAACTTGAACTGCCATATTCTGTTTGCTCAACAATGACACAGCAATCACACTGCGGACTGTCCTTGTAAAAACCCCTAATGTAAGCTCCAAAACGAAGCACAAGGAATTAAGTTCTATGGGCGCTTCAGTCTTGAATAGATTTCAATGGTTGAGTTTGTGGCATGCCCGCATTTCCAAGATGGCCGCGCAGACGCTGGGGTCGGCGGTCTAGTTGCTAACAGATCTAGAGGTTGACAATGTGACGCGCGCACGCCTGAGGTAGTACGCACTTCACCAAGACTTTTCCTCAGAGAAGACGTGTTCGAGAGAGTTCCCAGTTCTGAAGAGAATACCCTGTCAAGAAGTTTTCCAGAGTGACACAAGAGAGTTGTGTCAATACTTACAGAAGAGAACAGGAAAAGCCGCAGAGTCTGTAGAGGCAACTTACTGAGAGAGTTCGGAGTTTTTCCTCGTCGCTCCAGGAGACAAGATACGACTTCTACAGCACCTGAAGAGAAGACAGTAGAAAGCTAAGTGAATTACTGACAGTTTATTTAAGGTCACATTAAAATGATAAGTAGTGTTGGGTAACGCAATAAGTAAAGACTTACCAGAGACAGCAGAGATCTGCATACCGAGTCCTGAAAAGAAAAGAAGTATATTGTAGTTGATACTGAAGAGGTTACTAAGGGAAAAACAAAAAATATAAAAGACAATAAGAACAGTCAACTAGGGAAGTAAGGAAAAACACTTACCAGAGCTATACAGATCGCAGTAACCATAGGAGAGGAAGCAACTGGAGAAGTTAAAGCACAAAAGACTCATCTAGAAGACAACAGTTATTAGTATAGCTAGAAGCAAGAAAAGAAAGAAGAGAAACCACAAGAAGAAAGATTTATGGTAGGTCAAAAGAGAAAGAGTTAAAAGATATTAAGACTACAAGATAAATAGGTTTAATAAAGACGAATATATGTTTTACAGATAATTAGTGACATCAATAACCAGAAAGAAGAAAAGGCAGAGTTGAACAAGAAGAGAGGCACAGAGTTCAGGATACTGGGTAGGTAGAAAACACCATTAGAGAAGAGAATAAAAGAGATAGAATAGAGTAGAGGAGGAATAATAATAATAATGTTGTGTGCTTAGTTACCTCAGGAATCTTCAGTAGCAGAGTGATAGCTGAAGAAGAATTCCAGATAGGAAAACCAGAAGGTCCAGAACCAGTCTCTTCTCTCGTTTGTTATTTTATCCAATTTCCCCCTTCCCCCTTGCTGATCAGTTAGAGCCAAAGACATTTCTTGGGGCTGAGTGATTAGTAGTGGGAGTCGGGAAGCTAGCAGCTTCTGTTCCTGTGCAAGACAACAACAACCAGCGGGAAGCTGAAGGTGAGCCCTGACAGAGTGAAGTGCCTACGTATTAATCTTGCACCCGAACAGAAAAGAAAATGGTTGAGGGAATAAATTTACAGACCTTAGGGTCAGTCCTAGAGGCGATACAAAAGGAATTGGTAGGAGTTAAGGAAGAGAATCAAAGTCTAAGGCAGGAGGTCATGAATTCTAGGAAAGAGACGGCAGAATTAGCACAGAGGATGAGACAACCGTATTCAACTGGAAGGGAGGGTCCCACCACTTCAATGGAAGACACAAATAAGCTAACAACGCAAGTAATACATTCTTTGTCGCCAGTAATACCGTTGGCAGCGCCAGAGAGATTTAGTGGGGACCCACAAAAAGCGCAGGTGTTTATTACACAATGTTCACTTCATTTCTTGTGTCGCCCTTCTATCTTTCCTGATGCGCAGTCGAAAGTAGCCTATTGTCATATTTAAGTGGAGATGCAGCAGCATGGTCGATGCCGATAGTGTCAAGAGATGATCCATTATTGCAGAATTTTGATGAGTTCAAGAAAGAATTTTTGAGAATCTTTGACCGAAGACGGATCTCTCATGCAGTAGATAATGAGCTCTTGGAATTGAAGCAGGGAAATAGAGACTTAGTGGCTTATCTAGCTCAATTCAACAAACTTGTAATGGAAACAGATTGGCCGGAGAACAAGAGGACAGCAATATTTTATCGAGGTCTGCGAGATGAATTGAAAGATGGCTTGGCTCAAATACCAAATCGTCCTACTGAAATTTCTGCCCTGATAGACCTAGTGCTAGAACTGGATTTCCGGCAGGGAGAGAGAAGAGGAGAGAGAAGACGAGAGTACAGAAGTACGGTTCCGCGATTCGACCGAGCTAAGGCTGAAACAGGAAGAAGTACAGAAGGAACCTCAGGATCTGAACCTATGCAAATAGGAACGATTCGAGGACCGCTCACAAAGGAGGAGAAGGAGAAAAGACGAGCCAACAACTTATGTATGTATTGTGGATCTAGTGGACATTTTGTGCGAAATTGTCCAAAAAAGCCAAAGGGTTCATTTAAGCCGAAGGAAAACTCACAGCACCACCTGTAGAAGAAGTTGTGCAGGTGGATGCGAATCAGAAATCAACTCCTCAGGAACATCGGCTGGCGAATACATTACAGTCGTATTCGCCTCATTTGATTTTATCTTTGACAATCCGTTTTCGTGAAAAAATAATGAAAGGAGTGACTGTGATGGTGGACTCAGGAGCCACAGGTAATTTCTGCGATCAGAAATTCGCGACTAAGATTGGGCTGCAAGCAATTGCCAAGGCTGAAAGTGAACCAGTTCGAGCAATCGATGGTACCAATCTATCCTCAGGGCCAATCACGAGTCACACAGAGTTGATAGAGCTGATTCAAGAAGATGGGCATAGAGAAGCTATGCACTTTAACTTAATTGATGCCCCCCAATTTCAACTTATATTGTGGCTTCCTTGGCTCACTGAGCACAATCCTTCAATCAATTGGAGCAACAGAACAATTGAAATGAACTCGGCATATTGTAGAGAGAACTGTTTTGGGGCCCACGAGGCAACGAGTAAACAGAACCCGGCTCATGCCTTATGTTCAGCGGAAGTCTCTGTGTGCGTAATAAATACGCAAACAATTCCACAAGAATATAAAGATTTCGAGGACGTTTTCAACGAACAGGAAGCCGAGCAACTGCCGCCTCATCGTGTTTACGACTGCAAAATAGACTTGGAGCCAGGGGCAAATTTGCCTTGCAGTCGAGTGTACGCCTTGACGGAACAAGAGAATCATCACCTAAAGGAGTATATCGACAAGTATCTGGCCAATGGATTTATACGTCCATCCCAATCGCCGGTGTCCTCGCCACTATTTTTTGTGCCTAAGAAGGAGCAGGGCGAGTTGAGAACGAGCATTGATTATAGAGCCATAAATCGGATAACAAAGAAGAACAGGTATCCTCTTCCCCTTATCTCCGTCTTGTTGGACCAGATCAAAGGAGCACAGATGTTCACGAAGTTGGATTTAAGGGGAGCTTATCACCTTATTCGAGTTAGAGAGGGAGACGAGTGGAAGACAGCCTTCAGAACACGCTTGGGGCTATTTGAATACCAGGTGATGCCCTATCGGTTGTGTAATGCGCCTGCAGCGTTCCAACACTTCATAAATGATGTGCTCAGTGAATTCATTGATCAATACGTAATTGTGTATATTGACGATATACTAATCTACTCAACGAATACGCAGGAGCATCAAACACAGGTTCGAGGAGTTTTGCAGAAACTACGAGAGAACAAACTATTTGTCAAGTTCGAGAAATGTGCTTTTGGAGTTCCACAAGTAGAGTTCTTGGGCTTTGTAATCTCGCCAGCAGGCATTCATATGGACAAACGAAAAATTCAGGCCGTACAAGAATGGAAGTCGCCCACTTGTGTGAAAGAAGTCCAAGCGTTTATTGGGTTCGCAAATTTCTATCGGAGATTTATTGGAGAATTTTCTCGACGAATACTACCTTTGACGCGACTACTGAAGAAGGGAACACGATTCGAATGGTCGGAGGAAGCAGAGCAAGCCTTTAAAGATTTGAAGATAGAGTTCACCACTGCGCCTATCCTCCTTCATGCCGATCCGATGGAGCCCTTTTACGTCGAGACAGATGCTTCGGACCTTGCGATTGGTGGAGTTCTATCTCAAAGGAATAAGGAAACGGGCCAGTTACACCCGGTGGCTTATCGGTCCAGGAAGTTGACACCAGCAGAAATCAATTATACGATTACGGAAAAAGAGTTGGTGGCGATAAAAGACGCCTTCAAGGAGTGAAGACATTATCTAATGGGGGCCCACCACGTGGTAACAGTCTACACGCACCATCGGAACTTAAAATTCCTGAAGTCAGCCAGAACCTTGACACCTCGCCAACTCCGTTGGTCTCTGTATTTTGCCGATTACGATTTTGTGATAACCTATCGGCCGGGGGCACAGAATGGAAAGGTGGATGCTTTGTCTAGGTTGGGAACCGGAGAAGAAAAAAGTCCACTAAGCGCTCAAGTGATCATACCAGATACCAAGATTATAGGCGCCACTGATATATTGAACTTTAAGGAAAAGGTAATCCAGGCTCTAACCCCAGAAGAAATGCAGAGATGGGCGCAACTAGAACCTGGAAGAGAAGTTCGCGATGAATTACCATTTAAGGAAGGTGCATTGTATTTGCCGACTACAGCATTGCAGAAGCAAGCCTTGCAGGAATGCCATGGTCATCTGTTGGCTGGCCACAAGGGAGAGTTCAAGACAGCCGATCTAATTAAAAGAAAATATTGGTGGCCACAGATGAGTAAAGACATTGAACAATATGTAAAGACTTGTGAGATATGCGCTCAGGGAAAATCAGAACGGCACGCTCCACAAGGGCTGTTGCAACCCCTTCCCATTCCTTCTCATCCTTGGCATACAATCACCCTAGACTTAATTACAGACTTACCATCCTGTCAAGGGACAAATACCATACTAGTAATAGTAGATGCATACACAAAAATGACACACTTCTTGGCCTTAAAGGGAATCCCTACAGCAAAACAGTTAGCAAGACACTTTAGTACACAGATTGTCAGATTACATGGAATACCCAAGATCGTAATATCAGACCGGGGAACCCAATTTGTTTCACATTTCTGGAAGGCTTTTATGAAAGGGTTAGGAGTAGAAACTCGTTTTTCCACCAGTTTCCATCCGGAGACGGATGGACAAACGGAAAGGGTGAACCAGGAATTGGAGCAATATTTACGATTGTTCTTGCTGAAACAGGAGGGAGAATGGCCATACTACTTGTGGACAGCAGAATTCGCTCATAATAACGCGAAGAATGTGTCCACTGGATATTCCCCGTTCTACTTAAACTATGGTAGACATCCAAATTCCTCAGTACAAGATGTGGAGCTCACAGTCCCAGCAGCCAAGGATTTGGTAGCTCATTTAAAGTCAGTGCATGAAGAAGCATCAAAGAATCTAGTACAGGCTAAGGAAAAGTATAAGAAATACGCAGATAAGAAAAGAAAGAAACCCCCTCCACTAGAAATAGGAGATAAAGTCTGGTTGAATACAAAAAATTTAAGGCTAAAAGGGAACCGAAAATTTCAGCCACGATTTATCGGCCCTTACCCAATTGCTGAGCAGATCGGTCCAGTGACCTATAAATTGACCTTACCCTCCCAATTCAAAATTCACCCAGTATTTCATGTTTCCCTTTTGAAGAAGGCAGTTTCTGATTTGAGAAAAGAACCAATTCCAAAACCAATTCAGCTAGATACAGGAGTAGAGTTTGAGGTGAAGGAAATTCTGGACTCAAAATTAGTCAGAGGTAAACTGTACTATTTGGTAGATTGGAAAGGCTACGGTCCAGAGGAGCGGTCTTGGGAATCAGATTCAGATGTTCATGCTCCTAGGCTAATAAAACTTTTTTATCAGCGCAATCCAACCAAGCCCAGAGTGGAAGGACCATCCTTGGTGGGGGGTACTGTCAGAACCCCTAATGTAAGCTCCAAAACGAAGCACAAGGAATTAAGTTCTATGGGCGCTTCAGTCTTGAATAGATTTCAATGGTCGAGTTTGTGGCATGCCCGCATTTCCAAGATGGCCGCGCAGACGCTGGGGTCGGCGGTCTAGTTGCTAACAGATCTAGAGGGAGACGATGTGACGCGCACGCGCCTGAGGTAGTGCGCACTTCACCAAGACTTTTCCTCAGAGAAGACGTGTTCGAGAGAGTTCCCAGTTCTGAAGAGAATACCCTGTCAAGAAGTTTTCCAGAGTGACACAAGAGAGTTGTGTCAATACTTACCGAAGAGAACAGGAAAAGCCGCAGAGTCCGTAGAGGCAACTTACTGAGAGAGTTCGGAGTTTTTCCTCGTCGCTCCAGGAGACAAGATACGACTTCTACAGCACCTGAAGAGAAGACAGTAGAAAGCTAAGTGAATTACTGACAGTTTATTTAAGGTCACATTAAAACGATAAGTAGTGTTGGGTGACGCAATAAGTAAAGACTTACCAGAGACAGCAGAGATCTGCATACCGAGTCCTGAAAAGAAAAGAAGTATATTGTAGTTGATACTGAAGAGGTTACTAAGGGAAAAAAAAATATAAAAGACAATAAGAACAGTCAACTAGGGAAGTAAGGAGAAACACTTACCAGAGCTATACAGATCGCAGTAACCATAGGAGAGGAAGCAACTGGAGAAGTTAAAGCACAAAAGACTCATCTAGAAGACAACAGTTATTAGTATAGCTAGAAGCAAGAAAAGAAAGAAGAGAAACCACGAGAAGAAAGATTTATGGTAGGTCAAAAGAGAAAGAGTTAAAAGATATTAAGACTACAAGATAAATAGGTTTAATAAAGACGAATATATGTTTTACAGATAATTAGTGACATCAATAACCAGAAAGAAGAAAAGGCAGAGTTGAACAAGAAGAGAGGCACAGAGTTCAGGATACTGGGTAGGTAGAAAACACCATTAGAGAAGAGAAGAAAAGAGATAGAATAGAGTAGAGGAGGAATAATAATAATAATGTTGTGTGCTTAGTTACCTCAGGAATCTTCAGTAGCAGAGTGATAGCTGAAGAATAATTCCAGATAGGAAAACCAGAAGGTCCAGAACCAGTCTCTTCTCTCGTTTGTTATGTTATCCAATTTCCCCCTTCCCCCTTGCTGATCAGTTAGAGCCAAAGACATTGCTTGGGGCTGAGTGATTAGTAGTGGGAGTCGGGAAGCTAGCAGCTTCTGTTCCTGTGCAAGACAACAGCAACTAGCGGGAAGCTGAAGGTGAGCCCTGACAGTCCTCTACCTCTGCGATGTACTTGTCAACCCCTAAATGACTCTGGTTGGCCCTACCCTGGTCTACAATGTAATGTGGTGTTTGCTTGGCCATGTACTGCTCCAGCTCCGACAACCCCAACGAATGTGATTAAAGAATTCAAATTGACACGGATGGGTCATGTCCATAATCGATCAAGTTTGAAAGTATGGATGAATGTAAGGACATTGATTGAACAAAAAGGTACACCCTGTGAAATGAAAGCAATGCGCATGTGTGACCATGACAAACATAGGCAGTGAGATGACTAGGAATGTGTGCACTAGTTGTGGTCTCAAATCACAGAAACAACACTTGCGCACTTTCACAACTTTGCCCCACGCAATGTTAGGAATAGGGCTGTGTATGTAATGTCTAAGTCGTTGGCAGGCCTAAAGTAGTGTCCCCCATCACATTTGACAACAGAACATCTCTTCCCATACCTACTCACACTCAACTGGGTGGACACAGCCTGTAGTGATGGATCACATTGATACACATAGCAAGAAGTTGGACACCATACTCACATTGCTGAAGACACGTAGGAGCACAGGTCTATCAGCATCTATCCCAACCACAATGTCTGGCTCACAGAGGTGGAGCTGGCAATAAGGACTCACCCCTCAGTGAAATGCTTCCGTAAGTCCCTCACTGTGTACGGACAATGCTCATTGAGGCACACGATTTGTCATTCTAATCAACACTCATCACAATTGAACACTAGTGAAGTTGCGTATACTTAATTTGCATGTGCGTGTCAGTAGGGGCAAGACAAGGGCCACAACATGCAGAACAATGCATCAGACACTAACAGGCAGCACTCGGTCACGGTACAATTCCACGTGATGGCCATTGTGCATGTGCCCGGGATGTTAGGACATTGCGTTGTTGGCTCTCGTATAACCGGCACTCCTCAGGCCTGCAGCAGTTATGTGGATAATATGCCACAGCTCAGAGCAATGAGTCGTATGTGTGTGCAACGTTTGGACGTATGGGTAGTTGTGTACGTAAGGGTCAAGGGCATTACATGCAAGAGTACCTCGAGCCAGGACTGCTGTGTGTGTGGTGTGGATATGTTGCTCTTTCACTTGCACTGTGCATAGTGTGGGAGTTGTCATCATCCGCTATGGTATCCCTCTCAGGGGGTGCCGGCAGCATGCAAGACCAAGGTCGTAGGTGCTGATGTCCTTCCGCATTTTGTATTGGAACAAAGGTGCTTTCATCCCTAATGTTAGTCTGTCAACTACTTGCGTTCCGGAAATGTGATGTGGCTTTCGCGCTGCAAATGAGGCTAGGCCATAGGCTTATGGTGCCCCAATGGTGAAACACACACAACAGTTGGCATGTATGATCCAAGAGCTCGAGCAGTCTAGCGCTCCTTGTACAATCCCTTCGTACGCGGCCGCCCTCTGGGTGCATGCAAAATTGCAACATTGTCAGTTGCGGGCCCTGTGGCGCCGACACTGTGACAGAGACACATGCATCAGTTGGTTTCCTGTCCATCCTAGAAATGAACCATGGCGAGAGCCCAGGGATAATTATTCACACCCCTACGCTGGCCTGGCTTATGCCAACCCAGCCCACTCGGCTTACGTACAAAGGGGGGACGACGTCGCTATGTGTCCCAGTACTTCCCCACTGCCGGAGGTGACATGGCTGCGTCCGCTTGGCATATCATGGGACTCAATCATAAAGGGTTCATGACTTCCGTTGCACAGAGTTGGTGGCACCGGATACACAGCGGCAGGCATGGGCCTACCGCCACGGGACGGTGACATTCGGTGTACTGAGGTAGGGGCACAGTAAGAGCTGAGCCGGTGTGCAGCCTGCGATGATGCGCCATCCTGGCGCTCCGGACTGGTAAGGATATGTGTGAGCCCTGCTGGACCTCAGTGTAGGCCTGAGCCAGGGGGCAGCGCGGGTCTACCGCCACGTGGCATTGCCTCGCAGTTCACAGAGTTAGTGGCACCTAAAGAGCTGGGCGGGTGTGCAGCCTGCGATGATGCCCTTTGCACTGATATGATCTCTGCCATTGTGTAATCAAGATCCAGAATCAGGTGTGTGACCTTGTGGCCCGCGGTGCAGGGCTGCATGATGTGGCGGCTGCCAAGGTGGTGGGACCCGGGCTTGGAGCTTGCACCAGCACATGGTGGGTCCTCTTGGAGACACGCCGGTGGCAGAAGGTGAGCAGTGAGGCCTGGTTGCACAGGGGCGGCCAATCACCACTGGGCGGCAGGAGGGGATGGTGTGCAGCAGACTGTGTGTGCAGGTGCGGGCAGACGCTGATGGCGTGTGCAATGATGTAGACTCTGCCATTCTTGATTCCGAAATCTGTTTCAGATAAGGGACCTGGTGGACTGCGGTGTGTACTGGCACGTGGTTGAAGACACACCGGTGGCAGCAGGTGAACAGTGAGGCCTGGGTCCGCAGTGTCGGTCTCCCTCTCCCCCGTTCGCTGTCTCGCTCTTTCTCTCTCTCTTTCTCGCTCACTTTCTCGCTCTTTCTCTTTCCCGCTGTTTCCTTCTCTCTTTCTCTTTCTCTCGCTCTCTCTTTCTCTCTCTCTTTCATCTTCTCTCTCTCTCTCTCTCTCTCTCTCTCTCACTCTCTCTCTCTCTCTCTCGCCCTCTCTTCCTTTAACTCTATCTTTTCCTTTTATGCTCTCTCTCTTTCTCTCTCTGTCCTTGGATGAGCGCTTGACACGCCTTCTTATCTTTAAATTTTGTCTTTCAGGATGTGACTTACAGATTGTCCAGAGAAGACACGCCATGACTCTTCCACATTGTTGTATTTAGTTTAATTTGAATACATTGTTTTGTTTTGAAATTCAAAGATGAATGACTGATTCTCCTTTTTCTGACCACACATGATTATTGATTGTTGTGATTGTGCGACATCAGGTGAATTGTTTTGTTCAGGATTTCGGACAGTTGATGTGATATCTCCTTGCCCGGGGGTGGGGAGGGGAGGGGTGCCCAGAGGGGGACCGGGGGAAAGGGGGGGGGGGGGGGTCCTGGGCTTGGTTGCGGTGGGTGTAGTGGCCCTCTTGGGGCTCCGAGCTGCATGATCAGTGGCTCCATGGCATCTGTCGTTCTGCAGGTGTGGCTCTGGGCTGGGCTCCCTTTCATGGTGCAGGTCGTTGTCCGACTTAACACCAGGTAAGAGCAGGTGTTAAATCCCTGCTGTTAACGCGCCTTATTGCATGTTTTGTGAACTTATCGCCGATCTGGCTGGTCGTTGAGAATGTTGCGAAGTGGTGTTGTCGTGGATTTTTACACAGGAACGCCTACTCTGCATCTCATTAGCGTTAGTTGCCGGTGTCATCGGTGGTGATGGTTTTTGCGGCTGCTATCGCAGGAAAACTGGTGATATCGGCTGTTAGCACCAGCTTGTGAATGGTGTGATTAATTTATCGCCACTTTGGCAGCGATAAAGTGCCGCTAACTCGCGATAGGTCCTTGAGAATATCCCCCAGAGAGTGTGAGAAAGAGACAGAAAGAACAAGAAAGAGAGCAAGAGAGTGTGTGTGTGTAACAGAGGCAGTTATTTTATTAGTTAAAATATTTCATATTGCAAATATTTTGTAAGAGTGAAATCAATGCTATTCATACCATTTAACATAACATTAATATCAAAGTTTTATAGTATTAGTCTCGCTAAAAACTAAAGGAGAACATTTGGACATGTTTTTGGAATATGAGAACGAATTAAATCGCACCTATTTGTTACATTGTTGGATGACTTTTTAATTAACCTTCCAGCATTTTGATGAAGTCCAAGAAGCTTGAGTCCACTTCCTACACAGTACAAGATGGACTTATTATCCTTTAACCCTCTCACAATACCTTCATGCTCCGTGAGCTCATAGTAATGAAATTCAGTCAGAAATTCCTGGTCCACCTCCTTCTCGGTTATTATGGACGTTATTTCTTTTGCACCCTGGGTTTCGGCTCAGAACATGAGCTTCCCGTCCGTGGCTGGGGGACGCGACTACTGCGACCCCCAGAGGTGAGTGCGCCCTAAACAGCTCTAGTCCCCGCAGGGACGATAGCACACTTTCTATGTGTTCTGAATTATGCAGAACACATAGAAAGAGCAAATCGCCTTTATTGATTGTTTATGTGCAGTAAGATGTCCCTTCCTGCACATAAAAAATTGCTGCTGCAGCACATGCACCCTTCACAACATGGCGGCAGGGTGCCTGCACTGGTGCTAGGCAGCTCTTTTGCGCCAATGGAAACACAGGGGTGTGACTTATTCTTGTGAATAAGGGGCATCCTACATTTAAAAAAATGTCAAAGCGTGGCATTGCCAAATTTGGCGTAGCACAGTGGTCCAACATTGTTTTGTAAACATGTCCCCCAGTCTATACATTGACATCAGTGCCTGACAAGCAATGACCCACATGTTAGAAATGCCAGTAATCTTGTCCAATGGACTTTTCAGGACAGCCACCATGTGTCCTTTGCTGGTCACAACAGGAAATGGCTCAGCGTTGAAGGGAGCATCAGATTTCCATCTTTTAGACTGACAGAAAATCACTTGATCACCTCTAGTAAAAGAAATGTCTTTTGCATGTTGCCACTTGTCTACATAGGCCTTCATTTTCCTTTTATGATCCAAGTCTTTTATATGGGGCTTCTTCGTCAGCACTTGATCTTCTGTTGGACCATTGGAGTAACTTGGTCATCATGGCTCTCCCGAACATCAAGTTGCAGGGCTTTCACCTGTGGTCGAGTGAGGGGGTCAAACGGTAAGCTCAAAGTGTAGAGGCCAAGACAGTTTTAAGGTTGAACTTTTCAATACAGCAGTTCGAACAGCTTTCTTAAGAGTACTCATGAAACGTTCAACAAGGTAATTGGCCTGTGGTCAAAGAGAGGTGCTCTTCTGATTCTTCACATTAAGATGACTGAGAAAGTCTCTGAATTCTCGACTGTTGAAAGGTGAGCCATTGTAAGACTGTAAGATCACAGGAACACCCCACCCAAAGATGCTGTCTAATCTCTCGATGCCTCTTTCTTGAGTGTTAGATGTGAGATCTTCTATCAATGGAAAATGGGAGTATTCATCAATAGTCATCATCAAGTGATGTCCATTGTCAAGAGGACCACAGAGGTCAACTGCAATTATTTCCCATACATGTTTTGGCAACTCTGACATGTTTAAGGTGTGTTGAGTGGTTTTCGGTGAAAGGCAGTTACAGAGATGACAGGCCTCCAATTCTCTTTCAACTCTCTCATCGAGATGAGGTAACCAGACTCAATTTCGGAGTGCTCGTTTTGTGACAAAGATTGCACAATGTCCTTCATAAGCCCCTTCAAGTATCTGGTGTCGCAGACTCTCTGGAATAGCAATTCTTGAATCTCTCAGGATAATGCTTTCATGAGTAATGAACAGTTTATCTTTGACATTTTTAAAGTATTAGTACTCGATGCCAATGGTAAGAGGTCGAGTGTGCTGGTTCCAAGACTGATGCACAATAATGTCTATTAGCTTTAACATGGCACTATCTTGACTCGTGGCAGTGGCAATCTGTTTCAGCGAAGTGGAATCTGGAGTGCTTGATCTTAAAATGAGATTTATGTAGGCTTCAGCCGTCTCTGAAGGGATACCATGGTGCTGTAAAGGCACTCATGAGAAGTAGTCGGCAGGGTTTTGATCTTTTCCTGGAAGGTGTACGCTTGTGTAGTTGAATTCTTGTAATCGTAGATTCAATGCAAGGAGGCATCTTTGCATTTGGAATACCAAAGATGGTCAACAATGCTTGATGAGCTGTCACAAGCGTGAAAGGCTTTCCATATAAAAATATGTGAAAATATTCACAAGCCTACATCAGTGCTTGACTTTCTTTCTCAGGTTGTGAATAAGCACATTCAGTTTGGAACACAATTCTGTTTGCATATGCCACAATATGTCTTTGAGCATTTGGGTGTCAGCTGTGCTGTGCAAGGATAGTGCCTAACCCAATGGGGCTAGTGTCAACAACAATCTCTATATGAAGTTTGAATCAAAGTATGCCATTTCAGTAGCATTCTCAATAGCTTGTTTGACACTCTTGAAGGTTTTCCCACATGCATGTGACCAATGAAACCAAAAATTATTTTTTGTCAAGTCTGGTAATGGCGCACTCACAGCGGCAAAGTCTTGTATATGTCTAAAATATTAGCTGGCCATGCCAAGGAATGAACATAAAATGGAAACATCTCGTGGGGGACTAGCAGTTGGTAGCACTTGCACTTTAGCCGGATAGGGTGTCATGCCCCCATCAGAAAAGATATGGACAAATAATTTTAGCTTTGCCTTATGGAACTCACACTTCTCAGCATTCAAAATTAAACCTGCATCTGCAAGCATACGACACACTTGTGTGAGAGCGTTATCATGCTTCCTCCCTGTAGCTCCAAAAAACATTATGTCATCATTACCCTGAAACTGGTGCCAGGATGCTTGTTTCCGGTCCAGGGAAGACCTGTCTTGGTACTTTGGTCTGGACTGTTCCAAGGAGGAACAGGGTCAAGACTGATTTGCATATGACTGGGTCTGAACTGGGGTGGTGAAGAGAGCTAAAGAACGATGATGGATTCAATCCACATCTGTGACTGGGAGTGAGGGTCTGAAAAGTTTCAGCACTCTGTTCATCATGTCCTTGTGTTTGTTCTGTTCGCTCTAAGTGGAGAGGGTATGCCCAGGGGTCAAGGAAAGGTCAGAAGTTCTCTTTGAGGCTCAGGAAGCATGCTTTTGCAAAACCGATAGGTCTCACCGTAGAAACCCATTGGCACTGCCTGTGTCAATTCTTTGGGCTGTAAAGCATGAAAGCTGGGTGAGAGGCAGCAAAGCTAATGATTATGAAGGGTTGTACAACTTGTTTTTGAAGAAGTACATTCTTGATACCTGTTTTCCAGAGCTGCCCGAACACCTGGTTAATAGCAAGCTTACTGATGACAGGAGGTTTGCTGAGGAGGCAAACCCCTAAGACAGCACTAGAGTGTCCAAAAAGGTATCTGGGGGACTCCCGAAAAAGGTGGTCAAGGTCCCAAACAGAAGAAGGAGGGGGGAGATAAAAATACAGTTCTCTACAGGCCCCAAAACAACTCACAGGGGAAAGGGTATCGTTCACATTCCCAATCTGGCCACCAGAAGAAAACTAACCATGACAAAGGTTAGCATCCCAAACCCATCAAGTACTATGAGTGATACGAGTATGGACACTACAAAGGGGATCCCAAGTATCCAAAGAGGGTACCTCCTCTCACTGGAGGAAAGGTTCCGGCGATGGCAATTATAGTGTTTGGGGAGGGGGTTTGTCCCAGTTAATGATGGGGAGATTTCGGGGGTTACCCTAGAGTTCCTGGGTGACAGTGAGACGGTTCCTAAGATCCATGTGCCATCAAATACTACAATAGGAAATGGATCACCATCAATGAGCAAGGTGTGGAGGATCTAAGGGATGCACGAGCCAGTATGACTATGGTAAGGAGTCAGCTAGTTTCCCTAGCACAGGTCATTCCTAATGCATTCCACAGGGTTGTGTTGGCTGACAACAGAGAGGGTCACTATGCGGTGGCCCTGGTTCTAGTTGAGTGGAGAGGGGTTTCAGGCCTTCTTAAAGTTGCAGTGAGCCCTGCCATGCCTGTGGACTGTTTGTTAGGTAATGAACTGGAGCACACTACCTGGAAGGAAATGGAGCTCACGGCTCATGTGGAGATTGTAGGGTTATGTGAGTAAATCTGTGCCATGACAAGGTCCATGGCTGCCTGAGAAGAGAGTCAAGAAGGGTTGGAGCCTGGAATAATGACTCAGCTAGCCGCTAAGAAGGGGCAAGGCAGAGGACGCGGTAATCCAGCCTCTGAATGTACCTCCAGTGAAATGGATGTGTTATCTGTGGTGGCCACCTCGGAGTCGACTGAGGAGAACATTGCTTCCCTTTGTGACCTGCCTGAGCTTGCTGGATGGCATGTAGAAGGAGGGCCTACCAAGGAGGAGTTCTGTAGGGTATACAGGGAATGCGAAACCCCAGTGGGCATGAGGCAAAAGGTTGAAGCCCAAGCTACAGGTAATGCCTCTGGTAGTCACCACATTTACTGGGAGGACAACCTCCTGTACAGTGATTTTAAGGATCCTGGGCATGGGACATCAAGGGCCCTGGGAGTCCCCACAATGCTACAGGACCTTTCTACTGGAGCTGGTGCCAGAGATTTCTCTGACGGGACACCCATGCCAAGACAAGACCTATGCAAGGCTTGTCCCCCACATCTATTGGCCTAGGATCAAGAATTCCCCAAATGCGTTCTGCAAGACTTGCGTGACCTGCCAGGCCAGCAGGAAGACATGACAGCAGATGTAAGCCCCCTTCATTCCTTGCCTGTCGTTAGTACCCCCTTTGAGAGGGTGGGCATTGACATTGTAGGGCCTATGGATCCCCAGACTGCATCAGGCAACAGGTTCATCCGTGTTCTGGTGGATCATGCCGCTAGGTACCCAGAGGCAATCCCTCTAAGGTCTACTACTGCACCCACAGTGGCAAAGGCCCTGATGGGGATATTTACCAGTGTGGGTTTCCACAAGATAGTTGTGTCTATCTTGCGGCACAAAAATCATGTCTGCTTATATGCAGCCAATGTGAAAGGTTCTCCACCCCTTACTATCCAAAAATCAATGGGCTTGTTGAGAGGTTCAACAAGACTCTGAAAGGCATGATCTGAGCTTGCCTGAGGCCCTGAGGAACAAATGGGATATCTTCTTACCATGCCTGTTGTATGCTTATCGTGAGGTGCCACAGAGAGCAGTGGGTTTTTGCCTCTTTGAGCTGTTGTATGAGGACCTCTGAGTCTGGTGAAAGAAGGGTGGGAGAAAGTTCCCAGGATGGTGCTCCAGGATGTAGTGACCTGCAAGCTTCCGATAACCTTGAAGCCAGCCAGGAAGTCATGTTGGAGTGGTATGACAAAAATTCTACCACTGTAGAATTTCAACCTGGTCAAAAAGTGTGGGTGATGGTGCCGGTAGAGCCCAGGGCCCTCCAGGACCACTGGAATTGGTCATATAAGGTGATTGAAAGGAAGCGTAAGGCCAAATATCAGCTTAACCTCAAAATCCCAAGGCAACCCCACATAGTGAAGTATGTATATTGCCTCAAAACATACTTTGAGAGGTCTGAGCTCACTGTGCTGTTGGTGACTGATGAAGATGAGGAAGAGGAGAGTGAACCTTTCCCTGACCAAGGAAAATCCCAGACAGTATGCCCAGATGACCCCTGAGCATTGACTGATTGGTAGGCACCAAATACAGATTATTAGAGTCTCCCTGGGCATACTATGGAACGAAAAATGAGGGGGGCTCTGGCAGAATGTGAAGAGGGGTCCAAGAGCATACCATGTTTCACAGATGTTGATTGACCTTAACATGAATGGGATCCCACTGAAGGGATGAGGGGGCCCCTGAATAGTGACCCCCATACCACAGGGGCTACAGGGGCTTGCTGAGTTTTGAAGTGCTCTGTTTTGCGTGACAAAATGGTCCAGTGGGTGGGAGCAGGAACGATTTACGATTTATCTTAGTCTAAAATGTGATGCCTGGCCCTTAGCAGGCCATGCCTTACTGGCTCCTTGTCACCAGCCAACCTATTGCCCAGAGACATCATCATGCCTCATGCATGACCTGGTGGAAGCAACACACTGTAGTCCTCAAACCTCCAGTGTTGTCTCACTTCTGGGAATAATGGGATCAAAGTTTGACCTGTTTCTGTATAGTTTTTTGTGGTAGGGCTGCTGGAGGGATTACATGACATGGTTACACCTCATGACTTTGCCCTTTGTGAGAAAAAGGGCGTTTTACCCTTTCATAGGAAAAACAGATTACATCGTACTAGTACCTCATGGTGACAGCATCACATTGCCTCAGCTAATTATGCAGCATAATGGGGCACATCTATGTGATAGTATTACTGCAATATTTTGCCATGTTTACATGTTAACACCAGTGGCAGCTGGCAGGGAAGGGGGTGGCGGGGAGGGGGAATAAAAAAACAAACAACAACAAAAAAAACACTTACCTCTTTGGCCTGCCACGTCTCTCCTCTGCTTCCCTGCCAACGTCCCAGAACGGAAGCAGGAACTGAAAGCATACACAGGCTCCCTCCCCTAAGCCAATCACAATGCTGTAATGCAGCATTGTGATTGGTCTGATCTCCATGGTTCGGCACTCAGACAGGGAATGGGAGCCTGGGCATGTTCCTCACCAGGCTGTGTAATACAGCCTGCAGGGTAAACATACAAAGTGTGCATAACTGTTTGGCTGGCCCAAGATGGCCGGCCAAACAGTCATGCACACTTAGAGTGTGCCCACCAATCCTCCCCCTGTGACACCAGCCCGGTCCCGCCCTAACCCAGCCCGCACTTACCAAAAATAAAATGATAATAACAAAGTTATTATAATTTTATTTTTTATTATAATTTTATTTTTATTTTTTTCACTGCATTGATAGCAGTAGGGCGATGCTCCTCTGCCTTAGCAGAGGAGCCGCCCCTGGTTAACACTTTCTGGAAAAGGGTTTTACCTTGTTGGTGCCGGATTGACCTTTATGTGCGACAATGAGCAATAGAAAGGTGACCAGTCAACCTTTGCCAAGGGACTACCGCTGCGCAGTAGTATGTCGCCATGTTTTTGGTAGCCTTTGATCCATTTGAGCTCAAATTTTTTTTTGTGAAGTTCTACAGATCAAGAGGCTGATGGATTATGTGTCAAATGATGCAAGTCATTAATTGTGTGGAAAACACGGTGGCCTCAAAATCGCATAATATCAGTGGGCCTGAACACAGGTACTAAATAAGCACCTCTCCCTTGCATGAATGCAAACCTTAGAATGTGCTCACCACCCCCCTCCATACTGGAGGCTCCACAATGAGAACTGGTGCAGATCAGGGCTGTAACATCGCAGCCCCCGCTGTGTAGGCCCCCCAGTCTTCTATACATTTAGCCCCCCCCCCCTCGAGAGGGTATTGTCTGGGGCCTCTTCACCATCCCTTGCAGGGGGGTACCATAAGGTTTACTTAAGCCGCTGGTGCAGATACGGAAAGAATGGATGGAGTACAATGGAAACGGTGCAGATTTGGAAGCAGTGGATAGAGTGCCAATAAACCGGTGCAGAGTCAGAAGAAGTGGAGAGTGCAATAGAACCAGTGCAGATCTGGAAGGAGCGGATAAAGTGCAATGGAATCAGGGCAGCTCTGGAAGAAGTGGATAGAGTGCAACATAACCGTTGTCAATCTGGAAGAAGTGACTAGAGTGCAATGGAACCAGTGCTAATCCAGAAGGAGTGGATAAAGTGCAATGGAACCAGTGCAGATCTGGAAGCAGTGGATAGAGTGCAATCAAACTGGTGCAGATTCTGAAGGAGTGTATAGAGCGCAATGAGAACTAGTGCTGATCCGGAAGGAGTGGATAGAGTGCAGCAGAACCAGTGAAGATCCAGAAAGAATAGGTAGAGTGAAATGGAACCTGTGGTGATCTGGAAAGAGTATGTAGGGTGCAATAGAACCAGTGAAGATCTAGAAGAAGTGGATAGAGTGCAAACAAACCAGTTCAGATTCAGAAGGAGTGGATAGAGTACCAGGAAAACCAGCTCAGATCCGGAAGGAGTGGATAGAGTTCAATGGAACCAGTGCTGATTCGGAAGGAGTGGCTAGAGTGCAATGGAACCGGCTCACATCTGGAAGGAGTGGATAGAGTGCAATCAAACTGGTTCAGATTCAGAAGACGTGGATAGAGTTTAATCAAACAGGTTGTGATTCAGGAGTGGATACAGTGCAATGGGAACTGGTGCTGATCCGGATGGAGTGGATAGAGTGCAACAGAACCAGTGCAGATCCAAAAGGTGTGCTAGAGTGCAATGGAACAAGTGCTGATCTGGAAGGAGTGGGTAGAGTTCAATGGAACCAGTGCACGTCTGGAAGAAGTGGATAGAGTTAAATGGAACTGGTGCTGATCTGGAAGAAGTGGATAGAGTGCAATTGAACCGGTTCAGATTCAAAAGGAGTGGATAGATTACCATGAAAACCAGTGAAGACCCGGAAGCAGTAGATAGAGTGGAATAGGACCAGTGCTGATCCAGAAGGAGTGGCTAGAGTGCAGTGGTACAAGTGCAGATCCGGAAGCAGTGGATAGAGTGCAATTGATCTGGTTCAGATTTGAAAGAAGTGGATGGAGTGCTTTTGAACTGGTGTAGATTCAGAAGGAGTAGATAGAATGCAATACAGAACTGGTGCTAATCTGTAAAGAGTGGGTAGAGGGCAATGGAACCAGTGCTAATCTGGAAAGAGTGGAAAGAGTTTAAGGCGACTAGTGCAGATATGTAAGAAGTGGATAGAGTGCAATCAAATGGGTTCAGATGCAGAAGTGGATAGAGTACCATGAAAACCAGTGAGATCCGGAAGCAGTGGATAGAGTGCAATGGAACCAGTACTGATCTGGATTGAATGGCTAGAATGCAGTGGAACCGGTGCAGAACTGGAAGAAGTAGATAGAGTGCAATCAAACTGGTGCAGATTTAGGAGCGAACAGAGTGCAATGAGAACAGGTACTAGTCCAGAAGGAGCGAATAGAATGCAACAGAACCAGTGCAGATCCAGAAGATATGGTAGTGTGCATTGGAACCAGTACAGATCTGGAAGGAGTTGGTATGGTTCTCATTGCAGAGCCTACAACTGGAGGACACACAGACATTGGATAAAGAGGATTGCACCATGTCACCCACTCAACTGGTGCTGAGCTGGGATTAGATATCCTTATCCCCTGTTTTCATTCACAAACAGGACCTCCTCCCTAACCCAGATCAGGCCGGGAAGGAAGCCAAACCTGATAATGCAGATATGTTTTTTCAATGTGGATCTATTGTGTTTGCTCTTATTGAGAATTTACAACAGACCCCAAGCTGCAGAACCAATGTCTCAGGAAAGTAACCCTTTTTGTTTGATGCCAAACGCATGGACTGCTTGACACCCAGTACTACTAGGAATCTCGGAACGGCAGGGCCAGGTCACCACTAGTCACCTGTATGTTCATTCATAATGTTGGGTTTACAAAGGTGTGAAAAACTCACCCATGGAGCATCACACTTCAATAAGTATTTGTGCAAATTAACTAGCAGTGTTCAAGAATTCAATCCCATGGTACCGGGTTCACTGGCAACATTGACAAAAAATTGTCTAAATCATATACAAGTCCCAATTGAATTATGCCAAAATTCAATTAATTTGAATTGAATTCAAGGTGATCAGGCGCGGAAAATGGGGCACATAAAAATATATTGTTTTGCCTAGGATCACATAGTTTGCTCTAGGGATAGCTAGGCATTTACCAGGTTACCTGGTGACAAACTGAATTGTACAACTCAACCACTAGATAGATACCTTCTTCTTTCTCAAATTTAATACCAAAAAAGATTTGTGTTAAATTTCATCTGGAGATTTGCTGTGTTCAATAGAGGAGACTTGCAAACAAGCCTGTCACGTTAAATCAAGTTTACCCTATGCCAGAAGTCTTTCCAGGGGAAGAAAGGTGGTAATCAAGCTCTACTTCATGCAAAAAGTATGTGATTCATTCTCCATACTACAAGTGCAGGTGTAGGTAGGACGCTTTAGTGTGCTGGTAAATATTGTCTTCCCTGATCAAAAGCTAGCACCCAAAACAGAGGCTGTTAATAGCAATACAAAGGCCACTGAGAGCCCCCAGAGTCTGATCTTGGGTTACGTGGTTTGAGAGACACATGAGATGCATGCAGGTCGGCTACAGAGAGACAACTTTTAACTCTGCATTTCCCACATGTAGCTTAATTCCCAGTTATCCCATGGGACAAGAGTCAACCTAGCCTGTCTCACCCACCCAAAAAATGCTCTATGCAAATCCCATTTAAGAATAAAGTACTATTTTATATCAGGAACTAATCCCAAAACAAAAGGATTTCATAAGGCCAGGAGTCTAGCAGACAGCTATCTGGCCAAAGACCTATCAATGCACTCAGTCCATCTCCAGTCTTCCTGGGTCCATATTACAGAAGTGCCCCGGGGGCGCAACGGGCGTTTGCTGCTGCTTTGCACGCCCCCGGGGGACTTTGGTATTACAGAAAGGGCCGCAGACGCTTGTGCATCCCCTTCTTTAATACTGACAGTGCTGGCGGACATAAAACGACAGCGCTATCATCAGAGAGCATTCCCTCATTTGCATGGGGCACGGCCCCATGCCAATAAGGTAATCCCTTTGCGCCTTTGCCATATTACCGTAGCGGGCATCGAGGCAAAGATGCTGTCAGGTGGTGCACTGTCAGTGCGCCCCATTATGGCAGCCATCTGGAGGAGGAATAGGGGGTCCCATGGACCCCCAGACATCCCCTTGCAGGAGGGTGCAGTTGCTCATTGCATCTGCCTGCAAGGAGATCTCTAATCTGCCTTAAAAGTGCAGACGGGTTGCTGTCTGCACTGTGAACCACAGAACGGCTTCAAAGCAGTCACTCCGTATTTCACATGAATGCGTTTGCGTTTGCCCTGTGGGTAGCGCATTCATCCTAATACGGCGCATTTTCATTGTTCACACTGGGCACACCTTTTAAAAAGTGTGTGTGACGCAAACAAGAAAAATGTATTGTGTGTATGATACAGCCACAGGAATGTTGTGTACATGCTGGATTCTCTCCCAGACTGTTCCTGTCATGTACCAGTGACAAACAATACTTGAGTATATTGTGTGGGCAAAGGATTAAACTATGTGAACCATTCGTAGTGTTGAAACGAACAGGAAGCATACTCCAATTTAGGTGACATATAGAACGGAACAATACGTATGAAAGTAAATAAACCAAAAGTACTGTGCGTAAAAGGCTCATGCGGTTTAGAAACTTATAGGTGAGTTTTACATTCTGTAGCTCTTGCAGCTTCTTGCAGGGGTCTGTACGGTGGTTAAAGATTTCCTCTCTCTTGTTTATCCAGTGAAGTTTCTAGACTTAAACTGTTTGTAGATCGGAACTCTCCTCACTGACTCTCAGTTCCACCTTTCTGTGCTAACTAATCTTTCTCGTGCTACTATGGAATACACTTCCTCATTCATTGTGAGTCACAACAGTATGAAACTCATCATAATTTGCTTAAACATGAAAAAATCCAACTGCCCTCTATTTGTGAATGCAGTATTTTGTTTGAATCCATTTTACAAAATGTGTGATATAAAAACACAGAGCTAGGGACTCATGCTGTGGACCAGGGTGCAGTTCAACAGTAACGCGCTCTCCCCTCAACTAGGAAGCATTCCCTCTTTGAGTAAGCTCTGTCTGTGAGGTGGAACACGTTGCTGTTGTTTCGGCCAAGTGCATCTCTGGCATAGTGGCCTTTTGTTTTTTTAAGTGGATTGTACCAAATAGCACATTTACTCAGTGCTTAATTTGTAAAATATGAAGTGCCAGGGCTCTGACCAGGAGGCCACTGCAGCTTGCACCACCCATCGCCCTTGTCATCGCTGCCAAAACAACTAATAACCATCTCTCTCGCATGTAAATGCGACAGTTCAGATTATTCCAGGTCGCCAAAGCAAAAGGAATGGCTGGGGAGGCAGGTCATAAGCAATTTAATGTAGATTGTATTCCTAAACAACCGTTGTTCTGCTCATCTCTAAATTAGATGAGTTGCGCCACCATGTGGTAGACTGTTCTAAGCATGGTGTTGCCAATTAGGTGCCAGTGTCGAGCACTGGAAACCAATTAAGTGCCGGTGCTGAGCACCAGAAAGCACCAGCTCAAATTAAGCACTGCATTGACTATTGTTGCTCTGGCCTCTGTGGGCCCCGGGTCTTCCGCCTACGTGACAGATACACTTTGGGGGATATTCTCAAGAATGTGTGATAACTACCGTAAAAGTAGCTAAACGCAACTCTTCACATCGCAGACTATCGCGGGAAAATAACACTGTGGTAACGTGGTATTCCGAAGACAGCGGAAACATGCGATAGGCCCACGATAACACATCAAATGTCTGCGATAAAGTCAACGCGATACCACAAAACTGTGAAACACGAGCGCCAAAAATGTTGCCATGAGGCCAATCATGATACAAAAACCAGCGAAAACCAGCCACAGGCCTGCAAATCCCAAGCATCATGCTGGAAAATGCACTTTCAAAGCAATGAAAAAAAAAAAGCGGAAAAAAAATGCTTAGCACCATGGATTCACCCGGACCGAGTGCAGAGGCCAACGCAACCCCCACAAGCCCCACAGACCACCAGCAAGGAACAAAGAGGTCGGGGAAGGCCAAGGAGAAGAGTGAGAGGAAGACGGTTGCAGTCTGCAGGAAAACCAGATCAGTATCAATGAGGTGACAAAACGCTACCATCAACAATTAGACCAACGTGAATGCAGTCGGAGTGTCGAGGAAGGCAATGGAGGAGGCCACGAGACGCTGGCATGATGTGAAAAGCCAAACCAAGCACAAACCCGCTGCCAACAGGAAGGCAGCGGTGGCGACATGAGCGTGGGAGTCCTGCGCCACAGGAGGAGCAGGAGGAAACGGGGGCCACAGTCATCAGTGTGGAGACGCTGCAAGGAGGTGGGAGTCCAGACACAGCTCAAGAGGACCTGACACAACATCAACAGGGTGAATAACGACCAGGGACTAGGGGGACAGGGGGAGCTAGGCACAATGGCACACATACACAACAATGTGTAGCACACTGCACACCCACAATAACCCTGGATCAAGTCCCTGATCCCCGTGGCACACTGCAGCACACACACATAGCAATCACAGCACATCCACATTGACGACAATGTTGTACAACATGCAGACCTGACACCGCCAAACAGAGGACACAACTGGCTGCGCTCATGCGCTGTAACAGGCCAACCACATCTAACAGAGCAGGAAACTGTGAGAAGGAAATGTATGCGTACAACCACACATCCGTCATGTAGTCCAAATGTCCAATGTCCTGCATCAAAATCCAGCACCTCCCAAACAGTCACAATGTACATCGTCATACAGTCTGCATGTAAACAAGAACAATGCACCAACATACATGTTAACACAATGTCAACATGCATCTCCCCAGCTCATTGCAGAGGGACAAATAAAACCTCCAGCAGAGCAGACCAGACTACTCATCAGCGATGCCGGAGAGTACCACCACACCACCGACGGCCCACAACAGCTCATTCACATCCCAGGCAACCCACCACCAGGACCAGGGCAGCCAAGCTACATAGAGGAGAACCCAGCCCATGCACAGACCACACAGCAGGAAGCTCCCGCCAGCACGGCTTGCTCCCAACATCTTACCGAGCCACACATGGCATTCCAATGCCAGATGTCAGGATGCCAAACGGAGGTGGCTGAATAGGTGCGGGTGGGGTCCGAACCCATGGATTATGAACTAGATAACATGCGTGGGTGTCTAATTCCCCTCAGGGACCACCTACACCACACAAAGAGACCCACACTTTGACAGAGACACATGTATTTGCACATTTCCAGTACTGAACCATGCCCAGAGGCACGCAATTATCATTCATAAACCTTCGCTGGACCTGCGTACGATGGCCCAGTCCACCCCTCTTATGTATTGAGTGGGTGACGCTAAAGATACATGTCCAAGGTCTAACACGCTGCCTGTGGTGACATGTTGGCGTCCGCTGTACACAACAAAATGTAATGTTGTTGGGCCCCGGGCCCTCATTCATATATTATGACCACACAGACACACTCAGATAGTTCGTGGAACTGGCCACGGGCACGTGCACCCGGCCCCTTTATAAGCAGGGCCACATGTACAGTGACGCCTGTGCTGGATGTGTGTGAGGTGAGTGTAAAACAGCTCCCATGGAGTGGTTGGTGCTGGCAACTAGGCCTGGGCAGTAAATTCCGTTCCGCTCGCGGAATTTGAGTAATTTCGCGTTCTGCGGAGGACGCAGAATTGTCAAAAATGTTGTGATCCGCGGCTTTGTGGCATTTTTTGTTTGTTCGTGCTTTCAAAATGCATGTTCGCGAGATATTTCGCCCCGAGCACGCAAAACAGCATTCGCGAACAGGAAAAAAGCATCGCGAACGGACGGAACAAGCCATTCCGCATGTTCACGGAACTCTGCATGCTCGGAGATTTTTACCGTTTCGCAGAGCTTTGCGTAGTGCGACTACGCAAATTCTGCCCACACCTACTGGCAACAACTTGAACAGTGAACACCATTAAAACGGAAACTGCAAACATCAGCATAACAGAGACAAATGCGGAGCATCATGGAGGTAGCCAGAGCAAGTACAGGGGTCACACAATATGCAAACAGATGTGTCCGTGAGTTGCAGTGCACCGATGTTGGGGCACCTGGAGTGCCGAGCAGGGTATCAGGCTGATGATGGCATCCACCACAGGTGTGAGCAACTCCATTAGCCTGCCAGTCCGACTGTTTCGATTCTTGCAGTTGACGGTTGGAGGTGGCCCTGGCGGCGTGTGCCTCCTGCAGTGATGCGTCGTCCGGGCCGGTCAGGACTCTATTTGATGTGTGAGCCCTGGTGCAACGCAGTTGAGGCCGGAGGCAGTGGACACCGCAGGGCCACATACACATGGCGCTGATGACCCCAAGGCCATCGTCTCAGAGGCCATCCAATATCTCACAAGCCAGGGTCCCTGACTTGAGCTGTACAGAGTTAGTGGCCCTGAATGCACTGCGGCTGGCACAGGCACACTGCCACAGGACGGTGACTTGCGGTGCAGTGAGATGGGCCACTCAAGCTGAGCGGGTCCTCATCGATGTCCGAGGTGAATGTGGCAGAGAGTTACGGGGGACAGTGTAAGGTGTCCTCCAGGGCAAGATGCAGAGGATAGAAGCCGTCCGGAAGCAGCAAATGGAGGAGTGGAATGCTACTGCCTCGTTTTTGCCACCAAGTCAGTATCACCGACATGATGGTGACGACAACCTCCGGTCCATGGACTCAGTCGCCACCAAAGTTCAACCAGAAAGTGTCCATGGATCTCGGGGAACAGACTTAGTGACATAGGAGCTGAAAGGGTATGCAGTCTGCGATGAGGCCAGTACAATGATACCAAGTCTGCCAGAAACAAATCAAGACTGATTTCCAAATGTGTGACCTACTCGACTGCAGTGTAGGCCCGAGGCAGCGGTCAGCACGGGCCAAACGCGGTTCAGCAAGCTCCTCCTGGAACTCTAACACACGACATTGATATGGCATTTGGGTGTTACTTGTGGTTGATGGAGGTAAAAGCACCATAGCTGAGCTGGTGTTCAGTCAGCGATGATGACATGTCCTGCCTGGTACGGACTGGATTGGATTGGCGTGAGGCCCGCTGGACCACAGTGTAGCCTGACGGCGAAGTCATCAGGGGCCCACAGACACATGTGGTTGGGATGCCATGCACAGACTTGGTGTCACCACATCGAAGGGAGTACAGTGATGTGAACGCTGCATTAATGTGTGTACTCGGACAATGTATGATCAAGACTCAGTCCCATAAGTGTGACCTACTCACTCGCAGTGTAGGCCGAAGGCAGCGGTCAGCAGGGGCCCACAGCCTCGTGTCATTGTCTTGCGATGCAGAGAGTTAGTGACACTATGGCAGTTGTCGGTAGGGTTCGATCACCTCCGTAACGATGATCCTTTTTTCCTGCTGACTGACACGCATCATCCTCTAACACCTCTCCTTGCGTGCAATGATATGTACTCTGCCATTGACAAATCAAGACTCAGTCCCACATGTGCGACCGACTTGAGCGCAGCGTGGCCCGAGGGCAGTAGTCCGCTTGGGCCCACGGACACGTGTGGATGGAATGCTATGCACAGACTTGGTGTCACCACATCGAAGGGAGTATAGTGAGATTAAATCAGCCATAATTGATGTTCTCTGCCATAGTGTAATCAAGACTCAGTTCCAAATGTGTGACCTACTTGTCCGCTGTGTATGCCGGTAGAGTACGTCAACGAGAAGGGAGTACTGCGGGCCTGTGTCGCGGAGGCCGTGATGGTCTGAGGAGGCTGCCAGGTTTGCGGCACTTGGGCTTGGGCCCTCTTCGACACACGCCGGTGTCGGCAGGTGTGCATTGAGGCCTGGGTGCGCAGTGCCTGGCAGGACTGATACGGGGACCTGCTGCCTGGGATGCGGCAGGCGCACAGGATCGCAGGCAACACCGCTCATGGCGATGGCGTTTGCCTCATGGCGAGGTGAGGGGCACCACCCTGGCAGAAATATTGGGCATTCCGGAAGGGAACAACGCCCAGGGCCACGTGCATTTTATTCACACCCCTACACTGGCCTGGCCTACGCTGGGCCAGCCCTCTCCGCTCACACTTGCATGGGGGGAAGTAACAAGTTACATTTCCGGGATCTTCCCCACTGGCTGGAGTGACATGGTTGCGTCCACTGTCCACTACACTCCAAACACCAGCGGTGTATGTCGACATGGATATGTGTGTGGTCTGCATACTGCAGTCTGGCCATTGCATCCACGCCACACTTGGCATTGTGACAATCTCATTGATCAGTCACTTGCCTCCTTTGCACATGCCTGGTCCCCACCTCTTCCCACAATCTGCTATCGTGTGGCTGAGGTGCCATGCTGTTGATGGCCTATGTGCATGGCTAGCCCAGGAGGCCACAGTAAGTTGTGCTGTTGTGTCTGGTGGGTGGGCAGGTTGTTTTGCATGTTGTATGTGAGTTTGTGACGTGTGCATTCCCAGTGTTGTGAGTTGCATGATTGTGGAGTTGAGGTGTGTGGTGTGTTAATTTGGTACTTGCCAACGAGCAGTGCATTTCTGTAGGTGCCAGCCTGGAAGCGCTGGTTGATGATGGACTGTCGGAAGATGTAGGACTCATGCAGTCTGCCTGGGTGGTTGGCGTCGAGGTTGGTGTAGATTACCCGGTGGTCCACTATTGCCTGCAAATTGATAGAATACGTGTGCTTTCGGTAGCGGATATTGTGTGCAGTGTTGTCAGGGGGCACAAGTAGGACATGTGTGCAGTCAATTGCCCCCTGACACATGCGGGAATCCAGCTATGGTGTAGACGCCTTGCTTGGTCTCCAGCTGTTCCTGCGCAGTGTGGGTGGAGGATAGGTAGAGTGGTACCAAGCTGATGATGGCATCCAAGACAGTTGTGGGGAACTTGGATTGTGCTGGCTGTGAGACTCCTCCGACTCTGGCAGTTGTTGTTTCGAAGGTATGAGAGGCCAACAAATGCAGACCAACCAGCATCTTGGTCTGAGGTGGAATGTTGGTTGTCTGCTGTGTTGGTACCAAGCCGTACAAAAGGGGGTGGTGATGGACGGAGCATCAGAACCAATCAAACACTCACACCCAGTCAACAGATCTGGGTTTGATCCATCACCGTTCTTTTGCCCAACATTCCACCTCAGACCTAGATGCTGGTTGCTCTGCATTTGTTGGCCTCTGATACCTTCCAAACAACAACTGCCAGAGTCGGAGGAGTCTCACAGCCAGCACAATCCAAGTTCCCCACAACTGTCTTGGATGCCATCATCAGCTTGGTACCACCCTGTGAGTGTTTGATTGGTTCTGATGCTCCGTCCATCACCACCCCCTTTTGTACCGCTTTGTTCGCCATAAGTTGGCAGGGTATGCTCAGACGTGAGTCCCTAGCTCACTTTGCCACTGGATTCAAGCAAGCCTGGCTGAAGACGGCTGAAATGCCAGAAACCGGTCCTAGGAAGCTTGTTTCCGCTCCAGGGAAGGCATGGCTTGGCAGTTCGGGCTGGACTGTTCCCATGAGGCACAGGGTCAGACTGATTTGCATATGGCCATGACTGAACTGGGGTGGCAGAGTGGGCTAAAGAACGGTGATGGATCAAACCCGGATCTGTTGACTGGGTGTGAGTGTTTGATTGGTTCTGATGCTCCGTCCACCACCACCCCCTTTTGTACTGCTGTGTTGGTCTGGATGCGTGGGATGGTTGTCCTTTGGAGCCTGTGGTGGGCACTGACATTCCCTGGTGTTGGGTCTGTGAGGTTGGTGCGTTTTCATGAGGTCGCTGTCTTTGTCTGCGCTGCCTCAGTGTTTGTCCGGGAGGGGGGAGTCCGGGGGGGGGTCCTAGGGGTGGTTATCGAGGGTATAGTGGCCTTGTTGGGGGTCCAAGCTGCTTGATCAGTGGATCCATGGCATCTGTTGTTCTTCAGGTGTGGCTGTGGTCTGGGCTCACTTTTCTGGTGCGGGTTATAGTCCGACTTTGCACCAGGTCAGAGCAGGTGTTAATTTCCTGCTGCTAACGTGCCTTATCACCTGTTTTGTGGTATTATCGCAGATCAGGCTGGTTGTTTAAAATGTTGAGGTGTGGTGTTGTCGCGGCTTTTTGTTCGGGAACACCTACTCTGCATCTCATTAGCAATAGTTGCCCGGATCATCCGTGGCGATGTTTTTTGAGGATGCTATCGCCGGAAAACTGGTGGTAACGGCTGTTAGCACCAGCTTGTGAATGGGGTGGTATTTTTATCGCGACTTTGGCTGCGATAAAGTGCTGATAAGTCGGCAATAGCTCCTTGAGAATATGCCCCTTTGTGGTTTAATGTTTTAGTTGATTATCTCTTCAAGAAGAGAGAGTGACTGGTGGCAATAAACGAAAAGGTGTGAGGGCTTGAGAGGTGCTTTTGGAAGGAGAATCTGAGAATAAAGATTTTAATATTAGCAATATTGAAAGAAGTGACCGAGAGTCATGTCAAGCTACCTTCTGTCCCTCCTCGGAACTCTTTCATCCCCCACCTCAAGTCCTGTGAGGACATCGCTCTCTCTTTCACATTTAGTATTTGGGAATACGTTATGGAGAGTGTGGATGTAGGCGGCTGCCTGGGATCTCTTCTCATTTCTCAAATGGCTGGCAGGGGTGGTCTGGATGCAGTAGGGATTTGGGGTTTGAGACAAAGCTCTGGTATGCTCAAGTGCTGGGATTTTCCCCTCTGTTTTGAGATACAGTGGGAAATTGTGCACATAGACCCTTCATCCTCTCTCTCCTTTTCTTGGTCCTTAACCTACCTGATACACTAGACTTTGTGCATCATCCCTTTTAGTGGCTGGTTCAGAAATGTGAACACAAAACAAAAGGGGGGGTGGCTGGGAGCCAATAAAGGTCCAGTACCCAGGCTCTGAAGGCAATTGTAATGTCAACCACGAAAGTACTCTTCCTAAAGAAAGGTTAAAGAAAGAGCGAGATAGATGTCCGATATCGCAAAATGATAGCTCAATGAGCATGAGGGGGAATCCCTCAGATTATTTCTTTTTGCCCTCACACACCCCTAGTGATGTCATGCTTCATCATTGGGCATTGCTCCTCATCGGACCGGTGCTGCAATGCCCTATGGGCCACACGAAGGGTCACTTTGGTGGAGATCTTTTTTAAATTTTTTCCGTATGATGTAATGGATGATGTGCGAGGGTATAATGGGTGTATAGGGTGGTCAAAGGTGGTAAAAATAAAGAATAAAACTGTCTAGGAGATGCTAAAAAACTGTTTCAATGTGGAGGTTCTCCTGGCAGGATTTATGGGAGCAGTAGTAAAAATACCTGAAGTTAAAGAAAAGAGGTTATGAACGTTCACCCTATGCGAAAATCATCAATATCCCCATTTGTTGATGCAGAGGTCAGTGCACTGCTGCCGATTATGGCGGTGCGTGGAAAGCCCTCAATCCACCCTCCTCCACTCGCCAGGATAGAGGCGAGTGGAGGAGGTTAGGTTGCAGGCTTTCCACGCTCTGACCTCTGCATCGACTATTGCTGAATACCTACATCACATCATAGGTGTGGGGTAGGCTTATCACTCACCTTTGTTCTGACAAAGCACCGTGGATCCATTGGGGGCCAAAAAGGCACGCAACATGTTGACCTAATCACATTTTTTCGCACTTAGAGCTACTAGGTAACATTACACTAGCCAGTAGCTTTAACCATTTTTTTGTTCTTTTAATCCTGTCAAGAGAACCTCCACATTAAAAAAAGTTTTGGGACATCTCCTAGACAGTTTTATTCTTTATTGTTCCTACCTTTGACCACCCTACACACCCTTTACTTCCTGACACATAAGCCCTTCCATCATAAGGCAGAAAAAAAAGATCTCTCCCAATGTGACCATTCGTGAGGCCTGTCGGACATTGCAGCACTGGCCCGACAAGGAACAATGCCCAATGATGAAGCATGACATCCCCAGAGGCAAGAAGAAATAATCTGTAGGATTCCCCTCATGCTCATTGAGCATTCATTTTTGCAATCTCATCCATCTATCTCACTTTTTCTTTAACCTTTCCTTTCTTTAGGAACAGTACCTTCGTGGTTGACATCAGAAATGTGAAGACCAGATGGCCAGCGAGCCTGATGGTTCTGATTCAGAGATCTGTGAATGTTGTTATTGTAGCATTTCTGTACTCATTTCTTACCCTTGATGGGGCTCCAAAGTGCTTTATGTATGGGTAAGTAACTAATTAATTTGCTGTATATGCTTGGAAGCAGTACTTAATTTGTAAAATAAATAAGTGTTGGGGCCCAAGGTTTGTTCAGAAGCCTGCAGTCAGTGCTATCAAAAGTAGAGGTGCCAATACCCCTGCCTCTTTTTCTCGCTTTTCAGGTTCTTTTTCATCCCTGCTTGTTTCCTTGGACACAGTTTTTCAATTTTCCTCTTCCTTCTTATTGTCCCATTAAGTGCTGGTCCCCAAAAAAGAGTGCCTGCGGGAACCATCTGCAACTACTGGCTCAAATTAAGCACAGCTTGGAACAAGGTGTTTGTTGAGGAGTCACCCATGAGTGGAGTCTTCTGATGTCATGCATGAGGCCTGGAGATATGCTCCAGTTATGATGCAGCAACATCTGTCGCCACCTTAAATATGGAGCAGCATGCCAAAAGGGAGTGAGGGATAGTTTTGCATGCTGTGTATACAAACTATCTGCTTTGTAGTCTCTAATATTGTTGAATCAAGATTTAGAACAGCCAGGTTGTTAATGACTTTTTGAATTCGTGGTGGCTGCAGATGGTCATTGTCTTTTTAGGAGCTTTAGCCAGAGCTTGCACGTCTGAAGAGAGAAGGTACTTCTTTTAGTGCTTGCTTTTTCAAAGGGGAGAAAGATCAAGAGTGAAGTCATTTTGGAACTGAGGTTTCTGCTTTGCCAGTACGATTTGAGTTTCGACTGTGAGAAGATTGATTCTGCCTCATCGATTGGCTGGTCTGCAAAGGGCGTTGTAGAAGAATCTTCTTGCTAATAATAACCAGTGTATGGATTCGAAGAAGGTAGGAGTAATGTGTCCCACCAGCTCAAGTTTAGGAGGTGTTTAACTGCCACGGTCTAAATTAATTGCAGCATTCAATTTATTGTAAGCATGATATATAGTTCATTCTCCTTATCACAATAGCATTTGATGCTCCAAACCTGTGTGATAGGGCGAAGTAAAGGAAGATATGCCAGGGCATTCTCATTGTTAAGAAAGCACTCCTGTGTACTGTGTTAACCAGTTTCGAGTGAGAGTTTGGAGTGCTTGCTCACACCAGTGTTTTGAATCTTCTTTGACGTGGTGGTGGTAGTCCAGGTTCTGATGACTGTGCAGAGAGAGGGTTGTAATGCTACTGTGACCTTCACATGAGATTTTTATCATCTATTAGTTTACTGCCAGAAATGTAATCCCCTAGGCCAGAGGTCTGATTGTTTTTCAAGTTTTAAGATGATCTGAGTCTCATTGACATAGTTAAAGCAGGTGCAATTGAAGGAGTTGATTAGGACAGGGAGTGGTGACAGGAAAATATTAACGAGGACGAAGGAGTTATTGACTCCTGAGCATCACCAATATTAGATGTGAATGATGCTGAGCAGAAAGGTGTAAATGTGAGATATCACTTTTTTTTTTTTTAGTTCAGAAAAGTTTTATTAATAGAAACAGGGGTGTCAATACAAAGTTCACAATATTAAGTGCATATCACATAAGAGAAAGCACTTAAGAAAATTACTTCAATAAAATTGTATGAATCAGGCACAAAAGTCAAAATAAAAATAGTAAATGTTATATACAATCATGGAAAATAATGGGATACCAAATATTTGAAGAATTTTTAGAGGGTTCAAGGGGGTTTTGAGACTTCTTGTTGAGTTGGCTGCAAATGAAAAGATCGAAAGGCACTTATGTCAAGATACATTGTAACAGGTAGCCATAAATCCAGTTGTTTCGGTGCCATGTGTATAAGGTGTACAAAAGAGGTGTTCAACCTGTGATTATGACAAACATTGTACCAACATGCTCTATAAGAGATTTTAGAAAAGTCTTTCCAATTAGCTGTAATTTGCTGAAACGCGACTGCTAATAACAAATCAATCATTTTAAGATTAAGCATAACATTTTCCCAACAAGATCAGAGACTTCCTAAAAAAACATGAGTATAAGAGAAAAAAAGTTTAGTTCCAAAAATTGAATTGATTTGGGACCATACTTGTTTCCAGAAATTATGTACAGTAGGACAAGCAAATAACATATGAAATAAATCTGCATTTGGAGAGGAACATGTCCAACAAGCATCTGGTACTGTCCCGAATGTTGCTTAAATGGCTCGGTGTCAAAAAAAGGTCTGTTATAAACAAAAAACAGGGTCTGCGTTATATTAGCTGCTCTGGACAACTTGCGAATTTTAATCCATATGTTATTCCATAAGGACACTGGCCAGGATAATGCAAAGTCCCTTTCCCACGTCTCTTCTATTTTGGATTTCTGCCTAATAGTACCAGTACTATGTAGAAAACTGTCAGTGGTAGAAGCTTTGGGTGTAGTTTTTAAGGTGAGAAGTTGTGAAGCGGATGTAGGAACAGTGGAAGAAGTAGGTGTGGCAGACAACTGGGTGTATGTATCCATCACAGCCTTCTTAACCCCTTCAGTGCCCATGACGAGATAGTCTCGTCATGGAGCGCGGTTGCGCTGTGCCCATGACGAGACTATCTCGTCATGAATCCCGCCCGCTAATGAAACGCCCGGCACAGGGCGTGGAAAGGGCAGGGCACTGAAGAGGTTAAACAGAAGGTATTTGTGAGTGAATGAAGTAGGTAAACTGAATGATTGACTGAGTAAGGAGAAAGGCATAAAATCCGACTGTGAGAATAACTGATGTATCCAAATTAATCCTCTCTGACGCCACGTCTTCCAATAGAATGGTTTATTTCTAATAAGTAGGTTTTTGTTGGGCCAAATTGTAGAGTTAAGGAAGGAATCTACGGTGCTATGAGGAAAGGGGTAGAAGATAGCAGGAGTTTAGATGTTAGTTTGATTATGGGAGTGGATAAAGCTTGTGGTTTACGTGAAAAGGAAAGGTATTTATCAAGGGAAAAGGGGGACAGAAAAAGACGTTCAATTGTGGTCCATAAAGGACAATCATCCTTGGGATCATGCAACCAAAGGGAGGCTTGACGTAAAAGGAATGCTTTCTGATACGCCGGAAAATCGGGGGTAGTTAACTCCACCTTCTGTCTTGGGGCGTATTAATTTGAGTAGAGACATTCAAGATTTTTTGTTATTCCATAACAAAGAGTTAACTCAGTTTCAATCGTGGTCCAATAACTCTCCAGGCGGGAACAAGACCATACCATGTGGAAGAAGTCTGCCGGATCTACCCCACAGTGAGCACATGAGGCGTCCAGGCGGAGGCCTGCATGATATAAGCGGTCCGGAGTCAGATAAGCGGCGTGGAGGTAGTAAAGTTGGATGAGCCGCAGCCTAGCCTAGCGGAAGTGGTAAGCGATCTGGGTGCCATAAGGGCGTCCCTCCAGTCAGCATCATCCAGGGAACCCACCCAGGTCTCCCATCGCTGTTTTAGTCCACTCCAATCTACCGGGGTATTGTTGATCAGGGATTTATAGATGCAGGATATTCCCCCCTTCCCCAGACACCCCAACATCACCTGAGCCTCGGGCGGGCTATGGGCAGGCAATCCAGAGGGACATGGGCTTGGACCGCATGACGCAGCTGAAGATACTTATAAAATTGCGAAGACTGTAAAGAGAAGCGGGTCTGAAGCTCCTGGAAGGAACACATGTGGCTCCCCCGCCAGACATCACCCAAGCTGGAGATCCCAAGAAGATCCCACTGTCGAAATCCTTCGAGTCCCGCCACCTCCCGCAGCCAGGTCCCGTTCCAAAGTGGTGTGAGCAATGTCTTCGTTCCCGACCAGCGGGTATGCCGCAAGGCGGCGCACCACGCCAGAAAGGGGGCCCGCACAACATCTGGGAGCGACCGCAAAACCGTCGCCCCATATAGCATGTTCTGGATAGAGGAGAACCCGGTAAGTTGCACCTCGAGTCTATATGCCGGATCGTCCCACCCGGTCGAGAACCAGTCATGAATCACCAACAGCTGGGTGGCCAAATAATACAGATAAAGATCAGTCATGCTCAGGCCTCCGTCGTATGAAGGGACCCGGCAGCGATCTAAGGCCAACCGGGGCCTGCCGCCGCCCCAAAGAAATTTAGTCGCCATCTTATCCAGTTCCCGGAACCACGGGCGTGGGAAGGGGCACGGAGTATTTTGTAACATGAATAGGAACTTGGGGAGGATCATCATCTTATAGAGGGCGACCCTCCCCAACGGGTTCAACGGGAGCGACTGCCATCTAATCATATCTGATCTGGTCTTGTTGACCACAGGGGCCACGTTGAGGGCCCAACAGAGTTCCGGCAGGAGGGTGACCCAGATCTCCAGGTATTTAAATGAGAGCCTCCGGAGGGGAATGTCAGATTGCCAGTCGAAACACTCCCTCGACGGGTGCAGCGGGACCAGCACGGATTTCTTAGGGTTCAGATGAAGACCCAACGCTTGGCCAAACCGGCGGAGAATCCGGCGGACCCGGGGCCCCGAGATCGCCGGATCAGAAAGATAGAGAAGGACGTCGTCCGCGTATAGGGCAATTTTGTCAGGGATCATACCTGGCCAATCCCACCCGCGGAGAGTGGGATCCGACCGGATCAGCACAGCCAGGGGCTCCATGGCCAGAGCGAACAGGAGGGGCGAGAGCGGACAGCCCTGTCGCGTCCCCCGACCTATGGGAAACGGGTGGGATAGAGCCCCATTGACCAACACACGGGCACGTGGGCTCGCATACAGGACACCGACCATAGCGCGGACCATGGACCGAAGCCCATTCGCTCCAAGATATCACCCAAGTAGGCCCACCCCACTGAGTCGAAAGCTTTTTCAAAGTCGACCAGCAGAAGGGCCAGATAGGGGGAAAGGCGCCCTCGGTGTGCCAGGGCAAGGTGCAAGCGCCACAGGCAGTGTCTGGTCCCCCGGTCCGGCATAAATCCATCTTGGTCCGGGTGGACCAGGGAGGTAAGAGACGGGCGTAACCGCTGCATGAGAACCGTGGCATAGATCTTGAGCTCGGTATTAATAAGGGATATCGGCCGGTAGTCGGAGCAGGACTGTGATGGGGGTTGCGTCTTGGGAAGGACAACTATGGTAGCTGTGTCTGTTTCAGGCAGGAACGAGCCCCTCTCCACCACTTCTGCAAACAGGTCCCGAAGCCTCGGGCCAGGGTTTCACGATAGTGAGCATAGTATTCCTGTGGGAACCCATTTGGTCCCGGGGTCTTCCCGGGCGCCAGGCGGCTAATCGCCTCCTCAATTTCCTGCAGCGTAATGGGCAAGTCGAGGCTCTCACATACGTCCTGTCCCAGCCGCCCGAGCACCACCCCATTCGCCCCCAGCAACTCGGCGAGGGAGATCTCGGACGCCTGGGTTTGGTATAACTGGGAATAATAATCAGCAAAAGTTTGGGCCATTGCCACCGAGGCCATATGGGTCCCGCCTGCGGAATCTTTGATGGCAGGAATGATCCTGCCCGCTCGGGGGTAAGTGGCCAGCCGGTGGAGGAGTGTACCATTCTTATCTCCCCATCCGTAGACCCGAGCCACCGAGGAGCGCCACAGAGTCTTCGCCGCCTCCAGAGAGTGTAGGCGGATCTCTTCCCGTAGAAAGGCCAGGCGGCGCGCCCGCGTGGTGTCTCCCAACGCCCCCTGGTTTCGCTCTAGCTCCAAAGCTTGAGCTTCGCAAGCCGCGAGTTGCTGGGTTTGTCTACGTGTCTGCTGTTGCACATGCCCCTTTGCAGCCCCCCTAATAGTCACCTTGCCGGCCTCCGAAAGGATGGCAGAGGAGGAGACGGAGCCCGCATTGTGAGAATAATAATCAGCTATCTCGCCACCGACCACTTTCCGAAAAGCTTTGTCGTGAAGGAACCAAGCGTTCAGACGCCACATCGGGCGGCCAGAAAGGGGAGGTGGGCCAAGAGCAAGGAGTACCGGGGAGTGGTCCTAGAGGCCTCTCGGGAGGATGTGTGCATCCTGCACCCCCGCGCATTCGGTAGACGGAACGAAGATGAGATCGATCTGGGCGTGGGAGTGGTGCGCCGCCGACGTGTGGGTGTACTGGCGAGCCTGTGGGTGCCAAATCCTCCAGACATCACACAGGCCTTGTGATGCAGCCCAGTTCGACAGCTGCTTCGCGCGAGCGGCTCGGGCAAGGGAGATCGGTCCTGTCGAGTCCAGATGGGGCGCGTAAACAGCATTAAAGTCTCCTCCTAGAACGAGTGAGCCCACCGGAAGCGTCGGGAGGAGCCCGCGGTGTAAGAAAGGGCCGACGGTAAGAGGGATGGTGCCGCCTAAAGGGACAGACGAAGGGAAAGGACCTGCGGAGCAAGATAGCCACCCCCCGGGATACCCTCGCAAAACCTGAGTGCCACACCCTATCATAGACGTAACGGGTGAGAAAGGGACATTTATTGCCAAGAAGATGGGTCTCCTGGAGGAGGAGCACATCAATCTCCGCACGTTTTGCATATTTAAGGACCGCCATGCGTTTAAAGCGATCTAAAAGACCATTAACATTCCAACACAATACGCGCATGGCGGCCTTAGGAACGGGCGGGTCAGCCATGGTCATGGACAGAAGAAGGGGTCAATGGAGGTGCGGCTGCGCGAGCTCCCAGAGAGGAAGGACAGCGGGACAGCGAGCAGGAGAGCAGGTCAAAGGTTACATGATGCCTTGGAACAACAACAAAGAGGGAGTCACCCCCCACCAACAAAACCCTCCCTAGGAGGAATAAACAACCCCAAACCAACCCCAATCCCCCACCCTATACTTCGAAAACAGAAGCATCTGTCGCCCTAACGAAATGGAACAACCACCAAGCTAAAACGCTCGGGCTTGAGCACTAGTGGACCCCTGATACAGCAGAAAACAAGCCTGATTCACCTGCCCTGGCCGAGAGCAACAAACACAGTGGAGCACTCCGGCCCAGTCCCGAGTACCAGCAATCTGGCGGGGAGACCCCCCCCCTCCTCCCGACTAAACACAGACAGCAGAAGAATGTCAAATGGTAGGGCTGCGAGAAAGGTCCGAGGTGTCCATAGGCACGGCAGGCCGGGCCGTGGAATCCGCCAGCCGGGGTGACACGGCCCGCCGCCCGACAGACGCGAGACTGGCGGGTGCAGCCGAGGAGGCAGAAGAGGTCCTCGACCCCCAGCGCGGCCGCCCCTGGAGCGTGTGATGACCGCCTCTCCCGCTGTGCGCTCCCGGTGCAGCGTGCGGTGCCGCCGGCGGGGCATCGATGACCGGGGCATCCCCCGCCCCCCCGCCCGCCCACAGGTGATCCGTGTCCAGAGCGGTGCAGGGAGTGCTCTTCCGTTAACCAGGACCAGGCCGCTCATGGCGTGTCAAAAAATAGTGTCTTGTGCTGGAAGATGAGCCGAAGGCGGGCCGGGAACTGAAGCTGGTATTGAAGGCCCAGGGAGCGCATCTTCTGTTTCACCTCAGTATAGGATCGTCGCAGTTCCTGGACTTCTCGAGTGTAGTCCGGGAACACCATGATCGTGTGATTTTGGTATTTGAGGGTGTCCGTGCGCCGGGCCTCGCGAAGAATGGCATCCCTGTCCCGGAAATTAAGGATCTTGAGGATGAAGGGCCGGGGGGGCGCTCCGGGGGGCCTGGGGGCCAGGGAGCGATGGGCCCTCTCCACCACGAACGAGGCAGACAGGCTGTCCGCCGGCATCCAGGATTTGAACCAGCGCTCCATAAAGTCATCCGCACGGCCCGATTCGACCCCCTCTGGGAATCCCACCAGGTGCAGGTTACTGCGCCGTGCTCGGTTTTCTGCATCTTCGACCCGGTGGTGTAGTTCCTTGGAGTGGGTGGTCAGTTCTCGGACTTGGTCCTGCAGGTGACTGATATCATCCTCAGCGGTGGATATTCTGGATTCGGCTTCCGAGATGCGGGCGGTAGCCTTCCGCAAGTCCTGCCGGAGAAGAGCGACATCTACCTTGACCTCTCCCACCATGCCCTCCAGGGAGGCGCGAGACGAATTTATGGAATGCAGGATCGCAGCAAGGTCTGTGGCGGGGTCCAGGGCGGCTCGCCGGTAGGGCCTGACCCCCTCTCGGAGGTTGTGAATTGCTCCATCCTGGTTTGGGTGGCCACAGGCGTCTGCTTGGCTGTCTTGTCTTTACCCATGGTGAGGACACCCTGGGCGTGGAGGTCGGCGAGGCCGGACAACGGGCGGGGGATGCACCTCTAGGACGTCCACGGATGCCGACGAGGCGAAGTGTAGGCAGAAGGAGGCACGGTCCGGGCACCCCGCGTAGGGAAAAGGCCAGGCACCGCCAGACCCACAGTTCGATCCCCGGCGAGCCTCCCAGCAGGACAGCCGGTCACCTCCTGGAGCTCGTCGCCACGGCAGCGCCCGCAATCTTCCACGGGCAAGGCGAGGCTCCGCAACTCAGTTCAGGGCCCCGGGCCGATACAACACCCACCGACTCCCTCGCAGGCGACAGGCCTCCAAGGCACCGACGAATGCGTGTCCGCGCGCAAATGACCCCTCTCAGGGAGCCTCTCACCAGCACGGTCATCGTCCAACTCCAAAGGGGGGCGTCGACACAGTTCGGACCTCTCCCCCAGGGGTCCCGAGCACTGCGCCCCCAGCAAGGCCAACCTCGGAGCAGTGGGAGGGAGGGGGGGAGGCCACACACCCCCTGACTGCCGGTCCGCGGCCCGAACCCAGAAGGGGACCCCATGTTGCCCGGATCACCCCAGGTAGCCTCAGCAAGACGGGTCCAGCGCCAGCACCGCAGACCGGAGGAGGAGTGGGGGGGGACCCGGCCCCCGGACGCCGACACCCGGCCCGATGGGGGGTCTCCCCACCGCACCCGGCCCCCACAGCAGCTCCGGCAGGCTCCGGCGATGTCTCCCCTGCAGCCGCACTCACCACCTGCTCCACCGTACCATCCTGCCTCCGGGGGTCAGCCGCACGTCTCCTGGGCCCCCACGGGCTGCCACCAGACGGGAGCCCTGCTTCTCCGTCCGTGTCGGGGCCCGCGGTGGCCGCGCGTCCGTCTTCTCCCTTCCGCCGGCAGGATCGGGCCAACACCCCTCGTGGGCGCCGCGGGCTCAGGTTGTAGCCTGCCCGCGCCGCAGCTCCAAGGACGCTGCCGTCCACCGACGGTCCGGTTCCGAGGCTTCTAGACAGGCCCCGCAGGGACAACGGCACTCCAGGTCCGGGCCCGGGACAGCTCCGCACGTCGCAGCGCCCGGAGCGGGCCGGCCAGGGCAGTCCAGAGCGGAGCCAGAAGGACTTGTGGGGTCCGGCGCCGGGAGCCTCACTGAAAGGCGGCCATGCCGGTCAGGCGCCACCTAGCGCTCAGGCCTATAATTTTTACAGTGTTTAGAGTCTTTACCTTCTTTTGGTATAAGGCATATATGTGCTTCTGAGAAGGAACCCGAGGAACCGCCTAATGTATTAAAAGAATCTATGAGGGAGTGCAATTTGGGCAATACAAGTTTAGAAAAATGAAGATAAAATTTGATTGTAAAACCATCAGGTCCTGGTGCTTTGTTCTTTTTAAGGTGTTGGAGGGCTTTGAACAATTCTAACTGTGTTAAGTCTAATTCCAGGGAAGAAAGGTCTGGAGGAGAATGTTGGGGTTTTTGGATACTAGAGAAAAAGTGCAATAGGAGGTGATCAGTAGGTTGTGTTTCAGAAGCATATAATGTGTTGTAAAAAAGAGAAAATTCATTCAAAATATCAGCATCCTTGTATTTTAAATCTGAGTTTGTATCATAAATAGATTCAATATTTAGTTTATTCTGTCTAACTTTTAAGTAATTGGCCAGAATTTTCCCAGCTTTATTTTTAACCCCATAACATTTTGCGCTAGATTTTAACAAATATAAAGAGGCATCTTCTGTGGATTTCTTGTTAGATTGCATCTTGGCATTAATGAGGGCTGTTAAACAGTCTTTCGAATGCAAGGTGTAGTTAGAGTGCTCCAGTCTCTTAATATCTTGAAGGAGATCCTTAGTCAATTTACGGGCATTTTTTCATTTTTTTGCAACAAATCCAATGAGAAATCTCTAGCAGAGGCTTTGAATGTGTCCCATAAAGTGGAAAAGGGCATGGATTGAGTTTGATTCATCTCAAAGAACTCATCAAAAAAGGTAGTAAAAGAAGCAGTAAACTTTTGATCTAAAAGAAGAGCATTATTAAAATGTCGTCTTCTAGGACCTGTAACTTTAGGTAAGATGTCAATGCTCATTGAGACAGGGACCTGATCTGACAATAAAATGGGACCAATCTCTGCATTAGTAAGAGTTTGCGCAACATTATGAGAGACAAATATATAATCAATCCTTGATTGAGAATGATGAGATGGAGAGTAAAAAGTAAATTCTCTAGTGGTCGGATTGCAAAGACGCCAGGCGTCAAGGAGTTTGTGCTGTGTGATAGGTTGAACAAAAGACTTATGGGGTTTTTTAGGAACTTAGGTGACTTTAGAGTTCCTATCGATGAATGGATCGAAAGTCTGATTGCAATCACCCGCTAGGATGAAGTTATCGTCTATATAATGAGTGATTTGATTGGCCAACGTGGGCCAAAAGGAGGGTACGTCACATGTAGGGGCATAAACATTTAAAAAAGAGACTGGAACACCCTTTAGAGACAGCTTAATGTTTAACCATCTACCATTAGTATCCGATTCTTGAGCCAGAAATGAGTACAAGAGGGATTTACGACACAGTATCATTACTCCGTTACGTTTGCCATCTCCTGGGGAAAAGAAAACTTCACCTACCCAACCTATTTTTAGTTTTAATGATTCAGTATCCGAAAGGTGAGTTTCTTGCAGGAATGCGATATCAGCATCTAATTTGGCTAGGTGAGACAGGATTCTTTGTTTCTTAATGGGGGAATTCAAACCCTTAACGTTCCAAGTAATACATTTTAATGACATAAGTTATTAGAAGTAAATTGATCTAGAAATATGAAATAAAAACCCAATTCAATATAACAATGGTGAAAAATGTGAGGTAAGAAGAGAAGAGAAGTAGTAATAAAATCAATGTCACAATAAAGAAAAGTGTGGAAATTAGATAAAATAACAAAGTAAAAGAGACCATAGGAGAGTAGGAAGAGAACGACACCCAGAGAAAAAATAAGAAGAGTGTTTAGGGGAGGGAATAGGACACCATTTAGGAACAAAAATAGGATGAAAATACAAAAAGAAAACATACCTACATAAAGAAAGGTCAGGGGAACACATGCAGGAAAAACACGAGGAGGAGGGTGGAACCACATGAAGTAGACAACACATCCAGGGTCAGCCAAACGGCAGCATTTTTTTTTTTACATAACTTTCAGCCATTTGCAACATAGCTAAAAAACACTAGCAAACCCAGTAAATCGCACATAGGCAAGCCCTAATGGCTTTGCCAATGTTTGTTTTTAGGATGGGTTTAATGCAAGGCTACTGGAATTGTGCAGTTCTGCAGCTGCTCCGTTTTCTGTACAGTTGTGGATTTCATGCACTGGCCACTTAAGCCATTGTCTTCTGCATAATTTGTAGATTTTTTAAAGGAAGGTTTCTGGCCAGGAAACATCAAAGGTTGCTGGAGCTCTGCCATTTGTGCTTCTGTGCGGTGGCAGACCTTTCTTTTACAGTGGCAGGTCACCTTTTAGTTGCTGGTTGATGTGTTTAGGTGATAAGGTGACACCGGTGAGGAGAATCCTTTGCCTATTCAGTTTTTACATGTATAGGCAAGCATGGGCAAAGCCAATAGGTCTCACCTATGGAAGAGATATTGGCTTTGCCAATGTGTTTGAACCATGTTGTACACCACTGTAGCTGCTGTTCAGCATGGCTAAAGGTTAGTGGCATAGAGGAAAATCGTGTGGGTTGGAGTTTCTTACAGTGGAATGGCGTTGAGAGTTGTGGAGTGGTGTAGAGCAGAGTGTAGGGTTGTGGAGTGTCATAGAGTGTAGTGCTGTGGAGTACAGTGTAGTATTGTGGATTGGAGTGTCATAGAGTGGAGTGCCATAAAGTGGAGTAGAGTGGAGTGCTATAGAGTTGAGTGGAGAGGTGTAGAGTGTCGCAGACTGGAGAAACTCCATTTCACCACACATATTACCTCTTGCCAGTATCCAATCTAACACAAACACTTATAACTCTTGTACAACCCCTCTCACACACCACTTACAGTCTTGTCCAACACACATTACATCACCACCCTTTTTACCATTCAACTCCCACACGCTAACAGCACTTTTCATCAAAATCCTTCACAGAAACCCACTACATCAACATCTTATCTCACTACTCCACAAAAAGAACGCATACCACACACCAGCACATCAAAATCTCTCACACACACAGTTTCATACTAAATTCAACAAAACAAAATTAAAACCAAACACCCCCTCCCACCATCATGACTACACAACACATACATATCCTAAACCATCTTTACTCTAACATTTCCTATCTTCACCATCACCTACCACAAAAACCCCAACACAGCAATTCTTATTCCCCCTTTTTCTCATCCATAGCATAATTTAGAGCCTTAAAACATAAACCACATATTGCACCACCACCCCTAACCCATACACCTTCCACCCTAAAAAGATGCAAACAAAATAAAGAATGCGCCACTCTTCACAACTTTGCATCTCCTTGTCTATTACACAACAAAACGACTCTACAGAATCAACACAGCTAATCAATTCCCTCTCAACAACCATCTCCACCACCTGCACACGCAGGCCCAACAAATCCCTTCTAAGCATGCTGCACGAGGTTTACAAAATAGACAAATAACACTCTTGCTGTCCTCAAACACTTAATGCCCGCACAAATAACACACCTGCTACAAGTTCAAAGAATACTACTCACTTTTCTAAAAAATCAAAGCCACACCTTCACCAAAACACAATCTCTAGACTACCTACTAACAAGTGCTCTAAACCTCTCTAAAAGCAAGTGCCACATCTATGACCTACTCACTGACACACAACCCGACTTACTCTTCATAATGAAATCATGGTTGGGAGATGAAATGGCTCCAGTTTTGCTTGAAGCCGTTCCTCCAGGATATCAAACTGTCAATCAAAATCATATAGGCAAAACTAGCTGTTATATTCAAGGAAACAATAAATCTCACCAAAGCTGGAGACAATTCCATACAAGATTATGAGGCCCTTGCCACTGTTCATTGAAGATAACTTCATACTTTCCAACTCCCAAACAGGAATCCATCTAGGAAGAGGCATAGAATCTACCCTCATCCCCATCTGGGGTAACCTTAAAAACACAGTATACTGGAACTGAGTCGCTGCACTACTTTTCTTGGACCTCTCAGCTTCTTTTGACACAGTTGACCATAATACTTTAATCGAAAGACTCTACAAACTGGGTCACATCCTACCTTCAAAACAGAACAAATGTCATCCATACTCCGCCTTTCTCATCTCAATCGTACTTCACAACTGCAGGGGTCCCTCAAGGCACTAGCAATTCAACCATGCTTTTCAACATCTACATGAAGTCATTACCGGCAATGTTCAATGAATTTTCAGCTCACATGCTACAACCATGCAGATGACACACAAATACTTCTTAAACAGGAAAGCCTCGAAGACCCTGGGACATCAAAAATCTTCAGTTGCCTCACAGCCGTTGATTAGTGGATGACATCTCAAACTGAATGCTTCCAAAACTGAAGAATTCACTTGTGGAAATTAGAAAAATTATGAGCCACTCTGCACCAGGCCTGACGATCTGGGGCCACATCCTAAAGCATCAAAGGAAGTAAGAAACAATGGAATTACAATGGACTCCCAGCTATCAAGGAATGCCCAAGTGGAAACATTTGCAAGATCAAGCTTCATTACTATGAAACCTCCAAGACACATCTTACCCCACCTAGAATTTCCACACAAGTTTCAGGCTACTATCTCTCTTGTTCTGTCTAAACTTGATAACGCCAGTGACCTCTACCATGGATAATCTTTATCAACTATGGAAAGCCTTTCATCTGCCCTGCCTTGAGGGCCCTATATTGGTTACAGGTTGCTGTAAATTTTACCTTCAAACTGCTGTGTAATACCTTCAAAGCAATACATCGAACAGGGCCACTTTTCATCAGGAATAAAATCACCAAATACATACTGCTAAGGAACCTCCAGTCCAGATTGGCACTGTGTCTCAAAACCCCAGCATACAAGAATAAAACATGGGTGGGACATCTTTCACTGTTCAAGCAGCCAAACTATGGAATTCCTTACCCCCCAAACATAGGATCCATGGATAAATATCCCAGCTTCAGAAGACTACTCAAGAGTTGGTTCTTTCCTACATAACCAACATACTCAAAAACATATGTACAGCATTTGCGCGTGTATGTAAACATTTATAATTTGATTATATGTATGCATTTAGATATGTGCATTGATTTGTACAACTATAAAACATGCCTATATAGGTCATGCCATAATTTCCATATAAGTTATTTGATTGGATGCTTATGGATCTATGTTTTAATTTATTTGATCTATTACAATATGTAAATATGATCATAACAATTGTATCTATAAGCACATCACCATAGAATTATTGAGGAAAATATAAAACTAAAATAAATTCAAAAATATATATATTAAAAAAATACACAAATAATTTAGTTTCATGTACAACAGCACTTGAAAGTGTGAGTTTCTAACTATCTATTCACTTATGCTCATGTGGGACAATACAAATTTATATATCGATATATTATTTTCCTTATACATGTATACCCTTTCTCGGTAGTTATCTATCGATATATTTATTGTTTGTACTTCTACTGTAGAAAAATAATAAAAAATGCCTTTGACTTGCTTCAATGCAGTACTCTATTTCTCATCCTATGTCTCTCTCAATATATCCTCTACCTTCAATATTTGACTCATGCCAGTCATCATTCTACTACTATTATCTCCGAAATAACGCTTTCTAGACTCTTCCCTCCTTGGCTCAACCCAAACCTAATTTTACTACTATGAGCTTTCAAATAACGCTTTTTAGACTTGTCTCTCATGTATCCCTCCTTTGACTCATCCTAAAACACATGGTACGACTATGATCTCTCCAATCCATTTATAGACTCTTCCCTCCTCTGTCCCTCCTTTGATTCATACCAAACCTCATCTTACTACTATGATCTCCCAAATAACACTTTCTAGACTCTTCCTTCCTCTATCCCTCCATTATCCTATTCAATCAAACTAACAGAATCACATGTTCACCACTCAAATTACCACTTATATCTCCTTATATTAATCCACCACTAATCCTTTTTGGGTTCCGGAGTGGTGTGCTGCTGGCCGAAAAAGCGCTGAAACGCCTCATCAGAGGCAGTAGCGCTATATAAATACAATTTAAATTACACAGTTACAATTTCCATTCTCTAACTTTCATGTGATCAGCTGGGGCTGTATTAGACAAGGTGCCCCGGGGGTGCAACAGCTTTGCGCGCCCGCAGGGCACTTTGGTATTACAGAAGGGGCTGCAGACACTTGTGCGGCCCCTTCTGTAATACTGAAAGTAATGGCGCACATACAACACTAGCGCTTTCTCCAGAGGGTGTTCCCTCACTTGTAAGGGGGCATGGCCCCATGCAAATGAGCAAATCCCTTGGCCTCTGCGGCTGCGCCATAATATAGAAGCAGGAGCTGAGGCAAAGACGTTTTCAGGGGGCGCATTGACAGTGCGCCACCTCAAAGGTGGCGCGCTGTCAGAGCGTCCATGATGGCAGTTCTCTAGAGGGGGTAAAGTGGGTTCTATTGACCCCCCCCAGACATCCCCTTGCAGGTGGGTGCCGTCACTCACCATAACCGCCTGCAAGGTGATCTATAATCCCCCTTAAAAGTGCAGGCGGGTTGCCGCCTGCACAGAGAAACCAGAGCGGCTGCTTCAAAACCACTTTTTACCTGAATGAAGACTTTGCAGCTGCCCTGGGGGCAGCGCATTCTACGTAATAGGGCACAGGTTCCCTGTTTACGCCAGGCATTCCTGTTTTAATTATACATAATAGGGCCCCAAAGGATTCTGGATGACGTACTCTTGTGTTGATTTCATTGAAATAACTGGACAAATATATTCCTGAAAATTATCATTTGTATGTGGAAAGGTTTGAACTGGAGACATGGCACGCAAAGATATGGAGTAAAGTGGTCACTCTAATCAAAAAATGGAATTCAATACAAGTCTTCACGTGTGACCTTTTGCTATCACCTATTCATTGTGCAAATATTTGTTAGAGCAAGGGAAAGTAGTTCATTTTGCACTTGGAAATTTTTATTTTTAATTATTTACTACGCAATAACTTTTACAACGCAGGGCTTTACACCGCAAAAATGTTACAACGCATTCCTCAAATTAACACCCCTCTGGAGTTAGATTCAGTGGCGGCTGGTGACTTTTGAAAGTGGTGAGGCGTAAAAGTTAGTGATGAGTGGGATTCTCCCCCTGAGAAAAGAATGGGTAAATTATGCATTTTCACGCATATTTGAGAAAGCAAGAAGGTTAATTAAGCAATTATGAAAGTGTGATTATGACATCAATAATGCTCACTAACATTACTGCAAATAATCTGTGATGCCCTGCCATTTCTCATACGTGAAATCCTGTTTTGATCTAAAAGAACACTTTTTTATGGTTTTTACATGAAACAAACACAACATTTCTCTGCAACATATCTAGAATAGACTCTCACACATCACCTACATTAAAAATAAATTAAAGGAAAACGTATTTAAATCAATTTGTTTAAGAAGAATTCAATGTCACCAGGGCAAGAATCTCTGCAGAAAAGAGCTGGCTCTATAAGGAGGCCCCTGAAATTCTGGGGTGCTGGGCCAGAGCTGAGCCCACTTTGTTCATGCCTTAAAACGTCTCTGAGTCCAGGCCCTGTGATTTTGTTTGTCCGGACAATTGCATTTGGAAGCCCGAGCTTTCATCAAACCACTTTATATACGCTGCAAGCCATTTGTTAGGCCATAAACGAACACTGCACACATGCATTAATATGTGTCGTCATCACACTCACAGAGCTGAAGTGGGACAGCCACAGAAGAGAATCCTAAGCATGGGAGCTACAGTTCGTGTCGTTTTCAGAGTGTAACACAGTAATAGCATTACCAATGGCCTGTGTTCTCAGGCATTAATTATTAATCAACACATAATTAGCCTTAATGACGTCCATTCTGAGTTCATGTGCTTGAAGGTGGCATATAATCTGTACGGATGGGATTTGTTTGCGCACTTTACCGGCCCTTGACGTGTGAAGCACGGCAGGACTTCACCAGGCACCTGCACAATGCATAGATTGAAAAAAGGCCGTTCGATCGTAGTACAGTTTACCAGTTTGTGACATTTTTTTGGCAGCTGTGTTACAGATAATTTAACAAAAGTAAGCACTAATTTGAATGAATGCAAAACGTTTGTTCAATTTTCTCAGTTGCACACAACTTCATGAAAAGCAGATTATTTCATTAAAAAAAATTAATGTGTACATTTGTGCTATTGGGAAGGTGGGCATGTGACCAAACAGATGACCCGGAGTCAGCGTAGTACACAGGAACTGCCAGTTGTGTGTGCCTGGAAGACAGGAGGAACGGGAACTGTGTTCATTTACAGGGGGTGGGTAGCGGAGTAGTGTGAAGGAACAGGGGACTATGTAGGTGTTGTTGTACAGCTTCGGCTTATAGCACAGAAGGTGAGAGCACAGATATGTGTGAGGCCGCATGTCCCTTTCTGACAACTAACAAAGGCCATTTGTGCATTCTTAGCTGTGTGTTCCAGGCAGGTTGAAAGTGCTCTGCAGGAGAACAGGTAAGTGTGTGGGGGTGTTTGTTGAGTGAGCAGCAGGCATTGTAATGTAGGGACCGGGAGCAGGGAAGGACAATGTGGAAGAAACACTAAGGGAAAACATGGCGAGAACTGGCACTGAAAGGGCAATTTTTTCATGTAATTCCACGAAAACATGGAAAACCCGGTAACCCCCCAGGAAACACTGAGGCCTCCTCTATCAGTAATTCCTGGGGATGCGAAACCTTTAACTTTCCAATCGCCGTGAGGGGAACGGCTGCTTACCTCCATTTGCCGCCTGCATTGCATTTTCATTTGCCTGCCGTGAGGGGAACGGCATTGAAACTTCCGCAATTCCGCTGGCCCGGACTCCAAATCCCAGACGCCATCAGAGGGCGCAGGAAGCCCTCATAAGCTGCGAGCGCCTCCCGCAGCCTGGGACGCGTGCGGGCTCGCCCGGGCCAAGGGCGGGCCCGTCCTTGCCCGTCACTGACAGGAACAGGCAGGGCTGGGCCACCCCCTCAACGCTGACATTCAGCTTGTGCTTATAAGGTACTGTTGTGCTCTCTAGCTCCTAGGGCCAATGTAACTGTGTACTACCTGTGTCGTATTGATACTGGGTCTTCCCTCCTGACGATAGAGCAGGATATTGTGTAGCTCGCTTTGTATCCCTGTTTCCCTGCATCTTTGCTATCGCCTGGTGTGCTTTCTACGAGATGACAGGGAAAGGGAAGCGCACAGGAGGGGGAGGGACAGTATCTGGTACCTTGGACCAATTCATAACCAGAGCCGTTTCGGTTTTAGACCACGAAATTGCTATTACTGAGAGGCGTCTTTCTACTGAACCTATGTATGCTAGACGCTCATCTATTGGGTCACTGGCATTAGTAAAATCCCCTATTAGGTTTAGTAGGGCAGGGTACTAGTGATTTGGCTCAGCAGGGGGACGTTGTGGGTAGCCCTATTGCTATACAGGACAGTGGTAAGATCATGGAGGCCCTCGGTGAAGTTGTCTCTATAACTGACGGTTCTCCAAAGCCTGATGCAGCCTAGCCCCAGACAAGGGCCAGTAAAAAAGTTATAAGATCTTCCAACTTGAAGAGGAAAAGAGACGGGGTTGCTCAAGGGGGGGAGGCAGTCCAAAATTCCCAATGTTTCGAAAAATGTATCCAGCATGTTGGGTGATATACCGGTTGATGATCGTTTGTTTCTGGGCGAGACAAACAAACGCCCCTTTGACCAGTACCAAATAGGAGAAGTGATCCCCCAAATAGAGCAAGTGGTGCGATCATTAATACTCCCCCTTTTAGGAAGGGTAAAACTGGTTAATGAAAGGGTCGAACGCCTTGAACAAACGATCCTTGATAATTTTTGCTCATTAAAAAACGTGATCAAACTAGCCACCAAAGACAGAGCAAAGCCTAACCCCATGCCCTCTGGTGCACCCATCATTCCTATATCTATCCCTTCTGTTGATCCTGTTGTGATAACCAAGGTGATTTCAGGAACTGTCCCTCACAAGGCTCCGGTCAATGATAATTACAACAATCTAGGGGCAGTTCAGAAAAGCAACGATTCTGGGGGCAACATTAACACTAACAACGTAAGTAAGGGTGTGAGTAAAGGCGAAAACCAAGAGACTAGTGACAAATCTATTAAATCTCCTATGGCTCACATCCATCTCCCACCGGACTCCATTCCTTATGTTGTCGTATTGACTGGTGTCCCCGAACTAAAAGGTGGTAAACCCGAATCTTACCAAGAACTAAAAAACAAAGTAACATTCTGGTTAGAACAGACCCATCCCTAATTACATGAATGGGAAGATCCTCTTTGCCAGAAGGGTTAGCTGGGTGGGACCTAGATTAAAAGACGTCCCGGGTGACTCCATCATCGTTAATTTTGAAGACAGGCGCATAGTGCACTTCATCTGTGATCATCCATCCCTTGGGGACTGGTCGGGGATTGGGGTGCACGACCTAAGGTATTTCTATAACCCAGCACCTAATCCAGCTGGAAGTACTAGACAGGATTGGGTAAGAAGTGGAACAAAACCTGGGTTTATCATTCCCCCCTTTGATTACTACAATGGTATGTGTAATTCAGTAGATCTGGCCTGACCGGTGACAGAGGGGTCGATCCTAATAGTGTCTAGTAATGGAATTACCGCTGGAGATGCGCCCATGGGTGGAGTAGATGTAGTCCATTATGTATCTCCCAGGACGCCTAACTTAAAAGGGGCACAAAACTTAAGTCCGGGCAGGGAGTACCTGAGGGAATATGAAACTAGTCCTGATATTTCCCTAAAAGGTTCGGATCGGGAGCGGGTTCAATGATTTCTTGGAATGTTGCTGGCCTGAAGGCAAAAATGGATTCTCCTGAATGGGTCGAATTCATTGGTAGTTTTGATGTATGAATTTTTCAGGAGACTTGGTCCTGCGAGCCCCAGCTTATGCAGGGATATCTGAATTTCTATGATCCAGCAATCAAGGGACCCAAAGGGCACCCTATAGGTGGCCTGACAATTTGGGTCCGTCAAGATTTTTTTCTGACGGTTATCGAAGTACCAACTGGGTCCCTTGATATCCAACTAGTTAGGCTATCATTGGGCCCCCTGGGTGATTTGGACATTTATAACCTGTATATGAGAGGGACCAATGGGTCTGGATCACGGGTCCTGGTTAGTTTGGATTCCCTTATAGACCAGCACTCGAGTGAGAGGGGAGTGCTTGTCGCTGGGGACTTGAATGTTACTTTTGAACCTCTCCTGGATCCAGACCTTGGGTGGGGTGTTGATTCTTAGGAAGACCAATTTTGGGGAAAACCTGAGCTTGACCTCAAACCAATTAAAAGGTGGACTGAGGCCGTAGTCCAGGTCACTGCTCTTTGTTACAAGCAAGGACTGAAGGCGTTGAATGGTAGGACGCCAGGTGATAAATCAGGGGCCAATACATTTCACAATGGTCGTCATTCAAGTAGGATTGATTATGTCCTTTGTAGTTTGAAGCTATGGCGATCCATAAAGGACATGGTGGTCGAATGAAGAGTTGAGAGCGACCACAATCCTATTTGCGTAACTCACTGGTGGTGGAAGAGTAGCCATTCAGCAGTTGAGGTGATGGAACCTAAGCCACCTGAAGTTGTCCCCTCAAATGACATGCGCAGACTTAAGTGGCGCGAGGTCAAGATCAACGACAAGGCCATTGCTGATATTGATAATAAATTAGCTAGTGCTACACTGGATCTTGAGGGTGCCTCGGCAATCAAGACAGGTAGTGCTCTAGTTACTGGATTCCATGAAACATTGTTTGAGGGAATAAGTTTATACTTTATGAAACCAGTAAGAAAATCCAATAAGGCCCTACCCAAGCGGCTACAATGGTATGATGGTGATTGTAGGAGATCCAGGGCTGATCTGGCTGCAGCCCTTTTTAGTGGACATAATGATCGTGTCCGAAAGGCCAGACAAATATATACAAAATCTGTAAGACAGGCCAAAAAGAATTGGGACGAGCTCCACTTGCTTGATTTGAAGGGAATGTGCAATGCTAGGGACACCCGACTATTTTGGAACATTATTAAGTGGGATAGAGGAGGGCTGCCTGATAGACCCTCAAACCATGTCTCTCAAGAGGAATGGTTAAAATATTTAAAACCACTATATGCTTGCAATCCTAAATTCAATTTCATTTGGGCTACAACCTATGTTTTTTATTCCCCAGGCCCTTTCAGCAGGAAAGATGCTCTAATGGCCCTGGGATCTGTTGCAAGCGGGCGCACTCCGGGACCAGATGGGGTTCCACCTGACGTCTTTCTCCACAATAAAGTTTGTTGGAGCAAGTACATTACTTTATTGGCAAATGCTGTGGCTGAAGGTGTGCCAGTCCCTAAGTCATGGGTGGGGGGGCAGTTATAATCCCCATGTTCAAGAAGGGAGACAAGGCACTCCCAGGTAACTCCATCCAGAAAGTTATAGGGAGGATGGTTTTGAACCAGATATTGGAGTGGATTGAAGACAACAAGATTCTGTCCCCCTTTCAAGCGTGTTTCCGTAAGCTAACCAGTACAGTGGACCAGGTTTTTCGTTTTGTCCAGCTCCACTGGAAGGTAGTTACTGTGGGAAAAGGCAGCCTCTATGCCGCTTTCGTGTATTTGAGAGCTGCCTTCGATCTTGTGCCTCGCCTACGGTTGTGGGCAGTACTAGAAAAACTAGGTCTCCCCATAGAAATTTTGACCCTGGTAATGAGGTTACACAAGTCTAATTTTGCTAGGATCCAGTGGGGTGGGCCTGGTGATGTCACTCCTGAGTTTTCGGTAGAGCGTGGTGTGCGCCAAGGTTGCACCATGGCACCCACGCTCTTTTCACTGTATATTAACGGGATAGTTGACCATATGCTCTGTGCTAGCACTGACGCTCCAAGGTTGGCTGGAGTCACGATCCCAATACTGATGTTTGCGGATGACACGCTTATTGTATCCAAAACCCCGAGTGGCTTGCAAAGAGCTTTGCTTGTGTTTGACGATTTTTGTCTTGGCCATGGTCTAGAGGTAAATGTGGCTAAAACGAAATTCATGGTTTTTAATCCACATCCAAGTTATGGAGGGAAAAAGCTATTTATGAATGGACAACCATTAGAGATGGTTAACAACTTTATGTACCTAAGCATTCACATAGCAAATGATAATAAATGGAGTAAGCACATAGAGATGGCCGCCCTGAAACTTAGGCAACTATTGGGAGCCCTAAGCAGGGAGCACAAAAAATCTTTTACAAAACCAATAAATCCTGTGCTCAAAGTTTATAAGTTCTGCGCTTTACGGGGCAGAGCTATGGGGGTTCGACCAGCTGGCTTCTTTAACCAGAGTTGAAAATAGATTTTTTCTAAATATAACCGGCCTTCCCCAGAACACTCCTTTGGTACCTGTAAGATATGAATTAGGTAGGAAGGCCATTTCGGATATAGCAAAACTTCGGCCGGTTTTATACTGGCGCAGACTTTGGACCACTCCTGAGCTTTCCCATTATGCTAAAGGTCTCATGGACATCATTAAATTAGATGTGTTTCACAAGATCGGATGGCTGAAGAACCTTCATGAGACCCTGAATGATATGGGTATGGAGGGGTTATGGAGTGACCCGGTGGCTGTTCTGTTCCCCTCAAAGAGATCCCTTAAAATGGCATACTGGGAAAGAGTTGAATATCAGGTATGGAGTAGAGCAAACCCTTTGGGGATGTCTGGCCGTTATCTGGAGGCAAAAACTATACCTGCTCTAGAACCGTATTGGGACTTGGTTGCCAAACCTGGAGACAGGAAACTTTATTTCCAGTTTAGAGCTGGTTCTTTACCACTCAGGTCTCTGACAGGAAGGTGGTCCAGTGCATGTGAGGAAACATGTCCTGCCTGTGGGTTGCAAGTAGAAACAATCGCCCACTTCCTGTTTGTCTGCCCTGCATTTGCTACTTCAAGACGAGTTTGGTTGTCCCCAATGTGCAAGACTTTAGGTACCAGGAGTAGTGTTGTGGCATTAAGAAGTTTGCGTACAAGTACCTTTCCAATCATTTCTATAGCATTAGCCAAATTTTTACGGAACAAAGCCATCAAGCAAACCCTTGAAGTCCTCTAACAAAAAACTGGGGCTCGGGTTTCTCCTCTTGCATTATGATATGTTGTTTTAATTAATGCAGTAATTTATACATTGCAGTAGATTCTGTTGTAATTTTTAACTATGTATTTCTACTGTCCAGTCTTCTGACTTGTTTAATGCTTTTTTAAACTTTTCTAAGTATTTATTGATGTTTTTTTTTTATATAACTTTTTTTGGGCACAAGATGTAAAGTTTTGCTTTATGTTTGTGTCTTTTATGATCTTTTTAAAATCGAATAAAGACTGATGATTATGATGATTAGTAATTCCTGGTCGACTTACCAGGTGACCTTTCGTGCCACTCCTGAGAGTGTTTTTGAAAATACAAATAATGGTTTCGCTGCCTTTCCAACATCACTGGGTGTAAGTGGTTTCAATAATTGCTGGTCATCGTGTTTCATTGACTTGTTGCAGGTGTGCCAAACAGGTACCCAGAAATAGTACCTAGTAATCCCTTTGCTTGTAGAAGGTGTGCCAACATTGCAGCCGATGCAATAGCAGGATAAATTATTCACACAGCTTGCTAAGTATGACAAAGCATTTATTTTACAGACCCGCCGCATCCATTATGACAAAGCATCTTTCTGTGCATTAGGAAGTATAAAGAGTTCATGTAATGAGAATTGTGGAACGTTAATAATATACATCAAGGAGGAAGTTGAGCTTGGAAATGTTTCTGCAGACTGTAAACAATATCGTTTTGTTTATGACATGATTATGAACATTACTAAATTGGTTTTCTTGATTTTTTTTATGATTATGATTGCAAGACGGTTTCAAACTATTAGCAGGTATGAAATGTCTACATAACTGATGTTGGAACAAAAAAAAACAAAAAAATGTATACAAACATAATAAAAACAATTCGTAATCTTTTCTTATGACAAAAATAATAATTTTAAACATTTTATATTTGACTGCGTGCCTAAAAAAGACAACACTTTATAAATAATACAATACCGATGTGGTATTTAAGGGCTTGTATAGTACGACACATGCACGTTGAGAAACCAGTGTTTAACGTGCACTCGTCTGAAATGTACTCTGGTTGAAAAGACTAACAGCACGGACATGTTTCTTTAAACATTTTACATACGTGTTGGAGAAAGGGCTGCTGTTTATCTGGAACGTTCTACAAAGCCAAACCTATGCCATAAAATGAACACACAATGTAAGTCCTGCCGCACCAAGCAGTCGCGGCTCGCGGGGGTGGGGGGGGGGGGGGGGTCGCGCGGAGATTTAAATATTAAAGAAAAGCCGGTCCCGGGTCCACGCCACCTCTCAGACCTCTGCTCCCGTGGGCGCGTTCACGAACGGCACTGGAGGGGCCTGCCAACCCCTCTCAGCCAATCCTGGCGCTGCCATTCAGCGCCAGGATTGGCTGAGGGCACAGCTTACGCTACGCCCGCCGCCTGCCCATTAGGAGACCGAGGGGCTCCTAATGGGCATGCGCAAGCCAGTGCGAACACAAGTGCGCATGACTGGGCACGGGTGAAAATTCGCTCACCTTCCCAACTCATGCGCACTTGTGCTGCTGCCTGTTGCCCCTGGTCTGACAATCATGTCAGTCAACATGACGCCGGACTGCCCACCCCCTTCAGACTCTGAAGGGGGTGGGCGGTCCGACGTCATGCTGACTGACATGGTTGTCAGTTGGTTCTCCCTCGGTGTCTTTGAACTTAAGTAAACTGATTCAGTTTACTTACGTTTAGAGACGCCGAGGGAGCTGCGGGGGGGCTACTCCCCAACGCCCCCAATGGATGCACTGCCACTGGTTAGATTAGTAATTGCGTTGGAATGGGGAATGCGTTGCAACAAATTGCGTTGTAAAGCCCTGTGTTGTAAAAGTTATTGCGGAGTAAAAAATGTGGGGTAAAGCCATGCAAAGTAAAAAATGCGGGGTAAAGTGTCCTATTCGTGGTCAGGTAGCCTGGTGTAAAAATGTAGGTGAAGTTTTAAGTATGATAGAGACTTGAAAGCAGCTTCACAATCCTTTGTGTTTCTTCATTCCTCTGTTCTCTGGGCTTTGGGACAATCCTTTATAATCGTCTGCCCCAATGAGCAGACCTTGACTGCAGGAGAGGTAAATAGTTGCTCCCTAGTTTTTCCCCACTCGTGATATATGTGAATGAAACTATGACCAGGGCCAATGAACCTATACTATAATTCAGCGGTGGCTTTCTTCTAATAATTATCACTTTGCCGCATTTGCTACATAATCCATCACCTGCTGCATAATCTGCAGATTGAACAAAAAAAATCTTTTTAGCTCAAACTGATCAAACATTACTAAAAGCATAACGACCCACACAGTGTAAAGCCCTTCGCAACTTTAAACTGCTTATTACTGTCTGTTAAATCGGTAGTAACAAGGTGAAACCTTTGCTCCGAAACTGTTACCATGTGTAGAAATGACGAAATATTGAAGTAATGCTACCACAAAATGTGCTGCATTATGCAAAATAAACTGCCTTTTTTTGCAGCATAATTTAGTCAATCCTGGCACATACTTTTGTCCTTCCATGCTGCATAGTTTGAGTAGCCCAGATTAGGACCCTTAGAACAAATGTAAAAGAGGAAAAGGTTAGAGGATCATGAACGGTTAGTGGTGATTGAATACCTTCAGATGCCATCCCCTCTAAATACTGGCTACAGAAACTCTTGTCTAGTTGCTCTATGTAGACTACTGTGTTAAGTTCTAGAGTTCTTGTTTTGATTTTGATGTCTAGATCTGAAGGCCTCCGCTAAATTATTTTGTCAGCTTCATAAGGATATATTTAGAATACCTTGGGACCTACATATTGTCACAAAATTGAATTGCACCATGGTGTTAGTTAATGTGTAGCATGTTGCATGATTTAAGCATGCAGGTGGTTTGACATAACTTCACCATGCACAAAATTAAGCAGTGCCAAGAGCCAAATTGAACTACACCAATGATAACAGATAACACTGCCTTGTGAGTATAGCTGATCTCCAGTACCATTAACCAGCATTTGAGCCGGAAAGGAGCATCTTTTAGGGATAAATGGCGACTACCCACATATTACTGCCATTTTCCCTAAGCCGGTGCGGAGTTTGCGGAATTCAGCTACGCGGAGCTCTGCGAGCAGCGGAGTGTGTTAGATAAATGTTGTTCGCTGTGATTTTCAGTGCCAGGTGCTTGTCCGCACTGTGTAATCATCGCAAATGGCACCATGCAAAGCGCAAGCGGGCGCTGCTTCCTTTCTGCCACTCGAGCAGATTGTTACTCGAGCGACAGCTTTTCCAACGTGAATGGAAAGTTTTTCAACGTGGGCGGTCACGAACATACGCGAACACTCGTAATGAGAAATCTGACCGTCTGCGTTGAGAAGTCTCGCAGGGAGGTTGATTTTCTATGCTCACGCTCGCCAACTTGATGTTGATGATTGCGAACAAGGAAAAATCTAGCCAGAAGGTGGAGTTTCCTCACCAGCGCTCACCAACTTGACGTTGACAAGCACGAGTAACTCCGCTACGCAAAGCAGTTTTTCAGGACTCTGCGTGCTCCGCATAACACAGAGTGCAGTAAACTCCGCAAACTCCATGAGCGGAGCAGAGCTCACCACCCAGACTTACATTCTACTTTATTTGCACTCTATATGGCGGCTGCATCCTAGTTTAGTGTGACAGCAGTCAGGTGTTTTATTTTCTGGCAAAGAAATTCTGGTGGGAGTTTGATTGACAATGGAAGAGGAATGGGCTAAAAGACTTCGTCAAATTGAAAAATGTGTGGTTTGTCTAGTATACGATTCCCGAAGAGCACATTTTATTTAGAAACAGTGTATCCAGCATGAATTTTACCGTAGCATAAACTCCCATTTGCCATGAATCCAGTGTTTGTTCTGAACACAAATTCCATCATGGGCCCTAAATATATTTGCTGCTGCAAAGGAAGGACTAATGGAAACCTTTGATGTGAGTGACCTTCAAGTGTTGGATTACTTTAAAGGGTCTCCTGCAAAAGCAGTGGTGGCTCCTCTGCTAAGGCGGAGGAGCGATGCCCCACTGCCTCGCAACAGTGAAGTAGAGGTAACACAAAATGGTAATAACTCTTGCTATTATCATTTTATGTTTCCTTCTGCTGCAGCTTTGCGTTTGGGGCAGGGCTGCTCTGATGACAGGGGAGCAGGGGAGGAGTGGTTTGCCCACTTCTAAGTGCACATGACTGTCTGGCCGGCCCTCTTGGGACGGCCAAACATTCATGCACACTTCGCATCTTCTCTATGCAGGTTGCATTACAGCCTGTGTTGAGAACAATCCCAGGCCGGTCCATGGCGCTCATACCATTCACAACGCTGCAGTGCAGCGTTGTGATTGACTATCGGGAGGCTGGGAACCGGGTGCTTCCTGCTGCTTCCTGCATCCTGCTGCGGGACCGGAGTCAGAAAGAAGAGGACAGGAGAGGCAGCAGCCATCCAGCTGTCATAGTTAAGTTGGGTTTTTTTCTACTTTTTTTTGCCCCCGCCTCACTCCCGGTGTTGGGTAGCAGCCGCTACTGTGTAAAACCAAGTCTAAAACCATTCTTTTTTCAATAATTATAGTTTGAAATATATGTTCTGAAATGCAGTGCAAACCATTAAAAAAAATATCTTGTAGAAAATGACTCCCAATTACCCTCAGTAACTCCTTGCAATACATGGCTGTTTTTAATTATGTTTTTCCCAGGAATGCTTTTGGCTCCCCCTCTGGATCTATATAAAACCACCCACTCAACGTCTCAGACTATATTTCCTTATACATTCTTGAGTGTGAATACAATGAAAATATAAGAAAAACCCCACAAGTGACAGCATTGAAGACAAGTGGCCTGATTTATTTGTTGGGGGAAGGGTAACCATCATAATGCCTCATTTACAGTCGGGTGGACCTTCAGTGTGTAGATGACAGAAGCTGCCTTCACAGACCTCCGATGGTTCGACGGAGTAAGGCCCATCAGAGGTTTCGCCATGTGTCCTCCTGCTCTATTTAGAGTCTGCAGCCACAGCACCAGTTTTCACTGCCCATCACCGCCAGGAAAAATATGGTGGTAAGGGGCAATGAAAACCTTTAAATGAACCACCCCACGCCATGGAAAAATGCTATCGTACTGAGGGTATCATTGTTATATTCATTTTCAAAAAGAAAATCCTGCTTTGTGGGGGAAGGGGGGTTGAAAGAAAAAATTGTAAGTATGTTGGATGGCTCCCTCATGTTGGCAGAGCCATCCATCAAACTTATAATGCATTTCAAGGAGCTGCCATGACAATGCTTCCTGGAAATGCAAGAGATGTCCACAGGGGCAGCAGACATCCCTAAATACATGGGCAGAGTACCCTCGCCAAAGTACTCTGCCATGGTGATGGTAGTTACTCGTCTGCAAAAGTTCAAAGCAGACCTAAAATGAGTTAGGCTTTCATGAGAAATGTTTCGTTTTGGAGCAGTTAGAGTCTTATTTTGACAGGAAAACTGTAACATTGTTTCTCCAGCCAAACTGCATAGAAGCATGGGTGATATAGAGGGGATAAGAGGATAGAAATATACAAGAATCGTAGAAAGAAAAAAATGGTCTTTGGGAGGAGAGTAAATGCAAATAACATTGCTCTATTTATCGGTTGTTTTGGTCGTGTTTATTGATTACTATTGCCTCTGTTTTTTGCATAAACCCTTGCTTTGTGACATCATTGCTTTCTGTTTTGGTTTATCAGATGAATGGTCATACATAGGGCAATTTTTAACTTGAAAATATCAAATGGTTTGTTTTTATGTATCTGTATGTGTTAAATATGTTATATAATAAGTGATTGTGTTGTCCTTATGCATTTAACCATGTTGCATATGTTCGCTTAAATGTGGTATGTATGTATGTTTGTACTTATATATGTTTTTACATGTAGTTTTTTATATGTGTTTTAATTTTACAGCCCTGAAGAAGTTCTGTTTACAGAAAAAAACGCGTTGGCTGTGGTTCATTTAAAAAGAAGAATAAAAAAACAATAAAGAAGGAAATTTAATCATCAGATGCACTTTATATGGACTAATTGATTATATGCAATTGCAAAGTGGTGCAACTTTAATATAATTGATACATAACATTGCTCTAGTTCACAAAGGTTTTGCTGAAATACACTAACACATAAATATGCGACATTCCTCATACACAAGATGTGCATCATGCTTAAAGCCAGATATGTCAGATGTAATCAAACATACCTGATTACCACACTTGCATTTTGGTATTTAATGTTCTCCTAATATACACCACACCGTGGTGTACATCAGTATGCATGTATCACTGTGTAAGACACACTATTGTAGATTGTGCAAAAGTGGGTGCTGCCATTTGTGTAGCCCAGATGAAAAAGTGTTTGTTGAAGAAGGTTTACTAAAGACTATCAATGCCAATTAGTGTCAACCCCAGCAAAAACATTAATTTAAAGAGATTCACACATATTTATGAATTCCTGTGCTACACCTGGAGTCACTAAGGGGCATATTTACAAGACCCTATCGCCACAGGAATGTCACTTTTTCCAACATTCCTGTGGCGATACAGGCTTCGCTTATTTACGAAGCATTGTGTGGCTGAAGGCAGTCTTGTAAATAAGGCCCCCTTTCATGCTATACTTAGCGTGAAAGAAGTGGGCAATAGGTGTTGTGATGGTCGTTCTGCCACACACCTATTGGTTTTAACACTACCCCATATTTACAAGGGTGGCGTAAATATGGCAACGCCAAAATTAAGACCAAAAAAAACCTGATCTTAACATGGCGCAACAAGGAGAAATGCTTTATTTCTAGTCATCTTTGCTGTTTCTATGTGTGCTGCATTGTTTAGCACAAATAAAAATAGCAAAACGCCATGCATGATTGTTTCATTTTAAAAATTATGATTTGCAACTTCTATGTGTGCTGCATAAAGCAGCGAACAAAGAAGTTACAAATTGTCATTTAAGATTGTTTTTGTGCAGGAAGTGACACCTTTCTGCACATAAACAATCATTTCCACAATGCACGCAGTCTTGCACTATGGTGTAAGGGTGCCTGCATTGGCGCTAGGGGGAAACTCAAGGCTGCACCGTATTGTTGTAAATTTGGTGCAGCCCTTCGTTTCAAAAGTGGCAGAGCGCGGCTTTAAGCCAAGAAGGCTAACGCCGCGCTCCGTCACTTTTCTTGTAAATATGCCCATAAGAGCTCAATATCCCTGGATAAATAGTGCAAAAAGATGGTAAAATCATCAATATAGCTAGCAGTTTTTGTAATTTGTGTTGCATGGAAGGCCATGTATGGTGAAATATGGTTTCAGAGCAAAAAATATGAAACTGTATTCAATGTTGGTTTTTATAATGTTCTAATGCTTGGTAGACACATTATGTATGGCTAGGGTAGGGAAATAGGTATGTATGCATATTACCTATGAATGCAATGAATTTATGCATGTACATGTTTCATGATGTGGGTAGAAATGTATGTGAATGAGAAAAAAACTGAAATTACATATATGTGGAATTGAAATGTGCATTACCTAACTTACAACTTGTTTTTCCAAAATCTTTGTCACATGTCACCATTAATCTGTGGAATCAGGGAGTAGAAAACCCAAAAGAACAGAGAACTTCAGAGGACTTTCATTACATTCAGATTTGTACGTTCTTTATTATTCTTCACATGATTAAAACTACTAACAGTACTTCATTTGCCCAGCAGACATTGGCCAACATCATATACGTTTCTACACCTTGATGTCCAATTCCGCCATGTCATCAGGAGACATATTTACAAAGGGTTATTGCCACCAGAACATCACTTTGTTTGGCGTTCTGGTGGCTATAATCCCTTGGCCTTATTTACAAGGCGGCATACCGGCTTGTAAATACTGCCCCTATTCACGCAGCACTTAGCGTGAAAGGGGCGGGCAATGGGTGTTGCAGTGGGCGTTCCACCGCAACACCCATTGCTTTTTGATCCTGCCCCCTATTTACAACGATGGATTTAGGCCCAGATCTCTGTACTGTGGTGAATGTATGACATTGTTCTGCATTCTGTCCATCGACTGTTGTTTTTGCATTTGTCTCCCCTATTTACAAGGCTGGCGTAAATATGGGGCAGCACCAAAAATAAGGCCAGGGAAAACCTGGTCTTAAACTGGCACAACATGGATAAATTATTAATTTCTCCTTGTTTTTCCTGTTTCTATGTGTGCGGCATTCTGCAGCACACATAGGAAGAGCACATCGCCATTAGCGATTGTTTATGTGTAGGAAGGTGTCCCTTCCAGCACATACAATCATGAAATAAGCAGAAGTTGCATCTTCCATATGTGCTGCATTCTACAGCACACATAGAAGTTACAAATCGCCATTAGTGATTGTTCATGTGCAGGAAGGAACACCGTCCTGCACATCAGGGCTGTTTCTAGGTGTTTTGCCGCCCTAGGCGAGAATTGAAAAATGCCGCCCCCTCCCTATTACTACCATCACTTTCTCCCCCTGTCATCCAGGCTAGAAGAATTAATGCATTAGATATTCCCAAACTTATGTTTTATGCCGCCCTCCCCCTTTTGTCGCCCTAGGCGGCCGCCTAGTCTTGCCTAATGGTAGAAACGGCCCTGCTGCACATGAACAATCATTCCCTGCAACGCAGGCCCTCTTGCACTGTGGTGCAAGGGGGCCTGCGTTGCCGCTAGGCAGCGAAATTTAGCACCAGCTTTAGGGGAAACGCAGGGGTGTACTGTATCATTGTACATATGGAGCATCCCTGCGTTTGCAAAATGTCAGAGTGCAGCTTTACCAATTTCGGTGGAACACCGCACTCCCCTGTTCTGTTGTGAATATGACCCTGGGATTGTTGCATTTCTGAGCAACAAGAAAGCACAGTAAGAACCTTTTTGAGTATAACATAACACAAAACAATAATTCACAGAATTAAAGGAATTAAAATAGGAAGTCGATGTTCCTTTGTGCTTCAGCAGAAAATCACGTGCGACTAGGTTACTCTTTGTTTTGATCTGTAATATGTCAGGAAATATTGTCAGTGAGTTCATTTTCCAACTGAATCTATCCCCCATGTTTGGAATAAATATGAAATCTATCTTTGTCAAATTAGGACATTGGCATTTTCCTATGCAAGTGCCTAGATCTGTACTGAAATTGTAATTACTCTATTTGTATTCTATTCCTGCTTTTAGTTCTCTGTACGACCACTAGGGGGCTGGAATTGACTGCTTGAGTGAGTATGGCTATCTAGAAGTGAAATACATCTTTGAATTAAAAAGCTCCACAGGGTAAAAACGCAGAAATGAGGTTGATGGGCCTGTTGCTGATCTATTTTCATATTCTTTCCATTTTCAGCTTGGCTGCCTCAGTGGGAACAAATGCATCTCACTGCAGATGGAAGCAATATCTGTATCAATTGAGCTTTCAGCCAGGAAGCATAACACTGTCTGGTTCTGACCTCTTCCAAGTAGCGCTCGTTTGTTTTTTCTCATTTCTGAGAGTCACGCAGGCAGAACCGCTCTTTTACTCTTGCATTCAGGGAGAAGCGCAGTTAACAGTTTTATGTCTTAACACTTAGCTTGTTGTACCAGCACAGAAAAGAACAGGGCCCTATATTTCCAGACATTCATTTCAAAGCAAATACTTTCAGTGCATTTTAATGTGAGGCTGGAGGCATTACTGCTTGTCAGACTTTAGCTCTCAGTCCAAGCGTTTGAAGTCTCTGGGGCCAATCTTGATATAATGCAGACTATTATGCATATTTATTACTAATTCAGAGCAGAGTTAAACTGTGTTTCATTAGCAGCTATTTTGTGCAACAAAAAAACACTCATTACCAGTGATTAGCGTAAAAGACCATTTATTAGGACATGGTTGCACATATTAACTTTATTAAACAATCAAATTTGTAACTATCCCCCATACATCACACAGCCACTCACATCTCACACCAGCTTCCATTCCCCCAAACGTCATACCTCATTCCATCCTTCCCCGATCCAATCCTTATGTTCTTGCCATCGCCCCAGGCTCTCTTTCTTTTACCTCCCAAACACTCTCTCCTCACTCGACAAGGTACCGCACAGTGAATTTTCACCTGTGCTCCATTCTTCCTCCCCCAAGGTTGTGGAAGAGCCCGCATGTGACTCTCCACTGCCCAAGACTCCCTCCTACGACCCCTGCAACCTGTCTTAAATTTGGCAAACAACGCTGTTACACCAGAACAAGCCCTTTGGTCCCGGAACCCACCTCAGATTGTAGGGTGGGTGGGTGAACAACATTTTATTAAGCTCTACCACTGCCGCCGGTGATGCGTAGAGTTCAGAAGAGGCAGATCACGCCTCTTCGGACCCTTATATGCTCCCCTTGAACCCGCCCTTTACCCCCCCAACTACCTATCCCCACCCATGTCCTTTTTTGTGCACAAACTCCACCGGGGAAAGACCAGTCTGCGGCGTGTTTTTCCCTGGGGCCATCATCGTGCAACAACAAAACACTCATGAGCCGTGATTAGCGCAAAAGGCAATTTATTAGGACATGGTTGCACATATTAGCTTTATTAAACAATACCATCACATTTGTAACTAAGGCATGATCCCCATTCTTCAGGCAGCCACTCACATCTCACACCAACTTCCATTCCTCCATACATGAAACCTTGTTTCATCCCTCCCTGATCCAATCCTTACGTTCTTGCCGTCTCCCCAGCCTCTCTTTTTTTATCTTCCAAACACTCTCCCCTGAACTCTCTCCTCACTCGACAAAGTACCTCACAGTGAGTTTTCACCTGTGCTCTGTTCTCCTTCCCCCAAGACTCCCACCACTCAGAATAAACCCCTACGCGCAACCAGCGCACCACTCAAAGGTGATCTCTACTGCACCATATGTTCCCAAGCCACAAGCGACTCACTGTTTCAAGCAGCTCCATCATGTAGTAAGCATTCCCCATGCATGACAAGTGCACACCATCGTCCCGAAACAGACATGCTTCCTTCTCCCGAATGCCCCCATGAGTGTTCACCGTAATTCCCCTCCCCATGCAGAAAACTCTCATCGCTCTGTTAAGCTTATGATGAGCTTTGTCGATCCTGCATGCCATACCACCCCCGCCAGCTACATTGCTGTACAAATTCAGTCCACACAATGCAAGTCCTAGCGAAATTCAAGATTGCTTCAAGATCCTGTTGCACATGTTATAAGAGTGCCAAACCAGATAACTGTACCAGATAATTTTCCACTAAATGAATCAAAAGGATGTCCGGACAACCCCTCTGCGGAGCCAGCTTTGTTAACCAGGGCATCAAATTTCCCCATCACATTACACTTTTTCCTCACCTTATCACTTCATTCCAGATGTTGTGTAAGACCAAGTTCCTGCCACATATTTGTTGGTCTGCATACTTGGCTGCCTAATGTGCAAAGGAATGTCCCATAATCCAGGTCATCATCTTGGACCCTGAACCATTCACACAGCCTGCATTGAAAGAGAAAAAACATTAGATCTGGCATCCGCACAGACCCCCTGCAATAACTCCCATTCCCCTCCTGACAGGTCGCTTCGCAAGCGCATTTATTTTCTGACATAGCACTCAAAACAACACGACCTCCACCTGCGGATCCTACATATACTATCCCAGTCCCACTCCAAATTTGCAGCTGCCCTCACTGCCCCTATCTGAAAAGAGTGCGACTCAACCCCATACACTGTGCCACCAAGAGTTGAGAAGCAGACATCGGTCTACCACCGTGATGACAGAAAACTGCCTCGTAACGCCACCCTGGCCAGGCCTGAAAACGCTGCCACTCTTGCTTTGGGCACACAACTTCACACTTCACTCCCCTTCACACAACTAAACCCATCTTTCCCTACCTTGCTGATCGTTTCTTGATCAGCGCAACCATATTCCCAGCGACCCTGGATCAGCGCGCACTTCCGCATGCAATAAACCCCCTAACCTAGTTGAGCCGAACAACTCTGAAAGGCCCCAAAAAACATCCACATCATACAAAGCCGAAAAAGTGCTTGGACTCATTGTAACAACAGGCAGGTAGAACCGCCAACAGTTCCTCCAACAATTCGAATGTGATGCCTTCCCTTGGTTCCACCCTCCCCCATCCCTTTGTCTGCCCCAACCTTTCAACATTCGGCCTAAAATCTCATCCCCGGCAGGATCAAAACCCCAATGCAGCTTGCCGTAGAATGAAACCCCAGCCAACTTGCCCCCAATGGAGGTAGGCGATAAATCCTTGACAATACAAAAAGGACAAAACGTAACACACTCCTTTTGACCTCATCCTGATCCTGGTCTCGGCCCTGAGGCACATTTCCTAAAAGTGCGGCGTGCGTGTGAGACTTGGGTCAGGTGTGGCACATCCGATCCCAGGACCCAGCCACGGACGCTACTATGCTGAGAAGGACCATCCTGTCCCGACCATAATAATAATTTTAAATTATTACTAGCCCCTGGCCTGCCTGGCTAGCCTTGCCCTCCTGCCAGTGCCTTCTCTGCTGCTGTGCCCGGCCCGCTCTGAAGAGTGAAGCTGCAGCCTGCAGGCCAGACCCGCCCAGCCCTCAGGTCAGGAGGCCTGCTGTCCTCAAAGATGCTGAAAAGTTTACTGTTCTGGTGAAAAATAACATCTGGTATCCCAAGTCTGATTTTACCAAGACACTCCACCATGTGTGTCCTTGATCAGCCGGCAACTGTTGAGACATAACCCTTTAATGACTAGATTGTCCTCTATACCGGTGGGTAAATGTTTTTTCCCGAGGTCTCTTCATGTGATAGGTAGGTGATGCCACCTGATCACAATGTGTAGATAGTATTCACTATGCTCCTGAAGAATTGCCACTGATCCCCCTGACAATTAGGCATGAAACATGTTGACCTTGATAGTAAGAGTAGGGCGCTAATATATTTTTTGATCCACTATGGTCACATAGCTGCCACACACTCTCTATTTTTAATCAGGCAGGGAGCCCAATACAAAAAACTGGTTCACACTGGACTTCCTGACCTGTTTTAAACTTTGCACTCACTAACACATCACATCTACACGTTATAGGTCCCTCACCCCCACGACACCATACGGCATGGAACAAAAGATCTCCGCCAAAGAGCCCCTCATTGGGTGCCCGTCGGGTATTGCAGCGCCGACCCGACGAGGAGCAGGCCCAATGATGAAGCATGACACCTGCCGGCTGGGTGTGTGAGGGCCTTAGTTCCAAAGGAAACAATTTTCCTGCATTATTAAATCAGCAGGATTACCTGTATTTATAGTGGGCCTTGTACATAGCACTCTGTTCCCCATCTGTTCTATGACCCTGTTTAGGAACAACGTACCTTCTTTTGTAACAGACCATTTGGGGCACGTACGTTGGACCTATCAAGCCCTGTGAACTCTCCCCCCCCCTTTTTTGATATAGCACATTTCCTTTGAACACCCAGAACTCACTCCATGTCAGCCTTTAGCTCTTCGTGATGGATGTGGCCAATGATCCCTCAACCAGACTGACGACCCTCATTCGCCCATCTCCCAAACATCTTTTGTTAGTGGTGTTGCGACAGCATCCACCCCAGGTGCCAGTGTTCAGAAGCGCTGCCACTGCAAACAAGATAAAGCCTCTGCAATGTCATTCTGCATTCCAGGTACATGGGAAGCTTTGAAAACAATGTTCAAACGCAGGCACATTAGCATAAAACGTCTCAACAACCGCAACACCCACAGGTCCCTGGCCATCTGTCTGCCAACTAACTCCACCACTGTCATGTTGTCAACATAGAAAAGCACTGTTGTGTTCGCCATCTCTCTGCCCCACACTTGCAGCGCAACCAGCAAAGGAAACAATTCTGAAAAGGCAACCCTTCGCCCCTGAGGCATCCAATGTTCTGACCAGCACTCAGAACACCAACAACCATCCAAAAAAAGCTCGAAACTGTGTGCCCCAGCGGCATCAGAAAATATCTGAATTCGCCAGACTTAGTTCTCATCCCAAAAATTCGGACCTCGTTGGCAAGGGACTACTGCAAGAAACAGGGGGACACTACACGACCAGGTGCTCGAGAAGGTCTGTAGATTAGTCGGTATTAACAGATGCCGGTCATGAACTGTTGCTTGTCCAGTTCTTTCCGGAATACGGAACAAAAGAAAAATAGGGGAGAGCAAACAAAAAAAGGGGGACCTGCTCTGTATTTATTGATATAGTAGAGGAATTCATCGACTGTTGAATTAACAGGAGAATCTCATGAGGTTGTAATTTAACATTAAAGGTCCATTCTTGGAATCACAAAAATTGATTGCACACAGGATTTCCCACAAGTTGGATTAGTGCCCTGAAGAAGTCCCATGAGAACAGGGACGAAACGTGTAGGCTGTTCCCAATGTGCAGTTGTCTTTTTGTATTATTATACATTTTGAGAAAATAAAGAAGATGAAATACAATCAGATTTTTGGAGTATTATGAAATTTGAACATATTTTCCTGCTGTCATTTAACTGAGTGAAAAGTAAGGCACTTGCTGTCATTGTGCTTGCATGCAAGCATCACACAATTTTGGATGTATCTTTGATTTACTCTGGACTCTTGGTGGAATGTAAAATTTGTATACAGTGCTCCTCTAAATTGTGGATTTACACCATTGAATTCCTCTGAAAATGTCAATCACACCCCCAAGTCAGCCCTGACTGTCATGGAGATCCTGTGGTGCAGCAAAGTCGCTCCGGACATGGCCATGCCCAGCCGCCTACAAAAGGATTGCATTGTTCGCACCAGGTGACATGCAAGGTTCAAAAACCCAAGCAGCTCCTGTACTTTCCGGAGCTTAAACCTGCGGTCACCCATCACTTCCATCAAGAGACCTGGATCCCCCTCACCTTGGCCTGTGGCAACATTGCCGCCATCAAAACAGTGTCCAACTCAATGAACAGGAATGTCAACACCACCAGTAGACCCTCCGTGTTCTCAGGTGCCAGAGGAACCCCAGAAGCCTTCAGGAATGTTGCAATGCCCTCTGGCACTTGCCCGAATCCTTTCGTCGCAGAAACAAAAAATCATCTAGGTAGTGAGACACCTCCCTAGGGTCACTATATTTTGTGAAAAGGTACTAAAGTCTTCAAACAGTGCACAAGAGATAGCACAACCCATTGTCAAAACCTTGTCCACATAGAGAAACCCTCTAAACTGCATGCCCAGCAATTGAAAATCCTCAGGGTGTATGAAGATTAAATGAAATGCCAACTTGATGTCACACGTCTCCAACTCAGCCCCATGACCACAGGTCCACTTTATCATCTACTGACGCGTACAGCACCCTGGAATCCTCCTCGGCGATGTAGTCATTCACTGATGCTCCTTCCGGCCATTACAAATGATGAATGAGTCGGAATTCCCCGTCCTCTTTCTTCGGCACCACCCCCAGGGGAGGCACAATCAAGTCCGCCATGTGCAGCTTAGTATAAGGTCCTGCTATTCTGCATTCTGCTACCTTCTTTGCCAGTTTAGTTGCCACAATCCATGGACAATCCTTGGCTAACCGCAAATTGTCAGCCCACCTGCGTCTCCTAGGACCTTGATACCCAATCTGAAAACCCTAAGTGAAATCCCATTCAAGCGGCAAAGCTTCCCCCCTCGCTCGGATAAATCACCAGCCAAGGCCGCATGGCTTCGACTTTAATGGGAGTAATTGCCTTTTGTTCCAGGGTGCCCCTGCTGGCCCCTCCTCTGGGACCCCTTCCATTGTTTGGCTTGCATGGCCAGGGTAAAACATTGGGTAATGGGGTGTCTGCCCCTACATTTGGAACTCTCATGTTTAAACTTGCATGGGAGATGCGAATAGGAACCCTTGTTATAATTCCATCACGCCCCAACATTGGTTCCTGTTGGTTTTCGGAATGTAACTCAAGGCGGGCTTGGGCTGAAAAGGCTGATATGTGATAGGCAATCTGCTAGCAGTGTGTGTGGAAGCGGCTGACTGAGTGAACGACATCCACTGCATCCAGAATTCAAATCAAACCCTCCCCAGGGCTTGTCCGGGTTCAGGCTCACCCTTGCCCAGAACTCTTCATCATAGATAAGCCATGCAAAACCCTCAAAATGCATTTGGGCCTTCCTTATTAAGTCCATATATTTGAACAATGCGATTGCTTTGTTCCCATGCTTCTCACAATAAATACTTTCCTAAATCAGAAAAGAAGATGTCCAATTTTCCATGTTAATCGGCACTCTGGGCCACCTCATGAGCTCCCATTACTCTTCTTTAGAACCCTCCTGTGCCTGGATATCCCTGTGCAGGAGTTTACAAACGTCTACATATGCGTGCTTCCATATTCTGTTCTTAGTCGTGTCAGACATGTGAGCCCAAAGCAGCCTTGCCAGCCCCACATAAGGGAGTTTCTTCTTATATTTCCCATCCTCCCTTCTGCGACTCCCCAGAGCACCACACGGACCACCAGTCCCTGTGCCTGAAGGCAATGGTTCCACTCTTCATCCTTCCTTCCATCGGTCACCCTTGCTGCTCTTCACCTTGTCCTTGATGGCTCTCTGGTCCGCACTTGACTGCTGTAAGACATAAATTGAGGTACAGGTAGCCCGCCCTTCACTGGCTCCGAAAGTCACCGGCAGGACCACATCCTTGTCCTCACGCAACTCCCTTCCTCCCACTCATCACTCTCATATTCCAAAACCAGAGTATCCTCACTTTCACTCACATCATGCATGCCTATCTTGATCTTTTTGCTCTGGCTTGCTCACATACATCCATCAATGAAAAACCCTTGGCCTGACTAAGTGGAGGTGTGCGATCCCTCGGAGTAGGGTTGGCCGCTGCAGACCCCCCACATCTTCTGGCCAATGTCTTGAGGCCCTTGTGTGCCCCCCTGGCATTGCACCCCTCTGTCAGCCTCAGTTGCTGACCTTGTTACTACCCCCCACCCAGCTGCAGCAACCAAGAGGGTCGTTTGAATCACCGGGCCCCAGAGCCATAAAAACTGGCTGCCCGTCCTCCCTCGGGCCCCTTCTGCCGGAACCCATATCCAGTGCCCGCCCCAACACCTCTGGCACCGGTCACATCAGCACCCCCCCTCACCAGGCTTGCCCACCTGTGCCCGCTCCATGGCCAAATCTTCATCTTTGTGCGCCCTACACATCTCTGCCCAGCTTGCCTCGGTCTCCTGGACCAAGTGGCGCTGTTCCCTAATCTGTGCCTCTATGTCTACTGATGCCCATCTGTTGTTCTGAGCCCTTGACCCCACAGGCACCTTGTCCCCTTGGGCTAATACATCCCAGGTGTTGGCTGCCTCTGCCTTGCTCCCTTCCCTTTCCTGTGTGGCACCCCCAGTGATCTTCAATTTCTTACGGGTGGGGCCCTTGGCCCTGTGTCACCCCCATTGTCTCAAAAGTGGTAGAGAGGCAGGGAGTGGCATCATACTCTGACCCCTCCCTTCTGTCACACCTTCATTGGAGGCCCGGCCGGCTCACAGCCTCGCTGTGCCAGGCCTCCGAGGCGTCCCTGAAGCCTTCCATGTACTGAGGCCCCACCCCGCTCGAGGCGTCCTCAGCAACCTCAGGGCCGGCTGTGCTGAATCCTGCAGCCCTGTGAGGCTACCGTGCCTCCCACCCATGCTCAGTTCTGTGCTCTTGCACCTCCCCCTCCTCCCCTGCCCCCGCTGGCTGGCTTTGCTTTTGCCTCACCCAGAATCTGGGAGGCATGCCGCCAGCCGCAGACCGTCTGGGACAGGCTAGGTCTACCCACACTTCCTCCAGGACAACCACCTGCAGCGCAGCCCCCAACTCTTGAGCGGAGGTTAACAAAATGTCCCCCACGCCTCAGATGCTGAATGGATTGGCCTGAACCACAGGCCCCTACCTGCTGCCCCTGCTCTGAATGGAGCCGAACGGATCGCCCCATGTCACAGTCAGGTAACGACAGGCACTAACAACATTTTATAATACTCTACCACTCCCCCCTAGTGATGCACAGAGTCCAGAAGAGGCAGATCATGCATCTCAGGACCCTTATATGCATTCCTTGAGCCCGCCCATTTCCCCCTAACTACCTATCCTCATCCATGTCCTGTCTTGTGCACAAACTCCCTCGGGGAGAGACTAGTCTGTGACATGCTTTTCCCCAGGGGGCATCATTTTCACCAAATGAATGATTTATACAGTGGGAACCCTGCTACAAACAGAGGAGCACTGTGGACCTCCATCCACATAGTATTGTATGTGGAGGTCCTCGTTGTCAATTTACTGTAACAAATTCTTTAACTGAAAAATGTGGAAATTGAAAACAATAAAGCTGTTCTCTTCTTCATTTGGAGTACTAGAGAAGCGTTGCAACACAATGGTGAGTTTGGATACGTCTTTGACATGCATGCTTTGTACGTGGTACGTCCATGTAACGATTAATGCTGGTGGCCATTTTGGGTGTGGATGCATATTGGAATGAAAATGCCATCATGCTTATGCACCTGGTGGGGAAAGCCCAGCACTGGAAAATCCCAGCCTGTCTTCTCTCGCTGGACGCGGAGAAGGCGTTCGATCAAGTGGACTGGGGCTTCATTCGAGCGGTACTCCAGAAGATCGGAATGGGTGGGAATATGATCTCTATGATCATGGCACCTTACCTTTCCACGCAAGCTCGAGTTCGAGTCAATGGGCAGCTTACAGATCCCTTCTCGATCTCTAGAGGTACACGACAGGGCTGTCCCTTGTCACCTCTGCTGTTTGCCCTGGTGGTAGAGCCCTTAGCGGAGATGATTCGACAGCACCCGGACATACATGGGATGTCCCTTGGGGGCCGGCAAAATAAGGTGGCACTCTTCGCAGATGATCTTATCCTTACTTTGCCGCGCCCGCACACGTCTCTCCAGACGCTCCATACCCTGCTGCAGTCCTTTGAGCGCGTCTAGGGCCTCAAAATAAACCATGGCAAGTCCTGGGCTCTGAATCTCACGATTCCGCCAGAAGAAGTGCCGGTCCTGAAAACGCTTGCTCCCTAGCAATGGGCCACGGAGCATATTCGATATCTTGGCCTCCAACTGACCCCCACCCTAGACACGTGGACCCAGGTAAACTGGCGGGAGTGCAGGAGGACTGTTCTGGAAGATATGCAGGGGTGGAAAAACCTCACGATCTCTTGGTTGGGTAGGCTTAATGCCGTAAAAATGTCAATACTCCCTAAAATCTTATACTTATTTCAATGCCTCCCCACCCCCATACCGCAGCGTCAAATCCAGGGCCTCCAACGTGATATCACTTGCCTTATCTGGGGTGGCCGCAGGCCGCGATTCTCCCACAGGACCCTCATGTCGCCGCGCGACAGAGAGGGTCTTGAGTGCCCTAACCTCTTGGACTATTATTGGGCCTCACACCTTCGCTTTGTGTCGGAATGGATAGCGGACGAGAGCGAGAAGGTGTGGTTTCATATGGATAGGACGGTAACCGGGCGTTCCATTTGGGACCTCACCTGGCATTCTCGCACGGCGCGCTCGCGGAGCGCCTATATGGCAGTCCCTACCAAAACGGTATTGGATATATGGGACGTGGTTGCAGTACGTAAGGGTTTAACGACATTTCCCTCCCCTCATACACCTATCTCGGGCAACCCAGCCTTCCCACCGGCCCTTCATTCGCCAGCCTTTGTGGATTGGTTGCAGGGGGGATGTAGGGTGATTGGTGATCTGTACGAGGGGGGAATACTTAAGACGTTTGCCAGGTGTCGGGAGGACTTTGATCTCCTGGTGACTGCGGGTTTACAGTATGCGCAGCTGCAGCACTGGGTGTCCTCCCCAGAAATGCATAGGGCCGCTACCCGTCCATTCACCCCGTTTGAATGGCTGGTCCTTTCCTTTGATGAGTCAAAGGGCCTGATCTCTCGCACATATCAGATTTTACAACATCCCCCGGTCCTATCTCTGCATCTCAACCAGCGCCAGTGGCAGGCGCTTTCTCCCACGGAAATCACCTCAGCGCAGTGGCATCGTGCCTGGCGGGATATCTCTGGGGTTTATCGCAGTGTTCCGCAGAAGGAAAACGCGTATAAAATCATGACGCAGGTATTATACGCCTACTCGCCTGCACAAATTGTTCCCCAACGCGTCTTCATTGTGTTGGAAATGCCTGAAGACTCCTGGAGATTTCATGCACATCTGGTGGGCGTGCCCACTCCTGACCCTATTCTGGAAAGAAGTACTTAGCCAGATCAAGGGGGTGTTGGGGTTTCCACTGCCTGACTCCGTCACAGTAGTTCTCTTGGGCCTTAAGCCTGTCAGTCTGAAAGCCCTTACCCGCAGCGATTGGACAATAGCACTCCATATGCTAGGGGCAGCCAGACAGGCTATAGCATTGTACTGGAAAAAATGGACACTCTCCCAATAGCGGCTTGGTATATGCGTTTATAGCATGTGCTAACTATGGAATTGCTTACAGCGAGATTACCATCGCGTGACACACGCTTCACTGCTGTCTGGCGGCCCCTAGTCCAGTACCTTTGTAAAACAGAACATGCACATGACATTACCTACCCTCCAAGCTCAGAGCGCTGCACCTTTTTGACGATGCCCTTCTACCGTCAGATCCCAGTAGACTCCTCGTATGAACAGGTCGGTCATCAGGGACACCCCCTATGATTCGCCTCAAAGCAAACACGTCTAATGCTATGCGCTGTTGCGTACACATTCCCGTCCGTCTGCCTGGCCACTATGGCTGCTGTCCTGCTCTTCTCTTCTTTCTCTTCTTTCCGTCTGGCTTTCCTCTACCTAGTTTCCTCTATCAGCTTTTGATGGGCCCCTTGCCCGTGTTTTTGTTGTTTTTGCACTGCAAAGGTCCCCGACGCTACATATAACGCCCCTACCTCGCCATGTGTTTTGATACGCGGCCGGCCCCACAGCGGTTGTAGGCGACATGCTGTGTTTAAATTGTTTTATACTGCCTCCATAGAATCCTTCTGAGGAGCTTTGACTGAAACGCGGCCGGCCCGAACTGGGTTGTAGGCTTAACGCAGTGTCATTGGGGACCTTAGTTAAGTAAAAGGAAAATAAAAACACAAGTTTAAAATACAAACTACTGAAATTCACTGAAAACAAACATATGTAACGTGAAGTCATGGTTACTAAACAAAACCACTGAAAATAATTAGTTATAATTAGCCAGTGTGAAAATAACTTCCCTCTGTCACCTGCTGCTCATGACATCAATGATTACTTCTCAAATTACATCACTGATTATATCACCCAAGGGTATTACTTTGTTCACTTTGCATTAGGAAATATGTTAAGTAAATATTTGACATGTATGTTACCTTTGTGTAACCACTACTGCGGAAATGCATCTCTGCTTCATACATTAATGCACCTACAATCATACCAAAAACAAACTTCATACTAAAAGACCTGCTGCTTTATTCAATCACACAACGGTTATAAAAGACTAATCAATGCAGTTAAATGCAGGAAATTTAAAATTAAACTTCCATAGCATATTCCTAAAGGAAGTTCAAAATTCACTGAAGCACAGTAGCGTCCCGTGGAGGGAGTGCCGCGGGGCGGTGGGGCGGGCGGGGGAGGGTTTGGGTGTGAGGTAGTAAACTCCGGCTCACAGGAGACCGGAGTAAATAATAAAACGAATATCATTGCGCGCGCTTAAACGCATTTGGCATTTCAGCACGCGCAATTAAATTCGTTTTATTTATTTATTTACTTACATTACTTCAGTCGGCAGTGAGACGGAGTTTACTACGCCCACCCCACACCGCGGCACTCTCTCCACGGGCCGCTACTGCTAAAGCAGGAAAGGTTATGAAAGTTGAAAAGACTTCAGTGTTACCAATAATGGTTGAGGTGGAGTTGTTCCAAATTGGCAAGAGACAATATTGATTTGTTTTCCAGTATGGATGATTTAAGAAGTCATTTGAGTAGAATGTTGTTCCTTCTGGTTCTAGCACAGTAATTCATCTTAACATTTCAAATGGCAATTTGACAGTTTTGTCTGGTTTAAGTTTTTGATTGACACCCTCATTGAACTCTTCCCAAATGAAGCAAGAACAAAAACAAAAAGTTCAAGGAGTGTTAAAATGCCAAAAAATTATGATTTCATAATGTACTATTATTGTTTTTGTATTGATGGTACCAATTGTGTTTTTTGTTTCTGACATGTTGTTTTGTTATGTATAAGGAAGAAAGTGTGTACAAATGTACAAGTAAGCCTTTTCTTAGTTAAAGTACCTGTATAGCATAGTTGTATCCTGTCAGGATTTGTTTTTTATGCATTTGTTATTTAAACAGCATCCTATGTTTTAACTATGTGAGGAGCAGTTGCCAGCTTTGCTCGGTAGTGTGTGGGTGCTTTTAATTATAGCCCTTCTAATTACTTACAACATGATTTTTTTTTACCAAACACAGATGCTGAGTGTATGTTTTTTCTGTGCACTGCATTCCTTTCCCTTGCCACCAGGCCCACTGTGTAACACTCATTATTACATGGTCTGTAAATGGTTTGCAAACTCCATTGATCAAGAACATTATTTGTGGCACTGTGGTGCAATCAAGCTAGTATGTTAGTCCTAGGAGGGATGAAGCTACACTCAAAGATAGAAAATGTTAACATTCCCCTTATAAACTGCACTAGAAATCACTACTGTTGTGTAGTTCCTATAAATCTATAAATCTATACAGGATCTGCATGTTTTAGTCAACATAAAATGTGGGATTAGTGTCCAGACTGATTCCAGACACCCCCACTGGATATGTTCGCCAGTATACCAGCTAGCTCACAGTGCCACTATAAACTTATCTTACTAAGGAGAGAAGAGTTCTTGGCAACTATCGAACATGACAACTCTGTCCCATCAGGGATCATGGAAACAGTACAGTACTTTGTACTTAGTTTGTCTCATAGAGATACACATAATAAACAGTGGGGATGTTTTCAATAAGCCTTTATTGAACCAGCGTCATTCTAGTGAAAAATAGGTCTGCTGAAACAACCATAAGACAGAAACAGCTATAAAGGATATTAAGCACTAACAGAGTAAATGGATGGTAGATTTCTAACATAGTGCTAAAACAATGAAATATATGCAAGCATATAAGTACATGACAGTAATAATGCGTACTCCTACGATGCAACCCAATCTAGATGTACCTAAGTGTACCTAGCATGTATGTAGCTGTATAGCCAAGAATCCGCCTTGGATGAGGCCAGCCCCATTACCTGGTGCATCAGAACACTGCGTGATGGAGTGTCTGCGTACAGGAACCTCAGTGTCTCAAGTCAGTGTGTCAGCATGGAAGTCTTTCTCCTCTGCCTGCCCCTGCCAAGATGTGGTGTATATATACCCAAAAAGTACCTTCAGGGGATTCAACCTTGCTGTGTCATGTCAGCCGAGGATTATGGAAGGGATAACCCTTAAACATAGGTATTATGCAGAAGATGGGGATCCTGCTGTGATTCTGAGAATCCTCATGCATAATTAATGAGGCTAATGTTCGGGGGAAACCACACGAAATTTATGCAGCGCTTAACTAGATAAAAGGTCAATACCAAAACCCGTTATGTAGTGTAATGGTACGGTAAATGCAGGTGAAGGGTTAGGTGACTACTAAAGCCTATATTGGGGTACCCTTGGGGTACCCAACAAAACATAACTCTACTTGCCCTACAGACTGTTTATTTAAAAATTAATGATTGTAATCACTAGACCTGGGTAAAATTCCTCATAATCCCCTCTTGTCTGTGGACCACAAATTGGGTCGATAGACCTACGACAAAATTAGATTAATTTCTATTATCAATAATTCATGAAACACATAATATGTTTTTCAGACCTTTTGGAATAATGCGGTGGGCATTGTATATTCAAGAATTTTCAAGAAATGTAAAACACTAAAATAATTGGGAAAAAACCACACACATACATTAACCCCTTCCCTGCTCATGACGGAACCGTTCCGTCATGAGCCACGGTTGGCGTGTGCTCATGACGGAACGGTTCCGTCATGACAATCCTGTTGGCGGCCGCTCCGCCTGCGCGGCGCTGTTTCCCCGCCTGTGCGAGGGGACAACGCAAATGGGCGGAGTCATGACGGAACCGTTCCGTCATGAGCACAGCTCAACTGTGGCTCATGACGGAGCGGCTCCGTCATGAGCACAGGCCCGCCGCGCTGCCCCCCTGCCCCCCCCAGCGCTGCAGCGGAATGTCCGCAGCAGCGAAGGGGTTAAGGGACGTTATATTGGATACATAAAAATTCAATGGAAATGACTATGTAATGTTTAGCAACAATATCATTACTTTACCCCAAATGGAATGTTTATGACCTCATACATAATGAAATTGATGAAAGTACATATGACATCACATGTCACTTTCATGTCACTTTCCCTTTGGTAAGGCTCTGCACCCAGCCCCCCAGTGTGCATAATGCATATCATAAGGGTGTGCTCATTGGGGGCTCAGCGCAGGGCATGGCCTTTAGTCACGTCCTGCGCCTAGTCACAGTGTGGATATACTGTATTGAGCCTTTAGCTGTGCACAGCAATGGTAGGGCTCCGGGTTTGACCATCATTGAGGTATTGTGCCCACCCCAGGTATAGATCTAACCCACTAGACACAGCTCTCATCAGTGCTCAGCAGGGGTTGAGCAAAGGGCCTGGCCTTTGTTGAGGCCCTACAGCCAGCCATTGGATCGAACCATGCCCCCAGTCAGATATTAGCAAAATAGCCTTTTTTTTTTAAAAAAAAACAGATTTTTATTGTCAGTTGCACAATATACGCAGGGCTCTGTACCCCAGAGGCCACTGCTGCATCAAGTTATACATTGGCATGACCGCAATTGACTTTTTTATAAACAAAACAAACACAATCTTTGACCTTGAAGGTCGTCCCGGATATCTACCCCACTCACCCCAACTCCACCCCCACGAGTTGCGCAATTCCCACTGATGACCGCCCACCCGCCAATAACCTAGGACCAAAAAAGGAAAGAAACAGACAAACTACCCGAACTGATGAAAGACCATCCCACTCTGAGCACACACACACCCCAGGCAAACCCCCACCCCCCAGGTATCAGACCCAACCACCCTATCTCTACCCTCATCCCACTAGGAGATCCTCTGTTGCAGTCGGAGGCTCCAGCCACAGGCCTCTATAGTCCGCCCACCGCTTCCATATTTTATAATGCTTACACGGACAGCCCGGGCCACAAAGATGGGCTGTACCAGCCCCATGCAGAAGTCCAGGCCATTTTTCCAAGCGGCCACCGAGGGAGCCCGCGTGTCCTTCCACATCTGGCAACATCACGGTTCATGAACGTAAGGCCCAGCTGCATAAGATGCCGTTTATAGATATTGACCCCGATACCATCCATTACATACAGCAGGGCGAGCTGTGACGTGCGTGGGAGCAACCACCCCAGGACCTCAGACAGGCAAGAGAAGACTCCCCTCCAGAAACAATCCAGCGACGAGCATTGCCAGACCGTATGTAGGAATGTGCCCTCCGCCCCACCACACCTGAGGCATTCCGGGGAGGCAACCAGGCCCGCCCGATACAGTCGAACCCGAGTATAGTAAACCCGGTGGAGGTCCTTGAATTGGATGAGGCGGAGGCACATTGCTATGGCCACTCCCCGAGGGGCTGCCAGGGCCTCCCTCCAATCTTCTTCCTCCAACGTACCCACGTCCTCCTCTCACACCTTCCGTAACTGTCCAATGTAGGCACACTGTGGGTGACCAGGGACTGATATATCCGCGAGATCTTTTTGGTTACAAGATCACCCATGAAGACCTTTGCCTCCAACGGGCTAAACTCGGGGATGGAGGCAAGACCCTCCAGGCTGGGGGAAAGCGCATGACGGAGCTGGAGGTACCGGTAGAACTGTGTCCGAGGCATGCAAAATTCTTCCTGCAGATCGCGGAACGATTTAAGGGACCCAGTCCGCACAACGTCACCCAGGGTGGAAATGCCGATGGCGTCTCATCCGCTAAAACCTTGTAGGGCCGCCAGATCTGGCAGGCGTCCGTTGTGCCACAGAGGAGTTTCCCCCGTTAGTGTATTCCACCACCCCATTCTTCTTTGAGGCTGCTGCCAAATCTGGAAGACTACCTTTGACACCGGCGGCAGCGCACTCCGCAGCGTCGCCGAGTAGAGGATTGTGTGGAGAGTGTAACGCCCCATTAGGTGCCGCTCCAACACATAAGCCGGGTCCCCCTGGTCCCCATACCACCACTCATTGAGGACTAACAGGTGTGAGGCCTGGTAGTATGAAAGCATATCTGAGGTCGCCAGACCTCCACAGTAGGTGGAGAGAAAGCACGTGCGCAACGCCACGCGCACCACCCCTTGGCCCCAAAGGAACCTGCCTAGCACCGAATTCACCAGTCGGAACGTCGGAGAGTCAAAGAAGTGGGTGCGGGATTGAAAGACCACTCGCAAGCGGGTAGGGAATAGGAGAGCATACGGGATATTAAGGTCTCTCAGTCTGGGCTTCGCCGCCATGAACGATTGGCGTTGCTGCTGCACGAGTCGTGTATAATCCGGGAACACAAGGATAAATTGATTGTTATAGAGCAAAGGTTCTTTGGCGTGGGCCTGCTTCAGCACAGTGTCTCGGTCAAGGTAATTCAACAGTCTCGCAATCACCGGTCTTGGACGAGCCCCCACCGGGGGTTTCTGTAGAAGCGCTCTGTGAGCCTGCTCCACGACGAAGCACCGGGACAGCGCATCAGGCGGAAGCCAACTCTCCAACTACTGCGTAAGGAAACGCTCCATGTTGCCATTCTCACACCCCTCCGGGAAGCCAACAAAACACAGGTTGTTCCTCCGGGCCCGCCCCTCCGCATCCTCGACCCGGTGCAACAAACCCTTCTGGATGCTCTCCAATCCCGCCACCTTCTGCTTGAGAACGCCGACGTCATCTTCCACCCCTGAAATGCGGGTTTCTGCCTCCGTGATGCGGGACACCGCGTTCCAAAGATCTTGGCGCAGTAACATAACGTCCGCTCCCACTGCACCAATTTTTGCATCAAGCATATCCCGGGATTGGGTGATCGCCGCCAACAGGGCCGCGTTGTCTGGTACGGCATCTTGAGAAGCCCCGGCGGCCCCACCCGTCGCCCCCAGGCCAGTGAACTTGTCTATAGGCCCATGCTTCATGGATCCACCACCACCCTTATCTCTCGTCATGACAGCTTTCAGCGGACTCTCCGCACCTTCAGGCCAAGGTGGACAGGACGCCGGCACCAGAGCCTCCCCTGTGCAGGCACACCGCAGGTAGATACGTCGCCCGGCCCGCGCCCAAGGAAAGGAAGGAAGGAAGGGAGAGAGGTGGGAAAGCACCCCCGGCCCGGGGCCCGCAATCTACCGGTGTGAGCCTCAGTCCACAAACTGACTCCGCACCAACCTGCCCGTTGAAGTCGGTCCCAAGGAGTGCGACCCGGCGCAAATCCCGATCACAGGCCCCGCCGCCACAGTCAAGGCAGATGAACTTACACCAATGCAGGCCAACCAACCTGCATTCACGCCCAGGGCTCACACATCAGCGAAGTTCCGTCAATATCCGCCGTCCTCTCCCTGCGACCGCGCTGTCCCTCCTGGTCTTGCTCTTGCCACTGGCCTGTCACGGGGCGCCCCCGATGGAACACACTCCCGGCCCGGCAAATCTCTGCAGCAGCCCAGGGCTCCCCCAAGGCCGAGGTACCACAGGGCCTGATCACCGACCTCACCCCGAGACCCCGAGGAGCAAGGAGCGACCAGGTAGCTCCCGTGGGGCCTCCCTAGCCCTGCCGCCGTGGCCCGATGCAGCCACTGATCCCCCAGCACAAGTCTCAGTCCGAGAGGGGGGGAGGGCACCCACTGGGCCGTCTGAACCGCAAGCTGCCGCCGCAGACTCACAGGGGCCGCCTCGCGGCTCGCGTTGCCTCCAGAGTGCACCAGAATCGACTCCCCGGCTCTGCCTCCAAACACCAGGCCGCACCTCGCGAGTGCGTCGGCTTCAGCGCTCCGCCACCCCGGTCACCGCCGCCGCTCACCAACTGCCCTCTCCGGTGACTGGTGCCGCAATGCTCCCTCCAGGACTTATCGAGGGTCCGAGGGAGCCAGGATGAACGTCGGATTTACGTTGGGCTGGACGGAGCTAGCTAGCACACTTTACATTCCTCCTTCCCCAATAGCAAGTTGAAAAACACATTTTGCATTCTTTGTCTATTGGTTGTCTAAATAATGATTTTTAGTTTCATAACTGTTCCACTTTCAGTGTCGAGCCAGCTTATATTCAAATTAGCCATGCTCAAAGATGTGTTTAATATCAAAGTTTTGTTTTGTTGGTCAGGAGTTACACTGTCCTTGACATCCATAATGATATTGTTAATATTGGAAATGGTGAGGTGACATTCTGTAAATAATTATGTGATTTGTCATGTCACCTACGGCATCATGTGTGCAGTCATAAACAGTGCATTGGGGGGACAGAACATGGTTGTCATACTCATATCCTGTAAACTTCAGTGTTCTTTAGGGTTTAAGCCATTAAATAAATGTTCCTTCAAGTGACATTTTAAACGCATTTTTAAAAAATATATATTTTGCCTTTTTCTTGGGGGAGAGCACACTACCAGACTACTTTGCCCTGCCTTGCCTCGCCTGGGAGCAGGAACTACAGCTCCCAGGCTCCTTAGCGGCGAGGACGCTGCCACCGACGGCCTCACTTAGCGCCAGGAGACACTTTTAAGCAATACAGGGCTCACGCAGTACAAAGCCCGGGCCAAGGGCAGGCCCATCTGCTCCTGTCAGAGGCCGAAGGAGGCCGGGCAGGGCCACGTTATTAATATTTATTGCTTCCGGACACAACCAGTCATGACTCTCAAAGGTACTGTGATATTAATATAGTTGATATTGCGCTTAGGGGGCACAAAAATGAGCAGGCCTAAATCTGGAAATGAGCAGGGAGTAGTGGGGATATTGGACGCATTTTTGGGCTGAGTCGGCCCTCATTCATGAAATCGAACTCACACAGCGCAGACTGTCCCTGGAGCCCCAAAACTTCCACAACAGATCTGCCCCTATTGTCCCTGTGTTACAATCGAACCCGGAAGTCAATTCATCGCAAATTAGCATATTGCATTCTACGGCCTCGGGCCCTGAACTTATCAATGCCTCTGATATAATTGATAAATCTGATAAATCAATCAGGCCAAATGTATTTACACTGGGTCAAAAAGCAAAAGGTAATCACAGGAATAGCCTTGCACCACCATCAAGGAAAAGGAAGGGGCAGGCCCCAAATAAACAAATTACCTTTTGCCTAAACCTTTAGGACGTAGGAGTAAACCAGTTGATAAAGAGTATAATCAGTGGCCTACTCAAGCTTTAAGTGATGTGGTATTAATGGGATCACTGCCAATTCAGGAGAGGGAAGATTTCTGGAAAAAACTGGAGTTAACGGTTTCAGTTCTTTTAGACCATACCAATTTGCATTTACCATCAGAAGCAACCCCATATACTGGGGTGCTGGCCAATGTTTCTCCATTGTTGCCCGGTGACTCGGAGCACTGGTCAACACTGAGGTACAAATCATTACAATTTCTGAGTGCAAGGACAGGGATTAATAATTTGGTGTTCTCAGAATTTAAGATGGCGCGCCGGATTGGTTTCGGTGGGAAAATCCACCAAGTCATTTACTGGAGACTGCTTGGTATTAACATTTAGCTCCCCAGGCTTGGTTAAGACAATATTAGATAGGATGGACAGCTGGCCCGCAAGTATGAGGGAGATAACCATCTTGCCCTTGGGATTCTTTATCAGCCACCTAGACCTCCATGGCATATTGTAGAGGAGGAGAGATTCACACGGGCAAATCAGCACTTCCTGCATCCACCTTTGTTTCATTCAAATCACTTTGAGGTATTAAGTGGTCTTGCAGGCATAGACTGACTAGCCCCAACCTCTAGAAACTCAGGGAAAATGGACACCTTAAATAGATCCAGAGAAAGTCCCGAATATAGTAGATAGTATAGCTGCCTCTTTTCATATACATGATCATGAGAATAGCCCACACCTCTCTTCACTCTCGCATATAGGATGTGTAGGGCTGGTTGTAAATACCCCGCCTGCAGTACCGGCGGCTATTAATATTGGCGGAGAAGTCACGGTGGCATACGATCATAACACCCGCCCTCTTAGACTTATCTCCTGGAACATTGCGGGCATTTGCAAAAAACTATCAGATGAGGCCTGGTTACAATATGTCAAGACATTTGACATTATATGATATTGACGTGGACGAATACTGTTCATTCAACGTCCAGGCAACACCATCGCCTGCAGGGAGGGCAAAGGGGGGATTGGTGACATTGATTTCTGTTAAAAGGGGGTCAATAGAGATAGAGAATATAATTGATTCCCCCTGGTACCAGCTCATTTTGATCTCTAACTTGATTGATGCAACAATATTACTGATCCACTGGTACTATAACATTTTCGATCAATTTAACTGTGGGCTTATTAACACCCTATAAGAGGAAATTGAAAAGGTTGCAGGGAAATATTATCCTTTGTGTATAATTTGGATGGGTGATTTTAATTGTACCTTATGCCAGCATAGTTTGCACAAAGCATGTGGGGTCTTGGACACTGAGAACCAACTCTTGTCACATTTTAAGCATACTCCACAGGGTGAAGCATTAAATGCCATTGTTGTCGTAAATGATCTATGTTTCATTGATACCTTGGTTAGTACTCCACCCATACAGTATCCAACCTATTTGGGTGGAGGCAGGGCAAGCACAATTGATTGTATGCTGATATCTAGAAAATATGCATGCCTTGTAGATAGCTTTGCGGTTGAACCCAACTTCGCTAGTGACCACAACCCCCTTACTGTTTCCTTGCACGTAATGGCACAGGTGGGTAAGGGTGACACCAACTTAAGTATAATCACAATCAGGGGGTGGGATTAAAATGGAGTGAAATTAAACCCTCACAATTTGAGGAGAACATTGTTAAAGCTAATCTAAGCCAAGATATGACATGCTTATCCCATGACTCTCCCCCAAATGTGGTCATACAGGGCTTTGAATTAATTTGTAAAGATGTTGCCAAAAACCTGTCAAAATCAGTGAGAAGAGAACCATACGAAATAACATGGTCTAATGCTGAGCTGTCCGGGGAACAAAAAGTTCTTAAGAAAGCTTTGCATGCAATCCTCCGTGACAAACTTTTAATTAAAAGTGCGCGACAGACATACAAACGTGTAATTGGGCACAGGAAGGAAGAACTGAGAAGACTAGCCTGGGAAGATCTCGAAAGAGCTAGTATTCTTAAGGACTCCAAGAGTTTTTGGGAAGTCATAAATCGCCCCCTTTTCTCAAATGATGTAAGGAGTATGGATTCGACAATACAGGGGGAAGTTTGGGAATCCCATTTCTTAAACATATTCAGCCCAAATGGTGTCTTACCAAAAGAGCAGTGAGATAAAATAGTAATTAACTTACAAACTGCATTCCGACTTGGCTCTTCTCTGACTTTATGTGAGGTTGAGGATGCTTTGGTAAAGGGTATTTCTGCGAAAGCCCCAGGCCCTGATGGGGTGCCCTTGGACTTATTTAAAAACAATCCTCAATTATGAGCACCCATGATGATTAATGTTTTTATAGCAGTAATAGTGGGTTGTATTCCTTCATCATGGAAAGAGGCAGCAGTGGTACCGATATACAAAAAAGGCAACAGGAATGACCCTGTATGCTACAGGCCTATTTCTTTAATCGACGCCACATGCAAAGTCCTAGGGAGGGTAATTCTTGTACGCCTGGAGTCATGGGCTAATGCCGCTGGACTCATATATAATACACAATATGGCTTCAGGAGGGGGGTGGGAACAAATGAACAGTGCCTCAACTTGTCCCTGATTATGGGTAAGTACATATAGGCCGGGGGGTCAATCCACCTGGCCTACATGGACTTATCCAGTGCTTTTGATACAGTAAATCAGGGAAAGTTGTGGACACTAATGGAAAAAATGGGCTTTGAGGAAGCTCTTATTACATTGCTGTGCAGTTTGCATGCGTCACCACTGTTGCCATCCCCTACGGCCCTGGGGGAGAGAGACTAGGCCCATTGTTTCTACAGAGGGGGTGCGCCAGGGCTATATCCTGGACCCTTTTTTATTCCTCTTATATACAAATGGTTTGGAGTCATTTTTGTTAGAGCAGCAATTAGATTTTCCAATCATAGGAGGAAAACCAGTTCCCTTGTTGTCACATGCTGATGACACTGTCTTGATGGCTTTAACGGCCAATAGCCTCCAAAAAGCCCTGAAAGCTTTTACTTACTTTATGATGACATTGGACCTAAAAGTAAATTTTAGTAAATCTTTTATCATGGTATGTGGTCCTAACCAAACAAAAACAAGAACATTTGTTGTGAAGGAAAAGATCATTGATAAGTTGCCCAATTTTACTTATTTAGTGAATGTTTTTAATAACAAACTGAATTGGGACCATCTGATTGTGGCTATGATCCAACACACTAGTAAATTGAGAGGGGCTGTTCTGCTTCGCTTGCAAGCTGGGACATAAGCCGGTAGCGGAAATGTTAACCCTATATAAATCAAAATGCCTGTCAGTAGCTAGCTATGGGGCTGGAGCATGGGGACATCATAAAAGTAGTCAAATACAAATTCTGGAAAATAAATTTTTAAAAAGATTTTTGATGATTCCCATCGGTTCTCCTACACATTTTTGGCACTCGGAAGTGGGGCTGAATTTTGTGGAAGATAGAATAAATATCTTTATATTTGGACCTCAGAGGACTTACTATTCTCTAGGAGTATTCTCAGAGACTGTATGCACCTTGAAAAGGCTCTGGCTATCCCCTGGCTTTGTTACGTTAAAGATACTTTCAACAAGATTGGCTTGGGGCACTATTATGATAAGCCCGATTGTATTCAACCGAACATGAAATTGATTATAAAAAATGCATATTATGTTGAATTTATTACGTCTTATCAGGATCGTGGAATACTAAATAGTGTAGATGCATCTCCAAGCCATCAGCAATTTTACCTGTCTTTTACTATGCAAGTACAATCGCGTTTCCTCATGACAAGATTTCGCCTTTGCACGTTTCACTTTCTTGTGGCTTTTCCCAAACAGGCAAGTTGGTGTGAGAGACTGACTCCCTGTCCTTGTAATAATTCAGTCCAACAAAGCACTATGCACTTTATGTTGTTTTCTACACTTTACGAAGATCAGAGGGCACGTTTTATTAAGCCTGTTTTGAAGGAAGTCCGTCCCTGTTCCTACCAGGATGGATTTAGTTACTTACAATCATTATTATCTGCTGCTGTTTGCAGTGCTGTGCTTAACTTCATTAGAGCTGCTTTATCAATTAGGAAACGGTATGAATTGTAAAAGAAAATCAAGTTTTAAGTGATTTTCCAACATATTTGATATTATTATGCTGGAGAATGATAGGATGGTCTTAAACAAAAAATTACATTTTTAACATAGAACTTGTGCTGGGGGAGCAAGAGCCATGGAGGAGGAGGTGCTTTTTTAAGTTAGGCAAATTGTACCTTGTTTTAAAATGTTAAACCTTGAGTCAAGATATGTATTCTGTGTTTAATCTTTGCACAAGTCGTCTTATGAATGCTTAATTTTTATATGTATGTATGTTAAACTTTTATGATCCGAATGAATAGAATAAAGTTATTTGACTTGACTTTGAATGCCAGTGTATTAAAAACCAGCAGGGCATACTAGAGAGATACATAGTATATATCTGTTTTAACCCAGAGTTTGCAAAGAATGCTGGTTATCCAAGACCTCTGCTCTTACTTTGAACAATCATGTCCCTTCCCTCAATGAACGGATGTCAACACCATTATCATCCAGAGACTCACTTCAACCAAATGTCATTCCACCTAGTCCAATTCCTAACAGGTCACAAGTAAAGATGTGGACCTCACTCCACGTACGAAGAACTGGACATCTTCTATGAGGCGTAACTCTTTTGCAAATATTCCCATAGCTTCAAAACAACCAACATGCACCAAAAATTGTAATTGCCTCTCAGCACAAATTTCTCTCAAATTTCCAAATAAAACTTAATTGGGACCCAAAAGAACATCAAAACCTAAGACAAGCACTTGTCAAAAACTGGATGCTGTCAAGGTCTCTCAGGTTCTCCTCTTTACTATACAAGGAAGGGTGGCTCCTCTCGGTAGTCATGGTGCCATTGTGCACTTAATATACAAGTTGAAAGTACTACACGTCCCCTTCAGAGGTTCCCAGTTAGAAAAAAAAAGTCACAAAGAGTGAAAAACCTACATGGCAGTTTGGATAATTCTTGATTGAAGAAGATGAATTATACAGCAGTTGAAAGGTGAGGCGTCCATTCCTCCTTTGATTAAGGTTTGATGAAGAGTCTAAAATAAACCTGGCAAAAATAGATTTTCCAGGCAGAAATCCAGCTAAAAAGTAAAGCAAGAATTAGGGACAGAGAAATGAACAAGTGAGTGATGAACGTAACAAAAATATGCATTGACAAGCCAATAGGTCTCGCCTAGGAGAGCTATTTGCTTTGGCAATGCTTTGTAGCCATGCTGTACAGCAGTGTGCATGCCCTGCAGTGTGGCTAACACTAATTTAAAAAGGGTTATGATGCAGTCAGGGCTAATGTGCTGTTTATCTTAAAACTACATTAGCGCTGGATGCACCACAGCAAGCAATTTTTGAAATTATTATTTGTAGCTATGCTGCACAACAGCCATGCTGCTACACAGTATGGCTACAAATCATAGCTAATAGTCTCAAAGGACATACTTTGTTAGGTCTCAGCACAACAAGCATGTGATTCTGAGGAAATCAGTTAATCTCCCCATGCGTGAAAAAGAAAAAATATGGCATTTGGCAATAAATCTTATCATATAAAGAAAGTAAGTGTGCCCATGTGCACGTCATAGAGAAAATACATTTGGAAGCAGATAACATCTGTTGTCACAATAAACATCTATTTCAAAGGAGAAAATGGCTTCTTTGAAGTGCATGTGGCATAGTAAAACATAGCTACAAATGGCTAGAGGTTCAACAAGGATGAGAGGGAAGAAAAAAATAAAAGTAGTCCCTTAATCACAGCTCGATTATCGGAAGGACAATCGAGCTGAAGTAATCAGTCCTTCATCCATGCTCCAGCCTAAAGAACAATAAATGAAGCCAGTATTAGCTAGCCAATTGGAAGGCAGCAAATAAGACTGACAATGAAGCCAAGGGATATTAAACAATGGGCGGGCTCATAGCCACATGTTGTATACAAAATCTTTCACAAGCAAGAGCGCATGCAGTGCTTTCGCAGTTGAGACCTAAAAATGGAAAAGGAAACATATGTTTTTTGATGACATTACAGGAAAAAGGTTAGCAGCATCTTAGTTTGGGAACTTTAGACCACAAACACTTGGAAGGCAACTATCCTGGACCGAAGTAAACCCGAGCCTTGCAATTTCTACCACTGAGGAATGGTGTCTTTCAAGCATATGAAAAAAGACCTATGTTTGAAAACCTTCTTATCCTTCTTTGCTTCAATGCACTGCCTGCAGGCCTCTTAGGGCCAAAACTCCTAGGAAATCGCAGACCACCTCTCTCAGACAACATACCACTCTGTTAAATTGGCATTTCCACATAAATGTCAAATCAACAGCAGTGTCACACAGGAAGACATCTCATCGCACTCTGAGTGTGAAAACCAGCACATTCTTTCTGTTCCAGCGACATAAAGCCCAGCAAATACCTTACTACTTCCAGAAAGTTTTCTTTCCAGATGTAACTATCTAAATTCCTTACCTGAGTGAGATTATAAAAGAAAGGATACTGACTAGGGGTGTGCAAAGTTGCCTAATTGTGTGATTTTGAGCAAATATTACTTGCGATTACACATAATAGTGCAAAATGCAAATCAGTCATTTTTTGCTACATTTTAGCACAAAATGTGTCCCTGTGTTAATTTTTTGACTTAAAGATGCATTTCATGCAAAAAATCGAATGCCCCACGAACATCCACTCGAGGTCTGTTATTCCTGTGTTCCCTGTGTGTTTGTGGTATATTTGTACCATTAATCACATTATTTGCATTAGATGTATACCCATAAATGGTGCGTTATTAGTTGAAGGTGGCATGTTGGCAGAATTTCTAGAATTTCGCTTAACAAGTATATTGTGAAATTACCGAAATTACGCTGGCATAATTACAATTTTACCAAGGCCTAATACTAACACAACTTCTTGATTACATCTTTACAAATAACGTACTCTGCTTGTACAAGGTCTTTTCACCACAGATCAGCCATGACATTGTAGTTCTTCAAATCTGGGGTAAAGCATTGCTTTTACTAGATAAGGGTGGTTACGAACTAGTAATATTATTGCTTTTGATACCTTTGAACATAGGGTAGTACCAGGCTCTCTGTCATATGGAAACAAATGGCATTGTATTGAATTTGGTTGCCTCGCTTCTACCAATTAGAAGGCTGATTGTGCATATTAGCTCCCCAGATGCCTTATTTTGCTCAGGATTTGTGGAGTGCCTCAGTTCCTAGCACTATCATTGTTGGACCTGGCCCTTCTTGCAGGGTTATCCCCAAACTTTTTGCCTTTCTCTTCCTATTTTTCTGGCCCTCTTTCTGTTGGCTTTAGGACTCTGGGCACTTTACAAATGCTAATCAGTGGTAAGGTGCATGTGCTCTCTCCTTTAAACATGATATGATTGGTTTACACCTGTTTGGCATATACCTTGTAAAGTGGTATCCCATATACTCAGGGCCTGTAAATGAAATACTACTAGTGGGTCTGCAGCACTGCTTGTGCCATTCACAGAAGTATCCTTTCAAACCTGTCTCAGAGCTGCCACTGCAGGGCCTGCGTGTGCAGTTTACAGCCATATTGACTTGCATTTAATACTACTTGCCAAGCATTAAACTCCCCTTTTACTACATATAGGCTACCCCTAAGGCAGACCCTAGGTAGCCCTATGGGCAGGATGCTGTGTTAGCCACACAATAAAAAAAATGTGCCTTTATTGTGTGGCTTGTCCTGATAGTGACAAACAGCCTATTTGGTGTCTCACTGCTGTGAGGCCTGCTCCTTTTATAGGTTTGCATTGGGAATTCTCTGATTCATTTTTTCAGTGGTAATTTCTGATCGAAAAGGAGTAGTGTTGCCATGTTTGATATGTTTAGAATGGTAGTAAAAAATCATGATTACTGTGAAGGTGGATTTTTTATTCCTATTTTAGAAATCCCACTTTTTAGAAAGTGTGCATTGCTGTGTGCTTATAACTCTTTGTGCTTTACAGCCTGACTCTAATCCATGTCTAGGGTAGAGTGACAGCTGGGCTTGTGCATACTTTCCAGACAGCCATCACACAGGAGGGGCTGGGTGCATCGGTATACTGATGGTCTTCCTGGTCTGGGAGAGAGGGAGAAAAGGGCGCAATTACACTTGTATAGTCTGTGTCCTGCCCTGACACAAAGAGCATGTTTACCCCCTACTGATGTTTGGATCCAAAGCAGGGGAGGAGGGAAACTCCTGGAATTTCACAGGCCTTGCTAGAAACTTCTCCTACCTTCTAGAAGCAAGGCACCAGGTTATAAGCACAGGGGCTCTGACTCCACATTTGTAGAGCACTTTTGGAACTGGGACTGAACCTTTGTCAAAAGGATCGCTGCCCTCACGATGGACTCATCTGGACTGTTCTGTTGTTGCCTTGCCGCCTGCTAATAGTTGGGTGCCCAAAGGACTCACTGGATTGCTTTTCTGCTTGTTGACCTGCTGCCAACTACTGTGGTGCTGAAAGGAGAGATCACCCTGTTTTTTGTTGTGCTGGCCTGCCTGCCCCACTGTCTGCTTGAGTGCCCCATGATTCCTTCTCTCCAGCATCTGAGGAGCTCTGCCCACCCCTTCTCGTGAAGCCACTAGAGTATGGGAAGCACCGTTATTTGTCCCCTCATTGGTTCAGCTGAGTGCATGGTGAGCACTTTGGGCTCGCTGTGAGTGCCTCAACCGTGATGCTGATAACAGCAGAGGTGTGAGTGCTTTTATATTTCATCCCAGGGTGACCGCTTTATTGTGTTCTGCCTGCCCTGAGGAAAAGTCTGTCTTCAGAATCCCACAGGCCCAGGTCCTGAGGCCCGCCAACATTGTGGGTGGTCAGAGAAGCCAAGAGGCACTTCACAAGCGATCCTTGGGGCAGAGTCACCCGCTGTGACAAGAGGCGGCCTTGGAAGAAGGAGTCTGCTGCCTGAGGGGGTAGCAGAATCCTGTATAACCACCTGCTCCGACCAGGGAGGTCTATCACCACTTCTCTTGCCAGAAGGAAGTCCCCAGAGAGATGAGTTCCAGCTGACACGAAAGATATTGCTCCCCTGCAGCTGTGCCGCAAACTTGCGGGCAGCTGAGTCCGAGCACCAGGATTCTTACAGACACCCTATGTGTCTACAGCGCTTTGAGTATCTATGGCAGTTCAGACATCCCATGCTGCAGAGAGGACATGGGTGGTTTAATTTCTGGGCAACTCATCTCCTTTGCCACATTCAGACCTGCTTGTGCAGGTCATTTTGAGCTACCTTATAACGTCTAGCAGGTGCACAGGCCCTCCTGTGCCAGGGCTTGATTTGAGCCATCAGGGCCCCTCAAAATGTACCGTCATCCCGCAGATAGGTGTGCAGGGGCCGGTACCTAAGTACACTAAGGGGCATATTTACAAGGAGTTAACGCCACAGGAACGTCACTTTTTCCAAGGTTCTGTGGCATTAAGTCCTTCGCCTTATTTACAAGGTGGCGGTAAGCCATTTAATGTGGCTTAAATCCACCTTGTAAATAATGCCCCTATTCATGCGCACTTACCGTGAAAGGAATGTGCAATGGGTGTTGCTGTGGGCATTCCATCGCAGCACCCCTTGCTGTTTGATGCCTCCCCATATTTACAAGGTATGGGGCAGCCCCAAAAATAAGACCAGAAATAACTGGTCTTAAACAGACAGTACGAGGAGAAATGTTTTATTTCTCCTCGTATATTGCTCTTTCCACATGTGCTGCATTCTACAGCACACATGGATTGAGCAAATTGCCTGTTAAGATTGTTTATGTGCAGGAAGGTGTTCCTTAGCTCACATTTTTAAGCTAACATAATTCTTCACTAAACTGAAATTGTCGATGTCCATCATCTATCTGAAGTGCAATCTGACCAACTTGCTGGGAACAAAACCCTCTAACATACCATCTTAGATGGATCCGTTTAAGAGTGGAAATATTTCTAGTGTGGTCCCCGCAATTAGATCCTTGACTTTTATTATAGACTCTTGTATCAGTCTACAAAATGATATGTCAAACCTTCTGAACAGTAGAACAAATACAGAAACATTGTTACTATCATACCTAGACAGAGGAATAGAATTCTGGTACCCTTATGCAAACAAGCACTAGCTTTACTTTATTCCTTATTACATAGAGCAGCTTGACTTGTCATCGGAGCTAAGAAATATACAAATATCCCTTCTCACTTGATGAACTTGCACTAGCTCCCTTTATGAGTCAGATTTGTAACCTCAGAATCTGATGTATCAATGACAAAGCAGAAATTCTTACTAAACTGCTTTTTTCTTTGAAAAACTAGGGTTGACAAGCCTAACAGCAGAATCAAATTAACAAAACTCTTGGAAATGGCAAAAGTGAAAGAAATGTCAACAGCAGAAAGCCACAGCTTCTCTTATTTTACCAGAAAACTTGGAGTTCTTCACTGGAACCTATGAGGATCTCCCAAATAAACCCTCCGTTCCCCAGAACATGCTATACCCTGTTTTGAGAAGACCTTCCTCAGACAGAAATAACAGATTAACTTCATCGCATTGAAGACTCAGTCCAGTGTCTGGCCATGTTGTATGCTGTATCAAACATGCTTTCGTTGTGTAAATACTCTGATGCCTCTTGGCCAAGTTCACACGGGTAACAAAAAATAAATAAAAATGAATAAATATGTTTGTTCATATTTAAATCATCCCTATCTTATCAGACTATTTTATACATGTGCCTTTACTCACACAGTAACACAGACATGAAAAAACAAGGTAAGCATAGAGTCCAGTGGTTTCATTTCCTTTCCTACCACAGTCTCACCCCTCTATGGGTCTCATTAGGAGTTCTCATTGTTTATCCCAATATATTCACCCTCCAGATTTACCAACACCAGGGTCAATAGAACTCCAACAATGATTATGAGATGTACCCTGAGGGCATGCTCGGAAAAGAGCAGCAGTGTTGGAAATACTGCACCTCACGCCCTCATTAATACCTCATTTCCCCTCTGGGCTTCACCCAGATCTTTTGGTTGCTTTCAGCAGCTCAAATGTCCAGATCTTCCGTGTTCCTGTGTCCCACATAATTCGCCACGGCCAAGTAGTTTATCTTCCTGAACCTATTTGAATTACATGGGTACACATACTGAGACGCTAACAACCAGATATGCTAATCTTTCACACGACAATGCAAGGGAACTTGCTGCGCTACATTGCCTGAAAGGGAGAGAGCAGAAAATGCCATATTTATTAGGATATGGCATATTTCTGGTCTCTCCTTGCATTGCCACACATGTGACAGCCTAGCATTCATCGTAGGCACTCTTGCACCATGGTGCAAAGCGGCTTGCATTGTGGTGGGATTCTTTTTGCACAAAAACAATCTTTAGAGGCATATTCCTCTGTACAATGCGCAACACACACGCCGCACTGAGAACAAGGAGAAGCCAGCCCGCACTCGGGAGGTACAAGTCAGACATGACTATAACCGAAAAAGCTTAGAAGATGCCACGATAGGGAGAGGTTGGTTAAAGCTCTAATAAGCGACTATTTGTTGTATAGGAGATAGAGACATACTGCATAAGAACGAAGATTTTGGCAGACAGCCCTGAGGAAGTCGTAGGCTGACCCACCCAAGGACGAAACACGTGTTGGATGGTGCAGGTTGGAGACAACCAATCAAAGACAAGACTGGTTGAACTTGAAGACCACTGGAGTACTTTTTTTCGGACTATAAATACGCATGTGCTCGGAGTTTTGTTTTAATGCATATTCCTCTTTGTGCTGTGCTGAGGAATGGGAAGATGGGAAGATGGGAAGCTGAGAAAGGAAAAAATCCTGAAAACGCTGGCCAGACATCTCACACCTACATCCAAGGTCAACAGTGCTATGATTCGTGATGCTTCATACCATTAGGTATTATTTGGCTCCATGTCCAGCTCTACAATAAATCCTGTAAAATGGCATCTGCCATATAAATTGCACGAGCCATAAAAACACACCAGCACACTAATGTATTGCATTATTCCCAGGGACTCTAGTTAAGAAAATACTGTATGACAATTATTGAGATTTTTTAAACACTTTTGTTTTACTTTGATATCTTCAACACTTCTATTTCCATTACTTTAACTGTAATGCGTTCATCGGTGAGCCTAGACAGATGTAACTGAAAGCACAACTCCACTGCACGTAGGAAACCGACCAGCCATCTCCTAGCTGCATGTGATCACTCATGAGTTGTTCTGGATTGGAAATGACAGAACTAAGACGAAAATGTGTTCTTTTGCAGTCATCATATAGGTATTAGGGTTGTGTAGTATGTTCTGTGATATTTGTTATGCTAAGTTATGTTCAAGACGAAGCGAAGCACTCGTGATTTAACCTCAGGTATGTTGAGATAAAATGTTTATATTTGTTTTTGCTTTAAATTCCACGTGTCATTATTAATGGGACAGCCTTGGTGCAGTGTCCAAGCCCTTTTAAGTCAATTGCCCTTCTGGTGGGTACGATTACCTTGATTCCCCTGAATTGAAACAAGACTAGCAAATCTAAAGATGTGTGCAATATTTGTGGACAAAATGTAAGGGTGACTCGTGGATCCTACCTGTTGCCTCTTTTATTCACTGTTCATTCGTGCTCTCTATTCGAGTCCGTCTGCTCTTTCACTTCCGGGTGTATGTAGATGCTAACACCCTATAGGATGAAGGTGAAGATGGAAATCAAGTAAATATCACAGACTGTGTGGAAAAGGTACAGTCCCTGTGAAGCAGACTTTCCATTTCCTTACACTAGACAGAAATTCTTATTCTTCTCATCGTGAGCGAACCATGCAATGCCATACTCTTGACATGGACATCATAAAAGTGACATTAACCAGCACTAAATATTTTTACCTAATTCACTATCCAGTGCAAAACTTTTTTTGCGCTGGAAAGTACCCTGAAAGTAACGCAAAGCAGCACGAAGCACTGATTTGTGTCACTGGGCTCCCAAGGGGGCGTGACATGGGTGGTACAAGGGAGTTGCCATGCTTCCACCCATCCCTTTAAATGCAAAACCCTATCTACAAACAATAGTAGGCAGGATTTAGCGCCAATAGTTAATGCTATTTCAAAGGAGGCGTTGAGAGGAAAACATTTTTATTTCTCCTTTCTTTTCCAACTTCGCCATGGGTCCTGCACTGAGCAGCATATATGCACAGAAGGAAACATTTTAATGTTTGTCTATGTATAGTCTTTTGTACAGGAAAAATCTATGCTAGACTCAGGCACGCACCTTACCACTATGGCGCTAAGGTGTGTGCCTGGCGCACGCAGCTGTAATCAGCACTGGTTAGTAGTGGCTGCTATCGGGCAGAAGTGGGAGGGTGGGAGGCTTAAAAAAAAAAAGATAAAAAATCACTTACCTCACCAACGGCCGCCTATCCTCTGTCCTCATCCTCTTCGGTCCACGAAACAGGAAGTACCCAGGCTCCCAACTGCCCGACCAATCACAATGCTGCCTTACAGCAGCATTGTGATATGTCTGACCGCCGTGGTTCGGTACTCAGAGAGGGACTGGGAGGCTGCGGATGTTTTCCACTGGGCTGTACATCACAGCCCGGTGGAGAACATGCCAAGTGCGCACTTAGGAGGGTGCCACCACTCCCCTTCCTGCTCTGCGTGCAGCGCAGCCCCACCCCACCTGTACCTTTACATAGACAATAATGAAAAATAAAATAATAAATCATTGTTATTATCATTTCATTTTTCTTGTGGGGCGATGCTCCTCCAGTTTTAGCGGAGGAGCCGTCTCTTGAACTGGTGCTGGGGAGAGGGGAAGAGAGAGCCATATCTTTGTAGATATGGCGCTGCCCTGCTCCTCAATGTCACGCAATGCAGTCTGGCATTTTTGGCTGCTGCGCTGCGTTTTGTGACTTTTTCGTAAGTCTGGGCCTGTGTATCTTTCTGTCACTCTGTCTGTCCTTCTGTCCATCCATCAAATCCAAAAACTAGAGAGATTGTAGGATGCGATGGCCCAGATGCATTTGGTCTTGAAAAGCATGCCATGACTTTCAGGGTTCAAAGTATAAAGGCCCGTGCCCTTTGCACAATGTCGTCTATGCTGGAGTCTTAGGTCATATCCAGAAAGTTGAGCCAGGCCATGCAGAAACCAGAACCTGAGATTAGGCACATCATATATTCAGTCGAGAATTACATGATGGGGGTGACCCTAAATTTTCAAGAGCTGCTGCTTTGGAGCAACTTTGACCAGTGTATGTGACAACAACCACTGTTGCTCTGGGAAAAGTTCAAAACTGCCCTATGCAAACAATCTTTTGGTTGCTGTATTGCAACAATCGCCATCCAAGCACTGCCAGCTACAGGGTTTATTAGGAATTTCCACCCACTTCAGCAGGTGTGCCTGCTTTGCTGCCTTTCTTGCCATTAGGTGGGACCCTTTCCACTGCCAGATAACTTGTTCAACCTAAAAATGGATGCATCTTTTGAGGGTAACCATTATCATCCAACAAATGCCTAAGTTTGCTTTTTCTCTCAAGTGACCCCGCAAGGACCATTTTAACGAAGCAAAAAAGACTCATTAAAAAAATAAAGCCAGTAGTGAGTGTCAACACGTTGAAACCGACTGCAATTTGGAAATCCTAGCGAATACCAAGGTAGGGATTTGAGAGATGTTGCTTTGCTTTACTCACATGCTCTGTGCATCACATTTTTGGAACATGTGAGACCTTGCATTTCGTGCTGAATGAAAATTCCTGAAGAAAATTGGCACTCTGAAGCTTCTCTATGGGTCTTGGGTCCCGAAGTCGCTCCCCTGTGAAGTCGGATTGGAATAAAATGTAGGCAGAGAGCTAGTCGTTGGATACGATGGGGTGGTGTGCTCAAGCAACAGACACCACCCTGGCACAAACATACTTGGCACGCACAGCACAATTAGCAGGTTTTAGGTCACAGAACCATATTTGGACTTCGCAGGCAAATTAAGGGCGGGAAACTGGACGAGGCCTTTTGCAGCCCTATTAAAGGAACACAATCTTCACAAATCACAATTCCAACTGAGACACGCATTAGAAGCTCACCAACCCCAGTTGTCACAACATCTGGAATTATGTCGTCTTGATGTACATTTAACCATGGAAAAGATTAATGAGGTGGAATCTCGAAATTTTAATATTTCCTTACTGCTAGCTCACCAACCGTTCTGTTGGCCCCGAGATCACATTGGAAGGACTATATGGGCTAGCTAGATCTGTCAGAAGACGCATTACACGCCCCTGAGAGTTGGCAATATCAGGTGGGTTGAGACTGGTACATTGACATTTTTACATTAGGTTTATTTCACCTTCAAGCTGGTCTGGAAAATGGGACAGGTACAATTCTTGAATTTCACAAAATGCCACGAGGCAATGGGTGACTTTTTTCATATGAAATGGACATATCCACTAATCAAAGCTTACTGGCAAAAAAATATATTCATATATTGTCCACTGTGCTGATGAGACCAATTGATTTTTCACCTAAAGATGATTGTGTTGGGAATCATGGAGAAGATTGGTGCCCAGAGGAGAAAAAAGACTTTGGTGGGGCAGGCACATTGCTTGAAAAGCGATATATACCAGATACTGGAAGTCCGAGACAGACCTTATGCCTGTGACGTAGGTAATGTGCATGGACTGGTGCTCGGAAATTGAGGAGCCTGGGACTTATTTATGAGGCCTTGCAACACCTTTGCACCGCCATAGCATCACTTTTTCTGACGCATTGACAGCGTAAAAAATGCACCATGTTGCGCCCTATGTACAAAGTGACTCATCCATGCATCATTTTGCAAACCCCTGCGCCACATTATACCTCTGCCAGGTATAATGTATGCAGAGTGGGCGTTACCCCGCAAAAAGCCTCATAGAAGTGGCGCATTGAAATCCATAAGATTTCAGCACGCCACTTCTAGGACGCTACTGCATCAATATCTTACGCCTGCCTCACAGCAGGCGTAAGACTGATGCAGGCCCTTTCACATGGGGCTTTCCCCATGGAAAAGGACACATTGCTGGAGTTGCGTCTGTTTTCAGACACACCCCAGCAATGCACCACTTTTGCGCCTACAGATACGTCAGTAAAACTGACGTATCTGTAACTCCTTGCGAAATGGAACACCGTTAGTTAAATACAGAGCATCCATCCTGTCGCAAGGACGCAGTGAAAACTGTTGCATCGCTGCGACAGTTTTCAGAAATGAGGCCCCCTGTTTCTTGTTCTAAGGATGATCGGATAAACACGAAAACTATTGGGCCTTGTAGACCATTTTCAACAGAAATTATTATGAGAGATGGCTAAGTATGTTGCAGTTCCTTTAAATGACAATGCTACATGAACGGAAAGACAATAGTAGTATTGTATTTGAGAAACCTATGCCAATCATATCTGTCACAGGGGAAGCTTTCTGTTTCTGTTTATTTCTTTTCTTGTTACTGTACAAAAGTCATTTTAAAAACCCTCATAAAAACACATCTTTATTTAATTAATCCGCTGCAAATTCTTAAAGTGAGTGCTTAATTTGAGGCCAAACGCCAACATAATTCCATGTGGAGTCATGCAATGTTAGTCTTGTAGATATCCTTCATCAACTTTGGCATACGAACACCTAAATATTTATCTCACTGGCAACAGTTTATCCATCAGAATTAGTACTAATTCAAGACATTGCCTCTGTTTAGCCCATGTTAAAGAGATAGCAAAAATCTACACTGATTCTTGGAAAATATTTGAAGTCTCTGGAGTAGCTAGTTGCAGAGAGTATATTTAGAAAATAGGACAACTACCTTTATAGCAGTGGTCTTCAAACTTTTTAAGGACCCCCCCTCCTGCTTGGGAAAAATAAAATAATTCGGGCCCTCCCTAAAAAAAAATCTGAATTATTCTATTAAACTGGCAATGTTTAAATATGCCTAGACTTATTTAAATATTGCATTTAAGTTTTGTACTGTTTTAAAAATGCAATCAAATACATGATTTCCAAACAAACTATTCTGTCAGGCAGGTTAAAGTGTAAACATATCCACAGTGTGATTATTTTAAAATGGGGGTGGGGGTTTGAAGAATATTTGGAGTCCCTTCCCTTTTGACACCTTCTCCCAGCCAGGATATAAATGACAAAAGATGTTAGTGATGGCCCATTACAGAGCAGCGAATGTTTTCCCCACTGAAAACAAAGCACTGTTATCAGCATAATGCTGCTTTTGGCCAGAGCCTGGCTCCCACCCTGGGATCACTTGAGGTCCCCCTTGCGGGCCTGCTCCCGCCAGTTTGAAGACCACTGCTACAACCCTCATAACGTCGTTTTTTGCGACCGCTGTTCCTAAAATACAATATTGTTACACATGAGGAGGCCCGAAATTGTCTTTTTGCCCTCCCCCCCCCACCCCGGAACCAGTTTGCTTAAAAAAAAATTGTCTTTTGAAACAATTTTTCAATATATTTTAGAGAAGGATTATGTTGTTCTGCTTAGCTGTAGTTGGTTGAACAGGGCTCCCTCTGGGTAAAATCCAATGCATTTTATAAGTAGAATTTTTTGTTATTTTATCATACAGCTGAGATTGTGAGAGTATTTAATGGTATGATATGTTTTGTACTGACTAATTTATGAGTGGTGCCTTAAAGGGTTTATAAAATTGGTACTGTAATTACACTCTTGCACTTTCAACACCTTGTATGCTGCTATGAATTCTGTCACGTACAATCGAATATGTATTAGTCAAGGAAATATGTATCTTTTAGGCCTTTTTTATGTAATCTGAAAAATGATCATTTAGGGCCAAATGTACTCCTCGCTATTATTAGAATTTCTTAAGCATTTTTGAATATGTTATCATGCTTGAGCACTTGCACTTTCGTCATCTTTTATGCTGCTATTTACCATGTACTGTACAACGAAAAATAGAATTGTTAAACCTCTTTGTAACTTAACCATCGTTGAGCAAAATGCGTCAAAGAATCTAATGGCACAACTCGTTTTGCACTGGCCTAGTTAGTTTTGTACTCTAAAGGACCTATGAAATTGATTTTGCGATCACAATCTGGATTTTCTACTCTCTTATGCAACTATGAATTCTGTATTGTCATATGAAAACTGTAATTGTGATGTCTTTTGTCTTATTTTAGCTTATTTTAAAGTGCTAGTCGATTTGGTATAATGGAGTTGTCCGTGTATATTTTTATGTGGAACTCATTGGAGCTCCCAAATCATAATAAATACATTAAAATTGAATTGAAGACACCTGCTTTATAGAGACTGTAAAAGCAGAAGGACACACCTTTTGATCAATAGATCCTAGACGTCACTCTTTCTAAAGTGACTGAGTGATTTTCAAAAAGCAACCTCTAAAGGCTACGAGCCAAACGACACCCTGAGAAAGTCATTGCTGAGAGGGCCAGTAGTTCTAACTAGATCAGAGGGCAATATTCAAAGCAGAAATTACTTCATTTTGGTTTAGCACGTAAGATAAAAACAGCTTCATAAAATCTGCTGATCAGAGTTTTTCAGCTACAAAAGACGTGCGTTCATCCTGTTTGCTAATTCATTCAAAAGATTTATTTAGTAGGGAATTAAAAAGAGTGAGATGCCAGAAATAAGTACAAAGTAAAATTGGGTCACTGATTGAGGGTGGTGAAAGCCTACTCAAGCAGAAACCATAATCTTTGTCAAGGTGAAGTCACAAGCAAACCCCAAATTAACCTGTGCTCAACCTTCTGGCAGCTTGACACAGAGCAGTCAGACTTAATTTAGAGGCAATGTGTAAAGTATTTGCGCAATTCTTCAAACAGTAATACTGTGAAACCCAAACAGAAGAATCCCACACCACATTAGAAAAACAGTGTGAGTTCTAATAAATAATTCAAGACCAAGCAAAAAAAATCCAAACAGTAGAACTGGAAAAATGCAAGTTTAGAGATTTCAATAAAAATAGCACCAAAAACACAAAAACGCCAACTGTAATATTCTGGTCGTACTAGACTGGGACAAAGTCACATGTTCAGGCTGAACACAATGGAGCATGGGCTGCCTACAGGTACCCACTTAGACTCGCTGAACACAGTACCTTAATCTTGGTTGCGGAGAGATGCGAAGTTCTGCGTTGAGGATGCATTGTACAGCAGAGGTGATGTGAGATCTGGGCAAGGAGAAGAGTCACGCAGCGGTGGGTCCGGGGAGCTGCACAGTGTGATGTCCTTGACTGGAGCTGCGTCGTGCAGCAGCAGTTCTGATGGGCTGAGTTGAGCTAGGCGATGTCCTTGCGTGGAAATAGATAGAAATTGCACAGCAGTGGTTCCAATGGGCAGAGCTGAGCAATGCGAAGTCCTTGCATTGAGGACGTCTGCACAGCAGGGGTGATGTGTTGAGCCTGAGGACGATTTGTGAGCAGCAGAGGAGATGTGCCGGTTCTTCAGGAGATGCGCCGAGCTGTGGAGGAGATGCGTCGGCTATGCTAAATCCACAGATGGGCTTTCAGAGCACCTTCAGGCCCACTTCCAATGGTCCAGGACTAGGATGGCACCACTTGGGACGGCAGAGTCCAGGTGCTGGGCTCAAGGTTGTTGGAAGCATGTTCTGTCTCTGATGCTTCTGATCAGGAGGCCAGCCAACTCGCCCTTTCAGTCACTCTGGGTCCCTGGGTTTAGAGATGAAGGTCCAGTCCTTCTCGCCCAGGAAAAAGGGCAGCAGAGCAGCAGGTTAGCACAGCAGGGCAGTAGTCCTTTAGGGCAGCAGTCATACAGAGTGGCAGTTCTTTCAGCAGTATATCTTAATCAATGTGGAGGGAAAGAGAAGCTCTGATCCATTCGGCTTCCAATGGTTAGTACAAAATCAGAGAGGGGGGGAAATGGATCACTTGTCCTGTGTAACCAGGGTCTTTGCTCATCTGGGAACCTTCGTAAAAAACCCTCATATACGTACACAGGCGTTGGGCGGTATATCTTGGTTCTCCACCTCAGTGTACTGTAGCAGCATTATCATCGGGTCTTTGTTTTCGAAAATATGCTGTACGTTCGCCTGGAGGAAGACCAGCTGGCTTGCCAGTAGTGTCCAGAAATGAAAAAACAAGAGGACGTATGCGTGCTCTAGTGCAGTGAGTTAAAATTCCCTACATCACTTTATGGCTAGTATTTATTGAAAAGAATCGTGATGTGGGAAATTAAAAAAGAGAGGTGGTGCGCGTGTGGATCAAGCTACTAATCCACCGCACTGGTGTTGGTCAACATGTTTCAGCCTCGTGCTTAATTCTAGAGGCTTTCGTCAGGACTGGGGTGTATGTAGGAGCACCTTGTGGCCCCTTATTAAGTGGTAAACTTACCACTCATGCGTGGAGAGGTCAGACCAGTTGTATCTGTACCTATGGACAGGGAGAGAAATATACAGTGGTATGTTTTCTTCATCGTTACCCATTCCTGCTTTTTTGTGCATGGGAAATGCTGGAACAGTAATGTTTAACTCAATTCTCCAATTTGGCATGATTTTATAATGCATCGTGTTCGCATAATAGGTGAATACACAGCAATTAGACTAGATAAGATTAAAATAGGTGCTTCAGGTGACCAAAGGAATAACATTGGAATAAGGTGCTCAGGTTCTATCTTATCAGGTCAATCAATGTCAATAAATATATTAGTACACTCGTGTTTTAATGTCTGCGCTCCGGTGTTAATAAGCGCTAGCTGTTAATGTGCTTAAAGTCATGTGGTAGATATTTGATCAGAAGTGACAGAATGCTGTTTCTAGCATGCGTTTCATGTGGCTATGAATGAGGATGTATGAATAAGTACTAATCGTTACTGTGCTCGATTTTCAGGTATTTACCATCAAAGGCGGCAACACGTAAAGTAAAGGCGGCAAAGCGTAAAACACATCATGCGTAGATTGTGGCCCTGAAAGAAATGCGATAGTAGTGAATAATATCATTACCTCTTATTAGTTGTAATGGGCTTCCTCAGGATGCCGTGGAGCAAATAGAAACCACATTCTGTGGAAATAATCAAAGGTTAGTTACATCTTACTTGCGGTGTGTTCTGCATATGTCAGCGATCCTCGTGGCCGCTCACCGGTTTCATCAAGTCACTTGCTTGTTCTAGCTCTGCATACGGTCTCCTGGGTGACGCGGGCCCGTATTGAGCTTCTATATACCTACGAAGGTTGATGAAAATGGAAGAAGGACTGTCCCATGTGTGTTGGTTGGCAGCAATGGTTGGCATTTAACGGAAAGTCAAACATTAGAAAGACTTCCATTGCAAAGTGCCGGTTATATTAGTTTAGCATTTATGTTGCTATGTGGTGTTTTACGGTTAACTCAGGGGATGGTTCTATAAGTGATGTTAAAAGTAGTTCACTATAGGGAAAGCCTCTTAAGTGTTTATGGTTGGCACTGATGGTTGGCATCGGTGGTGATTAATATAGTGGAAAGACTTCCACAAGAGTGTGCTGTTTTTGTTAGTTTAATATCCTTGTTGTTATCAACATAATGGATTTGTATCATGCTGTAGGGGGGGTCTTTCTCAAACCCAAAGAGGTGTTAGTGGGTATCCATTTGGATGTTGAGCAAAGTTGTGGGAGCTGGTGAGTTGAATGCATGATACCACCTCCAGACGAGATGATTGGTATTAAATCTTATTTAGTACTGTTCCAGCATTTCCGATGCACAAAGAAAAGCAGGAATGGGTAACGATGAAGAAAACATACCACTGTATATTTCTCTCCCTGTCCATAGGTACAGATACAACTGGTCTGACCTCTCCACGCATGAGTGGTAAGTTTACCATTTAATAAGGTGCCACAAGGCGCTCCTACATACACCCCAGTCCTGACAAAAGCCTCTAGAATTAAGCACGAGGCTGAAACATGTTGACCAACACCAGTGCGGTGGATTAGCAGCTGGATCCACACACGCACCACCTCTCTTTTTTAATTTCCCACATCACGATTCTTTTCAATAAATACTAGCCATAAAGTGATGTAGGGAATTTTAACTCACTGCACTAGAGCACACATACGTCCTCTTGTTTTTTCATTTCTGGACACTACTGGCAAGCCATCCGGTCTTCCTCTAGGCGGAGGTACAGCATATTTATGAAAACAAAGACCCGATGATAATGCTGCTACAGTACACTGAGGCGGAGAACCAAGATATACCGCCCAACACCTGTGTACGTATATGAGGGTTTTTTACAAAGGTTCCCAGATTAGCAAAGACCCTGGTTACACAGGACAAGGGATCCATCCCCCCCCTCTCTGATTTTGTACTAGTTATTTCAGCAGCACAGCAGTCCTTCTTCCTTGAAGAGTACACAGGTTCATAAGTGTACTTAAGATTTGGGTCTAATGGACCAATATTTATGCCTGGTGCCCACTTTGAAGTAGAGGAAGCTTCTAGAAGTTTTCAACCCCCTGAGGTGTCAGGCAGCTCCTTTCTCCCTATTTTGCCCCCAGCTTGTCAGGGGTCACAAAAGACCAGTGTCAAACCCGTTGTGAGAGTTCTAAGGCAGATCCTGTGCTATGTGCAAGTGTGGCAGGTGACAGCTCCTCCCCCTTGATAACTTAGAGTAACTCATCCTGCCAATACCTAGCTTCACTTTGTCTCACTGTCTAGGTGCAATCTACAATGACCAGCTGCCAAGTACACATAGTCATGTGACCCAGGATCAGGCTCCAGGTACCAAATGGTTAAGACAAGAAAATGCCAACTTTCTAAAAGTAACATTTTCAGAATTGTGCCTAAAATCTGAATTTACCATTAAAGAGGATTTTTAATACAATTTTATAGACGCTAAACTCAACTTCTCTACCTGCTCCCAATTGGAAGTTACACTTCAGTAAATGTAATAAGGTAACTCAAATGTTGTCCTATTTGAGAGGTAGGCCTTGCAGTAGTGAAAAATGAAATTAAGAGTTTCTATCTATCAAAACATGTAAAACGTAAACGTTTTTAAATACACGGCAACCTGCGCTCTAGGTTGTTCAGGGCCTACCCTAAGGGTGACAAGTATTAAAAATGAAGGCTTGGGCCTGGGAAAACTTCTATTTTGCCAGGTCAAGATGGCAGTTTAAAAGCTACACACACAGGGTGCAATAGCAGACCTGAGGCAAGTTTAAAGGGCTACTTAATTGGGTTCCACCATCAGTGCTGCAGGCCCAATAGTAGCATTTAATTTACAAACCCTGGGTACATGTAGTACCACTTTGCTAGGGACTTACAAGTAAATTAAATCAACATGTCTCCTTATAACGCATGTGAAAAACATCATATGCCATTACAACGCGGTTGTTACAACGACCGCATTGTTACAATGCAAACCAGTACATCGCAAGTCATTACAACGACTTGCTGTAGGGGGCGCACTGGACTTAGGAATAGTATTATTTACTATTCCTACTCCAGTTTGTGCAAGAGCAGGGAAGGTGTTGGATTGTAAGTCCAACACCAGCACGCCCCGACAGCAATTCGTTAAAACGACTTGCGATGTAATGGTATGCCTGGTAACAACACGGTGGTTGTAACGACCGCGTTGTAAAGGTACCGCGTTATGGAGACAGCGTTGTAAAATGCTGTTTCCCAAATTAAATATGCCAATTTGGTGTAAGCCATTTATACCATGTTTACAGAAGAGAGCACAAGCACTGTAGCACTGGTTAACATTGTTAAAGTGCGCAGTCTTAAAGCCAGCAAAAACCGTCAGCAAAACCGGCTTTGTACATGCCATTACATATTATCAAATAACTAAATCAAAAAAAATAATTTAAAATGCACTCTCAAATTCAAAGCCTTAGGAAAAGGTACTTAGCAATTCAGTGTGTTTTCAACATTACCCTGTTCCTATATTTCATAGGATGCTGGCATCTACTGTTAAGTGTCATAAAGTCTCATAAGCTTCCACTAGTAGTTGAAGAAATGAACGTCTTCATATGACAGAATGTTGATTGAGTGAGTACTCACCTTCCAAGTGAGTGTTATAAACACCATCTGAATGCTCAAAATGAGTGGTGGTGCTTATCTGCAGCAGTAACTCTTGTTCCTTAGCATTTTAGCTCAGAGGGCACAGAGGAAAACTGATAGTTTAGATGATGTATCATGATTAGGCTGTCCTGTTTTTGTTTAAACCTATACTAACTGATAAAACCCCACCAGAAAGGAAATAACCCTCACCAGTGTAAACATATAAACACTGAAGAAACCCCAGCACAACTGCAAACGAAAAGCCATTCAAAGAAAGGTACCGGAGAGTGACAGAGTCATTTTTATTTCTTCCTGAAGGGGCCAATACAATGTAACTTTGTTATATAAGGTAGAAGTAAGAAAGACTGGGCTAACATTATCCTGCTTCAGTTTTGTTGTTTAGGGATGTCACTAAAATATTGTTTCTTCTTCCTTTTGCTTTTTTCAGTTTTGTGGCCTTTGGGCTAAAGATACAAGCGTTAGAAGCATGTTTTAGGTCTTGTTTAATTATTTTGTAAACTGTAGAGAATCAGGAAATATCACAATCTGATTTTTTTGGCTACGTTTGAGTCTTTCACTGATAGGAAAAATGGCTGGTTTCATAAGAATGTTTATCAATATGTACCATCACATTTACCCACAGTGAATGGGTACAAACTCTTGATACATCAGCCCCCTTTTCTAGTGAGTCAGTATTGATAATAGGTGAATTGCCAAACACCCCAGGCTTTAAACATTCAATGCAAGGTTTAGTGACAGGTATATGTGAAAAGAGTGCTGTCATTAAGCATCTGGGATACTGGTGAAAACATGACACCAGACTTTTGGTAAACATGGAATGCAGTGTCACTTGCAATGCTGCTGAAAAACGCTCTTACAAAGTTCAACAAAAATTGGAGTGATATTGTTTGCATTTGCAGTGATTCAGCTACGTATATGAAAAAGTTGTGTGATGACCTGTCAAAATCGATACCTGAGCTGAAGTGCTTCCCTGTAAGAGATCCTTGCCACTTGCTTGATGGTATGCTGAAAGCATGTTTACAATCTTCAGAGTTACTGAAGAATGCTATTGACGTTTTAGTCCATTCTGGTGCACTGTTTTGTTATGCACAGCAACTAAAACGCAAATGTTTCTCATTTTGTGCTTTGTGTGGCATCAAAGAAAGAGTCATCCCAACTGGGTCACTTAGCTGGTGGTTCTCAGTCCAACAGGCCATGAATGCTATATTATCCATGTGGCAACCGTTTACAGAATTTAAGCCGAGTGATGATGCAAAAGGCAAGAAATGTGAGGATCTTTGGTCGCATATTGATAGTGATTTGAAATAAATTACACTCTACTGCATTCTTAGATTTTTACTGGAAAATATGACTGCTGTAGTGGGCAGAACAAAAAAATAGAGTCTGAAAACACCCTTGTCTACCAAATGTTAAGCATAATTGGTGTAGATTTGAAACATCTCCTTGAGAGTAGACTGGGAGACACTTTTAGTGACTTTGGCACTGCAACATGTTCCATGTTAGAGTGCTTGCCACATGGTAAGCAAATAAATGTTGAGGCGCAATTCAGGAACTTTCATTTTGCAATGTATGAGAAATAGCCCTTCATCAACCATGGCATTTGAAGTCAATGAAGCCTCACTGTGTTACTCTGCACAAGTTATAGATCCCTTCCGTAAAGGGACGTTTTCTCCGTAGTTTCAAAAGTGATGCTTCATTTTTGACCACTTCAATAACTCTGAGGGCATATGCATCCACTTCAACACATATGTTGAAGAACCTCTCGCAGACAATCGCAATCTTCGGGTGCACCAGTATTGGCATGGAAAGCTATGTCAGTGGCCAGAGTTAGCAAATTGTGTACTGGCTTTTTAAGCCTTTCCCGTCTCAAGTGTCAATGATGAGAGGGCCTTTTCACAGGATAAAAGTTTATATGGAAAGGAAAGAGTGAGCATGCATGACCAAAGACTCAATGAAGAAATATTTGATGGTGTACTACAATAAGTTTGATTTGTACAAATGTATTTAGACCTCATACACACTCTATGTACACTGTCTAAATACCATGCACTATAAGTGTAGAGAGCAAGCAATAATAAAAGCAAAACATTCCATAAACATCGGAAAAACACTGTTTCTGTTGTTTTTAATGGTGTAAAAATGTGTAATTACTGACAACCACTGTTTTTTAAGGTATTGAACTCACTTGAAAACACTGAACTTACCAAAAATAGAAATTGAAAACAGGAAAGCCTAGTCCTGATATAGGACTTCTGTGAGCAAAATTTGTTTCTGGTTCAATAATCAATTGTTCATGTGATTGGTGCTTCACGGTGAATGATCTGTATGTTACAATCTTTTTAACTCCTTGGTTGCTGGGGCTCTTCCCATTGGCCCCAGTGTAAAGCATTTTTTTATGTTTGAGGTGCTTCGTGTTTAAGCCTTCATTACTTTTTTTCACAAAAGGAATACAGCCCAAATGTATCTCCTTTTTACCACATCTTGAGAATTCTGAAAGGTACCCAGCTTTTATGGATTTCCCTGGAGAGAAACAAGAAAAGAGCCAAAATATAGCAAACGTGTTGGGAGATTTAAAAAAATAGTATCAACAGAAGGTTTGCTATGCTAAGATTACGGTCTATCCAGATTTCCGGAAAAGGCAGAGATGAAAAAAACTTTGGGGCATATTATCAAGCACGGCGTTAAAATTATCGCAGTTTTAGCGGCAGAAAACTGCCGCTAAAGCGGCAATAATGGGCTTGAGAATATGCCGCAGAGAATTCCAATAGAAGCCCATGCTGAAACCAGAACATGGGCTTCTATGGGAATTCTCAAGGGCATATTATCAAGCCCATTATCGCCGCTTTAGCGGCAGTTTTCTGCCGCTAAAGCGGCGATAATTTTAACGCAGTTTCTTGATAATATACCCCTTTATTTTTTACCAGAGTGGTAGTATTTTTTTCCTATTTTTGTGATTTCTACCTACTTGCAGTTTGTGGTTGAAACAGGTGTGAAACCCCCATGGGTGAATCCAGAAAGCAATACATTTCTGAAAAGTTCACCGAATTCCAAATTCATCCAGGGGTCATTTATGGAGATTGCTCATGACTTTCCAAAGAAACTGAGAAATTTAAAAAATGTCCTATAAAAATTAGTCACTACTAATGATGATCTGCCTTGGGCTTCAAACATAAAACATGCAATTTAAAATGACACGCAGATATTTGGTGTTGAAAACACAAGGCTTTCATATTCAATGTCAGGTATAACTAGACATTTTCCCTTTAATGAATAAATGCTTTAGGAAATACTGATTCATGCACAAATATATTAAATGTGACTGCCTTAAGAATTTGTCCTACTTGCAGAAATGTGCTTTTTATTAAACTTAAAAGTAAAACATGTATGCAGAATTAATGTATAGATTGTATTAAATTAACACAACATTTAGAAGTGCAGAATACACAATGACAGCTTACTAAAATAATGGCTAGAGAAAATGCAAGGACTTGCGCGTTTCAAAAAGCTGACCACAGCTTAATCTTCAAGATAACATAGGAATGTGGCCTTTCGTTTGCTGACACAGAGCACAATTCACAATTGACTACTTGCTGAGAAAACACACATATTAAACAAACTGCATCTTTTAACAATTTATATATAAAATGAATGAATTTCCTGCTTATTAATCTTTTTTGCAGCTAGTGCAATGTTTTTACACAGATTAATTGTTTAGTTAAAATTATTTTTTGCTTTATTAGAACGTTAGAGAAGTGAAGCCATTTTAAATAAAGACTCAAGTTAAGGAAAGAACCATGGTGATTTATTGTTGCAACAAAGAAGATAGTCAGCTTGGATGACGTATGATGTGTGGAAACTGAGGAGAGAAATTTGCCTTTGGAGAATGGTGAATCCTCTTCCGATGGAGACGAGAACAGGCCACAGGTTTTTGCAACATAAAATACTGTCCTTAAAAGCCAGTTTAGGAGTTCAGATTCAGAGGAGTCAAGATTAGATGGGCTCACAGAGCAGAGACCAGCTGGGATGAGATCAGATGGGTTCGCAGAGCATAGGAATAGCTGGGCAGCAGAGGAGACGGGAGGCAGATAGAGACAGGCTGAGTACTTTTGTAATTGCCCAAGCCTTATGCTTACCTAACTAATTGGCATTTGCCAAAGCTTATTTGTTTTATGCTTTATTTCTCTTTATGGGAAATTGTGCAATTATTAATTATTGATTTTTAGCTTCATGCTAATATCACTCTTGCCTTTACTTTTGAACTTTTCATGGGTTCTGACTGACATTATTTGTGCCTCCTTTCTTAGAATAGGGTATTCATTCCTTTATGGAACACGCTGAATGCATTATTATAAAAATTATTTCTTCTAACCATAATTTTCTATTATCAATTCTGTAACCTGATTGATATTTGACTATTGAATAAATACTCAGAATTCCTAAACTTCAATTAGAAAATAACACCCTCTAAACAACTCAGAACTCTCATTATTGACTGAAATGTAGAATTGCATTTAAAATTGCTTTTGATGAAGAAGTAGCCCTTTTGATCAAAATACAGTGGCAAAGATTCACCACCTAGGAGAGTGGATGTTGGCATGGAAAAGGGTCCTGATCCTTTGAGTGATGGTAATTGAAAGATTGTCCCACATTTATAAATTGTTTTGAGATTTCCACGCTAGCGAAACAATTTGTTGAAATAATTTTTTTTTAAAAATAAGTAGAAAAAAAGAATTGGTGATAATATTTGCATCTATCAATTTTTTACTTGATACCCCGTTTCCAAAAGTAATGTACCAGTATGTCTATTAAACTCTTCTTTTTACAGGCATATTAAGGCCAAGATTACACCGTTGCGAACGGGAACCGACCGACCTCAGGTTGGCGGTTCCGACCGTATCATTTGGAGGCGACCACTCACATTGCAGTCTTAAACATCCATTTTTCTATGGGAGCTTGATCTTGTAGGGTGGATGGAAAACGCCCACAGCATAAGCTCTCATTTAAACATGTATGTTTCTAAACATCCCTGTACCGCGTGGCAGGCACCGTGAGGTGAAGATATGTATAGGGGGGTACCATATGAGGCCTTTCTGACTGGCATGCGACAAAGGAATAAAAATCCCTTTGTTAATGTATATATAGCATCCTGCATGCAAAAGATAGGTTGTACCCAGCAATTTGAAAATCCCACGGGCCCCCCTTCCATTAACAAAAAACAATTGCAGGCCCGTTGGTATAAATTTGTGCAGGCAGAGAGAATGATAAGGGAACTCAAAAAACCTACAGCTATAGACTACCTGGGTCTCAACCAAGAATGGAATGTCTCTCCCCAAAGTTATTTGATTAATTCTACGCACCATTAGGAATGAAGCTTGTTGTTCCGCTTCCCGGAAGGATCAATCAAATTTTTATTAAACATCCCATTAGGCTTTCAAGCTAATCTAGACACCTGCCCCTGTCCATGTAACGCAAACACAGGACAATTCTTATTTCTTATTGACTTCTACTTAAAATATACTAAATGTATCTTGGTACCATCAATTAAGAAATTGCATATCAGCAACTATAGAGAAGCCTACAAGACATTATTTCAACTGAATAATGAGGACATTTCAAACTGTGTTGGGTTGTTCCTGAAAGTTGCTGTGCATGCACGGAAGTCCATGTCTGTTTTAGAATTTTTACATATTTTTAATTATACTTGCTTCTTTTTGTAGTACTTTTTATGCTGTGGATTAATATTTATGATGAGATATTTACAACCAATACTCGCATGATCCACCGCGCTGTTTCTTATTATGTACTTTTATTGTTTAAATATATGTACCGAATAAAGAATTAAGTAGTAAGTAAGACTGGCTGACCATATTGGATTTCCCGGCCGGTTTAAACTGCAACCACCATCATCATAATACGGTGGTCAGACTTTAAACCTACAATGTAGGTCAGAAAGCCTCCGACCAGATGTTGGAGGTTTTCCGACTGACACTGTAATTGGGCCCTTAGCGTTTGTGATGCGCAAAGTCAACCAATGAGTTTTAGCTTATAATGGTTTCTCATTGTGTGTAAACCAGGCAGAAATCGATCCGATAGAAGCTAATGAATGAAAGACAGGTATGAAGAAAACCTATACATTTGTAAATGTGCCCAAGTTACTGAGTTTAGAAACAGTGGTTCTTTGTACAAATATGTATTTTTGGCTACCCATACAAACCTAGATGTTTTGAAATCTAGACACACAGAGGAGTGCAGTGTTTTGTGGCTTGTGTGGATCAGGGTACATTTTTAAAACCTCAAACGTTGGCTACAATCTCACATTTTCCTCTCATTTCTGTGAGGACAAGATTGGAGAATGTGGGGTTCTGCAAACTTTTTACCTCCTGGCATTCCCACACATTTGCCATTGAAAAGGGCACCCCAATTGTGTGACTGGGACTATCACCCGCAACAGGAAAGACCCTAAATGCAATAAGGAGACATTAAATTGTCACCATGAGAAACGAAAAATGACTAATTTTGGCAATGTGGGAAGCTGTGGAATTTGGGCCTGGGCTGGGCCTCCACCCAGGGAATCATACCAAACCAAAAATAATTCTTAAAACAAGATAGCAAGGGAAGTTCAGGTAGTGTGACTTGTGTTGATCCCACAAACTTTTCTGCCCCATATTGCCCAACAAGCCTCAAACTTTGGCTAAAATCACTAATTTTCCTCACGTTTCTGTCAGGGAAAGTTCTGTACCTGTGGGGATCTACAAACTTCATACCACCTAGTATTACCAATCGTCTTCCAATAAATATATTACCCTACTTGTGTGGCAATTTGGAAGGTTCATGCAGCTAGTAAAGTAATTTTTCCACTCAGAGGCCTTTAAAATCATATAAGATGATTCTGACTGCTTATCTTCAGTCTTATTCCCAGAAATTCACTTTCGTATGGTACAAAGTGAAGCAAGTTGGAAACACACAAGCCTGGCTGAGATGGACAGTGGGGGTGGTAGACAGATTCTCCCCTCTCTATCCTTGCCAATTTCAAATTATCTTGACGATAAGGCTGACATCTTTCTCTGCTGCAGGAATGCATTTGTCAAAGTGCCAGTCCTGCAGCCTTCCATCATCCTCCACAATAGATTACTTTCGCCTGGGAACAGTGAGGGTTGGCCACAGGCCCGACTCCCAACCCACTGTAGGTGGCCAATACCTGCTGGCCACAGCTTTTAGAAGTGTGCAACAGAGGTTGGGAGCAGAGCATGCCATTTTGCTAGGAACTCTACCTAGCCCACCATGGATTCCCAATCCCTGCTGCACAAGACCTTTGACTGTGCATAGAAGGAGCAGATAGCAGGGCCTAGTGTTCTGCCAGTCTATACACTTAACCCATCACAGGTGCCCAAACCCACTGCGCATGGACTATGACTGTGCTGAGCAGGAGTTGGCCTCCCAGGCTGGCTTATTGTCCGGCCTAGCACCCAACCCACCCAGATAAGCCAACGCATGCTGCAACCTGCTGAAGGCCAAGGGCAATGGAGGTTTTCGAAGCACAGACGTAGTGCAGCAAACTCTTTTTTTTTCAAATGTATTTTTCTGGATTGGTGAATCATGTGTTGGATTTTGCAAATCCTGAGACCCCAGGAAGGTGTTCAGGGCGTAGAGAAGGATAAAAGTTTGAAGATATGGCACAAGATTCACGAATCCTGAGATAAAAATATTGGGGCAGATGTACAAAAGAATGACGGAGCCTGGCGTTAAGCTAAACTTGCTGTAACACCATGCTCCGCCATTCTGAAAACGCAGGGATGCACCGTATTTACAAAGATATGGTGCCTCCCTGTGTTTCCCCTAGCGCTGGCGCTAAATTAAGCTGCCTAGCTCCAACGCAGGCACCCTTGCACCATAGTGGGGGGAATGATTGTTTATGTGCAAGAAGGTGTCCCTTCCTGCACATAAACAATCACAAGTGGAGATTTGTAACTCCCATCTGTGCTGGATTGTGCAAATTGTCCTTTTTGTAATGATTGTTTATGTGCAGGATGAGACACATTCCTGCAAATAAACAATTGTTCATGGCATTTTGCTGTTTCTATGTATGCTGCTCTATGTATGCTGCACAATGCAGCACACATTGACACAGCAAAACAAAGAGAAATTAAGCATACCCCCTCGTTTCGCCCTGTTGAGACCAGGTTTTCCCTGGTCTTAATTTTGGCACTGCCCCATATTTATGACACCCTTGTAAATATGGGACAACGTCAAAATCAATGGGTGATGAAATGGAGCGCCCACCACAACACCGATTGCCTACCCCTTTCACGCTAAGTATAGTGTGAAAGGGTGCCTTATTTACAAGGCGGCGTTAAGCCACGTTAAGTGGCTGAACTCTGCCTTGTAAATAAGGTGAAGCCCCTATCACCACAGGAACATCGTAAAAAGTGACACTCTTGTGGCGATAGGGGCTTGTGAATATGCTGCATAGTTTTCTTGTTAGTTTAATGCCATGGTATTATTTCACACACACACACATCCCCATCCCAACATGAGCCTGGAGTTCAGGTTAAGCTCACTGTTCCCTCTTATGCCCTTTTTTCTTGTCCCAACATGGTGCTGAGTTGGATAACGGCAAAATTTTTCTGTTGGCCAGCCAATCAGAGCACAGTGGATTTGTGAAGCCACACAAATTTCATGTGGGTGACTGGAAAATAAAGATCCATAGTCCAATGATGAGCTTTTATTTTTTAATTGAATTTGTGCATCCTCTGTGGATCTGTGGATCCACGGAGGTGTAGCCTCCTCCCAAACGCATGTAAATAAACTATGCCACATAGGTAACTCGATATTACACCTCTTTATTCTCTAAAGTATAACTATTAACTGACATTAACTGCATCATGAATTTATTAACCACACCCAATCACTTACATCACTAGATTACAGAGTCTATTAGGGACTCTGGGGGTCCCACACTCTATAATTCACAGGACATTACATCTCCCCATTTGTCAAACAAATAGTGCAAACAAATAAAAAATAATCTATACATCATTGTTCCTCAATGAATCGTCAAGGTGCTCGAACCACTCTTCCAGATCTCGTGATGTGAGGCTGAGGAAAGACAAGAGAAACAACCACAGCAGGCACTGGTGATATCAACACTGATGCAGCTCTGAGGCTCTCCTGGCCCTCTGATGACAAAGTCTCACTCCGGATGTCTGGAGCCGACAGACTACAAGACAGGTGCTTGAAATTTGAGGAATCCCTCATATTGGACTTTCCAGGATGGTGAGCCGTCACTGTATGTCCTTTACTAGTCACAACTTGAGATGGATCAGCCTCAAATGGAGTATCAGATTTGCATTCCCACCTCTGTTTGACAAGGACATGGTCTCCTTTCTGAAACGTAATGTCCCAACCACATCAGCACTTGTCTACATAAGTCTTCATTCTAGACTTGTGAGATGAATCAGTGAGTTGAACTTTCTGAGCATAAATTGTTCTTTCAGTGGTCCACTGGAGCAGCTTGGTACCATGGCTCACCCGAACATCAGGGTGGCCGGGCTTTTGTCATTGTCGAATGAAGGTTAGATCTGTGGACATGAAGAGTAGAAAGAAGAACTGACTTGAGCTCAAGTGCTTCTAGCACAGCTTGCTGGACAGCCTTCTATAGAGTGCTCATAAAACGTTCAACATCGCCATTAGCCTGTGTCCATAGAGGTGTACTTTTCTGAGGCTTGGTATTCAAGAGAGTAAGAAAGTCTTTGAATTCCCAGCGATTGAATGGTGGGCCATTGTCAGATTTTAGAACTGAAGGAAAACCCATAGTTGCAAATATGCCTTCTGGTCTTTCAATTACTCGATCATGAGTGATTGAGAGAGGTCTTCCACCAGAGGTAACCAGCACTACTCATCTACAATTAGCATGAGGTAATAGTCATTTTCAAGGGGCCCTAAGAGGTCAATTGCAATGTTATCCAAGACGTGTCTTGGAAGATCCAACTTGTCAAAGGATGCTGTGTTGTTTTTGAGGGATAAAAAGTTGCACAAATGACGAGGCTGGAGCTCTCTCTCAATTCGCTCAACAAGATGAGGGAACTAAAGAAAGTCTTGGATGGCTCGATTTGTTGTATAATAATGTCTTTGAGAATGAGCATATTCCTGTCTGCATAGGTAGCAGCACTTATTTGTTCCATGTACACAGCTGCAGGAGTGCTAGATCTCACAATAAAATTAAGGCAGGCCTCGGCCATTTTGGAAGGGGTACCCTGGCAACAGCAAGGGCACTCGAGAAAAATAGTCGGCAGGGTTTTGATCTTTTCCCTGCCATTGCACAATGGTGTAGTCATACTCTTACAGTCTCAGCTCCCACCTCTCAATGCAAGGAGTCATATTGGTGTTCAGATTGCTAAAGATAGCAAGCACTGCTTGATCAGTAACAAAAGACACACAGATATTGGACAGAATGCAAAACAAATCAAACATTCTCTCCCAGTCAATAGATCCTGGTTAAATCCATTGTTCTTTTGTTCACCATGCCACCCCAGTTTAGATCCAGCCATATGTAAATCAGTCTTGACCCTGTGCCACAACAATCTCTGTACGCAATTTTGGATCAAAGTAAGCCATCACAGTAGCATGTTCAACTGTATGCTTAATCGTCTTGAAACTTTGATCACACTCCCGTGACCACTGAAATGAACCATTCTGTTTCGATAACTCTCTCAATGAGGCACTCACAGTGGCAAATCATGGATGTACCTGGAAAAGTAGCTGGCCATGCCAAGAAAAAAATGCAGTATGGTTCAATCTTGTGGAGGAGAGGTGGGTGACAAACCCTGAACCTTGGCTGGAACTGGAGTCATCCCTCCTTTTGAGAAAATTTGGCCAAAGAAGTTTTGCTTTGTTTTGTGAAATTTTCAATTTTCATAATTGAAGGTAAGACCTGCATCAGCAAGTAACTGGCACACTGGCACACTTGTGTAAGAGCTCTATCATGTTCCTTTTGTGTGGCCCCCAATATTAGTATATCATCACTGTAATTGAAAGCATGCATGACAGGCTGTATAATGCATCAAATGATATTTTGGAAAATGTCAGCAGCTAAAGACACTCCAAAACCCAATCTTTCGTATCTGAAAAAAACCAACATGAGTTCAAAAGGTAGTAATGTACCTGCAATTGTCTTCCAATTGGAGCTGATGATGTCCTTTTTTCAGATCAAGGTGCGAAAAGACTTTGGCACCATTCAACCGGGTAATCATATCAGCAATCTGCAACCCTGGGTGTCGTTCTCTTTTTTAACTTCTTTTCCAACAGCCTCTTGTAGAAGAAAGGCAATTCGATGATGTCATTGAGCAACAGGATGAATGTACTCATTAATGTGGAGCTGCACTTTCATTCTCTAAAGTTTTCTTAATCCATGAAACAATGACGCAAACTGATTCACTAAGTGGTGATGAACATTGACATTGTAATTGACAGAATTTAGTCCCACGTCTGCAGCACTGCTGAAGCTGAGCAAATATGCACTCAAGTGAGTGCTCTGAAGGACATGGATTGGGGCTTGTGCCTTCATCTATTTATGTTTCATAGTCACCATAAACGGACCTTGACTTTGAGGTGGTGTTAAGGCTGCCCATGTGTATACTTTGTTTTCGATAGTGTGAGACCGGGAACTGGAGACAGTTCATGGTACTTTTCAGCTGGCATGATATTTATCGACGCACCACTGTCTATGATAAAGGGTATGTAAAAACCATTAACCTCCGATTTGGTTTTGGGACAATGTCCAAATGAATGTCGTGATTTCACTAGTTTATTATTATCTGACTTGTATTCTTTATTGCAAGAAACCAGACATACATGCGCACCTCTTTCTGTAGTCAGCATCGACATCGCACACCCCTCTTCTTCACTGTCGCTCGACAGTGATCTCCAAGAACCTTTCAACGAGGAATTAGATGACAATAGGTCTCTTTACATTTCTAATTGCCTCAACTGATGTTTCCGTTTACTTTGGTGGGCATGACTGGAATTCCTCTGGAACTTTGTGGCAGCCAATTTATATTTCGACGTGACGAACTGGCAGCAATTTTGTCTTCGCAACGGGACTCACTCACTTTTTCTCTTACTTTGTAAGCTGTAACAAAATGATTCTTGTTACCACAGCCTTTACATATCTGCCCAATGGCAGGACATTTACCTTCATGTGGAAAAGAAAATCCACATCTGAAACACAGCTTCTTCTTCTTCAGTGATATCACTCTGTGGCATTCTACCCTATGTTTTTTCTTGCTTTTCATACTCAATGCTGATTCCCTCTGGGCTCCTCTGTCCTCCATGTCAGAGGCTTGTTTGTAGGCACGTTCTTCAGCTCTGGCAAGCATGAGCACATGCTCGAAACTTAGTGTTTAACCCCTTGAGTGCCCCGCCCTTTCCACGCCCTGTGCCGGGCGTTTCATTAGCGGGCGGGACTCATGACGAGATAGTCTCGTCATGGGCACAGCGCAACCGCGGCCCATGACGAGACCATCTCGTCATGGGCATTCAAGAGGTTAACTGAGCATTTAGCATCTGAAGGAATCAGACAGGCAACGATCTATGACTCTTAGACGAATAGCTTCTTCGTCATTTAATTAATTGAACTTACAGTGTTTGATAAGCATTTCAAATATTTCAACAAATTCATCCATTGTTTCACCATCTCTCTGTTTCTCCTGACTGAATACGTACCTTTCATAGTCAATGTTTGGCATCGGATTGAACTTGACGTTCAGTACCACCATGCTATCCTGGTAAGATAGTCTGTCCATCTGTGGTATCTTCTTTATCACTTCCTTTACTCCTTCTCCTCCTAAGTTCTTAAGACATTTTATAATCTTTTTTGTCATTGGTTATTTTTAGCGCATCAATGAAATCAACAAAGGTTTCGATCCAAGCATTCCATCAGGTGCGAAGACTGCTTTCTGGCGGTATCAAATGAAGACGGCGACTTTAAAAAAACTTCGGCATCACACTTTGTGCTGGTTCTTTCAGCTGCTGCCAGGATTATATGCTGTTCTGGCCGCACTTGACCTACAGTGTCTTCGGGTCCGGTGTAATCTCTGCAAGCATCAGCCCACTGACTAGTGCCCATCCGGAGCTGGTGAGGCACCATCTTCTTCTTTGAAGGTGAGTAGTGGTTTTGTCTCTTGCTTTTGGTATTCACTACTCTCAACCTTCTGCATTGTAGCTAGTTTTCTCTGACTTTAGCCTTCCTTTACGTTAATAAACTTTCCCTCACAGTGTTCTCATGCATTTGACTGCCAACACTTGTTGCACTTTCTGTACCTGGTTGATACTGCCTTTGATGTTTTCTAGCTGTATGAATGATGATTCTGTGTTATGTTGTGGCTTCGCTCTTTTTGTTTCAGTCATATTAGCAATTTCTTACTGACAATAAAGGAAACTTTCTGTGAGGCCTACACTTTCTTTAAAGGTCTTGTACTGGCTAGAGTTGTGCTTGAACTCCACATATGCCAATTATCGATTCTTCACTGCAACTGAGGCACACGTGGCACACACAAGCAGTTTGCTGGACCTCAGCAAACTCTCTGGGAGAGCACACTCAACTCTTCGGGTTCCGGGGTTTATGTATCCACTATCTCGTCACCAGACGTAGTGTACTCCCCAGCCTGGTAGCATGTAACTTAATTTCTCCAGACACAGAGCTTGGTATTACACCTCTTGATTCTCTAGAGTGTAACTGTTATCTGACACGAACTGCACCATTAATTTATTAACCACACTCAATTACTTACGCCACTAGAATATGGAGTCTGTTAGGGACCATAGGGGTGCCACGCTCTATAATACATAAGACACTGCAGGATGGATCTGCAGATTTACAGTTCAGAATAAAATGTAAACTCTTAATGCCAAGACGGGAACACTTTTTAAACATTAATTTCTCATAAACTACTAAACAGATTTACATCAAGGTACTTCCCAGAATAAAGTTGTACTTACTTATACTTTGGTCTATTGCATTGAGCTGTTTCTTTCTGTATCAAGGGGGAAAGAATTATATGGGAGTTACAATGTTGAATGTCACCCCCGATTGATGAATCTGTCTGAATCTTGCCATGTAAAACCCATTGTAGATTGTATGGTCAAATGTTTTATACGAATTTGGTGAACAGAGATAAAGTAATTAGCAAAAAACGTTTTTCCAGTGGAAAGTCTTTCCTATCCATAACAAGAATTACACAGGTGCTATTACTATCTGTCTATATATACGTTATGGTTAGGGTCTGCTTTCACGTGTTCACTTGTACAAAAACAGTGAAATTTGGCACTTATAGTTACCTAAGCTAACTATAACTTACGACCCTACAATGCACTGCTTATGACCTCATATTTTACATCACTCATTACATGGTCAATGATATCACTGATGACATCACTGATGACGCCTTCCAGTGAGTGTAGGAATGTTGTAAGAGTTTTTGATTGTTAAAAATATATCCTAATGTACTGTAAAACTTAAAGTGATGTACTAGGTGTACTACTAATGAGTGATACTACTTTTAATATATATCATGTGAGTGGCTGTGTGACTGTATGTATTCTTGAATAAATGGGTGTGTGAGTGTCTGTATAAGTGGTTGTGTAAGTAGCTGAAGGTGAGGGAGATGCTTTGTGAGTGGCTGTATTGGTGAGTGAGTAGGTGTCAGTGTCTCTATCAGTGTGTAAGTGGGTGTGTAGTGACTGTATGGGTGAGTGAGTGGATGTCTGAATGGCTGTATGAGTAGGTGACTGGGTGTGTAAGTGGCTGTTTGAGTAGGTATTTCATTTATTGACCTTGTGTGTGAGTGACAGTATTGGACAGTGAGCATCTGGGTGAATGGCTATATTTGTGAGTACAGGAATGTGTGAGTGCTTGTATGGATGTGTCAATGGGAATGTAAGTGGTTGCGTGAGTGATTGTATGAGTGCTCCTATGAGTGAGTGAGTGAGTGGCTGTGTTGAGAGACCGATTAGGTGAGTGAGTGGGTGTGTGAGTCTGTAGGCAAATATGTGGGTGTGTGAGTATCTCTATAGGTGAGTGAGTAGTTATGTGGCTGGCTGTATAGGTGAGTAACTGGTTGTATGAGTGGCTGTATGGGTGAGTGAATGGTTGTATGAGTGGTTGTACGAGTGAGTGAGTGGGTGTGTGAGTGGCTCTATGGAGGAGTGAGTGGGTGTGTAAGTACTGGTATAGGTCTGTGAATGGGTATGTCAGTTGTTGTATGGGTGTGTGAGTGGGCATAAAAGAGGTTGTATGGGGGTGTGAGTAGGTGTGGGAGTGGATCTGTAGATGATGAAATCAGTGATGTCATTTGAGATGTCATCAGTGATGTCACTGACCATGTCATGAGCGATGTAATATGCGAGGTCATAAGCAGTGCATTACAGCGGCGTATGTTACAGTTAGCTTAAGTAACTATAACTGCCAAATTTCACTGGTTTTGTACAAGCGAAATCTGACCCTAACTATAACGTCCTGTAACCTTTGGTTTTTACAGAAAATTTCAAGGTTTTTTTAAATTCTATTTCGTTACTATAACTTCCCTAAAACCTTTGTTTTTTTCAGTGAATATATATATGCGCTGTGAATCCTGTAGCCAATATCGAATCCGATGCCAGTTCCCTCACCTCACTCCAAAACCCAATCTTTTGTATCTGAAAAAACCAACATGAGTTGAAAAGGTGGTAATGTACCTGCAATTGTCTTCCAATTGGAGCTGATGATGTCCTTTTTTCAGATCAAGGTGCGAAAAGACTTTGGCACCATTCAACTGGGTAATCATATCAGCAATCTGCAACCCTGGGTGTCGTTCTCTTTTTTGACTTCTTTTTCAACAGCCTCTTGTAGAAGAAAGGCAATTCGATGATGTCATTGAGCAACAGGATGAATGTACTCATTAATGTGGAGCTGCACTTTCATTCTCTTAAGTTTTCTTAATCCATGAAACAATGACACAAACTGATTCACTAAGTGGTGATGAACATTGACATTGTAATTGACAGAATTTAGTCCCACGTCTGCAGCACTGCTGAAGCTGAGCGAATATGCACTCAACCAAGTGCTCTGAAGGACATGGATTGGGGCTTGTGCCTTCGTCTATTTATGTTTCATAGTCACCATAAATGGACCTTAACTTTGAGGTGGTGTTGAGGCTGCCCATGTGTATGCTGTGTTTTCGATAGTGTGAGACCGGGAACTGGAGACAGTTCATGGTACTTTTCAGCTGGCATGATATTTATCGACGCACCACTGTCTATGATAAAGAGTATATAAAAACCATTAACCTCCGATTTGGTTTTGGGACAATGTCCAAATGAATGTCGTGATTTCACTAGTTTATTATTATCTGACTTGTATTCTTTATTGCAAGAAACCAGACATGCATGCGCACATCTTTCTGTAGTCAGCATCAACATCGCACACCCCTCTTCTTCACTGTCGCTCGACAGTGATCTCCAAGAACCTTTCAACGAGGAATTAGATGACAATAGGTCTCTTTCCATTTCTAATTGCCTCAACTGATGTTTCCGTTTACTTTGGTGGGCATGACTGGAATTCCTCTGGAACTTTGTGGCCGCCAATTTACATTTCGACGTGACGAACTGGCAGCAATTTTGTCTTCGCAAAGTGACTCACTTACTTTTTCTCTTACTTTGTAAGCTGTAACAAAATGATTCTTGTTACCACAGCCTTTACATATCTGCCCAATGGCAGGACATTTACCTTCATGTGGAAAAGAAAATCCACATCTGAAACACAGCTTCTTCTTCTTCAGAGATATCACTCTGTGGCCTTCTACCCTATGTTTTTTCTTGCTTTTCATACTCAATGCTGATTCCCTCTGGGCTCCTCTGTCCTCCATGTCAGAGACTTGTTTGTAAGCACGTTCTTCAGCTCTGGCAACCATGAGCACATGCTCTAAACTGAGTGTTTAACTGAGCATTTAGCATCTGAAGGAATCAGACAGGCAACGATCTATGACTCTTAGAGGAATAGCTTCTTCATCATTTAATTAATTGAACTTACAGTGTTTGATAAGCATTTCAAATATTTCAACAAATTCATCCATTGTTTCACCATCTCTCTGTTTCTCCTGACTGAATGTGTACCTTTCATAGTCAATGTTTGGCATCGGATTGAACTTGACGTTCAGTACCACCATGCCATCCTGGTAAGATAGTCTGTCCATCTGTGGCATCTTCTTTATCACATCCTTTACTCCTTCTCCTCCTAAGTTCTTAAGACATTTTATGATCTTTTTTGTCATTGGTTATTTTTAGCGCATCAATGAAATCAACAAAAGTTTCGATCCAAGCATTCCATCAGGTGCCAAGACTCTGCTTTCTGGCGGTATCAAATGAAGACGGCGACTTTAAAAAAACTTCGGCATCACACTTTGTGCTGGTTCTTTCAGCTGCTGCCAGGATTATATGCTGTTCTGGCCGCACTTGACCTACAGTGTCTTTGGGTCCGGTGTAATCTCTGCAAGCATCAGCCCACTGACTAGTGCCCATCCGGAGGTGGTGAGGCGCCATCTTCTTCTTTGAAGGTGAGTAGTGGTTTTGTCTCTTGCTTTTGGTATTCACTACTGTCAATCTTCTGCATTGTAGCTAGTTTTCTCTGACTTTAGCCTTCCTTTACGTTTATAAACTTTCCCTCACAGTGTTCTCATGCATTTGACTGCCAACACTTGTTGCACTTTCTGTACCTGGTTGATACTGCCTTTGACGTTTTCTAGCTGTATGAATGATGATTCTGTGTTATGTTGTGGCTTCGCTCTTTTTGTTTCAGTCATGGTAGCAATTTCTGACTGACAATAAATGAAACTTTCTGTGAGGCCTACACTTTCTTTAAAGGTCTTGTACTGGCTAGAGTTGTGCTTGAACTCCACATATGTCGATTCTTCACTGCAACTGAGGCACACGTGGCACACACAAGCAGTTTGCTGGACCTCAGCAAACTCTCTGGGAGAGCACACTCAACTCTTCGGGTTCCGGGGTTTATGTATCCACTATCTCGTCACCAGACGTAGTGTCCTCCCCAGCCTGGTAGCATGTAACTTAATTCCTTCAGACACAGAGCTTGGTATTACACCTCTTGATTCTCTAGAGTGTAAGTGTTAACTGACACGAACTGCACCATTAATTTATTAACCACACTCAATTACTTACGCCACTAGAATATGGAGTCCGTTAGGGACCATAGGGGTGCCACGCTCTATAATACATAAGACACTGCAGGATGGATCTGCAGATTTACAGTTCAGAATAAAATGTAAACTCTTAATGCCAAGACGGGAACACTTTTTAAACATTAATTTCTCATAAACTACTAAACAGATTTACATCAAGGTACTTCCCAGAATAAAGTTGTACTTACTTATACTTTGGTCTATTGCATAGAGCTGTTTTTTTCTGTATCAAGGGGGAAAGAATTATACGGGAGTTGCAATGTTGAATGTCACCCCCGATTGATGAATCTGTCTGAATCTTGCCATGTAAAACCCATTGTAGATTGTTTGGTCAAATGTTTTAAACGAATTTGGTGAACAGAGATAAAGTCATTAGCAAAAAACGTTTTTCCAGTGGAAAGTCTTTCCTATCCATAACAAGAATTACACAGGTGCTATTACTATCTGTCTATATATACGTTATGGTTAGGGTCTGCTTTCACTTGTTCACTTGTACAAAAACAGTGAAATTTGGCACTTATAGTTACCTAAGCTAACTATAACTTACGACCCTACAATGCACTGCTTATGACCTCACATTTTACATCACTCATTACATGGTCAATGATATCACTGATGACGCCTTCCAGTGAGTGTAGGAATGTTGTAAGAGTTTTTAATTGTTAAACATATATCCTAATGTACTGTAAAACTTAAAGTGGTGTACTAGGTGTACTACTAATGAGTGATACTACTTTTAATATATATCATGTGAGTGGCTGTGTGACTGTATGTATTCTTGAATAAATGGGTGTGTGAGTGTCTGTATAAGTGGTTGTGTAAGTAGATGAAGGTGAGGGAGATGCTTTGTGAGTAGCTGTATTGGTGAGTGAGTAGGTGTCAGTGTCTCTATCAGTGTGTAAGTGGGTGTGTAGTGACTGTATGGGTGAGTGAGTGGATGTCTGAATGGCTGTATGAGTAGGTGACTGGGTGTGTAAGTGGCTGTTTGAGTAGGTATTTCATTTATTGACCTTGTGTGTGAGTGACAGTATTGGACAGTGAGCATCTGGGTGAATGGCTATATTTGTGAGTACAGGAATGTGTGAGTGCTTGTATGGATGTGTCAATGGGAATGTAAGTGGTTGCGTGAGTGATTGTATGAGTGCTCCTATGAGTGAGTGAGTGAGTGGCTGTGTTGAGAGACCGATTAGGTGAGTGAGTGGGTGTGTGAGTCTGTAGGCAAATATGTGGGTGTGTGAGTATCTCTATAGGTGAGTGAGTGGTTATGTGGCTGGCTGTATAGGTGAGTAACTGGTTGTATGAGTGGCTGTATGGATGAGTGAATGGTTGTATGAGTGGTTGTACGAGTGAGTGAGTGGGTGTGTGAGTGGCTCTATGGAGGAGTGAGTGGGTGTGTAAGTACTGGTATAGGTCTGTGAATGGGTATGTCAGTTGGTGTATGGGTGTGTGAGTGGGCAATAAAGAGGTTGTATGGGGGTGTGAGTAGGTGTGGGAGTGGTTCTGTAGATGATGACATCAGTGATGTCATTTGAGATGTCATCAGTGATGTCACTGACCATGTCATGAGCGATGTAATATGTGAGGTCATAAGCAGTGCATTGCAGGGGCGTATGTTACAGTTAGCTTAAGTAACTATAACTGCCAAATTTCACTGGTTTTGTACAAGCGAAATCTGACCCTAACTAGAACGTCCCTGTAACCTTTGGTTTTTACAGTAAATTTCAAGGTTTTTTAAATTCTATTTTGTTACTATAACTTCCCTAAAACCTTTGTTTTTTTCAGTGAATACATATATGCGCTGTGAATCCTGTAGCCAATATTGAATCCGATGCCAGTTCCCTCACCTCGAATAGGCAGTCTGATGACGGTGGACCAAGTACATCAGGAGTACCAACAACAGGTGATACAAATCTTACTCCAGCAGAGGAACTGAATTTTCTTCGGCAGGACAGGAGGCAGACCTTGCGCCCCCGCAATCTTCCAAGGAGAAGTAGCAATCAACGCAGGAGGGAGAGGAGGTGCAGGCATCAGCACCAATACCAACAGAGGGAATGCAAACAAAAAATGGAGACGGTAGTCCAAACAGTCCTTAATACAGTCATCAATCTCACAGAGTCAGTACTCACTTTAGCCGAAACACAACTTTTATCTTAAGGCTTAACATACTTTCCTGTGAGTAATTTTTCATATAATCAATCAGGAATTGATGTTTTTAAGTTTATTAGAAAATTGAAGTTAATCAAATATTTTCAATTGAATACATTTTCAACTACCTCCAGTGATACCTCCTCGGCAAATAATTCAGATACCAACTTACAAGTCAAGGTCATTCCAACTTTACAGTTGTTGCAATCCATGTCCAATGAGAATAGCACCCCACGTAAATCAACATAGCAAGTGATGTCTATAATGGGCATTAATACCAGTACACCAGCAACTAGCCCCTTTCGCCCACCATCAACATTTTTACCACTCATGCCGAAAGATGCTGTTGACGCTTTTAGTGACCGAGTAGCGGAGGAATTAAAACATCTTAATTGTACAATGAATCGAGAGCAACAACATAGAAAATTCAAACAAGTTCAGTGCCATGCCTTAATCCAGAAATTAAAAAACAATCACAACATCATTGTGAATAAATCTGATAATGGCGGAAACATCGTTTTATGATCAAAGAATCAGTACCTGTAAGAGGCTAACAGACACCTATCAGATCCTTTGTGTTATAGAAAAGCCTCCAAACAAGAGATACGTACTATCCAGGACAAAGTGTCACAACCTTTATCCCAATGGAAGAGGCAGGGACTGTTAACTAAGGAGGAATTGAATTTTCTAGAAGTTGAATATTCTGTTACACCCGTCCTCTATTTCATTCCGAAAGTACATCAAAAAGTGGTCCCAATTCCAGGAAGACCAATCATTTCAGCCAGGAAGAGCATGATGGAAATGATATCCAAATATGTAGACTACTTTCTACAGCCTCGTGTCATCGGGTTGCCATCATTTGTGAAAGACACATCAGACTTCCTCAGAAAAATCAAGAACGTTAAATGGCAATCCAACTTTTTGCTTGTAGTAATGGATATTGAATCCTAATATATATGAGTATTCATCATTCAGATGGATTATCTGCAGTAAAGCATTATTTGGACAATAGACCTATCCATTTACAGGAGCATAAATGCATGTTAATCAAAATGATTGAGCTATGCCTGTTTAACAATTACTTCTTGTTCAATAAGTAGGCATAGCAACAGCTGAGAGGTGCCGCTATGCTTCTCCCCCAGCTATTCATGTCTTCATATTGGCTGGTGGGAGGAGCATGTCCTCAGAATACAACATTTGACACATTGGGAGACTCATGTAAAACACTATTGGCAGTACATTGATGACAGTTGTATGATTTGCGAAGGTAGTAGAAAGGAGGCTATGAAATTTGTAACAGCGATCAATATCAACTCGCAAAATCTAAGATTCACTGCTTCTGCAAGTGACACGAGTGTAGAATTCTTGGACGTGCTCATATACATCAATGAGGGGCAGATTCAGACTAAGTTGCACTGCAAAAAAAACGTGGGTAACTCCATTTTGCATCCGGAGAGTTCACATCCCCGTCACTTAATACAGAGCATACCATACGGGGAGTTCTTACAAATTCGCCGTATTTGTAGCTTGAATACCGACTTAAATGAGTGTCAGCAGGATGCTTTTGAACGTTTTTTAAGTCGAGGGTACAAAAGGTCTATGTTAGTTCGAGCCCTGAGCAAAGCAAATGAAAATTCCAGGGAAGAAATACTAATACCCAAAATTGAACGCCAGGCAGCTGAAGTTCCCTCAATTGATGACACTACATTTAGCAAGCAAGAACGTAAAATCCGTCCGATGATCTATTCCCAATGGCCCATAGTATTAACTGATTTGACCCTCAAACCAATCTTGCCACCCTTACCGGCCATTACATTCAGGAGGGCTCCCTCAATGAGGGATGCCTTAGTTAAGAGTAGCCCTGAATTGACATCTAAGACTACTTGGCTAGCTAACAATGAAAAGAAACTCCCTTTGTGACCTATATTTTTTTCAAAGATCAAAAATCACATACAACATGGGCTAACCAACTATATCATACCACCAGTGTGCTTCAAAAAGAGGAAACACTTGTATAATTTAACACTATAGTCATTGTTTATTTGACCTCATTTTTATATTTTACAAATATATACATTTTTCTTAGCTTATTTTCTCCTTTTTTTTAGTACAAAAATATTATTTGCAACATGTACATACAGATAAACACAATTTTAATATACAAAATAGAATACAATACAATCTACCAAAATAATCCCCTGAGTGAAAGATCATATACAGAATTCATACATACTGCAACATAAGCATGCACTCTCATATCAAGTCATACAACATACACTAATACGGTTATCTGGGAAGTAGGAGACCAAGATTACACTATCTCCACTACCAGTTATAATGACTGCATACAGCAGGATCTGAACATTATTGGTTGGCGTGCGTTTCGGTGGTAAAAAGGATGATCACACCACTTTCCTCAGGACCTTAGCCAGATGCCAAAACCCCAAAACACCCTGGGTATACTTATATTCTAAATAAAACATAGGCTCAGCAAAGAAGGACAATGCCTATTAAAGTCTGCTTGTGCAGTGTCTAGTAGCTGATAATTCACATTCTAAATGACCTCGCGTATGGTGTGCAATTGATTAAAAAAACATCTATGGTGTATGTCCGCCGTGAAGGTTCCCTCATAGTGTAGCCAAATGCCAATCAAAATCGATCATGCGATAATTTGATGATATACTGCACCGTTTTGTATATGTTCCAAATTTTATTTATGAATTCATCATGGCCAGTTCTGATAAGGTTCAAGATAAGGGGCAACACAGGTGTAGGTTGGTTAATAGTGAAGGGGCCCAAAAGTGGCCCTGCGAGATGGGTCCGGCCATTACATTCAGGAGAGCTCCCTCAATGAGCGATGCCTTAGTTAAGAGTAGCCCTGTATTGACATCTAAGACTACTTGGCTAGCTAAACCAGAGTTTTACAAGTGGAACTCGTGCCGTGCGTGTACGTTTGGCACAAATTTAACAGATTATCTGACAGCGTTCAGTACGAAATCGATCCCTATAAAGAATTATTTGACCTGTCGTACTGCCATATACGTATTACGTTGCACCTGTGTGCTTCAGTACATAGGGAGCACTGAGCTCCCTGTGCATAAACGGATTTTACAACACATAAGGGCAATTGTAATTTCGGACCCCAATTACCATGTTGCCAGACATTTCAAGCTGGTGCACCAGAATAAGCTCAAGTATTTGGAATATTCTGTGTTAGGGGCTGTACCCATACCCGGACGGGGTGGGAATCGTGAAAAGAGCCTTCGCCAACTTAAAACTCATTTTATTCTGGCACTTGATACTAAGATGCCAAATGGCTTAAATACAAGTAAGGATATGCACAACTTCCTCTAGGCCATTCGAGCACATAAGCATCTCAGTCGGGATGTCATTATTTTACATCATGATATGCTATGAGGACAACAACATTCTTGATGTTTTTAGTCCCAAGATGAATTTCTCAATAATCATAGTTATTCAGTCTAAGTTTTGTACAAAATTAGGGAGAGAATATATCTGTTCCCATGTATATCAAGGTTCACTTTGTTATAGGTATTTATGAAAGTAGCACTTGCCCTTTATTAATGTTTAGCTTTAGATTGCAATTCATGGCTTGGCCGCTAAGTTATATTCATAGTATTTGCACAGTATGTTTGCACTAGGCAGTTGGCCTTTTTTGCACATGAGCACAGCACTTTAAGTATAGAACAGACGGTATATACATAAGATTGGTTGGCCGACAAACTTTCAACGTGCCTGTTCACTGAAGTAGTTACTAATCGAAGTTCAATTTTGTTGAGTGTAATGGGACTGACTATTTCCTATTTCTCTTCTTTTTTATCTCTATTTTGTATATTTTTTATAACAAATAATGTTCTAGTCAGATGGAAGGATTGAGGCAGGCTGCGAGCACTAGCACTTTAACATTACTATTGAACCTGGAAAAAGCAACTATAGAATGTCCTAGTATTTTAGAAATATTGAGGCTTTATATCAGCGCTAGCACCTCAAACCTATCATTGAACTCCAAAAATAATAGTTATAATATATGTAGAGATACTGTAAGATTCAGTTTATAACTACGAGTATGTTTTGCACGTTTAGTTTAAGGCTTGAAATTTGCAACCTGAATATGGTCTTTTATATGTCGTTTTATAATATAGTTTTTGCTTGATCTATTTATTGTATGTATACACAGATATAGACATGGAAAAGATTACGATATTTGGGAGTAAAGTAACAGTCTGTTATCTTTTTTCACTAACTTGGCTTAAATGTTTAATAGTCAATAGTGCACATATTCTATTTATTTTGTTCCCTGTCATGTGGTGGTTCATGTGATCAAGATCGCGTTACAAGATCGAAACACGTGATGGCAGGCACCATGCCTGAGCATCATTGGAGTTTCTAATCTAAGCAAACTAAAGCAAAGCACTGCGGAAAGGAATTGTTGGAGTCGTGCATTACTTCACCGTGAAAGACGGGCCGGGAGTTGTCGTTACATTTGATATATATATATATCCTTTCACTTCTTCAGAAACGCTGGGACACATAAAGCGTCGGTGCATCATAGGGACCGAGGTTGCCCAATAATTCACATCATTCTCACCATGCTCTGCTGCACGTGTGGACTCCATCCAGAATTAATCACCAACTTCATGATCAATCGAAGGAGATTTATTTAAATAGCATAAAGCCAGAAAGATCAACCTACGCGCTTCGGTAATTAGTTGTAGAAACAAAAATACATATAAACAAACATCAAAAGTAACGTGCATAAACACAGACAGTAGACTTAAGCTTCAAAGTGAAAACGGCGGCCATCTTATAATGGTTACCTACAACAAATAAAGTTTCATTGTCCTTGTGCCCCAAAAGATCATATAAGATTACAGTTAAAACGTGCAGCCATGGCCCAATTAATTCAGACACGTTGTTGTAATCACAACGAAATAAGTTCCAATCATTCGGCTTTATCTTTGTTTCGTCAGTGTTATAATTATTTAGTCAATGTTGGAATTTATTAACTTAATCAGTCCGCCCCTCAATAAGGCTGAACCTTCAATGCCATGCACAATAACTCAATAGCTTAATAATTTCTGCCCCCTTCACCAGAATGGTTCCATAATATCTCGTACTTGCATAATTAGGAAAAAATTGGTGAAAAGGCCTATGACTGAGCATATTAAATCTTGTGCTTTCATCGGGAATTACTACATTGTATATTCTTCACAATGCATATATAGCTACATGTATACAGTCCCCAGTGGGTTGATACACCATTGAATCTATGTAAAATATATCATGCTATACAAAATAGACATACAATACTCATTATTAATACAGGAGACTGTAGTAAATGAGGAAATTAGGAAACTTCATAACAAATAAGTCTCCCAAGATGGCCACCAGAGAGAAAAGAGCCCAAATGTAGCACAAATATTACCCAGATGTAGCCCAAGTATAGCCCAATGACAGAATGTCCCAGAGTGTTCTAAAGAACAACTAGAGCGCTAACAGTCTTACTTATGACAAAAGGATGGCACACCTGAAGCCATCTTGATTGGAATAAAGTGTTAACACTTAAAACATTTAATTTGAAAAGGAACAAAATGAGGGGGTTTATTTTCGCATAGAAATTATGATTAGTGCTGCAGAAAAAAAAATTAGGGCACATTTTGACTTCTCAAATCCTCTTCTATTTCATTAAAAGATTCTGACATGCAGACTGAAACATGCACTTTGAATACCAGCAGCAGACTTCCCTGGTGAGCAGTAGCTTTATTACAGTGATCTAATGAGCAACTAGAGTGCTACCATTCAGAATTTATGGCAAATGTGTGACACATCTGAATGCCTTCTTGATGGAACCAAAGTAAACAAGCATTGAAAATACAATAGGTCTCGCCCTCGTTTAATTTACAGCAATTCTGTTTGTAATTAGGTGGCTTTTTAGCTTTGCTTGTATTAGTGTTTTTCAAACTTTCATGTACATTACATGCATATGTATGCATATATGTATATGTATGCATGCATTTATATTTTTATTTATATAGATATGCAGATTATATATCTGTTTATATATGTATGTGAATATATATATGTACATACATATATATAAATGCATGTGCATATGTGTGTGTGTAGAGAGAGGTAGAGAGGTAGATGGGTAGAGGTAGAGTTGTAGAGGTAGAGGTGTAGAGGTAGAGTAGTAGTGAGTGAGTAGTAGAGAGTATTAGAGAGTGAGTATTAGAGAGTGAGTAGTAGAGAGTGAATAGTAGAGAGCAGTAGAGAGTAGTAGAGAGTGAGTAGTAGAGAGTAGTAGAGAGTGAGTAGTAGAGAGTGAGTAGTAGAGACTAGTAGAGAGTGAGTAGCAGAGAGAGAGTATTAAAGAGTAGTAGAGAGTGAGAAGTAGAGAGTAGTAGAGAGTGAGTAGTAGAGAGTGAGTAGTAGAGTGAGTAGTAGAGTGAGTAGTAGAGAGTGAGTAGTAGAGAGAGAGTAGTTGGGAGTGAGGAGTAGAGAGTAGTAGAGAGTAGTAGAGAGTGAGTAGTAGAGAGTGAGTAGTAGTTAGAGAGTAGTAGAGAGTGAGTAGTACAGAGTAGTAGAGAGTGAGTAGTAGAGAGTGAGTTGTAGAGAGAGAGTAGTAGAGAGTAGTAGAGTAGTAGAGAGTGAGTAGTAGAGAGTAGTGGAGTAGTAGAGAGTGAGTAGTAGAGAGTAGTAGAGAGTGAGTAGTAGAGTGAGTACTAGAGAGTAGTAGAGAGTGAGTAGTAGAGAACAAGTAGTAGAGTGTCTAGTAGAGAGTGAGTAGTAGAGATTAGTAGAGAGTGAGTAGTAGAGAGAGTAGTAGAGAGTGAGAAGCAGAGAGAGTAAAAGAGAGTAGTAGAGAGTGAGTAGTAGAGTGAGTAGTAGAGAGTAGTTGAGAGCGAGTAGTAGAGAGTAGTAGAGTGAGTAGTAGAGAGTTAGTATTAGAAGTATTAGAGAGAGAGTAGTAGAGAGTGAGTAGTAGACTAGTAGAGAGTGAGTGGTAGAGAGTAGTAGAGTGAGTAGTAGAGAATAGTAGAGAGTGAGTAGTAGAGCGAGTAGTAGAGAGTAGTAGAGTAGTAGAGAGTGAGTAGTAGAGAGTGAGTAGTAGAGAGTAGTAGAGTAGTAGAGAGTGAGTAGTAGAGAGTGAGTATTAGAGAGAGAGTAGTAGAGAGTGAGTAGTAGAGAGTGAGTAGTGGAGAGTGAGTAGTAGAGAGTGAGTAGTAGAGAGAGAGTACTAGAGAGTGAGTAGTAGAGTAGTAGAGAGTGAGTGGTAGAGAGTAGTAGAGAGTAGTAGAGAGAGTAGTAGAGAGTAGTAGAGTAGTAGAGAGTGAGTAGTAAAGAGTGAGTAGTAGAGAGAGTAGTAGAGATTAATAGAGTAGTAGAGAGTGAGTAGTAGAGAGTGAGTAGTAGAGAGCGAGAAGTAGAGAGTGAGTAGTGGAGAGTGAGTAGTAGAGAGCGAGTAGTAGAGAGTGAGTAGTGGAGAGTGAGTAGTAGAGAGTGAATAGTAGAGAGTGAGTAGTAGAGTGAGAGTAGTAAAGAGTGAGTAGTAGAGAGTAGTAGAGTAGGTAGTAGATGTCCTTCACATCTAACATGGGCTTCAATTAGAATTCCATAGAGCATATTATCAAGCCCATTATCTCCGTTTTAGCGGCAGTTTTCTGCCGCTAAAGCGGCGATAATTTTATCGCCTGGCTTGATAATAAGCCCCCTGGTTCACTGGCTCTAGAGCAGTTCTGCTGACCTAGTTCTTAGGCTCTAGAGCAGCTCTGCTGACCTGGTTCTCTGCCTCTACAACAGCTCTGCTGACCTGGTTCTCTGGCTCTAAAGCAGCTCTGCTGACCCGGTTTTATGGCGCTAAAGCAGTTCTGCTGACCTGGTTCTCTGGCTCTAGAGCAGCTCTGCTGTCCTTGTCCCTTGGCTCTAAAGCAGCTCTACTGACCTGGTTTCTCTGGCTCTACAGCAGCTCTGCTGACCTGGTTCTCTGGCTCTAGAGCAGCTCTGCTGACCAGGTTCTTAGGCTCTAGAGTAGCTCTGCTGACCTGGTTCTCTGGCTCTAAAGCAGCTCTGCTGACCTGGTTCTATGGCTCTAAAGCAGCTCTGCTGACCTGGTTCTCTGGCTCTAAAGCAGCTCTGCAGACCTGGTTCTCTGGCTCTAGAGCAGCTCTGCTGACCTGGTTCTCTGGCTCTAAAGCAGCTCTGCTGACCTGGTTCTCTCCCTCTAAAGAGCTCTGCTGACCTGGTTCTCTGGCTCTAAAGCAGTTCTGCTGACCTGGTTCTCTGCCTCTAGAGCATCTCTGCTGACCTGGTTTCTCTGGCTCTACAGCAGCTCTGCTGACCCAGTTCTCGGCCTCTAGAGCAGCTCTGCTGACCTGGGTCTCTGGCTCTAGAGCACCCCTGCTGACCTGGTCTCTGGTTCTAGAGCAGCTCTGCTGACCTGCTTCTTAGGCTCTAGAGCAGCTCTGCTGACCTGGTTCTCTGGCTCTACAACAGCTCTGGTGACCTGGTTTCTCTGGCTCTACAGCAGCTCTGCTGACCTGGTTCTCTGCACTCACAATGCACGCACCCGACTTTGCGAAAATATATTTAAAAATAATATACGTTTATTATAAGTACAAATATATTATTTTTATGAATATCTTAGATAATCTCTTGCCCTAATATGTATATTAAAGACACATACATATCATTTTGGAACATCAATTTTATTTGTGGGAGTCGTGCACCCAGCGCGCCCCAGCATGTATATAACGTCACGCGGGACCCGCAACCACGCAAGCATCTCATACCATAATGCGCATGTGTTGCGAATGCGCGGGAGCAGGAGTGGCGGACTGGTCGCATACCAATCGCGCACATCACGTAATATTAAATGTATATGATGTAACTGAAAAACACGCAGCCGTCGCACACCGTATGCGGATCCTTCACGACTTTTCTAAAATGGCGGCAAGAATGCACGCACCCACCGTGATGTGTACGCTTTAAATGCGCGATTGGAATTTTATTTTTTTAAAGAAAATTATATAAATATATTAAAATAAAAAATGAAAACAAGAAAATTAATCAATATTTCTGTTTGAATTTTTTTGTACATTTTGTTTGCAATTTTCAGAAAAATAGATAATTTTATTTAATGAATAAAATATTTATAAATAAGCAGTTAAAAAACAGTAGAAAATCAGTACAAAAAATAGGTATTACTACTATCACACTTAAAAATTAGCATTTAAAAAACCTTTGAAATTCACTGAAAAAAACATAGGTTTCAGAGACGTTATAGTTAGAAATTAGCATTTAAAAAAGCTTTGAAATTCACTGAAAAAACCATAGGTTTCAGAGACGTTATAGTTAGATATTAGCATTTAAAAAACCTTAGAAATTCACAGAAAAAACCATAAGTTTCAGGGGTGTTATAGTTAGCTGGCTATTTCCCTCGTACAAAACCATAGAAATTCCTCAGTTATAGTTAGTTCTGCTAACTATAACTCACGTGCCCGCAATGCACTGCTGATGATGTCACATATTCCACGTGACAATCTGATACACCTCATCATACACTAGTATAACCTTTCATCACTCACTGTAAAATACAGAGTACCATATTTGAAACCATTGACACACCAATACCAGTTACTACATACCAACTCACTGATTCCTAAGTCTACACACACAACTACCCATTCAACAACAGAATAATTTATACATGCAGTCACTAATTAATAGAACACTATCAAATGCACTTATACACATATATAGACATTGACACATCAGCAGTCATCTTAGTCGGTTATGCAGTCATCCTACTCACTCATGAAAAAAATTAATCAGACTTACATTTACTTACTTACACAATTATCCAACAACACCTCATTTATTCAAACACATAGTAGCTCATAGTTAATATGTTAAAAAATCACCATTACAATTATACACTCATTCATATAGTTACTCTCACAATCACTGGCTCTTACACATACTTATTTATATACACCAACTCTCACATACAATGCCTTTTATTTTTTTACTTTGTTGAAGATGTACAACTAAAACATATATTCGCTCACCAACACACAAATAAATACACTCAGTCACCCAAACAACTGTTTCCACATGCACTCTTAAACCTATACACCTAGTCAATCAACCATTCACACATCTATGCATAGAGTTACACACACCCCATCCAACCACACACAAACTCAGTGTCCCATACAAATACTCACCCAACTAATCAATAACTAATATACACACTAATGTAGTTAGTGACCAATAGATGCAGCATGTTATACAACAACAGACAGTGCTGCACACATTCACATAGTTTAGTTACTAATCCATGTATTAAGTGAGACACTTTTAATTACTCACTTAAACAGACAGTCAGACAGCTATTAAATCCTCCATCCAGGCAGTTATATATCCACTCAATCTTCAATACAGATTGGTATATATATAATGCATATTTAAATTTCAAACTAAACCACATTCACTGGATGATGTCATCAGTGATGTCATCAGGGATGTCATTTGAGATGTCATCAGTGATGGCATCAGTGATGTCACTGACCATGTCATGAATGATGCAATATGTGACATCATCAGCAGTGCATTGCGGGCACGCAAGTTATAGTTAGCAGAACTAACTATAACAGAGGAATTTCTATGGTTTTGTACTAGTGAAATGGCCAGCTAACTATAACACCCCTGAAACCTATGTTTTTTTCTGTGAAAATATATAGATAGATAGATAGATAGATAGATAGATAGATAGATAGATAGATAGATAGATAGATAGATAGATAGATAGATAGATAGATAGATTCACTGAAAAATCCATAGGTTTTACAGACGTTATAGTTAGGAATTAGCATTTAAAAAAACCTTTGAAATTCACTAAAAAACCATAGGTTTCAGGAACGTGATAGTTAGTTGGACATTTTACTCATATAAAACCAGAGAAATTTGCCTGTTATAGTTAGTTGAGCTAACTATAACTCGCGCGCCCGCAATGCACTGGTGATGACATCTCATATTACAGCACTCATGACATGGTCAGTGACATCACTGATGACATCTCAAATGACATCACTGATGACATCATCCACGTGATAATCTGATGCACATACTGATGCCCTAATATAAACTTTGATACACTCACTCTAAAATACAGACTACTATTTTTGAAACCATATGCACAACAATGCCAGACACTACATACCACCAACAGTTTCCTAGGTCTACACACACATCCAGTCACTTATACATGCAGTTACTCATCAATACAGTACTATAATATGCACTCATACACCTATACATACAGCCAGACTCCGCCACTCATCCATAGAGTTGCTCGCACATGTAGTCAGTCATGCAAAGAATCAATCACATATCCATTTACTCATGTATATAGTTATACACATCAACTCCGTTATTTATACAAATACCACATCACTTATTTATGAAGATACTAACACATACTTACTTTGTTATACAATAACTGATACAAGAAGACACTCATTTATATACCCACTCTTCAAATAACTTACTCTCACGTATAGTCATTCATATACTCCAACACTCACATATACTGCCTTAAAACATATGTAGTTACTCATACATATACCACCGAGACATTCATTCACTCACCAACACACCCATACACACATTAACTCACCCATACAGCCCTTCCCAGATGCACTTTTGAATCCATACAACCAGTGAATCACCCACTCAGACATCTATGCACAGAGTCACACACACCCCCACCCACCCACACAGACACTCAGGTGGCCATACAGATACTCAGACAATAAATCAATAACCCATATAGACACTCATGTAGCTACTCACCAACCCATGCAGCCGCTTACACACCAACTGAGAGACTAATACAGACTTTCACATAGTTTAGTCACTAACTCATGCATTCAGTAAGATACGTTCAATCACTCACTTTTACAGTCAGTCATGCACCTATTAAATAATCCATTCAGGCACTTGTAAATCCACTCATTCTTCAATACACCTTGGCATAGGTATATATGAAAAATATTTAAACTTTACAGAAACACACATTCACTGGATGATGTAATTTGAGATGTCATCAGTGATGTCACTGACCATATCATGAGTGATGTAATATGTGACGTCATCACCAGTGCATTGCGGGCGCACGAGTTATAGTTAGCTGCACTAACTATAACAGTCAAATGTCCAACTAACTATAACTTCCCTGAAACTTATGGTTTTTTAGTGAAAAAAACCCAAATTATATATATATATATATATATATATATATATACATATATATATATATATATATATGTATATGTGTGTTAAACAATTTATCCCCAGTTCGAAGAGCACTCTAGAACCTAGAACAGACGAATTCCATTAATTCAAATGCAGGCAAACAGCATTCTTTAATCAGAAAAATTGCAAGCCTTACGCATTTTGGAGTAAGAACGCCTTGTTCACAGGCATTTCATGAGGCTGCGCAGTGTTAATGAAAAAGGTATTTTCCCTGCATGTCTTTTTTTTCAGGGACCCTCCAAAGGGCCTCGCCGGTGAGTATAACATACATTGCATGCTGGGATGTGTAGTACATTCTTCTTTTTCTCCAGTGGAATCAGTAATGCCTTTTTACATTGTTCCCTTTCATGGCGTCTGCTCTTCCACAAGCAAACAATTTATATTTTCATTGCCCTTCGGTGGGCCGCTGAAAGAAGAAATGTTGGTAATTATGCCTTTCTGTTCTCCCACAAACAGACTCGAGACGGTTCTGTGTCCTTGTGAGCCCTGCTTCATTTTCAAGGGTGGTGCAGTCTTCACGGCTGGACTGCCGTAAGTTCAATATTAAACAATTTATCTCCAGTTCGAAGAGCACTCTAGAGCAGACGAATTCCATGAATTCAAGTATAGGCAACCAGCATTCTTTAATCAGAAAAATTGCAAGCCTTACACGTTTCGGAGTAGGAACTCCTTGTTCACAGGCATTTCATGAGGCTGTGCAGTGTTAATGAAAAAGGCATTTTCCCTGCATGTCTTTTATGTCAGTTACCCCCAGTGGGCCTTGCAGGTGAGTGTAACATACATTGCATGCTGGAATGTGTAGTACATTTTTCTCCAGTGAAATCAGAAATGCCTTTTTAAATTGTTCCCCTTCGTGGTTTCTGTGCTTCCACAATCAATTTATTTTTTCCTTGTCCTCAAGATGGTGGACCAAGGACAAGAGTGACAACAGGAGACGGTCCCAAAATTGCGGAGCGCACACAGTCGAAAAGTTAGGAGGGCCAAGTCCGAAGAAAACCAGGGAGCCGACCCAACGGAGGAGGAACAAGAAGGGGAAAGGAGCCAGACAGTCAAAATGGGGGGGGGGGTCAGGCGGTCTCCGAAGCACAGCCGTGCCATTCATGTGCACAGGACCCGGGTAGTGGGGGCAACAATGGTTGACAACTATATTCCAAACAGCATCACATGAGAGAATAATGTATAATCTTCAAAATCAAACTGGCATATTTCTTCGTGTTTAGTGACCTTTACTGAACCTGAATAGTGGCATGGATATTGATGATAACACTCCAGGAGTGGATACTAAGATCATTTCTAGCGAACAGAGAACAAACTGTAGTGATGGGAACACATAAATCACATCCTTACACCCTACCATGCGGAGTACCCCAGGGATCTTTGATATCCCCAAACTTGTTTATTGTCTACGTCACCGCACTGGCTAAACTCATCCGCTCTCATGGCTTTACTGCTATCTGTTATGGGGACGACACGCAAAATAGTGGTATCTTTAACATCAAAGCTGGATGACGTGGCAATAAAATGTAGCAACTGTTGAGCCACATTATCAGGTGGATGCGAGACAACTGTTTAAAGTGGAATACCGACAAAACTGAGGTGCTACTATTCGGTAAAACACTACATTCTGGAACACAGCTTGGTGGCCAGAAGTGGCCGGATCCTGCCCAACTCCAGTAAGGAAGGTAAAAAGTCTGGGTGTCACTCTAGACGATTAATTATCCTTATCAGACCAGGTCAATCTTATCACATCGTCCTATTTTACACCTTGAAGACCTTGAAAAAAATTGTACCTTTGATTCCGATGGATCTAAGGAAAACAGTAATTGCAGCCCTGGTGTTGTCAAAGATTGATTACTGTAGCACCCTTTATCTGGGTGCAAACAAGAGGACCATATGTAACTTCAATCACTTCAAAATGCGGCAGCATGATTACTAACTAAGATGCAAACATTTTGTCAGGTGTTCTAGGGGATTCGTGATCTGCATTGGCTGCCGGTCCAGGCGAGGGTCCAATTCAAGTCCTTGTGCATTGTTCACAAGACCCTTAATGGGGCAGGACCAGCATATTTCTGTAATCATATTAGCTGGCACATCCCACAACGCAATCCCAGGTCATCGACTGCCTCTTTGCTGTTCGTTCCCAGCGTGAAGATCGTAAAATGGGGCGGCAGAAGCTTCCTTTATCTGGCCCCTACACTTAGGAACACTCTGCCTTTTACAGTGGGCCAATAGACGCTCCACCTCAGGCCACAACCAGGGGTTAACGCCTCACGTGCTACCCTCAAGCGTTATTCTCAAGTGCTAGCTCCCTCCTGCCTCCAACACCAAATAAGCCCTTAACCTCCCAGATAAAATGCCTGGAGACGCGCACACACAGCTTGCTGTGCATCTATCTTTCCCAGCTACCTGTGAAGGCTGGACACAGTGGTGGCATGCTGCACTCCTAGAGGAGGGGCAGAAAAGAAACGGGCAAAAGCAGAAGCAGGACACAGGAGTGGAAGGGTGGGGGGCCTTGTTCAGGGTCCCAGGCCTGGGAGCTATGTAAACCCTGCTCCCAGCTCTCTTCCAGCACTGCAAACTGCAGGGGCAGGCACGAGCATGACAGACAGCGTCTGGCATCAGCGTCGGCATCAGGAGAGGGGGAATGTTCGAGTCGGGTCTCCGGATTCAATGGGCCCCGTTGCTACTGCACCAGCTACACTAATGGTAGCTACGCTCCAGGTTCTGCCCCCTCTCTCCAGAGGCGTTCAACCCTATTCACCTGCTTTACCTTCTTCTGTCCCCTAGTCCCTCCTCCCCTATATGAGTGTTCATTGCTCCGCATAAAAAAGCGAGCAATGACCGGATCTGAGAACTACAAGCCTAGGCAGAGATGCCTTGACTTGTGTATATAGTATTAGCATGAGCAAGTACACATGCCTTGAGCATTATCCTTCCAAGGCTGAAACAAAGCATGCAATTTAGTTGGGCAATAAAAACACCTAGGGGTCATTTCACAAAAGCATTTCCGAGTGTGGGAAGTAGTACTGCAGGAGTACTCTTCTCTTTTGTGCCTTTTTTTTTTAAATTTCCAAAAACGTCTAAGTCCCTCTTAGTAAATGGTGCAAATAGTCGCTAAGCAACATTTCTCCAATTATCAATGGGCACGCTAACCTGCAGAGCGACAAGCAAAGTAGCGATAACCTCTGTTATCGCTACTTTCCTTATGCCTGCTTCACGACTGACTGAGCCATGATATCCTATGTAAGGTGGATATCGTGGCTAAGTATGCCTTGCCCTATCATCAAGCTATCGCCAAACTTTGTGAGACTATCACTGGATTTCCAGCGATAATCTCACATTTGGCAGTTAGCGCTTGGAATTGTATCGCTTTTGAGATAAGCGTTGCTAATAGCACGCTATCTCAGCGATAAAATTCCACGTTACCCGGCGATAATTATCCTAGCGCTAAGTGCGGTAAGTTCACTTAGCGATAATTATCGCCGGTCCTTGATGATATGCTTCTGTGTCCTTTGAAATGTGAGTGATAATAGAGAGTTCATTCTGTAGTGTGCATTACAATAATGATCGCTATGGGGCTTATTTACAAGCCCCTTGAGCTGCTGGTACGTCACTTTTTCCCATATTAAAAGTGATGCAGCCGTGACACAATGAGCTCATAAATAAGCCCCTATAGGTTTAGAACAGCCATTTCCTGACTACCTTCAGAAAATCTTTTTGCAACTTTGCCCACCAATCCTTCCTCCATCCAGTTCCCTGAACTCCCATCACAAACGTATCCTGGGATCTGTACCCATAATGATGTATGAGTACCCTCCAGTTTATGTCCATGGAAATTCTTTTCTAATGTGCTTCATGAGGGCTCCATGGGCATGTGTGGAACAAAACAAATAAGCAACTGAGTGGTTGGATGCAGCTGCTGTAGACACACATGTGCACCTTGTAGTGTCATACCCTGAGTCAGATAGAACTACCAAGTTGGTATTATTCATTATAAGATGCGGCAGACATGTTTTCAAACAGCATTAGGGTTCCAACAGCATTGGCGTCCTTCCACCTTTTCTTGATATTATAGTCATTCATGATAAAACATACAATTTAAATAATGCTCATACTGTGTTTTTAAAGTAATGCTTGCAAAATCAGTATTTGTAATTTAATAGCGCCATTAAAAAAATTCAGGCAGTCACGTAGGATATTTAAAAGCAGTGCTTTAAGTGAGCAGGGGCCGTTGGGTACTGAGTACCTGCACTTCCTTATTTGGAAAGGGAGAGCACAACCACGTCTCCATACTGATAGAATTCTTTTAACGGCAGAATATTGGTACTTCTCTGGTGCAAACAGGTACTTTTGAATACTTTTGAATAGGGAGTACTTGCACCTCTATATTTTGATGTAAAGCACTCAATATAAGCCCTAACTTACTGCATGTTTGAAATGGAATTATGCATTTATCTGATATCAACTGCAATCTCCAATATAAGGTTATTCATAGTTCCGCTGAACAAATCGTTCTCATAAAATCGGTTCTGTGCATGGAACCAGAAGCCTCTACTTGCAGTTCACCAAACTTCACAAACATACTAGACAGGCACAAGAAGAGCAGTATCTGCCGGGTTTGAAAAACGTTATTGTTGGGGAAAGCTGCCACAGTCCTCATCAATAATATTGAAATAAACACTGTCTAAAAGCAAAAATATTTTTGTCTCAAAAAGCCCACATTGCCATTGTAGTCCCTGGGACTCAAAGGAAGTACTTTGGGCCACATTCTCAAGGAGCTATCGCCGAGGTAACGGCACTTTATCACAGCCAAAGTTGCGATAAATGTAGCTCCCCTCTTACAAGCTGGTGTTAACAGCTGATACTACCAGTTTTCCTGCGAAAGCATCCGCAAAAAACATCGTCACAGATGACCCTGGCAACTATCGCTAATGAGATGCAGAGTAGGCATTCCCGAGCAAAAAGCCACGACAACACCACTCCACAACATTCTCAACGACCAGCCACATCATTAATAAGAACACAAAACATGCGATAAGGCGCGTTAGCACCAGGAAACTAACCCCTGCTCTGACCTGGTGCAAAGTCAGACTACAACCTGCACCACAAAAGGGAGCCCAGCCCAGAGCCACACCTGAAGAACAACAGATGACATGGAGCCACTGAAAATTCAGCTTGGAGCCCCAAGAGGGCCACAACACCCACCGCCACCACCCCCAGGACCACACCCCCTCGCTCGGACCTAGACACTGCACATCAACGGCACGAAAACATGAACAAAAGCACCCGCCTGATGTCGCACAATTGCAACAATCAACCTACATGTGAGTACTGAAATCCTGATTCATACATTCACCATTGAAAGACCAAACCAAATGTCACATCCTAATTTGTCACTAAACAACTATTTTGAAGAGTCATGGCGGGGCATCCCTGTACAATCTGTGACTCACAGCCTGTAAGACAATATCCAAGATAAGAAGGTGTGTCGGGCACTCATCAAAGGACAGGGAGAGACAGAAAGAGAGCGAGAGAGAGAGAAAGAAAGTGAGAGAAAGTGAGAGACTGAATAAGGAGCGCAAGGCCAATCGGGCCATTGGCTCATGCAAACATGCCAACAGCTGCGTGTGTCTCGAAATCTGTGCACCCCAAATCACAGGCTTGGCATCAAAGTCAGCGTGAAGTCCACATTACATTCTAGAAATGCATGCAGTAGTCAGACTGATATCAGGAATGAAAGCCCCTTTGTCTTAACACACAAGGCTGAAGGCCAACCCAACCCCCGACCTTGGTCCTGTATGCGGCTAGCACACTCTGCGTGAGATACCATACCAGCCTCCGACGACTCCCACACCACGAACTGTGCTAATGAAACACCAACGTGCCCACACCCCACACACATTTGTCCCTGCACAACCTACACCTGCAAGGGATGCCCTTGACGCATAAGTCAAAAATTACCCATATGTCCAAACGTCGCACACACATATGACTCATTGCCCAGAGCTGTGGCATATTGTCCACTGAACTTCCGGCGGTCTGAGGAGTGCCGGTGCCACGAGCCCAACAAACGCAATGGCAGGCATTCCCGGGCACATGCACAACCCCTGTCACGTAGAATTGTACCTTGCACGAATGCTGCATCTGTTGGGATCCCTGCCAATGGCAGTGTTGCGAATCAGTTACCGTCTGAGTTTCCGTCTTGCCTACGTCACCTGCGTCCAGCCCTGGTTCCACTGTCGATCATGCACATTCAAGTGGCCCATGGAGATCTGCCTATCCAACGCAACGGTAGCTGAATTGGATTATGACCTGACAGCGCCTCCTGTTGGCCCACGAACAGAAGTGTCACTGGGATAGCCGTGCATGGGATGCACTGATCTTTGGCGTTTGTGCTGGCAGTTGCACATGAGAGATTGCACAACTCCTCGTGTGCAGTGACCACATCGAGACACTCCCCTATTGGGCAGTGTTACGGATTGGGGAAACAGCATGGACTGAGCACCTCTGCCCGGACCAGTTAATGCATTGGCTCACACTGGTGTTCCTTGAACCCGACAACGATGTACTATTGGAACACATTGCACATGAAGCTGCGCTGGCATTCATGGACGAGTAACAACGTCCCTGCAGCCACATCGGATTGTCACCCACAGCACAGGTCCCAACACCTTGTTGCATCATGGGGAATGCTCACATATCCCACCACAACAGAGGACATGTCTGACTTTGTCTGGACTCTGAATGTATGTGCGTGGAACTATGCGTGTATACACACACCTGTGCAAGGTGATGCAGTTCCATGGTCGGGGTAGCACAGCGTTGTTTGGCAACATTGCCAATTCGAACACACTGCTGGGGGGAGGGTACACACATGGCAATGCAGCACGACAGGTGACCTTGTTGGACCCTTTCACCTGATCACTGACAGCAGAGCAGACAGTCGGCGCAGTCCGGTGGCAGAGCACTATGCAGACCCCATGGGGCAATGGGCAGACGCCAAACAACACATGACTGCCCAGCAAGGCAAGGTAGGCTGAGACTGTTGCCATCTGTAATGCCTCTCCATTTCCTGCACCTCGAAAGGTTTCCATGCTGCGTGCAAGTGTCTGAAGCATTTCCCTGCGATTGTGGCCCTTGCCTTGTCCGTACTGACACGCACATGCCAATAAAGTCTACGCAATTTCACTGGTGTCTCACCATGATGAGTGTTGATTAGATTCACCACTCGTGTGCCACAATGAGCATCGTAGGGAGGGTCTGACTGACGCATGTATAATGGGGGTGGGTACCTTTTGACAGCTCCACCTCTGTGAGCCAGACATTGTTTTGGGATAGTTGCTGGCAGACCTGTGCACTAATGTGTCTTCAGCAATGTGAGTATGGTGTCCAACCTCTTACCATGTGGAGCAATGTCATAAATCATAACAAAATGTGTCCACACAGATGTGTGTGAGTAGGTATGCGACTTGAAGTTCTTTTGGCACATGTGATGTAGGACACCACTCCTGACCTGCTACCGATATGGTCATTCCTACACGCAGCCCTATTCAATACATGGACATGTGCCTACATTGGGGGGTTGTGAGATTGCTGTTAATGTGCAATGGGGGCACAGCTAGTACTCACCTTCACAGTCATCCAATTGGCCATGTGGCTCAGGGATGACCATGCACATTGATGTCATTCACCAGAGTGTACATTCTTGTGCAATCATTGTCCCTACATCCAGCCATACTATCATACATGAGTGAACATATTCATGACACATCTGTGTGATTTCAAATGCTTTATTCACATTCTGGTGAATGACGGAGCTGAAGCTGTACTTGACCATCCAAGCACACATAACATGGAAGCCCAGTGGTGGGCCAACCAGAGTCCTTTGTGGATTGAAAAGTGATTGGGAAGAGGGAGAGTGCAGTCCAAATCAGGATTGCTGTGTAATTGTCAAGCAGTGAAGATGTGGCGGTCCATGTCAGGGTCCGGGTGGATGTCGCAGAGTATTCCGGGGGACAGTGGGAGGTGTTGTCCCAGGGCATGATGCATAGTGCTGAACCAGGCAGGAACAGGCCATCTGGCGGTGATGGATGCTACTACCTCCTTCCTCACACAGTAATTACCATCCACATCTTACTCCTCTGATACTTCTTCTGTGTCCGGTGTGTCCGGGGTGTGTGGCGGTGTAATGACTGCATCACTGGGTGCCACTGACACATCAGGGTGCGAAGGTGATAGGGCTGCATCACTAGGTGCCACTGACACATCAGGGTGCGAAAGGTGATGGGGCTGCATCTCTCTGTGCCACTGACACATCAGGGGTCAGAGATGTGTGTGTCGAAGTTCCCGCTGCAGTTATCTGGGACTGGCTCAGTGGCAGCAATGGCAAGATGATGAACTGCCGGGCATGGAAGATCCCAGATACATCTCACTGGTGTTCAGCCGTGGCAGCCCTCCTTCCAACCTGCATCTGCTCCATGGTCTCAATTGCCCTCCGCATCTGTGCCAACTCTGTGCTGTCATCGCTGGTGCCTGTCTGACTGGACAGTTCCTGCATCCGAGTAATGGCCCTAGCGAGGTCAGCCAAGGATTGTCGGTGAGCATGGTGTGGACAGGGGGTGTCCGTAAGGGACTATCCGTGGTCCCTGATGGGACTCAGACACCCACGTATTGCCTCGAGTTTGGCTGCCATGAGCTCAATACCCACCCACAGCTGATCCGCCAACTCCACCTGGCAACCCAACAGACGGCGTTGAAATTCCATGTATTGTTCGTGGGGGTCCTGGGAGACAGCTGTGGTGGTGTGTGTTTCCTGCTGTGAGTAAGTAAGTAAATATTTATTTGTACATGATTAATTAAAATCTTTACAAGTCGAATAAAAAACATTAAAAGGACAATTAAAAGTTGCAAAGACAATTAACCAAAGGATATTTAAAAGTTCTCTCTGTCCTGTGAGTTTGCCAAGTTGATTCAGATTAAAGTGTTGCATTGTTAAAATCAACAGTCCTCAAGCTCTCATGTATCTGACTCCGGCCAGTTCAAAGAATTTTATGACCTGACAGTTTAGTTTTGTTTTGCTGGGATTGAAGCAAAGTTTGACTGCCTGTCTGCATGTCCGTATACCATAAGATTTGAAGGAGTCTCGCAGGAATTTGCATCTCAGATCTTTCAGTTTGGGGCAGATGCACACTGCGTGGACAAGGTCTTCCTTTCCTGCTTTACACAGACGGCATTGTGGATCAAGATTTTTCCTTATCCAGGGCGGTAGGTGAGGATATACCGGGATTACGCCCAGACGCATTTTTAAAAATTTCTCTTTCATTGTTAAGTTCATGCCCACGTTGAGGTAAGCCTGTGGTTGCATTGGACCATAATCATTAAGGATTACCCAACCGTGTGCTTTTTTTGTCAGGGCCTCCTTGTCTTCAGTTGTAGAGATAAGTCTAACTACTTTTTTGGCTGTTTTTTTAAACGTCACGTGGTCTGTTGGAATGTCCCATAAGTTGTATAGGCCCAGCACTTCAAGAGAGTCAATTAAATACTTCCTCGCTGATGATTTTTGATGCTGAAGAGTCTCATCCCAGATGTTAGAATTTAGGGATTCATTGTTGGCGTTACGTATCTTGTGCCAGGCAGTGACGTATGCACACCGTCTTTCTAAGGTTTGTTTCGCGATGCCAAATTCCAGTCGTATTTGTGCTGAGGAGACTTGTTTTGGCAAGTTAAAGATGAGCCTGTAAGAGTTTGATATGATTGTGTCCAGAAGAGTGGCGTCTTTTCCTTGAAGGGGTTCGCTCCCGTAGGTGAGTGTTGGTTGCAGTTTTGCGTGAAGTACTTGGAGAAGTGGATAGAAGGTCAGATCTGGGAGTTTAGTTTTTAAGGATTTTAGGGCAAGGGAGGTTGCCATTCCCTTGCCTCGCAGGGAGTCCAGCTGGGGTTTAAAAGTGATCTTCGAGTCCAGTATTATGCCCAAGTATTTGTAGGTTGTTACGTTTTCCAATCGTTCTCCATTTATGTGCCAATTATATTCCCTTTTCTTTTTGTAGTTTACTGCCATAACCTTAGATTTATTGAAATTTATCTGCAGTGCATTTTTATTTGAAAAATCGTAGGTGGTGTTTAGTAGGTGCTGAAGACCAATGGGTGTCTGGCTGAGGAGCACCAGGTCGTCTGCATACAGCAGGTTGGATAGTGTGGTCTTCCCTAGCTTTGGTGCGTGGCAGAATTTTTTTTTGTCTAGTTCGCCGGGCAGGTCGGCTAGGAAGAGGTTGAATAGCATTGGAGCTAGGACACAGCCTTGTTTGAGGCCCTTTGTTGTTTTTATTGGTTTTGAAAGATGTGTGCCTGCACCAAGTTTCACTTTAATCCAGGTGTCAGAGTGTAGTGCTATCAGTACGTTTAAGAGATGAACAGGTATGCCCCATTTGGTCAGTTTTTGCCATAACATGTTGCGGTCTACATGATCGAACGCTGCAGTATAGTCGATGAAGGAGAGATATAAAGATTTATTGTTATCTCTTGCTGATTCCATCAGTAGAGTCAGGGCCGTGATGTTTGTAATTGTTCCTTGGCCCTGACGGAATCCGGTTTGGGTGTTCGGGATTACCGAGTTTGCGGCGGCCCATGAGGTTAATTCCTCTAGTATGTTCCCTGCGAAGTATTTAGCTTCTACGTCAATTAGCGCTATCAGACGGTAATTTTTTGGGTCTTTTTTGCTCGAATGTTTATGGATTGGACTGATTATTGAACCATGCCATGACTCTGGTAGTGTCTGAGTAATTTTTGCGTAGTTGAATAAAGATGTTAACGCGGCGCTCCAGAACTCTAAGTCGTTTTTGTAAAGCATTGATGGTAAGCCATTGGGTCCAGGGGCTCCTGTTGGTCTTCCTTTCGCTATTTGTCTTCTGATGTCTTCAGTCCCAATCGTCGATGGCTGTGGATCTGAGACTGTTGAGGTGTCAGCGTCATTCTTTGAATCGTTCGCTTTCAAGATGAAAGTGCTGCGTTTGTTGTTTGCTTCTCTTTGGTGGTATCCTGGTACTACCTCCACGTCATCCGTGCTCAACCTCTTTAGCAGTTCCTCTTTAGTTGTAGCCTCGCTATTAAAGTGACTGGCTAGATGGTTTGTCCATGCTTCTTCTGTGATGTTTGAATCTATGCCACCATGGTCAGGATTTTTTATTTCCTTAATCATTCTCCAGAATTTAGAGCTGTTTTTTTGTTTCGCTTCGTGGAATAGTTTTGCCCACAGTTGATCGTTTTTATTTTTCTGTTTCTCCCATTTCTTCTATTTTAGTGTTTTTTTAGCTTCCCTCAAGGTTGCCTGCATATCTTTATTGTCCGGGTCTTGCCGTATCTTTCTCAGGGTGTGGTTTATTATTCGTTTTTGGATCTTCATGCCTGGAGAGAGTGATGTTTTATTTAGGTGTCCCTTACCGTTTGGAGGCTTCTTTAATGGACCCTTAGATAATTTGTCTGCAACTTTTTGGGTGAAGTTTTGCCATTCTTTTGATGGTGTGTTCAGGCACTTTACTGTTTGAATGTATAAAGATTTTACGTCGAGACTTATTGTAGTGATGTTGTTGGAATTACATCGGAGTCGCCTTAGGTTTGATGTTGTGTCTATCTTTGGGCCGGTATATGGTTCTACGTTTAGTAGTGCTCTTGCTTTTATACAGATTTCCTGGGGGAGGTGGTCACTAAGGTCGTTGACCCCTATCCTAAATGTTGTTATCATTGGGAACATATTTAAGGATGTAAAGGTGTAGTCGAGATGGGAGGTGTGATTATTAGAATGAAATGTTGGGGCCGGTGGATTGTCGCCAGCAAATTGCCCGTTCAGTGCCCTTAGGTTGAGGTCTTCTAGCTGTCTCAATAGTTTTTTTGAGTTGGTTGTTGATTTATCTGTTTTAGCCATGCTTTGTCTTGGTACGCCCCACGCGGAGCTGAGTTCTTGCTGAATGTTTTTATCGTGGTCTGTGTTGATAAGGAACATGTTGAAGTCACCACCGACTATGATCTGGTCGGACTGGTCTCCTTCGGAGATTTTTTGCAATACTTTTATCAGTTCATTTGCTGCTTTTCGTTTTTGTGTTGGATGAATATAAGTATTTATTATTATAACCTCTTGAGTATGTTGTTGTAGTGTTAGCTGGATTTTTACCGTCAAGATTCCGCTTGGGGGGGATATATAAAACTCTGTGGGTCTTATTGTTCCTATTGTGGCTATGGATGCCAAGATGGCAAGACCTCCTGATCTGCGTCCAAAGATAGAATTTTTGCTGGCAGGGAGAAAGCATGATGTAAACCCTTGAATTTCGAATGGTTCTTCCTCCCAAGTTTCTTGGAGAAGCAGGAGGTCGAATTGGTTTAGGTACTGCAGGAATTCAGGGTCGTGTCTTTTGCTTGCCAGACCGTTGATATTCCAAATACAAATTTTTATTTGTTTGACTTTTTCTGTAGCGCTCTCAGTGTTCAGACCCCTTTGTCAGTTTGGAATAGCTGTATTAATAGTTCGCTGGATCAATGGCAGCTTTTGGGTGAAGATTGGTAGGTTTTGGTCATTTTGTATGAGTTCCTGACCATTAACCGTTGTTGCCCCAGGTTTGGAATGTGCTGTCGGCGAGAAACTCCTTGCTCCTTTTAGCACTGAATTGGTCTTTTTTCGCGCCGGTGATCTGGGCGGAAGTAAAAAAGGTGCCGGGTATCGAGGTTGTTCTACAAGTCGTAAGTCGATCCCCCAATTTTTAAAGATTATTTTTTTTTCCATTATCTTTTTCGCTGTCTCGGGAGTATTCCACGTTGTTTTTGTCATTTCTTGGTGGATGATGTCGTTACTGGGGATGAATTCAATTTGGAGCAGGTCTGAAGAGTAAATGTTCTCTAGGGTTGTTATTGAGTGAAGGAGTTTAAGAATGTTACCCCTGTTTAATATGTCGTGCCTGCCAAGAGACGTGTATTCTGGTGCAAAGAGAATGACAGTAGAATTTGCTTGGTTGGTGATGTTTTTAGAGTTTGGTTGGAGACTCGCGTGGCTGTTTTGACTGGAGTGGGGTTGCCGGCTTAGGCTGCTCACAGTTGGGCTGTTTATTTGGGTTCTTAATGTGTACTCGACTCTTGTTTCGGTTATATTGCTGTTAGTTGTGCTGTTTGATGGTTGAGTGAATTCTGTATTATTAATGAGCTTTGTTATAGACGTGGTTTTTTGTGTTGAATTAAACTTGACTGTGGGGTCGTCGATCTTTCTTGGTTCACAATTTTTTTGGTCAAGTAATTGGTTGTTTGTTTCCAGATGAAATTTCTTGGCTGGGCTTCTAGTTGTCTTTTGGGCTGTGGCGTGAGGAGAGTTAATTAACTGCTCTTGTATTTTATCTTGATCCTCTTGTTGTGGTGTATGTGGGCATGGCTCCGTGTCCGTTGCGTCTGAAGAGCTTTTGCTGTCTTCTTGCTGTGGGTTGGACTGTTTTTTGGTGAAAAAGTTGACGTTTGATATGAGCTTTTTCCTCCCTTTCCTTTTTTTCCTTCGAATTTTGTTCTGTGCTTTGTTGTTCTTTGGTGTCGGATTAGTGGGGGTTGCTATTTGGATTACTGGTTCGACGCCTGGGACCTTTAGCTGGGTAGAAGTCGATTCCCTGCTCTCTGCAGTTGGATTGGTGGCTGCTCCCGGGACCACTGTTGGCTTGGGGTCCTGCGGTTTTTGTTTTGGAATTGATGCTGCACTACAATCTTGCGTTAGAGGAATTAATGATTTTATTTCTCGCATCAGGTCCCCTAGCATTGATGGCATTGTGGCTAGTTTGTCTAATATCAATTCACAGGAGCATGGTTGGGAGGGTGACTTGATCGTGTAGGTCGCTTCTTGGCCCCTTTTTATGAGACCGTTTAGTTCAGATATCTTCCCCTCAATGCCTAGTATAGAAGTAGCTATTGATTGTAAGACAGTTAGCTGGGTGTCCATTTTTAGCGCTTGGAACTCTAGTGCTTTGGCTGTTGTTTGCAAAGTATTTATGATTATAGGCCATGGGCTTTCAGCTAGTGGATTTAACGTGCTATTGCTGTTCCCCTGGCTTAATAAGGTGTTTGGTTCTTCGAATAAAGTATTGGACTCTGGCCTCAGGTTGTAAGAGGCGATAAGATCTTCCCATTCCTGCGTGGCCATGAATGTCATATCATTTTCCGCGGAGCAGGTCGTGGAGTTGAGGTCGCTGTAATGAGATAGAGAGCGACGCGTTTTTGAATTGGACTCGATTGTCCCGCTCTGGGCGCTTGTATGCCCCCCATGGTCTATTTTTGTTCTTATTGGGGACTCTGTTTGCGTAGTGGTTATGTTAATCAGTTGGAGTTGTTGGTATTGTTCTTTTAGTAATGTTTCTTGCTTGGTGCTCAGGCTGTCCCGGTTTGTAAAGTTGGTTTGTTGCTCCGTTGGGGAATTTCTGTTTGTTTGTCGGGGTAACGCGTCTTGGATGTTCCAACTGTTTCCGTCCTTGCTGTCTACTGTCATAGATGGGCTTTGCAGTTTCTTGTCCTGGTTCTCCTGGCTGTCCCAACTTTCCTGATGCGGTTTGTTGGTTTCAGTTGAGTGGAGTTCCTCCCTTGAGATGGTATTTGGGGAGTTGGCTGTCACGGCGGGTCCGCCCGTTTCTGGTGTGGTCTCTCTTGTGCGGTCGTCCGTGTCCTTGTCACGTGTGTTAGCCAAGCGTTGGTAGTTTCTTCTGATTGCTCCTTGGTCTACCTTTGGCGGTGACGTTGTCGGACTCCTCAGAACTGGCGATGTTTTTGAGACTGGTGGATCGTCTAGTATGGTGCTACTGCTCCCCTCTGTAGGCAGTAGGGCGTCGTTTGTGTGACTATCAGAACAAGTATAAGTGACTGCCTCGGGTAGGAGAGGAGTTTGCAGACCCTCTATGCATCCAGTCTTAGAGTAGATTGCTAAACCTGGATCTTTCAAGAAGGAAAATTTTGTGTATATCTTGGGTTGTTTAGTACATTTTCTTTTTGTTTCTGGTGTTTCTAGTGGTCTCTCTATAGAAATGAGCTCCTTTGATTCGCTAAGAGTTTTTAAAAATGACTTAGTCCTGATGATTGGGGGTTGCGATGTTGAGAGTGATGGGCCTAGTGCGGCGGCTGTTGGTAGTTCCGGGTCCGATTGTTGTTGGTGGGCCGTGACAGAACTCAGGTTGATGAAGCTGGCCTTTAATGATATGTTGTCCTGTTCTGTCCTTTTGCCGTCTCCATTTGTGGATGAGGCTGGGGTTGGTGAGGCCGTTAGAACGCTCCTATCTGTCTTGACTGAGGTGTTTTGGGTGACCTCTTCAAACCCTTGAAGACCTTCTTGAAGCGGTTTGATGTGCAGATCAAGTGCTCTCTTTATCTTCTTGGACTTTGAGGGAGGATTCAGGTGGGGGTTGGGTAGCAATTCCCTGACTCTGCCAGATCTCATCTTTGTTGTCTTGAAGGCCTGTTATCTCGGAGGCCTAGTTTAGAGTAGTTAAGTAGATTGGAATGAAATGGATAAAGCTGGGTGGATGTGTAGATAGTTATATGGTTATATTGAATCGTTTGAGGTTTAGTGCTGAAGTAAGTATTTTTTTGTTTGTTTTTTTTTCGGTCTAATTGAGCAGTTGGAGCCTTTTTCCCGCCCCCTGCCGCTCTATGCAATGGGGGGGACGATGCAAGATGGGGCGTGCTGAGGAAGGCGAAGGGCGGAAGGCAGAAAATGTGCAGAAGGGGTGCACACGATCAGACCCTCAAACCCCAGACCCCCAGGTACGTGTCCAGGGTTTTTGCTGCTTCCGGAAAGCAAGGTCATATGTGCTCTTGGACAGATTTTGTGGCCTTGTGCATTGTTCGTCTGCTGCGTGTATTGGAAGGCATGGGTTGTGGGTGCATATGGATATGTTAGAGAGTGACCTGCTCCTTTATGGATGTGATCCGCACTGGGCCACCTCCATGTTGAAACGTGCACCATGTCATGTATTTTGGCTGCTGCCATGCTATCGGTCATGCAGTGGGTGAGCAGTCAAAATATCGAAAATTAAATATCGACCTACACTAATATCGAGTTGACAATATCGAAGGGACAGAATATCGATGTTAAGAATATCTATGGACAGAATATCAACCCTAAGGTAAGTAATATCGTTTTTTTTTATATCGATGTTAGTAATATCGAGGTTAGTAATATCGAAATCAAATATATTGATGTTACTAATATCGATATTTATATTATTGTTATGTATTTTAATATGTATTTAATATGTATGTGTTATATGTTGTTTGTTGTGTTCTACTGGTTTTAAAATATATGTATGCAATTTTTATAAGTTAATAATGGTTTTTTAAGTCAATTTTGTGTTTTAGTACTGTAGCGGGTTGTGGATTTATAGGGGAATAGGGTGGGAAGTATTTTAATTATATGGAATTAATTACAAATTTTTAGGAATTATTAAATAATTTTAATTAATTTTTACGTTTAAGTTCTGTAGCGGGTTGTGGGTTTATAGGGGAATAGGGTGGGAAGTAATTTAATTGTAATTAAGTAATAATTTATTTTCATTTATTGGTATTGATAATTATGTTATTGTTAATTAATTATTAATTGGTAATTAATTTGTATTAATTGGTGATTAGTTTTTATTAATTGATTAATTGGTAATTATGTTAAGTGTATTATTTTATTATTGGAGTGTGTCGTGCATTTATAGGGGAATAGTGTTGGAAGTAATTGAAATCTAATTAAGTAATTATTAAATTTGTTGTTGGGTATTGATAATTAATTTATTGGACATTAATTATTAATTGGTAAATATTTTAAATTATAATATGTTGGTTATGAAAAATAATGTATTGCTTATTCATCATTAATTGGTAATTAAATATGATTAAATATGATTTATTGAAATGTCTAATTAATATATTAATAAGTAATTATTAATGGGTAATTAATGTTTAATAATTAATGTTTTTGGGTATAAAAATATTTATTTGTTCAATACTTTTTAATTGGTAATTAATGTTTAATAATTATTATTTTCGGGTATAACAAATATTTAATTGTTCAATATATTTTAATTGGTAATTACTTTTTAATAATTAATATGTTTTTTTATGAAAAATATTTTATTGTTCAATATTTATGTTGTAGTTAATGTTTATTAATGATTATTTATTGGTATTTATTATTAATGTATTGCTAATTAATTATTCATTGGTAGTTGTGTTTGTAAGAATTATTTATTGTTATTTGTAAATAATTTAGAGTTATTCAATCATTAAATCAATAATTATTTTAAATAATTATTTTATTTATAAGTATGTTATTTTTAACTTCTACGCTATCCAACACTTTCCCTACTGTTGCACTCGCTGGAGTTGGAATATAATTTTTACCCCTACGCTATCCAACACTTTCCCTACTGTTGCACTCTCTGGAGTTGGAATAGTAATTTTGACCCTTACGCTATCCAACACTTTCCCTACTGTTGCTCTCTCTGGAGTTGGAATAGTAATTTTTACCCCTACGCTATCCAACACTTTCCCTACTGTTGCACTCTCTTGCGTGGGAATAGTAATTTTTATCCCTACGCTATCCAACACTTTCCCTACTGTTGCACTCTCTGGAGTTGGAATGGTAATTTTTACCCCTACGCTATCCAACACTTTCCCTACTGTTGCACTCTCTGGAGTGGGAATAGTAATTTTTACCCCTACGCTATCCAACACGTTCTCTACTGTTGCACTCTCTGGAGTTGGAATAGTAATTTTTACCCCTACGCTATCCAACAGTTTCCCTACTGTTGCACTGTCTGGAGTGGGAATAGTCATTTTTACCCCTACGCTATCCAACACTTTCCCTACTGTTGCACACTCTGGAGTGGGAATAGTAATGTTTACCCTTACGCTATCCAACACTTTCCCTACTGTTGCACTCTCTGGAGTTGGAATAGTAATTTTTACCCCTACGTATCCAACACTTTCCCTACTGTTGCACTCTCTGGAGTTGGAATAGTCATTTTTACCCCTACGCTATCCAACACTTTCCCTACTGTTGCACTTATTGGAGTTGGAATAGTCATTTATACCCCTACGCTATCCAACACTTTCCCTACTGTTACACTCCTTGGAGTGGAAATAGTAATTTTTAGCCCTACACTATCCAACATTTTCCTTACTGTTGTTTTTGTTGGAATTGGAGTATTAGTTTTATTCTCTCTGATATTTAATATTTTTTGTATTATTTTAGCTAATGTAATATATAATTAATAATTAAAAATATTCAAATTAAATGTAATGTTTTTAATTTGTTATACGTAATTATTTAATTTTTATTCATGTTATTGTTTTATGTGTATAGATGTATTGGTAATTTATAATATTTTTTAATAATTTATAAGTTATTAAAATAATTATTAAAACTAATTATTGAGGGGCCCATTCTAATCCTGGACTTTTATTTTACATACAAATCGGATCCGTATTTTTTTCCATACAAATCGTACAAGTCCCTTCCAACCCGTGTAGTACGATTCGTACGGGAAAAATACATACAGATCGGCCCGATCCTTACAAATCGGATCGCGAAAAGCTGTACGACACGGACTTGTCAAAAAGACCATACAATTTGTAAAAAGGCTGTACAACCCATCAAGTACGATTCGTACCGGGTTGTCAGCATGAGATTTGTATGGAAATGGCCTGTATACGGGGAACGACTCGTACCGGGCTACGAAGCGAACCCCTATACGCCTCGTACCCTGGTATGACTCATTCTGGGGGTACGACTCGTACCGGGGTACAGGTCGTATAGGGGTATGAGGCGTACAGGGGTCCCCCCACATGCGAGGCGTGTGTATGGAGCGTACCCCAACATCGAGCATGTACGCACGATTTCGGGGTCCGCACCGCACATACGCACTTTTGGGGTACGGTGCGTACACAAGCAATTTTGGGGTACGGTGCTTGTACGGTGCGTACACGACCAGTACCCCTTCAGCGCGTATATAGGCACCGTACCCCACTTTCCGTGTCATCGGTACGCACCGTACATACGCACCGTACCCCTGTATTCATGGGGTGTACGACGCGTACATGGGGGGGTCCGTCTCGTACTGTTTTCGGGGCGTACAATGTTTTCCCGGCACTTTTTGGCTCCTGTAAAAAAAGAGCCGTACGGAGTGCCGTTTGTACGAATCGTACTTGCCGGGTTGTAAACTGCTGCCGGGAACACATGTGAACGTCGCGTACAGGGCAATCCAAATCGGAATCGCTTGTATATACGAGTTGTATGGTCTTTTTTACAATTTGTATGGAGAGCTTTTATTTTCTCGGATCGTACTTCCTAGGTTGTAGGGGAATCCTTACAAGTACGAGTTGTATGGGGAAAACGCTCCATACCACAATTTGTACAGCGGAGAAGTGTGGCTCAATGATTAGAGCGGCAGACCCTGATGCAGAGGTCTAGCCCGGGACCAGGGTTCAATTCCCCGCCTCGGCGGGTCTTGGGCTCAAAAATTCCACAGACCTGATAATTCTCGCCTCGGTGCCTATTCCAATCATGGAGTCCCACTCTGCAACTCTGGGCAATAGCTTGCTTAATCTCTGCAACGGCCCCCACAACGCTAAGGATGCCTGGCCTCCACCTTGGGGGTGCCCAGGAGTGGACGCCTCACAGGGAAAGCCAGGATGGGTTCCACAGCGTTATTCGTACAAGCGCCTTGAGACCCTTGCGGGTGAGTAATGCACTATACAAGTATCAAATTTACATTTACAGCGTTTTTCCAGGATCGGAATCGGCCCCAAGTATAAATATTATATATTATATGTATATGTTTAATTAATGTTTTATTAAATTATATATATTAATTATCAATTTTAAACATTATAAAGGTGCCGATTCCGATCCTGTAAAACCCGGGTACAAATGGTCGTACGGAGCGTTTTCTCCGTCCGACTCGTACCCGGGAAAAACACCTTACAAACTCGCAAGTACAATTCGCACAGAAATACCATTTCCGTACGAGTTGTACAAAACACCGTCCGGCAAAAAAATACATACAAATCTGATTCGGGACAGCGCATACGCGACGTCCGGATGGAGTCAGGCAGCATTTTACGGACCAACAAGTACGATTCGTACCTACGTCACTCCGCACGTAACATTTTTTACGGGAGCCAAAAACTGCCGGGAAATTGAGGACGAAGCGAACAAGGAGCACCGGTACGCGACGGACAGCGATGGACCCCAACCTACGCGTCATCCCTGCCCTCATAGCCTACGACCTCGTGTTCAGAAACCGACGCAGACGCCGCAGAAGGTCAGAACAACCCACAGGGGCAAAGTGGGGGTGGAGGGTGCAAGGGGCATGAAACATAACCCACACCCCACAAAAAACAAATATATCCTGCACATAAATTACCTCCATGGTCTGGTCACTTCGGGGGGGCGTGTCCACCAATCCCACGTTCCGCCACAACGGAAGTGGACGTGGACGCGTACCCGTCACCACCACAATGGTGGTACGGGACGTACCCACGCCCCTCAGAGCGTGGGTACGGTCCGTACCACCATTGCAGTGGTGATGTAGGGGTACGCGTGTACGGACCGTACCCACGCCCCCAGAGCGTGGGTACGGTCCGTACACGCGTACCCCTACATCACCACTACAATGGTGGTACGGACCGTACCCACGCCCCCCCCAGAGCGTGGGTACAGGCCGTACCACGTGTACCCCTACGTCACCGCCACAATGGTGGTACGGACCATACCCAGGCCCCCTTAGAGCATGGGTACGGGCCGTACCACGCGTACCCCTACGTCACCGCCACAATGGTGGTATGGCCCGTACCCACGCCCCCCAGAGCGTGGGTACGGGCCATACCACGCGTACCCCTACGTCACCGCCACAATGGTGGTACGGCCCATACCCACGCTCCCCAGAGCTTGGGTACGGGCCGTACCACGCGTACCCCTACGTCACCGCCACAATGGTGGTACGGCCTGTACCCACGCTCTGGGGGGCGTGGGTACGGCCCGTACCCACGCTCCCCAGAGCGTGGGTAGGGGCCGTACCACGCGTACCCCTACATCACCGCCACAATGGTGGTACGGCCCGTACCCATGCTCCCCAGAGCGTGGGTACGGGCCGTACCACGCGTACCCCTACGTCAGCGCCACAATGATGGTACGGCCCGTACCCACGCTCTGGGGGGCGTGGGTACGGCCCGTACCACGCGTACCCCTACGTCACCGCCACAATGGTTGTACGGCCCGTACCCACGCCCCCAGAGCATGGGTACGGGCCGTACCACGCGTACCCCTACAGCCCCATTACATGATGGATACAAGGTGTTCCCCCCCCCACGGATGTAGGTGTACGGCTTGGTGAAGCACATCAGCTGTAAATTGGGGGTGGTGTATGCCCAGGACAGCAGTATACCACACCAAGGGCGCAAGTGGGTGGGTGGGTGGGTGCAGAGGACTCCCAGCAGTGGACAGAGACATGGGGGTGGGTGCAGAGGACTCCCAGCAGTGGACAGAGACATGGGGGTGGGTGCAGAGGAATACCAGCAGTGGACAGGGACATGTGAGGGGTGGGTTCCCATCACTCCCAGCAGTGGACAGAGACATGGGGGGGGGTGCAGAGGACTCCCATCAGTGGACAGAGACATGGGGGTGGGTGCAGAGGAATACCAGCAGTGGACAGGGACATGTGAGGGGTGGGTGCCCATCACTCCCAGCAGTGGACAGAGACATGGGGGTGGGTGCAGAGGAATACCAGCTGTGGACAGAGACATGGGGGTGGGTGCAGAGGACTCCCAGCAGTGGACAGGGACATATGAGGGGTGGGTGCCCATCACTCCCAGCAGTGGACAGAGACATGGGGGTGGGTGCAGAGGACTCCCAGCAGTGGACAGAGACATGGGGGTGGGTGCAGAGGAATACCAGCAGTGGACAGGGACATGTGAGGGGTGGGTGCCCATCACTCCCAGCAGTGGACAGAGACATGGGGGTGGGTGCAGAGGACTCCCAGCAGTGGACAGAGACATGGGGGTGGGTGCAGAGGAATACCAGCAGTGGAGAGGGACATGTGAGGGGTGGGTGCCCATCACTCCCAGCAGTGGACAGAGATATGGGGGTGGGTGCAGAGGACTCCCAGCAGTGGACAGAGACATGCGAAATACCTCTTTTCCATGTGGGTAACAAGAAAACATTTAGTACTGTAATGCCTTTTCTTCTTACATTTTAAGTCGTGTTCACTTTTACTTGTGCTAAACATCTTATATTTTTTTTACGAATACTTAATGAACTTAATTACTGTTTTATGAGAGGTTTTAAAGATTATTGAGTGTATATGTAGAATTTTTTTTTAAATGTGATGTCTGCACTTTTATGGTATTTTTACCGAAATAAAGTTTTCTGACTGACTGACTGACAGAGACTTGGGGGTGGGTGCAGAGGAATACCAGCAGTGGACAAAGACATGGGGGGTGTACATCATTATCAAATGACCACAACTCCATGGGCGTATGTACGTATCCCTAACTTTGGACAATGATGATAGTGCCATAACAACACATCACTGACAGCAGTGTCCCACTCCCAGGAGGATGGATGTCTTTCCCCCACTGCATGACACACCACATGTGGGTGTGAGGACAAATAACACATGCATACCCACCCCTGGCAGATGCAGCACAATACACACACTGAGATCATGCCACAAGACTGTATAGTCATGTCACTGCCTAATAAACTAAGAGAGCCAACGAGAACACACACTGTCACGCACATCCCAGGACTGATAGGAATGTTCAGGTGCTGGGCCAGCCACCAAGATGTTGTCTGTCATGGAAGGAATAGGGTGGAGTTCCCACAGATACAATGGCCACAAATTGTGAGTCAGGTGTTCAAATACCCAGCAGAACAAGTACCATATGTGTACTAGGGTGGGATTACACACATGCATTGTGCGGAAAAGGGACAATTTCTCCATGAAGGCATGGCAAAAGACTCTATACACAGACATTGCTGAGCAGGCATGGCCAGAGTTGAAGGGATCCATCACCAACAAAGGAAATGTAGACACAGGGCAACACAACAATTGTGCAACTCTCTGCAAGGGAGATGTCAGGTGCCACAGAGGTAGGAACACTCCTTGGGACAATGTCTCCAAACACAATGAGCATACACGACAAAGAATCTTCGCAGAGACCTTGTGATGGCACGCAGATACCAGGTTCCACCCCATGAGCAGCAGACTACAACATTTCCCTGTAACATAACTGTAACGCCCTGAACGTCTCAGGATCGTTTAACAGACACGACAATGAGGACGCAACCACTAGTGAAGGGTTAGTTGTTTTAATGAAGGCAAATATAATACAAAGAATAAACAAAAGTTATAGTCACTGGAATCCTCCAGGCTAAGTACGTTACCAGCCCACAGCACGGATGGTCCTAACCGTCCTCTGCATATACGCCGGTCCCGGCGTATGCCAACAGAGGGTAGAAATGAAATGGCCGACAATGCCAATCGGTAGGCTGTGAGGGGCACGAAGAGTGTTGGGGAGAATCGAGGAGTCAGGGAAACACCCAGCCGGGGTCTCTACCTGAAGGGAGCAGCCGCTCAACCTCTTCCTCAGACTGCACCGGGACGCGGAGTCACCTCCTGGTGATGCGTCACCGATACCCCAATCACAAGCAAGAAGACTGAACCGAGAGCAGCCGCTCGATCGATCCTGTGGACTTCCGAGTCTGTAACGCGGCAAACACCTCCTGGTGTGCGTTACAGCTGGCAGTCCCTGTGTCTCTGGTCGGGCTGGGAGTTACGACTCCAACCAGCAAAAGCGCCACTGCGCTTGGACTCAGCCGAGTCAAAAAGCGAAGCTCAATGGTTGACCGGTAGAGCTTCCGGGTCCTTCACAGGTGACGATGGGGCAAGACACGGCCCAGGGAGTAACGACTCGACCTACCTCCGTTCTTGCCTTACTGGAGCACCACTCCGGAACACTGCTCTTCACGAAGCAGGTACGTCGGTGTGAACACAATATCCGACAGCGTTGTACCTCCCGGTTCCTCCCTTTATAGGGCGTGTTTTCCTTGAGTTATGTAACAGCTCTCCTGTTTACATAAGGGCGTGTTTCCTTGAGTTATGTAACAGCTCTCCTGTTTACATAAGGGCGTGTTTCCCTTGAGTTATGTAACAGCTCTCCTGTTTACATAAGGGCGTGTTTCCTTGAGTTATGTAACAGCTCTCCTGTTTACATAAGGGCGTGTTTTCCTTGAGTTATGTAACAGCTCACCTGTTTACATAACCTCTCAACCGCTAAGCATCCTGGGAGATGTAGTCCGTTTTCGCTGGTTACCGTTTTCCTCCCCTCGTATGACAGGAATTCTTGACAGTACATCCTCCCTCTCAGCGGCTCCCCACGGGTCCAGCGCTGGCAGGAAAACGCCGATGGAACAAGGAGACCAAGCGCGGAGCATGAACCCCTTCAGCCGGTTCCCATGAATGCTCCTCCGGGCCATAGCCTTTCCACGCAACCAGGTACCACAGCTTCCCCCTGCGCCATTTGGACGCCCGTATGCCCGACACTTCATACTCCACCTCCGACTCCACGCATACCGGCCGAGGTGTCCCAGACGGCTTGGAGGGTGCTGGTTTGAGCAATGATACATGAAAGACAGGGTGTATCCGCAATGACTGGGGCAAGCACACCTTCACGTTCACGGGACCCATACACTTGGTAATTCGATAGGGGCCCATGTACTTGGGATGGAACACACTGTTCTTTCGAAACCTCATGTTTCTTGTGGATATCCAGACGTAGTCTCCAGTGCGGTACAGTGGCCCGGGCCTTCTCTTCCTATCTGCCGCAGCCTTGTATCTTCTCTTGGCCTCTATTAGGACAGCCCTTGAGCGCATCAATGTGTCTTTTATGTGTGCCACCCTGTCCGCTGTGGCGGGAATCCTGTCCTCTCTGAACGGATGTAGAAATGGCAAGAACCTGGGATGTTGGCCATAGTTGCTATAGAACGGAGATGACTGTGTGGAGCTGTGAGTGGCGTTGTTATAGGCTATCTCTGCAACCCATAGCAAGTCGACCCATTCTTCCCTGCCCTGGTCCACAAAACATCGCAGATACTGTTTGAGCGTTTGGTTCAGGCGCTCGGTTTGGCCGTCCGTTTGAGGGTGGTAGCTGGTGGACAGGGCGGTCTTAACATGCAGCGCAGTGCACCAAGTCTTCCAGAATTGCGCAGTAAACTGCGACCCCCGGTCCGACACGATCACCCCAGGTAATCCATGCAGTCGTACCACATTCTTTAGGAGTAGTGACGCCAATTCCCCGGCCGTAGGGACTCTCTTGCAGGGGATGAAGTGCCCCATTTTCGTCAAGTAATCCACCACCACCAGTATTGCCGTCATCCCCTGGTCTACCGGTAGGCCCACCACGAAGTCCAGTGATATGCTATCCCATGGTCTATCCGGGGTCGGAAGTGGATGTAAGAGCCCTTGGGTTCGGCCATGGTCGGCCTTCATGGTAGCACACGTAGGACACTCCTGTCCCCACCTCCTGACATCCACTCTCATGGTTGGCCACCAGAAATGCCGTCCCATGCTAGCCACCGTTTTTTCAAAGCCCAAATGACCTGCGCATGGAGAGTCATGGCACCAGATGAATGCTTGTTTCCTTAGCCTAGGCGTGGGTATCAATAGGCACCTGCCCTTCAGGGGTATCCCGTCCTTCAGCTGCCATTCTCTGTGACTGAGGAGCCACCTCCGCCATGCGAATGACCTGATCCCTCTCTTTATTCCCCTCAGGAAAGTATCCGGTTGGATAACCCCCAATACCATCCTCGGGGAAATGATGGAACGCTCGGTCGCAGGCAATGGTTCCTTAACTGCAGATTGACGGGACAGGGCGTCCGCCTTTCGGTTTTCCGTCCCCGGCCGATATGTGATGCGGAAGTTGAACCCCGCAAAGAAGATCATCCACCGCAGCTGCCTGGGAGAAAGGTGTCTAGTGGCCGTCATGAACTGTAGGTTCCGATGGTCCGTGTACACCGATACCACATGTCTTGCCCCCATCAACCAATGCCTCCATTCGGTGAAGGCGTCCTTGATTGCGAGAAGCTCCTTCTCCGCAATATGGTAGTTGCGTTCGGCGTCGTTGAGTTTGCGGGACATGTACGCAACGGGATGAAGCACCCCTGTGTCGTGGTTGCGTTGGGACAAGATAGCCCCCAGCGCCACATCCGACGCGTCCGCTTCCACCACGTAGGGGAGATCCGGATCGGGGTGAGCCAACACCGGCGCCTTACCAAAGGCGCTTTTCAGGGCCTCAAAGGCTTTGTTCGCTTCAGGGGACCAGACAAACTCCTTGGACTTCCTCAGTAGCTGTGTGATTGGGGCCACCACTCCTGAAAATCCATCTATGAACCGCCTGTAAAAGTTGGCGAAGCCAATGAAGCTTTGGACGTCCTTCACGCTTTGGGGCACCGGCCATTCTTTCACCGCCTTGATCTTTCGTTCTGCCATCTCCTGTCCCTCTGGACTCAGCATCACTCCGAGGAATTCCACAGATGTGACGTGGAAGTCACACTTGCTGAGTTTACAAAACAGCATGTTTTCCCTCAGCTTTTGGAGCACAGCTTTGACGTGGTGTACGTGCTCCTCCACACTGGACGAATAGATGAGGATGTCGTCGATATATACGACCACGTAGATATCCAACTCCTCTCTGAATACCTCATTCAAAAAGTACTGAAAGGCTGCCGGGGCGTTGCACAGACCGAACGGCATGACGAGGTACTCAAAAAGGCCGAACCTGGTCTTAAAGGCGGTCTTCCACTCGTCTCCGTCCCTCATGCGCACCAGATGGTATGCCCCTTTCAAATCCAACTTGGTGTAGATACGAGCTTTCTTGACCTGTTCCAGAAGTACACTGATGAGAGGCAAGGGGTACCGATTTTTTATGGTTATCGCATTCAATGCCCTAAAGTCCACACAGGCTCTCAGCTCCCCATTAGCCTTCGGGATGAAGAAGAGTGGCGAGGCGGCCGGAGACTTGGACGGGCGGATGAATCCTAGCTTGAGGAGTTTATCCAGGTACCCCCGGAGATGCACGTTTTCAGGCTCCGTCAGGGCATACAGCCTGCCGCTGGGAACGCTGGCCCCTGGCACCAGGTCGATCTGGCAGTCAAACTGTCTATGTGGTGGTAGCACTTCCGCCTTCACCTCATCAAATACATCCTCAAAACTGTGATAAGCCTGGGGGAGAGCCACATCTTTTTCTGCCGCTGTAGCCACCGTCTGACTCCCGCTCTCATCTGCGTCAAGGGATTCCGTTCTTATTCCACAATGCAGGATGCAATACGGTGACGTCATTTCGATGCGATGTGTTGGCCAATCCACAAAGGGGTTGTGTTTCTGTAGCCACGGCAATCCCAATATGACGCCATATTGGGGCGCTCGGATGATGTTAAAATCGATTTGTTCCAAATGGTTCCACCCATATCTCATCGGAAGGACCCCCGTGTGCTGCCCGATGGGCCCCGTCACCAATCGCCTTCCGTCTACAGCATAGACGTCTTCGGGTACAGCTTTGGGAAGAAGCACTAGCCCTAGCCTGCATGCCTCGTTGTGGTCCATAAACATGCCAGTGGCTCCTGAATCCACCATGGCCACAACGGGTATCCACTGGTCATGCACTCCCACGTGCACCGTGATAAACAGGTGTCGTTGTCCCTTAGTGACCGAGTTGGAAAGTGAAGGGATGGATGAGTGACTCCGAGATGCCCCTTCTCTGGTCATGGAGTCCTCTAGTTTTCCGCCGGTATGTCCACCACGGCTGTTACCGACCGGTTGGCCCGATAACGTGACGTCTTCGGTTTGGCAGGGCATTCACGTACGTAGTGGCCTTTTTTGCCACAATATAGGCACAATCCTTGTTTACGGCGTGACTCTTTCTCCGTGGCTGTGAGGCTCGCTCGTATTGCGCCGATGTCCATGGGTTCTCCCTTGGATGCGGTGGAAGTTTCAGGACTTCCCACCGTCCCATAGGATGGAAGGGATTTTCCTTTTCTCCCATGATCCCCCTTTCTTTCACTTAGCCTATGTTCCAGCCGTAATACCAGGTTGATAAGGCCCTCACATGTCTTGGGTTGAGGGTCAATATGAGCCACGGCGTCCTTGAGCTCATCGCACAGCCCTTGATGGAAGAGCGCCGTCTGTTTAGCAACAGGCCACTTGGTTTCCGCAACCAGCCTTCGGAACGCGTTGAGATACTGCACCAGGTCGTTGGATCCCTGTCTCAACTCAAGCATTTCACGGTCCGCCGTGTACGAGTCAGCCCTTCTGTCGAATACCTTCAGGAATTCCTCGCGAAAAGCACCCCAATCACATAAGAGGGGGTCGTCCCTGCTCACCAGAGGTACGGCCCATTGTGCCGCGTTTCCCGCCAAATAGGATATAAGGAAAGCCACACGAGCCTGACTCGTGGGGAACGCCTTTGGTTTGCACGATAAATGTAGCGCCACTTGTGTGAGGAATACCTGCACTGTGTTAGGATCCCCACTGTACCTCTCTGGTGTCGCCAAGGGGATGGCTACCGGCAATTCCACTACTACCGCAGGGGTCTGATTCGTGAGGGAGGTGCTGGGCGTGAGCGGGTCCAATTGGATAGCATCCAGTCTGGCTTTTACATCGGCTGTTTCTTGCCTAGAGGCAGCCACTTCAACTTGCATGGCCGCTAAAGCAGCCAGCACATCATCAAGTGTTGCCATGTCTGTTATCGACCGGGAGACAGTTAGTGTTATTAAGGTCGGATATTTTGTAACGCCCTGAACGTCTCAGGATCGTTTAACAGACACGACAATGAGGACGCAACCACTAGTGAAGGGTTAGTTGTTTTAATGAAGGCAAATATAATACAAAGAATAAACAAAAGTTATAGTCACTGGAATCCTCCAGGCTAAGTACGTTACCAGCCCACAGCACGGATGGTCCTAACCGTCCTCTGCATATACGCCGGTCCCGGCGTATGCCAACAGAGGGCAGAAATGAAATGGCCGACAATGCCAATCGGTAGGCTGTGAGGGGCACGAAGAGTGTTGGGGAGAATCGAGGAGTCAGGGAAACACCCAGCCGGGGTCTCTACCTGAAGGGAGCAGCCGCTCAACCTCTTCCTCAGACTGCACCGGGACGCGGAGTCACCTCCTGGTGATGCGTCACCGATACCCCAATCACAAGCAAGAAGACTGAACCGAGAGCAGCCGCTCGATCGATCCTGTGGACTTCCGAGTCTGTAACGCGGCAAACACCTCCTGGTGTGCGTTACAGCTGGCAGTCCCTGTGTCTCCGGTCGGGCTGGGAGTTACGACTCCAACCAGCAAAAGCGCCACTGCGCTTGGACTCAGCCGAGTCAAAAAGCGAAGCTCAATGGTTGACCGGTAGAGCTTCCGGGTCCTTCACAGGTGACGATGGGGCAAGACACGGCCCAGGGAGTAACGACTCAACCTACCTCCGTTCTTGCCTTACTGGAGCACCACTCCGGAACACTGCTCTTCACGAAGCAGGTACGTCGGTGTGAACACAATATCCGACAGCGTTGTACCTCCCGGTTCCTCCCTTTATAGGGCGTGTTTTCCTTGAGTTATGTAACAGCTCTCCTGTTTACATAAGGGCGTGTTTCCTTGAGTTATGTAACAGCTCTCCTGTTTACATAAGGGCGTGTTTCCCTTGAGTTATGTAACAGCTCTCCTGTTTACATAAGGGCGTGTTTCCTTGAGTTATGTAACAGCTCTCCTGTTTACATAAGGGGGTGTTTTCCTTGAGTTATGTAACAGCTCACCTGTTTACATAACCTCTCAACCGCTAAGCATCCTGGGAGATGTAGTCCGTTTTCGCTGGTTACCGTTTTCCTCCCCTCGTATGACAGGAATTCTTGACAATAACACATGCCAACAACCCCAACTCCTGTAGCATCAGCATCAACATCAATACCTGAAATGCAAGAATTTTCAAACGAAAAAGAAAATGCTTTATTCAGCATGAAAATAATAATGTGTAAATGAGACTATTCACAAAGGCCAATGGCCAGTCCATATCATCAGTCCTTGGAGGGGGGACACATGGCCATGCGTCTCCCCTAGCTTGCCTGCACATCACCAGACTGTGTCCTCGACTGGGGGGGGGGGGCATCATGTGGGGAAGGACCAGGCACCGCAGGGACAGGAGGGGGAAGGGTAGGTGTGGTGGGTGCAGGGACGGACGACTCCACCACAGGGGGTGGGGCAGCGCCAAAGGTGGAGGTGAGCTCAGCGCTGCACACTTCTGCCAGTTCTTCAAGCGTCTCCCCTGCACCCGGAGAAACAACAGGCCCCAAGGAGGGGGGGGGGGTCGGCGGGATGGGTTGCAACGCTACTGGGGGAGGTGGTGGACAGGCTGGGGGACTTAACTCCCCTACCCGTGGAGTGCCTTGACCGTTTCCGGCCAGGTGAACTAGTGGGGCTGGGTCCAGCCCAGCAAAGTAGGCCTCCTTTTCCGAATCTGGGGCAGGGGAGCCAAGGGGAGTGACATCGGACGGACTGGGGAGTGAGTCATGTGGACGAGGACTGTGGCTGCGTGCCTGCCTGTGTGCCCCAGACGGTGTACCTGCTTCCCCCTGAGTGTGCGTGTCAGGAGGTGTGCGCTTGCCCTTACGTGGTGGTGTGCTGCTTGTGTCTTGTGGGGTGCGTGTGTGTGGATGTCTTGGTGTGCTTGGGACAGGCATGGGTGTGGGACTTGTGGATGGGGCAGGGGTGGGGGGGGAGGCAGCGCTGCAGGTGACTCACTACTGCCGTCAGTGGCGGGTCCAGGGACCTCAGCAACATCCGTTGGTTAGACATCGCTGATGACATGCCCTCCATGTACGACACCATCTGGGTCAGCAGTCTGGTGTGGCCATGGAGGACAGTCAGGATCGATATCTGCCCAACTTGCAACTGCCGCTGAATGTCCACAGACTCGGCAGTGAGGGCAGCAGGGGGGACAGGGGCAGGGGGTGCGGTGCCTGGCACGAAGGAGACACGGTGTGGCCTAGCACGGACAGAAGGGACCCGAGCAAGTGGGAGGGCAGTGATGGGAATGGAGGGGGCGGCGAGAGATGTACTGCTGCTTTCAGCTGTGGGAGCAGCCTCCGCCCCCTCTGGGAGCTCAGCCTCGGACCCGTCTGCCTCGTAGTCAGTGTTGGTACTGGGCAGGTCCTCCGCCTCACTCTCCTCGCCCTCCGTGCCACTAGATTCCACCGACTCCTCAGCAGTGGTGGCACCACTGCTCGATCCCTCCTCCACGTCCGTGCCAGTGTCTCCCTCGGTGTCCTCCGATGATGCTGTGGGCAAGGTGAAGAGACAGGAAAAAATCAGTCACCTGTATACATCTGACACGAGTCCAAACAAAATAGGCAACAGTGCATATCAGGAAAGGCATCATGAGTAACATCTAGGATACTCCCCACATATGTAAGCCCTGCACTCCCCAGTTGGTTGACCCACCATGCCACTTGGAAACAATGAAAATTAGGACACAACAGCAAATAACTTGAAATCACAAGATCATGAGAAGCTAGTGTCTGGGATCAGTTGAGCACAGCAAGACTATGAAGGCATGCCACCTCTTGTTCACTGTGAACCAAACAGTATTGTCGCACCCAAGGCCATATACCACATGCCAATGCAGAAGGTGTCCCCACACTCAGAGACCTGTGAGTACTTTTGACACCCCAAAGAAATACATTGTGACTCCTGGAGAATCACAACCCTTTACATAATGGACATGTCTAGCATGTGTGAATGTGGCACTCTGTGAACACAACACACATGTGTCTGTATAGCAGAAGTCACACAAGGAGGTGCACACCAAACTACATGTACACAGTCATTGTCTGAGCTGCCAGACTCATTCAAATCAGCCACTGATAGGCAGAAATGGCGTATCAGTAAGTACATATACATGGCACCACGGTGGTCTGGATGACTTGACACTCGTAAGTTGGTATCAGCAACAACCAAGGACTAACCCAAATGCTACCGCACTGTGGGAACATGTATATGTATGAACTCCAAACAAGTTTTGTTCAAACTGTGCCTTACTTTAAAATGTGCCAGCGTGTCCCTGGAAAGTGTAAAGGTGGTGTCTTGTGCACTTCCTTGGGGGACATCTGTCATGCAGGCACATCATTGTCCTTCACAACAAAACAAGAAGGTCAAGCATATGAAACATTGAGACATGTTGACAGGTGTAGTGTGTGCCAATGGACATTTTCTCTGAGTAACAACTTGAATAATGTAATTTGTCACATGGCTATCCGTCACCTCATCACACAGTTGGCTACACATATGACCTACTGACTGTCATCTGGAGTGGCACACATGTCCACACCCAGGACAATGCATAAGCTAATGGGCCTGCGATTGTTTAGCAAAAAAGCCTAGCTGTACTGTGGGTTCCCCCTCATGGCATGCCAGAATGTACCCACAGATGTCAGCACACAAAGTCACAACTGTGTAGCATCTGAACCACACACAGGTGCCACAAATGTACAAGCAGGATACATGATTGTCAAAAACTGACACAGGCAATGAAGCACGAACATTAAGCACTGGCCTACATCACGGGGGCACTGCACGATGACTTTCTGTACTGCGAATCATCACACACAAGTCAAAACTGGCAATAAAACATCAGGGTTGAACATGTACGCCCCTCCCGCACACACCCACCCATACCTGAGTCAATGTGACTAATACCGATCAAGAAGTGACACCTCTTATTCAGGGTTACAATAACTGTGCTTGAAAACTAGCTTCATTAACACGAAATCACCTTGTAGGGCTGCCAAAACATATTGGTCATAAACAAACATCAACAGATTGTTGTGAATAGCCACACAGGCACTTCCCAGTGTGAGTATGCACAAGCAAACTGGTGTATCCCTGTCCAGTGGGCAAATATATCACACATGTGAAAACTACTACCTAGGCCAGGGAACAATGCCACAGAGGCAGAGCCATGCTGAAACCACAGTGTTGGATGACACACATGAGTAGGAGGGCAGGCTGTGTCAGGGGACTGTAGTGGGCACACTGCTCCATGGTCCTGGAATGAGCTGACTGTTACAGGAGCAACCGTCCCGGCACTATGCATAAATCCCACTCATGCACATCATGTCTGAGGCCACAACATTGTTAATGCATGCTGCAAGTCTGTTCATTTGAACCCTCACACACCTATGTTGGGACTCAGCATCAGTGCCAACAATTATACACCCCCAAATGACTGAACAGGACAGGGCACAGGCAGACCACCCCCACACATGATGCTGAAAGCAGTGTGCACCTTGATAAACTGGCAGCCTAGATGACCATGTGCAATAGTGATAACACACAGACCAGGTAACACATGTCAAGGAGGGGAAGGGAGGAAGAACAGCACAGGTTTACTTGGGGGAACAGGATATGCACTGCACATATATAGCCTGGCAGTGTATCCAGGCGACTGAGCAGCTACAAAAGCTGGTGACACACAACAAACACACATGTACCTACCCCCTTCCTGCTGCTGTAACTCCTGTATCCGCCTATCCAGGTCAGGGAAGACCACCGCCAGGACACGCTTCATCTGGTGGGTCAGGCGCCGGCACCCGCCATGCTTGCGAGGAGCCTCCTCCTTCAGCATGACCCGGGCGATCCTCCGGGTCCAGCACCGGATGTCCTGCCATCTCTTCCTCACTTGTGGCAGGCGCCGACTGCGACCCTCCACCGATTGCACGGCCTTGACGGCATCCTTCCAGATCTTCCCCTTCTGGTAGGCGGTTACCTGTGTGGATGACAAAGTGGGACAACATCACTACACCTGCACCATGTCTTAGAGACACACATTTGAACATCTTAGATGTGTTGAACAGGGCATAGTATGCTGGCAAGTAATAGCACCGTAGTCATAGGGACCTTTTCCACTGGGGACGCACCAATGCACTACATGGCATAGTAAGTACACAGGTGGCTAGAGGGGTGCGAAACAATCCCTGATCATAGCACACACTGTGCATCCCAAGCATCACAAGGCTGATGGACAGCACCGCAAAGCAGTCACATGCTCCAGGCCACTGACGAAACCTCAGCAGAGTACACAGACACACACAGGCACACATCAATCACCTGCCATTGGCAACAGCGGATGCAAACCTCACTCTGCACATGTGCCACTTGCCAGGGGGAGGGGTCACAGGTGTGGGGCTAGCTCAGCAAGTCAGACACACAGCACGGCTTACTTCACACATCAGATGGATTGAGCAGTTGCCTCCTCCATGCAGCTGTGGTGCAACACTCCACATAGACACTCACCCACATGACAAGAAACATTCACACACATCAATGTCCAGGGGGCGTACACATCATTTGGACACTCTCACCACTCTCACCACAGCTCCACTCAACTCTCACACACATCTGTGGGTGCAGTCACCTGTCACACCGGGGTGACCACTGACTCACCGCAGGACAATAGAACAAGAATGCCCGAGAGGATTAGGCTGGCTGAATGTGCCATGCACTATGCAGTGAATGTCACAGTAAGCACAATGCAAGTGAGGAGTGCACACATGAACTACATCAAGCCCTGCAAGAGAGACATAAGCCATCCACCCCCCCCCCCCCTGGGACCCACTCCAACCAAAATTGCATGTCTGGCACACCTGGACACAATGCCAGAAGTGACAGACAGAATAAAGGTGCACAGGCAAAGGTAGTGGAGTCAGCACTCACCTGCTCCCCTGGTCGACCATACAGCATGGGGTACCGTGGAAGGATCACATCCAGCAGGGCCTCGTTCTCCTCCTGAGTGAAAGGCTGGGCCCTCTCCACAGTCCTTGACATGGTGCCAGAGGGAGACAATACAGCAGCAGTGGTATCGACTGACATGTTGTGCAGGCAAGTGCCCTCTCATGGGTTCTGCCTGCCTTATATCTGCCTTGCTGGCCTATTTCATTTACAGGAGTACAGAGTGATTGGTCAGACTCATTTGCATCCTACATTTCCTCCAATCCCTTTAAACATACACCAGTGACAGCCTTCGCATCTTTCGATTTTGCAGCATCATGTCAAGTCAACAACCACTTTGCAACAATGTATAATGTGGCCAACTGCTTTTTCCAGACCACATGATGTTAAATTTTGAACTTGAAACTCGGTATCCATGACAACCAGCATGCATTTAGGCCCTAATACTTGTCCCTCATGTGTCCCCATTGTAATTCTTAAATCCCCACACAGGTACGGCGTGTTTCACACGTACCCCTAGGGCACCATCACTACAGTGATACGGGCCGTACTCACGCGTGTACGGCCCGTACACGCGTGAGTACGTGCCTATCACTATAGTTGTGTTACCGTAGGTCCTAGTGATACGGGCCGTACACGCGTGAGTACGTGCCGATCACTATAGTTGGGGGTACCGTAGGGCCTAGTGATACGGCACGTACTCACGCGTGTACGGGCCGTACACGTGTGAGTACGTGCCGATCACTATAGTTGTGTTACCGTAGGCCCTAGTGATACGGCACGTACTCACGTGTGTACGGGCCGTACACGCGTGAGTACGTGCCGATCACTATAGTTGGGGGTACCGTAGGGCCTAGTGATATGGCACGTACTCACGCATGTACGGCCCGTACACGCGTGAGTATGTGCCGATCACTATAGTTGGGGGTACCGTAGGGCCTAGTGATACAGCACGTACTCACGCGTGTACGGGCCGTACACGCGTGAGTACGTGCCGATCACTATAGTTGTGTTACCGTAGGCCCTAGTGATACGGCACGTACTCATGCATGTACGGGCCGTACACGCGTGAGTACGTGCAGTGTCACTCGGGCCTACAGTAACACAACTATAGTGATAGGCACATACTCACGCGTGTACGGCTGGTACTCACGCGTGAGTACGGGCCGTACACACGCCCTCAGAGCGTGTGTACTGCGTTTCACAGCTTACACTGGTGATAGGAGGCGCACACGAAAGGAATGGAGGTGTCAGACTCGCGCAAGGCTGTGCATCAAGTCATTGTCAGTGCAGTCCTTCATGTGCAGGGCCTAGGTGTGTCAGGCAGTGATGTGGCACATGTCTCCTCATGTTGTGGCACAATAGATGTGCGATGAGCTGTTTACACATGTCATGTGTGATGGGGCACTACGTGGCACACTTCCCCTTCACACTTTGCACATGTGTGCATGTACGACACACGTGTCAAGCACTGCATCACTGGTATGGCACAGTCAGCAACACCCGCAACTGTCCCCTGATGCCAGGTACACGGATAATTACACCTGACATGTGACTACCAGCGTGCCACGATGTGACTATGTCATGTGTGTGTCATGTGTTCCCATGAGCTTTCCGTTGTTGTTCCGTCAACTCCATCTGCTGTTGCAGCATCCAACATGTGTCGGTGTGCATATGTGCATGACACACATATACGCACATAATGCCACATGTGGACTCACACGTTACATGTGTCATGATGGTCCGAAGATGAATTCCTGACATGAGGCAACATCTGCGTTCTCTCAATGTCTGTGTCATCAGTTTTTGACATGTACCCCTTCATGGAAATGTGTGTTATCTGTCCTTTTTCTGATGACATGTGACCTGTGCGTCTAGATTCCCGCCAGCTGTCTGTATGAGATGACATCCTTCAAATGTTGATATGTGGATGTTTGTCACTCATGTAATGTGTCTGGCTTGTCACTTACACTGGCCCACAGCTATATTAATGGCATGTCACGTCAACATTGCCATGCAACTATTGTGGCTGGCTCTTCGTAGGAGTATCACCTGGCTGGCCTACATGTCCTGGATGTATTGCACAGCACAGACTCTGTATTAAGCAGATGTGTATTAGCTGTTGAACATGTGCTCACCTCAGTGACATTGGTGTGGTAATGTACTCACTCTTCGTTATTCCTTCCAAATCTCTGCAGGGCACCGCCTCTCCCCAGATGAATGCCAGACCTGGATGCCATGCGTGAACATGACTGCATATGCAGATACCGCTTCTCGCAAGAGTTGATAGAGGACTTGACCCGCCGGCTTGCACCACACCTCCAACCACAACACAGGTATCCTACAGCTCTGACCCCCAAGATGAAGGTGATGGCAGCCCTACATTTTTTTGCCACCGGCACGTTTCATTTGACCATAGCTGATGTCGGTGGCATGTCCCAGACTATGTTCAGCCGTGTCCTGCATGATGTTTTAGAAGCCATGTTGGTGCACCTGGATGAATTCATCCATTTTCCCACTCGTGAGCAGTTGACAGGTGTCAAGGGTGAGTTCTATGCCCTGGGAGGGATGCCTCATGTAATTGGGGCCATTGATGGGACACATGTGGCTTTGGTACCACCACAGGCACAGGAGGTAGCCTATAGAAACAGAAAACATTACCACTCCATTAATGCCCTTGTGGTGTGTCTTGCTAACATGCTGATTTCCCATGTCTGTTCCCATTTTCCAGGGTCCGCACATGATGCATACATCATGAGGCGTAGCAGGGTGCCAGAAATGATGCTGCAGCTGCACGTGGAACGAGCATGTCTTGTTGGTGGGTATACTCTGTTAGTCCTGTGTTTAGCGCTATCTTTGTATCTTACGGCATCTCCTGACCCACTTCTTCACATTATGTTTCCATGTAGGGGACTCTGGCTATCCCAACATGCCATGGCTGATGACGCCTCTCCGCAACCCCAGAACAGCCGCAGAACACCGGTACAACGACACACATGAGCAGACGAGGCGCGTGATTGAGAGGACGTTTGGACTCCTGAAGAGCAGATTCCGGTGCCTCCACAAGACCGGCGGCGCCCTCCCATATGCCCCGGTGAAGGTCTGCAAAATCTTCATTGTGTGCTGCATGCTGCACAACATGGCAGTGGAGAAGGCCGTGCCACTCATCCTTGATCCGGATGAGCAGGATCATCCACCCATGGAGGATGAAGGGCTCGGGCACGGAGCAAGTGAGGATGAGGATGAGGATGAGGACATCCGGAGTCAGCTTATCCGCAACTTCTTCTCATGATGGTCCCTGTGTCTGAGTGTGCACGCTTTGAGCCTTGTGTGGCATGTGTTGCAAGGTGTGTGTCGAGCTGACTTGGAGGTGTGTTCTGATGTGTCATTCAAGTGATGATGTCATTCCACAATTTTTAGCTGGGACAAAAAATGTATTAAGGGCATGGTGACAACATCATTCCTGTAGAGTACATGTACATGTCTGCGGATTACTAGCTCTTCGCTGACTTGTTGTGTGTCTGTCCTCCCCAGGTTCTTGCGGCTGTCGTCTGCTCATGTCATCATTGCCCTCCTGCTATTCCTCATGAGTATTGCAACGTGTGCTGGATCAGAGTTACATGCACAGACATGGTGAAAAGTCATTTGGGGTAAGGAGTGCAGCAAGGCATTTTGTGGGTGGTACGTGTTTGTGATATGTGGGGACTGCTCCTGTGCATGTTGTGTTACCATGCATACATGTCGACTCACCATGGGGCACATGACGTGTTGCATGGCTCCCATGAATTGATAGTCACCCTTCCTGACAGTCATCTGTAATGGTTTGTGGATTCTGATGAAGGCATCAATGTGTGTATAACGTTCCTCCGGAACATACGGGATGCTAATGGTGGACATAGTGTGGGACATCCCCATATGAGGCTCAATGGGGAATTGCAGACTCTCCGTGTGCAGCAAGGGGTGTTAGGCTCAACCCCTTCACTTGTGTGCCAGCTCAGTAGGATTTACCACATCTGTGTGTTGAAGGGGGTGTCCAGTGTAGGTCACACATGGTCAATCAAATGACCTGTGAGTCTGTTGCAATTGATGCATTTCCCTTAGTGTGAGGCTGAGTAATAAAGGTGTTGGTAACACTCCAAGGTGCCTCATCTCTGTCAATGCAGGTCTCTTGCCACTTTGCATGCGGCATATCTGGCATAGTTGTGGAAGATTATGCATAGGAGTCCATGTGTCGTTTAGCAACATGCATGCAGTTGCTCATGGATTAGGCTCCCTTTTGGGCATGAAGTACATGGTCGTGTATATTTTTGGGCATGTTGGTCCACACAATGGGCCATCAACAGCTGCTGAGGGTGTGTCTCCTGTGCGCAGGTCGGCCTTCAGTTTCCTGATCCGGTGTCATGCTTCTTTGGTGATTGTGCATGCATTGTCTCTGGGTGTGCCATGTGACACTGGACACTCCTTACTTTACACATGCGCCTGTTGCAGTTGTCCTTTTGATATCCTAGTCTTTGTGTGCCAATTCTGGCATTTTGAAAGGAGATGCCGCCTGCTGCTGCGGCCCCTGCAGCAAGGGCCCACAGAGTATCCAGATTTGGCTACACACACGCCTCCAAGATGCTCCTCACTTCCTCCCTCCACCCATTCATTTGGCTGTCCTCAGCTTGTCTATGCCACTGTTGCCGCCACGCGGTGCCAAAGGCTGGACCATCAGCACATGCAAGGTGCACATTGCACCACCATCCTGTCCTTGCATAACCCACATCACACTACAGTCTGTTGTAGCAGCCACACTCGGAGCTATGTCCATCCGCACATCTAACGCCTGCTGTCAGACATACCCTGGGCACACACACAACACCTTTGCATGCTGAGTGTGCAACTCCAACTGCCTACACTGCGCTGCCCCACCTTCCAGGCCCTGTCACACCAACCAGGTCACGTCCCTAATACTCCCCACCGGCTCTGTAGCCCAGCAAGGGCATGGGAGTGGGACTCAAGGCTTCAGCATGTAGCATGGTGTCATCGTCTGGGACATGGCACAGGTATCATCTCTCAGCATGTCAATCTACAGAGTGTCCAGGACCCCCCTCTCCACCATCACATGCGCACAGCACCTCATCATCAGCTCGTATGCCATTGACAGCCAGGTGCTCCTCACCCTCAACAAAGACACAGACATTGGCAGTTCCATCATTCAAGTATGCATGAGATCCATTGATGAATGGCTGAACACGAGCCACCTGAGGCTGGACTTGTACAGGACTGATGTGATCATCTGAGGATTGTCCCCTTCCAGCTGGGTCAAGTGCTTGTGTCCCACCCGCAAGAGCCCTGCACAAGCACCCTGTGGCCACACACACAAGATGGTGTGCATCATGTTTGGCTCGATCACATTTGCCATGCTAGTCCACAGCATCTGTACCTCATGCTGCAACGCCCTCTGCATTATGCACATGATCCACAGATAGATCCACTCCAAGAAAAGACAGACCATCCCCCAGGTCCATGACAACATCCGTGTCAAATACTGCCCTGCCCTCTACGGAGCAAGTACATCCAAACTCCCAGGAAACTTGTCCACATCCAGGGTGCATCTGCACACCTCAGCTTCAATACCCTGCGCCCCAGCCACCTCACCGTCCACCATAGATAGCTGCAATAGAACACTGTCTGCTGCAGGATGACCTCCACACTCCCCACCCACACTCAGGAGGCAGTCCACCACCCCGACCCCAAACCAACCTTGTACGTCTGTCATCCTAGATCCCGTTGGGCCATCTCCGTGCATCCAACCTTGCCCTGGCCACCGTACTTCACATCCACCGTACTCCAGCATACAGGACATTGTTCTCCCACCTGGCCACACATACCTGGGACTCCCTCCCCGGGAACCTCCACATGAGCCATGTCCTCTACGCCTTGATGATAATCTCCCAAATAGGTCTGTCCGCACAGTTTAGCAAGCACCCCCTCAGCAGCCGGAGGCCATCACAGGTGAGTGTTGTGCTCCATGCCTACATTGAATGATACCTTGTAACCCATGTGTGTCCTGTACCAGATTCTGATCCCAGGGTATGGATCGTTGGAGTTAGTTCAACACTCAGGCATATTTTGACATTTCCACACACATATGTGGTTGAATAATGCAAAATGACAGGAACGTCTCATGACCAAAGTAATATATTTATTTGTGGTGGGGTACGTGTATTGGTAGATGAAATTAGGTGCTCTACCGGGGAAATAGAATCCAAAGTTCACAGGGGGAGTTGGTATCCTTGCCATTGGAAGTCATCAGAGTCCAGGGCACAGTGTTGGTCATCAATGGTCAGACTGTGACCAGCAAGTCCATGTGGCAGAGAATGTCATTGGATGAGGTGCTGCTGTTGCGCCAGAGGGCCAGGTGCCAGGCCAGGTGACCTGGGAGATGTTGATGGTCCGCTGACTCGCACGTTCTTTTCCGTGGACGACCCACCTTCCTCCGGGGACCCTCAGATGCAGGCCTTGACGATGTTTGGGACGCTCCGTCAGACGAATCCTCCTCCTCCCTCCCTGTGTCTGGTGCTGGTCTACGCCTGGTGGCACAGGGAGGGTTGCCCATGCTTTGGGCGATCTAACGGAGTGATTGGCTCATGTCCCTGTGCACCGCCAGGAGCTCAGCCAGTCTTGCCTCCATCCGTCCTTGGTGTTGTTGATGACTGGCATGATGCTCGACCTGCAGGTTCTTTATCTTATCGAGGGTCCCCTGCATCTCTGAGAGTCTTGACATGACCTGGTTGATGCTTCTGGTGTCACGCCGGTATGAGTCCAGGATGTTGCGTATGTGTGACATACCAGTGTGCTGAGCTGGCTGGTCAGGTTCACGCCTCCGCCTGCATCCACTCCCACCACCCCTGCCCACTTGAGCCTGGCCTGCCCTTGTGGGCACATCGGGTCTACGGGACCCCTGAGGGATGGCATTTGCAGAGTTGCCTGCCTCCTCCTGGGTGCCCGGAGAACCTTGTCCCTCCTGGTCAGACTGGCTCTGTTGTTCAGCGCGAGCAGGGCTCCTGGGTGTGTCCTGGGATGTGGCAGGAATGGGGGTGGTGGTTGGCACAGATGTACCTAATGCAGGTGCTGCAGGGGCTTGGGCACCAGAGGGTCCAGGTTGGTCGGGGTCATCCACGGAGTGGTGAGAGTCGTCGCTGCCGGTGGGATCATCTTCACGCGGAGCCTCGGACTGTGATTCTTCCCCCTCAGTGTTGGGGGGAGATCGTCGACGATGCCCTGTGTGTGAGAGAGAGACAATATTAATGGTGTTTCATGCGACATCTATGTTTCATACATATTCAAGTTGACACAGTTCCTCCAGGTAGTTGGATGTGCCTAGCATTCCTCTCAATGTCCACTTGGGGATGGGTATGTTGCGGGGGACAGATTGGGATGTTCTCCTGAGTGTTTGACCTGTAGATTGTTGGCTCTGATGCTTATTTGGCTATGGATTGGTCTTGTTGTGTCACATGTCCATTGTGGGAGTGTGTAAATCCGTTGCCTGCCCCAGGGGTGTGTGCTTGTGTTGGGGGGGGGGGTTGTGACCGGGCCTGCTGTTGTGTGTAGTGTGAGTTGTCATTGGGTCTCCCAGGTGATGTGTCTGTCCCCTCATGGTGCATGCTGGCATGACAGTGAGTGTGAGTTCCTGTGCTAGATACCTGTGCTTGTGGAGTTGGTGTTTGAGTGTACAGTGGTCCCAGGAGTTCCTTGTGCTGCATACAGCAGGGCCAAGTGTCAGCTACCTTGTCAATACTTTGCCAGTCCCTGTGCATTGTGCATGGGTATGTACCTATGCCATATGGGCTGAGGGCATTGGTGTCTGCGTCTCATTTTCACAATGTGTTGTGTGGGGCCCACCCTCCCAGCCTCCCGGACATCCAGTCTTGTCTTTGTGGTTGTCGTAGCCTTGGACATGGCCTTGCCTTGATTTGTGAAGTGTGCATGGAGACGTTAGTGGCATGAGCGTGATTTTTGAGTGTGGTTGTGTGCGGTGCTTGGGGTAAGTTGCGTGCATTTGGTGTATATGTGGGGTGGACCCCATTGCCCCCATGTTCCGTAAGTTGTTTGTGTACTAACCAGGCTCTGCGACTCCTTCGACTCCGTGTACTCCCACCGGTAGTAGCAGGGCCATCACCTTCTCCTCCCAGGGATGGTAGTGTACGGGTCTGCGGGGCAGCCCACCTCCAGTGATGTTACTCTGGGCATATTCTTCGTTCATTTTCCTCTTGACCGCCCTGCGCAGATCGTACCACCTGGCTTGGCATTCATGCCTGGTCCTTCGGATGGGCGCAACAGCATTCACCTTATCGACAATCCTCTGCCACATGGCAGATTTTTCAGCTATGCTGGTCTGTCTGACCAATGTTCCAAACAGCTGTGGCTCGACTCTGATGACTTCGTTGACAAGGAGGTCCAGCTCCGCCGTTGTGAACTTTGGATTCTTGTCTGTGGGCATGGTGTGGGGTGTGGGTGTGGATGGTTGTGGGTGTGTGGGTGTGAATGTGACGGTGTGTGTGTGAATGTGAAGAGGGGGATGTTTGTGGAGGGGGTTGTGTGAAGGTGTGTGAGTGAAGGTGTAGTGAAGGTATGAGTAATGTGGAGTTGTTTCTCTGTGGGGTCTGGCAGCAGTGGGTCTGTTGCAAAGGCTCATGGGTTGTGTGTGTGGGCCCTTTTTATTGGTCCATTTTTGGGTGTGGCTGTGTTTGAATTTTGGTGGGTGTGTTATAAGAGGTGGTTGTGATTTGGGGCCTCTGTTTGCCTGTTTGGATGTGCCAGGTCAGTCATTGAGATGTATTTTGTCATGTTGACGTGTATTGTGGTGTTGTGCGAGTCGAATTGCCCCATCCTTGTGCTGTTTTACAGTGTCCAGGTTCTGTAAGAGTCTTTTTCGCGTAGGTACTGTCCGTACATACGCGATGCTGGGTGAGGGTGCTGGGGTACGGTGTTGGAGTGCGGCGCGTACATGCGGTGGGGGTACGGTGCGTACACGTGCGGCCCTGGGGTACGGCGCGTACATGCGGAGGTACGGCACGTACATGGGGGGTTTAGGCGCGTACATGCAGTGGGGGTACGGTGCGTACACGTGCGGGCCTGGGGTACGGCGCGTACATGCGGAGGTACGGCGCGTACATGGGGGGGTAAGACGCGTACATGGGGGGGAGGGCGCATACATGCGGTGGGGGTACGGTGCGTACACGTGCAGCCCTGGGGTACGGCGCATACATGCGGAGGTACAGCGCGTACATGCGGGGGTATGGCGCGTACATGGGGGGAATGCGCGTACATGGGGGGACGGCGCGTACAGGTGCGGGGCTGGGGTACAGTGCGGTTAGGGGGGTAAGACGCGTACATGGGGGGTACGGCGCGTACAGGGGGGGTACGGCGCGTACAGTTGCGGGTCTGGGGTACAGTGCGGACAGGGTGGTGTACGGTGCTGACATATTTGGGGGTGGGGGGCTGTACGGCTCGTACACGGGCATGAGTTTACCCGTGTACATGTGTGCTACTGCGTTGGCTCCGTACGGGCCTTTTTACGTGCGATTGTGTATTCGGACGGACGGTCGGGATCGTACTTGCGTGCTCGGACTTGTGTTTTACGGTTTGCACGTAAAAATGTCCGGCTCACTCTCGTACACTTTTCCCGACGATATTCGGATGTAAAAACTTTCCGACGCACTCTCGTAGACTTTTCCCGATGCTATTCGTAGTTATTTTTCACGTACGAATCGTACTTGGCCGTTTGTGCGGTACTTGTAAAAAAATACGGATACGGGTCGTATGCAAATTATTTTTAACGGATCGGAATCGGCACCAAAATATATTTAATTATGTTTATTTTATTTATAAGTATTATTTAGTTTATTTTACATATTTTTTTAAACTAAAGAAAAAACGATATTTGTTAATAACGATATTTTTGACATCGATATTTTATTTTCGATATTTTTGTACTTATCATGTTGTAGATAGGATGTCGATATTCTTGACATCGATATTTTTGCTCCGATATTTTTGTAGGTCGATTTTTTGACCTTCGATATTTTGTCAGTGATCCATGCAGTGTCACTTGCATAGTCAGTGTGGCTCACACAGCTGCTGCTTTTCTGCATTCATCACATGTGCATGGCTTGATTGTGTCGTTGGTGATTTGGAGGGGGCCCATATGTGCACATAGTGGGGATGGGCATACTTGGTGTTCCTATGTGTGCTGCAGTGTGCCAAGGGTGTCAGAGACATGTTCCACAATTGTTGTGTGTTTGCAGTGTGCTACACATAATTGTGCATGTGTGTCATTGTGCCCATCTCCCCCTGTCCCCGCAGTCCCTGGTGGTTACTCACCCTGTTGCTGTTGGGTCAGGTAATTTCGAGCTGTGTCCAGACCCCCAATTCCATGCACCGTCTCAGCAGTGATGACTGTGGCCACCATTTGCTCCAGCACATCCAGTTCCTCCTGTGGCACAGGAGGCCCACCTCCAGTCACCCTCGCTGCCTTTCTGTTGGCGGAGAGTTTCTCCTTGGTTCGGCTGTGCACTTCATGCCAGCGCCTCTTGACCTCCTCGACACTCCGACTGCATTGACTTTGGTGTCGATGGACTGCCATATTTCCGTTTGGAGGTGACGAACAGTTGGTGGTGGTGTTCTGTCACCTCCGTGATGATGATCCGGTCTTCCTGGGCATTGAACCCCGTCTTCCTCTTCCTCGTCTCCTTGCCCTTCCCTGAAGATGGGGTTCCTGGCTGGTCTTCCGTGGGGCTTCTGGAGTTCGGCTTGTCCTCTGCACTCGGTCCGGGTGCATCCATGGTGCTATGCAGTTTGAATAGGTTTTGGTGGGGTTTATTTTGCTTTATAGTGCATTTTCCCACATGACGCGTGGGAATTGCAGGCCTGTCGCTGGTTTTCGCTGATTTTGGTATCGCGCTTTGTGTCATCGCAGCTTTTTGGGCGTTCGTGTTTTACAGTTTTTGTTTGTCGCGTTGGTTTTTACGCGGTCATTTGGCACGTTATCCTGCTGCTATCACATGGTGCCGCCGGGTTGGGAATTGGACGTTAAAAAGGTGTTATTTTCTCGCGATGGACTACGATATGCAAAGTTGCGTTAAGCTAAATTTGCGATGGTTATCACACGTTCCTGAGAATATGCCCCTTTGTGTGTGAATGTACTCCTTGTAAAAAGGCAGAATGCCATTATTCACAGTGAAGGTGGCTGACACTTTGCCCCATGCTCTATGCTGTAGAGGGCGGAAGAAAAAATGTGAATGGCATAATAACATACTAGTGGATGAAGGGGGCTGGATAGAAACCAGGGCTGGACTGGCCGTAGCGGGTACCAGGCGTTTCCCCGGTGGCCCGCCAGGGTGGGGGCCGTTTTTGTTACTGGGCCGTTTTTGCAGCATAGCTGCAATTTCGCCCCCTGTAACAAAAATGGCAGAAACCGGCCCTGGCAAACAGCTCAGTCACATACCCAAACCCCCGGGAGGCTGGCCTAGCACTTTGGCAGGGCTGGTTTTGATTCCCAGTCCGGCCTAGATGGAAACCCTATTACTAAGTAAACTGTAGAAATAATTTTAGTAAAATCAAAGGGTCTTGGCAAACACTACACCTAAAAATCACCAAGGTCTGTGTAAAGTACTCTTCTTTTAATGAAGCACCAGCCCAGGTAAGGTTAATCATAATTTTATTGGCAACGCATCTATAGAGAGCCATCAACACCGCTCCTCCACCTCGAAGCCTCCTTCCTGGAATCTTCCCTACATTCCATGACATGGATGTATTCCATAGCACACAACACATCTCCCACTTTATCAAACAATTGAAAGGTGATAACCACCCACAATAAATACATTCATATCTATAACAGAATTCAAGCATCTTAAAATTTGAACACATTTGGTCAGGAATGCACCTTTCAGTACATCACATAATTGTTGACCCACTTAGGCGCTTTTCCAGAACTTCCTCAACTTAGTTCACTTGGGGAAGAAAGAGAACTTTTCACAACCCTTCAAGAATTCTGGACGAGCTCATTGGTGAGACACTGTGCCATCTTAACAACCTTCTTAAGGTTCCACACATTTCCGTCACTCAGCAGCACAGTGTATGGGTTAGCCTTCTTCACCAGCAAAGCATCAGAGAACTTCAACAGCCCCTTCCTTCCCTTGTGTCCACTTCATACCAACACCCAATCACCAACTGCTATTTCCAACGCACCTGCATCTTCCATCTCACCCATCCAAACATCACCTCTGCACCAGTTTAGATAATAACATCTGGATGTCATCTTGGAAGTAAGCCACATTAGGCATATTATGGAACAGATGATGCACTACCCTCTGGAAAACTGATGACGTCGATGAAAAACCATAAGTGAAAATATCTGGGGCGAGTGTGGCTATGGGGAACTAGATGCAGACATCTCCTAAAGTGGTTTTAGCATGTCACTCAGAGTATCTCCTCAGCAAAATATGAGTCACACTGGAAACATTAGATGCAAGTCAACGATATCTGAAGCGAAACTGTGTGCATAACGCACTGTGGGCCATATTATCAAGGAATGGAAATAACATTATCGCCGCTAAAGCGGCGATAATGGGCTTGATAATATGCCCTTGTGAATTCCCATAGAAGCCCAGGTTCTGGTGTCAACCAACTCACTAAAAGTCCCATTGTTTTATTTATTCATCACGTCAGCTTCCACCCAGGAAATATAATTCAAGCCACTATCAAAATGTTCTCTTCCTTCATGTCGGTTATGCAGCAAACTTTGTATCATTTGTGCCACTCGTGCCTTTCCAGAGAAAGCGTTTCCTCTGCTTGATGAATCAAATAGGCTTTTCATGCAAACTTCTTGGCAGGCACTCAGGATTCTTGAAGGACAAATCCTTGTCCACCCTCCTCTTTGCTTTCAAACTTTTCATTTCAAATATTTATTCTTCTATTCTATTAACTCCATAACTTCATGCAGAGTAGAAAACCATGCTTCTATGGAAAACAAACACAGGCATTATTATTAACTTTTAATGCTTTTTCACTACGCACCAACCCCATTCTTCATCTATCCATGTGCAACTCATGTTAAATATTATTTTCCTAGCAAACATTAATAACGTGCATAAAAACAGCATTAGTCTTTTTATTTTTGTTTTGTCAAAAAGCATTTGCGGTCTACTTCAGTACTTTAGTAGTCGCTTGCGCAGTAGCATCTTCCCTCACGTTAGTCTCTTTTACTGCATAATTTTCACTGCACACCGTTAGTAAATGTTACTGAGGGTTCAATCCGAGAAGGTTTTATTTCACGAAAACCCTGCTCCATCACTGCCAAATGTCAATATCAACGGAATGGACTCACTACTATGACTTTTTTAGTGCAAGTTGTGAAATTACTAAACTGAGGTTTTCTGCTGAAAATAGGCAGACAGTGCCACCATGTGGTAGGCTGTCTTTAAAAGAAGTGTGTTGAGAATTAAATGCTGGTATTGAGCAGCGGCAAACATCGGTACAAAGTAAGCAATGCTTCTGTCTTAACCTGCACTTGTCTGTGGGTTGCTCACTTTTTCTGTCCTGGTCATTTATTTTGATATTCATGTGCGTTTTGGAAGGTGAGCTCCTGCTGCCAAGGCTTGGCACCTCACTGATAAAGAAAGTAAATTGAAGCTCCCCCAGAAATAATAAAACCGTAAATGCAAGTGGTCCTTGAAGCTGAGAGTTCCTGCCACTCCAAAGTCAACATCATAAACAAAATACAAGCACAATCTGGTCTGACCCACAGTCAGCAACATATGTGGCTCTGTAAGCTGAGTCCCTACTGCTCCAAAGTTAACTCTGCATCTCAAATTCAAGGAGTTGCAAACTACTTTGGATTGCCCTGCTACTTCAACCTGAAACAAAAATGATTGCTGCACTTGGCCCTCTCTGAAGGGTCATCCCCAAATGTTTTGCCTTAACCCTCCTGTGTTCTGAACCTGCTTATTTTGGCCTTAGAACACTGCACACTTTAGCACTGCTGACCAGTGTTAAAGTGCTTGTATTCCCTCCTTTAAACATGGTGAATTTGGCTTACATCCATTTGGAATATTTAATGTACTAGTAAATCTCTGGTAAAAGGGTATTACAGGTACCCATGGCCTACAAATTAAATGCTACTAGTAGGACCGGAGAACTGATTGTGCCACCCTCTTAAGTAGCCTTTTAAAACATGCCCCAGGCCTGCCATTGTAGAATGTGTGTGCAGTTTTAAACTCCTATTTTATTCTGGCAAAATAACATTTTTGCCAGGTCTAAACCTCCCGTTTTAATACATATAAAGTCACTCGCAGGGTAGGCCCTAAACAGCTTATAGGGCAGGGTTTACTGTTCTTAAAAGGTTGGGCATGTAATTATAAGTTTTACATGTCCTGGTAGTGAAAAACGCCTATATTCTTTTTTTCACTACTGTGAGGCTATCCATTTCCATAGGATAACATTGGTTTACCTCATTAGATTTAATATGTGCTAACATATGATTAGGAGCAGGTAGGAAAGTCATGTTTGGTGTCTGAGGAATTGTAATTTGAAACACTCTTTAATGCTAAAGTCAGATTTTAAGTCACAATTTTGAAAGTGCCACTTTTAGAAAATTGGCATGTTCTTGTCTTAACCATTTGGAGCCTGAAGCCTGTTCCTAGGTCATATGACTAGCTGCAGTTGGCCCTAGACAGTATCACAAAGGAATGTCTGGATATTAGCAGGATGGGCCATTTCTGACTTGTTAGGGAGGTGGAGCTGTCAACTACCATACTTGCACTTCAAAGGCACTGGTCAGCTCACACACAAAGGACTTCACACTAGCCTATTATACCCCCAAACATACTAGGACCAAGGCAGAGAGGCAGGAAATTTCAGGCACCTCTGTATGGGGAACTCAAGAAGCTTCTCTCACCTCTAAGTGTGCAACCGGGCTAAAAAGGAGACCCTCAATCTACTCTTCAATAAACTCCTGGACTTGTGGATACTACAGGACACCCTGCTACACTGCTGTTTGAGGCCTGTTCTGCTTGCTTAGAAGGAAGTCTGACCTGTGCTCTTTGTCCCAGGCTGAAGTGACTCCAAGGGTCAGCTGACTGACCTCTGTTCTGAGCCACAAGGACTTAACAAGCTCCTGAGGCCTTCCTAGCATCTGCCCAGCTGACCTGCTCCCTGGACCTACAACTGCGACTGGCTGAGCCCTGCTGGCCTTTGCTAAAGTGAGTTCATGATTCCCAAGATATGCCTCCAGGTCCTGGACCCCTGGGTTTAGCATTAGTTAAGAATCTCCTTTAAGAAAGCAAGAAATCCAGAAGTTTTGGGCTCTTTGTAACCGCAAATGGACCCGTTCACACCAAGATTTTGCTGCCCACGCTTACTGCTAACACAAAGCTGTGGTGAATCTGACTCTCTGTGCTACAGCGGCCAGTGACGAACAGCAACGCAAGATGTTCACTTGGCACTACTGCATTGGCAGCCCGCAGTGACTGCTAATGCAAATCTCAAGCAACATCTGTTTGTGGCACCAAACAGGATTTTCACGCTATAGCGAAGACTGTCCACAATACCCAGCATGTTCTTTGCACTACAGCAACGACGATCCTCTCCCTGCTTCTCACAGACTCCTCCACCACAAACTGGACTCTTTGTGCTAGACTTTAGAACGCAATTCTTTCAGCAGGACTAACATGGTCCCTATTTCCATGTCACACTCTATCACCACTGGCAGGCAATTGTGAGTTTCACCCGGTCTCACATTACCAGATAACCATGAGTGGTGTTTTGTGGCGCTATGCTTGTGCCATACTTATCTTCAATGTAAAAATTTGCATAGCTCCGGTTCTACTGATTGGATTTTGGTTATTTTGAACTAAACTAATTTATATAATTTTACTCACTTTTTCTAAATTGGTGAGGGATTTTCTTGTGTTATGTTTTTGCTTTATTGTTACTTTTGTACTGCAGAAGCATTTTGCACATTGCCTCTGGGTTAAGCCTAACTGCTTTTGTGCCAATCAACCAAAGGGTTAGGCACAGGTTTATATAGTGACTTTTTGTGCTTCACCCAGACAAGGATTGCAGTTGTTGTTTGAGTAAGGTTCCCCCCTCACTCTACCACCAACCCAATTTCTGACACTGACAAACTAGCAACTAAATCCAGGGCTCTATCCCCCTTCTATCCCCCTTCATTCTCCTCAGCACCACCCAATACGCTTAAGACCTTCAACGAAAGTTTAACTTCAGTAACAAACTATAAACTTTGAATCATGTCATGATCCAAGCAAAATATATCTGGATTGAGATTGAGTGACAGTTTTAAAAAGAGCATTGCTACTCCAGTCAGAGTGACCTGGTACTGTGTTCAAAAATCTCAATTTTCATGGATCCTACTCCGCTTCAATGAGAAACTATTTCCCACCTACTTTGTCTTGTATTTCTTGCCTTAATATCCTTCTCCACGTCTTACCCTATCTAAACCTACCTCCTATTTCCCTCATCTACTCTTTCTGTCTTTGCTTCACCACTAACTCCTCTCCATCCACACCCGTACTATACTCCAAACTCTTCTACATCTTTCCCTTTACACACCACTCATTGTGTTTTTCTGAAACCTCTCATCTTCCAATATTCTGCTTTCTCACCAGCCGGCATCCCACTGACCACGTCCCCTTTTTATGAGGTCGAGCCTGGGTAGCGCATGCGCTGCTCTGCGAGGCATGCTGTATTGAAGTAGGGACTTGAAGCTCCGCCCACATTTTTCATTGGCTTGTGTCATTGTCCACTGTAAACTGTGGCTGTTCATTGGTCAAAAGGCTTAGTAGTCCCTCCTTAGTACCGCCTTGTCTCATTTTGTAACCTCCGATAGCGACACCCTCTGTCACGTGTTTTGTTGCTCAATAGGCTTTAATTACAGCCTCTGAGCACTATTTTCTCAAAGCGCTTTGTCCTGCCTGCTGATGTAGGCAGGACACATTCTCTCATAACGCTTTTGTAAAAAAATGTATAGAATGTATTTGCAATGAAATAGGTCTCACATTTGCGAGAGTTTAAGCTATTGGCATTGTAAATGGCAATGCCTTTTATTTATCTGTTTTAAAAACAACACATAAATAAAAGGCATTGTCATTTACAATGCCAATAGCTCCAACTCTCAAAAATGCAAGACCTAATGCAATGCAAATGCTGGTTACTATCTTCTTATCCTTACCACATTCACTACATTCTTGCCTGAAGATCCGCCTTTCCTTCTTGATTTCATGCTTCCTAATGATGGCATGGTGTGACTGTGACATATTGTGTGCATTCTTGGTGTACTCCTGTTAATCCTTCGGTATAATACTGGTCTTGTTGAACGATTGCATTTCTTGGCATAATGTGAGCATCCACGGCACAATGAAACCACTCTTGATATTGTGTGACCAGAGAATATTTGTGATAATTCTTGGCAGGTTGGGCACTTCTTGGGCATGAAGGTGTCAACCCATATTATAATGCTGGCCAAAGCATAATAGCAGTAACTCTTGGAATGATGGTGCCCGCCCTTGGTATATTGCTCACCCTGGCATAATTGTTGTAGTTCTCGTGGTAATCCACTTGGGATTGTGAGGTTCAAAACACTTTGCATTTTTCCAACCTGTCCCCTCTCATGAGATTGTCAGTAAGAGACTGGGAACCTTCTAGAAATTGATTTTATCAATGAAAGTAAGTGAAATGATGAAGCTGAATATTTGTTTAGTAAAAGATACAAAGGTACTTGAATAAAAAAAACATGGGCAAATTAACATACCACATTTAAATTGAGTGTCAGTAGACAGATTTAATTTTTTTAAAACACAAAAACTGGCAAAATAGGCCAATGATGTTAATTTTTCTCACACACAGTTTTCCATGTCACTGACAACTGAGTCTTTCTCTGAATTTATTTTCTTTTTGCCGCATTTCTGCTGTAATAATTTAGTTTATTTAATATAAGTTTTTCAAGGCTAAGGACAAGCGAAATAAATTGTACACCATTAAAATAAACAATTTACAGTTTGAAAAAAAACAGCAGTGTGCATTAGTACATCTAAAATTATTGATTTACATTTAGAATTCACTTTTGAAAAAACAGAAGTACTTGCAGAAACTAGGTCAGACTATGGGGCCGATTACGATGCTACCCATTACGGCTCTGACCGTCGGTTTACTTTCCCACCGCCTCATTATGATGGAGGTGGTCAGAAAGTAAAAACAGCCGGTCATCCCTGCTGGCTTCCGACAGGCTCGGTGACCGGCCAGTAATCTCAAGGGCGGGCCTTTACGCACTTTAGATTACAATGCACGGTTTCTAACATGGTTTCCATGCCGGCCGGTCCGACATGTAAACCATGTCGGACAGCGTGTTTGGGGGCCAGCTGGGCCCCCTGTGTGTGACTGGCCTCCAGTTCGAGTCTGATGGAGCACCTATGGTGCTCCCTGTTGATCCCTGCACCCCCTGGCGGGCACTTTGAGTTGACTGCCACGGGGTGCTGGGATGAACGTGGGGCACACCACACCCCCTATTTCTCTATGGGAGCATGCATTATGGACGGTTTACGGCAGTAATGCATGCTCCTATAGTGCAATATAGTAATGCGACTGAACAGTTTTCGATCGCATCCTAATTAGGCGGTCGGTATCGCCAACTGGAGGTTGGTCGGTCCCAGGATCGAGACGACATCGTAATAAGGCCCAAAGTGTCCACCACAATGTCATGAGTGTTTGTAAGGTACTATAAACAAGCAATTTATGGTTCAAATTATCAATTTGAGGAATTACACAGCCTGCAGGTCCTGTGGTCATATGAGACATGGGGGCATATTATCAAGCACGGCGTTAAAATTATCGCCGATTTACCGGCAGAAAACTGCCGCTAAAGTGGCGATAATGGGTTTGATAATAAGCCCTGGAGAGAATTCCAATAGAAGCCCATGTTGACACCAGAACATGGGCTTCTATGGGAATTCTCTGCGGCATATTATCAAGCCCATTATCGCCGCTTTAGCGGCAGTTTTCTGCCGCTAAAGCGGCGATAATCTTAACGCCGTTTCTTGATAATATGCCCCTGTGTCACTGGATCAAAATAATGGAAGAGCCAAAAGAGACATCTGTGTGACAGAGACTCCAACCACTTACAAATGCCCCTGTTCGGTTTATTCAGGTAACGCTCGTAATACATTGCACGTATAGGTTTAGTACATGCTAATACCATATTTACCTACTTATCTTTAGTATTGCTTGTTTTTTTTCAGAAGATGTTTAGATGTCTTAACTTAATATTTCTTATTTCTAGATCAGCCAACGCTGTATCTAGCTGTGGGTGGCTTAACCATTCCCACCAGAATTTTATATCATTTTGATATCTGCTGTCCTTAATGTTCTGTAATCTCACCCATATACAAAAAGACACAATAAGTATAGAAAATCAAGTAATGAGAAGAGTTGAAATCCGGACCCAGCTTGAAGGAATATGCAGAACTATTCTAAATAAACTGAGCTCGATTAGTTCACATTGCAGTCACCTTTTGCCATTTTTGGTAATTATCAAATCTGTCAGCAGCCCAGAAAGTGATGTTAGATATTGAAGCCGTGCACTTCTGAGAAATTGTGAAGCTTTACCCAGCCTGAACTTTTGATATTTTCTTGCCGTTTATACAAAACTATAGGCCCTGTGAACTTGCATTTGCTAGTACACTGATGGCTTTTCATGAATGTTTTTGCGGACAGTCAGGTTCTAAAAATGTCAGATTTGCCAATATGTTCTTGGATCCTTGGGCTTGGTTTGGCTTGTTTAGTGCACCATTAAAGTACTGAATGAGACATTTTATGAGTGTTTCTCCGGACTAGTGGCTTTCAGCAATTTTATGCTAAATTTTGCTGTAAAATGCACTGTTTTAACCCACTGTTTCCCATACGTTCCTCACAAGGGGCTCTTAATCTCACAATCTCATAAAGAGGAAGTCAGAGAGTCTCACCTTTCTCCTTTTGTGCAATTTACGGTGAATACTTAAACTACATCACTTTTGTCAGTCACAAAAAAACATATGTCAGCACTCGAATAAATACCAAAGTGCTTGTCAAGTATTCAGTTTGAGATAGATTTGAATAATAGTTTTTATAAGTACAAGGACTAGTACCTAAACAATATGAAAAAAATACTTTCATAAACATATGTTCAATATGTTGTTATTTTATTTTCTCTGGCACATCTTCTCTAATAGAAACATGAAAACAACAAAGAGGGACAACGTAGTGTCACATCTTAAAATGCAGTTTGCTGAACTACAGTGATTTTTTGGCTGCATCAGAATTCATTTGAACTATTCCTCTTCCTCTAGTCAATATTTGAATTTAGTCAAATATCTCAATTCGTACTTGAACCTGAACTTCGGTTCAAGACTTCAGAAGAAAAGAAGAGCATTTCTCCCTTTGTAATTTGCTGCCACCTAATGTTTAACTAAGGGAATGTCACTTACACACAATTTATTCATAGACGTGTGAAGGACATGTAGCCCGGGCATTTATTTCTCTATCTTTTTTGCATAAGGATCCAGCTGTTTCTTGATTAGAACTAAAAATCAATGTAACATCTGAAGCAGATTTATTCAATTATAGTGCAACGTAGCGCAGCAACAAAAGTTGCTGTGCTGGTTACGCTACTGGGAAAAAGCAGCCCAAAGCCGTACTACCTTCATGTGGCCTGTTGCTCCCCCTTTCCCCTGTGCTGACGCACAAACAGGTTGCCAAATAGCATACACACAATTCTGCACCACAGTGCAAAGGTGTGTGATGTCTAGCATTCATTTTATACTGGATGCATATTCTTACGATACAAAATGCTTTGCAATAATTTACTATTTTTCACGCAATTCAGCACAGCAACCAAAGTTACTATACTGCATTGTGCGAAAGGGAGACAGAAAGACAGCGCCGTATCTACTAGGATGTGGGTCTACTGCAGTCATCTCCTGTGCTGGCTCACTCCACACTACTATGCACCATGCAATCACAAGGGTCTCAGCGTGATGACTACCATAGGTTTAGTACTGGAAAGTTACCATTCCAGTGTAAAGAACTATGCTTGGACATAGTTTAATACTTTTGTATCTTTGCATGTGGATTGTACACATAGACCTCCACGAGGTAAGCATAGTGTTTTAGAAAAGATTTATTTTCCTATCAGTTTTGAGAAAACAAATCTTTTCTTAAACATTATGCCTGCATCGAGGAGGTATACATTTTTGGCGTGAAGCAACATCTACCTTTATTTAACTAGATTTCAGTAGATAGGGCTTTGCATCAAAGTCCATGGGGAAGCTCATTGGAACATTCATGTACTACCCATAAGACACCAGTTTGACACAAAGCAAGGGGCATATTATCAAGCCAGGCGATAAAATTATCGCCGCTTTAGCGGCAGAAAACTGCCGCTAAAACGGCGATAATGGGCTTGATAATAAGCTCTATGGAATTCCAATAGAAGCCCATGTTAAATGTGAAGGACATCTAAGATGGGCTTCATTTGGAATTCCATAGAGCATATTATCAAGCCTATTATCGCCGTTTTAGCGGCAGTTTTCTGCCGCTAAAGCAGCGATAATTTTATCGCCTGGCTTGATAATATGCCCCTAAGTTTCTACTTTGCATTACTTTAAGGCACCTTTCTCGCTCAAATCAAGATTTGTGCTATAATGTGATCTCATTTAAAAACTTTTGCGAGACACTGCAAAGCCTTGATAAATCTGCCCTCCCAATACATAGCCAAGTTTTTTAAACTTTAGCAGATTTACACATTTTTGGCACAAAGCAGTGCAGCAACAAAGTTGATGTGATGCATCGCATGATTTTGAAAGACAAAAACAGCACCATATCATCCCTTACAGATTAAAGTGTTGCAGGGTACATGTTGCGAAGTGATGCCTGATAACCAAATTGTGCATGTACTTTCCAGTAGTTTCACTATGTACTTATCAGTCCAAACTTTGCGTTCTATTTCAGCTGCTTTGCCTAAAAAGGTACAATATGTGATACAAATGAGAACAGTCCAGCCCGAACTCCCAAGCCAGGTCTTCCCTGGACCGGAAACAAGCAGGAACAGGATCAAGACTGATTTACATATGGATGGGTCTGAATTGGGGTGGCAAAGTGAGCTAAAGAATGATAATGTATTCAACCCAGGTCTGTGACTGGGGGTGAGTGTCTGAAATGTTTCAGCGCTCTGACAATCATCTCCTTGTGTTTGATTTGTTCACACTAAGTTGGCAGGATGTGCCCAGACGTGGATCCCTTGCTCGCTTTGCCACTGCATCAAACTAGCCTGTCTGATGAGGGGTGTTACCCTGAAACCAATCCTAGGATGCTTGTTTCCAGCCCAGGGAAGGTCTGACTTGGCAGTTTGGGCTGGACTGTTCCCATAAGGAACACAGTCAAGACTGATTTGCATTTGGCTGGGTCTGAAGTGGGGTGGGAACTGTGACTGGGGGTAAGCATCTTATAAGTTTCAGTGCTCTGTCCATCATATCCCTGTGATTGCTTTGTTTGCCCTAAGTTGGCAGGGTATGCCCAGATGTGGGTCCCTTCTCACTTTGCCACTGGATTCAAGCTAGACTGGCTGATGAGGGGTGTTACCCCTAAACCGGTCCCAGGATGCTTGTTTCCGGTTCAGGGAAGACCTGGCTTGGCAGGTCGGGCTGGACTGTTCCCATACAGAACAGGGTCAAGACTGATTTGTATATGGCTGGGTCTGAACTGGGGTGGCAAAGTGAGCTAAAGAACGATGATGGACTCAACCCAGATCTGTGACTGGGGGAGAGTGTCTGAAAAGTTTCAGCCCTCCGTCCATCATCTCCTTGTGTTTGCTAGGAATAACATGTCAATGTTTTTGAATTGATAGCATTTTAAACCTAATTGAGAGACACTTAGTTCGTCAAGTGGAAGCTCTAAACAGAAGTTATTGCACTAGTCAAGGCAAAGAGACTTACAATGTTGAAGTAATACACGAATTTCAGAAAGGGAAGAAACTGTGCTGGGTTTCTAAACTAAAGGCGGTGGTATTGGCATCTCTGCAGCAATTTGCGCCCTTTGCCCTCTAGCACCAAAGTTAAAATACAGAGCAAGTGTAGTGTTAGGGACCAGGTGAGACCAGGTCACAGAAATCAGGATGTGGTGGGCAGGACATGGAAACATGTTACTGAGATAGAACTAGACAAAAGTACATTAGACATATTTGCATTACATATATTTACAATTTTAATCAACCAGAGATAACTTGATTTGTCCACAATCACTCATTTCGGAAATATGCTGAAGCAGTTAATACGGGCCCCAGCATTTGAAGTTTAGGCACAGAAACAAGGAGAAGGCAGCATGTAATCAATACATCATCTCATCAAGGGTCAGATTTGTGAATGTTGAAGAATGAATTTTGTATTCATAAGCATTGGTTCCATGGTACCACTTCTTACTCCTAAAAATGTTTCTGAAACTATTCATGTTTTAAGCACATTCTGTTTCCCTTTAAGGAAAAAGAGCTGCATTTAAAACAAAATGATGATTGCATTATTTAAAAGCAATCACAGACATGGTGGTCTGCTGGTCCCAGCAGGTTACCATATCTGTGATGGCAACAAATCATAGTGGGTCCCATTTTGCGACCTATCTCATTAATATTAATGAGGTAGGTCAAATAGTGACCCACTATGATGTGGTATTTTGTGAACCGATCTTTTATCACATGAATTGGTTTGCAAAATACCAAAGCATTTGGTGCATACTTTGCAACCACATCAACAGAATACATTACATTAGGTAAAAAAAGAACTCAGAAATAATTCACAGAAAAAACGCACCAAATGCAATAATCATGCCCTCATCCTGGATGTGGTATATGGAAATACAAATGTTATAAATAATCTTACAGATTAAATTAAATGTCATACTACTCTTAACACTGCAGAGCAGACAACTATGAATGTATTATTTATTGGTTTGAGAAAGTGATATTAATTAGTTTTGTTTTTACTTATTGGAATATATGAATATATGATATATGATATATATATATATATATATATATATATATATATATATATATATATATATATATATATATATATATATTACCTACTGGCGGTCGCCAGAAGGTAGTTATAGTTAGGACCCCTTTTCCATAGGAAATTCGCAACATTCTATTTTGAATAACTTTGGCGCCGGTCGACGAATCCTCGCGAATTTCTCAAAATAGGTGGGGCGCTACGCTCCGCTCCTACCCTGAAAGTCTCGGGGGGATTCGTCAAGCGGGGGCTGAGATAAAAGGGGGGTCCCAAAACGCGTTTTTCCCATGCATTTTTCCATAGGACCTTTAGACAGGGCTACAGCCCGAACGGCTGAACAGAATTACTAGAAATTTGGCAGAGAGGTAGTCCCTAGGTCAAGGAAGTGCCTTTTGTAGGTTTGGTGTAAATCTGTTCAGTAGATTCTGAGAAAATAGCCTTTAAATCAATATATATATCTGAGCCAGCTTACGGTACGCTTACCGTAAGCTTACCGTACGCGTACGGTGGCGTGCGCGAGCGCGATTCTGATTGGCTGTTAGATCTTAGTAAACATTCGAATCGGCCGAAACCAGGAAGCGGCGGCCGCCATTTTGTGTGTTTCACTCAGAAAAAAAGAGTGAAAACAAGAAAAGGGGGCAAGGAGGAGAGTTACAGACCCCCTTACATTTGTGAGGGGGTCAAAGAAGGACATAAAAGTACAAAGAAAACATTTATTGATTTTTAAAAAAAATCACGGGGTACGCGTACGGTAAGCTTACGGTAAGCGTACGGAAGAAAAAAAAAATTAAAAAAGAAATGAAATGCAGATTTAAGAGTTTAGATATTAGGGGGCTCTAAAAAGAGCCGTTGTGTTTATGAAGTGATTTTTTAAGTGGTACCTACAAGTAAGTACCGATGCAGAGTCTAAGGTTCAAGAGGAAGACTCTGTTCCCTTCATCATTGAAGTGCACACCATCTCCTCTATAAATGTCTTGCATGTCATAACGCAAGTTGTTGTGGTAAATGGCACCCATACCATAGTCACGGAGGAAAGCAGAAACAGATTTGTTGACGTGCTTTCTTGCTTTGTCAATTTGCGGACAGAAATGATTGGACCAGTTCCATTTTTGCCTTTGGCATATGTTGGAAAACACAAAGGCAGTTTTAGGGAAAAGTGAAAACAGTTGTGCAAAGGTGTCCTTCATAAGCATTTCCAGACCTACCCCAGTCAAAGTGCCTAGGTCATTGCCACCACAGTGCACTATTATGAGGTCAGGGTGTTGGATTTGCATGAAGGATTTCACCAATGGCATCAATTGGTGCCACTTTAACCCTCTCTGACCAATCCATTTAATGTCTACATTTGGCAAAGCAAGGTCTCTCACCATACCTGTTTTCTCTGCAAACTTTTCACTCCTGAAGACATAGCTGTGCCCTACAATCCACACTGTGAACATCTTCAAAGGAGAACTGGATGCACTCAGGAGGTGTCTTTCAGTAGAATGGCAATATGAAAAGAAAGACAGTTTGGAAATGGAGGCATAAATATTTTTTTCAAAACAAAAAGAACTGATTGGCTGTTTCATACCATTCTAGAATAAAAACTAGGCTGTATGTGTAAATTAATAGAAGCATGTTTTGTATTGGTACAAAAAAATGTGTTACCAAAGAACAGTACTATGGATTTGCTGTTAGGTTTGAAAAGTCAAGCACTCTTGCTCTGTGGAATTGAAACATTGCGTGGCGAACTTCTGACCTAACTCCACACAGCAGTGTTCCATGAGCTGTTGCTATGGTAGCAGGCAGAAGTCAAGTTGGGGGAAGGGTACTAGGCAGAAGTCAAGTTGGGGGCAGGGTACTTTTGGAAAAGGGTTGGTTTTCAACCAATAGAAATGTGTGATTACATTTGAAAAAAAGGGGGAAGCACTGAGATTTGAAACTTACATGTATATGTGTGGAAAAATAGAGGGAAAGTTTGCCATTATCTGGTTCTGCTGAGAGGAGAGAGGTGTAGAGAACAGAGATCCTGGCACTGATAATCTGCTGTTTGAGTGCCACATTTCTTTCACAACTAACTAATTTTAAAGGTGAGTTTAGAGTTTGAGAGGGGATGTATATGGTAAATTAAGAAATGAATAATAGAATTGGAATTCCTTTTGTAGAAGTTGTGTTTATTATTTTCTGTTTTGGGAGAAATTTAAATGTGAGGAACATGTAAAATAATATGGACTATTTTTTCATGATAAATTAAGGTGTACTGGTAAAAATAAGGAATACTTTAAGGGTTTGAGGTTGCAGTCAGTAATGCAAATACATTCAGCATCACTAAGGCTGGTTGCCCTTGCTGGAGTGTAGGCAGTCACTGAGGATACACATGGTGGTGGTCTGAAAAAGCAGTTTGGACATGGGCTTTTTAAAAAAATCTAAAAAGTGGATTCATAATGTGTCAGTCTGTAAAAGTGATTTTCACTTGCCAAAAAAAAAGAGCAGTAAGTGTGCATTTAAATTGGCAAAGAAATTTCGTTTTGTGACTAATGTGAAAACATGACTCTGTGTGCAAATAGGAATTACAGGCAGAGATTTATTGCGTTTTGCTCTGGTGATTTCACAGTTGCATTAGTAGGAAAAAGGGGGAGCGATTTTTTGGGGGAAGAAGCAGACTCTTAGCACACACCCAGCTCCTTTCCATGTATAATCATGCACAGTATTTAGAAGCGAGTGGGGTTTTGAGGTTTCAGTCAGTAATGCAAATACATTCAGCATCACTAAGGCTGGTTGCCCTTGCTGGAGTGTAGGCAGTCACCGAGGATACACATGGTGGTGGTCTGAAAAAGCAGTTTGGACATGGGCTTTTTAAAAAAATCTAAAAAGTGGATTTATAATGTGTCAGTCTGTAAAAGTGATTTTCACTTGCCAAAAAAAAAGTGCAGTAAGTGTGCATTTAAATTGGCAAAGAAATTTCGTTTTGTGACTAATGTGAAAACATGACTCTGTGTGCAAATAGGAATTACAGGCAGAGATTTATTGCGTTTTGCTCTGGTGATTTCACAGTTGCATTAGTAGGAAAAAGGGGGAGCGATTTTTTTGGGGAAGAAGCAGACTCTTAGCACACACCCAGCTCCTTTCCATGTATAATCATGCACAGTATTTAGAAGCGAGTGGGGTTTTGAGGTTTCAGTCTGTAATGCAAATACATTCAGCATCACTAAGGCTGGTTGCCCTTGCTGGAGTGTAGGCAGTCACCGAGGATACACATGGTGGTGGTCTGCAAAAGCAGTCTGGACATGTGCAATTAAAAAAATCTAAAAAGTGGATTCATAATGTGTCAGTCTGTAAAAGTGATTTTCACTTGCCAAAAAAAAAGAGCAGTAAGTGTGCATTTAAATTGGCAAAGAAATTTCGTTTTGGGACTAATGTGAAAACATGACTCTGTGTGCAAATAGGAATTACAGGCAGAGATTTATTGCGTTTTGCTCTGGTGATTTCACAGTTGCATTAGTAGGAAAAAGGGGGAGCGATTTTTTGGGGGAAGAAGCAGACTCTTAGCACACACCCAGCTCCTTTCCATGTATAATCATGCACAGTATTTACAAGCGAGTGGGGTTTTGAGGTTTCAGTCTGTAATGCAAATACATTCAGCATCACTAAGGCTGGTTGCCCTTGCTGGAGTGTAGGCAGTCACCGAGGATACACATGGTGGTGGTCTGAAAAAGCAGTCTGGACATGTGCAATTTAAAAAATCTAAAAAGTGGATTCATAATGTGTCAGTCTGTAAAAGTGATTTTCACTTGCCAAAAAAAAAGAGCAGTAAGTGTGCATTTAAATTGGCAAAGAAATTTCGTTTTGGGACTAATGTGAAAACATGACTCTGTGTGCAAATAGGAATTACAGGCAGAGATTTATTGCGTTTTGCTCTGGTGATTTCACAGTTGCATTAGTAGGAAAAAGGGGGAGCGATTTTTTGGGGGAAGAAGCAGACTCTTAGCACACACCCAGCTGCTTGCCATGTGGAATCATGCACAGTATTTAGAAGCGAGTGGGGTTTTGAGGTTTCAGTCTGTAATGCAAATACATTCAGCATCACTAAGGCTGGTTGCCCTTGCTGGAGTGAAGGCAGTCACCGAGGATACACATGGTGGTGGTCTGAAAAAGCAGTCTGGACATGGGCTTTTTTAAAAAAATCTGAAAAGTGGTTTCATAATGTGTCAGTCTGTAAAAGTGATTTTCACTTGCCAAAAAAAAAAGAGCAGTAAGTGTGCATTCAAATTGGCAAAGAAATTTCGTTTTGGGACTAATGTGAAAACATGACTCTGTGTGCAAATAGGAATTACAGGCAGAGATTTATTGCGTTTTGCTCTGGTGATTTCACAGTTGCATTAGTGGGAAAAAGGGGGAGCGATTTTTTGGGGGAAGAAGCAGACTCTTAGCACACACCCAGCTGCTTGCCATGTGGAATCATGCACAGTATTTAGAAGCGAGTGGGGTTTTGAGGTTTCAGTCTGTAATGCAAATACATTCAGCATCACTAAGGCTGGTTGCCCTTGCTGGAGTGAAGGCAGTCACCGAGGATACACATGGTGGTGGTCTGAAAAAGCAGTCTGGACATGGGCTTTTTTTAAAAAATCTGAAAAGTGGTTTCATAATGTGTCAGTCTGTAAAAGTGATTTTCACTTGCCAAAAAAAAAGAGCAGTAAGTGTGCATTTAAATTGGCAAAGAAATTTCGTTTTGGGACTAATGTGAAAACATGACTCTGTGTGCAAAAAGGAATTATAGGCAGAGATTTATTGCGTTTTGCTCTGGTGATTTCACAGTTGCATTAGTAGGAAAAAGGGGGAGCGATTTTTTGGGGGAAGAAGCAGACTCTTAGCACACACTCAGCTGCTTACCATGTGGAATCATGCACAGTATTTAGAAGCGAGTGGGGTTTTGAGGTTTCAGTCTGTAATGCAAATACATTCAGCATCACTAAGGCTGGTTGCCCTTGCTGGAGTGTAGGCAGTCACCGAGGATACACATGGTGGTGGTCTGAAAAAGCAGTCTGGACATGGGCTTTTTAAAAAAATATAAAAAGTGGATTCATAATGTGTCAGTCTGTAAAAGTGATTTTCACTTGCCAAAAAAAAAGAGCAGTAAGTGTGCATTCAAATTGGCAAAGAAATTTCGTTTTGTGACTAATGTGAAAACATGACTCTGTGTGCAAATAGGAATTACAGGCAGAGATTTATTGCGTTTTGCTCTGGTGATTTCACAGTTGCATTAGTAGGAAAAAGGGGGAACGATTTTTTGGGGGAAGAAGCAGACTCTTAGCACACACCCAGCTCCTTTCCATGTATAATCATGCACAGTATTTACAAGCGAGTGGGGTTTTCAGGTTTCAGTCTGTAATGCAAATACATTCAGCATCACTAAGGCTGGTTGCCCTTGCTGGAGTGTAGGCAGTCACCGAGGATACACATGGTGGTGGTCTGAAAAAGCAGTCTGGACATGGGCTTTTTAAAAAAAATCTGAAAAGTGGTTTCATAATGTGTCAGTCTGTAAAAGTGATTTTCACTTGCCAAAAAAAAAGAGCAGTAAGTGTGCATTCAAATTGGCAAAGAAATTTCGTTTTGGGACTAATGTGAAAACATGACTCTGTGTGGAAATAGGAATTACAGGCAGAGATTTATTGCGTTTTGCTCTGGTGATTTCACAGTTGCATTAGTAGGAAAAAGGGGGAGCGATTTTTTGGGGGAAGAAGCAGACTCTTAGCACACACCCAGCTCCTTTCCATGTATAATCATGCACAGTATTTACAAGCGAGTGGGGTTTTGAGGTTTCAGTCTGTAATGCAAATACATTCAGCATCACTAAGGCTGGTTGCCCTTGCTGGAGTGTAGGCAGTCACCGAGGATACACATGGTGGTGGTCTGAAAAAGCAGTCTGGACATGGGCTTTTTAAAAAAACTGAAAAGTGGTTTCATAATGTGTCAGTCTGTAAAAGTGATTTTAACTTGCCAAAAAAAAAGAGCAGTAAGTGTGCATTCAAATTGGCAAAGAAATTAAGTTTTGTGACTATTGTGAAAAGAAATGTAGTAATATATTTAAATAAAATAAAGGATTTTTTTTTTAGTTTTTTTCAGGTATTGCTGAAGAGCAGTGGACAAAATTTAAGATGCCTACAAAATCCAGAGTTCAAAAAACGCACAAAAAAAACCTATATTTGAAGACAACTAGAGGACCAAAGTTAGTAGAAGATGCTCATGTTGGGAAAAAGAAAAAATCTTCTGGTAAGCAAAAAAAACAATTTCTAAAAAATATATTCAAAAGAATGAAAAATGTACAAAATTTCTGTACTCGAAAGGATGTTTTCAAAAAAAAAGGAGAGGAAAAAATTGACAATTTAGTTAATGCAAATATACCTTCAGCAACTGAAAAGATTTATATAAATAGAAAAACAGCGTTTAAAGAGATACGTAGAAAAATGTTTCAGAGAAGAGTTATGTCCAATTTGATGAAGGATGTGAAGAAATATAAGAAAAAGACAAAGTTTTATAAAAGAAAAAAAGAAATAGAAGCCATTGCAGCAAAGGCATTAGAATTAAAAAGGAAACTATTCATATTAATTTTGAATAGGATGCGTACATTAGACAAAATGGTTAATGTACTGAAATCACATAGCAAAAGGAAAAGAGTAGTGAACAGAACAAACTTTTGTAAAGTGTTTTTAGGAAAGTGGATGCATAGTTCAAGTAGTGAACCTTTTTTTAATGAAGAGAGCTATTTTCAAAGTAATAGTTTGCTGCATGCAGTTGACACCAGAGGTCGTTCTTACGAAGTAAAAAATGGTTGCATAATGGAGAAGGAGATAATGGTTCCAAGAGATGAGGTACAAGTGATGGCAGATGAGGCTATGGGGAGACGTCCTAAAGCCCCAGTGTACACTTGGAATTGTAGTAGTATTTGCACTGTGCGTCAGGAATCTATTGACAAATTTCGAGAGTTTCTAAGAGAATATAGTAAAAAAAGTATAAAACAGAAGATTAAGGTGCTTCAAAGTCTGGATCCATGCAGAGTGAGAGAGAATACTGGTTTGCAGGGTCATTCTCTGGCTTGTCTATCTAGAAAAGTGTGCAATAGTGTTTTCCATCATTTTAGGATGCTGGCTGTTCATCATACTGAAATGAGAAAGTTTGTGAGACGGTTGAATTTTGCCAAAAGTCCAGCAATAAAGTTAAATGAATTGAATAGGGCTCTGTTCCGAGGAACGGTATCAGATGTAGAGAAGGTTGTTGATGAAATTCAGTTTTGTTACTTTGGTCCTGAACAAAACAGTGCAGAGAAGGACACAGTAAATGAGGAAGAAGTGGAAGAGAATGTAGAACCCTCTGTAAGTAACACATTTAATGATCACATAACAAAATTTGCAATAGTCCCTAATGAAAGACCAAATTTTACTTGTATTTGTTGCCGCAGAACTCATTATAGAAAACAAACTAGGAATGTTGATCTCTACAGAAAGAGTGAAAATGAAGATAATTATAAGTGGAAGGATTTTGCCACATATATATTTCTAGAAAATTGTTTTGATTTGGGTGAAGATCAGCGTATTTGTAAATACTGTTACAACAAGTTAGAGGAAAATAGAATGCCGACCAGAGCTGTACATAATAATTTAGAATTGGATGCTATTCCTGCTGAACTTTCTGAATTAAATACATATGAGTCTATACTCATTCAATGTGTTCATCCGTTCCAGACCATAGTACGTATGGAGCCCAAAACTGGTAAATTACCTCCTTCTGATTTACTGAGAGGTTTAAAAGGAAGAGTGGTGTATTTGCCCTTGGATTTGAAAAAAAATATGGAAACTATTGATGCGGATACTTTGGAATCTGAACCATTAGTTATTCTGGTTAATGGTGTACCTACAAAGAATAAGAAGATTTGGCAGGAGCTGGTAGATGTGCGGAAAGTACAAAGAGCAAATTTGTATTTGAAAAGGAATAACAAATGGTATGAATCAATTTATATAGAAGAAGAAGAAGAAGAAGATTTACAAGAAGACACAGAAACACCAACTGGACAAATAGAAAAAGTGGACAAGTCAAAGGAAGAAGAAATTTATGAACATTTTAGCATACATCCTCTTCATTCAAAAGAAGTTATGGGAGATAATATTGATCTCTTTCAGATGAAGAAAGCAAAAGGAACTCCCGTGAGTGTATGGGAGGAGAGCTTGGAAGCTCGATGTTTTCCCCAGCTGTTTCCTAAAGGAAAAGGAGGACGATACGATGAACGTCCAGAACAGATTCCAGCTTCTGAGTATCGGACTACAAGACTATATGCTGAAGATCCCAGATTTCGACAAAGTATTCCTTATTTGTTCCATCTTTTATTTGAAAGCGACTTGTCTGCACTGTCTTATGCAGTAAATCACATTTTAAAAAGTGGAATACATTTACAAAATGTGTCTGCTAAGGATTTTATGGAGAAAGTGCAGCACCGAGATGATCATTTGGAAACACAACTGATCAATCTGATGGCTTGTCAGCGTGGGACAAATGAATATTGGTACCAACGCCATGGTGAATTAAAATGCATGTTACGGAATTTAGGAACACCAACATGGTTCGTTACCCTAAGCTGTGCGGAGTACGCTTGGGATGATTTACTGGATTTTCTACGAGAGGCAAATTCAAACATTAAAAACATCGAATACAAGACAGCAGGAGAACTGTGCTCATTGGATCCGGTTAATGTTTGCAGATATTTCAATCATAGATTTGAGGCTATGATGTCCTTCATCTGCAATAAAAAAAATCCACCTCTAGGAGAAGTAGTGGATTTCTTTTGGAGAAAAGAGTACCAGGCAAGAGGTGCTCCTCATATTCATATGCTGTTGTGGATCAAGGATGCCCCAAAGTTTGGAACAGATACTGATGAAGCAGTGTTATCTTTCATTGAAGAATATGCAACATGTGCTATACCAAAAAGCACAGAAGAGAAAAAGTTAAAGGAGCAAGTTTTACGTTTCCAAAGTCATCGGTGTGGAAAATACTGTCGACGGAAATACAAGAGCAAAGATAAATACTACACTAAATGTCGATTTGGATTTCCTAGACCTGTTCTTTCAAATGGAAGAGTCAACAGTTTTATGTCAGCTGTGAGACACACTATCACAAGAAAATCACCTAAGAATACCTACAACCTAAAAAGAAAAGAAGAATCAAAAAATATAAATGACTACAACCCAGTCATTTTATCCATGTGGAACGCTAACATGGATATACAGTATGTAGCTGACAATTCCATTGCTGTTGCTCGATATGTAACGTCTTACATTACGAAATCAGAAAAAACAGAATTGAAGGAAATGTGGGAAGAGATTTCTCACGAGAAGACTGTCAGTAAGAAGCTGTACAGTTTCAGTTTGAAGATGTTATCGCATCGAGAAATTGGATCCTACGAATGTTCAGATAGGTTATCTTCTGCAAGTCTCTACTCGAAGTCAAGAAGAATAATTTGGGCAAGTTTAGGCCTTGCAGCAATGAGAAATCGGGTACTGAAATCTGTTGGAGAAATTGAATATTTGGCCGAGAATGACCCAGAAAGTACAGATATTTTGAAATCAAACATGTTGGACACATATTATCCCAAGAGAAGTCAACATCTGGAGAACATGTGTCTCTATGAAGTGCTGCAGAACTACATTTATTCACGGAAAGCCGCAGAAGACATCAACAATGGAAAATATAAAGTCGTTGGTGAGGAAGGATGTTTGGTGAAGCAAACAAAAGGAAGTTTGATAAATCACAGGAAGCTGAGTTGCGACACTACTGACAAGAAGGAATTTTACTACTTGGCTCTTTTACAGTTGTTTAAACCATGGCGTACAGAGGATGAACTACTGGGAGAATTTCAAAGCTATGAAGATTCTTTTAATGCTTGCAAAGACAGCATACAATGCAGTACATTCTCAAGTTATCTGCAAATGTTAAATGAAGAAATTGAACAGGAAACTACAATTGCAGCAGAAATAGCTAGAGACAGTTCTCAGGACAGCCAAAGTTCAGGAACACTCAGTCAAGATCCCCTAGGACAACCAATCGTTGAAAATGAAGCATCAATAGCCATGAATGAAGTGGAAACGGCTATGAATCAAGCTCAAGAAGAATTTATAGACTTAGAAAATTTGGAAAGACAACTGAATCAAGAGCAGCAACAAATTTATGAAGAGATCAGAAACAAAATTGATCACGGATTTCTACATGAAAAAAAAGAGTGCTCATGCACATCATTTCATCCAATCAGGATGTATGTAAGCGGACAAGCTGGAACTGGAAAAAGTTTCCTTATAAAAGTCATCAGAAGCTACCTACAGCAAAAAACAGATTCTACTTTGTCTTGTGTGGTTACTGCTCCAACTGGGTTAGCAGCATATAACATAAAAGGAATCACTTTACATCGTTTGCTAATGTTACCAGTGGAGCATGAGAACAAAATACAATACAACAAGCTAACTGGAGAAGCATCCTTGGAAGTTTCAAGAGTATTGAAGAAGATGCAAGTTCTCATTATTGATGAGGTGAGCATGGTATCAAACTTAATGCTTGCCTTTGTGCATTTAAGAATGCAGCAAATTTTGAAGACAGACTATGACATGTTATTTGGTGGAAAACACGTCATAGTTTTTGGAGATCTTTTGCAACTTACTCCTGTTAAAGGACAACCAGTGTTTAATACTGTCACACATGAAGACACGAAGAAGTCATTGGGAAGCATCGGAAATACAAATATTTGGTCCTTCTTTGAGTACAAGGAACTTACTACTAATATGAGGCAAGCAAGCGATGAAGAATATGGAAGTATTCTGAAAGATATCAGAATTGGACTACTCACAGAAGTTGGCAAAAAAGCATTACAGAGTCGGCTGCTACATAATTTATTTCCAAAGGAAGAAATAGTTGCAGAGAAAATATACAAGAACATTGCAGAAAACAAAAGTGTCATCTGCTTAATGCCAACTCTACGTGACTGCTCAATATTTAATGAGGAGCTTTTGAAATTGGAAAAGGAAGAGATCAGGAAATTGGAAGCAGTGGACAAAATTGAGGATGGAAGAATTACTGTCACAGTGTGGAAATATGAATTTTTATGGTCAATTGTGTCCCCTATCTTGGACCCCAACGGCTCCATGTACATGCTATAAGTACATGTATGTTCCCTCTAGTTCCAGCTATAAAGACGCAAATACATGTGCGTCCAACGTCAACATGCCCTCTTTCAGATCCGCCATGAATGGGTCGAATATTCCATTCCTAAGTATGAAAGGCCACCGACTTTATGTGGTTCACTTTTCTAGTTTTATAGTTCAGGCGAGTAGGCCCTGAATTCTGCCATCAAGCCTTTTTCTCATCTGCCTCTGAAATGCTCCAGCTTGGACCTGCATCCGTGTCCATGAACTTTGTCTTACTCCCTGCGCGGCTAACGGTGCCTGACGCGGCCTGTTGCCTGCCAAAAACTGTATTCAGCCTTCAAGTTATCTGCTCCGCTCCTCATCCAATGCATTCCTGTCTAGTAGTTTAGGTAAACATTCTTCCAGCTACCGAGCAAAGGGCCAGGCCTCACTGTCCTCATGCAAGTAATTCATAGCCCCTGTTACCATGGAAGATTCCTGCCCCCTCGCATCTCATGTAGACACTTAGACGCTTGTACACGCACTAACAGTCAGTATAGAATAGATTCCGTCCAAGAGACCTTTCCTTCTGGATAATACAGTTCTTTAAACATAAGACATTAGATATGATTTGGGATTAGGTTGACCTGACCCCCCAGACTTCTGTCTCCACATGTAGAGCTAAATGTCAATTCCCCTTCACCCTCTAGTTGCACGTCAATCACACGTCATGCGGCTGCGCGCGCATCTCTGCCAAATATTTCTACTGACACTGCAGGATTCTCTTATGGATCCACCCACTTGTGACATCATTTTAAATGTCGTTTCTAGTATACGCCTGTATTACGCCTATTTTTCATTACGTATGTGTATTCTTATCTGTATTATCAGCTGTTACGCCTCCTGCATCTGTCTTAATGCAATGCTTTTCATATAAATGTTGTTACTTGTCAATAATGTATAGCTGATCCCTTCCTGAACCTTCGGGGTGATGGAATAAGATTGCCTAGTTCGAACTATAATTCCTTTGTAAGGAATAAAGCCCTTTTCAGAACCTCTAATACCACGAATTCTGCCTCTTATTTTGACTGAGTTATTCTTACTAGACTTTACCGCATAAAAAATAGTACAGGTAATTTAAATATTTACCACATAAATTGGCGCCCGAACAGGGACACTTTCTCATCTCACGCGCCGGAGGTGCGTTGCAGGCCCGGTCCCCTGCCACAGCTGAACGGACAAAAACGCGTACCCGCAGGATTTCCTGTATCTCCCTCCGGCCAAGCGGGGGTGACTGAGGCTGCGATCAACACCCAGACGAGGCGGTGAGAAGTGCGAAGTATCCCGACCAGAGCCTAGCTGAGAGAGCAAGATCCAAGGTATACAGAGGCCCACCAGGTTCCGAAGTTCCGAGTCCAGTCGAGTCCAGTCCGGTCCAGTTCAGTTCAGTTCCGAGGCCTTCCGTTCCGTGCTACCCGGTGAGTACCGTTGCTGGGGAGGCAGTTAGACGTGCACATTAATTTGTGCCGGTCCTGACGGGTTTGGGTACACAGATCCGGTCTGCACTGTTTTAGCAGTGTATCTGTACTGTTTAGCAGTATATCCAGTATGTTCATGTATATAATTCAATATTATCCAGTATTAGTATTATGTCAGTAACTAGTTTTCTTCTAAATTATCATTGTTCGTTAAATAGTTAAATGTTAAATGTTAAATGTTTACTGTGTTCAAAAATTGTGGTATGAATGAGTGTTCATTATTGTGTTTATCGTATTAATTGTGTTCAAGTCCAGTTCGAGTAAGAACCAAGTAACAAGGTTTAAAGATGCCGTTCTTTTCAAAATTAAGACAGATCAAAACTAGAAAAGGAGTACTCGAAGAAGCCGTTCCCATTCCACCTAGGGACACTCCAGGGTATTTTATGTATCATAAACATGGTCTAGATGCCGTATTATATCTTGACTTATGGGTGGACTACACCAAGGATCTGGCAGAAAGTCAGAGGTGGCCCGCAGCTGGGACATGGGATGCAGACTGCATCATGAGAGTAGAAGAAGAATTATGGAAAAAGAAAGCCAGACAGTCACAGAAAGATGCCATTGAGTTATCGCGTAAAGAATCGCATAGGCGCACAGAGAAAGCGCTCAGACTGGAAGAGAAAAGTAGGGAGAACTCAAATAGAGCCCGAGAAAACGTATTAGTTGAGGAAGGTATTCGAGTAAAAACAGAACAAGTAGACAGACAACGAAACACTCTTATGAATGGTATGTATCCTCTTTTGGCCGAAGGTTTACCTAAGGCCACCCCGGAAATACCGAAAGATTTGCCACCCCCATTACTCCCGACTAAAGCACATCCCAAGACCGCAAAAGATATTTTCCTTTCCTCCTATTTAGACGATGTAGCTCCCGAATATGTTAATGATCCACCACACACGCCACCTGTCGATGGTGCTCAACCTCGAGATCATCTACCCCCACCTCCGCAACCACAAACTCCTCCGCACAATCCAACAGGTTCATCTGTTTCCACCGCTTTTCCTGCATCCACAGTCTCTACCTTACATCCCACGAATCCTTTCATGCCTAGCACCTCAGAAGGTGCGACAGCAATTTTTGCCACACCACCATCAAGAAGCAAATCGTCTCTTAGAGATTTAGCCAACCAACGTACACCCCAAATAGCAACGTCCGACATGTTTAAGGAACATCTTGTAGATTGTAGATATGATCCAGTGCCCGGTAAAAATGATAGAATGCTGCTATCATCACTACGTATACGACGAGCTTCACTATATTTAACGACGCTACCAGGAGTGATTAAATATTTAGACAATATATATCGCTTTGTCCAAACAGGGCAAGGCCCTGAAAGTATTGACGAAGCCATGGAATACCAGAAAGCGGATATACAGAGACAACTGTTACGTTTCTTCATAAACTGCTTGATCAGAGACAGAGATAGGTCCGAGGTAGACCAGGATGAAATGCAAGTACTTACCCGATGGGGTCAGAATATATCAGAGGGAAAACATGATAAACAGACATGTATAGTAGTTATGTGCCGAAAGATCCGCAAGGAAGTAGAACGAATACATAAGGCCAGATTAGAGGCAGACAAAACTGAATCAGAGGGAGAGGAGGAGGAAGAATCAGAAATGCCCACAGGACAATTAGAAACGATAGCTTATGTAGGTAGGGGAAGACCTTGTAACAATACCAGATACTTTAATGACCCGATACGCCCGATACGTCCAGAATATAACAGACATTTTCAAGCCCCTATGTTAAATCCGAAGTCCCCTGAACACTTATTCCAGGCCGCTGATAAATTACTCCGAGACCGAAGGGGGTATCATATGCTCGATTCTATGGATGAACAAGAATTAGCCAGGTCAGCAGTACAATGGGCTGACAGTTCTGAAAAATACAGTGATGATGCGTTGGCACACACGTTTTTGAATCTTACCCCAGACGAACAGCGTTTAGCTGGTATATACATGATACAACACCTCGTTATATTATATAGAAGCCAACACTCCGATCCTGGTCCCCTGCCTGATATATTGATAGAATTACTCACGAATAAATGGAGAGGTTCAGGTACTGATTTAATTAAAGAAATTCTGGAATATCGACACCAGTACATTGTCTTCATATGCCCAGAACATGTTTCAGTTCCCCCCAAGGAAAGAAAAACGTATCACATAGACAGACAGAATCCCTTACGCGAAGTGCACCCAGTCAGAGGTGAGGACAATATTTTTAAACGCGTGTTTGTGTACGCGCCCATAACTAAAATTGAATTATTAGAGATGAAGAAAGTAGTACCTAGCCATGACAAAGACCCAGCAGGTTTCCACCGTGAGATAAAAGACATGTTACTCATGGGAGAGTATACTTACCCGGACATTATGAAAATATTAAAAGTCCTATTACCCGCCGGTATTTACGAGAAACTCAAAGAAAAGGAATGGGAGGTGGGAGACCAAAAGATAGATTGGACAGTATTAGAAAACGAAGAAAAGGCCCGAGCTGCAGGTTCAGGGCTTGGGGAAAGGACTACAGCATTACCAGGATTATTAGTGCAGGTACTACCACGTTTATTAACTACGAAAAAGGAAGACTGGGGTGCAATCTCAGCCTGTAAACAAAAACAAGATGAAGACACTAGTGATTTCTATTCCCGATTTGAAAAATGTTTTGGTATTAATAGTGGCATAAAAGCAAGTAGTGAATCGTATCCACATCTGTTTGTGACAAAATTAGTTGAGAATTCCCTGCCCCAAGTTAAGAGTAGAGTATTAAAATTCGAGAGTACTTGGCAAGGTAACACACCGTCACAGATGTTACAAATGTTACAATATCATCACAATACAATCAGAGAAGAACAAGAACATGAACAAAGACGTATGAAAGACACGAAAATGAAAATGCTAGTGGCTCAGTCAGTTCCAGCTGACGGTCATAAAAAGGGTACGACACAATCCAATGATTCAACGGGTCCCGTTAGAGGGACATGCAACTATTGTAAACAGCCAGGTCATTATATACACGATTGCGCAGTTCTAAAACATAATATCTCTACGGGTATAACGAAAGAGAGACCACGTCCGCCTAGACAGGATCAGATCCAACAACAAGTACCTCAGAATATACAGCCTATGCCAGCTGTACAACAGACCGCACCACAACCACAACAACAACAACAACAACAGCCACAGCCTATTGCTGCAACACAAAACACGACACAACAGATGTACCAGTATGCACAAGATGACTACCCAGAGTATCAGCGCTACACATGAAATAGCCTAGAGAGGGAAGTTGGCTTACCCCTTATTGAGGTTCCAGTAGATCAAGAAGGTCCTTATGTACAGACTCAGTTATTAGGGAAAGACAGAAAGTTTCTACTCGATACAGGGGCAAGCAGAACCACTATCCGTCACAGCGAAGTCCCAGGGGTACCCCTCTCAGGCTCACAAAATATTTCCCTTGGTTTTTCAGGAAAACCCACTATTAACGAAGTATCACAACCACTGGCATTTACAGTTGGTCCATTGACACGAACCACAGATCTATTGCTTACGAAATCATGTCCAGAAAACTTGTTAGGTATAAAAACATTGAAGGCTCTAGGAGCTGTAATATGTTGTTCTCCGGAAGGAGTACGACTATTTTTGCGTGACTTTAAAGGTCACTACGTGTCTAGAGACATGGATCACCGGTTACAGAATCTACCTGCACATTTATGGGCACAAGGCCCCACTGATGTAGGTTGTATGCACATTACACCATATCGAGTCACAATCAAAACAGGAGTGGTACTACCACGAATACGACAATACAAGTTACCCCCAGATGCTGTAGTGGCTTTACTGCAAATCATTGACGAGCTCATTGCGCAAGGAGTGGTTGTGGAAACCGACTCCAATGTATGTAATTCCCCGATAATTCCGATTCTTAAACGAACTGATCCAAAAGCACCACCAGTATATCGATTAGTTATTGATCTGCGAGAATTAAACAAATGTATTGTACCACAATACCCCGTGGTCCCAGATATCTCTTCATTGCTAACAGCCATAGATTCAGAAGCAACGTTCTTTACTGTAATTGATCTCAAGAACGCTTTCTTTAGCGTCCCAATCGATCCGGAAAGCCAATATTTGTTCGGATTCAGTTTAAATGGACGAAGTTTTAAATTCACACGCGCACCTCAAGGATTCACAGAAAGCCCCAGCATCTATAGCCAAGCACTAAAAAGAGAACTTGACAGTATCCACATGCCAGCTAACACTGCCCTGCTTCAATATGTCGATGATCTGCTGATCACCGCCCGAAGCGAACCTGAATGTGAAAAAGCATCACTGACGATTTTACATTTCTTAGCCGACAAGGGGCACAAAGTGTCCCCTTCAAAGCTGCAATTCTGTGTCCAGCAAGTTGTGTACCTTGGGCACTTGCTGTCCAAGGGGGGAAGACAGCTTACACCCGACCGTATCCAGTTAATTGTTAACATGCCGCCACCTAAGACACAAAAGGAGGTACGGGCATTCATAGGCCTCACTTCGTACTGTAGGCAGTGGATCCCTCAATATGCATTTCTAGCGAAACCACTCATTCAATTGACAACACAGGAGGCAGCGACACCGACTGTCCTCCCTTGGACTCAGGAACACACACAAGCTTTTGAACAGCTTAAAGAAAGCTTTATGCCAAGCACCTGTTTTAGCAACGCCATGTTACAGTAAACGTTTTACACTTTTCGTTACAGAACGTGAAGGTACTGCTTTGTCAGTACTCACGCAGGAACAAGCAGGATCACACAAGCCATGTGCTTATTTTTCTAGTACATTAGATCCCGTAGCTCAGGCTCTTCCTGCGTGCCTGAAATCAGTCGCAGCAACAGCTTTAGCAATCAGACAAAGCGATGCCATAGTATTAGGACATCAATTGACAGTACAAGTACCACACGCAGTAGAGGTTCTCTTGAACCGGACCCAAACACAACACTTGACTATAGCAAGACTGACGGGTTATGAATTAACATTGTTCCAGCCACACATAGAAATCCGACGTTGTAGTACATTAAATCCTGCCACACTTTTGCCATTAAGTGGAACAGACCCATTGGCACATGATTGTATTGAAGTTATTACTATTACGACGAAACCCAGACAAGACTTGACAGATATTCCATTATCAGATCCAGACCTGACACTGTATGTAGATGGTTCATGTATGAGAACAAGTACAGGAGAGTTAGTGGCCGCTTATGCAGTCACAACAGACACTGAAATTATTGAAACAAATTGTATCGATACCTTGTCAGCTCAAGCAGCAGAGCTCATCGCTCTGACACAAGCCTGTATTCAAGCCAAAAATAAGAAAGTCAACATATACACAGATTCACGTTATGCATTCGGAGTCGTCCATGACTTCGGCGTGCTGTGGCGAGAGAGAGGTTATTTAACTTCTCACGGTGCCCACATCCAGCACGGTCCCCTTATTCAAGCCCTGTTAGATGCAATACACCTGCCGACTGCAATATCGATTATGAAGTGTAAAGCCCATACAAAAGTGACTGACATTATTTCTCAGGGTAACGACCTAGCTGACAGAATAGCTAAACAGACTGCTCAGAATCAGACTCATCCAACTGACACGACAAAGACAATAGTTCCGACACCAACACACTGCATGACAGTTAAGGATCCCGCCCTTGATGTAATTGACATAGAGACACATGCTACACCAGAAGAAATAAAGAGATGGACTGAATTAGGAGGGATCCAAACGGATCAAGGATGGATGACGAAGGGAAAATCTATATGGTTTCTCCCCGACTCAATGGTTCAGGTCATCATTAACACAATACATAGTCCAGTGCACCTAGGAGAGAAAGCTATGCTAGACAGTATTCAACACATTTGGTTCAATAAACACTTACGAGCAGCAGCTAAACAGAAAGTACGTACCTGTATGATTTGTTGTCAGTTCAATCCAGGAAAAGGCATACCTGTAGAACAGGGTGGATTTCAACCCCCCGATCACCCTTTTGAAGTCCTCCAGATGGATTATATCCAGATGGAACGTTGTCGAGGATTCAAATATGTCCTCGTAGTTGTATGCGCTCTTTCCCGGTGGACAGAGGCGTATCCCGTCTCAGATTACACTGCCCCGACTACTGCCAAACAGTTAGTTCGAGAATTCTTCCCACGGTATGGTTTGCCCCGTATCGTGTACTCAGATAATGGCCAGCCGTTCTCATCCGAGCTAATGAAACATGTTTCACTTCTGTTAGGCTACCAATGGAAATTCCACTGTGTCCGACATCCCGAGGCAGCAGGTCTCGTGGAGCGGCATAATCAAACTCTGAAAATTAGACTGTCCAAAGTATGTAGAGAAAAAGGTGTCGACTGGATAGTAGCCTTACCAGTTGCGCTCTTTTACATGAGAATGGTAGCACATTCTCGAACAGGGCTATCCCCGTATGAGGTGATCTTCGGTAGACCACCAAATATGTGGGGGACGCCTATACCTCGTAAAATCACTGATGTTGACTGTAATATGCTGACAGATTACCTGGCTTCCTTGATGTCTGCACTACAATCTTGTCGTTCACAGGTAGCTGCAGCTTTTCCCGACAACACTGAGGTGAAGCCCCACGACGTGGTTCCGGGGGACCTCGTGTTTGTGAGGAATTTTGACAGGAGGAGCCAGCTGGAGCCTCGGTGGCAGTCGCCGAAGCTCGTCTTATTGACCACAAGGACAGCCGTGAAGATTGAGGGACGTAAAGGGTGGTTGCACTCGAGCCACATCAAAAAATTTTATGGACTACCGTCCGACGTGAACCCTCAGCCCTGCATTCCCTCACAGACTGATTCAAAACTACCCCTGGTTGAAAAGACCGAGAGTGAAAACTATAAACTAAAACTAAGGTCTAGCAAGTCAGACAATTTGATTGTTTAAGTCCTCTCCAAGGTGAATCGGTTGAATTTGTCTCTGACATGTATCCTCTAGACCGAAATAGAGAGAGAAATAGACAGGAACAGCTCAAGAAACAGGCGTACTGTAAATCACTTCGTAGTCACTGCATAGTGACATTATTGATTATGTTTTTTCTAAGTCTTCTGATTATTAGTGTCAGTATATTTTTACACATGTATTACCCTATCTCCAAGCGTGCTTTCAATGCTACTGCCGAACATTCTTTTAGCGATTTACCCCCACATGAGTTGTCCTATAGATTTGCGCTGCGCAACAACACATTTATTAGTATGTTACATCATTCTCATCAGACCAGCAATGCTACAAATTGTTGGATATGTGGCCGACTCCCTCCCTATCAGAAATACAAGGGAGTTCTGCCTCTCTTTCCGTATCCGTTCACACACAATGGCTCCTGTGGAGCATGGTTTAGTTTGATTAATTCCCTAGATTCAAATTCAGTAGTTTATCAAGACAACTGGGTTTGGGGAAACCTGAACCTAGTTTTACTTAAAGTCTGCTACCCTAACAAGGAGGGACTTCCCAAAAGAACAGGAACTGATCTAGAAAATGAAGTATATGGACTAGGTAACTTTACACTTAATCTCATGATCCTGAATGTTGAATCCGAAGCTACACCAATCTTGCCCGCTATGTCAGTATTTCCAGTTAGAGGCGAATTATGTGTAAGAAAGAATGGTTCAATACACATGGGCCATAGTAAATGTACCACTGTAATAGAATTCAGTGATAAAGGCAAGTCTACATTTAGAGCTTCTCGTCACTCCTACTTCATTTGTGGTCACACCGCATACATACGCCTACCCCTAGATTGGGATGGTACCTGTTACATTGCATTCCTTCTGCCACCTGTTTTCCTAGCCCCGCCTGATTACCATAGGAATACCCATTTAGTACACAATAGACAGCAGAGAGATCTCCCGATTGTCGACTACACTGAAACAGCATGGGAGCAATACACAGATTTCAATAAAGGTTTCTTTCCCTACATAGGTACAGTCACTAATAGTAAGCTGATACGTAGATTAACTAGAACCCTTGAAGCAGTAGTGAATGAAACTACTTCCGCCTTAGGCAACTTAACAGAGGAGCAGTCTGCGATGCGGATTGTTGTTCTTCAAAATCGTCTTGTCCTTGACGTCATTCTGGCTGATAGGGGCGGAGCTTGTAGGGTCATCGGATCAAGTTGCTGTGTTTTCATACCAGAAAACGCGCCGTCAGTATATAAAGCCATAATTCGACTTCATAAAATCGTAAGCCAGATACACCAGAATCCAGGCACCTGGACTTGGTCCGGTTGGTTCTGGAGCGTATTGTCAGCCTGGGGATGGAGGATCCTATCCTTCCTAGGTATTGGCTTTCTCATACTATTCAGTTGCTGCTTGTGTCTACAATGTGGGCCAGCGATTTGTGGTCTATGTGCCACATCGTGTATCCCGCCTTCAAATTTTCATTCGAGATCCCGGAAGAAGAAAGAAGAACAAATGATGCTATATGAACAGATTGATGGATTGATGAAGATGGATATTTCATGAGGGTCCGTAGGGGACAAGGAGGGAATGTGGAAATATGAATTTTTATGGTCAATTGTGTCCCCTATCTTGGACCCCAACGGCTCCATGTACATGCTATAAGTACATGTATGTTCCCTCTAGTTCCAGCTATAAAGACGCAAATACATGTGCGTCCAACGTCAACATGCCCTCTTTCAGATCCGCCATGAATGGGTCGAATATTCCATTCCTAAGTATGAAAGGCCACCGACTTTATGTGGTTCACTTTTCTAGTTTTATAGTTCAGGCGAGTAGGCCCTGAATTCTGCCATCAAGCCTTTTTCTCATCTGCCTCTGAAATGCTCCAGCTTGGACCTGCATCCGTGTCCATGAACTTTGTCTTACTCCCTGCGCGGCTAACGGTGCCTGACGCGGCCTGATGCCTGCCAAAAACTGTATTCAGCCTTCAAGTTATCTGCTCCGCTCCTCATCCAATGCATTCCTGTCTAGTAGTTTAGGTAAACATTCTTCCAGCTACCGAGCAAAGGGCCAGGCCTCACTGTCCTCATGCAAGTAATTCATAGCCCCTGTTACCATGAAAGATTCCTGCCCCCTCGCATCTCATGTAGACACTTAGACGCTTGTACACGCACTAACAGTCAGTATAGAATAGATTCCGTCCGAGAGACCTTTCCTTCTGGATAATACAGTTCTTTAAACATAAGACATTAGATATGATTTGGGATTAGGTTGACCTGACCCCCCAGACTTCTGTCTCCACATGTAGAGCTAAATGTCAATTCCCCTTCACCCTCTAGTTGCACGTCAATCACACGTCATGCGGCTGCGCGCGCATCTCTGCCAAATATTTCTACTGACACTGCAGGATTCTCTTATGGATCCACCCACTTGTGACATCATTTTAAATGTTGTTTCTAGTATACGCCTGTATTACGCCTATTTTTCATTACGTATGTGTATTCTTATCTGTATTATCAGCTGTTACGCCTCCTGCATCTGTCTTAATGCAATGCTTTTCATATAAATGTTGTTACTTGTCAATAATGTATTGCTGATCCCTTCCTGAACCTTCGGGGTGATGGAATAAGATTGCCTAGTTCGAACTATAATTCCTTTGTAAGGAATAAAGCCCTTTTCAGACCCTCTAATACCACGGATTCTGCCTCTTATTTTGACTGAGTTATTCTTACTAGACTTTACCGCATAAAAAATAGTACAGGTAATTTAAATATTTACCACAACAGTAACAGCCAAACTGAAAAATAAATTGGATTCACTAGAGAAGAACATCTCCAAAACAGCTGGATTAGAAAAAAATCTATATGTTTGCATGAACTGTAGAGTATTTTTAAGAAGAAATTTGGATGTTGAAAAAGGTTTAGTTAATGGAGCTATGGGAAGAGTTGTGGGTTTTATTAATTATCAGAAAAAAGATGGAATTGAATGTTTAAAAATAAAATTTGATCAGATAGAAGAAGTTAAAGATATTTGTCGTTGTACAGTTCGTTTCATGCTTGTGAAAGACTTATATGTACGTAGGAAGCAGTTTCCGTTTTCTCTAGCATATGCTGTAACTATTCACAAGTCTCAAGGATTGACTGTAGATTGTGCATTTGTGAACATTGGTTCAACTGTGTTCAAAGAAGGTATGGCATATGTTGCTTTGTCACGAGTGAAAACATTATCTGGTTTATTCATGATAGACTTTGATGATTCAAAAGTTAGTGCTGATACAAACTGTGTAAAGGAGTATAATAGATTAAGAAGAAGCTATGCTCCTCATTTAGGTCAGTATCCTGTGTTGGAGAAACGTGTAGTTTCTCGTAAAAGAAAAAATGAGAATATCTGTAATGAAGATGTAGAGAAGAGGAAAAAAAAGAGGAGTGATGTAATTGCAAGCAAAAAGAAAAAGGAAAATGAAGAACAGGTTGTAGGATGTCATTTTGAAAATAGCTCTGGTGTCAACTGCTACGCAAATGTAGTGCTGAATGTTGCATTTTATCTGGAAAGTTTGCAAGAGCAGATAATAGTAAATCAGGGAAAAAGATTCTGTTCTGAGCTGAGTCTCCTTTTTCAAAAGCTGAGTACAGATAAAACTCAAATAGAAAGTGCTACTGAAATTAGAAAACTTTTAGATATATGTTCAGGACGAACACAGTTTTCTCAAAATGAACAGCAAGATGCACACGAATTTTTGATGTATTTTCTTCAAGTACTGGAAGAAGAAGGGGTTCCCATTGAAAATGTATTTGGTCTCTCTTATAAATGGGAACATAGTTGTGAAAACTGTTATAATATATGTGGCTCTAATGTTGATAATGAAAGGTTTATTTATTTGACATTGCCAGAGAGCAAAACAGTCACTTTTGCAAAATTAGTTAAAGATGCTAATCATAGCATGAAATGCGGTGAGTGTAAATCTGACATGTTTTCAACATTAATTTTAAAGGAATACGGACAGTATGTAATTTTAATGATGCAACGATGTAGAGCTGATGGTTCAAAATTGGATACTTTAATAAAGAAGTTTACAGGACAGCAATTATCAATTTCAGGAAAAACTTTTGTAACTGTTGCAATAATTTTCCATGATGGACCTACTGTTACTTCTGGACATTACACAGTTTATCTTAAATGTGAAAAAGGCTGGACACTGTGTAATGATTCCCAATTGATTTTCAAACAACGTTTGCCTTTTGATTTAGCAAATTCCTATCTAATCTTCCTGAAACCTAAATTTTAGAGAGACTTGGCAAGATCTGGACAAAATAATTTTACCATTTTACTGGATTACCATTGGAATTTTCAAAAAAAAAGATTTTTTAAATTATCATTTGGCCTAATGGAAAGATAACCAATTGTAATGTGGACTTTTTTAATTTTTAATAAAACTTTCAAAAACCAATAATTTAGAGAAAATCGGTAACATCTGCACAATTAAAATTTTGGAATGTTATTGGAGTGCCATTGGAAATTTTTTCAAAAAAGATTTTAAAAATTACTATTTGGCCATGCGGAAAAGTAACCAATTCTATTGTGGACTTAATAAATTATTTAAAAAAAATTCGGGAACCAAAATGTTACAGAGAATCGGTGAGATCTGGACAAATTAAACTTTAGAATTTTATTGGATTACCATTGGAAATTTAATCCCAAAAAAATTTTAAAATTACTATTTAGCCTAAAGGAAATGGAATCAGATGTATTGTGGAGTTATTTGAGATATAATATTGTGATTATACTTCTGAAACAAACATATCAGACGGTATTTTAAAGAAATAAGTATTGTTTTTTGATGATATTTTTTTAGAATATTATGCATTTCTGTAATGTTAAGTTTAAGTGAGAAGAGATTCTGGGCTTTTTTAATACAATCTTTGAGATTGTTATTTTTTTTTTTGCCCGCTGTTAAATGATGAATGCAATTGCTTTCACAATTTAAAGTGAAATGCAATATATTCTGAAAACAGCAAAAATAAGGCAAAAATATTTTTTGGTAAATATGTAAATACGTGTACTGTATTTTAAAATGTTTAAAAAATATTAATACTTTTTTCTTTTTTTTCAGATTGATATAGAAAATTTTCGAAAACTAGAACCATTTTTAAAGCAACTTTTTTAAAAAAAAACAAATTAATAAATATTTTTTTGAGTGGGTATGGTAAGTCAATAATAATAATTGTAGTGTTTCAAAGTCCTTGTAATGTGATTATTGATTTTTAGTGTTTTTAAAAAAAAAAAAAAAAATTACGCGCACCGTACGCGTACGGTAAAAAAAAAATAAAAAAAGTTTTTAAAAACATCTATAAAAAAAAGATGAAAGATAAGGTTGGCTCTTAAAAGAGCCGTTGTGTTCATGCAGGGAGAGAGGAAAGAAAGAATGGGAAAATTAGTCTCTGTGACAAGTGTGCTGATCTATTTTGAGGTTCACTAGGGAAACACTGGTCTCCCTATGACAAATTAGATCATGACAAGAGGCACATCGAATATCAACCCTCAGAAATCGAGGGTTAATTTCCAGAGGGCCAGCAAAAGGAGATGCTCCCCCCACAGATGAAGGGCTCACCTGACCTGCAGAAGAAGGAGTCAGCCCTGCAGATGATGGTCCAGGCTGAGCTGCTGTGGATGTGCTTGGTTGACTTTCTGAAGGGTTACCTCCAAAAAGTCGAGCATGTGTCCTTTTGTGTACATCCTTGAGGTGCCTCATCATGGTATGATTCCCAAAGGAATACTTCCTGTCAGGATTACCTCTTGAAAGTACACGCTGACACAGCTTGCAAGTCACTAAGGGTGCATTTACCTTTAGCTGGCCTTCAGGAAAAGTAAAATAATCCCATACATAAGAGGTCTTTTGTTTCCTCGCTCTCTGCCTCAAGGTAGTGCTGCTAGTGCTAGCCTCACTCTCAGAAGGGCTCTGCTGTTCTGCCATCGTATCACAAAGACAACCCAGCACCTTCTCCTAAGGGATCACAAGCAGAAATGAGGGGAATGGGTGTGGTGTAGGAGAGTTCTAGAACTGAAAGTAGTTTCAACCAATCAAAAGTTGTGTTTCATGATCACATGACCTACCGTACGCTTACGGTACGCTTACGGTACGCTTACGGCAAAAGTGCGCATGCGCGTAAAAAAGACACGCGCTTGCGCGCATGCGCATAACAGTCACTGCCCGACACTTCCGCGTAACGTGCGCGTGTAGCGTACACGCGTACGCGTCCCACGCGGAGTACGCGCGGCTACGCAAATTGCGTAACTATACGCAAACAGCGTAGATAAATTACGGGCGTTGCGTAAACCGTACGCTTACCGTAAGCTTACGGTACGCGTACTAAAAAAAAGGAAAAAATGTACTGCAAAAAATTATAACATGTTTATTTTATGAAATATATTTAAAAAAAATATTAAAGAATTTTAAAAATTTAACCATAGTCTTTATAAAAGGTTAGAACATTAAATTAAAAATATGTTTAAAAAAATAGAAGAAAAAAAAAAAATTGCATTTAAAAAACCTTGCAAATTCACTGAAAAAACCGTGGGTTTCACACACGTTATAGTTAGGAATTAGCATTTAAAAAACCTTGCTAATTCAATGAAAAAACCATAGGTTTCACACACGTTATAGTTAGGAATTAGCATTTAAAAAACCATAGAAATTCAATGAAAAAACCAAAGGTTTCACACACGTTATAGTTAGCTGGACATTTTACTCGTAAAAAACCATTGAAATTCCCCCGTTATAGTTAGTTAAGCTAACTATAACTCGCGCGCCCGCAATGCACTGCTGATGACGTCACATATTACATCACTCATGACATGGTTAGTGACATCACTCATGACATCACTGATGACATCTCAAATGACATCACTGATGACATCACTGATGACATCATCCCGTGAATGTGTGTTTTTCTGAAAATTAAATATGTTTTATATATGTATATCTCAAGGTCGATGGAAGAATAAATGGGTATATAAGTGTCTAAATGGATGATTTGTTTTTGAAAAATTGATTGTGTAACTGACTGATTAGGTGTATCATAGTGAATACATGGCTTAGTGAGTAATGTTTAAATATGTATATATCTGTATCAGTCTTTCACTTTGTGTATAAGTGGCTGCATGGGTTGGTGAGCAGCTACATGAGTGTTTATATGGGTTATTAGTTGTTTTTTTGAGTATCAGTCTGAGTGTCTGTATGGTTCGGTGGGGGGTATTACGTAGTGCATAGGTGCATGAATGAGTGACTCACTGTTTGTATGTGTTGAAGATAGTATGTATGCAGGACTGCATGGGTGGATGAGTGTGTGTATGGGTGTGTTAGGGAGTGAATGACTGTCTCTACAGTGTCTTTATGAGTAACTACATATGTTTTAAACTAGTATATGTGACTATTGGTGTATATAAGTGAGTATATGTGAGAGTGAGAGATTGAAAGAGTTCCTGTATGAATAAGTATGTGTTTCTATAAGTGATTGTTTAAAAGACTAAGTATGTGTAAGTTTTTGTAGAAGTAAGTGTGGTGGTGTGTGTATAACTATATGCAAGTAAATGGATGTTTTATTCTTTATTAGCATGAGTGACTATGTGTGTGAGTAACTCTACGGATGAGTGGCATTGTGTAACAGGATGTATAGGTGTATGAGTACATATGATGAGTGAGTACATGTATGAGTGACTGTATAGGACTGTTGGTGAATGAGTGGATGTGTATGTGGATCTTAGAATTACTGAAGAGGTTGTTGTAACTGGTATTGGTATGTCCATTGTTTTGAAAAGTTTAGTCTCTATTTATAAATGTGTGTATCAAAGGTTATATTAGGGTGAGAGGAGGTCTGCCACTCTATCACAAGGATGATGTCATCAGTGATGTCATCAGTGATGTCATTTGAGATGTCATCAGTGATGTCATGAGTGATGTCACTGACCATGTCATGAGTGATGTAATATGTGACGTCATCAGCAGTGCATTGCGGGCGCGCGAGTTATAGTTAGCTGAACTAACTATAACGGGGGAATTTCAATGGTTTTGTACAAGTGAAAAGTCCAGCTAACTATAACACCCCTGAAACCTGTGGTTTTTTCAGTGAATTTATGAGGTTTTTTAAATGCTAATTCCTAACTATAACGTGCCTGAAACCTATGGTTTTTTCTGTGAATATATATATATATATATCGCAAAATTCCTTTCGCTACTCCCTCGGTCTCGCAGAGGTCTTCGCAGGTAAGGATCACAGCACCACGAACGACGTTCAAAGTAATATTTATTCTTTTCAAGTTGAGAATAAGGCGTCACACACAAAAAATGACGGTCTAGGCGTTTCGGCACTCGGCCTTCGACTGGACCATATATATATATATATATATATATGAATCCAGCTCGCCGCTAACACTGCCTTGCTCAGACAAAGTGACGAAGAGCGGACCCAGGTAAATAATGCCAATCAAAGTGCTTTATTTAATCACCCAGCCAGACCGCCATTACGCGTTTCGACCCCCACTCGGGTCTTGATCACATGACGCATTGCTACCGGAAAAATTGGCATTTAAGGTACTTTACAGGAAATGGCATCAAAATGTTGCGACATTGGCATGAACAGAAAAGAATTACTAAAAATAATCATCGTAAGTACTATGCATTGCCTCATGTGTCGATACATCATAAAAACATATAAATATATAAATACATACAAAGATATAAATAAATTTAAATATCCATACCAGTTTTAAAAAAATGTTGTTTGTCTTTAAACACACATGCACGATAATGAATTAGGCTGTTACGACATAGGTGAATTTTTAAATGTAGGATTTCTGAATAGAATTTCCTGGATTCATCGCATTATTTTTAGCAAGTGCTGAGTCAAAATTTTACCAACAATGTTAAAAATGATATAGTAATGCTTATTCATCAATAATTCTCATATTCAAGTCCACAATAGTGCCCAAGTGGGCCTTTGTTTTAGCCAATATCCTCAAAATTAGACCTTAAAATTTGACCACTTCAAAGATTATGTGCAAAACAGCGCAAAATTATATTAAAATATAGGAAAAACTTAAAATTTAAATAGCTCGAGGGTATGCCAGATATTATCTCAATTGGTCATTTTAAAACATACAGTGGTATGTGGGATTTTTATTTATTTATTATTTTTTATTTATTTATTATTTTCTTACTCTATTTTCACTTCTCCCATCCATTACCATTTTATATACAAAGCTGTCCTGTATCTTATATCAGTCATAATGTGAGCCCACATCGATTGAAATCTAGAGGGCTATAAACAGGTAAAGAAATCTTCGCTAGCATTCAATCCAGCCGGATTCTTAGTATTGAGCTCTAAAATATAGCGGGTCTCCAAAAGGCGTGATTTCCCTTCACGATTACCACCACGTTTCATTGGTGGGACCGTGTCTATCACAAAATAGTGGGGAAAATTTGGATTACTATTGTGTGTCTGCTCAAAATGCCTAGCGACAGGATAAGCCTGATCCTTACCTATAATAGCCCTGATGTGCTGGAGTATCCTCTTGTGGGCCGGTAACCTGGTGCTACCAACATACCTCAGCCCACATGGACACTCCAGCACATACACAGCAAAATCTGTCTTGCATGTCAATCTTTTCTTTATCAGGACGGGTTCAGATTTAAAGGGACTAATGTAATGGGTTTTACTACACCCAAATTTGCACGCCTTACAAGTAAAACACTTCTTAAATCCCTTAATTTGTGCCATCCAAGTTGTTGGAATGGCCATCTCCGGGCTATTACTCACCAAGCTGTTGCTCATAGATGGTGATTTTCTAAAAGTTAATGTTGGTTTGTTAGCGACTAAGTCGCCAATAACTGGATCTCCCTGCACTAAGTTCCAGTTACGATCGTAGATTTTCCTGAGCTCCTGATGTTGCCTGCTATAGGTTAGAATAATCCTGGATTGGATATTTGAAGTAGTATTGCTAGATAAACATCGCTTAGCTTTGGGAACCAACAATTCACCCCTAGGTAAATTCCTTGTTTTCCTAATAGCGCTGTCTATCACATTCAGTGAATAGCCCCTTGCCAAAAAACGAAGCTTACTAGCTTCCTGTGCAATTTCACAATCTGCATCTAAATTACATATACGCCCGATACGCAGCATCTCACCATACGGGATGCTGCGTATTAGGTGATGCGGATGGTGGCTAGAGGCGTGGAGAATTGTGTTGCCTGTAGTGGGTTTTCTGTATAATCTTGTTGCCAGCGAATTGTTATCCACATAAACCTCCACATCTAAAAAATATACCGATCTTTTGCTAATCATAGATGTGAAGTGCAAATTCAAACAGTTAATGTTCAGCCTCTCCACAAATACATGCGCACTTTGTTCTGTGCCATACCAGATAAAGAACAAATCGTCTATGTACCTTAGATAAAAAATAGCATGTTCCAACATAATTTCCATGACTTCTCGCATCAGGACCTGCTCCTCCCACAGTCCCATATGTAAACATTAGTAACTAGGGGAGAAGCAGGCCCCCATACCAACGCCCCTAATTTGATGGTAAATCTGATTGTTAAAGAGGAAGAAATTTTGCTCAAGACATGCAGATACCATTGACATCAGCATTCTATTATGGGACACACAATTCATTGGTTGCAGATTTAAAAAGTGTTCCACTGCCTTTAAACCACCACAATGTCTTATTGAAGTGTAGAGAGATGTCACATCGAGAGTCATTAATAACATGTCTGCATTCCACGTTACATGTTCAATTTTACGCAAGAAGTCCGACGTGTCTTGTACATGAGATGTTAATCCCCTAACCCAATCCTGAAGGAAAAAGTCAACATATTTGGAAGTGTTCTCCATAGCGCTATTGATGGCAGAACTAATCAGTCTGCCAGGTGGTTTAACAATATTTTTGTGCACCTTAGGTATTAGATAGAACGTGGGGATAACTGGATGTTCTTTCTTTAAGAACCGGTACTCTTCGTTTGTTATCAGTCCCCCACTTTTCCAAGCAAGAATTTTCAGGATAGGAGCGGACCGGAGCTGGCCAAAAGTTTGGAAAATTTAGCGAAGATTCATCAATCGACGCCAACGTTATTCCAAATAGAATGTTGCGGATTTCCTATGGAAAATAGGTCCTATAACTACCTAGTAGGTAATGTATGTATATATATATATATATATATATATATATATATAAAATATGTATATATATATATATATATATATATATATTCTGCTCCAAAGGTTGTCCACCTGGTGAGTAGCACTCGATCAGCAGCTTTATTTATGATAGGCAGGGATGAGGATCCGCTTGTAGAAGCCGCTCCGTAATGGAATTGCCTGATGCGTTTCGAAGCTCCATATGCTTCTCTCCAGAGGCTTGAACGGAGACGGTGTGTGCAAACGCTGAACCCACTTCGCCATTTTCATATTGCACACCCATCACTGAGAAGCTCAAATGAGACTGTGCATTGTGGGAAATGTGGTCTGGATAGCACACAAATCTTGTCCTGTATGGACCCTCCAAGTGGACTCGTCCTCAATCCTGTTTGCCGCTGCTGGCCCACATTGCTGACATGATAGTTACCATGTCGGGGGGCCCCCATAACATTACGGGGTGGTGCACACTCCGCGACAGGACGGCCGCGTATTACATTCTGCTCCAAAGGTTGTCCACCTGGTGAGTAGCACTCGATCAGCAGCTTTATTTATCATAGGCAGGGACGAGGATCCGCTTGTAGAAGCCGCTCCGTAATGGAATTGCCTGACGCGTTTAGAAGCTCCATGTGCTTCTCTTCAGAGGCTTGAACGGAGACGGTGTGTGCAAACGCTGAACCCACTTCGCCATTTTCATATTGCACACCCATCAATGAGAAGCTCGAATGAGACTGTGCATTGTGGGAAATTTGGTCCGGATAGCACACAAATCTTGTCCTGTATGGACCCTCCAAGTGGACTCGTCCTCAATCCTGTTTGCCGCTGCTGGCCCACATTGCTGACATGATAGTTACCATGTCGGGGGCCCCCATAACATTACGGGGTGGTGCACACTCCGCGGCAGGACGGCCGCGTATTACATTCTGCTCCAAAGGTTGTCCACCTGGTGAGTAGCACTCGATCAGCAGCTTTATTTATCATAGGCAGGGACGAGGATCCGCTTGTAGAAGCCGCTCCGTAATGGAATTGCCTGACGCGTTTAGAAGCTCCATATGCTTCTCTTCAGAGGCTTGAACGGAGACGGTGTGTGCAAACGCTGAACCCACTTCGCCATTTTCATATTGCACACCCACCAATGGGAAGCTCGAATGAGACTGTGCATTGTGGGAAATGTGGTCCGGATAGCACACAAATGTTGTCCTGTATGGACCCTGCAAGTGGACTCGTCCTCAATCCTGTTTGCCGCTGCTGGCCCACATTGCTGACATGATAGTTACCATATATATATATTCTCACAATGCTTTGTTGACGCCGCCGTGGCAGCAAAGAAGCCCACACGCCAGGTATAGTCCAAAGTAGTTTATTACTGCTGACGCATTTCGACCTTACGGTCTTTTTCTAAGCTGGAGAAAAACATTGTGGCAGTGTTCCCTATAAAGTCAGGGAGACACTGTTGCATAATTCATGAACATAGGTAAAAGACTTAAGGCACTGTTACACAACCAGTGCCACTCAGTTTTAGAAAAAGGACTCAACAGTCTAAAAAAGAAAATATATAATACAAAGTAAATAAATGTTTCTTACCTGAAATTAAAAGAATAACATTACACATCATGTAACATATAAGTGTAAATGTTAAAAAACAAATGATACTGACCAAACCTGGCCAAACAGAAGAAAAAACACAAATGGAACTGTAAAAACAGTGATATCTCAAACATGCAAGTGCATGTATATCGTGGTGCAGCAGTCAATCCAAAAAGTGTGCCCAAATGGGTGTATGCCATGGCGGAGTACCGGTCAATTGACCTGGGGAACACAAGGAGACTCCTACATTCAGTGTGCGTGGGAGTGGGTGGACCTTCCAAAAGAGAGGAGGATGGACCTGGTAAGGTCAGATAAGGGGAAGAGAGAGGGAGGGGTTGGATGGGAAAAAGGGGGGAGGGAGTTGAGAGAGGGGGGTCAGAATGCAGGGTAGAGGGTAAAAACCAAAGGAGAAGGGTGCATCAGGATGATGTAGAGTTTGTTGACAGTCCATGTATGTTTTATTTGTAGTGAACTATCCCAAATGTACATGAAGTTCCTCATCCTGGTTGAGGCCAGTCGGGGTCTTGCTGCATAGGTCCATTATGTACCGGGATTCCATTCTTCTCAGTGCCCGTTCCCTGTCTCCACCTCTGATGTTGGTAGGAACTCTGTCAATTCCAAAAAATGAGATTTTTTAGATCCTCAGCTTGAGTGGAGCTATGTGAAAAGTTAAAGTGTCTGGCCATGGGGTATGTTCTGTCATTGTTACGAATTGCACTAAGGTGTTCTAGGAGGCTTTTTTTGACCGGAAAAATAGTGCTCCCCACGTACCTGATGCCGTACACACACACAAGTACATAAACAACAAAATCGCTATTACAGTTGATAAAAGTCTTGATTTTGTGTTCTTTGCCACTAGATAATATAACCGACTTCACATTGGTACTGTGTGTGCAAGCCTTGCACTTGCCGCATTTATAGAAACCTGGTAGTTCCTTCAACCAGGTGTTGCTTTGTGGCTTGCCAGATTCCATCACTGTGTGCACCAACACGTCCTTCAGAGATTTTCTCCTGTGGTATGTGATTTGTGGGTGGGGGCTTATCAGTTTGCTATGATTTGGTCCAGCTTAACCAAATGCCAGTGTTTTTTCACTGTGGCCTGGACCTCATTACAGCTGGAATTGTAGATCGTTATGAGTCTGATCTTGGGTTTAGTCAGTGTGAGTGGCTTAGATTTAAGTAAAGCAATTCTGTTCACACCCCTAACTTTGCATTTGGCATCATATAGAACTTTGTGTGTGTACCCCCTTTGAGGAATCTTTTAGTCATCTCCCCTTCCTCCAAATCATAGGCTTCCTGGGTGCTACAGTTTCTTCTAGCTCTAAGGAGTTCCCCATAGGGGATGCTGCATTTGAGCTTGGGAGGGTGGTGACTCCTAGCATGTAAAATGCTGTTTCCAGCAGTTTCGTTTCTGTGTAAATTTGTTTGAATGATCCCCTCCTGAACTATGACTTCCAAATCCAAAAAATCTATTTTATCTACACTGGTTTTGTTGATGAATCTCAGGTTAAGGTCATTGATGGAGATGGTTTCAAGGAACTCATTCAGGGTGGTTTGGTGGCCCACCCAGATGAGAAAAATGTCATCTATCTACCTGGTCCAATGACCCAGATGCTTCATGTGCTTGTCATAAGTCTCTGACCATACATACTCTGACTCCCACCACCCTATGAACATACAGGCATAGCTGGGGAAAAAAGCAACTTCCCATCGCAGTTCCTGTTAGTTGCCTGTACCACTGTTTACCAAATAGGAAGAAATTATTTTCCATGCAAAATTGGAGAATCTCAACCAACAGATTGGAATGGTCAAAGGTGGCAATAGGTCTATCCTTAAAGAAATGTTTACATGGTTGGTACCCCAGTTCGTGTTGTATGCATGTGTAAAGTGAGACCACATCGGTGGTACAGAGAATGTAACTTGCGTGCCATGGTATGTCCGTAATCTTGGATATAAAATCCATACTGTCCCGACAGTAGGAGGGTAGGCTGCAGACATAGGGAAATAGGAAATGATCCAAGTATATCGAGGCGTTCTCCAAAAGGCTATCATTGGCAGAGATTATGGGCCTACTCGGTGGGTTAGTGCTGTGTTTATGGACCTTGGGCAGCATATACAAACTGGGGCTGACAGGTTTTTTGACAGTTAAAAACAACAATTCTTCTTGATTAAGAAGCCCCATAGTGTGCCATTTAGAAAGCATTTCATGGAAACAACCAATGGTAGCAAAATATTGACCAACATTCTCTTTATGCCAGAAAAATCAAGCTGTCTCTTTGCCTCACTCATGTATTTTTATACGTCCCACAGAACAACATTCCACCCTTTGATCAGAAAGGAGGTAGCTTCCTTTAAAGATATAAGTGCTGCTTGTTGGCCCTTAGTCAAATTCATTGCCACTTGATCACGTCTCTTCAAACCCAATTTGCAAATGTCACGTACCACTGCTTCATGAAAAGAGTCAATGTTATCATGTAGAGTATTAGGGTTAAATCTTGATTTGGGTTTGAAACCACTGCAACACCTCCTGTCCGTCTCCAGATCCAAGAGACTGAGGAGTTCACTCTCAGTGGACCAATCCCTGTCGCCCAAGTCCAACTCCCTCAGGGAAGCTAGGTCAGTGATATCCCCAATGGAGAGGAGACTTGAGGCGGTGTTGGGATTACTGATATCCCGCCCCACCCCTGTGGCATCCACTTGGGTTCTCATCTTTTTCAGGGTGTGGATCTTGAGTAGCTTAAGTTTTGGGGCAAAGAGAAACATGTCAATACGTGTACGGGGGTAGTCAAAATCATTTGTCAGACAAAAAGAGAGACCCAGTTCCAGTTGGGTCTGTTCATCATGAGTGAGAGTATGAGAAGACAGATTAATGAACGTAAGAGTTGGCTTACCCATCATTTGATTCTATTGCTCTGCCGTATACCTCTCCCACTCGGCTTCTCTGTTTGATCTTCCTACTCTGCTCCTCCTTGTTTTCCTTTGATGTTGTTTCCTTCTTTTTCCTTTTCTTTTGGCGGTTATATATAAATATATATATATATATTATCTACTGGCGGTCGCCAGTAGATAGTTTTAGTTAGGACCGAGTTCCCTTCGGAAATCTGAAAATTCTATTTTGAATAACTTTGGCGCCGGTTGACTTATCTTCGTGAAATTTTCAAAACTAATGGGGCGCTCCGCTCAGCTCCTACCCTGAAAGTCTCGGGGTGATTTGTCAAGCGGGGGCTGAGAAAAAAGGGGGGTCCCAAAACGCATTTTCCCCATGCATTTTCCCATAGGACCTTTAGTCGAAGGTACAGCCCGAAGTGCTGAACGGAATTACACCAAATTTGGCATAGAGGTAGTCCTCAGTTCAGACTCGTGCCTTTTGCTTAAATGGTGTAAATCCGTTCAGTAGTTCCTGAGAAAATCAAAAGTAAAATCACATATATATCTGGGCAGAGCCTAACCACACATCTCATCGTGAGATCTGATTGGCTGTCAGCACTTCATCCAAGAAGTGTTGGCAGCCATCTTGGGACCAATATACATGATAGCACCTCATTAAAAAGCATTGCAGTTAATAGAAGGTTTTAAGACTTTAGTTACATTATAAATCATTTGTTGATGGTACCATACTCATTTTAGGAATTGTGGTGTGTTCTAAGGTGATTTTACCATGTGAAAAAGCCTTCTGCTGTGATATCATGAATCATGTTTGAGAGAAAACTATTTTCTCATGCTTTTCCCACAGAAGTTTGGAAGGTGATCTATAAGCTAAACTGAGAGCATATTTTCTGCAAATTCACATTATCTTTCTCAGTCATGTGAGAATGAAGTCTGACATTCTCAGTAAAACATGTACATCCAACAAGGGTGGAGACTGTCAGTTGATTCCTTTGTGTTCTACTGCAGCTTCCCAGAGTGTTCTAACGAACAACTAGAGCGCTAACAGTCTTACTTATGACAAAAGTATGGCACACCTGAATCCATCTTGATTGGAATAAAGTGGTAACACTTAAAACATTTAATTTACAAAGGAACAAAATGAGGGGGTTCATTTTGCCATAGAAATTATGATTAGTGCTGCAGAAAGAAAAATTAGCGCACATTTTGACTTCTCAAATCCTCTTCTATTTCATAAAAAAATTCTGACATGCAGACTGAAACATGCACTTTGAATACCAGCAGCAGACTTTCCTGGTGAGCAGTACCTTTACTACAGTGATCTAATGAGCAACTAGAGTGCTAACATTCAGAATTTATGGCAAATGTGTGACACATCTGAATGCCTTCTTGATGGAAGCAAAGTAAAAAACTGAAAGTATTTCCTACTGAGGAGACTGCAGTAAATGAGGAAATTAGGAAACTTCATAACAAATAAATCTCCCAAGATGGCCACCAGAGACAAAAGAGCCCAAATGTAGCCCAAATATCACCCAGATGTAGCCCAAGTATAGCCCAATGACAGAATGCCCCAGAGTGTTCTAACGAACAACTAGAGCGCTAACAGTCTTACTTATGACAAAAGTATGGCACACCTGAAGCCATCTTGATTGGAATAAAGTGGTAACACTTAAAACTTTTAATTTACAAAGGAACAAAATGAGGGGGTTCATTTTGCCATAGAAATTATGATTAGTGCTGCAGAAAGAAAAATTTGCGCACATTTTGACTTCTCAAATCCTCTTCTATTTCATAAAAAAATTCTGACATGCAGACTGAAACATGCACTTTGAATACCAGCAGCAGACTTTCCTGGTGAGCAGTACCTTTACTACAGTGATCTAATGAGCAACTAGAGTGCTAACATTCAGAATTTATGGCAAATGTGTGACACATCTGAATTCCTTCTTGATGGAACCAAAGTAAAAAACTGAAAGTATTTCCTACTGAGGAGACTGCAGTAAATGAGGAAATTAGGAAACTTCATAACAAATAAATCTCCCAAGATGGCCACCAGAGACAAAAGAGCCCAAATGTAGCCCAAATATCACCCAGATGTAGCCCAAGTATAGCCCAATGACAGAATGCCCCAGAGTGTTCTAACGAACAACTAGAGCGCTAACAGTCTTACTTATGACAAAAGTATGGCACACCTGAAGCCATCTTGATTGGAATAAAGTGGTAACACTTAAAACTTTTAATTTACAAAGGAACAAAATGAGGGGGTTCATTTTGCCATAGAAATTATGATTAGTGCTGCAGAAAGAAAAATTAGGGCACATTTTGACTTCTCAAATCCTCTTCTATCTCATAAAAAGATTCTGACATGCAAACTGAAACATGCACTTTGAATACCAGCAGCAGACTTCCCTGGTGAGCAGTAGCTTTACTACAGTGATCTAATGAGCAACCAGAGTGCTAACATTCAGAATTTATGGCAAATGTGTGACACATCTGAATGCCTTCTTGATGAAACCAAAATAAAAAACTGAAAGTATTTCCTACTGAGGAGACTGCAGTAAATGAGGAAATTAGGAAACTTCATAACAAATAAATCTCCCAAGATGGCCACCAGAGACAAAAGAGCCCAAATGTAGCCCAAATATCACCCAGATGTAGCCCAAGTATAGCCCAATGACAGAATGTCCCAGAGTGTTCTTAAGAACAACTAGAGCGCTTACTGTCTTACTTATGACAAAAGTATGGCACACCTGAAGCCATCTTGATTGGAATAAACTGGTAACACTTAAAACATTTAATTTAAAAAGGAACACAATGAGGGGGTTCATTTTGCCATAGAAATTATGATTAGTGCTGAAGAAAGAAAAATTAGGGCACATTTTGAGTGACCTCTCAAATCCTCTTCTATTTCATTAAAAAATTCTGATATGCAGACTGAAACATGCACTTTTAATACCAGCAGCAGACTTCCGTGGTGAGCAGTAGTTTTACTACAGTGATCTAATGAGCAACTAGAGTGCTAACATTCAGAATTCATGGCAAATGTGTGACATATCTGAATACCTTCTTGATGGGGGGCGCTAGAGAGCCCGCGCAAGATGGCCGCCTGTTAGTGTTGCTCTGCTGGCTGAGTTTTTCATCCGCCCAATATCCTGGTTCCTACCTGCCATCCATGCACTCCCGGTGTGGATCTGCCCTCCCCGGCGCTCCTGCATCCCGGTGATTTCTTCTGGTGCTTAATGCTGGCCTGCTACGGTTGATTTCCCTGATTCTTCCTCCCGGCCTGGTGGGAAGTGGCGACGTCTCGTGGCATGCAGTGACCGCTCCCTGTGCTGCTGTTGCACGCTCCTGGTTGCTGGCTGCCTCCGTCTGCTGCTCGGGGGCCCTGAGGCGCTGTGGGGACGCTCCGTCTCTACGATGCTGCTGGCGGACCCGGAGTGAGACGCGCCTGGAGCGTGGACGATCTGGCGGTGGAGCAGGCTCTGTTTGCCCGCCTCTTGCGGGGCTGACGGTCCCGTGCTCCCTGGGGACTGTACCTCCAGCGTTGGCGGAGCATATCGGCGGCGCCTGCTGCTTTTGGGATCGAGGAGCGGCGGCGGAGAGCGGCTAACGGTGTGAACTGCCTGGGGCCATTGTGCTGATCTGCGCTCTGCAGGTAAGGCAGACCCGCGACGCCGGCTTTGTTGCAGCGGGGGGCCGGCTTGGTGGCGCTGCAGGGCCGGGTGAGGCCATAGGCTCTGTGTGGCATGGCTTGCCGGTCCTGAGTACCGCGACGGGCGGCTGAGCTCTGCGCGGCGTTGGCGCCTTACTGCCGCTGCCCCGGGGTCCTTGGGGTGACGAGCTCCCTGAGCTCCTCGGGTGGGGCCCCCCGCCTCGGCGCCTGCATATCGCGGCCGGGACTGGGGGGCCTACTGTTGCCTCGCGGGTGCCTGGGCTGCTGGTGGGGGGACTAATGCTGGCCTGCCAGGTCTCCTCCTGCCCCTGATTTGGCGCACAGGCGGCGTTCATCATCCGAAGTCCTGCTGTGGATGCCCTCTTGGACGGGCTGGGGGTGGATAGGCCAGTGGTGGCCCGCTTCCTCTTGTGAGCTCCACGGGACCCCCCTCGCCGGCTCTCCTGCATAACAGTGGGACCGGCGTTCAGTCTAGACGATTCTGCGTTCCCTCGCCCTGATCCTACAAAGGTCCTTGTGTGGCTGGCTCCCTAGACTCTGTGGGGCACTTTATTGGCGCATATCTGCCTGGCACGTGAGAGGCCTATAGTAACTTACCATGGGGCGTGCAGACAAGCAGCAGGGCAAGCTCTCCTTCACCACTAAACCGCCCCCGAAGCCCCTGTCACTGGCTGCTTCCGACGCTAACCTCGGCGCGGAGGGAGGGACTGGGGCCAGGTTAGAAGGCATGTTGGTTGCCATGCAGCAGAGCCTACACACTATCGACGCAAAAATTGACAATTTAAATTTGCGAATGGACAATATGGCCTCCAGGCTAGATAAGCACGGTGAGCAGCTGTCTGAGGCTGAACAGTGTATTTCTCAGGCGGAGGACAGAGTGGAGGCAGTCGGTACCTCCTGTGCCAGTATGGAAAAGATTATGGAAGTTATTAGGGCCAAGAATGAGGACATTGAGGCTCGGTCTAAACGGAATAACCTGCGCATTACAGGAATTGCAGAATCGACCAATACAGGGCCTATGGAACTGTTCGTTGAGGCCCTACTCACATCGCTATTTGGAGTGGAACACTTTTCGAAGGTTCTTATTGTTGAGCGAGCGCACTGCTCCTTAGCTGCTCGGCCCATCCCTGGAGCGCCTCCCCGCCCCATTATAGCTCGTTTGCTGAATTATCGTGACAGGGACACTGCGTTGCGCCTAGCCCGGGAGAAAGGCAGCTTGAGCTATCAGGGAATGAAGGTGGAACTATTTCCTGACTTTACAGTTGCGGTGCAGCAGGCGCGTAGGGAATACCAAACTGTGAAGAAAAAATTGCAACTGCTTAATATTGCATATGCCATGCTGTATCCGGCGCGCTTGCGCATTCATCATGACGGAAAATTCCGCATCTTCTCTACCCCTAAGGAGGCGCTTCAATTTCTCCGGCACCTGGAGCATTGCTCGCCGCGGCGATTGCCGCCACATGAGAATATGGGTGAATCGAACTCTGTCGGTTGACTGATGCTGACTGGCCTCTTCGAATGTATTGCTGTTCATTTCTGTCCTGCCCGTTGGCGAACTGAGTGTCTCCATACGTCAGCCTTTGCTGTCTAACCTCTCCACCGATTGCATTAATGATGTTATTTTTTCTTGCTGTCTAGATATGTTTGCCTGAGTGCTTTGCTCTGTGTGGCCTTGGAGGAATGCAATATATTGTTCCTGTAATTGCTGGATGTGTTGGGGAGGGACGATATTGTTCTGGTAATGGGCCTTGGCGGTTGGCGTCCTCTGTTGCCAGATGCGGGTAGCTCCTCTCCCTTAATCTCGGCCCACCCTGTACATCTCAGGGTGTTAGTGGCCTATGGTGCTTCCCCACATGGGAATTTCCCGCAAAGTTGCATTTTCAGTTTTGGATTCTGGCCTGGTCGCTCTATTTCCTCTCTGTAGTTCCTCTATATGTGCTTTGACTATTGTGCGACATGTTTTGGCATTTTTTCTTTTTGCTGGTTACTGGGCTGTCACGGCAGGTTTTTTTTCTGCTGGAGTGGGTGGGGGTATGTTAAGGGTTGTAATGTTATGAATGGTACACTGACTGTGCATGATGGGTATGGTGGGATGGGTTGGGAGCTGACTATCCATATTATAATGTTGGTATGCGTTCTCGAGCCGTAACATAGCTACCCCTACTGATGGGGAGATATCGTGGCTCAGCTGGAACATACGAGGCCTTAATAACCCACGCAAGGTCCGCCAGGTGATCTCCTATCTTGACCGTCATAATGTTCGCATCGCTCTCCTGCAAGAGACGCATCTTACTAAGCAGGCGGTCACGTCGGTTGCCGCTAGATGGGCAGGGGTTCGATTTGCGGCTTGGTACTCCTCCTATGCTCGGGGGGTTACGATCTTGATTAAAAAAGGCACCCCCTTTGTTCTACTTGTTATTGATGAAGATGAGGGTGGGCGCTACATCATAGTACAGGGTACACTCCACAATCGGTCCTTAGTTATAGTCAATGTATATGGACCTAACTTTGACGACCTTTCCTTTTACGATGACTTGTGGGGGAAACTATGTAAGTTGCCTCCTTGCACTCTTATCTGTGGGGGTGATTTTAATGTAGCCCTGGACCCGGACATGGACAGAGTCTCCACTGTTGACAGACCTCCCAAGCGCGCGGCGGCGGCTATGCGAGATGGTATGACGCTGCTGGAGCTGGTGGATGTGTGGCGTATGCGGCACCCTGATGAACGGGAAGGAACCTGTCACTCTTATGCTCGCTCTGTCTGGTCTCGAAAAGACTTCTGGTTGCTGACCCGGGATGCTAATGATTGGGTGACGCGGGTTGCACACTTGCCTCAGACGCTTTCGGACCACTCCCCGGTACTTCTTCGTTTGGCTTTGCCGACCTATGCCACCCCTCCTTTCCAGTGGCGGCTCCAGCCGTCTGCATTGTTAGACACTGTATTTTGTGAAGGTGTTCGGGAAGCCATTGCGGACTACTTTGAGAGAAACACCGGCTCGGTGGAGACGGTGGGAACGCTCTGGGAAGCCTTTAAGGTGACCATATGTGGGGTCTGCATTGGCCTTCAGGCGGGGGTGCTTCGTTCACTCAGGGGTACGATGTCTGCATTGGAGCATGAGTTGTCGGGTTTGGAGCGGCGGTATGAGTCGGAGTCTGATCCTGCTGTTCTTGCGCTCATTAGGACTAAGGTGGCGGAATACAATGCGGTGGCAGACCAGGAGATCTGTCATTTATCCCGCCGGAGTGCAGCCAGGTACTACGGTGAGGGCGGCAGACCGAGCAGAGCACTGACGGCCCGAATCAGGGACCCGCAGAGTCGTACTTACACCATCCATTCGATTGCTGACGAGGCTGGCACCTATTACGATACCCCTAATATTCTGGAAGCCTTTGCTGATTTCTATCAGGGCCTGTACGCTCACCGCCTGGCAGCTGATGAGGCTGAGTTACGGCAATATTTGGACGATGTAGCTCTGGTCTGGATCTCTCGTAGGCAGCAAGAATTTCTGATGCACCCTCTCACCCTTGCCGAAACCCGGGATGCCATAACCGCTCTCCCCACGGGTAAATCTGCTGGTGCTGATGGGCTACCAGCGGAGTTTTATAAAACCTATATTGATATTTTGGCTCCCTGCTTGCTTCAGGTATATGAGGAAGCCTATGAGGCTCAATGCCTGCCTCCTACGCTGCGAGAAGCGCTGATGATCGCCCTTCTTAAACCAGGCAAACCGGCGGATCGGTGTGCCTCCTATAGGCCACTCTCTTTAATTAACACTGACGTAAAAATTTTGGCCAAGGTCTTGGCCACACGCCTGCAGCTGCTCCTGCCGGTAATGGTCCTGCCGGACCAATCTGGTTTCGTGCCCTCCCGATCCACCTCCCACAATCTTGGAACCCTATTTGCTGTAATGCATGTCCTTAAGCCCACATTACCTGCAGTGGCGTTGCTCCTCGACGCCGCGCAGGCCTTTGATTCCATCTCATGGTCGTATATGATCTCGATTTTGCACCGTATGGGGGTGCCTTTCGTATTCACTAACTGGATCAAGCTGCTCTACACCTGTCCGTCCGCCAGAGTGAGGGTTAATGGACACGTTTCGCGGCCAATCTCCATTCACCGTGGTACGCGCCAAGGCTGTCCGCTTTCGCCGCTTCTATTCACGCTTATGCTTGAACCTCTGGCTTGTATCCTAAGACAGCGACACTCTCGGGCAGCGCTGCGATTTCTCCAGCGCCCTCTGGCTGTGTCTATGTACGCAGATGATATGGTGCTATATGTCCGTGAGCCGGCCCTCCACCTGTCCTCACTCCTGCGAGAGTATGTTCGCTTTGAACGATTCTCTGGGCTTGGTATAAACTGGTCCAAGTGCTTGATTCTGCCCCTTACAGTCAGCACGTCTCCGTTTGATTTAGAATTCCCCCTGGTTTGGAGTTCTGATGCGGTGAAATATTTGGGGGTATGGGTCCATCGTGACCCCCAGGAGGTGATACGCGCCAACTATGGCGTCGCTGTCGGGCGCCTTGAGGAGCAGGTGGCTAGATGGATAAAGTTGCCTCTCTCTTTTGCGGACCGACTATCTTTAATAAAAATGGTGATACTCCCCCGTTTCTTATATTTATTTTTGCACATACCGACAACTCTGTCCCGTTCCTTCTTCGCTTCCCTTCGCTCACTGTTAACCACATTGGCGTGGGGGGGGAAAAAATCTCGCCTCAACTGGGAAACACTTACGCTACCTTACGCACAGGGGGGCTTTGCGGCTCCTGATTTCCAGCTGTATTATCTGTGTGCGCAGGCCCACTATGCGTATTATTGGCAGCATGACCCGGCATATATTCCCCATGTGGCGTTGGAGGCTGGGGCGGTGCATCCTCTACCGCTTAAAGCCCTGCTTGTTAATACTCATACGGTGTTCGAGAAAGGGGAATTTGACACGGTACAGACCACTGTTGGAGCATGGAGGGAGTTGGGCAGGCGTGCGCGGAAGCTGCCGCTTTATGCTCCTGATATACCCCTGCTTCACCATTCTTCCCTTTCGGTTACTACTGAGGTGGGCGCACTGCGGACACTCGGCAGCCTGAAACTGATGACAATGAAAGATGTGTATCCGGGGGGTCGATTTGTTACGGCTGCCTCGCTGGCTGCTGACGGCCCTCTTACCGCCATGCAACTTTTTGTATACACTAGGCTGCGGTCGGCTGAGCGGGACCTGTATCCGCAGTTTCCTGCGGAGCCTCCTGCGCTGGAGGCCTTGCAGCTCCTCTATCTTACCTCCTCTAGAAGGAAATTGGTCACCAAACTGTATCGTGTCTCCCAGGGAGAAGCCCCTCCTATGGTTCAGCCGGCGCGGCTGCGATGGAATGCTCTATTGTCATGCGAGTTGACAGATGAAGAATGGGAGGGCTGTTGTAGTCTCACTGGGCGGCTGACATCGAATGGAAATCTGCGCTTGGTGCACTATAAATATGTACATCAGCTATACTGTACGCCTGCCCAGCTGCATCGGTATGGTTTGCGTGAATCCTCTGCCTGTAAACGGTGTGGTGCCCCAGAGGCTGATTTTTATCATTTGGCGTGGGCTTGTCCTAGAGTGTATTCATATTGGGAGGCTGTAGTACAGACTATACATAACATGACGGGGACTCCCCTGGATTGCACCCCGCTACTTTGTCTCCTTGGTCATGTTGCTGTCGTTAAAGTTTCATGTAGAAGATTTGTGGCTATAGCGTTGCTGATGGCTAAGCGGAGGGTCTCCATGTGCTGGGAGAGTAGGGTGGCCCCCACCACTAAGCTGTGGCTGCAAGATTTGACTTATTGTCGGGATCAGTTATGCTGTTATGCTGAGGAATTGCCAATGACCTCCTGACCCCGTGATATTTGGTCGCCTCTCACGACCTATTTACTGTCTGTGCCCAACATCTAGCGTGCTGTTCCTTTGGCTGATGATCTGTACATGTCCATGTATTAACATGTCTGCTCCTGTTGGCTCGGGTTGCTTGCTATTTCATATTTTTGCTGGCTCCTCAACTGACTCCAATGAACTTTGCAGTATGCTATTCTGAATTGATGCCTCAATTGCACTGTCTGATGTACCACCTTGTATTATTTGGTTGTTGTTTATGATTTTTAAAACTCAATAAACAAACAAAAAAAAAACTTTAAAAAAAAGAATACCTTCTTGATGGAATCAAAGTAAAAAACTGAAAGCATTCCCTACTGTGGAGACTGCAGTAAATGAGGAAATTAGGAAACTTCATAACAAATAAATCTCCCAAGATGGCCACCAGAGACAAAAGAGCCCAAATGCAGCACAAATATCACCCAGATGTAGCCCACATGTAGCCCAATAACAGAAGTGTGCAAAACAATTATTTTTTGTGTATTTGCAGTTTTATATAGTGCAGACTTGTCAGGTATTGGAGTGCTTTACATGAGCATTGGTTACATCACACAAGATCAAATTCATGTTGGTTGCAGACATGGGGAGATTAAGTGATTTGACCAGAATCACAGAATGTTGAGCTGAAGCAGAAACTCCAACCTGGTTCCCCAGTTGCAAAGTCTGCAGCTCTGGAAGTAATACCACATCCTAGGTGCAACATTTAATCAAGTGGTCAACTGGATAAAAAAACATAAAGATTACAAATAATTTAAAAGTTCTTTGTCGCTATTTGAAAACTCAGAAAATATGTCCTCATTTTAGTTTTTTAGAGCACTAACCATAATTTTGATGCAAATAAGACCCTCTCATATATGTAATTTCTAAAGGAAATGCTCTAGGTCTTATAGTTTTGATTACATCAAGATGACGTCAGGCGTTCCACACTTTTGTAATAAATATAGAATGTTAGCAATCTAGTTGTTCATTGGGATACTGTTGAGAGGCAGAGGCCAGGGGCACGGACTCTGAAAATTGAAGGCAGGTAGGAGAGTGCAGAGGCAACAATTTGACCACACTGGGCAGGCAGGAAGGGCAGTGGCACCACAACAGACTATGGAGGGCAGTGGAAAGGGGGGCAGGGGCAACAAACCAACAATACAGGACTGGCAAGAGAGGCTGTGGCAATATAATAGACCATTGTGGGCAGAAGGCAGAGGCAGGGGTAGTACAACCCTACATGCCAACAGACCCGTTTCAGCCAGGAAACGTCCAATGTTTTTAAGCTCAAATGGGCTTTATTTGATCTGTCTCCTGTCTACAATCTCTTCTTTTTCAATGTAACTCAAAAGGGAAAATCAATACCCCAGTTTTTTTTTCAAAATCTCCCTCTTACCAAGTTCAAAAGCTCGCAAGTATGGTACATTGGATCATGGCAGGCAGGAGGAATTGGGGTAGGGACATAGACTCGGATAACAGAGGACAGGAGGGACATGGAGAGGTGCACCAAACTTACCCTACAGGGCAGGCATCAGGGTTTGCAGCAGCAGCACAATACACCACACAGGGCATGCGGGACGGGGGTGCAGCACAACAATCCATAGAAAGCAATAGGGAGGGGACAGGACCATGCACATGGACAACAGAGAACAGAGGGGAAAGAGGCAATGGTAGCTAGCTGAGCATAATGGACAGACAGGAGAGAAAGCTGCAGCATAACAGACCATAAAGGGCAGGAGGGACGGATCAGGGGCATTACAATGGAACAGACAAGCCAGGAGGGAGGGAATAGGGGTCTGCACAAGGAAACAGAGGGCTGAGGGCAAGGGGGCAGGGCAGGAGCAGCAAGATGACCATGGAGGTCAGGCAGGATGGGCACTAGAAACAAGACACACCATGAAGAGCAACAATGAGTCTATGATGGCATACACACAGACCATGGAGGGAAGGTGGGTGGGGGTCAGGGGCAGCTAGCTGACCACACAGGGAAGGTGGGAGGGGCCATGGCAGCACAGAAGACCATGCATGGCAAGCGGGAGGGTTAGTGGCAGCACAATGGCTATGATGGGGCAAGAAGGAGGGTGCAGGAGCGTGCACAAAGGACCATGGAGGATAGAAGGGAGGGTCAGGACCTGGGCACAGACAAGAGAGTTCAGGGGAAGGGGCTCACAACAGACCGCGCAGGGCAGGCAGGAGGAGCAGTTGCAGCACAACAGACCAGGGAGGGCAGAAGGGTGTGGCAGTAAAACGGACCATGGAGGACAGGAGGAAGGGGATAGAGGCACGGCATGTGGACAGGCAGGGTGGAGGTGGCAGGGACAGGTTACAGTCATCTGACAATGCTAGGCAGGTGGGAGGGGAGTGGCAGCTCAACAGAACACTCAGAGTAGATAGGAGTGGCAGGTCTATGGAACACAGTGGGCAAAAAGGATGGAGCAGGGGCATGCACAAAGACATCGGAGGCCAGGGGGAAGGAGAATAGGGGCAGCAAGCTAAGCACAGAGGCTAAGCAGGAGGTCAATGATGGGCCATAGAATTGGGCAATGGAGGGCAGGAGGAGTGGACTGGTACATCATGCTAAATGGAGGGCAGTGGCAGCACATCAGACCATACATGGCAGGAGGGAGGAGGCTAGTCCATGGATTCAGACAACAGAGGATAGGGAGGAGGTGGATGGGGCAGCAAGCTAACTGTTCAGAGAAGGTGGGTATTAGGAACTTTATTGTTTTTAAAATGTGTGTCTCTGCGAACTACTTAAAATATGAAAAAGTATGCAGCATAATCTCACTTTTATTCAGGAAGAAGTGGACGTTTGTGACTGTGACTCTGGGCTCACTTGGCAGAAACACCCCCTGACCCTCAACCCCCCATCGCAAAATGTAATGCCCGTGAAAAAGGTAGGTGGACACAGTGTTATATAGAACATAGTCCTGAGAGCACAATTGAAAATGAAAACTAGATATAGTATATGGTATAAACTATGCACCAAAAAGTGTGATATAAGATGAACAGGGGCGTGAAATATAATATGCAATACATTGTGCGCAATGACAGATTCATTGGAGAGCGTGAGATAGCACAGGCACTAGCGCGTAATGAATATCACGCAAATCGTCATGGTGATAGGTACATAAGGTTTGTCCAGCATGTCCTAGGTGTTTCTATCAATATACCTTTTTTTAAAACAAAAAAAAACAAAGGCCAGCCCCGGGGGATGGGGTTCCCGGGGCCATAAGTGGCCTGAGGAGGGGGGCAACGCAGCCCCCCTCCTAAAGAATTGAAGGAAAAAAAAGGCCATGACCCGGGGGTTGGGGTCCCCGGGGCCGATTAAGGCCTTGGGAGGGCCAAATTAATTTTTTTCAACAAAAAAAATTAGGGTGCAGGCCCTGGGGGATGGGGTCCCCAGGGCCAATAAATTAGAAAAAGAAGGGGGGCCACACAGCCCTCCTTCTTAAAAAAATAAAATAAATAAAAGACCGGCATCACGCCGGAGGCCACGCCCCTTCCTTGCAGCACTCTGCAAACGCGCCCCCTGGCCAGTTGTAAGTTGGGGAATTAATTCCCCTTCAATACTGAGGGTCCCTAAGGGCCAACTAGCCCAACAGGTATCTCCAGTATGCGCCAGGGAGCTGCGTTGCAGACAGGTGTTCTGAGGCCACGCCACTTTTTACACCTCTATGCAACGCAGCTCTGTGGCGCTTACTGGAGGTACCTAGTGGGCTAGTTTGACCCTAGGGACCCTTAGGATTCAAGGGGACTTAATCTCTCAACTTAGAACGGCCACAGGGCGCGTTTGCACAGTGGTGAAGGGAGGGGACGGGGCCTGAGGTGACGTGTGCAAACACACCCTGTGGCACGTTTTAAGTTGGGGAAATAATTCCCTTTCAATCCTGAGGGACCCTGGGGGCCAACTAGCCCACCAGGTGCTTCCAGTAAGCGCCACTGCTCTGCATTGCAGAGAGGTGGTGCAGGCCGTGCCCCTTTTTACACCTCTCTGCAACGCAGCCCTGTGACGCTTACTGGAGGTACCTAGAGGTCTAGTTGGACCCTAGGGACCCTCAGGATTCAAGGGGATTTAATCTACCAACTTAAAACGGCCAAAGGGCGTGTTTACACCGTGGGGAAGGGAGGGGACAGGGCCTGAGGTGACGTGTGCAAACACGCCCTGTGGCGCGTTTTAAGAGGTAGTTTTAATCCCCTGCCCTATTATATACTAAGGGCTTACAGAGGAGGTCATGCTAATCACAGGGGGACCCCAACGCATAGTGTTCCCTAGTGTATGTAGGTGTTTTCACTGTATTCTGAGTGTCTTTTAACATAGCACTGGCTCTAGGACTAGTTAGTCAGACTCAGTTACCACCAGTATCCGTCTGAAAAAGTTGAGGGTACAGGATGATTTTGCAACAAGGCTTCTTTCTGCTCTTCTGTTTGTTCTTTCTGCACGTTATCCTTCTTCCTGCACTTTTCTTCGTCTTTGAGGACTGTTGCTTGTTTCTTCATTTCTTTTTTTTCTTTCTGGGCGTTTTTTCTTCTTTCTTCACATGTCCTATCTCTGTAGGAATAGTTAGAAATTAGCATTTAAAAAACCTTTGAAATTCACTGAAAAAACCATAGGTTTCAGGGGCGTTATAGTTAGCTGGACCTTTCACTCGTACAAAACCATTGAAATTCCCCCGTTACAGTTAGTTCGGCTAACTATAACTCGCGCGCCCGCAATGCACAGCTGATGACGTCACATATTACATCACTCATGACATGGTCAGTGACATCACTCATGACATCACTCATGACATCTCAAATGACATCACTGATGGCATCATCCTTGTGATAGAGTGGCAGACCTCCTCTCTCCCTAATATAACCTTTGATACACACATTCAAAAATAGAAACTAACATTTTCAAAACAATGGACATACCAATACCAGTTACAACAACCTATTCAGTAATTCTAAGATCCACATACACATCCACTCATTCACCAACAGTCCTATACAGTCACTCATACATGTACTCACTCATCATATGTACTCATACACCTATACATCCTGTTACACAACGCCACTCATCCATAGAGTTACTCACACACATAGTCACTCATGCTAATAAAGAATCAAACATCCATTTACTTGCATATACAGTTATACACACACCACCACACTTACTTCTTCAGAAACTTACACATACTTAGTCTTTTAAACAATCACTTATAGAAACACATACTTATTCATACAGGAACTCTTTCAATCTCTCACTCTCACATATACTCACTTATATACACCAATAGTCACATATACTAGTTTAAAACATATGTAGTTACTCATAAAGACACTATTGAGACAGTCATTCACTCACTAACACACCCATGCACACACTCATCCACCCATACAGTCCTGCACACATGCTGTCTTCAACACATACAAACAGTGAGTCACTCATTCATGTACCTATGCACTACGTAATACTCCCCACCGAACCATACAGACACTCAGACACTCATACTGATACTCAAAAACCAACTAATAACCTATATAGATACTCATGTAGCTACTCACCAACCCATGCAGCCACTTACACACAAAGTGAGAGACTGATACAGATATTTACATATTTAAACATTACTTACTAAGCCATGTATTCACTAAGATACACTTAATCAGTCAGTTATACAATCAATTTTTCAAAAACAAATAATCTATTTAGACACTTATATACCCATTTATTCTTCCATCGACCTTGAGATATACATATATAAAACATATGTAATTTTCAGAAAAACACACATTCACTGGATGATGTCATCTGTGATGTCATCAGTGATGTCTTTTGAGATGTCATCAGTGATGTCATGAGTGATGTCACTGACCATGTCATGAGTAATGTAATATGTGACGTCATCAGCAATGCATTGCGGGCGCGCGAGTTATAGTTAGTTGAACTACCTATAACGGGGGAATTTCAATGGTTTTGTAAGAGTGAAAGGTCCAGCTAACTATAACGCCCCTGAAACCTATGGTTTTTTCAGTGAATATATATATATATAAGTATATGCTTACAAACAGTTCCATTTACTGGGGGCCCGGACCCTGCAGGGCGGGCTCTAAGGACAGGAATGGAGATCCTGTCAATGTGATACCTCACCGAAGAACAGCAACAGAGCCCAACTTCGAATTATGGAAAAGCTGACCTTTATTTCTCGTCTGAGCTGCAGCATACACCACACTCTTCAAGTCCTTACGCGTTTCAGCACATCTCTGCCTTGTTCACAGGTGAGTGTGTTTATTAGCTCCGAGTGGTCATGTACCCATAGCCCATTTCTATGACTGCAGGCCCTAGAATGCACCAGGTAGATATCCTTACATGTGCACTGGTGTTAATTCCTTTCTGCTTCAATGGCGTTTTCAGTCCCAATGTCACAATTGTATCCGCCTTCCAAAACGTTGCAAACTTAAAATCCTTGCTGCAAAGTGCCTCCAAATGCTGCAATGTTTCTTTTCTGTGCTTGTTCCACGAATATATATATACACACACACACCCCCACACATATTACCTACTATAGATAGCCAGTAGGTAGTTATAGTTGCAATCTAGTTTTCATAGGAAGAGCATCTTTGTTTTGCCAATAACTATGGCGCTGCTTTCCAAATCTTCATGAAATTTTCAAAACATATATTTTAGTCGGTTCAGCTGCCTTGTTATAATTTTTTAGATGATCCGTCAAGTGATTGCCGAAATAAAAGAGGGGGGGTCCCAAAACATGTTTTCCCTATTTGTTTTCCTTTAGGTATTTTGAACATGACTACAGCCCGTACCAGTGAACGGAATTACACCAAATGAACTAGAAAGCTAAATATTGGTCAAGAAAGCGTGCTTTTTGTCATTTGGTGTAAATCCGTTTCAAAGTTTACAATATATTCAACGTCAAAAAAATATAGATATCTAGGGACGCGGGTCCATTTAATTGGACTCGTGGATCCACAGTCCCCACTGCAGTTAGCTCAGTAACTGCTGAATTTCAATGGTTGTGTATTAATCTGATTATAACTATAACGTCTCTATAACCTTTGGTGCATTTGTTTGAAATAAACAGAGTACCTAATATTGCTTGACCGACATTTGCTTGTTTTCGTGCCATAACATCTACACAGTAATGTTTTGTAAAGGTATGTGGTGTATTCCATGCAGCTAATTAACATATGTCAGCTAATGGAATATTTCCTATAAATGCCATAGAAGCCCCATTTTGATGCAGAGTGGGCTCTTGGTGGAATATGGAGTGTTCTTTTGGCTTTAAGATAACATGTTTGGATCCATTTTACTAGCCAACGCTCAACGCGCAACGTAAAAGCGAAACCTGCATTTTGTAAATAAATGAAGCATGTTACATATATGTTTTGAGGTAATGCTTGTATGGGAATAATGTCTTTTGAATGGCAGTAATGAATAAAGCGTTTCCACTGTCCTGCCTAGCATGCTCTTGGTGTGGGTCTTACCTCTTTTAGGATATCCATACAGTATTTTGGTAAATTTAGATATCTAAATTCTAAGACCTCGGGATTCAAGCTAGCACGGCTGATGAAGGGTAATACCCAGAAACAGGTCCCAGGATGCTTGTTTCCGGCCCAGGGAGGACCTGGCTTGGCAGTTCGGTCTGGACTGTTCCCATGAGGCACAGGGTCAAAACCGATTTGCATATGGCTGGGTCTAAATTGGAGTGGCATGGTGAGCAAAAGAACAATGGATTTAATCCAGATCTCTTGACTGGGGGTGAATGTTTTATTTATTCAGCAATCTGTCCATCATTTGTTTGCGTAGCAACCCAATGGGGGTGGTAGATAGAAGAGTACCTTTTGTGGATTATAATTTATTTCTATGAAGTCTAACAGTTCCACAATAATTTTACTCTAACTGACCATACGGTGGTCATTATTAGTACATGTAGATGGACTAGTATGATGAACAGGGGAACTTATAACTTCACCACTAGGTGAGCAAGGAAGCAATTCCTTTTGATTTAGGTACCCTCACACACCCTAGTGGTGTCATGCTTCATCATCGGGTCACCCCGACGCTTAAAAGTCGGGGTGGGCTCAACCACAGTGTTGGGAGCGCTTTGAAGAGTTTGCAGACCAGGGAGGCTATAAGATAAAAAACCTCAGGCAGATCCCCAGTTTCCCTTTATTATTGGGTCTGTCTGGGTTGATTAAAAATAATAAGAGTAGGGGTAAATATAGGAGTATTATGGTCCTATGACCCTAGTGCCAACATGTTTCAGTCCACAGTGGCCATAAAGGTCCAGGACTTTCTTCAGGGCAAATTAGGCCACCCTGGGATACAGAAGGGGGAGTTCCCTATTCTGTTTTATTATGGACAAGGGTAGAGTAGCTACTCCTTGTGTGAAAGACTGATTTATTAATCTGTCTTGCGTTGTGAATCCATCTGAAAGAAAAAACACAAAGAAACACATATCCAACTTATACAAATCGGTTTGCATCATGGTATTTCCAAAGTGACGTGTTTCGTAATCGTGTTTGGAATCAGGAGCCACACCTATATGTGCCAGGTGGTCATAATGGCATAATAGTGTGCAGCTATATCCACATATGTGTCACTCAAGACTTGTATCTGAGTACAGTTAATCGGCGTGTCAGATATATTGTGCGGTGGCGATTATGCTCGCATTCTATCCGAGTCCAGACGCCAAAACGTGGATACTATCAATGAAAAAACCCTCTCATAAAATCATCCCACACACGTATCATTCACACCATATCTGTGATTCAACACCGTATTAAAAACCATGCGTGACTCGTAAAACCTATGGGTAATTGTGCAAGTATCTTTCACTCCTGCATTCTTGCTTACCCGGACTTCGAATGGTAGTCGTTTCTCAGGGGATGGAAGGGCTAATGGAGTAGCTCTGTAGTCAAACCCTAACGTTTGCCCCAGGGGAAATATGAAGAGGTAATGTTTGAAAAATATCACGATAAGGAATCCAGGATCAAACGTAAATAACGATGATACCTTCTCTGGTGGGGGACCCAATGCTAAGCTAATCTTCCTGGAGTAACAAACTTACTTCATCAAGAGTCCTGCTCCGCTTCGCCACCTATTTGGACCCGATCCCCGGCGTTTCGCGCCGTGTTACGGTGATCGGGAAGTTTATACTTCCGTATTGTTTGAGGCGGAAGATTGGATTGGTCTGCGCAAACACGTGATCGGAAATGTATCCCGAACAGGATTGGTTAGTCATGACCTGTGACCCAAGTTGTCAGCCAATAGAAAAGTGGTAAAGCACGAACAACGCCGAAATAAACATAGTGGATTTAATCTGTTTATTATTATTGGCGTCCTTGTTAAAACAAACTCGTGAAATGTAATGTGTTTTGTCAGAGGCTCGTATTTTTGATTAGTGTATATTTACCTACGGATACGGCATAACATAGTGTGTATGCTTTACTCGTGCAGATTAGACGGCGATCTTAATAGCCAGTTCTCACGGCCGATGGGAGATGTCGTTTATGTGTCCACTGAGGTAGTAGAGTGTTACCCAGTGAAATACATATCCAGCATTATTCATAATACTTCATCCCATCAAATGTTGAATATATTTAAATTTAAGAGTGACATGAATGTCGCCAGAGGTAATACCCTAGTATAGTATTTACATATATTTGGGCATTCCACAATTGTCAGATGGTTGTTATTTTAACGGAATCTAGTTTACATGAATCTCAAGGTCTATGTGCGATGATATTGGAACCCAATCTCCTAATAGGGGGGATAGTAACATATGGAAGATTCTCATAAGATTATAGATTATCCCTTGAAAGTACTAAAGTACTCACGATGAGGAATTTCCTACCTCTACTTGTTCAATTGGTTCCAGGGTATACAATCGTTAAGCCCCTTCTCATGGGTCTTTAAACGGTAGACCCATCGTTGTTCACGCTCTAGGAGTTTTTGCTGTAAGTTGTTACCAATCGTTGTGACCTTTTCTAGTACTGTCCACTTCAGCTCTGTGTCCTTATGTTTTTTCTCTTGGTAATGGGCAGTGAGTCTAGTTGCTGTGATTGATCTACGTATAGTGCTTCTATGTTCGCTGATGCGAACTTTGATCTTCCGGCTCGTCATACCAATATACATCAATCCACAGGGGCATTTTATCATATAGATCACGGATTCGGAGTTGCAATTTGTGTGTGACCTCTGTTCCCATGGATAATTTAAACCCAAATCCAATGTTTTGGTGTGTTCTGTAAAGGGACAGGCCACACATGACCCACACGGGTAGTGTCCTACAACTGGTGATAAACCCCATAATGTCTGCTGATCAGTTGGTTTAGGAGTAAAGGAGTTGGTATGTACCAGGGCATTTCTCAAGTTAGAATTTTTTCTAAAAGAGAACATGGGTTTCTCAAAGGATAACCTGTTTGATGTCAATATTGACCATTTTTTATTTATTATTTTTTTCAGGTCATTGGATGAAGAGTTATATGTGGTCACACATATAAGTTGGTCTGGTTGCTCTTTTGTGTATGTTTCTAACAGTGCTTCCCTAGGTGTGTTGCGAGCTCTTTTGTTTGCTCTTTGTATGATCTTATTAGGGTACATCTTCTGTTGGAGTTTGTTACCAAGAATAGCTGCCTCTTTTTTGTATGTTTGGATGTTAGAACAGTTTCTACGGATCCTCAAGAATTGGCCCACTGGTAAATTCTCTCTTAAGGATCGTGGGTGGGCACTATCAAATCTCAATAAACTGTTCCTGTCCGTGGGTTTTGTATATAACGAACTCTCAAGAGTGCCATCTTTAGCTGTGAAAGTGACATCCAAAAATGAGATGCTTTCTTTATTCACATTCATAGTGAAATGAAGGTGAGGGTTCAGTGAATTGATCCATGTTTTAAAATTCTCAAGACTAGTTAGATCACCTCTCCAGATCATCAGGACATCGTCGATGTACCTGTACCATTCGCAGATGTGCCTACTGAAAGGATTTTGAGTCCATATATGTAGGTCCTCAAAATAGCTGACGTACAGGCAGGCCAGACTAGGGGCGAATGTACTCCCCATCGATGTCCCATGTATTTGTAGGTATAATTGATCTTCAAAGGTGAAAAAGTTTTCTGTCAATGCCAAGTGTATGAGGGTGATTACCCACTCAATAGGTGCAGCCCACAACCAATCTTCCTTTCTGAGGATCTCTTGGATTACTCTGATACTTTCCGCCTGAGGTATGTTTGTGTACAAGGCCTCTACGTCCAAACATACCAAGAAGTTATCCGTTGGATTGTATTCAACTTGTGTCAAAAGATTGAAGAGGTGTTTCGTATCTTGAACATATGATTTAATCTTCTTGACCAAGGGGCGTAAGAACCAGTCGGTATATTTAGACAGTGGTTCCAGAATAGAACCTATCCCTGAGACAATTGGTCTCCCAGGGGGAGGGGTCTTCCCTTTGTGTATTTTAGGGATGGTATAGAACAAAGGAATTCTGGGGTTCTCCTGATTCAGAAATTCATATTCTTTCTTCATAATCCAATCTTTTGTCAGGGCCTCTGTTGTTAAAGTCCTGATAGTAGTTTTTATCCGTTGTGTAGGATCCCTATTGATCTTTTTGTAGTATTTTGTGTCTGCCAGTAGATTTAGACATGCTGTTCTGTAAGCATTGGTACTCTGTATCACGGTCGCTCATATAGATCACGGATTCGGAGTTGCAATTTGTGTGTGACCTCTTTTTAGGTCAGGGCGGAAGAAGAGGGAGACGAGGAAGAAGGGGGAAACGAATTCAGTGGGAAGAAGAACGGAGCTCAGTGAACACCAGGAGCAACACCAGGGAACAACAGCCGAGCACAAGCAGTACGAGGGATTAGTTGTAAACCTCACAGATGCCATCCTTACCACAGACGAACTAACAATTCTGGATAAAGGTTTGGAGTTCGTCCCTACTACCTATCTGGACAAATTCCGCCTCCGATGTGAGTTAGGCGAATTCTTCAGAAAAATACGATTAAAAACTTTTTTTCAGGACAAAGAGAGACCCGTTGAAGATAACACCTACACGGGGTTGAGACCAAAATCCTCTTTTCTCCCCCCTACCAACATGATGCCTCCAGAAGTATTATCTTTTGAAGAAGCAGTTAGCAAGGAAGTCGAACTACTTCAACCCAAGAGAAACGGGTTTCACAATTTAAGCAAGAAAGAACGTGCGGCTTTAACCACCCTACAGTCCAGAACGGATATAATTATTAAACCAGCGGATAAAGGTGGAGCGACCGTGATACAGAGTACCAATGCTTACAGAACAGCATGTCTAAATCTACTGGCAGACACAAAATACTACAAAAAGATCAATAGGGATCCTACACAACGGATAAAAACTACTATCAGGACTTTAACAACAGAGGCCCTGACAAAAGATTGGATTACGAAGAAAGAATATGAATTTCTGAATCAGGAGAACCCCAGAATTCCTTTGTTCTATACCATCCCTAAAATACACAAAGGGAAGACCCCTCCCCCTGGGAGACCAATTGTCTCAGGGATAGGTTCTATTCTGGAACCACTGTCTAAATATACCGACTGGTTCTTACGCCCCTTGGTCAAGAAGATTAAATCATATGTTCAAGATACGAAACACCTCTTCAATCTTTTGACACAAGTTGAATACAATCCAACGGATAACTTCTTGGTATGTTTGGACGTAGAGGCCTTGTACACAAACATACCTCAGGCGGAAAGTATCAGAGTAATCCAAGAGATCCTCAGAAAGGAAGATTGGTTGTGGGCTGCACCTATTGAGTGGGTAATCACCCTCATACACTTGGCATTGACAGAAAACTTTTTCACCTTTGAAGATCAATTATACCTACAAATACATGGGACATCGATGGGGAGTACATTCGCCCCTAGTCTGGCCTGCCTGTACGTCAGCTATTTTGAGGACCTACATATATGGACTCAAAATCCTTTCAGTAGGCACATCTGCGAATGGTACAGGTACATCGACGATGTCCTGATGATCTGGAGAGGTGATCTAACTAGTCTTGAGAATTTTAAAACATGGATAAATTCACTGAACCCTCACCTTCATTTCACTATGAATGTGAATAAAGAAAGCATCTCATTTTTGGATGTCACTTTCACAGCTAAAGATGGCACTCTTGAGAGTTCGTTATATACAAAACCCACGGACAGGAACAGTTTATTGAGATTTGATAGTGCCCACCCACGATCCTTAAGAGAGAATTTACCAGTGGGCCAATTCTTGAGGATCCGTAGAAACTGTTCTAACATCCAAACATACAAAAAAGAGGCAGCTATTCTTGGTAACAAACTCCAACAGAAGATGTACCCTAATAAGATCATACAAAGAGCAAACAAAAGAGCTCGCAACACACCTAGGGAAGCGCTGTTAGAAACATACACAAAAGAGCAACCAGACCAACTTATAAGTGTGACCACATATAACTCTTCATCCAATGACCTGAAAAAAATAATAAATAAAAAATGGTCAATATTGACATCAAACAGGTTATCCTTTGAGAAACCCATGTTCTCTTTTAGAAAAAATTCTAACTTGAGAAATGCCCTGGTACATACCAACTCCTTTACTCCTAAACCAACTGATCAGCAGACATTATGGGGTTTATCACCAGTTGTAGGACACTACCCGTGTGGGTCATGTGTGGCCTGTCCCTTTACAGAACACACCAAAACATTGGATTTGGGTTTAAATTATCCATGGGAACAGAGGTCACACACAAATTGCAACTCCGAATCCGTGATCTATATGATAAAATGCCCCTGTGGATTGATGTATATTGGTATGACGAGCCGGAAGATCAAAGTTCGCATCAGCGAACATAGAAGCACTATACGTAGATCAATCACAGCAACTAGACTCACTGCCCATTACCAAGAGAAAAAACATAAGGACACAGAGCTGAAGTGGACAGTACTAGAAAAGGTCACAACGATTGGTAACAACTTACAGCAAAAACTCCTAGAGCGTGAACAACGATGGGTCTACCGTTTAAAGACCCATGAGAAGGGGCTTAACGATTGTATACCCTGGAACCAATTGAACAAGTAGAGGTAGGAAATTCCTCATCGTGAGTACTTTAGTACTTTCAAGGGATAATCTATAATCTTATGAGAATCTTCCATATGTTACTATCCCCCCTATTAGGAGATTGGGTTCCAATATCATCGCACATAGACCTTGAGATTCATGTAAACTAGATTCCGTTAAAATAACAACCATCTGACAATTGTGGAATGCCCAAATATATGTAAATACTATACTAGGGTATTACCTCTGGCGACATTCATGTCACTCTTAAATTTAAATATATTCAACATTTGATGGGATGAAGTATTATGAATAATGCTGGATATGTATTTCACTGGGTAACACTCTACTACCTCAGTGGACACATAAACTACATCTCCCATCGGCCGTGAGAACTGGCTATTAAGATCGCCGTCTAATCTGCACGAGTAAAGCATACACACTATGTTATGCCGTATCCGTAGGTAAATATACACTAATCAAAAATACGAGCCTCTGACAAAACACATTACATTTCACGAGTTTGTTTTAACAAGGACGCCAATAATAATAAACAGATTAAATCCACTATGTTTATTTCGGCGTTGTTCGTGCTTTACCACTTTTCTATTGGCTGACAACTTGGGTCACAGGTCATGACTAACCAATCCTGTTCGGGATACATTTCCGATCACGTGTTTGCGCAGACCAATCCAATCTTCCGCCTCAAACAATACGGAAGTATAAACTTCCCGATCACCGTAACACGGCGCGAAACGCCGGGGATCGGGTCCAAATAGGTGGCGAAGCGGAGCAGGACTCTTGACGAAGTAAGTTTGTTACTCCAGGAAGATTAGCTTAGCATTGGGTCCCCCACCAGAGAAGGTATCATCGTTATTTACGTTTGATCCTGGATTCCTTATCGTGATATTTTTCAAACATTACCTCTTCATATTTCCCCTGGGGCAAACGTTAGGGTTTGACTACAGAGCTACTCCATTAGCCCTTCCATCCCCTGAGAAACGACTACCATTCGAAGTCCGGGTAAGCAAGAATGCAGGAGTGAAAGATACTTGCACAATTACCCATAGGTTTTACGAGTCACGCATGGTTTTTAATACGGTGTTGAATCACAGATATGGTGTGAATGATACGTGTGTGGGATGATTTTATGAGAGGGTTTTTTCATTGATAGTATCCACGTTTTGGCGTCTGGACTCGGATAGAATGCGAGCATAATCGCCACCGCACAATATATCTGACACGCCGATTAACTGTACTCAGATACAAGTCTTGAGTGACACATATGTGGATATAGCTGCACACTATTATGCCATTATGACCACCTGGCACATATAGGTGTGGCTCCTGATTCCAAACACGATTACGAAACACGTCACTTTGGAAATACCATGATGCAAACCGATTTGTATAAGTTGGATATGTGTTTCTTTGTGTTTTTTCTTTCAGATGGATTCACAACGCAAGACAGATTAATAAATCAGTCTTTCACACAAGGAGTAGCTACTCTACCCTTGTCCATAATAAAACAGAATAGGGAACTCCCCCTTCTGTATCCCAGGGTGGCCTAATTTGCCCTGAAGAAAGTCCTGGACCTTTATGGCCACTGTGGACTGAAACATGTTGGCACTAGGGTCATAGGACCATAATACTCCTATATTTACCCCTACTCTTATTATTTTTAATCAACCCAGACAGACCCAATAATAAAGGGAAACTGGGGATCTGCCTGAGGTTTTTTATCTTATAGCCTCCCTGGTCTGCAAACTCTTCAAAGCGCTCCCAACACTGTGGTTGAGCCCACCCCGACTTTTAGGCGTCGGGGTGACCCGATGATGAAGCATGACACCACTAGGGTGTGTGAGGGTACCTAAATCAAAAGGAATTGCTTCCTTGCTCACCTAGTGGTGAAGTTATAAGTTCCCCTGTTCATCATACTAGTCCATCTACATGTACTAATAATGACCACCGTATGGTCAGTTAGAGTAAAATTATTGTGGAACTATTGATATCGGGAGGTGTTACTCTGACCTATATCCTCTCTACCCTTTGGGCACGAGAATTCAACTTTTTCTCAACAGCCTTTGTGTAATAAAAAATATGAAGTCTAACAGCCTTGTGGTGTTCACTCAGGAGAGTTTGTTGTTTTGCAAACTCGACCCAAAGGTATTGGTGGGTATTACATGTGCACCCTTGCTACATAACACAAGCTCAGAGGTTTGTAAGCACCACGAGGCTAAGAGATTTGCCCAGAATCACAGGAGCTATTAGAGCCGGCGCTGAGACTCGAACAGCACTTAGTGCTTTTTCTTGAGCCTCTGTTTCACATTGTGTCATGTGCTACATGTATACATATTTCTTCTTCTTCTTCTTCTTTAAGCTTTATTGCGGTTTGATTTACCATAAAAGCACATAAAAAAACAATTCTATACAATATGTTAATTAATCAATACAACTCATGCGTATATCACAATTGTATAACTAGGTTGGTGAACATATCCTTTAAAACTATAAAATTTAAATATTGTCTAGAGCCCTAAAATTGATAAAAACAATGGTTATTATGCTGATAAAATACTATCTGTTCTCTCATGGTCCATTAGACTTAGTGCAGATGTGTAGCAATATTAATTGTCAAGTTCCTTCAAATTGACCACATTGAAAACAAATATTTGGCTACTGCAGACACAATCACTGCATTGGTGTCAGTTTTTAAGATCCTGAAAAAAACCAAATATTGCTTTACACCCAGATTTTTACACAACTGAATTATCCATTTCCTCCTGATGTTAACATATGCTGGACAGAAAAGGATAACATGTACAGGAGTTTCTTCCTCAGTTCGGCAACCTGGGCAAGGACGTGCCAGGCCCCCTGTCCACCAATCAATGTTGGAATAAAGAGGGAAAGTGCCATATCTGAATTGCAGGTAGAGCTTCTTCGCCAAAGTGGGTTGTATTGCATCAATCTCTGGCTCAAAACTATAAAAAGATTTAACATCCAGGAACATGTCAGTTAAACTTGAAATTTTTGCTGAGCGGAAGAGATTCCTTAAATTAAAATCTTTTACAACACATGTCATGGTTTTTTTAAAAATGGCTGGGTAAGAGACCTCAGGGTTTAACCAGAGATCCTCGAGCCCAATCGATGTGAGTGATCGTCTTACAAATGATAGCCAAGGGATCCTACCAGATCCTGGTAAAGCCATGACCACTTTAAGTTCCTCCTTATAATCCACCAGCTTAGGAGTGCTCCACAGCCGCCTCCAATAAAGTAGGGGCCGAACAGCAATAGCGTTTGCGATTGGGCGAATGTTCAAGTCCAATCTGAGCGGGCCCAAGGTAGTACTTCTTGGCAAATCCAGTAGTTGCCTTAAGAAATTATTTTCTGTTATGGATAAGTCACTTGCTGATATATGTCCCCAGAGTTCCGCCCCATAAAGGGATGATGCCCTGGCTTGAACTCTAAAAATTTCAAGGGGGGCGCTTATTATTTTGTGGGAACAATTCTTCTGTACTTTTAAGATACCCCCAGCAGCCTGAGTTAATCTTAAATTGGCCTTGGCCAATTGAGGACCCCACCCCATTTTATCGTTCAAGGTTAAACCCAGGTAATCAAAAATTGGGACCCTTTCGAGGGGTCTGCCTTCCATCATAGGATGGGGGCAGTTGGTGGTACTAGCATTAAAAACCATGTACTTGGTCTTATTGATGTTGACCACCAGGTTCCTTTTATTACAGAATTTGACAAATTGATTCAACACCCGCTGCATACCCATTGGAGACTTTGAAAGCAACAGAGTGTCGTCCGCAAACATTAATGCGGGAAATCTTTGGGCGGTCAGTTTGGGGGAGTCAATGTCGTTTATGGCAAGAAGATCTTCTATAAGCCCGTTGAGGAAGAGGTAAAACAGTTACGGGGCCAGCACACAACCCTGTCTAACGCCTTTCTCAATCGGAAATGGTCCAGTTAACTGGCCTTGCTTGCCAAAACGAACTCTGGCAAAAGTGCCTTCGTGTAAGATCTTAAATTGGTGACATAAATATGGCGGAACCCCCATTGATAATAAAATGGTCCATAACTGGTTCCGATCCACCATGTCAAATGCGGACTTTAGGTCCACAAATGTAAGATATAGCCTATCCCCATCCAAGACCACATGCTTCCAGTGAAGGACCTGCAGCCGGAATAATTGGTCAATTGTTGCTGTTTTAGCCCTAAATCCCGCCTGGAGCGGAGTCAAAGTGTTATTGTCATTAGTCCAGGCCTGTAGACGTTGTAGAAGGAGCCTGGCATACATTTTTTGGGTCACATCGATAAGGCTAATAGGCCTATAATTAGAGGGTTGGAGCGGAGAGCCCTTCTTGTAAATGGGAATTATCTCCGCCCCCAGCCAAGTACTTGGAAGTGGTAAGCCCTGCAATATCGCATTAAATAGTACTAAAAGGTATGGGGCCCAAACTGTCGGTTCTTCTCTATATAGATCACCTGGGATCCTATCCAATCCCAGTGCTTTATTCTATTGGATACTTGAAATGGCCGATTGAACTTCAACCATCGTGAAAGGTTGTATCGACCACGTGGGGTTCGGGGCCAATAGGCTCGGTGGGGGCTCACTTATAAATGTAGAGGGGAGAGAGTAAAGGTCTTTAAAATAAGAAGACCATGCTTCTTCAGAGATGTTTGGGTCAATTGTAGTCCTGCCCTCTGATTTTCCAGTATGGACAAGATTCCAAAATGACCTTAGGTCCTTTGCCGCAAGTGCGGATGTGATAGCAGACCAACGATCTGCTTCCCATTCTGATTTTGCGTTACTGAGCATCTTCTTGTATGCCTGCCTGGCTTCTGTAACACAAAGTTTGTTACCTTGCCTTAGGGCCAGCAATAGTGCCTCTTTCGCGTCCCTACAGCACCTATTAAACCATGGATTCCCATCATCACAAAGTTTAGGCTTGGTGAGACCTGTCTTATAAAAGGTGTCCTTCAATGTTAAAACCATTTCCCTATGGATGCCTGTAAGGTCACCCATATCATTATCCAAGGGATTAATAATGCTGGAGTTTACCCTTTCAAGCAGGGGGATTACATCTCGATACATTTTCGCCATATTTTCAGTGGACAATTTCACAGCTGCCCATCGGATTCTTCTCCCACCTTGCACTATTCTCAAGTCACTACTTGGGGTAATCATGATTGCACTATCCTCACTGGTCAGTTGAAAGTCCATCTCAATTATCAGGGGATTATGATCACTTTCAATGCGAGGAGGGACACTAAAGTCTATAATTTGAGGCCACAGGACCAAGCTGGCCATAAAATAGTCTATTACAGATGCATGCCCCAAGCCACTATAAGTTAGCTGAGCTGGAGTGTCACTCTGAAATCGGCCATTACAAGCTCTAATGGAAAACGTGTAAGTGAGGGAAGTCAACTGGAGGGCAAGAGCTGTCCAATTTCCCACAGGGTAGGCGTTGGGGGGCGGAACTGACCAGGTTTCGTCTTCTTCAGTTGTGATCGGAGGGACCCCTTGTAATGGTTCGAAATGACAGTTGAAGTCTCCTCCGAGCAACAAGGCAACGTCACCCCCAAGCGAATGCAATAGGGTGGTCAGTTTGTCTAAGGTGTTAGAAGTTCCCCCCAATCGCACTGGCTGTGAGTATATATTAATGAGTGCCAATTTTGGTGTTTCCTTGTTTGACATCAGGATACACGTCAGATCAGGACTATTTGTTTCTAGCCTTTTCAGTGTGAATCCAAGATGGACGCCCACGTATACATATTTATGTACAGACTATAGCTCCATACAGTGAAAATATGTATACATGTAGCACACGAGGCGAACTGGAGGTTCATAAAAAAAAAAAGCAGTGAGCGTTGTTTGAGTCTCGGCCTCGCTCTCTGTTCATTGATTAATTGAAAGTCTTACAGACAAAATGTGCTTAAGCTGGCAACGTCTTTATTTCATATTTTTCATAACAATTTGGAAGGAATGTAGAGGTCACTGAAATTCAATAGTAATCTCTCGAAACTCGAACAATGTTTCTTCAGTGCCTGGACTGTGTGTATGTGACAGGACTGCACCATCTTCTGCGAGGGATAAAAGAGCTCTACATATGGTGCGCGGACAGCATAAATATTGAAGGCTACAGAGTCTTGGGAGAGATTTCATTGTATGAATGCTTGGGAAGGTGCTTGGCATTTGTCCAAACCGGTAAACCCTTGATTGTCGCAACCAAAAACTCTATAAATTGCTGGTTTTATTGTTGGGAAGTCATAAATTGTGAGCTGCATGGGTTTGTCCCTGGTGATTGCCGCCTGCTGGAGTGTGTAGAGTGAAAATAAAGAAGGGAAAGGCGAAAGCTGGTCTGAGGTGACATTCACATTTAGAGCAATTAAGTTGCTTTTTGTGAGCTTTTAATTGCTAGTTGGTGATCTGACAGTCAAAGTGTTTATTTACAGCTGCCAAGTCTTCAGATTGCTTACGTGCAAGAGTATCGGTGTACTTTTGTCCACTTGTACAAATGGCTCACTACAGAAACTGTTGAATGTTTTTAATGCAGTAAGATATGTTTAAATATTTTAACACCACACGTTCACAATTGCTATATAAATATTCTTCCATTCTCAAATTGGCTTTCAAATGTACCATTTGCCACTGTTTTCTTCAAACATTTCTCTGGGGAAGAACCCCCCAAACACCCTTTCTGTTGGTTGGGCTTCAGCGCTTCGCACACTTGGGACATAACACTTATAGCCAGCTTTTACGCCTCACCACTTTCAAATGTAACCAGCCGCCACTGCTGCTCCCAGCCGCCACTGCTTTTATAATTTATGTGTGGGGGCTCCTGCCCCCATGCTGCCCCAGGGAACACCACCTCCCTTGGGCTTCATTAAAATGTGGGCGGGGGGCCTCATGGGCCCCCAAGCCCCGGGGACTACCACCTCTCCAGGGCTTCATTAAAATATGTGGGGGGCCTCACGGGCCCCCCCAAGCCGGGGACTGCCACCTCCCTGAGGCTTTAACAATCAATTAGTGTGGGGGGCTCGAGCCCCCCACACACTGCCCCAGGGACCACCACCTCCCCAGGACACTTTGTAAGCAAATACGGGGGTCTGTTGCGGCCCCTGGCCCCGGGGATCACCATGTCCTCGGGGCAATTTGCCCCCTCCTGGAACCCTCGATGGCCCTGGAGACCGCCACCCCCCCCAGAGCCGGCTCCTGCAATGTCCCAGGGTGCCCACCCCCAGGACATTGCAGTTTGCAATGGCAGGGCGGGAGCTTCTGCTTCACTTCATGGAAGCGAGAGCAGGAAACCTGGGGAGATGCATGTCAGCAGCTCCCCTTGTCCAAAAGCAATGCCGGATCCAGCAGGATGCGGGGAGCCGGCTGGGGCTGCGGAGGGATTGGGGCTCCCCTCTGGTTTCCAACTTGAGGGCTGGCCCCGGGGGATGGGGTCCCCGGGACCAGAAGTGGCCCAGGAAAGGGGGGCCATGCTGCTCCCCTCCCAATAAATACATTTTTAAAAAAAAGAGGCAATGGCCCAGGGGATGGGATCCCCGAGGCTGAAATCGGCCACGGCAGGGGAGCCGCATGGCCCACCTCCCGGTTTTTTGTTTACATTTTTTTAAAATGTGGCAGGCCCTGGGGGATGGGGTCCCCAGGGCCCCAAAAACATTTAATGAAGGGGGGCCACACCACCCTCCTTCTAACAACAATATTTATATTTTAAAAAGCCGGCATCTCACTGAGGCCTGGCCCCTCCCTGCACCAATGTGCAAACGTGACCAGTGATGTCATCAGTGATGTCATTTGAGAGGTCATTATTGATGTCACTGACCATGTCATGAGTGATGTTATATGGAACGTCATCAGCAAAGCATTGCGGAGGCGGGAGTTTTGAACGAGTGAAATGTCCAACTTACTAGAACGTCCCTGAAATCTAGGGTTTTTTCCAGTGAATTTATATATATATATATATATATATATATACAAACATATACATACACACAGACACACACACATGTATACATACGCAGTGGCAGTAGCCACTGTGTTGTTATAGTTAGAGTATCCAATAGGTCTGGTCCAGCCTCTCGTCTCCCACTTGCACTGATGCATGGAGGTAAGAGTGTTTTGTTCCTGCTCTTATCTGCAGTCAGCGTGGGTGGAAAAAATAAAGCATGCTGGCACCTAAGCGGAGAGCTGTGAGGAGCGGTTGGAGTTTGAGGCTTCCCCCAGTAGCTCCCCAAAAAATTAACGATGCACTGCCACTGAGGGGCTTTGATCAGCATATCTGTCAAGTCACTTACATTTGGTGGATGTTACCCTCTTTCACTGGGATCCAGTCACCTAACAAACAAAATGTCTCAGTATACTTTAATAGGATGTCCCTCTTTTTAAGCCTTGAATACCCTCCAAATAAGAGTTTGTACTCGTATCACCTTAACAGGATCAAACTCTAAAGTATTTCAAATACTTGAATGCAGGAGTGACTCAAACAAACTGGTAAGTGTGAAGGGGTGCTAAAATTACTTGAACAGGTACTGGAGCACTGCCTTTAAGATCATGGATGTTATTTTTTACTGTATATTGTTACGGTTAAGGGAGGACCCGACTATCAGTTTGGGCTGAACTGTACCCATCCATCACATTTATTTGTATACTTCAGTGCAATGCCCTAAGTGGGACGGTTATGCCCAGACATAAGTCCCATGCACACTGTGCAATTGGGAGCAAGCTACACCCGACTGATGTATCCTAATAAGGATTAAAATGGTCTCAGGGGGGCGTGGCTTGGGCAAGATGGCCGATCGGACGTAATCCGAGTCGGCTCCCGTGCCACCCTAGTGTTTCCCCGGTTGCTGAGCTGTCCCAGGGCCCCCAGGCGGCACTCCCATCCACCGGGTGCCATTCCTGAAGACCGGGCACACGCCGGCATGATCCAGACCGGCCTTCGGACCGTCTGAAGCTCCCGCTGCCCGATAAGCACAGCCGCGGCCGAGTCCCGCTAAATGGCGGCCCCCAGAGATGGGACCGTGATGACGGCCTGACGTTCCGGCGGAGAAGAGAACAAGTCAAGTGGCCCTACCTTCCATCGGGTATCTCTACGGCAGACCGGGCACAAGCAGGCACGATCCGGATTGACCGTCTGCCCGCCTGAGGCTCCGCCGACCGCCGAGTGGAGTCGCGGCTGAGATCCGCAAGATGGCGGCCCCCAGTGCCACGGCCGCTCTGCCGGCCTGACGATGCAGTATCGGCGAAGGGCGGAAGGAGAATCCCTAGCTGCGATTACCAGCCATCGTTGGACCCCCGCGCGACCCATAGACGGCGCGGTGGCTTGGCGGCGGCGCCCCGGCTCAGGGTGAGTGAAGCGACCTCCCCTAATGAGAAGGACATCACCTGTGCACACGCGGGCTCCCCACACTGCGTGACATCCCCCGGGAGTGTCACGGAGGCCCGTGGCGGGGGGCGCGCATTTTCCGGCGCTGGAGCTGAGGAGGCCAGATTCATCGGAGGGGGCGACAGTCATGACCTGCGGACGCGCTCTCCTCGTGGGCCGCCCTGGGTCGCTCCAGGGACCACACAGTAGCGGCTTAAACTGGGATGCGGGGATCGGCAGCGGGCGGCCCGCGACAACGGAGCGGCCGCGGGGCCGGGACGATGCTGGGGACCCGACGGTGAACACCACACTCCCTGCGGTGGAGGCCCTATCGCTGCTATGCCCACCTACACCGACCGGTGAGACACCGCGCGATCTGCGCGCCCCCACCGGACACCAGCCTCTTTCACTGGGTGAGCGGGGTGCCCGGACGGGAGAAGCCTTATGCCTGGAAAGAGGGGACAGGTCAAATGGAACACCACGGTGACCACCTTCTTCGCCCCCACGGACAAGAGAACTTCCGGGGCGCCGGGCGATACAGCCACTACAAAGGCGCTGACCAAGGAGGACCTCCTGTCCTCTCTGAGAGACTTCAAGGCCGAATTACGGGCGGAGATCAGCCGGGATGTACAGCACACCATCGATCAGCTGCGCTCAGATCTCCAAGACAAACTGTCCGGCCTCCGGCAGGATGTCGATGCGGTGGGCACGTGGGTGATGGATCTGGAGGCTCAACACCGAGACCTGAGCGGCAGGTCATCGGATCACTCGCGACAGATCCAGGCCCTCCAAGAACAACTAACACAGACGCAGCTCAAAGCCGAAGACCTAGAAAACCGTGCCCGACGCGATAACATCCATGTGCGCCACCTTGAGGAACAGGCGGAGGGCCCCGATCTCGAGGCCTTCTTGGAGGGCCTCTTCGCAGAGGTGGTGAAGCCGCAGACTCTAAAAATCAAGCTCGACCGTGCACACAGGGTCGGCTTCCTTACACCAGGTGACAGAAGGTGGCCGAGGGACATCCTGGCTAAATTCCACTCGTCCCCAGAGGTCTCGTTTCAAGGCTTCACCTGTTCATTATTTCAAGACCTGTCTCCGGCTACATTGGCGAGAAGACAATCCTTTAAGCCACTGACAGCCAAATTGCGAGCCGAGCGCATCAGATACAGATGGACCTTCCCTTTTGGCCTTTCTTTCGAATATCAAAACAAGTGGCGGACTGTGGTGGATCTCTCGGCCGGCCGGGCCTTGTTGGGACTGTCCCCCTCGGATGACGTGCAGGAGGATCCGGGAGACACAGCAGCCAACCGCTCTGGGGTGCCGGCCGGGGGATGGGCCACTGTGGGCCGTTCTCCTCCTCGCTGACTCCACGAGGGAAGCCTCCTTGAGGTGGACTTTAATACGGGGGGGGAGACCCTGTCTGGCGGGTGCAGACCCTGATGGCTCCGCGTGGCGGATGCCCTGCCGGGGGTTGGCACCGGTGCTGGCGGAGTGGTCACTCAGGTTATCTGCCCACATAATCCAGCATTGTTTGGGTCCTGGGATCAGCACTTTTGGATGATTCCTTTCTGTTTTTTCTTTCAGGTTTATGCAACCGGGGTGGGGGTGGGCGGGTTGTTACGGCCCTCCGAGTCCTCTGCCTCCAGATGGTATGTGATTTTGGGGTTCTTCGGGTATTTCTTTCTCTCTTTTCTTTCTATTCTGTCTATCTTTCTCTCTTTTTGTCTCGGAGAGTGGGGAGATCTCCACGGCGGGTGGGACGGGATGGGGGGAGCGGGGAGCGGGTCGTGAGAATTGCTTACGACAGAGAATTGTTACCCGTCCCGCGATGGTTTTGTCCATAGGTTCATGGAATGTGCAGGGGCTTAATTCTCCCCAGAAACGGCCAGATGGTGCTGAAATACATTTCCGACCACCACTTGGATATCGTCGCACTCCAAGAAACACACCTAAGCAAGGGCGATGAACACAGGTTGCGACACAGGACATACCCACTCATTTACAGCTCCTCAGTCACCACCAAGCATCGGGGAGTAGCGTTGATGTTTCATAGCGGGGTGAAGTTCCAGCCCTTAGATGTGCGCTCGGACAGGGAGGAGAGATGGGTGATGGTGAAGGGGATTATCAGGGGTCAGATATGTACTTTTACCTCACTATATGCACCAAACACGGGCCAGGCGGGGTTTCTGTCCACCATCTGCACAAAATTGGAGCAGTTTGCGGAAGGTTCAGTCGTCCTGTTAGGGGACTTTAATCTTATTTGGCAAGCGGACCTTGATAGTTCTCGCGCGCAGAGGGTGGAGTCGGGTTCATTTTCCCCAGCCACCAGGCAGCGCTTTTCGGACCTTGGCCTGTGCGATGCATGGCGCACACTGCACCCTTCCACAAAAGATTATACCCACTTTTCACACGTGCATCAATCCTACTCCCGTCTCGACTACATTTTCATTATTCGCTTTCTATCGGGATCTCTGAGGGACGCTCAGATTCTCCCCCTTTCCGTCTCCGACCATAGTCTAGTCATGGTCACCCTCCATTGGGACGGCCCACGGGATCGCCAACCTAAGTGGTACTTTCCCGCCTCTCTCACTAGGGACATAATGCTGCGTAAATCGTTACGGGAGGCCATTGAAGAATTCTTTACCCTTAATGACGCCGAGGCGACCTCGGAGCTGATCCGGTGGGACGCCTTCAAGGCGGTACTTAGGGGCAAATGCATCGCACTTAATTCTGCGCTCAACCGTCAGAGAGCAGCAGAGCGTGAATGCCTGGAAGCGGAGCTTGTGGCTGCGGAGCAGGCCCACAAGGCCAAACCCTCCCGCATTACCTTGCGTCCCCTTACATCTCTTAGGGGAAAATTGGAGGCGATATACACAAACAGGGCCGAACTCACCCTTCTGCGCCTGCACCATACTTCATATGCCCAGGGGAATAAAATTGGGAGACATCTAGCCCGGCAGCTCCGCGTTAAAAGGGACAAAGAATATATAGAGGGGATACGCGACGATACAGATACGGTTATACACTCCGATAAAGGAAAGGCAGAATGTTTTCGATCTTTCTACAATAAGCTGTATACCTCTGACTCTCTTGAGGCCCACGTACAGAATAAATACTTGCATGGTCTTTCACTGCCCAAGGTCGCCGCCTCTACTAATGCAGAGCTATGTGCCCCTATCTCGCTCGAAGAGGTCACCAAAGCCATTATGGTGCTCAAGCTCGGCAAAGCACCGGGGCCAGACGGCCTCACAGCCCTCTTTTATCGCACTTTTGCGCCGGACTTGGCCCCGCACTTGCAGTCCTTTTTTAACGCCATAGTCGCCCAGGGTGCAGTTTCGCCCTCCATGGCGGAGGCTGTAATTACGGTCATCCTGAAGCTGGGGAAGCGCAAAGATCACTGCTCTTCTTACCGCCCTATTGCTCTGCTTAACTTGGACGCCAAACTGTACTTCGCTATCCTGGCCGCCAGGCTCAATCCCCTTATGGCAGCATTGGTACACCCCGATCAATCGGGCTTTATTCCGGGCAGGCAAACCCACGACAACACGCGCCGTATTGTGCACCTGATGGAAAAAGCCTCCAAAATGCGTATGCCGGCTCTACTAATCGGTCTGGATGCAGAAAAAGCATTCGACCGGGTGGATTGGGGGTTCTTATTCTCCACCATGAGGCAGATGGGCTTTGCAGATTCATTCATTGCCATGATTCAGGCCAACTATCGGACTCCCACCTCGCGTGTCCAAGTCAACGGGACATATTCAGCTCCTTTTGCCCTTTCTAGAGGCACGAGGCAGGGTTGCCCCCTTTTGTTTGCCTTGAGCATAGAACCCTTTGCGCTGGCCGTACGTCACAACCCACAGATATCGGGCATACCCTTTATGGGGGAAGAACACAAGATATCCCTTTTTGCGGATGACATTCTCCTCTCCCTCACTCGACCATCTACTTCACGCCCGACTCTCCATGCAGAGTTGCAGCGCTTCGAGCGGGCAGCGGGGTTCAAGATAAATTTAGACAAATCCTATATTCTAAACCTCACGATACCCAAGGAAGAGCTCCCGAGGCTGCAACGGAGCACGACTTTCCAATGGGCGACTAACTCACTCCAATACCTGGGAGTATAGCTTACTCCACTAGTGGAGGATTTGTACAAGGCCAATTTCCCCCCCCTTCTTGCTCAAATTAAGGCTGACCTAGCACGTTGGAAACCGCTATTTATCTCTTGGCTGGGGCGCATACACTCGCTTAAAATGACGATATTGCCGAAACTACTGCATGTCTTTCAGGCCCTCCCCATTGAGGTCCCCCTTTCCTTCTTCTCGACCATTCGCCCTCTCTGTTCCCGTTATATCTGGCAGGGGGGGAGAGCCCGCCTGTCCTATTCCATGTTGCGGAGGCCCCGCTCTGCGGGCGGAGCGGGCCTTCCCGACTTCCACCTCTACTTTAAGGCGGCACAGCTACGAGTCTTGGTTGAATGGTCTTAAAGAGAGTCCGATAAACATTGGTTACACACGGATAGGTCGGTTACGGGACGGACAATCTGGGACCTGGTATGGCGCACCAAACAAGATAGACCGATAACACGTACATCAGTACGCCCACCAGAACGACACTGCGGGTCTGGGATGCTATCTCCCATGATGATAGTTGGACCACTTGCCCTTCCCCTCACACACCCATCCACGGGCATGCAGCTTTTCCACCAGCGCTCGCCAGAGGGCCCTTCAACGCCTGGGAAGAGGGGGGGTGCTTAATGATTGGGCATTTACTTAGGGGCACCAGGATGATGACGTTCTCAGAATGCAGGTCTGACTTTCACCTTCCGCAAGCTGAACACTACAGATATCTCCAATTGCGACACTGGCTCCAGTCGTCTGCAGTGCAGGTGGCGATCAGCAGGCCCTTGACCCCGTTTGAAAAATTCATACGATCCAACACTACCATGAAGGGGGCAATTTCTTTCTTATACAGTCATCTTCTGGCCACTGCAGTCTCCCCGAACCCACGCTTCAAAGTTAAATGGGAAGAGGTGGTGGATAGACCTATTGAGGAGCAGGAGTGGGAGGCCCTACGGTCCGACATCACACAACACAACCACTCGATAGAACTAAGGGAAGCACACATGAAAGTGATGGTGGATTGGTACCTATACCCAGCTAAACTGAGGCGCATTTTGCCGGGCACCTCAGACCGCTGCTGGAGAGGGTGCGTGTTGCTGGGTGACTTTCAGCATATCTGGTGGACTTGTCCGACTATACGCCCATTTTGGGAGGAGATACTAGCACAAATCAAGACTATGCTGGGCTACCCGATCCCCACCTCCATTGATACCGCACTATTGGGCCTTAGAGATCCCTCCCTGAGCTACCAAACCCGGACAGATAAGGCCATTATGTGGCTTTGTCTAGGGGCGGCGAAAGTTGCTCTAGCTGCCAACTGGAAGAAAAAAAAAGAGGCATTCCCGACTCTGGAGGCTTCTGAGTTTGGAGAGATTGTCGGATATTTTTAGAGATGACTACGCTGCGTTCGAGCTCAAATGGGGACCGCTAGTGACGTTCCTTTCTCGGGGCCTGCCGGCGGCTGTTTGCCCGCCCCATATTAGGGGGTTGCAGCTGTTCCAATTGTAGCCCGCTGAGGCCGCCGCTGGTGGGGCCGCCTGGAAATCCATCCCGCAGTTAATACGCCGCCTGGGTGAGGCATTGCCCTGGCACCGCTCTTGGAGGGCCCGTTTCCAGTCCTGGTCCTCCGGGTTCACTCCCCGCGACTCTCCTCTTTCTATCTTTCTCCCATTCTCGCTTTCCTTTCTTTCTCTCTCTTTTTCTCAACTGGGTACGTGGGGTGGGAGGGGGTGGGACTTTGGGGAGTTGGGTTTCCTATAAAACGAGTTTGATGCTCCATGGCGCGGAGGCTGCTTGAATCGACAATTCCTCTCTCAATGAACTGTAGACACCGGACTATTAGATTCAATGTCTTGCTCATTGGGGATCTCCAGGGCATGGTTTTCGGGCTCGCTTCGCCCCCTTTTTCGCACTACTGTACCCCTACATTGGCGTCCGTTGTTATTGGTGAAGCTTGCCCCTTCCACTTCCGTGTCTGGGGGGAAGAGTTCTTTGTTCACTACTTGCCAGTCCATTCCGTTGTATCAAAGACGTCATGGCTTGTTCTTTCTTTCTGTTGCTAATAAATACAATTTTGACAAACAAAAAAACTGGTCTCAGGTTAATTGTGTTCTGGTTCAGGGAGGACCAGTCCTGGCAGTTTGGGCTGGACTGTTCCTGCTGCTGTAGGGTCAAAACTGATTTGCATATGGCTGGGTCCAATCTGAGGTTGGACAGCATGTAAAATAATGGTGGACTGGAATGCGGCCCTTAGTATTGACCAATGGGTAAGATTACTTCAAGCTCTCAACCACTCACTTTTTCCATACTTCACTGCACATCCAGGCAATAATCTTTCACAAACAAGTGAAGCATGTGTAGGTCATTGTATTGGATAGGCCCAAAACTTGCACCACCATCCTTTCTATTCATTTCACAATAACCATCCTCATGACTCTTATCAGCCTTTTTACAGAGGAACATAAAGCTGAATGTAATCTAAAGAGAGATACCCTGTATTCAGTATCCATGTTCCTTGGAACCCTGTTTGAAAGAGACACATTTTTGGTCCATCTTTCTCAAGAGGTTGGTCCTGATGAACACGTTACTTACCTTCTGTAAAGCTCTTTCTGGTAGAAATTATCAAACTACAGATTCCTTTAGAATCCCTCCAGGCACCAGACTGGATACAAAGAATTTTTCCAGGAATGGCTTTGCGGTGACTCCATAAAAGCCCGGTAGAGAGGGCATCAGAGTCGCGTTTGCACCACCCCTGTGCACAGATATCAGTTTCTCGTGTGCTTCTCTTTCTGTGCCCTGCACCCTCAGATGCAGAGCGTACCACAAATTGTCTGAGACAGCATGCTGATTCCTAAGAGGCCACTCAAAAGAATGGGTGGTGTGGGGCAGCGAGAGTATCCAACAGAAAGATAATTACCTAAAGTAAGAAACTTCTTCTGATAGATACTTCTAACCGAAAATCACTTATTTTAAGAAGAGACACCACTGAAAGGTGGTGGTTGGGGTGGGGGGTCTCTGACGAGTGGACTCAAGATTAAAAAAAGGCATGTACAACTGAGTGGCCAAAGTGGTCTTCCCACCTGACTGGACTGCCAAGGCACAAGTGTGTTTAATGAAATGCCCATGTCACAGCCTGACAGATGTTTAGACCTGGCACCCTTCAAGCTAAAACCATTGTACCGACTTTGATCTTGGTTGAATGATCCCACGTCCTCAGGGAGCTGCTTTTGGCCATTTCGCAGCAGATTTTAATACGGAGGACTTGACAGGAACCTCTTTCGCACAGCCTTCTCTTTTTCACGGCCAGTGAGAAAAGTATTTGAATGTAACTATGTTAAAAATTGCCTGAAGAATGGAATCCTCAGCATGGGGCTCAGGAAGCGCATTGGTTTGTTGATGTTAATTCATAACACTTTCAATAGGTCAGCCATCACTTAGAGTTTTCCCACTACCGACTGTGGCGCACGCACATTCTGCAACCACTCAATGAGGTAGAGGAAGTCTTGCAACAACAGAAGGTTGACTTGCTGCATCGGAATAGAGGAGTTCTCTTCCCAGAGTCCTTCCGGAAAATATGAAATGTGGGTTGAGGAACAGAGAAGTGTAAGGGCATAACCCCTTTGTACAATCTCTAGGACTAACTTGACAGATGAGAGGGATTTCCAGCTGGGGAGGAAATTCTGTATTCTGCCTCCTACTAGCAAAGCATGAACATGTGAGGGAAAGCTAACATGGCTGTGAAGATGCTGTGACAACACTGGAAGAAATTGAGGGGTGCTTCTCCTGCTGGTTTCCACGTCTATTGTGGTCATGGCCACAGCCTGAAAAGGACTGGGTCGGCTGTTGCAATATATCTTGGGAGGGCTGACAATGTCTCTAAGCTAGCCTTTGAATGTTCTGTATTGGTGGGCAAATTGCTTAGCTGGTGTCAATATCCCCGGACTACATGCTGAGGCGTGACTGTCATTGAAGGGCAAATCCATTAGGGGTGCATGCATGTCTTCAGAAGATCTGGTTGATCTCATCCAGGAAAGCCTTCTAAGCACAACACAAGTTCAAATAGCTCTGTTGATGGCCTCTGTAGTATCCAGGCCACCCCAGAGAAAATACCTTGAGGCATCCTGAACATCATGCATTGTTTGTTCTAACAGGCCCAGTGATCTTTTCAGGATGGCCGGCAAAAGGTTGCTGACCACACCCCTTAAGCCATGGGTGTTCCTTTTTAACTCCTTATCTGAAGGATTGATCTGGAAAATATTTGGATTTACTTTACTTGGAACTTGAACAATCAGGCTCTCCAGTGTAGGGTTCCGAGTCAGAAAGTCGGGGTGATCGCGAGGCAGTCTATGCCACCCAACCACAGGTCAAATGACAGGCAGACATGAATAAGGCTCAAATGAGGTAGCCAGAAAGGCACCAGTAAGGGCTTCATTAAACAGCAATAATGGCTAAGGTTAAGCTGGTCCTTGTTGAAGAATTTCAGTTAACACATTTGTTTTAGTCTCAGTAGTGGGCAACTACAATTCTAGTGTTTCAGCTGCTCTTCAAACCAACATTGCAAATGGAGTACTTTTCCACCTTGGTGGCCTAAGTGGAGAGTCAAGATCTGTTTCAAGAGATGTGTCTAGCCCACTGGCATTTTATAAGTCTAGATACAATGCAATGTCCGTATGAGGAGGAGGCAGCAATATGTCCCGTTTATCACTATCATCAGTGTCCTGAGGGACATTAGCTTTCTGCACTGAGTCCAAACAAGAGCCAGAAAGAGAATGAAACCACTTCTGATACTGATGTTGAGGCAAAGATCTGGAACTGGAATCCGGTTTTATAAGGACCAGTTGCACTTTCAAGATTTCATAACCTGACACGGGCCTGGAGTGGGCCGACTTTGGTTTGTGGGTGAAGAAAGTTGCCTTCATTGGAACACCAACCATTGCCGGCAGAGTCTGTATCAGCATCAATATGGATGAACCAAAGTGGACCTTAGTGCCAGATTAGAACAGTACCAGAGTTAGTATAGGCCCAGTCGTGAGTCTCCAGGGGACAGACTGCAACTCTGCATCTGCGATGAACTTACTGACAGAAGTCGGACTAGAGACTCCTTGGGCCACAGGGGGACCAAGGCACCCATGATGGAGCTGGAAAAGCACCATAAGTCTGCACCATGGCCTCTTGCAAGGTACGGGGTTGCCAATAGCCTGGGAAACTCGGGCACACAAGGATCAATTGAAGGACCTGTTCAAAGCCAGGGGAGTGCAATGATTATCATGATGCCCTCAGACCTTCTCGCTTAGAGTGGTTAGACCTGTTTGACCGTCTTACATTTGTGCCTAGACTTTGAATTCAACTTAACAGAAGACTTTGAGCAGCAAGTGGACTTTTCATGGGAGCGGGCTCCTTAAAATGCTCTCAATTCAGAAAGGTAAAGGGAAGGAATATGCTACTTACCAGTATGCATCTGTTCTTGGCATGTAGAGCTGCAGATCTACACACTTTTGCATAGATCGCCATCTGGTGTTGGGCCCGGATGTTTGCCGTTTGTTTTTCCTCTTGGAAAGTCTTTGGAAGTCACACGGTCGGTGACTCCTCCTTTGGATCGTATTGCGCATGGGCTTCGGCTCCATCCTCAGATTGTTTTTCGCCAGCAGGGAAAGATGGAGCGTAGTAACAACACTGAAGAAACCTATGTGTGTTGTATCTAAATAAGATAGACTGGAACAGATCCAGGTAGCCGGGGAGGCGGGTGGGCATGTGTAGATCTGCAGCTCTACATGCCAAGAACAGATGCATACTGGTAAATAGCATATTCCGTTCGAGGCATATGAGCTGCAGATTACACACTTTTGCATAGACTATATAGCAGTTCCCAACCTTAGCGGCGACCACCGGTATCTGTTGCAGTGGTTTGAAATAGTGTTTTTAGTACAGCCTGGCCCACACTAGCTTGTTGCTTGGTTTACACATCTACACAGTAGTGTTTAGTGAAAGTGTGCGGTGTTGACCATGTAGCTGCTTTGCAGATATCATCTAATGGGATGTTCCCTAGAAAAGCCATAGAAGCCCCTATCTTTCGTGTAGAATGGGCTTTAGGGGGAACGGATAGCGTTCGTTTTGCTTTGTGGTAGCAAATCTGGATGCATTTTACAATCCACCTAGCTATCCCTGATTTTGAGATGGGGTTGCCCTTGTGTGATGGAGAGAAAGAGACAAACAGTTGTTTGGTCTTTCTGAAAGGTTGTGTTCTTTGGATATAGTAAAGTAAGGCTCGTTTGACATCTAGCGTGTGTAGAGCCCTTTCTGCAACAGTTTGAGGTTGCGAGAAAAATACCGGTAATTCTACAGATTGGTTTAGGTGAAAAGGGGAAATGACTTTAGGTAGGAATTTTGGGTTGGTACGGAGAAGAACCTTGTTCTGGTGCATTTGAAGAAAATGTTCTTGTATGGTAAGTGCTTGTATCTCACTGACTCTTCTAAGGGAAGAGATGGCTACAACAAAAGCTGTTTTCCATGTGAGAAATTGCAGTTCGCATTTATGCAAAGGTTCGAAGGGCGGCCCCATTAGCCTTGTGAGAACGATATTTAAGTTCCCCACAGGTGAGGGTGGTACTCTGGGGGGAATTATTCGTTTTAGGCCTTCCATGAAGGCTTTAATGGCAGGTACTCTGAAAAGTGATAGGTGCTGCCTGTTTTGTAGGTAAGCTGCAATTGCTGCGAGGTGTAGCCGAATGGAGGTATATGCTAGGTTACACCTTTGGAGATGGAGTAAGTAGCATATGATGTGTTGTATAGACACGTCTAGAGGATTGATTGTGTTGTTATGGCAATAAACAACAAATCTTTTCCACTTGGCAGCGTAGCAGGCTCTAGTGGTAGGGCGTCTAGCTTCTCTGATGACGTTCATATAGACAGGGGGAAGGTTTAGGTATCCGAATTCTAGGATTTCAGGAGCCAGATCGCAAGGTTGAGCTGAGCTGGGTCCGGGTGCCTGATCTCTCCATGGTTCTGGGTTAGGAGGCATGGTGAGAGGTGTAGCTTTTGGTGTGGTACTACCGAGAGTTCCAGCAGCGTGGTGTACCACGGTTGTCTGGCCCATGTTGGAGCTACTAGGATCAGTGTGAGGGAATGCTGTTGTAGCTTTCGCACCACTAATGGAATTAGTGGGACAGGTGGAAAAGCGTACGCAAATTTGTCTGACCAGTTCATCCATATCGCATTGCCTTTGGACAATGGGTGTGGATATCTGGCGGCAAAGCTTGGGCATTTTTTGTTTTTGTGGGTGGCGAAGAGGTCTATCTGCGGATGCCCCCACATTTGAAAGAACGGGTGAAGAACCTGCGGGTGAAGTTCCCACTCGTGGATCTGCTGCGTCTGTCTGCTGAGCAGATCTGCCATGGTGTTTTGGACTCCTGGGACATGTTGGGCTAGGAGAAAAAATTTGTGTGGAATTGCCCATCTCCATATGCTCTGTGCTAGTTGAGAGAGCTGTGGAGAGTGTGTGCCGCCTTGTTTTTGAATGTAATACATGGCCGTCATGTGGTCTGTTCGAATGAGGACTGCCTTGCCTAAAATCTGCCTCTGGAAGGATTTTAGGGCTAGAGAGATTGCTAGTAACTCCAGATTGTTGATATGGAGTAACTTTTGTTGCGGCGTCCATGTGCCCTGCACTGTGAGGTGTAATAGATGAGCTCCCCAGCCGGAGAGCGATGCGTCTGTTGTTAGTATTATTTGTGGAACCGGGTCCAGGAACGGTCGACCTTTGGAAAGGTTTGTGGTGTTCCACCACTGCAGAGAGCGTTGGGTGCGACCGTCTACCAACACCAGATCTGTCAGTTGCCCCTGGGCCTGGTTCCATTGGCGTGCTAAGCACTCTTGGAGTGGACGCATCTGGAGTCTTGCGTGGGGCACTATGAAAATGCAAGAGGCCATCATCCCTATCAGTTGCATAAACACTCTTGCTGGAAGGGAGTGTTGAAGTATGAATCTTTGACGTAAAGCCTGAATGCTTGCAATCCTTGCCGGATTGGGATAGGCTATGGCTTTTGAGGTGTCTATGGTGGCACCGAGGTATTGCTTTATGTGGGATGGTGTTAGCTGGGACTTTTGGTGGTTCACCGTGAAGCCTAGTTGGTGAAGTAGTTGGATTGTAGTGGCGGTGTGGTGTACACATTGGTTGTAGGACGTGGCTTTTATCAGCCAGTTGTCCAAGTATGGGAAGACATGAATGTGCTGTATTCTGAGATGTGCCGCCACTACCGCTAGGCACTTGGTGAATACCCTTGGTGCTGTTGTGACTCCGAATGGGAGCACCTTGAACTTGTAGTGTTGTCAGTCCACTACAAATCTGAGGTACTTTCTGTGAGCATGGTGTACCGGAATGTGAAAGGATGTGTCTTTCAAGTCCAGTGTGGTGAGGAAGTCGTTCTGGGAGAGGAGCGGAAGCACCTGCTGAAGCGTTACCATGTGAAAATGGTCTGAATGTATGTATGTGTTTAGGGGCCGGAGATCTAGAATAGGTCCTAGAGTCTCGTCCCTTTTTGGTATTAGAAAATATAGTAGACCACTAAATTTTGCTGACTGGCGGGAACTTGTTCTATTGCCTGTTTTTGTAGGAGGGAGATTACCTCCTGTTTTAGTAATTTGGAATGTTCTTGTGACATTGGGCGTTGCCTGGGTGGAATGTTTGGGGGGGTAGATGTTAATTCCAGGCAGTATCCTGACCGAATAATTTGGGTCACCCATTTGTCTGAGGTGATGGTCTCCCAGACCTGAATGAAATTTTGTAGTCTGCCCCCGACCGGAGTGGGATGGTCTGGAGGGAGCGGGGGGAAGTCATTGGGTAGGCGGTGTGGCAGAGCGGGCAATATTTGTTTTGCCTCTGCCTTTATTGTTATTGCCCCTATACCCGCCTCTTTGATAACCCCTTGTGAAGGTGGACTGAGTGGGGGATTTGTAGGAAGTGGACGCGCTATCTGAGGAGTAGCCTCTAGATGTACTCCGAAAGGAAGAGCGGCGAAAGGAGCGCCTAGGAGGGTGTGACTGCAGGGCTCCCATAGATTTCGCCGTATCAGTGTCCTTCTTCATTTTGTACGGGGGGGTCTTCTACCTTTGGGCCGAATAGGTGTTCTTGGTCAAAGGGATGATTTAGGATGGCCTGTACCTCTGGTTTGAAACCTGATATTCTCAGCCAAGCTTGGCAACGGAGGACGCTAGTATTAATGGCCCTGGAGGCTGTGTCTGCTGCATCTAAGGCACAGCGTATGGAGGTGTTAGTTATTGTCTTACCCTCTTGAATTAATTCACTGGCCCTATTTTTGTATCTTTCCGGGAGGTGGTGCATTATGGTTTCTAATTCATCATAATGTGCCCTATCGTTTCTGGCCAATAGCGCTTGGGTGTTGGCGATACGCCATATATTGGCTGCCTGTGATGCAGTGCGCTTTCCTGACGCGTACAGTAGCTTTGACTCTTTGTCAGGTGGTGGTGCTTCGCCTGACGCCTGGGAATTTGACCTCTTTAGTGCAGTGGAAACCACTAGGGAATCTAGTGGCGCTGGCCCTTTGATATAGGCAGGATCTGTGGGGGCAGCTTTGTACTTTTTCTCTATGCGTGGGTTAATGACCCTGACGGGGACCTTAAACACCTCTGGCGCATGTTTTACCACCCCCTTGAGCATAGGTAGTATGGAGGTGGACCTATGTGCGGTATCAAATGTGTCGAGGAGGAAATCCTCCTCCACTGGGTCAGTGTGTAACTCTACCCCGTGATAATGTGCCGCCCTCTGAAGTAGGTGGTGGAAACCTAATGAGTCTTCTGGTGGAGATGGCCTGGAAGGGTAAAGGTCATCTTGTGGGACGTCTGGAATATCTGGGTTATTGTAGTTGTCCCATGGGTCTGGGGATCCTGTAGGGGTGGGGTCTTGGGGCACATCCCCTGGATCGTGATATGGATCCCCCTGATCATCATCGTCTGGAGACGGGGTTGGAGAGCGATGAGGTGGGGGTGGAGAAGGCGGAGGGGGCGGAGGTGGAGAGGGTGGAGGAGGTGGGGAAGGTATTCTGAAAGGGGAGGTAGCAGAGTCCTTCCTCTTTGAAGGTGGAGGCGGAGCCAGTTTGTCCAAATGTCTCTTTTTGGAAGAGAGTGCCAAATGTCCAGTTTTTGGATCCTTGGTAAGAGTTTTTTGTAAGGGATCCGGTGTAAACAGTTCCTGTGACAATGTTTGTTCCGTCGGCGCAGAAGTCTTCGGGCCGATGACTTTTTAGGCTTGTCCGTGCCATGCTTAGCACTGGGCTTGGGAACCTCCGATTTCTTGGTCGGTGCCGAGGTGGGCTTCGGCGTGGAAGTGTCAGTGCCGAGGGCCTTATGGGGTTTGGTCGGTACTGAAGATGGCGTCGGTACGGAAGCGCTGGGTTTCGACACGGAGGACTTCGGTGCGGAGCTCGGTGTCGAGGTAGAGGCCGGTTTCTTTTTCGGTGGAAGGCTGGCTCGAGCCCGAGCCGCCGGAAGGCTTATTTGGCTTCTTCACCGGGCCCGAAGGTGGGGTGTGTGAAGCAGTGTCTCTGGTCTTGCCTAGGCCTGGAGGCGAAGGCGTGACTGAAGCCTTTTTGGGTGTCGGCACGGGTGTGGGGGGGGGGGGGGTATATAACTCACGACCCTCTGCGCCGGGGTGATGTCCTCTACATCTGAGTCGTCGGCTTCGGAAGCACTGACGAGGGCCTCTTCGGTGCACTGCTGTCCCGGATCTTCGACGTCGTCTCCAAAGATGTCGACTGGAACGGAGGTCGAGGAGTGTGCCATGTTTTGTCTGGCTCTTCAGTCCCGAATAGTCTTTTTCGATCTGAAAGACTTACAGGCTGGACAGTCTCGAGCCTCGTGTTCAGGGGAGAGGCAGAGGTTGCACACCTCATGAAGATCGGTGTGGGGGAATTTGGTCCCACATCGAGGGCACTTCTTGAATGGAGTTCTTTCCATCAGCCGGGACCGGAGCTTTGGTAGGCCCGAAGGTTGCCGTCGACGACTGGAACCGAAGAATTGTCGATGAGAAGGTGATTGAGGAGATCGCGATCGAAACAATACCGCGATGTGAGTGAGGATTCCGCTTCGATCGTCGAACTGGAAATGTTCGGAACCAGAGCGCGAAGATTACATCCGAGCCCGATGGCGGAAAAAAACAATCTGAGGATGGAGCCGAAGCCCATGCGCAATACGATCCAAAGGAGGAGTCACCAACCTCGTGGCTTCCAAAGACTTTCCAAGAGGAAAAACAAACTGCAAACATCCGGGCCCAACACCAGATGGCGATCTATGCAAAAGTGTGTAATCTGCAGCTCATATGCCTCGAACCTATGCTTTGCTGTTTCCTTCTTCTTCTGTTTGTTGACATACAGTTAGCTTCTCAGTCGTAAATTTCCTTAAGAGTGTAGGGCTGCACACTGCCACACGTCTTTGAGTTGTGGCCTGACCTCAAGCACTATAGGCATACATTGTGCAGGTTAATGTTAATGTTAAAAAGTACTTCTAAAGCGCAAACAATCATCCTGGGTAGAATATCACGGTGCTATAGGAGCAGTGATGAAATGAAAGGTAAGTAACAAGATAATTATTTTAGTCAAGCTTGGGGAAGAGAAATGTTTTCAGTTGCTTCCTGAAGGACAGGTAGATGTCTGCCAATCTAAGATTCACACGCAGCTCGTTCCAACTGGTTGCCGCCAGGTGGGAGAAGGCTCGCCTTCCCATCCTTGCTGTTTTCACACGTGTGATTCTTGCTCTAGCTGTGGTTTGGGAGCGTAGATTCCTAGATAGGACATAGAATTTGATTTTGTTTTTTAGAATACAAGGGCCTATATTGTGCAGTGTTTTATACGTTATGCACAGTAGCTTAAAGATAGCTCTTTGTCTCATTGGCACCCAGTGCAGTTCTCTCATACAGCTCTTGGCTGGGTCATATTTTCTTTTGTTGCAGATTGCCTTGGCTGCAGCGTTTTGTGCGACCTGTAGTTTGGAAAAGAGATAGTCAGCCATTCCTACAAACAAGGAGTTTCCATAGTCCAGCCTACTCATTAGTAGAGACTGGACCAAGATTTTTTTACAGTCAGTAGGAATCCATGGAAAGACTCTTCTGAGCATTTTCAGAAGTGCAAAGCCTTTACCACAGATTATTGATAAGTGGGTTTTCATACTTGAGTAGCGACATCCCACCCCTAGATTCTTAGCCGTCAGTGTCGGGCTTGGGGGGGTGCCTAATGTTGTGGGCCACCAGCTGCTGTCCCATAGTTGTGTATGTCTGCCAAACAACAGTATTTCGGATTTGTCTGCATTTAGCTTAAGACGGTGACTATACATCCAATTGGCTAGTTCTTTAAGGCAGTTTAGTAATCTATCTTTTGGACTATCCTCCTCGTCCAGTGGGATCATCAATTGGGTGTCGTCTGCATAGGAACATATATCGACACCCCATTTTCGTCCTATTTTGGCCAATGAAGAGACAAACACATTGAACAGAGTTGGGCTTAATGATGCCCCCTGTGGGACCCCATACTTGATGTTCCGGGGAGGGGATGAGAAGTCGCCCATCCGTACTGATTGTGTCCTATCTTGCATGAAAGACTGTAGCCACCCTAGGGCATTTTCCCGGATTCCTTTTGCTGCAAGAATTTCCAGTAACCGATTGTGTGGTACGGTATCAAATGCCGCCGAGAGGTCCAATAATATCAGGGCGACTGTTTTTCCCCTGATCCACCTGGGTTCTGATGTTATCCATCACTGCTAAAAGTGTTGTCTCCGTACTGTTGTTGGTCCGGAACCCTGTCTGAGATATATCCAGTAGATCATTGGCTTCCAAGAAGTTGGACAACTGCCTGTTGACTAGTTTTTCTAATACCACAGATAAGTAGGGTAACTGTGATATAGGCCGATAGTTTGCCGGGTTGTTAACATCAGAACCCGCTTTTTTATTAGAGGGGTGACTATGGCGTTTTTCCAGATTTTTGGAAATTCAGCGGAGTTTAGAGAAAGGTTAAATGCTTTTGTTACGGCCGGACATATTATTGGAGTTAATTGCGAAAAAATGTGGTGTGGACATGGATCTGATGAGGAGCCTGATTTTACCTCTAACATAACTTTACTCACCTCCTCCTCTGAGAAGGAGCCGAACCTAGGACAGTTAGCCCGAATTGTGGATGGTACATGAGGTTCTGTATGTTTCTGTTCGATATTGGAAAAAGAGGCATATATTGTGTCTATTTTCTCACAGAAATATTCATTTAATTTGTTGCAGTTTTCTTGCGAAGGAGTGAGGTCAATTGAAAGACTCGTAGGGCCACATAGTTCTTTAACTATTTTAAATAGTTCTTTTGAAGAGTTTTTATTTTCTGTTATTCTACGTGAGAAATATTCTTTCTTCGCCTTCCTGATGGCTTTATTGTAAAGTGTAAGTTCTTTTTTGTATGTGGCTCTAGTTTCTTGGGTTTTGTTGAGTCTCCATTTATGTTCATATAATGTGCATTTCCTTTTCATTAACTTTAGTTCTGATCCGTACCATTTCTCTGATATAGTGGATCTATTTTTGTGTTTAGAGTATGAAACTGAACAGTGTTCCAGTGCACTCCTGATGTTGTTCTGGAGTAGTTCTATTTCATCGTTCGTGTTAGTAGTTCTTGTGTTTAAGTGTGTAAAATGTTGCTGGAATTTTTCTACCGAAAATCTTTTCCAGCTCCTTGTTGTTACTGATGCCAAGGCCGGTGATTTAAGGTGTTTTAAAAATAGGTTGATGGAAAATACAATCAAAAAGTGGTCTGTCCATGTCATTGGTTTTATCTCATTGATGTCAATGGTTCCTATATTAGAGAATATCAAATCTAATGTGTGTCCTGCTATGTGTGTAGGCTGATCAATTCTCTGAGTCCGTTGTAGGATTTCCATATCCTCTAATAGCTGTTTAGTAAGGGCATTATTGCCATTGTCGAGGTGTATGTTGAAATCCCCTATCAGCAGGATATTTTTATTTTTGAGACAGACTGGCATGATTTGTGCAAGAAGCTGGACACTAAAATCCATCGTACTGCCTGGGGGATTATAAATTATCACTCCGCCTAATAGAATATTAGTATTTATAGACACTGAGAAGGCCATAGCTTTGTGGCTGTTGGCCTGTGTGATCACCTCTTGTCTGCAAGAGAGGGAGTCCATAGCAGAGCTACCCCTCCGCCTCTTTTCTTCACTCGATTTAAATGAAGTATTTTATAGTCAGTTGGAAGGGCTATTGCAATATCAGGGGTGCTAGGATAGTCAAGCCAGTTCTCTGTTATAAAGGCTAAATCGGGTTTGAGATCAGTCAAAATGTCCCATATCTCCGTAGCGTGTTTGGGTAGGGATCTGGCGTTGAGATAGATGCACTTGAGGGCAAGATTTGGGGTACTTATTGGAATGGGATCATGCCAGCTGACACTCTCCCATCTGCAGTTATTGCAGCAGAAAGGGCCCATGGTGTTTAATGGTCCCATTCGTGCACATAGTGCTGGTTTGCCTGCCTTTATACTATTGAGACTCCTAAGCTCATCACTAGAGTAGTGAGTGTGGCAGCTCGTTTTTCCTGGGATGTCGCTACTCATTTGGGTAGGGGATGTGGCCCCTGGTCCCGGCCGGTCGCGGACGGGCGCAGACGGGCTTGCCTTCGGCGCGCCCGCTGCGCACGTCCGCTGCGCGTTGCGCTTGGCATCTGGCTTTCACTATCTTTGCCAGCAGCTGATTGGAGGATTGGACCGAAGTGCCGGCCCCTTCCTGTTGCACGGGAATCCCTCCACACAATCCGAAGAATCGGTGGTGGACCGGGGATTGTGTGCTTCTAAGGCGGTGAGTATGCGGCGCAAATATATGTTTAAAATAGAGTGGATCGGTGCACTTTTAAAAAGAATATGCCGTTTAAAACAGTAGGTAAATTGTATACCAACATAGTTAGGAACCCTTTGCCAGGCGCTCCTTAAAGTCAGGTTATACAATAGCACGAAGGGGCCCTTTACCAGGCGCTCCCCTAGCGTAATACAGTCACTCTCGCTCTCACCTTTCAGCATTCAGCGTGTCAGGTCCGTGATCAACATTAGTTTCCAACATGGCTGGAATCCCATCATATTCAGTTGCGACTTCATTTCCTAGCACACTGTGAAAAGCTTTTGGGAGTCATTAGAAGATCGAAATGTTGGGGCCATGGCTTCAGATCTATGACGAAGGAAGTTAAAAGAAAGAAGCTGACGTCAATGCGCAGGGATGGCACTTTCATGTGACTTCTATCTGTCACTTACGGGGCAGCATAGAATCACCATATAGCCAAATCTTTTCACCTACCAGCATGTGGGAGCATTGCTGGACAATACTTCTAATCCAGTCTGGTGCCTCAGGATATGTGATAGTGAAAAATCAGTGGTTAGAAGAATCCATCACAACAGATTTGACTGCTTTTCCCAATGAAGAATACACATTAAAATGGACTTGGACTCTATATTCCCTGAGTCCAGAAATTTGACATCAGTGTGCATCCAAATGCTCCTGGACATGTCTAATTTGTGATTTGCACTCAGGCACCACAGGTAAAGATGATGACACTACCACAAGAGAGACTTGTATGTCTGCATCAAACATGTGAAATGTTTTCAAAGGATGCTGGCTGGCATGAACAGTCTGGTGGAGATAGGAGAAACAGTTAGTCAAGAGGCAGGGAAGGAGGAGAGGATATTATGAGCTACATAGTTGGGAACATTTTTCGTATCTAATGCCTTCTGGTAATGGATTCCATAGGGAAGGGGTCACAGGCTTTGTAGACCTATACAATTTTCCATACACAACTGAGCTGAACATTTATCATGAAAATGTTGGTACAGTTTAAGAATGGAATTTATAACTGTTTTAAGTCATTTGGTCGACATTTTAGGAGGAGATTTCTGCACATCATCATCATCAAAGCAACCTAAAATTTGGAAAAAAATGTCGGCAAAGGGATCTCTTGGCTTGCCTGAAAACATATTTAGATTGCCTCTCTCATTTACAGCTGTATGTGTTCATCAATTGCATCTTTAACTGCAGTGTCAACCAATAAAGTTCTTTCTCTTTTTTCATTCACTATGGCATTAAGGAAACGACATGATGCCCCCATCAAACGCTCTCTTCGACTTAGCAACTCATTCAGTCTTGTGGCTGGTTGCTTACATTCATTGTTTGCCTCTTTCCTGCATTTACCTTCCCACTCACATTGTCATTGAATTTGCTGCCTCAACTCAACTTTTTGATTTGGCAGCCTCTTTCTTCTATCACAATATATCCCTCAGTCCTTATGAGCGAAGAAGCTTGCATGATGAAAATGGCTAGTAGTTTTACGAAGCCAGACACGGCTACTCATATTAGCTAAAACTGCCTCGGAGAGCAGCTCTAATGGCTTTCAATCTGTGCTGTGACACATTTTTAGGTCTGTCTTGTTTATTGAAATGTTACAAAATGGCAAGGCCTTTTTTTACAGGAAGATAAAGAGACATGCAGGAGACGAAGGAATTTTATTAACTCTTATCTTATGAACAGTATGACATAATTATAGACATGTTTTGATACACAGGAAACCCCTTTAGTTGGCCATTTCTTTACTGGATAAAACAGTACAATAATCTTTACACATTCATATATATATATTTTTTTTACAATAAACAGCTTTCTTGGGCTAATGCAGACTGCGAAGACACATGGTTACTGATATATTACAGTTACAGCAAATGGAGAAAAATAAGTTATTTAAATATTGATTTCATATACAGAAAGTGCAACATGGGTAGTAGTTACATAACTTGTTTGAAGAGTTGTATTTATATATTTTTCTCCAACAGTGACAGTTAAGCATGGAAGTATTCTGGACCCAAAGTATTATCGCATGACTATTACAGTACATCTTTAAAGCACTGATGTGTTACCACAGAAGTGGGTTGTACAGAACAGAATTGGTGACTGACCTTGGTGTGTTTGTGGGTAATGGCCTGTCTTTATTTTGTATATACATCCTTGAACACATGCCAATAATGAACACACGTGACCTCGTACAGATGGTGGACTGCAGCTCCGTGGTATAAGGCTACAAACTAGCAGACACTGCGTAAAGGCCAGTGGGAAATTGAAATAAAAGCTAATTATGTTACAGGAATTGATTAATGAAAGCGTTTGTTAAAGCATGGTAAGATGTGAAGTCACCAACTTTCTGGCTTTAGGCAAGGACATTCAGTGACCACTATGATACTTCGGGGTGTGCAACATTATTTTCAGGTCAATTCCTGTGAAACATTCAAACCAATATGCGTTATGAGCAGACAGGACAGGCCACTAAGTCAACAATATAATCACAAAACAGACCTTTAAAACAGAATAAACTAGGGGTAAAATTCTTTTTTGTTGGCTAGATGTTTCTTTTCTCATGTTTCGCACCAGTTCCCATTCATAATAAAATAAGAAAATCCTATTTGGTTGATAGTTTCCAAGAAGTATGTGAATGTGCTTTACAATGGAGAGAGAACTGCTAAGTCGAAGCGGTTTAGAGAACTTGTCACCTGATTTCAAGTGAGTTGTGAAAGATGGCACTCACCCACCGTCACAAAAAAGTTAACATAACATATCGAGCTCTTGAACTGTGACGCCTTACAATGTCCAACCACCCTGCTTTCTAGCCAACCTAGATTTTTCACTCACCTGTACAGGCCCTACTGAATTTTTACCCCTAAACAATCTATCCATAAACACTCTTTGTAGAAACAATTCGAAAAGCCAAGCTATGCAAAATAATTTGTTAATTTAAAGATGAGATATAAAAATCGCACTCCACTAACACTGCTTAGCTCAGGTTTTGAAATGGTTTGCACAATGAATGTGTGTCAATAACATTTGCGTACCTTGTTTTAGTGACTAGTATTTTACCAAATTCAATTGCTTGACCAAATTCTGTGACTGTAGCTTAACTCTTACTGTATTCTTTGTGGCACTAACCCTCGAGTATATTAAAACTATACTCAATCACAGAAGTAAAGACCTTATTTTTGTGTTCATGGCAACCCATGGGGATCCACAGCTCATATGTGGGCAACAATCCCTGACCACGGCTTGTGTAATAATTTTGACCACACCATTGCCCAGGAGTCGGCCACATTAAGACACATGGTTTCTGCAACATTTAACAAGTTACATTCAACCTTGCTTCACAAGAATTTCTTTCACACAACATCGCACAGTCCACCGGTCTCCTTTTAAGCTGAATCTCAAATATGGAAGCTTAAGGCTTTTTGTACAATCAATATGCAAAAAACATGGCTAGACAGATACAATGGATGTGTACATGACATAGGTGCATAAAACATTTACAGATATATACAATTGGGGAGGCAGCTGTACAAAGGGTACTTACTGGGCTGCATTTTTAAGTTGTACAAATGGACAGGTTTAATGCATACATTCAGTTAACCAAATGTTTGGCACCTAGAAAAGATTTTTTCTTAAATCACAGTTCTTTCAATCTCTGTTGTTACTAAATCTTTCATTTTTAAAACATTTCTGTACAAATAAAACAAGTTTCTATTTATTTCCCGAATTGACTCATCTAAGAATGGACAATATTTCAAGCAATCAATCTCAACTTGGCCATTTCTTTCCTGTAAGCCAAACTTTACCTTTGAAATATCTTTGCAGATACATCAGATTACTATATTACATTAACTATTAAGTTTCGTCAGACGTTGAAATTTCCACTATCTACCAACTTGGATTTAAACAAAACCTTTATGGATTTGGCCAAATACTTTTTCATATTTCTTGATACCGCTCTCCCTAAACTGTAGTTTTTATCCCTGGGTGATATTCAGGGCACTTAGTAGCTGAGCCTTGTTTCATTAGTGATAGGTTCTAAACAACCATCAAAGCTAAGGACTGGGGTAATAGGATAACACAGTGCTATGGATATGATATACATGCTGGGCAAACCTGGAAACAGACCAGTGCTAACAGACTATTCCTAGTTTTACATATTATTAATGGGGAAACACCTGCTTGCTACTTCCTGTGTGCAGGCTATTGGACTTTTGCCATACGAACTATATGCAATTGGGTTTTTTAAAAGATTTGTTCATAGACCCTGCTTCTGAAAGTCACTTAGCATAAAATATAATCGGGCTCTGTGCCATCTTAGATGAGCCAATTACTTGATGAAGACCACTCGCCGGCTGGGAAGATGTGAAACAGTATCTCAAGGCACTTGCTCAAAATGTCCATACCACTGGACAGTTTCGTAGTAAAGAAATTACTTTAGGAGAGGCTAAAAGATGTGAGAGGGGAGCACAAACTTAAAAAATAGTTTTAGAAGGGACACCTTAACCAGAATTTACAGTAGGAGCACAACAAAGTTAACACAGGAAAAAAAAGTACTTCCAAGAAACAATTTATATTTGGCAGTCTATGCTCAATGTTTTCAAAGATGAAACGTTCTAGAAAGAGCATGAAGGGGGCTGGGGCTCGTACTCATCAACTATTTTTGATCTGCACTTGAGATATTGGTTGCCTTCTTAGGCAGTGATTGAGCCTCATGACACTGAGCTATAAGAACTGCTTATTTGTCACTGTAACGATCTTCAACAAATTAAAGCTAAAAGGGCCTTAAGTTTGTACAGTGCATTTGATAAAAGCAATTTGTGCACCGACTTTTACCAAATTCATTGTTTTTTTGCAAACCAACATATGTTTGAACATGTTGGTTCACAAAATTCCGATTCGTAGGGGGGTTTGCAAATTGAACTACCTCACAAATATGCGTTAAGGTAGGTCATAAATTGCGACCCACTATGAATTGTTGCCATCACATGGATGGTGGTCTGCTCTAGTCAGCAGACTACTATTTTGGTGATTGCTTTTAAATAAAGCAATCTTTTTTTTTTTTTTTTTTAAACAAAAAACAGCCTGTTTTCCTTAAAGGAGAACAGGATGCATTTTAAAAAAGAAATTGAAAAGTTCCCAAAGCGTTTTTTTTATGGGTAAGCAGTGGTCCCAGGGGCCACTGCCTACTCCTAAAAAATGTTTTTTACAAACTGACAAAGGGGAAGTGGTCAATAAAAGACCGATTCCTGGTTGCGCATGGTTATCACCTCCTTTGGGGTGTCAGTAACCTGTCAATGATTTGCAACTATAATTGTGGTCGCAAACCTTTGATGCATACCATAAAGAATCGCAAATTGGAAGGGACACCAGAAACATGCCCCTTTCAATTTGTGATTAGGCCTGTAGTCGCAAACCTAAAGAGTTACTGAATCGCAGTTTGGGTTTTGAACATACCCAAATGCAATTTTGCAGTAGCAAATGCTCTGATTTTGCGATTCAGAGCCTTTGCAACCGCAAAATAGCTCTGAATACAAGGCCCTAAATTAGGAACTACAGTGAAGCAATAAAATTCACACTACTCCTTAAAAATCATTACACACAGGGGCATACATCTTTGTCATTTAGGAATCTGTATAGTTTAGGGGATGTTTTAACAGAACCTGTAATCAAACAGTAGTTTTAGAGGAAAGATTCACTGGAAAGTCACTTTTCCTGTGTCCCATGCGAGGAGTGGATTTGGAACTTTTTAAAGTTATTTTTCAAATGAGGTTTCTGAAAATGAGTGGATCCTCGATTGCATTACCATTATAGAAGGAATGAAAACAACCCAAGCCAAGCATCTTAAAACTAAGAAGCACAATGAAGAATGTACTTCACATATTTATAGTAATGAAATCTTAAAATATAGCATTATTATCTGCGAACCGATGAATATATAAAGACAACAATTCTGGATATGTGGAAGCCATTATGAATAGCAGAGAAGATTTGCTATGGTTACCAGACTGAATGAAATATATGCTGGATATGTATACATCTTGCCCCCAGACCATTAAAAGAAGCATAATGCAAATCACACATTACTTAGTCCAGCACCCTCTCTTAGGTTGTATATTAGTGCCGGCTGCACACTTTGTTGTCAGGCTCATCCGGAGTTTTGCTCTGTTTCTCTTTCATAACTTAAATAGGCTAGTGCCTCCCCGCCCTTTAAGAAATGCTATAGTCTAGACTTAGATCACTAGTGTTGTATCTTATAAGCTCTTCTTGAATTTAGTTTTCAAAAACTGTTCTAGACCTGGCTCATGTTGCTTTGACTTATTTTAGAAAACATGACTCTACAAGTTGGCAGAAGTGCTGAATGACACAGCAGAAGAAGTACTCACTACCTACTAGTTCATGAGGGCTTTATAGTAGGGGCACATAGGAATTTACCACAGGGATGTGACAGCTGTGTAGGATAAAAAATCGTGAACCTCCTACATAGATGCTTGATTCTTAAACATCCTGAAATTAATGTGGGCAAATATTCTGAGGCGTTGAATACTGAATTACATTGGCATTGAAAGATAACTTTATATGAATTTTAGAACAAAGTAATACATCTATTTACTTTGCATTGCTAACCTTCAAACAGGTTACAACTCCTTTAAAAAGGAATAGTGGGAATATTCAACAAACTTATGGTGTCTCTCTCCCAGTAGCGCCAACATGGCTACATAGAAGGAATTTTCCGTACTGGGACAAGCGTAATAGATGTAAGGTATAGTTTTGGCCTAGAATAGGGAATCAAATGCATGTCTCAGAATTACTGGTGCAATTACCACTTGCAACTTCCGAACTCCATGGCCATTTCTAATCACACTTTCTACCTACCTTCAAAGGTGGAAAATGTGAGTAGAAAAGCATTTTGTTTTTCGGGGTCAGAACTCGTATATGTGCGATTGTATATTGTAATGACTCCACCAGCATTATCACCCCAAGCGACTTGGAATGAGGGCCTAGCAGTGTAAATAAAGAAGTTTAGAACTGGTCACCCAAGTCTCATTTAATGACATTTCCAAAGTGTGTAACTTCCCCAGAGTATGCCTGTTTTCCTAACGCCTAAATGTAAGGTGCCTCTTCATTGCAGACAAGACTCAAGCGTATGATTAAGGGAATTACTGAATTATACAAATTTCTTTCGGGTTACTTCTCACTTTACATGGACCGTGGAATTTTCCACACATTCTGCACCACTTAAGCCTAAACAATACGGTGTATGATAAGTATGGGAAAGGAATTGCAAATGTTTTTGAGAAATATAAAGTTATGACTGCAGGAGGTTGCTGCTTTTGCATTACCCACTTATCTGACACTGCCCAGTAAAAGCCGCCACTTCTCTATGCATCACTAATAAAAGTCGAGAAATCTCCATAGTTGGTGACATTTCCCTACTCTTAGGTGATACTGTCCAGCGCAAAACAGGATTTGTGAATCACCTGCTTAGTGAGGGCCGGACAGAAGAAGGGAGCAGGCTGGTTTGTGCAGTTTTACAAGGGCTGCTTTTGGTTCCTCAATCGGACACTGCTGGCAATTTTGATGTGGTATTTCCCATTTTCTTCAGCCGTAAACTTGACTTTCACACAGAGAAGCTTCTAACAGCAGTCCTGTGGTAAACAAAGATGGACGTTCGAATGACGCAACTTGGGGGACATTGGATTTGAGTAGGTAAAACGGAGAGATCAATTCTTTGAGAAAGCAAAAAGTTGTGCACTGAAAGCACAGGACAAACAAGTCAGATACCGTGAGAATTTCTTGCACTAAGGTGGCACGTGCCAGACAGTGCGGAACTATTTTGTATTGCGCATTTCATCTTCTTGTTAAAAAGGAATGAGAATGCCAGGTAAGAAAACAATTTTAAGATAATATGTGGCTCACCCTTTGTTTGACTACTGAGAAAAAGGTCTATAATGTGTGTCCCTATAACCAACGCCGAAAACCATTTGAAGCTTTATTGTGACGGTATCTGGACCAAAATAATGGAATAGGAATGCGACAATACATGAACTTTAACTTATTTTTGTATGAGATGCCTACTGGGGCAAAACAGTTTCCCGCAACAACAGAGTTTTGTATCTGTGAAAAAAGAACTGCAAACCTTTACTGTTTTTAACTTTTATTTTCTTAAGGATATTTGTTCCCAAAATAACATCCATGCTAGGTCTTTTCTGTTTAATTCCTGTTTTTCGACATCCACCGGAAGTGCTCTACGCACTTCTCGTGGTTACCCAACGGTAAACTGGAGGATTATACACAGAATGTTTGCTTGTAACACTGCCATTCTTAGAGCCTCGGCGCTATTCTTGGGCCTTATATTTCCTGGGCTAACCCAAAACAAACATGTGAGCCATTAAACCAAGTTAGACCTGCAATAAAGCAGGCCCTGTCACAGAAAAAAGTTAAAAATACATATTTAAAACTGTCAAATACATATGTACAAGTCAGGAAGTTTTTGCAATGATACGCCGAAAGAGTAGTTATGTTTGTAGAAGGGAGCTGCTGCTGAGAACGACTACTTGGTTGCACTTGCTATAAAATATTAGTTAATTAGGGTGAACTGCCACTTTGGGTCCATCTGGAAGAAGTTGGCACACTTGGAGAAAAGCTTCAAGGACCTCTCCAATGAGGTCCAGCGTTTACACCGAGGTTTAAACAACATCTGTAATAGACAGTCGTTGACATACCAGCATTATCTCGAGTGTTGTGCAGTGTGTAAACAAAAGCTTAACTGTAGAATAATGCATTTTTCTCTTTGACATCTTTAGATGGTGGTGCAGTGGTGACTCCTGGGATTTGTCTTACAATGATGGGGTTTATGAGAGATTTATCTACTCATATTTTATAGGGGCTATAGCAGTAGTGGGCCAATGCTGTAATCAGCTTCTATCGAAAAAAGACAGTAGCTGGGAGGTACAGACCCCTTGTTGACTACAGGATATTTTTAAAGAACACAAAAATGTGGACTGCGATGAAAAATTATAACTGGTTCCGAATGAAGTCATCCACTGGAAAGCACGTGCATAAAAAGCGAAGAATATGAACAGTAAATCTAAAACCCAGGATACTTTTAAATCTGAAATAACAAACATTTCGAACAAAGGCACAGAAGACATTCAACCATGTGACTACTAGTGAAGGCAAGTGAGATGGATGGTCGTTCACAAAAAGCATATCTTGTTAAGGCAAAATGACCTGAATGCTAGCTAAAGCAGCTATATAAAAATGACCCCATTCATTACAAAAATGAGATTGCAAGCACAATGTGGTTCATTGTTCCATCAGCAGCAGGAATGACCAACTCTTTTAAGCCTAACTCAGATTAAAGTACTTTGGCTTAACTAATGACGACTGGGCCCCCGAAGCAATCTAACAGTTGAGTAGATGAAGACACTAAATGACCGGGCTCTTGGGTAACCCAAACAAAACCAGCTTGAAAGCCTTTACTTGAATGGCACCTTGTTTCTCACTTCCATAGAAAGTTGTAAAACATCCATGATGCCGTCATCTCAAAGGGCTTTAAAGGCGAACTGCTCTGCGCGATCACTCGGTTTGCACCTTTCCTGGTGGAGGAGCACAGAGGAAGAAGGGCCACCAGTTATTGTTGCCAGAGCACCCATTCATTGCCGGAATCCGTGTGCCCAGGCCTCACATTGTCTACTACAAGAGCACACGATTCCACAATGGAAGGCAGCATCCCACATCCTCACACGTTAATCGTCATCTGGTGTCAGGATATTAAGGTGGGTTGCGGCTGCCAGCAGCTTGCTTATGTGTCTCTCTTCCGTAATCCCAGCTTCCTGCAAGTGGGCTCGCGACAGAGAAGGCACTTTTCGCAGTGTGCTGAATCCCAGGTCTCCTAGAGGGGCAGTATACATAGGTAGTCCTACTGAAATCAGCCAGTCCGATACCGAGACAATGTGTCCAGGCGATAAAGGCTTTCGGCAGATTTCGGTTAGGCCTCCGCTTGGAATCTGAAAAAACAGAAAAAAAGAGATATCATGAAATGTGTGCAAAAACGAAAACTTACATCAACAGATGAAAAACACAATATAAAAAGGATTTTATTTTGAAGATGGTGTGAAACCAAAGCAGACGTCACTGTGAGTCAAATATGAACTACAGAAGGAAGGGGAGGCTCGGAAAAATGCATCTCCAGGTGACCTGTAAGTTAATTCCAGGTAATACTGTAACTTCCAAAATCTGTTTCTCCTCCCGGAGACTGAAAACTGGCAACAAAAGCCTCAAGGACGGAGGTTAAATCATAGTTCTTTTGTAAAGTAGATGCCATCTTTTTTTTATTATTATTTATTTTAGGTTAAGCACAAGAGAAAATAAATGGAGTAATCTGGCCGTTATTTCAATGGCCAGAAGTGTCTTTAAAAAATGCATATGTGCTTTTTTTTGCAATATGTTATGGAATGTTGTTGCCAGAATCTGAATTGCCTTTCAGAATTAACTTACAAAAGGGAAGTATTTTCGAAATTCGATCAACAGTCCAGTAGAGATTATGTTGGTTGAATTATATCTGTGCATTCATAGAGGCGTGTCGTTGTAAGGCATGAGTAAAGTGAGCTACTGCCCAGGGCCCCCACCTCCCAACGCATTCTTGGTGAAGTGATCTTTCTCCCACCCTATCTCACCTTTATCAATGTTCCTATCAGAACTTCTCTCTGCCTATCTCTACCTCCGAGTTTGTTCTCTCTGCGTCATTTTGAAGGTTTTTGGGCCCCTGGGCAAGATATATTGCTGCTGTTTTAATAGGAAAGTTTATGTATAACTGAAACATAATTCGAGCCCACAATGTAAAACTGGTAAACTATACTGATGATACCAAGATTATTCTGTCCTTAGATGGAACTCAAGCAAACGCCTTGGAGAATTTTCCCGCCTGCATGCATGCCACGGCGCAGTGGCTTCGTAACAACTTCCTACAATTTAATTCAGACAAAACTGAAATTATACACTGCACAGTCGGGAAGATTCCTTTGCCCCTTCCTCTAAATTTTTGGCCCTTTACATCTTCCTCTCCTCCATTTCCTACCAAAACAGCGCGCAATTTAGGAGTTATGTTCTGTGCCAATCTGTCACTGGAGACGCAAGTGAACAAAACTTGCACTCACCTGCACCGAGCACTTCGCGCTTTCACGAGCCCTCTGACAGCTGAGATACAAGCTTCCATTGGCGAGGGTTTGTTTTGGTTTCCCTGCCGCCATTGCCCAGGACATAGGCCACGCCCACCCGGTCAGGCCACGCCCACCCCTACCTTCCCGCGCTATATAGAGAGCGCTGACTACAAGCGCTGCATCTTAAAAAACGGAACCTCCTGAGGCTTGAGCCGGGAGTAGAGCGATTTTGCATATTTTAAATAGAAAGTGACAGAATTTCTTTGGTCTTTTAAAAACTTGCACTCACCTGCACCGAGCACTTCGCGCTTTCACGAGCCCTCTGACAGCTGAGATACAAGCTTCCATTGGCGAGGGTTTGTTTTGGTTTCCCTGCCGCCATTGCCCAGGACATAGGCCACGCCCACCCGGTCAGGCCACGCCCACATCTCATCCCCCCTGCCAGCTATAAATCATGTGCCTATACAGGAAGCGCAGCGGACGAGCGCAGCGGGCGCGACGAATGCGCGCCGAAGGCGCGCATAAGGAAAGCTCGTCTGCGCTCGTCCGCGAGCGTCCGGGACCAGGGGCCAAGGACCCTGCGAGCCACTACACTTATACTTCTGCTGAACAACAGGTATGGCGCCCAACCGCCACGACGTGTCCACCTGTCCCTTATCACGCAGCTAAACGCATTTCTCACTTAGGTATAGGCAACTCTGCCTCCCTCACGAACGCCCCTGCTCCTGAGTACTCTATGCGCACGACCACACCCTGCTCCACCTACACGTTCAGGTGTATTTATCTTAACACCCGCTCCATGATTAAGCACCAATCTGATATATTTCTGCTACTCATGGACAAACAACCTGACATGCTGCTACTGACGGAGACCTGGCTCACTCCGGACTCACTACCGGATATTTTAGCTGCCCTACCTGCAGACTACTATATTTTATCAGCACTCCGCCCAGGCGGAAAAACTGGGGGAGGAGCAGCAATAATCGTCAATAAAAAGTTCCAACTCAGACAGCTCCCCTCTCTGCCTTTACCTAATACTGAAAATATAGTCGCCAAAATAGACACTCCCAATGGCTCACTTATATTGGTCCTATTCTATCGCCCTCCCCAAACCATGGCTACATTCCCTTCTGTTCTAGCCCAGCTACTGGCACCATTGGTTACTAACCATCCTAAACTACTCCTGGTTGGAGATCTAAATTTCTGGTTCGACAATCTATCGTTGGACCCCCAAGCTGCAGAGATGAGCGAACTCTTCTGTGATCTTAACCTGACACAACACATCCACACCGAGACCCACCAGAAGGGCCACAGCCTCGACCAAATCTGGTCTCTGAACCTGCCCCTATCTGTACTAGACATAAAACCCTGTTGCTGGTCCGATCACCACAGCATAAGTTTCTCTTTCCAGCTAGATAAGACAACCCACTTTAAACTACAATCCAGTAAAACCATCAGGAAATGGTCCTCCATGGATATGCCAGCCTTTCTAAACTTCTTGGGTAACTCCCCCCCCCTCGACAGCAACAATGTGGATGAGGCCGATAGCCGGCTCAATGAATGGCTCACTGAAGCGATTAACATCTATGCTCCCCTCACGCATCTCAGCTGCTCAAGGAGCCCGGATGCACATAAATGGTTTACACCCGAACTAAAAACACTGAAATTAGAAGTGAGGCAAAAGGAAAGAACCTGGCGCTCCCAGTACTGTCCACTGGCCAAAGCCGCATACTGCTCAGCCAGGAAGACATACCAAAAAACTCTACAGAACCATAAAACAACCTACTATTCATCTAAAGTCCTCAACTCTACCAACAAGTCAAAAGAAATTTTCAGGATTGTGAACGACCTTTGCAACGACGATAGAACTTCCCCCCCGGTAGTTCCCTCACAAGCGTTATGCAACTCCCTGAACGACTTTTTCCGTGATAAGATCTTAACGATTAAGCAGAACATCTCCACACTCCCATCATCCGCCCCAGTGGATGACATCTATTTCAATCCCTCAACTTTACATTCCTATCCCCTTATTGATTTGAAAACTTTCTTGACATTATTGTCTAGAGTCAAATCAGGATCCCCTATGGATGTCTGTCCCCCCCATATCATGAAAGAAATTGGTCGAGCTATGCCCAACAGCATGATATCCCTACTCAACGACTCTCTCACGTCAGGGACAGTACCTAGCAGCTTCAAACAGGCCTTACTGATTCCCCTCACCAAGAAGCCTGGCATCGACCCGCTCGACCTTACGAACTATCGGCCCATATCTTTGCTACCTTCTCTATCGAAAATGCTGGAGGCGCACGTCACTAACTGCCTCTCTAACTTCGTGGAGGAAACAGAATATCTCCAACCCAACCAAGCAGGCTTCCGACCTGGTCACTCCACTGAGGCAGTAATATTGGCAGTCCAGAACACCTTGAGGTCCAACGCTGATAACAACCTTCATCAAGCCTTAGTACTTCTCGACTTGTCCGCGGCATTCGACACGGTTGACTATTCCATTCTGGTCAACCGTGTCGAACAGGCGGGTCTCAGAGACTCTGCCCTAGCCTGGTTAAAATCGTTCATCTCCGAACGCACCCAATCGGTTCGCTTAGGCTCCTTTTCTGCCGCCAAGGTCAAGTCTTTCTGTGGGGTGCCCCAGGGCTCCTCACTATCCCCCTTGTTGTTCAACCTGTACATGCGGCCCCTCCTCTTTGCCCTGAGTAAGCACAAAGTCACTGTATATAACTATGCAGATGACTTACAGCTTATCTTTGTTCTCAATTCCCCTAACGCGGTGGAGGACTTCCAAGCCACCATGACCCTAATCCAGAGCTGGATGTCCTCAAATCACCTCAAGTTAAACCCAGGGAAAACTGAGTTGATTCTGCCCGGCAAGAGCGAAATCAGTTGGAGCCCTAACTTCTGGCCGTCGGACATGGGTCTTCCCCCTAAGAAATCTTCCACTGTAAAAAGCCTGGGGATAACCATCAACGGGGACCTCTCGCTAAAATCCCAAATTGGTACCGTGGTCTCCTCTGGATTTTTCCAACTAAGGAAAATCGGGAAAATCGCCCATTTCCTCACTCCCTCCGCCTTAATCCAGGTAGTCATGGCCTTAGTCCTCTCCCACATTGACTTTTCTAATAGCCTATACCTAGGCCTACCTGCAGGACAACTCAAAAGACTACAGTACCTGCAGAATCAGGCCGCTAGGCTGATCTGCAAAGTACCCAAATGGGAACCTATCAAACCAGGCCTGGAGAGTTTGCACTGGCTACCTGTGGCTCAAAGAGCCGAATTCAAAGCCGGGTGCATTATCTTTAAGGCTCTGCAAGGCAAGGGACCCCTATTTATCAGACAGCTGATCGGTAGATATGTCCCCTCACGGAACCTAAGATCTGCCCACATAGACCTTTTAGAAGTTCCTCGTTTCAAGAAAAAACGACAAGGCGGCAGCAGCTTCCACTTCCTGGCAGCCACCCTATGGAACTCTTTACCACTAGCCCTCAGACAGAGTAAAGACCTCCTTGCCTTTAGAAAGGCTTTTAAAACTCACCTTTTCACAAAAGCTTATCCGAAATAACTCTTCCGGCAGACTCACCTCTTGTTATGTTTTTTATCTTACCAGCGCCAAGAAGCCCTTGGGCGTACGCGCGCTTTATAAATTTTTAATAACATAACATAACATAACATGCAGTTTTGGCTTGATCAGAGCACTGAGAAAGATCCTGCTGTTACTTCCAAACTCGGCCAGAGCCCCAATAGTGCAATGAGTTATTCTAAGCAGACTCGACTACTGTAACGCCCTACTGCTGGAGTCACCTAAATATCTGAGTCAGCGATTGCAGCGAGTTCAAAATATGGCAGCCAAATTAGTTCTGTCCAGACCACGAGATTCTTCTGCTTCACTGTGTTTAGCTGAGTTACACTGGCTACCAGTGTTGCAAAGAATATACTTTAAGTCACTTTGTATAGTATTTAGGGCCCTGCATGGACTTGGCGCTAGGCCCCTACAAAAGAAACTGGTCTGGTATACTCCCTCTCGGAGCCTTCATTCTTCATCCGCCTGCTTGGCGAAAGTTTCAAAGTTCAAGAAGGTTAGAATGGGAGGGAGGGCTTTTAGTATTGTTGCCGCAAAACTATGGAATGAATTACCACTTGAAATTAGACATTGTAACACTCTGTCTTTGTTCAGAAAAAGGATTAAAACATGGTTGTTTTCTAGAAACCGATCACTCCCCTGGCTGTGTTGTCAATGCGAGTCTACTTTCTCAGTTTTATGACGGTTTGCGTCACGTCTATAGCGCCAGGGTACCCGTAGGGTGTCTGCTGCGCTTTACAAATGCCCAATACAATACAATACAACTGAATACTGTTTAGCATCATGCAGACTTGAATTAGTAGAAAATATGTAATACAGTTCAAAGTTGTTCTGAACGGGGGCCCCAAAAATGTGTTGCCTTCGGACCCAGAAATCCTTAAGATGGCACTAAGTCTCAAGTCCCAAAGCATGGTCCACCTTAAAGTGTAACTACGGTGTTCAAAAGATAGCCTTTTGCAAATGCTAATTCCATGTGCTGTATACCTTTACATTTCTAAACTGCAATTAGGAATGCAGAAAATCGACCAGCATGGCAGATATGCTGCATTCAAACGTTTAGGGACAGACACATGATTGTGAGTGTTTCGGAGTTCCCCCTCCCCCTGCAACCCCTCAAGTAAGTAGGTCAACACAAACTCATATGGGGATTTTCACATACCTATTGCTAGTAGTTTCCTGCTCTGGAGATGCAAACACACTTGGGGCCTTATTTCGATGTAGATACTGTTGCGGATACGGGTCCGACCGACCTCTAGCCGGCTGGACCGACCTCTAGCCAGCTGACCCGACCACTGAATTTTGATGCGACCGCACATGGTGCAGTCGCATCATTCCTTTTCTGTATGGGGAGCTGGTACTGTGGTCGGAAACCGACAACAGTACAAGCTACCATACAGAAAAGGGAGTTTGTGTCCATCCCTGCACCGCGTGGCAGCCACCTCATGGTGCCTACCACACAGTGCAGGGATGAACAGGAGGGCACCATAGGTGCCCCCTCGGTCCTCAACTGGAGGCCGCTGGTTGTAGAGGGCCCTGCTAGGGGGCCACAAAGTTGCTTTCCTACAGGCTTTCCATGTCGGAAATACTGGCATGGAAACCCTGCCGGAAACAGACATCGTAATCCGGATGGCGCAAAACACCTCAATTAGGATTACGTGACGTTTCCGACTGGCAGACGGGCTCCTTGAGCTCATCGGAAGCCAGCTGGAATGTCAGGCCTGTTTCAAAACTGACAGCCTTCATTGTAATGAGGCGGTCAGTTTTGAAGCCGCAATGAGGCTCGGAAAGCCTCTGAACTGTGTTTGGAGGGTTTCCGAGCCTCATCGCAATGAGGCCCTTAGTCTTGCTCCTGGAAGAAGGAGGCGCCTTTCCAGGTTGGAAGAGGGAACACCCCCATATTCATTAAGGAAGTAGGCATGGTTTTTCAACTAGAGAAAATATTTTCTCTGTGAAGAAATAAATACGTTAAGTGAACTAACACGCATTTACATTTGCAGAATTTCACACCTGGTTACAATTCTGCATCAAGACATGTACTGGAGTCAGCCAGGAACTTTACAACACTTGAACATTTCCTCATTTACTCCTTGGATTCTGTATGAACACTCTTTTTTAACTGGAACGCAATTTGGCATCCGTGTTGCACGATGACGTCCATAAGTAAGGAAAGACTATGTCCCCAGCAAGTCCTCTATATACAAAGCAAAGGAGGACAACAGTAATTCATGGTAGTGAAGAGGACAAAGTTCCCTCGTTCCATCCCTCTAGTCCAGTAACAGTGGATCAAAGGGTTAATAGACTTACATTGAGTCACCATATTTAGGGACTCGGTTGTATCTTGTGGAACCGCTATAAATGGGAGTCCACAGTTGAAATACTAGTATTAATATACAGGTCCCATCGAGGAACCCTACTTCTCGCCACAGGATGGTTTTTAAGAAAAAAGCAAATTGTGTATTTTTTTTAATGGAAATCTTATTTGTTGTCTTGGAAAAGTAGGTAAAAATCACCGAAAACCACCGAAATGCACGGATGAGGTAAAAAAAAAACAATTTTAAAAAAGACGTTGATTTTTAAGTTTAAGTATCATGTATAATGTTAATACAGAGCAGTAATAGAAAGCAGACCATTTAGTGTTGTCTTGTTTTTCTCCCTGATATAGAAAATGGACGACCCAATAAACCCTTGAGGGCTTGGGTAATGTAACATGAACTGGTAAAGGGATGCCTTCAAGGGATTAATTTGGATACTTAGTTGTATATTTTGGCAATTATTTGATATAGGATAATTATTTTCCTATAAAACTGAATTCCATCAGTATTCACGTATTTCTAAATTGTATCTTATACATCAGTCATATAGATCAATAAATGAAGAAAGAAAACAAAATTCATTGAGAATCAATCAAACTAGAAAAAGCAGAAAAAGCAAAGGGTGTGTAAAAACGAAACTTTATATCAATCAATGAAGTCAATGAAATCAAGGGTACTGAAAGTGGACAGTTATACAGATAGTGGAAGGAAATGGTACAATCAATTGTTCCTTCACATGAACTTAATCAAACACTTTTTCACAATAATAGTAAATAATTATAAAGAAAAAAGTGTGACAGTCGACGTTTCGGTCTTTTAAATATCCATTCATAAGACCATCTTCAGGACAAGTCGATTAAAAGGTGACCCCTTATTCTTTGGGGGATTATCTCCCAAACAAGAAACCTGATGAAATTGGAGAGTATCGAAGTCTGGTGATATTTAGATCTCACTTTTGTGAAGCGCGTGTCTTCAATTTAATACTACTGGCAATTCACAGTAGTTATGGCCAAATCCAAACATCAAGTTTACACGGGCGGCATGCAAACAGGTAGCTACCTGATTGCATGCCGCCCGTGTAACCGCTGGTGAACCGCGAGTTTTAATCGACTGAGGACACGTGCCGGTTGAAGTGAGATTCAATTCTCCTTCTATTTGAATTAAGCCACTTGATGTTTGGATTTGGCCATAACTACTGTGAATTGCCAGTAGTATTAAATTGAAGACACGCGCTTCACAAAAGTGAGATCTAAATATCACCAGACTTCGATACTCTCCAATACTCTCCAATTTCATCAGGTTTCTTGTTTGGGAGATAATCCCCCAAAGAATAAGGGGTCACCTTTTAATCGACTTGTCCTGAAGATGGTCTTATGAATGGATATTTAAAAGACCGAAACGTCGACTGTCACACTTTTTTCTTTATAATTATTTACTATTATTGTGAAAAAGTGTTTGATTAAGTTCATGTGAAGGAACAATTGATTGTACCATTTCCTTCCACTATCTGTATAACTGTCCACTTTCAGTACCCTTGATTTCATTGACTTCATTGATTGATATAAAGTTTCGTTTTTACACACCCTTTGCTTTTTCTGCTTTTTCTAGTTTGATTGATTCTCAATGAATTTTGTTTTCTTTCTTCATTTATTGATCTATATGACTGATGTATAAGATACAATTTAGAAATACGTGAATACTGATGGAATTCAGTTTTATAGGAAAATAATTATCCTATATCAAATAATTGCCAAAATATACAACTAAGTATCCAAATTAATCCCTTGAAGGCATCCCTTTACCAGTTCTTGTTTTTCTCCCAGCATTACACACTTGCTTGCATGATTTATGGATTACATTTATTCATGTTGCATTGTAATATGGAAAGAATGTATGAGCTTTTTCAATTGAAACACCATACAAGTGGGAATTGTTTTTAACATTGCAAAGTTAGGTTGTTTTATTGTATGAATTGGTATGCATTTGCTATAGCATGTTCACCAATCAATCAATCAATCAATCAATCAGGATTTGTAAAGCGCGCCTGCTTCACCTGTAAGGGTCTCGAGGTGGAGTGGGGTTCAAGCTGCTGGATCATGCTGCCTGTGCTTATTGGTAGAACATCCAGGTTTTGAAGTCCTTCATGAACAGCTGGAGCGATGGCAAGGTTCAGGGGGAGGGTGTTCTAGGTCTTCGCCGCCAGGTGGGAGCTGGAGCGGCCTCCATTGTTTGATCGTCGGATGCAATGGCTGGCTGCTAGGGAGAGGGATCCGGAATGGAGTTTCCTGGTAGGTTGGTGGAAATTCGCTTGTTTGTTGAGGTACGTCGTTCCTTCGTTGAAAAGTGCCTTGTAGGCGTGGGGGAGCATCTTCAAACTGGCTTATCTTTGCGACTGGTAGCCAATGGAGTTTCCTTAGGTAAGGGGTGATGTGTGTCTGTCTGGGGAGGTCAAGGATTAGTCTGGCCGCTGTGTTCTGGATGGTCTGGAGTTTCCTTATGAGTTGGGTGATGATTCCTATGTAGAGGGAGTTGTCATAGTTGAGTCTGTTGGTGACAAGGGCTTGTGTGAAAGTTCCCCTGGTGTTAGATATGAGCCATCTGAAGACTTTCCTAAACATTAGGGGGGTGAAAAAACAAGCAGAGGAGATGGCGCTGACCTGCTTTGTCATGGATAGCTGGCTTTCGAGGATGATGCCGAGGTTGCAGGAGTGTTCGTTTGTTTGGGGGTAGGGCCCAGCTCAGTTGCAGCCACCATTCGTTGTTCCGTAGGGTATCCGTACCTTTCCCGAAGATGTGTACTTCTGTCTTATCTGGGTTGAGTTTGAAACAGTGGTTGTTCATCCAGACAGCCACGTCCTTCATGCATTTTTAGAACTCATCTTTGATGGTTGTTGGGTTGTTTTTCAGAGGATGAGTTGTGTGTCATCGGCGAAGGAGATGATTAGAAAAATGATGGAATGGTGTACCTGTGGCAGTAGTGTATTTACTATCAATCAATCAATCAATCAGTGACACTTGTAAAGCGCGCTACATACCCGTAGGGTCTCAAGGCGCTGGGGGGGGGGGGGGGGCGCTACTGCTCAAACAGCCAGGTCTTCAGCTTCTTCCTGAAGGAGAGGTGGTCTTGGGTCAGGCGCAGGTCGGTCGGGAGGGAGTTCCAGGTCTTGGCGGCCAGGTAGGAGAAGGACCTTCCTCCTGTAGTCGCTCTTCGGATGCGGGGGACGGCGGCGAGGGCGTGGTTGGCTGATCGGAGGTGGCGTTTGGGCGCGTGGAAGTTGACTCGGCTGTTGAGGTAGCTCGGGCCTTGGTCGTGTAGGGCTTTGTGTGCGTGGGTGAGGAGGCGGAAGGTGATTCTTTTGTTGACGGGGAGCCAGTGAAGGTCTCTCAGATGTCCGGAGATGTGGCTGGTTCGTGGGATGTCGAGGATGAGTCTGGCTGAGGCGTTCTGGATCCGCTGGAGTCTCTTCTGGAGCTTGGCGGTGGTACCGGCGTAGAGGGCGTTGCCGTAGTCCAGTCGGCTGGTGACGAGGGCCTGGGTGACGGTCTTCCTGGTCTCGGTGGGGATCCACCAGAAGATCTTCCGTAGCATGCGTAGGATGTTGAAGCACGCCGAGGAGACGTTGTTGACTTGCCTGGTCATGGAGAGGGAGGAGTCCAGGAGGAAGCCCAGGTTGCGTGCATGGTCTGTCGGTTTGGGTGCGGTGCCCAGGGCGGGAGGCCACCAGGAGTCGTCCCAGGCGGAGGGTGAGGAGCCCAGGATGAGGACCTCCGTCTTGTCCGAGTTCAGTTTCAGGCGGCTGGTCGTCATCCACTCGGCTACCTCTTTCATCCCTTCGTGCAGGTTGGATCTGGCGGCGGCGGGGTCGTTGGTCAGGGAGAGGATCAGTTGGGTGTCGTCGGCGTAGGAGATTATGCTGAGGTTGTGTTTGCGTACGATGGCCACGAGGGGGCTCATGTAGACGTTGAAGAGGGTGGGGCTCAGAGATGATCCTTGAGGGACGCCGCAGGTGACTTCGGAGGCCTCTGACTTGTACGGTGGTAGGCGGACTCTCTGTGTTCTTCCGTCGAGGAAGGAGATGATCCAGTCCAGCGCCTTGTCCTGGATTCCGATGTTGCTGAGGCGCCGTACTAGGGTGCGGTGGCAGACCGTGTCGAATGCCGCAGAGAGGTCTAGGAGGATGAGGGCCGCTGTTTCTCCATTGTCCATCAGGGCTCGGATGTCATCGGTGGCGGCGATGAGGGCGGTCTCGGTGCTGTGATTGGCTCGGAAGCCGGACTGTGAGGGGTCGAGGGATCCGTTTGTCTCGAGGAAGGCGGCCATCTGCTTGTTGACGGTCTTCTCGATGACTTTGGCTGGAAACGGGAGGAGCGAGATGGGGCGGTAATTCTTGAGGTCGGTGGGGTCCGCTGTAGGTTTCTTTAGTAGGGCGCTGAGTTCGGCGTGCTTCCAGCTCTCAGGGAAGATGGTGGTGTCGAAGGAAGTGTTGATGATGTCTCGCAGGTGGGGTGCGATGACAGCGTCGGCCTTGTTGAAGACGTGGTGAGGGCAGGGGTCGGTCGGTGATCCGGAGTGGATGGAGTTCATCGTGCGGATGGTGTCTTCGGTGCTGATCGGGGTCCAGGCGTGGAGGGTGGTGGTGGGGGGTGGTTGTTCGGTCATGGTGTGCGTTGGTTGGTTGTTGAAGCTGTTATGTATGTCCGCGATCTTGTTGTGGAAGTATGAAGCGAGGGAGTTGCAGAGGTCTTGCGATGGGGTGATGTCGTTGTTTCCTGCGCTGGGGTTGGAAAGCTCTTTCACGATGTTGAAGAGTTCCTTGCAGTTGTGTGCGTTGTTGTCCAACCGGTCTTTGAATGCTGTTTTCTTGGCGGCGCGGATCAGCTGGTGGTGTTTCCGGGTGGCAAGTTTGAAGGAGGTCCTGTTGTCTGGTGTCGGTTCCCTTCTCCAGACTTTCTCGAGGGCTCGGCAGTTCTTCTTGGAGCTCTTGAGTTCGTCGGTGAACCATGGGGCCTTCTTGCTGCCGGGTCTGCTAGGCGGGGTCCTCAGTGGGGCGAGTTCGTCCGCGCAGTTGCTGATCCACTTCGTGAGGTTGTCGGCGGCTTGGCTGGGGTTCGCTGAGCTGGCAGGAGGGTGCTGGTTCAGGGAGGTGGCGAGCTGGTCTGCTGTGATCTTGTTCCAGCTTCTGCGGGCTGCCTGTTGCTGGTGTTGGTGGGTCGTCGTTCTCTTGAAGGTGAAGTGGACGCAGCTGTGGTCCGTCCATTGAAGCTCTGTGGCGTGGCTGAAGGCGATGTCTGTGCTGGATGAGAAGACTGCGTCGAGTGTGTGTCCGGCGAGGTGGGTGGGGGTGGACACCAGTTGCTTGAGTCCCAGGTTGGCGAGGTTGTCGAGCAGGGTGCTGGTGTTGCGGTCGTTGTTGTTCTCCAGATGGAAGTTGAGGTCTCCCAGGAGGATGTAGTCGGCGGAGGGGAGGGCATGCGGGCTGACGAAGTCGGCGATGTCCTCGCTGAATTGTGTGCGTGGTCCAGGGGGTCGGTAGATCAGGGTGCCTCTGAGGGTGGTGTTCGGGTTGGTGTGGATCTGGAAATGCAGGTGTTCGGCGCTGGTCAGGGTGTTGTCGGTGCTGGTCGTGAGACGGATGGTGTTCCTGTGGATGATGGCGATGCCTCCTCCCATCTGGTTGGCGTTTCGGTCCCTCCGGACGACCTTGTAGCCCTCTGGGATAGCGATGGCGATGTCGGGAGCTGAAGAGGCGTTCATCCAGGTCTCCGTGAGGAAGGCGACGTCAGGGGCTGTGGCGTCTAGAAGGTTCCAGAGTTCGATGGCGTGTCTGTGGACGGAGCGGGTGTTGAGCAGGATGCACTTGAGGTGGGTGCTGCTGGTGTTCGACTTGGTGGGTGCTGGTGCGTGGCTGGTCCGGATGCAGGTGAACTTGCAGGCGTGGCAGCTGAAAGGTCCGTGGGTACGTCGTGGAGTGGCTTGATGGCATTCTGGGAGTCGGCCGGTGTTGAGTGCGGTGAGGGTGGCGGCGGAGTACGTCAGGCGGGTCGGTCGGGATCTTCGTTGGCCAGGGGTCCTGGCGCTGGGCGCGGTCCGGTCGCGGACGGGCGCAGACGGGCTTACCTTTGGCGCGCCTTCGGCGCACAATCGGCGCGCCCGCTGCGCGTGACCGCTGCGCGTTCGCACGGTCGCCATATAAGGCGAAGTGCGCGGGTGGGCGGGGCCGCTGGGAGGCGGGAGCGGGGAGGGAACAGAAAGGAAAAAGGGGCGTGGTCAGCGGTGGTGGCGGGAAGCGGGGAGCGGGGAGGGAAGGCGGAGGGCGGCGAGGTAGGCAGGCAGACAGGCAGGAGAACGCAAAGGGCTGAAACTGACTAGAAAAAAATACAGGCACAAAAGTCAGACAAAAGCTGCTAACACGGGAGGAAAATGCAGTTCAAACAAGCACAAATGCTAGACAAAACAAGCACAAAAGTCAGACAAAAGCTGCTAACACGGGAGGAAAATGCAGAAACTGACTAGAAAAAATACAGGCACAAAAGTCAGACAAAAGCTGCTAACACGGGAGGAAAATGCAGTTCAAACAAGCACAAATGCTAGACAAAACAAGCAAAAACAGACGCCAGCGGCGTCAGCCGGCAGCGAGGCAGGCAGCGAGGCAGAGGGCAAGGCGAGGGGGCACACACAGCAGCTGGTGGCCGTGCGGCGCGGGGGTGTCCCACAAGTGGGTCACACTCACCTGCGTCGCACGGTCGCCATATAAGGCCAAGTGCGCGGGTGGGCGGGGCAGCTGGGAGGCGGGAGCGGGGAGGGAACAGAAAGGAAAAAGGGGCGTGGTCAGCGGTGGTGGCGGGAAGCGGGGAGCGGGGAGGGAAGGCGGAGGGCGGCGAGGTAGGCGGGCAGACAGGCAGGAGAACGCAAAGGGCTGAAACTGACTAGAAAAAAATACAGGCACAAAAGTCAGACAAAAGCTGCTAACACGGGAGGAAAATGCAGTTCAAACAAGCACAAATGCTAGACAAAACAAGCACAAAAGTCAGACAAAAGCTGCTAACACGGGAGGAAAATGCAGAAACTGACTAGAAAAAATACAGGCACAAAAGTCAGACAAAAGCTGCTAACACGGGAGGAAAATGCAGTTCAAACAAGCACAAATGCTAGACAAAACAAGCAAAAACAGACGCCAGCGGCGTCAGCCGGCAGCGAGGCAGGCAGCGAGGCAGAGGGCAAGGCGAGGGGGCACACACAGCAGCTGGTGGCCGTGCGGCGCCGGGGTGTCCCACAAGTGGGTCGTCAAATGAATGAGTCCGGAAAGTTCTCCAATTTTGTCACCAGTTTTATTAGAGTACAAAAAAGCATCATCCAGTTTCGTTCAAATTGATTGCTTGAACTTCATGAAGGCAAAATTTCCTTGATCCAAAATGTAAGTTTAATCAACGCGTGTCATAGGTCTCATATTGAAGAAAACCAAGCGTCCAAGACCTACGGTAAAGTCATGCTGCAACCAGAGACGTAATTGCAGAAATTAATCGCAAGTGACCATCTGATAATGCCACAAGTAAGATGACCCAAGTAAGATGGCCCAGATATAGTATTCCAGTAGTCCGTGTGGAAAACTGGTGCCACAAAATGATACGGAGTCTGTGGCTCCTGACTATGTTGGCTAGGGGTGTCCTGTATACGTTGAAGAGGGTTGGGCTGAGGGATCAGCCTTGAAGTATACCGCAGGTGATGTTCTTAGGAAGTCAGGAGTAGGGAGGGAGGAGTAGGGTGGGAGGATGATCTTCTGCATTCTTCCTGAGAGGTAGGATGCGATCCACTTAAGAGGCACTCCTTGGATTCCGACCTGGTGTAGTCTGCTGATAAGTGTGTGGCAGGATAAGATGTCAAAGGCTGCTGAGAGGTCGAGGAGGATGAGGTCTGCAGTTTCTCTAAGGTCTAGCAGCTTTCTGATGTCGTCTGTGGCTGCGACTAGAGCTGTCTCAGTGCTGTGGTTTGCTCTGAAGCCATTGTGGGAGGTGTCCCGAAGGTTGTGGTTCTCCAGATGTCTGGTTAGCTTGATAGCTTTTTCGATGACCTTTGCTGGGAAGGGGAGCAGGGAGATGGGTCGGTAGTACTTGGGATCTCCTGGATCAGCAGATGGTTTCTTCAGCAGTGGCTTCACATCGGCATGTTTCCATCTCTGGGGGAAGTAGGCCATGGTGATTGAGGAGTTGAGGACCTTGGTGAGTTCTTTGCTGATGGGTTGATTGCGGAGGTTGAATTTGTAGTGAGGGCAGGAGTCAGCTGGGGCTCCAGAGTAGAGGGATCTCATAATGGACGCAGTTTCTTTCTCGGTGAGGGTGTACCACAAGGTGAGCTGGTGTGGGTAGGTGTCGGATGGCGTGAGGAGGTTGATTTTGTTCTCAGTGGGGTACTGGGGTGCAAAGTCTTGATAGATGGAGCGGATTTTGTTGTGAAAGAAGTCCAAGAGGGTGATGGATGGCGTGAGGAGGTTGATTTTGTCCTCAGTGGGGTCTGGGCTGCAAAGTCTTGGTAGATGGTGCCGATTTTGCTGTGAAAGAAGTCCAAGAGGGTGTCACAGAGAGCTTGTGAGGGTGTGATGATATTGCCAGTTGACGAGGGGTAGGCAAACTCCTTGACTATGTTGAACAGTTCCTTGCTGTTGTTGGAGCTCATCGATGCGGGGGGCTAGGGCAGTCTTCTTGATGTTCTTCAGGAGATGGTGTATCAGTTGAGAGCATCTTTGAATCATTTTCAATCCTCGAGGGTCTTACTGGCGCGCCATCTTCTATCCTTCTGTCTGAAGTCATGTTTCAGGATTTTCAGTTCTGCAGTGAACCAGTTGGGGTGTTGTGTTTCTTGGGGTTGGTCGGTTTCCTTGGTGTGACTTCATCAGCACTTGCTGTGATCCAGTTTGTGAGGTTTTCCGCCGCTTGTTCTGTGTATTCGATGGTGGTGGGTAGGCGGGTGTTGGTCCATCGTTGCTCTGATAACTTTGATCAGCTGCACCTTATTTCGCTGGCAGTGGAGACAGGCGGGTTCAGAGATGACAAAATTAATGCAGTGGTTATCGGTCCAGGTGAGCTCCTCCGTGTGGGTGTAATTTACTCTGTTGCTGGCTGAGAAAATGTAGTCGAGCGTGTGTCCTGTGGTGTGGGTGGGGTCAGTGACAAGCTGCCTGAGTGCGAGGTTAGCCATGCTTTCTAGGAGGTCGGCCGTGTTGGTGTGTCTGGTGTTCTCAAGGTGAAAGTTGTGGAAGGTTAAAATCATGGAAGAGTTTTAATAGAAAAAATAAATCTTTGTGACCTAGCGTCTTTTCAATACTGCAGTGGTACTGAAGTTTCATATATAGAACACATACTTGACAAGTTCTGGCTGGGTGAGGGATTGAAGCTGTATGCATTTGTGGTACTCCAAGTGGAAATCTAATTTTTACCGAATTCCTAAAAACACAAAAACGTGCTTCAAATGTGGAAGTAACACAGAGAGCAGATTCCAAATATTTTCTTTTTGAGAATTTATTCCAAAATACTACGTATGCAAGGTGTTCAATGCTTATAGTATACCTTTTATTATGGAGAGTCCAATTCTTATTTCGTATGTGTGGGAGACCTCTTAATAAAGCTAAGCTTACGTGCCTGAAGTTGTATACCTGATAGCAGGTGCCAACTTTGATAAATGGTTTTGCAGTACCTGAAATTTCACCATAGTTACTCAATGTGGGCGTTTCCCATGGAGTAAATTCAGAGGTATATACTTACAACTGCTACTGTAGGTTTCACTTTACTGAACAAGGCTGACAATGATGCATAAGGATATATTGATGGACCATGGCCATGCAACATGAAGGTGAATTGTTTTTTTTGCCAATTCTATTTAGAGACGCCCAAAATTTGAACAGAGTATGCCATGAGCTTTATGCTGACTAATAACTTTACTGATTCAACTATTGAATATGGACACAGTATGATTAAATTTCAGGCATTACAGAAAATACGTATGTGCTGCGGGCAGAATTTATTCTTCTCCTCTGTTGGTCTGGCATTTTAGAAACAACTGATTTTGAGCAAAAACACCCAGCAATACACAGAGAGACTCACCGCCATACGCTGCTGTTTCCTCAGATGCTTAACACGAATTTGGTCCAAAATGGGTGCCAGTTCTTTTACGGGTTGTCCTAAATCTTCAGCGTATCTCTCGATGAGAGCTTCAGGTATCCCGCAACGTCCATGCTGTCATTGTTAAAAAAAGAAATGAAAGCAAATGAAAAGATATGCTTTAAAATATCAGCTGTGTTTATAATGTAACTCAATGTAAGGGAATATACATTTTTATCAAAATCTTTTTTATAGACACATGCTATTGAGTTTTGTAGGGTACACTGTAATGTAACATGGAAGGTGAACTGTAAACATTAAAAAAGAAAAACCAGGGTGCAAAACCGATAGGCCCTCACTTCCCCCTTTCATGCCAACATATGCAGCAAAACTCTGATCAAGTCCCATCCCACGACCCCCCATCCCTCACCTTCAAGCCGCACTCTGTCTATTTCTGATTTTCTGAATCAAGTATACCTGCACTGGTAGGTCATGGAAAAAGAACAATCTCTCTGTATTGTGTCCAACACTCCCATTCTGGGGGCAGCTTTTGGCCGCATAAACCGGTCTTTCCATGTTCATACTGTGATCAAGCCCACTCTTCCAGTCCCCGACTACCATAGGGGGCACCTACCTCCATTTGTGTGTAATATCTCTTAGGGCCAATGTTAGCCCTAGACTAAGCAGTGTGAGTGTGTTCCTACTGGCATCTAGCTCTGAATTCATATGTAGTAAGACCAACTTGGTGTCTAATAGAATCGCCCATCCCAAAGTGGACCGCAGGCAGGAAAGCACCTGCATCCAGTAGTGTGTTAGGCGTGGACAGCTCAAAGTTGTGTGTAGGAGGTCACCCCTGAGCTCAGCGTACCAAAGACAGGCCGGGCAGTCTATAACCCCCATCCTCCATCATCTATGCCTGGTAAGATAGGATCTCCAGAGAAGTTTCATTTGTATTAAGCTCAATCTGGAGGATATTGCCAAGTGTCGCGGGCAGTCCTGGCCTCAGTCCACTCTTTGTCCATAAGCGAACCCAGATTTTGCTCCCTTTGTCATCTGGTGATCTCCCAATTCCCCCAGGAGTAACTTTGCCTCAAGCGGGTTAAACTCTGGGAGATCCTCCAATTTGGCGATGTACAGGGACAAGGCATGCCTAAGCTAAAAGTACTGAAATAATTTGCTGTGATGCAGCCCGAAATCCTTTTATAGGGTCTGGTAGGATTAGAGAATCATCCCCTCCATCACATCCCCCCGTGTTGAGATACCTATGGTGTCCCATTTCTTAAACCCTTGTAAGTTAGCCAACTGGCTAAGTTACATGCCTTTCCAAAGCGGAGTTTGATCTGTCAACTCTTCTGCCAACCTAGTTGTCTCAGGGTGGTACTTCACAGATTCAGCACCACCTTAGTTGCCAGCAGGAGGATGGAATGTACTCTCCCTGGATCTAGAAAGTGTCGGATTGGTACTCCTCCGACATCCTATTTGTCAGAAGCTAATGCAGGGTTGCTCCACGGCGTTGCACCACCATTCGGTCATTATCATTAAGTAAAAAGCCTTTACAACGCGACTCCATGACTGCAGCTGCTACTCCACCTTCGAATAAAATTTTGAAGCACTTGGTCAGAGATATATGAGGGAGCCTCTCATTCCACAAGAAACTATTCTGTAGAGAATTGATTTTGCTGAAGAATGAAGGTGGGACATCAAAAGGATAATTCTGAGGCTGCAACATCATTTTTATAATAGCCAACCTGCCAAGGAGTAATATGGGGAGCAACATCCAGGCACGTTAATCAGTTGTGAGCAGCTCCATTAACGGCACAATGTTCCAAAGCCAGTTTGGCATCTGAGTGATGAAGACTCCCAGGTATCCGAATCCCCTTGTGTCTATCTGTAAGTTGCAAGCCCACGCCAGGTGTTGTGGGTAGATGTTGGCTTGGAATAGAATGGACCTGGACATATTTATGTGAAGACCACGTCCCCCCAAAGATCTGCAGGAGCCAGAATGCCCATGGGCTAGACTCTTCCAGGTTTGTTAAGATGAGGACATTGCTCATATATGTAGCGATCTGGTCGGAGACTCCCTCTGCCCACTCGAACCCCCTGATCTGAGCGTCAATGTGGAACCATTTGATAGAGGCTCTATAGCTGTAGTAAAGAGTATTTGGAACAGTGGGCATCCATGTCTGGTTCCCCTGTGGATCTGAAAGGGCTCAGATACCGTCCGTCCCATTTGGACTTGGGTGGAGATAGGCCTGTTTACAAATGCTGGACATATTTTGAGAATTTTAGACCGAAACTAAGGCGCTGAAATAGGAGCAACAAATAATCCCACTCAATTGAGTCGAAAGCTTTTTCAATATCTGCCAGCAGTACTGCCGCAGGCTGATGTAATGTGTATCAAGGCTAGCGCAATGTATAGACAACGGATGTTGTGCCTTGTGTTCCTGTGGCATAAACCCATGTGATCTGGATGGATCACTGTGGGTACCACCACTACCAGGTACTCCACCAGAGCCTTCACAATAATGTTGACCTCCATATTAAGGAGGGAAATGAGGCACTAAGAGGGACAACAGTCTGGAAAGTGCCCCAGCTTAAGATCACAATAATCTCCGCCTCTCACAAATAGGGGGGCAGGCTCGCAATCGCTACTACCTACGCCAGAATTCACTTAAGAGGATCTCCCAGATGTTTCATGTAAAGCTCTTAAAATTACGGTTAGAAGCCGCTGAGTCCCGGAGCTTTACCAGAATTCAGTTTGCTTAGACTTACAGAAAGCTCCCGAGCCATTCGGTCGTTTTCTAGGGATAACCTCTCAAAATTCGTGGGACCCACATAGGGGAAGTTAGTTGAAAAATTTCTCCATCAACCTGTGTGAGATACAGTGCCGCTTGGCGTATAGATTTAAGAAGTTAAAGAGCAGATTGATTTTTTTCACTATTTTTATATTACAGAACACAGATAAGCCTTGTTCTTTAACCAGGTGATTTTAGTGTGCTCTCTGTGGACCCACCTGCAGGAGATGCTATGAAGCCCTGTGAGCAATAAAGAACATATTATGGCCCTGTTGCCAAGAAGGAGGTGCAATGAGTCAAATTTCCTGTGAATTGCAGAAAACCTTGCATCTGCCTTGTACATATGAGAGGATCCTATCCTTGGATCTTCCTTGTACATAAGAGGATAGAAACTAAAAGCAATATGACCCAACAGTAGTTAAATCACAGGAGAGGCTGATATAATGCCATGAATGGGTAAGAAAGGTTTAATAACGAGCACAAAATTTTCTTTACAAGATGTGTGAGCACAAAAAGAATATTGATTTAGCACTGTTTATAACATTTTACGTTGCTATTAACTCTCCCTCAAATAAACATATTAGACCCTGTTCAGGGCTACTCTACAACTTTACAAACTAAGTTATTACATTCATTACAAAAAAATGAGGAACTCTTATTTCAGTGGCGTTTCAAATCAGGGGAAGTTATTTCCATTTATTAAAAAAGTAAAGTATGGGGTTCGACAAACCTTGCAGTGGAATCAGTGCTTCATGCTGCTTGTGCCCATGGGGAAACAGTCATTACAATGCACCTGTTACTTCGCATAACCATTACAACGCGGCATTTACATAAATATATAGCTGCCTTCCTACCAAAACTTCAGAGGCGATCCCTTACTCTCTTCGCTCCAGGGGTCTGGCCCTCTCGCTTTGTTTCTGTGGCCTCGGCTGCCCCATCCCAGCTGCAATGTGACCAGCAATTAACAGATGCAGAGTTCCTCCCCACTCCTTTTATTATTGATGTGATGAATTGAGTATGCTGGCTTTGGCATACAGACCCCAATCACATGTACATGAAGATCTCTGCTGTTCACAGGCTAGACCAAATCTTATTCTGTCTCATTAGGATGTCATGCCAGGCGCAAATAAACTGCATATGCAGCAATGTCGCCAAGACCCCTGGGTTAAGCACTGCTTCCTCTCTACATGTAACTCTTGTACCCAGCGGGGAGCCCTGGTAATACATTAGACAACTTAAAGATCTTTAGGCTCTAGAATGCAGCACTTCAGAATACGCCTACAGCTATGGCAGATCTTACGGTTTCTAACTGTAGTAGTCCCAAATAAATAAATGCTGAACAGAGAACTGAAGCTATTTATAGTACAAGCCCCCAGGCATTACGAATCGTCACTCTTGCATTTCCAATATTCTTCAGGGGAATAGCACTCGTTACAACGTGTACCAATACAACGCGTACCATCACAACGCGGGTATTAGTACGCGTTGTCAATTACGAGTTAACTTTACAAAGCAAACTTTTACAACGACTATGCCTTTATCACGCATGCCATTACTATGCAAAAACATGCGTGGTAAAGGTATAGTCGTGGTAAAAGTTTCTAAGGTAAGTGACAGTCCTCTCACTACATTTACACTACCCAGCACGACCCCCTAAACTACACATACACCACTACACTACCCTAAACCCTTAAACACTTGCGTGGTAAATGACCATGCGTTCTAAAAAAAAATGTGTAGTAATTTACTTCGCGATGTACAATGCATGCGTGGTAATGCATGTGTTGCAATGGTATCGCAAAGTAAAAAACTCTCAATAATGGCTGTTTACCTCTTCAAGGTGTTCACTGGGGCATCTTTGCCTTGCATCCTCTTTTTCATCCCTCAGAGAGGGGACTCTCACTCTCCTCAGAGGCATGGCACACGAGAACACACCTCCTGGCTTGTTCTCGGCAAACGGCCTTTGAGAAGTTGCTTCCAGGGAAATGGGATAAGGGGACTACGTGACAAAATATGACTAAAACAGGGTCAGACCTATTTGATCTCAATTCACAGTTCACAAGGACAAAATACAAAGCAGCTGGGGTTTGAAAACTGAGCAAACAGAAAACCAATGAATGTATTGTTTGGGTCTTTTTTTAACAGAATGTGGTTAGTTATGGACTAGTGCAAATGCTTCACTAATATGACAATTTTTCATACAATAACACTTCTGGGATCCAACCACTAGATGGCAGAATTAGGCACAGAATATAAATCTAAAAGACGCTTCACACGGTAAAAGTACAATATACAATCCAGCCGAAGCCGAATCTGCCAAAGCTGCTAGAAACCTACACTTTTCATATGAAGTACCAATTGTATAGTTCTGTACACCAGGGGAAAGTCACTGTGAAAGCTCATATAGCATCACGTGGTGCATAATCTATGGCGTTCTTCAAAAATTGATCATGAGTCTTAAAATATGTTCAATTGACTCCTACCTAGAGTAACTCTTTAGCCGGAGATAAAAACCATTAATTTACATGTTAATACACCCCCCCCCCCCCAACATACACATCTTGTTTCACTTCTACTGTTGAGTGACTGTTTTTTTGTTTGACCACACATATTCGGAGCATATTTTCCAATTCTGGCTTAACTTTGTTACAAATGACATCATGAAGTTATTTTCACGTAATGGATCTGAAAGGCCAGTTCCAATACGCTTTTCAGAAGTAATACATTTTGCTAACTTACTCTGTAATTAATATTAATGTATCAGTTCCCTTCACTGCCCATGGTCTTAGAGCCTGTGGTAAAAGTGCAGCATGTTGGGCAAATAATCTATGTAATCCATTCATCAACTTAAAAATAACAAATCTGTCTCAATCTCAATATGGCAGCATTTGACATAAAATGTGAAACTTAACTCCTGTGGTAAAGCATTTTAAATAAAATATTGGGGATAATGCATTCCTCCTAAGGATCTAAACCACAGGGGCCCAATTTTTAAAGTGTGTGTTTGGGCAGGGCACAGCTGTGCATCTGCTCTTATGCAACTGTAGTTTCTTAAGTGCATACATTTAACTGAGAAAAGTGAGCACACCTCTGCAGACATCACAGCTCGGAAGCATTAAATCACAGAAAGTACAGTATTTACCAACTTTTAGAAGTTCTGATAGATAGGGAGATTTCATACCTTATCGGAGTACGGCTCCTCTGTGAGATCAATTCCTTCGGTCTGCAATTTGCTTTCTAGGGTGTTTTCCTGGTCCATCTCCCTTGAACACAATATCTTTCTTGCAGAAACGGGGCCAAGTTTCACCACATGGTGGGGCGCTCCAATTGTCTCTGACTGGTCTGACAGCCAAGGCGGCTGAGAGTTCGGCGAAATGCAGGGCTCCTGGTCGGAGGAAGGGCTGTAGGTGGGCACAAAGCGGCAGTCTCTAGGGCTCACCAGACTGTTCCTTTTGATGGGCAAGGCTGGCGCCTCTGCGCTGGAGGGGATGTGAATTGAAAGAAGATGTAGCCCATTTGCATGGAACTCCCTGCTCTTCTTAGCTGGGACTGGTGGGGGCTGGGAGGGATTTCTGGGCTGCATTTTGTCCTCAGTCTTTCCAACACCTCTGCAGTCCTGTGGGTTTTTTCCATGACCTTCGATAGCTGTCCTTGCAGAGGGAGCCTGGGACTCACAGTAATTAGTCAGGGACTGAGTATTGAACTCTTCAACAAAACTGTCCTTAACACCAACCTCAGCAGGGCGCTGCTCAACAAGATGCTTTTCTAGCAGGTGGCCACCAGGAGGAGCTATTGTACTCGCCTTTTTCGTTCTCTTCTGGGGATTATAGTGCTGCTTCATGCTGAACTCCTTCCGGTCCATACCGGATGCAGCTCGCAAGTCTTCCAGGGAGTAGGATCGAGGCCAATTTGCCTTAGCCTTGGTGCCAGACAGGCACTCGCAGCTCCGACATGCAGCTAAAGGAAGGCTTCTGCATCTCATCTTTAACTCCATAATACTCAATGGGCTGAAGAATACCTTGGGGCCCGGGTGATTTTTTAACCTTTTTTCATTTTCTGCTTGCTGCAATGTTTCTACCGACTTGGTCAGAGGCAAAGTTGGATAATTTGCCCCTTGATTTGGGTTGAAGTCTTGGTCCGTGGATGATTTTGAAGGCGGGCCACAGTTCCTACGAGTTTTACCTAAATGATAAAAAAAACTTTTAATTAGAAAAAAATCTCATCATACTCATGTTGATAATTTTCTTTGTGTAATAAGTCTTGCAATAAAGGGTATACATGTTTAGTCACAATCATGGCATTGCTTTGTGCATCTGTTTATCAAACCTGATTAAATCTAACAGCAATGATGATTGATTCTTTATTCTAGATGCCCCCATACCTACCTCTATTGAAGCAGCTCGGGATACTTTTTACCGCATAATGACAATTTGTTTTAGTGAAATTAGTTGAGAAACACATACCCATATTTTTTAGTAAAGGAGTGTCCGAGACTGTGCACATTCCAAAATGATGTCTTTGAATTTCCTAGAAGATCCCAAGCTTCGATAACTCGTAACTTATTGTCTGAGGAGATATGTTTTAAAAAAACTCTAACTGCTAGCATTTAGCTGAAACTCCCCTTTATGTCAAGTAAACAAACATGGTTTATACAAAGCAACGTGCACTATATGATTTATTGGTGCTTTTGAGAGACAACTCCAAAATGTGCAAAGCGTAGAATTGGCAAACAGAAAACGTGACTTGCGGATCCAGAGGGCGTTTTCAGTTAGGCGAAACACAAATGAGAGACAGAACCAGTTGGAAAAAGTGAAACCTGCCAAGGATCATTTTCCTGTCCGTTTCCTCCTGTACCTCGGAAGCTTCAATAGAGTCAGAGAGGTAGGGCCTTCCGGTAGAGGGAGGTTTATTGTTGCTTGCATCCTTTTTTCTGTAGCGTGAGCCCGCGCGTTGAGTCTAGTCTTGCGCCCAGGAATGTCTTTTCTCTTTCTGGCTTTGTGGAGGATTGCTTGCGATTTATTTCAGAAGCCTAGTCTTTGTAGCGTGTGGATTGCTGTTTCAATGTGGCTGAGACATTTTTGTATGTGTTTGCCTTTATAAGCCAGTCGTCCAGGTAGGGGTAGATGTGCATTCCATCTTTTCGCAGGTGTGCCGCACTGTGGCTAGGCACTTAGTGAAGGCACGCGGTTCTGATTTTATTCTGAAACGGAGTACCTTGAACTGCTAGTGTGTTCCTTTGTGTAGGAACCAGAGATATTTTCGGTGGTTTTTGTTCTTGGGGATGTGTAAATAGGCGTCTTTGAGGTCTACTGTTGCCATTTAATCTCCTTTTTGAATTTGTGGGATTATCTCTTGGAGAGTAGTCATTTTGAAATGTTGTGTTAAAATGAACTTGTTTATGAACCTTAGGTCCAGGATTGGTCTTAGTGATAAGTCCTGTTTGGGGACCAGGAAGTACAGTGAATAGTTTCCTTTGAAAAGGTCTTGTGTTGGTACCAATTTTATTGCTTGTTTCTGAAGAAGGTCCTTGATTTCTGAACTGTTTGAGTTCTGATTTGAGGAACCTCCTTTCTTGGGTGGGTTTGCAGGTGGCGTTTTTGTTAGTTCTATGCAATACTCGTATTTTACCAAATTTAATATCCAATTGTCTGTGGTGATTTTTCGCCACTGTTGTAGGTATTGTGATATTCTGCCCCCCACTGGTGTTGTGTGTGGGTCTTTCTCTGTGTAGGAGTCAATTAGAGCCATTTCCTCTTCCTCTAGAGGGCTGGCCGCCTCCTCTTCATCGAAAGGACTGCTTTGGCTGCTGCTGCCAACCTTGGTATCCTGTTTGTTGGTTTGCTTGTTGGCCATTCCCTAAGCCTTGTTGTTGGTGTGCCATTTGCTGTCCTTGAACAAATTCCTCATCCTATGGCTTTTCTGCTGTTAAAACCACCTCTTTGCTGCAGGGCTCCCATCACTCTTACAGTTTTGTTATCTTTTTTTATCTGTTGAAGAGATTCGTCCACCTCCTTTCCATATAGTGCCTCCCCTGACGAAGCCTGTTAATAATGGAGGTTTAAACCTCCTGCTTGAACCCTGAAATTCTAAGCCAGGCATGCCTTCTTAGGGTGGTGCCTGTGCACATTTGTCTGCTGGCAGTGTCTGCTGTATCTAGTGCTAATTTAAGGCTGGTTTTTGCGATGTTTTTGCCTTCATGGACCATAGATTTAGCTCTTTACTTGTCCTCCTCTGGGAACTTGTTGATGAGCTCTTCGATGACATCCCATTGCTGGTATCCGTACCGGTTCAGCAGGGCATTAGAGTTTGCGGTGCACCACTGTGTCGCTGCCTCTTTTTCCATCTTCCTCCCCATCGTATCCATCTGTTTGCTTTCTTTCTCTGGGGGTGGTCCACTGTTAGAGGGCATTTGCTCTCCTCCTGGCCGCGGTGACTATGATAGAGTCAGGCACCGTGTTCCCCTGAATATACCTAGGTTTCTTGGAAGAGGGTTTGTACTTCTTCTCGAGCCTTGGTTTTACCCCTTTGCTTGAGGCTGGTTCCTTAAAGGCTTCTTTGACTTAGTCTAGGATGCTTGGTAGCATTAGCAGGTATTGTGTCCACTTGCTGGCTGGGGCTAGTGTTTCTAAAGGGAAACATGCGTCTCCCTTTTCCTCTTCGAGAGGGACTCCGAAAGTGTCTGCCACCCTTTTAACTAGGCTGTTGTAGAAGACTATATCATCTGGTGGGGATGCCTTCGAGGGATAGCAGCATATCTCCTCCTCTGGGCTTTTGGTGTCACAGTCATTCCATGTGTCCTAAAACATTTCTGAGGTTTCCTCCTCTTCTGGAACGTCTATGTAGGCCTCGAGATCTTCATCGCGAGGTAAAGGGGTTAGAAGTGACTCGAGAATCTCCTCTTCTTCCCCTTTGGTGTCCTCAGCCCCTTCGTCATCAGCCGCTTCGGCGACTGGGATCTTCGGAATTCAGAAGTCCATTAGTGAGGCATTTACTGCAAAAATATATATGTAGTATTGGGCACTAATTCAATACTAAGTCAAGTTAGATAATTGGGTCAATGCACGTATTGCAGCTATTGTGTAAATTATGTCACAGGTTTCAATCTTAGTGAGAGAGCACACTACCAGCCGCACAATGTGAGTGATGTATCAAGAGAGACCCGAGTTTAAACTGACAGAGTAAAGAAACAAACATTTAATTCTAATTTGAACACCCAAGACCACCTAAAACTCCGACCACACCAAGCCTGCCCGTACACTACTCTAGCCTCCACATACATGGCCCTCTGTGGCTCTTGCTAGGGTGACTCTTTGTCTGAAATCTACCTGCCCCTGAGCACTACTTGATGACATCTGCCTATTTAGTTACTTGAAAGACTACCGAAAACAAAAAGCAAAACATGCCCATGGAACGCATTTCTGATTTAATTTTCTTTCTTGATTTGAGGAATATAAGAGGACACTACAGAAAATGGACGAGGCAAAATCTCAGGTTTCCAATCAACATGCCACTGTGCAAAATGCTATTGGTTTGTTATACCTACATGGAGAACCTGATGTATGGCTTGGTATTTAGTATAGACTCACATAATCTGCCATATACTGACATCTAGTAGCTCGATGTAAAATTCTAAGAATTATTGTACAAAACTTCATTATTTTCATAACCAAGATGCAAGCCCTTTGAAGCAGCATAGCAAACAATGGGGACAAAAAGAGCACAGAATGATAATGCATTTTTTGTGTCTTTCCGATGAAAGATGCAAGTCCTTTATACACAGTAAAAATTCAAAGCAGGATTCCAATAGGGCCCTGGCCATGCAAATGGAAGAGGGCACCAAGGAAGCACAGTGTTGAAAACCCAGCAACACAAGAGAATACACCGAACATCCCGGTACCACTTCACTAGGCATGTGCGGCAGTAGAAAAGGTTACACACACCATTACCGTTCTCTTGGTTGTCACTGCTTTCGTAGCAGCCTGAATCCCGCGGGGAGCGTCCACTTGAGCCCTGGCCGTCTTGTAGCAGCTTCTCCTGAGATCCAGTCTGGTCACTGTTACCTGAGGGCGGAATAAAGTAAGTCAGGAAATCGAAGGAATTTTTTTGCAGATAAATATTCACATTGTTTTAAAAGACGCTCAACGCAATGTTCCTTTATTGTAGTGAAATCCAATGACATCTGCGCATGTATTTTCTGTAGCCTGAAACTGCATTGAAATTGTAAAGGGATTGAGAACACGTTACTGATAATTGAGAAGACGGGGGAAACCACCTTTACAAATCTCTAATTTGTGTAAAACAAATGGGGTGTTTCGTGTTTCTGATCACTCCTGAAAATAGGATGAATCATGCACGTGAGCAGGGTTCAGATTGTGTCTGCATTTCATTTATAAAAGCTCCTTAACCAGCAGCAACAAAAGGTTCAACAACTAATAGGGTGAAACATAACCAATGACAGCACCACCACTGAAATGCAAAGAAATAAAACTTATATAGCGCACTAGACCCACAGGTTTCACGGCGCCGGCGATACTGCACTGCAAAATACATTCTCTTTTACTGCTGTCCTATTTGTAAATATTCTGTTATTATTAATGCAGCAGTCAGTGAAAGAGCCATTATGTCCTTTTTTGCTTATTAGCCTTTGTATAGAGCTTGAATTTTAGCTTTTTTGGTCTCTATTAAGGCCAGTGCTGTTGTGCCTTAGTCATTCGTTAGGCTGTTTTAGTTTATTTTGGCTGCAGGCGTGCATGCAAGCGTTTTATCTTGTGGGTGGCTCATGACTAGTGTTCTTTGGTGTTCATGAGTTCCAGTGTCCGCTTTTGGCAGGGAGAGTTCCAAGCCACTTCAGAGAGTAACAAGTCTGCACATGAACATCTTGGAAAAGAGTGGAATGCAGAGCTCTAACCCAGTGAGATCATTAGAAGTGATGGGCGTATAGAAAGGACTGGTAATATGTGGACAAACAGTTATTATAGCCAGTGTGGGAGCACAGTGATCTAAGGTGCCTACTGCAGAAACATGTGAGCAAACTGCAGGTCACTGGCAGAAATATGAGAGGGCCGTCTGGGACTTTTATCCTTTTAAGATCGAATAATGAGTGCAAATGAACGAAGAAATATTAAGAGCTGATGTTAAGAAACAATCACTAGTTGACATTAAACCTGCGTGGTCTTCTTAACATGAGGGCATGGGTGACTTAGCATCAAATGCAAAATGGGAGAAGGGACAATTCACGTTGCCCAATTGGCTCAGGCAACGGTATATTTTAATACGGACTGTTGCTATATAACGTGGATGTTTACTTTTATTCTCAGAAATACAAATGGTTAGTAAAGACACACAATCATTACACATGCAAAATAAATGATTATATAAAACAAAAAGTGTCAAGTCGTCCAGGAACATAAAATCTATAACTTCTGAGAATGATGACTGAACAAAGCTTCAGAGCACTGTGTGGCGGTAACACAACCATGAGTGAGCCATAAGTCTGGTGTGGAAGAGCTGCAGAGACACTCGCCTGCCGTGCCCAAGTCTATAAATAGATTTTCATGAAGTGGTTCTTTATGGTAGATCAGGGTCTGTACAAAGTGGGGGCCACTATGGGTAAAACTCTCAGACCAGTCAGAAGGGCCTGGGGGGTCTTACAGGGTCTGTGTACATCGCTGTCCTCTAATTGTGTTGTATTAACTGGCTGCATTGTTCATTAGCCAGCAAATTCTCCAGGGATGACTAAATGTCCCCCACTTGCACATCAGCAGCCAGTGTGAGAAGTGTATTCAACAAGACTTCAGTAGTTCTATTCTTTATGTGTGAGTAACATATTATTTCGTCAATTTGCTGGCATTTTCTTCCACCAAGAAGACAATTTGGAGTACCAAACTACAACATACGGATCCCCTTTATTTTGACCTGCAATTGGTGGTGGCTTTGGTCTGAATTTGGAATTACCATTCAGCTCTTAAGACATCAATCAGCTTCTGTAACTATGAATGTATGATCTTGCTATGCAACACAGGCCACTGAAACAGAGAATTAGATCAAAGTTGCAGGGACCATACTTATAGGGCAATGGTAAATAGGATTACTGATTACGGTGAAAAAAAAAAACCACAGAGACACGTGCTTGCCATGTCTCTGGCTCAATGTGCTTTGGAATTAGGCAACTTGTTAAAAATATGTTTGGAAACTATTTAGCTTTCAAAACATTTAGTTTGACAAATAAAATTTGAGTTTCTATTTTTGACCTTTTCCCACTTTACCACAAAACTTTGATCTATTGCCCAAGTAAGAGCTGTGTAATAAGCAATGTCAAATTAATCCAGGAAAGGTTGTACAAAAAGTAGTTTTACCATCTTTTTATTTCTTTTTTAACTAAATGTTTTCAAATGAAATGTATGACTATAGATACTTAACCATTTGTAAATAGATCATTTTCAATAAAAAGCTGTTTTCCCAAAATGATTCCCCTAATGAACATCTATGTCCAACTATTAAGCCTCCAGTCTGAATAAGGCGAAGCAACTTCATTCTTTTGCTCAGTCGCATGTTTTATAAGCCTAATGTGGAGTCTCTAGACATGATGGAATACGGAGCACTAAAAAAACGTCTTTAGAAAATCGCCTGCCCACCAGCAAAGAGTAGGTCTAGATATAGTTTCCTGCTGTATCCAAACTTGATGCATTAACTGTAATCAAAGATGTTCCAACAACTGTCTATTTGTTTGGATATGGAACAAAGTCTACAAAAATGTGTTTGAATATCTTAACACTGAACCAATACTAGTGGTAGCCCAACTCACTGAGGCACCGAATGACTAGTTTCTCAATACCATCCTCCAAGCCTCTTGCACAAATGTATCTTCAGTGTAGCGGTCCCATGGAAGATAAAAGGTGAGTTGGTCCATTAATAATTGGCCCATGTTGGAGCACACATTATGATTATATTAAACTACGGAGCTATCGAACGGGCAAACTATAGCGTCAAATCAGATTAATTAAAAGGTTTGGCTGAGTTGCTCCGGCAGTAACATATCGATGGTGACGGTTAAACCAGGAGTTCTTGTTTCCTCTTGTTACCTTATGCCCAGCTTTAAGAAAGCTGTGTATCAGCTGTTTATTGATTGTATAACTGTTTAGGAGGTGAGAACAAAAGAATGCTTTAAAGAACAATAATATTTCTGAGGGAGGCAATAAAACACCTGCTATATGGGATAAAATATGAAAGTTGATACATTTTGATAATTTCAATAAGTCAGTGATTTCCAACTTTTACTTTCTGTGATAACAGGAGTCACCCAATAACGTCAAAGCTCTTTTTGGCGTAACAGCATTACTTTCATTATTAATATTTGGGTGTTGACATATGGTTTTTGGATCCATAAATTATATCATAAGTATGACTGCTGGTTTTAAAGAGGTTTTTAAAATATTCCCTGAGGAGTAAGTGATATACTAAAAAGAGCTGATAAATTTGGCCTAATTTGAGTCTATGGTTGTCACCTCCAGAAGGCTCACTGAAGGTCTCAGTGAGATAAAGGAGAAACAGAAGGGTTACCAAGTGGTGGGCATGGTATAGAAGCCACCTGGAGAATGACCAGGGCAGCCGAAATGGTCTAGACGATGCCAGTTATTACTCCCTCAACCACCGCCTGTACACTGGGCACCCAACATTCAGAAAATGATTGCTGCAATTTGAAAGTCCTTTACAGGCAGAGGACATATACCAACCCGCCTATGGCGACAGAAAGGGACTTTTTTCAGGCATTCACTATTCCTTTTTTATCATAAGATTATTATATATTTTTAACCATCTTTATTGATCTTTAATTTTCACACACAAAGAAGAGGGAACTCAGGAGATACCACACTTTTTTCACACGTAACTGGGTATATACTAATTTGTAAGAATGACTACTGTATTGATCATTCCATTGCTGTAAACATACCTTGCTTAAAAATAAGCGTTTGATGCCACTTCCCAAAAAGTCAAAAGGCTCGGCGTCATCAAAGCATTGACATGTGCAAGATGCCCTCAATACCTCCTTGGAGTGAGTTTTGCCACAAACTTACTGTCATACTCCTGTAACAGCTCCACTGCAGTCAGAAGCACTGCTCTGTGCCGTGGGTCCTGGATGTTCAATTCATCCAGGTCTTCCTCTTCCAGCAGCTTGAAGGTGTCGAGGTCCTCATAACCGTTGAAGAGGAAGGTGGGCATGTGTTCCTGTGTGAGAAGAAAAGGAACCGAGAGATGCATTAAAAACAAAACATCAGTAGGCCTTAAATTTGCAAAGATCACTCTGCAATTCTTTCCCGGAATTAAACTAAATGCTAGCCATACAGAATACTTAAAACTTGCTGAAGATGATCAATGTTTCTCTATAGCTAGAAATGCTCTGATTATCACTTAGAAATTGCTCCCTGTGCAATAGGTTTAGTAACAACAAAGAAAAGTGAATACAGGCAATTGAATAACTGACAAATGGAAAACAGTAGTTGGGTCTCGATTAGAAGCATGATCCCATGTTGTGTTCTCAAATCACTTAAATGCACTATTGAGATGTATCAGAGCTTAATACATTTCAATTGTCCATCAGTTCATGGATAACTGAGCTTTTATGTTTGATGTAGAGAAGCAGATCACTACTATGTAATGACTTTCCAAATTACAGTGTTGAAAATCAGGCAATTCAGAGTTGACCAGGTTGGGTTCTGCAGTCTATGAAATTACTACAGAAAGGCATCTATGAATGTGTTAACTAGTACTACAGAAGTACTAATTCATGTACTCAAAAATGTCTTTGGGAATTGCTACCAAAATGTCCGACCCTCTACCAATAAACCTGCAAAGAGGGCACACAGTCTGTTCTATTTCTGCTAATTCTAACTGAATATTTCCATTTTAGAAGTTTGGGGTTCAATTCACAAAGACTTGAAGTAGGAATGCAGGAATGCTATTTCACATACTCACAAATGCCTTTGTAAATTGGTCCCTATCTGTTTTAACTTATATCTATTAATTCTGAAGTTTAATTCAACTGTTCTGCACAGTGTGTGAAGGAATGCATGTCTTGGGTCCCGTGTTTCTGAAATAAAGCCTTTAGACCCTCTTACAAGTGACCCATAAGTTCAGTTTAGCCAAAAATCCTCTTTTTCCAATGAAACAAGAAAGGTGGCCTAGAAGACCAAGTTACTTACGTTCGGTCATGCCTTATCTGGTAGAGACTAATTGGCAGCGGTAGTCTGTGCAAGTAAGCGCGGTGGGGCGGGTCAGGAGGTGGGTAAGTCGACAGACAAAGGAATAGAGAAAATTAAATAAATAGATAATTCCTATTCTGTCATCTGTCGACATGCCCCTACCCCGTCCCACCCCACCACGCTTACCTGCACGGACCGCTGCGGCAATCTAGCCACAGAATGCCAACCTTAGGATATTCTCCAGGCATCAGATTGGATCTGGAAAATCCAGAGCAGTACCTCTGGGTGCCGGTATGTTTCACTGATCGGCTCCGTGTCAGCATCGCATAGCCGATATTGACATGTGTAGTGCTTATATCGGCGCAAATCCAGCACAATTACATCAGTTTCTTTTTTGGACAAGCTAACACTGGTCACAGGCTTGGCTCCTGTGGATTTAACCTGCAAACCATCAGGGTGTTGATGTTTAGCAATTGGGTAGCATATCTTAAAGCAGAGCACAATGTATCTGAAGATGGTCCGTGTCTGCACAACATGCCCTTTCTTTGTTCTTGCAAACCGATCTAAGAGTTGGGAGGTAATCACTCGCCAGTCGGGGCAGGCCTTGGATTCGTGGACCGGCTCTAGGCACCAGAGGCCAACCAGGTGGGGGTCTCTCACAGCCATCTGCTTGTGACAGGAATCACAGGGTTTAAAAAAATAAAGTCAAAAAAATTGACTGAAGTAGCTCTCTCAGGATCTGTGCAGATGGCATGGAAAGAAAAGAACTGATGTCAGGACGCTGGGTGGCACTTATATAGGCACTGCGCATGTCACTTCTGTCGCACCCGACGCAGAGCCAATCAATGCCACCTAACGGGATGCAGAGGTACTAATCGAGACATTCAGGATCCAGTTCATACTCTGGGGAATAAGGCAAGGAATATGCAGATAACGTTTCCCAGATTTTCTAGGCAGTGTAAGAAGCAAGTGGAAATTTAGCTGGAATATGGGCCAGAATGTAGGCATCAGTGGGAATAAGTGCAGTCACATTGATTTTGCTATGTTATTCACTGTTCCAGGTGTTAAAACTAATAAAGGCTTGGGAAGAGAGCAACAATACTGCCCAGTTAAAGTAAGACTATAAATGGCATAAGCATGCCTTGCTACTGGGCCAACTGTAATGTGGCCCGATGTGTCTTTCATCATAATAATAGAATCTGGGCTCACTTTGATCAGGCATCTGGGATTGCACACGGACCATGGCATACTGTAATCTTCTGTTCAGTACAGAATGAGTCTGTGCCAGAAGTTACACAACTTCTTGTCTGCATTGGAAGAAATGAAAACTCTAGGACTTGTCCTTTCAATAATTACCATCCTTAATCAAATGCTATCCTTTCTTACCGTGAAGAGGGCCTTGATGATCGAAAAATAGCAGGCTCACTTGAGGCCTTGGACTCTCTAGGCCCCCCCTACTGAGAGAATTCATCTACAATTATCCCCCTACTGGTGAAGCGATCCTTATGACTCGCATCTCCAAACTCAGTAACTACAGGTCCCCAGATCTCCTAGTTATGCATTTTGACATACCCTAGGAGCTTAAATTTTGTTTTCACTTAGATTATAAGCACTGCGTTGATGTGATATATTCTGCCAGTCATAATACATTAAGCAGTCATAATAAATCTAAAGCAAAGGCAGAACATCTCTCTCCCACCCCTTAAGTTGTTGTTTATTCAAGAGCTATAAAGATTAATCGCCTTCCAGTTATGATGTGCTGCAACTTGCTCCTCCTTTAAGTACCTATTCGTGAAAAAAGGGAAGGTACGGGTATATATTTACACTTCCACTTGAGCATACATCCACATTTTACTAGTCACAAACATTCACAATGGTACTTCAGGAGAGCCGCACCAGTTATAGGTTTTCAGGAGCACTTGTCAAGGGAGTTTTATTGAAGGCTCCATCTTCCCCTTGTGTGGCTTTCTAAGTAGAGGATACCTCACCGGGAGCAGGCAGCCTCCAGTGCAAAATGCACTTTACACCTCAACAAATCTGCACATGAGCCATTCCTCTTCCCATGATAGAAGGGGAGTTACTCCAGACCTTGGCTGGAATACATCTCTGAATATTTGCAGGGTGAAAAAAGGCCAGAGAAAAAGTTTTGGGAATATTCACACATATATACATTTGAGGACTTTCCTAAACTTCCAAAGCAAACTACGCCTTGGAACTCCCACTTCCCAAGCCTTGCATGGCATTTATGAGTGCAGATTTCTAAGCACTTATTGTGGATAAATTCACGCTTATAACCGTGTGTCCCTATGTGAATTCCTGGCAGTCCTAAAAAAAGTATATTCAGTTGCAAACTTACATTAAAAAAATTTACCTTGGTGAATCGGGCCATGATTTCAGCTTTTCACAAAAAAAATCAGAATAACTGAAATCTAATGCATCAAAAGGGGAGGAAGCTGCGGTGTTGGTTGCCAAACAAATCCAAACATTACGGACATTAATAACTTTCACTTTTAAATAAAAAAAGAATTGAAAAAAGAATTGCTATGCTGGTAGAATGGTGGGATTCTAGGAGCCCATAAGTGCGACGGTGCAACTGCACAACACATGCGTATGACTCCAATGGAGAGTGCAATTGTATAGCAAGTTAAAATTAGGAGAAAGACATCTTCATCATGTACTGGTATTGATGTATATTTGTTACACATAGTTTATTAGCGCCAATTAGTAGATCAGTTTTTGGTAACTAGTGTTCCTCTTTCGCCCCAAAATATTTTCGTGGTCTCAGATTGGAAGAGACTTCCAATGAAGGATAGAATATTAGATGCAGTCTTTACAATTGCATTCCAACAGAGTACAACAAATTGGAAGAAACCTAAAAAAAATGATTATAAAGTATGGTGGAATGGCATATGTTATAACCCATAGTGTGAATTTGGCTAAATTAAATTTTCCAAATTTAAATATTTATAGGAGTTTAATATGGCAACCCCTTACCCTATATTTATCCAGATCTAGACCAGCAAGGATATGGACCTTAATGGCTACTTGGATTACATAATTTGATGGACGTCTTTAAAAATTCTCTTAATTATCTGTCTTGCTGTATTTAATGTGTAGCATTATTTGATGGACGTGATGTGTTTTTCTATACATAAAATATTACATTACTCACATCCTCTTGAACATTGCTCCATATAGCCATATACTTATTTATTGACACTCAGATCTTCCCTTTCCCCTCCCTTTTTCATTTCCAATTGACTTAAATAAAATGTTACAATGCCGCTATTATTAAAAGGCATCTAAATTATCTTCAGTGATATTGGTTTAGTCTAATGTTGAGCTATATAAATTGAATGCACTTATTTAACTGTGTTAATAATTTAATTCCATTTTAAATATATTTTGAAAATGTGCTATGTTATTAATGTAACATTAAATAAAGCATTCTAAAATTACAAAGAGGGATCCATCAAATGTGCTGCAGAATCCAACCTCTCCATCAGTGTTCCAAGAATGGAACGATGTGAAACAACAACTATGCACTGCATTTGGGATGGGAGCAGCATAACTCCAGTCAAATTTGGTATACATGAGAAACCATGTGATTGTAAAGGAAATATCATGGTATTATAATGGAAGGCCTTGAAACGCACCACCTTTACTTTATTGAATAATTGTATGAGGCTCTGAACAAACACCATAAAACTAACAAAAAATTAAGCATGTGCGTAAATGGATTGCAAAATGTATTAAAATAATTTTACAATTTATCATAATTGAAAAATAAATTGCAACAATTCTATTTATCCTCCCAATTTCAGACAATCATAAAAAAAAAATACTATTATTGATGGGAAAGTAGACTTCGCCCCTTCCAAATCATGTCTTTATGCTGACAAATATGAAATACAATTGTAGTTTCGAAATCTAATCTAAAAGGTTCACAAGGTTGTTGCTCTCTCTCCAATCCTACCCATGTGTCACTACATTCTAAGAAAGAGAGAGGAGGCCTCTACGTAACAAGTAAACCCTAACCCAGGGCTGACAATATCAACAATTAAGGTAAGTCTAATTGGCTGAGTCTTCTCAATAAATGAGCAAGATGATATATTCCAAAGGTTTGAAATGTCTTGTTGAGAAGACTAAACTAACCTTCAAATTGATCCGCTCCAGAAGGTCTTCAACAGACTGGGGCTTTGGAGGTCTTCCTTTCCGTCTCCGTCTAGTGGGTCGTTTGGGCTTCTCTTCCACTTCATTTATGACATCCACATAGATGAACTTGAAGGTGCCAACTTTGTTGTTCAGCAGGCCCATCCACGTGCCCATGGGGGGTTTGCTGATGATATCGATTATGTCTCCTTTCTGCAGCATAAAGAATGTTTATCTCACAACACCCTTCAAAGAATCTCTATGGCAGACAAAGCAAATGCAAGAAACAGACAATTCATAAAGAAAAAGACCAGCCCAATCCTCTTGAGAAGCCTGTTCTGCTTTTCAAGTGACTGATTTCTAGGACTGTGAAGATGAAAATGGGCATCGGACATGTGCAGTACAAAAAGAAGTACGTCTTTGTAAAGTGTTGGCAAAAAAAAATATTGCCTCCATGGTGATGCAAAAGAACACACAGCACAAGAAACTCCCTGCATATACCCACGTCAGGCAAGGGTCGTCTGGCTGTATTTCTGACTCTCCTGAGCAGAAGGGCCAGGTGGAGGTGCCTTCAAGCAAGACATGAATGTTATGCCTGCCTATTTTCAGTGCAAAAGCAAGAGCATTAAAATATATATATATTCATATAAACATATGCTAACACTTAAAACATCAAGACCGAGCAAAATATCTTCACTTCAAAGCACACAAAGTTTTTCAAATCTTAATTACCTTGAGCTTTAAGGAATCTGTGTCATATGGGCTTGGTATGAAATCCGTGTGCACCCTGGCTCTCCCACAAAAAGGGCCTCTGTATGGAGGTTCCTCATCGTCACCATCTTCTGACTTGACACTCTCCCGGTTGCTAGCTGAGGAATCCGTGGTGCTCACCGTCTGACCACCTGAACACACCCAGAATGTTCGAGAGGTAAACGAAGATGAAGAGGGTCATTGATAAAAAGTAAAGAAGGGCATGGCACAAAAGAGGAAGACAGCATGAAAAGATGAATCTGTAAACATTTTCTTTTCACCCTCCCAAGCAATGTACACCTTGCACAAAGGCCTGCATTGAGCACAGCCACCATCCACACTTCAAAAGATTAATATTAAGATATAGGTATCTGGTAATGACACTTGCTGGCAAGATCAAAATAGCAAGTCTCTGATGTCATTGTTATGCCTGTTTGGTAGTCAAAGGGTCTTCCATCTTACCTCAAAGGTCTACATCAACAAGCATCACTTTAAAGCTCTATTTTGTCCCTTGAAGCTGGCACATAACTGATTTTTAACTGTCACTATTTAAATAAACTCCCACTGGTTTGAACTGGACTGTAAACATGAAGTTATTTATTGTTCTCTTGAGGTTTTCACACATTCATACAATCAGACTATTTTCTTTATCTGCTGGTTCTATGCATTAGCATGCTTCCCACCTGTCTAAGGAGAAAATTGGTGAAGAGGGGTGTTCTCTTCAGCCATATCAGCCAAGACGCATGTTACGTCTTAAAACACTGTGGCTATAGATGATGTGATGCACAGATCTTGCGTACCCAATGGTTTACATTACAACTGTGCTTTTATTGTTTGAGTTGAACTTACTCATCGAACTCTGGCCACTTAAAGAGCTCCGGAGGCTCTCCACCGAGCCACCAGCTTTGAGTTTGGGCTTGTCAAGAGAATTTGTGTCCGGCTTTGGAGTCAGTGGGTAGCTTGGCATCACATCTGGGCTGGAATCCTGCAACACATTTTTCAAAAAAACCTTCTTCATTCATGTTTAAGGTCCAACAATATATAAGCTACCACAATGCACAAGAAAGGACTATGTGGTCCATGATTTTTTCTGATAATGATCATCAAAAAGTGTCATTGAAATTTTAGTTTAATTACACCTTAACATCAAAACTCATCCTGCTGAATGGAACTGCTGATATAGTATGTTATATCCATAAACAGTATTTCATTTTAGTCGTTCAAAAATCAATTGTCTTTAGAAGGGCAGTACTGTTATACTCTTAAACATTTGATGAATTTCAGCTTTTTTGTCATACATCGCTGCCCTGAGTAAGTTAGCCTTCTAATGCATCGAATCAAAATACACATTCTGACACTTAACCTGAAACTGTTAGGAACGCTGACATATTTCGTACTAAAAAAAAAGGGTATTGGTTTAATGTAAACATTGGTGTTGGTTTGAAGTTTGCTGCACATATCCAGGCCCTGCACTGTACGTGACCTGTCTATTGGATGATGGAAATGGAACATTCTGCTTTAACTCTGCTGCCAACGGCCACCCTAGTAAAAAGGCTCACAATGGATTTGGTCCTCAAAGATGAACAAATCTCCAGAAAACCTTCTCATTTGCTAGATTTTATGTCAAGCAAGACAAAAGAGCCAAACAGTGTTGCATCCAGAAGCAGCCCATATCAGACTCTGAGCCACTTTACCTAAGGTCATAATAGGATATTCTCTGAGCAGCTCAGTCAAATGACTCATTTACCAATTGATAGGCCTTGTGAGCACTGAGAGATAATTTCCCTCTGCTATGGGCCATAACAGGAATCAGAACAGTGGAATTTTGAGAGCTCTACTGAACACAATGAAGTGGCTTAGGGTCAATAATGGCTAGCATAGACTTCTTCTCTAATGCTCCAATGTTTGATTTTGTGTTGCTCTCTTATTAATTTAGAACATTATATCTTCAAAGGGTGGAATGTTTTAATAGAATCATAGCTCTTCTGCCTTGGGCTGTATGGGTTGATAAAGGTTCTCTCCCTCGCTTTAGGCCCTCACCTGCAGCTAAGGCCTATAACTCTAGTTCAGGGCCTATACCAACCTGTAAAACCTTTAACTGCGGGACATAATGCTACAGAATGTGATACATTCTTATTTGTGTTGTAGGGATGTTCTTCGGTAGAACCAAGTCAGAACAGAGAACATCAGGATTGTAGAGTGTGTAATCAAATAGTCCTTTCTTGAAAAGAAGCAGCCATGACGGTCAACTGGACATCTGATCATAATCTCCGAGCATGAATCTGTCCAGCCGCTAAGTTAGACTAATTTCAAATTGCATTAATTTTTACCATGCCCAATATCGACTACAAAAATAACATGGTAGCTCTAACTTTCATTTGTGAAAACTGAAGCTAGAGCAGTAAATACAGCCTTGCAGGTATCTGAGTGGTTTGTACTGAGAACCTTTTTAGATGACATCATGTCACTGTAAAATGTTGAGATAAGTGCATGTCAAACTCTTAAGTGGTGTATATGGGTTGGAGGGGGTCTAGGACTTTCTTCTGTTCTGATGGAAGCATTCATCTCCAAAGTTAAACACAAGCAATTCAGAATTTATGTTTGTGCTATTCAGACACAGCTGTATCAAGGTTCTCTACTTTGTGCTGGGTTCTTGTGTCCTCATACACAAACACATTATCGCAGACAAGCCGAACACTGCATGGGAAGAGCAAGTGAGTAGATTTGTCTTAACACAACACTGCAAACAGACTCCATGTAAGCTTACGCAAACTGAACAGAAAGGTTCAGTGTTTTGATACAGCAATTGGTGCTTGTTTTCCTCTGGCTTTTAAGCGCTCACAATTATGGTCATTTAGGAACTTTGGTCCTTAGAGTTTGGCGGATAGAGTGTAAAAAGCTGGCTCTTTATATAGTGGACCAAAATGAGGTACACTCTGAAAAGAGTCCAGGCAAACCCCAGTTGGTTCATAGAGGCACAAATGATCACTTAAATGCTCTCTTTTGTGGTAGTGTTGGCGAGCAGTTAGGCCTATCAGAGGGTATTGCTAAGCATTTATTGCACACACAAAGGCAGTAAGTGAGATTCACACTCAAAGAAACTCAACACCAATTTATAATAATAACAAATTTGTATATGAATTTAGATACCAAGATCATTGGAATAAGGTAAGTACTTTTGGAGTTAAGACTTTTTACAGGTTTCAAAAGTTCACTTCTGGAGCGGTAATGTTATCCTATGGGGAAAAACATATACTGCATTCTGGCACTTAACAGCGACTTATGGGACCCTTCTCCAGGACTTCAGGTGAATTTGGGGCAAAGTCCAGGGCAGCACCAATAGGTCACCTCAGGCGGCACTGGGGCAGCTGGATGCAGTGGTGTGTTTTAGCATCGGGTGCCCCTTTCACTTCAATAGGTAATGCTCCAATTGAAAAGAGGCTGCCAGCTGGGACTGGGGGATCAGTCCAGGTAAACCTACAGGGGGGCTCGGTCCTTGAGATGCTCCGGCACGTAGGGACACCATTGGTCCACTTCTCCTTGGGCAGTCAGGCTCAGGTGCAGTGGCGCTTTTAGGCATCGGGTTCATGCTGCAGAGACACTTGCAGTTGAGGGTGCCTGCACAAAGGGGCTGCAGGCGGAGACTGCAAGTCCAGTCTGGGAAAAAACAAGGGTGAGCTTTGCCTTTGAGGGTCTCAGGACACCGCTGGCACCATCACCGGCCTCAGACTCAGGCTGTGGGGCGCAGGTGCAGATGTACTTTGAGGTGAGGGGGGAGGGGGGGTTGGCTCATTCTTGTTTCCATTGTGCAGAAAAGGGGCAATCAGGGCAGCTTGGCCAATCTTGATATGGGTCTCCCTGCCCATTACGTTCGCCGACATACAGGTCTCTCCTCCTCTGTGTTGGTTTCCAGTCTGGACACAACAAGCCTTGGTTGTTGCAAGGGGTCTTGCACCCCAGGCATTAGTGCTATGCGGCTTTGGTTGGTCCTGGCATCCCCACACTGGGAGGGAGGACAGATCTGACCTGTGGGAGCACAGTAACCTCATCCTGGGGGCTGCAGCAACGGTAGTTCTGATAAGCGGCAGGAGGGTGAATAGGACCTCGCTTCTTTGGTGCCTGCAGCTGCAGGGGAGTAGCTCATCCGCTCCAAGGGAGTTCTCTTGAAATTTGCGAAGCACTGGCAGCCCTCTGGGTTTCTTGGAATCTGCACAGTGGCAGGATGGGTCTGTTTCTCCACAAGGGTTGGGTGCAACAGGCAGGCCGGTAGAGTTGGCACCAAGTTAGTCACTGCTTCTCTGTTCTTGTATCAGCAATCTTCTTTGTCCGCTGCTTCTTTGTGTCTATTGAATCTGAGGTCCTTACACCAGGGGTGCCACCTAAATACTGTATTTAGGGATGTTACAGGGAGTGTCTGGTAGTATCCACTGGGCTACCTACCTTCAGGGCGACTATACCCTCTATATAACCACTTCCTGTGGGAATTGGGCATAACCCTGACCCAGTTGTGTTCACTTCAGGTAGCCCACCTTAGGGGTGATACTATCCAGAGGGTGAATACACCACCTGACTAGCTAATTTTCCTGCCTGTCGTGGTGTCAGATGGGTCCCCGGCAGGGGGTGGTGTTCCCCCTGTCTGGGGGAAGCCAGAGTTGCATTTCAAAGGCGGTGGAGGCCTATGAAGCCGTCTCCCTTGATATGCGGATTACCATTCATCTTGCTTGGAGGAGTAGACAATACCTAGTGGCAGAGCAGGCATTGTTTTCGACCTCAGAGAGCGTGGGCTCTCACCTACATGGGGTCAGAAATGCATCTGTGGTGGAACGCTGGACAGGACCAGTCAGCCAGTACACAAGAGGCCAGTAGGTTCTCAAGGGGTACCGCTACGGTACCCTCTGGGTGCATGCATTAATAAATCCATCACTGGAATCAGTTTAGGTTTATTAATATGAGGTGTACGATACCAAACACCAAAGGTTTCAGTGAAGCCATTATGTAGCTGGGAAACTTGTTTTGACCAGTGCCCATTACATATCTTAAGATGGGTTCCCTGTTCACTTGTACTGTCAGTAATTAAACTGGCCAGCACGGGGGCATATCGGCCCATGCAGATATGTCCTCACATGTAATATAAAGCACCCTGTCTTAGAGCTGTAAGGCTTGCTGAAGGGGTGACTTACAAATATTACATGCAGTGTTAGATGGCATGGCACGCAGTGTGCGCCATGTCGTATTTTCACTTTTTAGAGCACCTTGTCACGCACCCTGCAGTGGCAGTCTGCCCAAGTATGGTGCTGGGTCCCTTCGAGTGCCACAAGATATGCTGCAGCTCTTAGGGACCCACTTTAGTACCTATGCCCTAGCTACCAGTGGTACCACTTACTAGGGACTTATAGAGGTGCTAAAAGCCTGGACAATTTGGGATCAATTGACCAGTTACCTTGTTTTGGGGAAAGAATACGGACACTGGGGACCTGGTTAGCAGGAACCCAGTGCACTCCAGTCAAAGTTGATTCGAATACCAGGCAAAAAGTGTGGGTCAGCTGCAACAAAAACCCAGTTTACTACACAGGGTACTCCACAAAGAAAGGTAAACTCCCAGGTCACCCCCTTTATTTACAGTCAGGCTAACCGTAATGTCTCCACCAGTGGAGCCTCCTCTTACTCCGCCACCAAAACCTTACACTGATGGTCCCATAATACATGGAGCCACCAATCCAAGTACCTCAGACTGTGCACCTTAGCTAGAGCAGGTGTCTTGATATAATTTTTTCTTCCTATTCTGGACCACTGGGAAAAGCCTTCAGTGGAGTCCTCAAGATGGCAGCTCCTCGGATAGCCAGAGATTGCTGCCACAAAGACAGAATCTCTACCTATGGCGAGCTGTAGTCCACTGCAGCGGAGAACATCCTAAATGCTCTGGAAGAGTGCAGTACAGGCCACCTTGGTTTACATAAGGCCCTCAGTGACATTATTGCCTAGAATCTGACAGTTTGTAGGAAATGAAGAAGCCACAAATTAGGACTTTGTTTGTGCTTAGCTTGCACACAAAAAAAATAACTTTGTGCCCATGCCTCCCTCCACGATACACTCTATCCCGGCTGACTCTCATCACTAATTTTGTATTTTTATCTTCCTTCCTCTTTCTCCCTTTTCTGACTGGAGAACGAATGACGCTGAGATCTAGTGGAGGAAGAAGACTCCAATTTAGGTCACCCTTGTAGAGGCAAGTATGCACTATGGCGGGTCAGCACTGTAGTCTGGAAAACTACTTGCGTTGGATCGATCAGCAAGCCCTCATTTTGGAATGTACCAACTTCAGGACTATTGTGTTCCTGTGTGTGAGCCGTGCAAGCCTGGTTGCAGATGGCATTAATTAGTACAACAGGCTATGGATGGTGCCCATAAAAAGCAAACTGAAAAATGATATTTCTTTGAGAATCGGAAGGAAGATTGAAATTTGCTATGCAGCAAAGAACTAAGTGGCTAACTTACAAGCCCCTTGCGCTGCAAGTGCGTCACTTATTATATCGGAAAAAGTGGCGCAACAATGGCGCAGGGGGCTGGTAAACAAGCCCCCAAGTACGTTATTGTGTGCCAGTAACAACAATACTCTAGACAAAAGTGATGTAGTGGTGTCTATGCTGATGAGGCCTAGGGCTCAGTTTAACTACACCCGTTTGAATGTATTAAGCTAAAAGCACATCTTTTACACCTTCATCTGGATTTGTCATGAGCAACATAATCCTACTGAACCTGCTCTCAATACATTTCTTACATGTAAGTTTCTTAATTGTCCAGTTACAGTTCTCTCTCTCGAATGCTCAGCTCATCAAATGTACAACGCAATTAATCAGGTTTCCTTTAAAGTGTGCTAATGCACTCTGAACAGCAGCACTGTAGTCAATATTTTATTTTTTTAATTAAAGATTATGAATTGAGCCATTATCTTCCATTTAATGATACGGGTCATTCGATCCAAAAACAAATGGCTTGATAATTAATGGGAATATCAGAGCTAATGGACCTTAATTGGACTACCCCAGCCTTATGCGAGACAGATCATTATAGATATGCAAGAACAGCAGCACAAGGTTCAGCATGCACAAATAATACGCCAAACATAACAAGAATTTGCAATGCAATAGGTCTCGCAATTGCGTGATTTTGAGCTATTGGCATTGTAAATGGCAATGCCTTTTATTTATGTATTTTAAAAAAACTGGAATATTAAAAGGCATTGTCAGTTACAATAGCAATAGGTCAAAGTTTCTAAAATGCGAGACCTATTGCATTGCAAATGTGTGTGTTCTTAGAGGCCCCTGATTCAGTCTTTTCTGTGATCCTTACCACAAGGTCCCCCATTTGGATGATTGCTGTGGTTTATAAACTCCTAGATTAGGCGAGATTACTCAAAAATAAAAAATACACCGCCCTACATAGAACTTTAAAGGAAGAGCTCTACGAGTAATATCTCCTTTATGCTGTACCGCGATTTTTAATTAAAAACTTGCACCATGTTAAATTAAACTAACGAATAGTTTCTTACCTGTCGGTGTAGTTTTGCAGCTTGATGACTTTCTGGATTCACTATGCTGTGCATTATTCCGCGGTCTAGTGGTTGGGTCCGGAATCGTAGTGTTTTTTCTCTTTTTTTGGAGGGGGGCCCAGGTGGGCGTCGACGTCCCACTATTTGGTGTCCTCCCGGGCGCCATCTTCGGATTCTTTTTTTCTTGTCTTGTGCTATTCTTGTTTTTCCTCTTCTTTTTTCAAAGTCTTTTTCCATTTTTAATACCTATCCTCCTGTCTCATCTTGCTGGCGGAGGTGGTTGGGTTCGCTAGTGAATCCAGAAAGTTTTCCAGCTGCAAAACTACACCGACAGGTAAGAAACTATTCGTTTTGCAGCATGAATCTTTCTGGATTCACTATGCTGTGCATAGACTTTGTAGCTGTTTGCTATGTTTGTGGCGGCTGGGAGGAAGATGAGCGTTGGTTGTTGAATATATGTTGAAGCACTTTTTTTCCTACTTGTGCTTCCATCTGTATATCCACGCAGTAGTGCTTAGTGAACGTGTGCACTGAAGCCCATGTTGCCGCCAGGCAAATGTCTTGGATGGGTGTGTTTGCCAGGAAAGCTATTGTTGCTCCCTTTTTTCTGGTATAGTGAGCTTGTGTTGCTCCTTGTAGTTCTTGGCCTGCCTGCTTGTGGCAGAATTGGATTGTCTGTGCGGTCCATCGTGCGATGGTGTTTTTAGTTACCGGTCTTCCCGAGAAACTGCTTGCGAAAGACACAAAGAATTGCTTTGTTTTCCTACAACCTTTAGTCCTTTCAATGTAATGCAGCACTGCTCTACTAGCGTCCAGATTGTGCAGTTCCCTCTCTGCGCTTGTGGATGGTTTTTGGAAGAAACTTGGTATCTGTATTGTCTGGCTTATGTGGAACTTTGACACCACCTTTGGCATGAAATGTGGGTCTGTTCTCATTACCAACCTGTCATTGTGAATTTGATTTTAGGGTTCTTGTAGTGTTCGCGCTTGCAATTCGCTCACCCTCTGTAGCGAGGTGATTGCCACCAGAAAGGCTGGCTTTAGGTGCGCAAACTCTAAGTCTTCAGGAGCCAAGCTGTTAGGGTGAGGCTCTCTGGTTCTGGGTGGAGCACCCTTCCGTTTTGCATCGAGAGCAGATCTCTTCCTTTTGGGAATGTGTGTGGTGGCCCCTGTGCCATTTCCACTATTTGTGAGAACCAGGACTGCCTGGCCCACTGTGGTGCTACCAGAATCAGCGTAATTTTGCTGGTTCTGCACTTGCTGAGCACCTTGTGCATCAGCGGTATTGGGGGAAAAGCGTAGGCAAATGTCTTCGACCAGCTTATCCATAGGGCATTTCCTTGGGATTGCTGACCTGGCTGTCTGGATGCGAAGTATTGGCATTTTGCATTCTGGTGTGTTGCAAACAGGTCTATTTGTGGGGTCCCCCACTTCTTGAATAGCTTTTGTGTTTCCTGTGGATTGAGCTCCCACTTGTGGGATGCTGATGTCTGTCTGCTGAGTCTGTCTGCTTCCACATTGTCCTTCCCTGGTAGATGTATCGCCAGGAGGTCTATTTGTAGTGGGATGGTCCATCTCCATAGCTCCTGCGCTAGCCTTGATAGCGCCACTGATTTTGTTTCTCCCTGCTTGTTGATGTAGAACATCGTTGTGGTTTTGTCTGTTTGTATTAACACCCTTTGCCCGTACAGATGTTTCTGGAAGGCTTTTAGGGCAAGGAACACGGTCTTTAGTTTTAGGTAGTTGATGTGTTTGATCGCATCCGTTTGTGTTCACAAACCCCTCACTTTGAGCAGGTTCATGTGCGGCCCCACCCCATTTGGGATGCGTCTGTTATGATGGTCACTGTTGGAGTTGGTGGTGTTAATGGCTTCCCCCTTGATATGTTCTCTTTGTTCCACCACGCTATCTCCTCTTGCACTGCGTCCGTTACAACCACTAGATCTTCCCTACTCCCTGTTGCCTGCGACCATTGTTGTTGGAGCCATTCCTGGAATGGTCTCATGTGGAGTCAAATATTGGGGACTAGGTGTATGCAGGACGCCATCATCCCCATGAGCTTGCTCACTGTCCTCACTGTCAGAGCTTGCCCCTTTCGGTATTGACGGGTCTCCTTTAGCAGGGCGAAGGTTCTCTTCTCGCTGGGGAACACCCTGCCCTGAATGGTGTTGATCTGTGCGCCCAGAAAGATCTTCACCTGTTCTGGTTCTATCGAGGACTTTCCCCAATGTATCGAAAACCCTAGTTCTGTCAGCGTGTGCGTGACCCGCTGAGCATGTACTTTGCATTGGTTGTAGGAGTTTGCCTTTACCAGGGAGTCGTCGAGGTAGGGATATACATGTATTCCCTGCCTTCGTAGGTGCGCCGCTACCGCTGTTAGGCATTATGTGAAGACCCTTGGTGCGGATTTCAGTACAAAGGCTAGGGCCGTGAACTGGTAGTGCGCTTTGTTGATGGCGAACCTCAGTAGATGTTTGTGTTTTTGGTTCATGGGAATGTGTAGGTAGGCATCCTTGAGGTCTATAGTGGACATAAAATCCCCGTCCCTTATTTGTGGTATACCTTCCTGTAGGGACGTCATTTTGAATTTTTGTGTTTTTTATGTATTTGTTTAGGAACCGTAGGTCTAGGATGGGTCTTAACGTTTCGTCCACTTTTGGTACGAGGAAGCAGTTGGGAGTACACCCCCTTGTTTCTTTCCTTGTGCGGCACTGTTTCTATTGCCTCCTTGTGGAGGAGTTTTTGTGCCTCCTGCAACCTGAGATCCTCAGCCAGGCATGCCTCCTCTCCGTTACTCCGATCATCATAAGCCTGCTGGATGTGTCTGCCGCATCCAGGGCCGACTGTAGGCAGGTGTAGGCCATGTTTTTGCCTTCCTCCACCAGGTGTGTTGCCCTCTGCTGGTATTGTTCTGGGAGATGTTTGAGCAGCTGCCCGACCTACTCCCAATATTGGTACGCGTGCCTGTTTATTAGGGCATTGGAGTTCGCAATGCGCCAGTGAATCGCCGCATTCCTCTCTACTTTCCTCCCCATGAGGTCTATTCTCTTACTCTCCTTGTCTGGAGGTGGCCCTGAGTTTGTGGGAATGTTGGCCCTCTCCCTGGCTGTTGACGTTATAATGGAGTCAGCTGGTACGGATCCCTGGATATATGCCGGGTCCTTCGAGGAATGCTTGTATTTTCTCTCTGCTCTAGGGTGACAGATCTGCAGGCTGCTGGCTCCTTGAAAGCTTCCCTGCCCTGGTCCAGCACACTTGGGAGCATGGGTAGGAATTGGCTCCTAGTTTGAGTGGGGAGCAGAGTCTCCAAGAGGAAGCAAGCTTTTGGTTTCTCTTCTTCTAATTTAACCCCATACATTGCTGCAGCATTCTTGATGACTATGTTGTAGATGCCAATGTCGTCTGGCGGTGAAGGCCTCGACGGATATGACTCTACGCCCTCCTCCAGGCTTTCGGCATCTAGGGCCTGCCATTCCAGGTCCTGCGTCTCCGAGGATGTCGAGCCAAAGTATGTTCGCTGATAGTCCTCGCCTTCTCCTTCGTAATAATACAGGCCCTCTTCGTCCTGTTGCTTTGCTGGTTCAGGAGTTTTCAGTGGGTCGGCGGCGCCGAACTCCTCTTCGACTTCTGTTTCGACTACCGTTGAGGGCTTCGTAGGGATGGTGTATCTGCTCATCCGTTCGTCGAAGTCCTTGTTCCTCTGGAGGATACGGTCCATTTCGGCCTCGAGCCTTCTCTTCTTCCTCTCCATTTCGGCCGCATGTTCGGCGTTGAGAGTTTCGGCGCTTCTTTTCGAGGTCAATATTGACGTCGAAGTCGTCTTCAGCTCTTTTTCCTTCGGCATCGAGCGCGGCTTTTCGGGACCGTGCTTCGATGACCTAGGCTTTTCTAAAGCTTTCGCCAGCTGGGAGTCCTTTTCAAAGGATCCGCTGGGCTGTCTGTCCGTGGACGCAGCTGTGGCCGTCGAGTGCTTCGACGCCAGTGCGCCTTTTGAGGACTTTGGCTCAGTTTTTGAGAGTCTGTCGGGGCTTTAAGGGTCGACGTCTCTCTTACCTCCTTTGTCAACTTCTTATCGGTCTCTGCGACCGTGTAGTCCTCTGGTCCCTCGGCGATATTGTCCTCTTCTCCGCTGGAGAGGCCCAAGTCCCGGAGCGAAGGGGGTTGTCCTTGCCCCTGCATGGTGTAGTTCGCTATCCTCTGTCTTTCCCTCACTCCGAGGGTCTTGGGGGTGAATGCCGTGCAGGCGTTGCAATCCTTGCTTTCGCGGTCGATTGGCAGGCAGAGGTTACAGACTGGGTGTTGGTCCTTCTGCGCGTACTTGTGGTGGCAATTACGGCAAAATTTGAATGGGGTTTTGTCCATTCCTGTGCTTAGGTGGCCCCCTGTGTGCACATTCTCCGTTGGACTTCGAAGTTCTTTATCTTTCTCACCCTCTTCGTCGTTCCGGCTTTGTGCTCCTGGTCGTGTGTTGAAAAACTCCAACTTTTGGCGTTTTCTGCTTGATTTTCCTATTCTCTTTTCCTAAAAACTCTGGAACTCCTCGGTGACGATCCAGACCCAACGGCATAAAAAAGAATCTGAAGATGGCGCCCAAAGGTGGGAGCTTCCGGAGGAAGAGAGATGACGTCACGGGAGGACACCAAATGGTGGGACATAGACGCCCACCTGGGCCACAAAAAAAAAAAAAAGAGAAAAAAATACTACGATTCCAGAACCAACCACTACATCACGGAATAATGCACAGCATAGTGAATCCAGAAAGAGTCACCCTGCAAAACTTCATTTTTCAGAGATTACCTTTATACCTGTATGATACAAATTGCTCAGGGTTTGAGCAGCCGGGAATGTAAAGGCCCACTTTGAGCAGGAGCTGCAAGTCTTGGGTGTCAACAGACTCGTCTCTGTAAAGGAAAGTGCAGCTGCCAAACCGATGAAAGCATGCCACAGAAGATGCTGTGAAATCAGCTGCTTGCTGTCAGTGTTACGATGTGTGTGTTGAATCAGGAAGTTATATAGCACCTAAAACAGCCGGGTAGACACTTCTATGCGCTTTTCTAACCATGTAGTGAGCTTCCTTGCGTGCCTGTAATTACGTCTCTGATAACGGACAGCCCAAGTTCCCTGCGCGGTATGATACAACCACTGCATTGAAAGAAGGGTTATAACCCACGCCTGGTCAATTACCCATCCCATAATGCATGTTTTCAATCTCAGCAGTTTGCGGTGGAAGCCCCTTATCCCCCATTCCCAACAGCATGGGATTAGCAAACCTCTAGTTGCCAGTATCACCACAAACCTTTTACACAGGCTACCCTCCCCTCTTACCAACCCCCAGCTTGGCCTACTATGTCCCTTAAACACACATTAGGGGTCCGGAGAGTCTCTGGGATTCAGGAAGACTGGAGCTGCTGGTAGCTTTAGTGCAGCGTGTCCACAGATGTACCGAGGAATCGTGTAAAACAAGGTGCAGAACCGGGGGCGGAGTGCGCGGCTGCCTGTGCTTCGGTACATGTTGGAGTACGCTGCTCTCTCTCTGGTAAAATTAAAATGCCAATCTCTACACCATGGCACTGGAGAGCCTGGGACATGCAGCCCCAACATTATGTACAAAAGATGCCAGGCTGAGATGGGGGGAGGCCATATGTTTCCCCAACCCCCTACGTCCCCCCCACTCCTGAAAGATTTAGAAAGAATACCCAAATCTGCCTAAAAATTCAGCAGACTGATGGGTGAAGCGTCGGAAAAGCACAAGTGTAAAACTGAAAGTGCACGTCCTGCAACGAATAGGTGCAAAAACGCATTCTAAAGAGAGAGCACGGTAGGTTGATGCACCTGCTACATATATGCGTACTGCTCACAATGCACAATAATGGCGTTAGACTTGTCACAAAGGTCTGCCTGATACTCCGAAGCAAACCTTACTCTGTGACCTTGGGGTTCTTAGAGGGACCTTACAGGTCTGCCGCGTTACCGTAGCTGTCAGTGTTTTTCCGTCAGCGAGATTTGCATGTGAGCGCGGGCTCCTATCCTGGATTTCTGCTGGCTCATTCTCCCAGCCTGTGTGCCAGGCTGCTGTGCATCCACTCGTAACGGGTTTATATGTAGCGCTCTTAGTCAGAGTCGGCCTTCGCTACAATAGCGCCTCGGGCACAAATAAATATGTCGACCCCGCTAGTGCCAGTGAATTATACAATCTGCCGCCATTACCAAAGCTGTTGTTCCGGTTTTCTTTGCTCCTTGTCTGTTAGCTGGCAATGGCAGTCACTTGTTTGTATTTGCAGCGATAAAGGATAAAGCGCAGCACTCCTGAAACGGGCAAAGCGCTGAATGAAATTATGTTAAAGTTCCTTTTTGCGCATGCGTATAATGTAAGGTAGCACGCGCATGTTAATGCGCGCTATTTTAAAAAAAGACAATTACGCTGTGTAAGCGTAACAATACTGTAGTTAGGCAGTGCTGCTTCCGGAATAACCGGAAGTTACCTATCGGATGAAGCCAATAATAAGCCCACTAACAAAGAAAATGCCAAAGTTAACTAATGGCAAGCGGCGAGTAATTACCAAGCGATAGGCGGAGTTTCACCACACATACAGATTACTAGATGTCTTGGAGAGACCTAAAAAGTAGCTAGCACACAAAAATCGCTTTATGTTCAGCAGTCATCAGCTTTTCACTGAAAATGGTGCAAACCTGCCAATTAAACAGTAGATGGCGCAAACGAACCAAAAAATACAGCGAACACTCAGTTTGTTTCTCAGTCGCTAGTATTGCTGATTTGATTTCTGAAGGGAGTCTCTGGAACAAGTCATGGGGAAAGAAGGATTAATTAAAGTATGCAAAGGGAGATCTCATTTTCCTTTGGGAGGGGAGAGGCTGTAAAATCCGCTGTATCCAACTACTCAAATCAGCCTTTGACAACATTTCCTGTTAACGAGAAAGCATCGTCAGATAGAGTCATGTTCTCTGGAATCCCAGGTCACGGGATTTTGCATATTGGCCTAACTATTCAAAATGCAGAGGACGCAAGCGTTGAGCGCCACAAGCCACACCACAGCGTCTCCTTCCACATGGCCATTCACAAAGTTGCCAAGGTTCCAGATTTCAATGTGTGAAACTTTCACAATATCAGTGTAATTATGAGTGACATTTCAACGACTATGAGTGACACTTTCTTGCGAGCAAAATCAAGCAATAAAAGTGTCTCAGACTAGCTCCAGCTCCGGCCGCAAACTGCACTGGACATTATGCAAGCCTCAAGACAGGGAGGCTGAGGCACACGTAGTTGTTCTTAAATTAAAAGTGTGTGTGCTCATGATCATAAAGTCTATTGCACGTTATTTTGTGTAAATAATAAAAGCTGCACTCTGTGCAGACGCGTGGTACACTGGAATGAACTGGTTTTGTTAGAATCGAGTTGAAAAGTGAAGTCACCGCTTCCTCCGACCACCGCTCCTTTCATCATTCATGCAGAGTGCTTAATAAAAGGCGCTTTCAGGCTCCGACCGAATACATTTTGCAGATGATCATTCAGAATTTCATTCGCGTACACACCGGCCACCTGACTCGCCTCTCTGCTCGCTCGGGCCGGCTCTCAGCTGCAGGGGCCCCGGTCAAGACCATCATGGCACCGCAAGCTCATGTCATGATGCAGCCTTCTGAACTGCCACCCACTCGCGCCATGGGAGGGTGGCAGCCTTCTGACCTCACTCATGTCTCGGAGGCACGCATTGGCAGGCACTGACGTGACGTCAGTCAAATATGCTCCGCTGCTGCAGTGATGAAATGTAAATCCAGTGTTACATTCTAGCGAGGAGATTTCAGCCCAGCACTGCCCCCCCCCCTCCCACCCCCAAGAAGTCTGCCGAAGAGCGCACACAGTGTGCTGCCTGCCTGTGCCACTGACTCTGTGTTGTAATAATAACAGCCATCGCACTGGCCGGTAGCGCTTCAGTCAGGTACAGGCGCCAATATGCGTGAATTCGCATTTCAGCGGGGTGATGTGGATCACCACAATGAAATGCATTAGTCTAACGCCGGATAAGTGGTACTTGGCAGGGCTGAATTCAGGGGGAAAATTATATCAAACGGTGATAGTAAAGGTGAGCTGGAACCCCAGCACAGAGCGCACGGCCGGTCTAGAAACCCAAATGACCCTGTCGACTTTTGTTATACCAGTCCCCCTACGGTGAGCAGCAAGCGAGCCTGACCGCTACAAATGGGGACTTTGGTGGTTCTCCCCCCAAGAAAATTTGGGGAAAATTGGTGCATTCCACAACATTTGTCATCATATATTCAATTGTATTCGCTTTTAAAGCATAGTAAATGATGACCTTACAGTGCACCAGGATAAGGCAATCTTTATTGGGGCTCTTTAATGATTCCCTCACTTTCACCCTCCAACAGTACCTCTCAACTCTCCATAGTCCCTCCCTCACATGTATTTCATTTGTTTTATAGCGCCTCTCATACCAGCATAGGGTGTCGGAGCATTTCACATCACACACATACACAGACAATAAAACATACATGTGTTTATGGTTTTTATCAACCGAATAAAGTGGTTTTGAGAAAATGTTACATATGCCAAGGGAACTACAAAGTGGAGGATTCACATGTCATCCATACTATTTACATTTTTTTTTTATTTAGAGTGCTTGGTCTGGAGATGCACAAACTCAAGATTCAGAACAAAACATAGAGGTTAGGGTTGACTTTTATAATAAGAATTAATTTCTACTCAAACAAACCGTTTTAGCCACATCAGGATCATGAAAGACTGGGGGGAAAAACATAACTTTCTGACCTGTACAATGCAGTTTGCATGCAGCTGTATGAAGGCAGTTCATAGCTCACTGTGCTAGATTACGACTGTAACTTATGAACTGCACAGTAACAAAAGAATCTCGGGGTAGTATTCAGGGCTGAAGGAGTCGGACGTTTGTGGGCTCAGGGCAGGGGACAGGTGTGGGGGGTAGTTTGGGTAGGGGGTAGTTTTTGGGGGTCAGGCCTTTTCAGGCTGAGGGGCGTTTTCAGGGCTGGGGGGGGTTGGAGTTTTAGGGCTCAGGGCAGGGGACAGGGGTGGGGGTAGTCCGGGGTAGTTTTGGGGGCGGGGGGGTCGGGAGTTTTAGGGCTCAGGGCAGGGAGTAGGAAAGGGACAGTTTATAGGCTAAGTGGGAAGTTGTGTTGAGGCAGGAAGTAGGTGTAGTAGATTTTAGGGGGTGGGGTTGGTTTTGGGGGGCTAAGTTTTAGGGCTCAGGGCAGGGGACAGGAAAGGGACAGTTTTCAGGTCGAGGGGGCAGTGGGCTGGGGGAAGTGGGGGTAGGTTTTAGGAGGTGGGGGCTGGTTTTAGTCCTCAGGGAGGGGGGCTGTGGTCGTAGTAGTTTTTAGAGGCTGAGGATCGAGCATTAAGGTTCAGGATAAGGAGTCGGAGACGTTTATAGGGCGGGGCAGGTAGAATAGACCTCAGGAGGGCCAAATTTTAGGGCTCAGGGCAGAGGGGCAGGAGTGTGATCTTTATCACACAAGTCCCTTTACCAATCATGTCTTTACTATGAAATTGAGTGGTAAAGGCATGCGTGGTAAAGGCATGCGTGGTAATGACGCGGTCGTGGTTAAGACTGCGTGGTTCAGGCATGCGTTGTTCCATCACTCAACCAAACCCAAGTATTCCCCGATCTGACAGCAAAGCAACAAATTGCCTGGCTGTGAAGCCCAACTCTCACCGATTTGGTCTGTTGTCTTCCCTGGGTCTTGAGAGATTCAAGAGCAGCAGAGAAATGATGAGCGTCGTTAGACTACCTAGAATCTCTCATGTTAGTCTTGGGTCTACGCAGATGCATGCACACAAGCATGATCAGCTGCATCAGTCCTATGCTTTAAAGAAAGCGGAGAGACGGCTTCAAAGATGGAGAGGAAGGGAATGCACCGAGGGTGGTGCAGGAAGGTGACAGAACGCCAAAAAGAGGTGTTTTGTGTGGGGAACAGTGAGAAAAGAGAACATTTAGGTGGTGTTAAGGGTGCATTTGGATGGTGGCAGGATGTCAGATGGTTGTTCTTATAATTGAGCAGAGGGGTTTCTAACACCAAGTGTGGTGGTCTTGTGTGGCTGATCCCCAGGTTGGGCAGTACTTGCCTATTACTTGCCACCTCTGTGCTGCTCATCTCATTATGGGAAGAAGGTATGATAGAATGGGTCCATACATAAAATTCTACATGGGTGACTGTGAATAAAGGAGATATTTTTCACCCCGAGGTTCCGAGTGACTATGTAGACAATTCAAGCTTCACTCTAGCTGTCTATGTGATGTCACTCAGAATCTGTTGGTGAAAAACACCCTCATTATTCACACTTACCAAACTTACATTCTATATTATTACTCAAAAGGGAAAACGTTGTCAGTGGAGATAAACCTTCCCTTAAATCCCCCGAAAACGTCCTAGAGACGTCTGAGGAACTCTTCCACCCTTTCAAGATACGTAATAATTTTGGGATTCATTTTCAGCTCTCTCTAGCGACATTATGGGACTTTGAGCAAAATAAATAAATATTAGCTAAACAAGGCAGAAAACTGCAGTTCAAATGTTAACAATTACTGGCCAATTTGCAGTTGTCTGAATGTTTACAACATTGTCAGGGGGTCTTCCGTTCATACTCCTATATACTCCCCCTGCCACTAAACCTATGATGACAGAAAAGCTTTCATACTGGCCAAAATCCAATACGAAGTTAAACAATTCCAAATCTTGATTCTGTTATATTTGTTTGTATGCCAAAATAGCTGTTAGCTGTGCGAGTAGCTCATCAATCTAGCCCTTTCAACATAATGCTCGAAGGAGCAGAATATGTCTCATCAGTGTCACAGTACACCGGTCTCTTTTTTGTGACATCATGTTTTGTCATTGTATGCCCATGTATCAACAAAGGAGCAGACTGACCAGTGGGTTAAAATGAGGTAGTAGAAGAGGCTGAGAGGGGGGTTCTTCATAGCAGGTGAAATATTTAATGCCTCGCAGCTCAACAGGAGTACAAGTGAAACAATTCAAAGTGACTAGGAAGACAGAATTGTAGTGAAAAGAGGCATGCTTAAACTGTAAAAATAAAGTGTCAGATCTGTGAAAAATGTTCTAAAGTTGAATGGAATCATTTAAGAGTACTACTAAAAGTAGTGAAAATCATTTCTTTTGAACATTGGAATGTTGAGCGCTCCATTGAAGACAAAGGAGTGCTCCAGACTTCTAATGTCGGATAGTAGCCCAGAGCATCAACATTCCAATGTTTAACAAAGGTTCCACTGAGTCCGAGGGGATTTCAACCCCCTCAGGCTTCGTGAGGTCTTTTTTTTTTTTGTTTACAAATTAGAACATTTCGCCCTCTACGGATGGAATGTTCGAATATCCTTAGAACCCTCCGTAGTGAGCTCTACCAGCCATTAAAGGACCGCTCACTTGTTAAATGCCCTTGCACGCTGGAGCGGGTCTTTAATGTCCGATAGAGCCTGCTCTGGCAGGCCCTAAATCTATAATAGTTCCTGCTCACTTCAATGTCTGTTCTATTGCACATTACCATATTTATTTCAGCCACAAAGTCCTTGAATCCTGATGGGAATATTTGCTATAACTGAATCCGCTTATTCAGGCTTACCTGTTCTGCCAAGGTGCTGCTGTATTTTTTGGACATCCTTTTCCTCATGGTTTCTTTCACAGACTTCACCTTTTTGCCAAGCGACATGCGGGAGGTAGAGGGCGACTTGATGACTTCTTTGTAAATAACTTCCCCTTCATTGCCCTAGAAGTAAAAAAATGAAGTTGAGTGCCCTTTCTGCTGGCATAACCACTACTTCTGTTAATAGTAAAACTTTGCAAATTCTTTCGGCCCTCCAAATGCTGTAAATCCAAGGTGCTACCAAAAAGTAAACCAAATGCAGAGCAGCAAAAATCATCTGAAACAGAAGCAATGCAGGGACAGATAGCTGAAGCCGAACCATGTGCTGGAAGCACCAACCCATCAGACTGCTAAAGAGACTGACTTTGTCCAAGAGCACGTGTCAAGTATATAATAACATACATTCTTCAAATTGCATAGACTTTCCGAGATGACTATTTCATGTCTTTCCTGTTCTATATAGATCTCCCCTTCCTTTTTTCCTACAAAAATTAAAAGATTACAAAATGTTTATAAAAATAAACAGCGTTGGCAATGCCAAGGAGTCTGGATTATGAAAGTGAATTGTTATGTTATGGAAACGCTGCAACTCACCCGAGGGGGCATCTCGGCGCTATGGTAACAGATCACAGACCACTGCGCTAGGGTAACAGACCACTGTGTGCCTCTGATGGGTTTAGTCACTTTATAAACCATTATATATGCACTGTAACTCACCTTTGCAGTCAAGCATCAATCCATTCATCCATCCATCCACTAACATATTCTTACATTCACCCTCTGACACAACCACAATAAAACACATACAAACTCAACAACATATGTTAGATACATACCTGTCAACTCACACGGTGCCACCATGTGTCACACGATTTTGGCTCTCTTCACACGGTGACCAAGTGAGGAGCCAAAATCACATGGTGGCACAGAAAACAAGCTGAAAACCACTATAAACCGTGTATTCCCAGCTCGTTTTCAGAGGCTGTAAGGAGCAGATGTCCATTAAAAGGTGTAAAAACACCCCAGGACATTGGCAAAATTGGTTATTTTGGGGAGGGATGGGGGCTTGGTGAGAGGCTGAGTGTCTCTTCGATAGCTCTCAGCACCAGGCCCATCCCCTCCTCACATGGTGAAGTGAGTTTGTAAGTTGGCGGCATGAAGATGAATTAAAAGAATAAAAGTGGAATAAGAAAATATGCTGTCTAAATACGGTGGACATATGACTGCAATAACGATCCTAAACAAAGCAGCGGCTGTCCGTCTTGTAGTGGGATTGTACAGTTTATTGTTGTTTTGAAGGTCCAGTACGGTTCCCATGTTTAAAACCAACATATTTGCCAGCTGGAATGGTAAAACAATGACACACTACAGACAGCATTCCATAATGGTCGCCTGGTTTAGAGGAAGTGAACACGCAGGATGCAGCTTACTGCAGATTAAATGAGAGCGGCATTCAAGTGATCAGTTAGCCCTGCTCCGAGAGCTGCTGTTGTCCTCTTGAGAAAAATTAACAGAGAAGCAAAGAAACGAAAGGGGAACTATAAAATGAGAAAATTGAAAACTAAAGGACTGTCCAAACAGCCCTGACACTAAAGCGCACTCATTTTGAGGTGGATGTGCACATGGGATCAGAAAATGCCACCAATAACAGGGCAAGCGACAAGAGAGACAATGGCTGGTGTGAACTGAACCATCACCCCATGCACTATGCTGTCAAGGATGGAGGTCAACTGCAAATGACACTCTGACAGACCAATGGCAGAAGAGATTCAATGCAGGAAAATACCTGCCTATTGGCTTTAGCACAGTGTTATAACAACCCATCCTTAAATACCTACCACATTTAACGCACGCTATTCACAATAAGTAAGTCTGGTCTACTGGCTCTGCAATAAAGTTTCATAATAAACAGATTGTACCTATGGTATCTGGCATAACCTTTCCCAATGAACAGATAGGGCCTATACCATTGGCTTGACATGACAGCCAACATAGGCTATCCCACTGTAAGCTTTGTACTCTGTGTGTTAGTGAGCCCTCACTAGGCAGCTATACTGATCCGGGCTCAGGCAGCTGGGTAAACAAACAAAATAATCACAGCTGTGTGGAGAGGAAGCACTTTTTCTGTGGAAGAACACAACTACTCCCCAATCAAACATTAACTCCTGTCCATAAACATGTGGTGAGACCCCAAGCGTCTCTCTGCAGTTCTCCGAAAAGCTCTTTTTTAGATTGAGCACATACGCTCAGGCAACAGCTGCACTTTCAAGCCAGACCTTATAAGAGGTTATAACTGTTGTGGCGGATGTCAATTTAGGGTGCCACTAACATTATATAGTTTACCAGTGTTCTTTTTTCAGTATACAACACCTAATATTTCTCTGTTAATGATGGGAATAATTCAAAAAATGGTCAAAAGAAAACAAAATGGTTTGTCATGGGTAAGATACACACGGGCTGTCTTTGAACATGACTATTAATGCCTTTAACTGTCCTCTATTAAACAGCTGTGCAGTAATGCTTCAAAATCACTTTAATGCATTCCACTGACTTACACACGACGAGAGAGAAACTTGTCAATTGCCTTTAAACATAGTTTTATGTTGACGTCATTATAGATTCACATACTATGCATAATATTGCCCTCTGATGGCTGTGTTTTGGAATAACAGTTTTTGTACAAAACCCAGATAATGTTATCAAACATCTCTCCATTTTATCCCATTTCCTGGGTACAAATAAGGCAAAAGTAACAGTGCCATAAAAGGGCTCCTATGTTTTCTTACACATTTCGGTCAGCTCTCGCAAACGTTTTCAAAGGGAATCTACATACACCATTTTGAGGCATCCACATAAACATAAAAAGCTTCTGTGACTTGCCTCATTCTATTCGGTCTTTCACAAAATGTGAAATGAACTACATATGGCATCCATTCCATCATCTACTTGACCCATTACTTGTCCTTATATACAATGATAACAAATATTCAAGTGAAATTCCATAAATAAAGACCACAGAAATTACTTGCAACTCATCTTATTATTCCATCAGAATGGTAGTCTTAAAATCTGCAATGGATCCCTAAAATGCACATCTTATTTTTTCATTACCAAGGATTATTGATGACCTCAGCTGTGCAGCATGGCTAAATATGAAAAAGGTCTATGACGTGGCTGGCTGCGTAATTTTTTAGGTACATGCTGGACACATGTGCGTGCCTACAATACGAAGCAGCACATTTCTTTCTTTGTATTTACACATCTAAGTTTGAAAGGTAAACAAAAAGAGAAAATAGGGAGAAAGTGATTTAAAGGGAACGGGGGGATGGAGAAGTAAGACAAAGGGTGGGGATGAGGGGAAATAACATGGAACTGCGGGGCCAGAAGCAACACAGTGGGCGCTGGTGGGGAAAGCAACAGGGAAAGAGCCGGGTGGGGAGCAGATAAGCCCACAGGCGAGAGAAAGCAAAGTGGAGCTGGGTGGGACAGCCACATGTACTACAAAGCAAAACGGGGGGAGGAGAGACTCAAGTGGGCGTCATGGTGGTCAGCGGGAGAAGCACTTGGGCGAGTGAGAGAAACACAGCGCTGCGGAGTGGGCAGGAGAAATAGACGAGGAAGACAGCTGGAAACCATATAAACTCTCATGGTGTGCTTAAACAAAACTAAAAAAAGTAGTTCTTGGAATGTTAGCAGTGGAAGGACACAAGTAATAAGGAAATGCTCTGGTTCAGGGGAATGGGGGCGGGGGTAAACACAAGAAGAAAAGGAAGGAAAGCACACACATGAAGAAGAAACAAAAGCAAGCGAATGAGAGAGACAGTAAAGCCAACCAACGGAATGCAATGGGAGCGGTTCTAAGACCATTGTAAGCTGATAATACATCATATCACCAACAGACTGCTTGCACTGTCTGGTAGGCGCAACCTACTAGACAGAGGTCCTGCATAAGGAAGGGCGGGGTGGCGGAGTTGGAGGTGAAGAGGCCCCGCTTAAGGGAGTTGGAAAACTGAGATTGTGTGAGTTAGTAGAATGAATTAAGTACATGTGGTACGTTCTGAGTGAAGAGCTGCAAGTTGTGGACACTAAGTAAGTTTACATAAGTCTATAAAGAGCCAGCGATTCTGAAAAGGGCAGAATTAAAGATGTCTGATTAAACCCTCAGCTCTGAGTGACGTCTAACGACTGAGAGTGAAAACTAAAGGTAATCTAGGAGAAATATTTTAAATCTTTGGTCACCATCTTCGGATTCTTTTTTTTTTTTTTTCTTCTAAAGTCTTCCTCCTGTTTTTAATAGTTTCCCTCCTGTTTCATCTTTCTGGCGGAGGAGGGTGGGATCGTTAGTGAATCCAGAAAGTCTTCAAGATGCAAAACTACACCGACAGGTAAGAAAACTTCGTTTTGCAGGGTGAATATTTCTGGATTCACTATGCAGTGCATAGACTTGTAGCGGTTTGCTAGGTTTGTGGTGACTGGGTGGAACATGAGCGTTGGTTACTGAATATGTGTTGTAAGACCTTCTGTCCCACTTGTGCTTTATTGTTCATCTGAATATCTATGCAGTAGTGCTTAGTGAACGTGTGCACTGAGCACCATGTTGCTGCTGGGCAAATGTCTTGAATAGGCGTATTTGCTGGAAACGCAATTGTTGCTCCTTTATTCCTTGTTGAGTGAGCATATGTAGCTCCTTGTAATTCTTGCCTTGCCTGTTTGAGGCAGAATTGTATGGTCTATGCGATCCATCGTGCAATGGTATTCTTGGTAACTGGTCGTCCCAGAAAACTGCTGGCAAAAGACACAAAGAATTGCTTTGTTTTCCTGCATTCTTTTGTCCTTTCTATATAGTGCATTACTGCCCTCCTGGCATCCAGTGTGTGTAATGCCCTTTCTGTGCGTGTGGTTGGTTTTTGGAAAAAAACTTGGTATTAGTATTGTCTGGTTTATGTGGAACCTTGTCACCACCTCTGGCATGAAATGTTGATCAGTTCTCATTACGATCCTGTCATTGTGTATTTGTAGGTAGGGCTCTTGCAGTGTTAGCGCTTGTAATTCGCTTACTCTTCGTAGTGATGTGATGTGAAAGCCACTAGGAAGGCGGTCTTTAGCGTGAGCGTATGCAGTGTTGCTTTATGCATAGGTTTGAATGGTGTCTTCATCAATTGAGTAAGCACTACATTGAGGTTCCATGCTGGAGGTGGCATTCCGTTTGGTGATGCGATCCTTTTTCTCCCTTCTAGAAACCTCTTTCCCACTTGGAAAGTAAAGAAACTCTTCCCTGTTTTTCCTCTTGTGTAAGCCACTATTGCCGCTAAGTGCACCCTTAGTGATGTGTAGCTTAGTTTATTTTGTAGTAGATGTGCCAAGTACTTCAGTAAAGTTGATTCTTTGGTAATCATTTTCTGTAGTTTTTCCCTAATGCACCATGTGAAGAATATTTTCCATTTTGCTACGTAGCACTTCCTTGTGGTAAGCCTCCTTGCCTCTCTTAGCACCGCCATTGTGCTTGCTGGTAGTTTGAGGTGTGCAAACTCTAAGTCTTCAGGAGCCATGCTGCTAGGCTGAGGCTCTCTGGCTCTGGGTGTAGCACCCTTCCGTTTTGCATCGTTAACAGGTCCTTTCTTGTGCGGAGCCTGTGTGCAGGTGCTTGTGCCATCTCCATAATCTGTGAGAACCAGGTTTGTCTGGCCCACTGAGGTGCTCTCAGTATTAGTGTCATGTTGCTGGTTCTGCATTTGTTTAGTACCCTGTGTAGCAGTGGTATCGGTGGAAACGCGTAGGCAAATGTCCCTGACCAGCTAATCCACAGCGCATTCCCCAGGGACCGTTTGCATGGTTGTCTGGTTACGAAGCTTTGGCATTTTGGTGTGTTGCAAATAGGTCTATTTGCGGAGTTCCCCATTTCTCGAATATCTTGTGGATTTCCTGTTGATTGATTTCCCATTCGTGGGATACTGACATCTGCCTGCTGACCCGGTCTGCTTTCACATTGTCCTTTCCTGGTACGTGTATTGGTAACAAGTCTATTTGCCTTGGAATTGCCCACCTCCATATCTCCTGTGCTAGCACTGATAGTGTCAATGATTGTGGTGCTCCTTGTTTGTTGATGCAGAACATGGTGGTTGTGTTGTCTGTTTGGATAATTACTGTGCCCGTACAGTTGTCTCTGATAGGCTTTTAAGGCTAGGTACACGGTCTTCAGCTCTAGGTAGTTGATGTGTTTTATCGCATCCTGTTGTGACCACAATCACCTTACCTTGAGGGTGTTTGTGTGTGCTCCCCATCCCAGCTGGGAGGCATCTGTTGTGATGGTCACTGTAGGAGCTGGTTGTGAGAATGGTTTCCCTTGTGTTATGTTCTTCTTGTTCCACCACGCTATTGCTTGCTGTACTGCTTGCATGACAACCACTAGATCTTCCCAACTCCCTGTTGCCTGTGACCATTGTTGTTGGATCCATTCTTGGAATGGTCTCATGTGAAGGCGGATATTTGGGACCAAATGTATGGATGACGCCATCATTCCCATCATTTTGACCACTGTCCTCACTGTCAGAGCTTGCCCGTTTCGATAAAGACGTGTCTCCTTCAATATTGCCAAAGTTCTCTTTGTGCTCGGAAACACCTTGCCCTGTATGGTGTTGATCTCTGCTCCTAAGAATTTCTTCACCTGTTCTGGTTCTATTGATGACTTTGCCCAATGGATTGAAAACCCTAGTTGGACTAGTGTTTGTATGACCTCTTGCATGTGTCGCTTGCATTGGTTGTATGAGCTTGCTTTTACCAGCCAGTCGTGGAGGTATGGGTATTCCTTGCCTCCTTAAGTGTGCTGCTACTGCTGCCAGGCACTTTGTGAAAACCCTTGGTGCGGATTTGAGTCCGAATGCCAGCACTGTGAACTGGTAGTGAGTCTTGTTGATCATAAACCTTAGTAGATGTTTGTGTTTGGTGGAAGTAAGCGTCCTTTAAGTCGATAGTTGCCATGTAATCCCCTTCCTGTATTTGGGGTAGTACTTCTTGAAGAGATGTCATTTTGAATCTTTGAGTTTTTACGAACTTGTTTAAGAACCTTAGATCCAGAATTGATCGTAACGTTTCATCCACCTTTGGTATGAGGAAGTAGGTGGAGTAGACACCCTTGTTCCGTTCTTTGTATGGTACTATTTCTATGGGCCTTTTGTTTAGAAGTTTGTGTGCTTCTTGTAGCAAATGAGAACGCTCCTTTGCTGAGTGTACTCTGCTGTTTGGTCTCTTGTTTGGAGGTGGTTTTTCTAGTTCTATACACTAACCGTATTGTATGAGGTTTAGTATCCATTTGTCTGATGTGATCTTCCTCCACTCCTGGAAGAATTCTTTTATCCTAACTCCTACTGCTGTTACATGCTGGAGGAAGTGTTGTTGGTCTTGAATTAGTTCTGGTCTTTGTCTTATCTTTCGCTGCACCCGTAGAATTGTTGAGTGGGTGCTCGTTGGTGTTACAGCGGAGTCACTTGGATGCGGGTTGTTGACCCCATCTCTGTCCGTTTCCTCTTCCTCGTGCGCGCCCTCGAAAGGATTGTCCTCGGGGCTGGTACTGCCAGTTTTGCTGCAGCTGAGCCTGCTGTTGGCCCTGGTTATCTCCTTGATAACCCTGTTGGAAGGTTTGGTGTGGTGCCACAGGTTGGTGACTCCCCCTACCCGCTGGTCTTCTTGAAGGTGTTCCTCGTCGCATTCCTCTGAATGCTCCCATGGACCTAGCTGTCTCATTGTCCTTCATGAGTTGATTGAGTTTCTTGTCAACTGGAGCACTGAAAAGCTGTTCCCTGTTGAAGGATGTGTTGAGGATGTTGTTTTGTACCTCAGCCTTGAAGCCTGAAATTCTTAGCCAGGCATGCCTTCTCACAGTTACCCCCAACATCATCTGCCGGCTTGATGTCTCCGGTGCATCCAGGACCGACTTCAGACATGTATTAGCCATGTTCTTTCCTTCCTCTACCAGGTGGCTCAACCTTCCCTAGTATTGCTCTGGCAGACGTTTTAGGAGTTCTCCCACTTCCTCCCAGTGCTGGTATGTGTGCCTGTTGATGAGCGCATTCGAATTGGCGATGCGCCATTGGATCGCCGCACTCCTTTCCATTTTCCTCCCCATTAGGTCCATTCTCCTGCTTTCCTTGTCTGGAGGTGGTCCTGTGTTTGTGGGTATATTTGCCCTCTTCCTCGCAGTGGGTGATATGATTGAATCCGCTGGTACTGATCCCCTAATATATGTGTCATAATAGGGGTTCCCCTGAATGAATTTCCTAAATCAGGGTTAAATTACTGTGCTGACGCAGGGGACAGTAATTTTATTCCCCTTCTGACCAATGGGCGTCAAAGCAGATTCCATTTATTACTGTACACAAGATAAGTGATGTATTATTGACTTTAATGCAATTATTCACCAATTGGATTCTACATTGTACTATGTAACTTGTTGACAACTAAAATGGCAATAAACAGATTTCATAATAATCAGGGTTAAATTACTGTGTGTGAAAAAAAACATTTAGGAAATAGATAAAAAGTGGACCTACGATAATACAGAAACAGTGTATGACCAGAGAAGAGAAAGTGTCAAAAATATAATTTTTATTATTTTTATATTTAGGAGTCAAAATTTGATAGGATTTTTTTTTTTTTAGATATTAAATCTTTTTAAACAATAAGGTAACACACAATGTTAATGACAATTTAGGTACATATGCAATTCCAATTCTGGCCTATGTAATACGTGCAAAATGATTATATAGTTATTGATGCTATTCATAAACACTTAACCATTCATACATGGCCTAATTGGATAATTCAATACATATCAAACATGATATTGTTGATAACAGACATGGATTTGTTTGAAAATAACAAAGGAACAAAAATATTGAACACATGTAGTTTTAAGACATTAAGAGATGTGATCATGGCTAACATAATTCATGTCATGACATGTATTGTTATTTTCAAACAAATTTTGGTACACAAATCCATGTCTATTATCAACAATATCATGTTTGATATGTTTCATAATTATCTAAGGCCATGTATGAATGGTTACGTATGTATGAATAGCATCAATAACAACTATATAATCATTTTGCACGTATTACATAGTCCAGAATTGGAATTGTATATGTACCTAAATTGTCATTAACATTGTGTGTTACCTTATTGTTTAAAAAGATTTAAATCTATAAAAAAAAATATTTATCAAATTTTGACTTATAAATATAAAAATAATAAAAATTATATTTGACACTTTCTCTTCTCTGGTCATACACTCTTTCTGTATTATCGTAGGTCCACTTTTTATCTATTTTCGAAATGGTTTTATTTTACACACTGATCCCCTAATATACATAGAGTCCTTGGAAGAGTTTTTGTATTTCTTCTCAGTCCTTGGAGTTACTGCTTTACATAGAACAGGTTCCTTGAAGACCTCCTTCCCCTGGTCCTGCACACTTGGGAGCATGGGTAGGAACTGGCTTCTTGTCTGGGATGGTAACAATGTCTCCAACAGGAAGCAAGATTGAGGTTTATCCTCCTCTAGCTTCACTCCATATGTGTCTGCAGCCTTCTTAATGACCTGGTTATATACTCCTATGTCGTCCGGCGGCGAAGGCCTCGAAGGATAGGATTCTACTCCCTCTTCCGGGGATTCGGCGTCGAGATCCTGCCACTGCAAGTCTTGCGCCTCCGAGGATGTCGAGGCCTGGTAAGTCAGTTCGTCTTCCTCACCTTCGGCATCGCCGTAATACAGGTCTTCCTCCTCCTGTTCCTCGACTGTTTCTGGTGTAGTCGGTGTTTGAAGGTCCTCGACGCACCCTAGGGGCTCGGCTGTGGGCTTCGGCGGAGTAGTGAACTGCCTCATCTTCTCGTCGAAGTCCCTCTTGCATTGCAAGATGCTCGCCATTTCGGCCTCGAGTCTTTTCTTTTTCTTCTCCATCTCGGACGCGAGTTTGACGTTGAGGGTTTCGCCCTTTCTCTTCGCGGTTGTCTACGTCGTCGCTGCTTTTAACCCTTCATTTTTCGAAGTCAAAGGGTCCCTTTCTTGACTGCTCTTGGACGCCTTTGCCTTATTTTGGGTGTTTGCCATCTGAGTCCTTGTCAAAGGAACCGACGGGCTGTTTGTCCCTGGATGCAGTTGCGCACGTCGGGTGTTTCGACAGCAATGCTCCTTTCGAGGACTTGGGCTCACTCTTTCGAGTTTCAGTGGAGTGCCTGGTGTTCGACAACTCTTACCTCCTTCGGCGATGTTGTCCTCTTCTCCACTGGAGAGGCCCAAATCTCAGAGAGATGGAGGTGCTCCCTGCATGTTGTAGTTTGCCCTTCTTTGCCTTTCTCTTACTCTGGGGGTCTTTGAAGTGAATGCCCCGCAGGCGTTGCAGTCCTAGCTTTGATGGTCGAGCGGCAGGCAGAGATTGCAAACTGGGTGTTAGTCCTTCTGCGCGCACTTGTGGTGACAGTTGGTGCAGAATTTAAAGGGTGTTTTGTCCATTACAGCGCCCAGGGAGCCCCCTGAGTATGCATTCTCTGTAGGAATGTCGAAGTTCTGAATGTTTTTCACCTCTTTCGTCGTCCCCGCTACGTGACTCGTAGTTCAGAATGTTCTAAGGTGATTTTCCTGTTTTCTCGTGGATTCTTCTCTCCAAGTTGTGGAGCTCCTTCACTGACGATCCAGACCCAACGACGGAAAAAAAGAACCTGAAGATGTCAACCAAAGGTGGTAGCTTCCAGAGGAAGCGCGTAGACGTCACGAAGAGGCACCAAATGGTGGTATGTCGACGCCCATCTGGGACACGAAAAAAAAAAAAAAGAGAGAAGAAATACAACAATTCCGGACCCAACCACCCAACCACTAGATGGCGGAATAATGCACCGCATAGCAAATCCAGAAAGCTTCACGCTGCAAAATCAGTGCTTCTGTGCTGTTTCTCCTATGATCGGTCCTATTTTCAACCAAATATTCATTCAGACATTTTGATTACTTCCAGTACAGAATGTGCCTGAATTCTAAAACACTCCCAACATGCAGTGTTCCCTTGAGACTTGTCATCCCACTGGTGATGTTATTTCCGGTACCAGCCCTATCAGGGTTAAACGGCCATTTGTAATGAGGGCCTCAGAAATCTGAATTGTGAAGCCATAGAGTTGGACCTGAATTCCAACCGGGTCCGCATTATGGATGCAGCGCAATTTCCCTTGTTCTGCCTGTGCGCACTTTTCAAAATGTGTGCTGAGCATAAAGAGGGACAGTGCGCCATATTACAAAGAAGTGAGTTTACGGCTGCCCTGGACGCAGCCCATTTAAGTGAAATACAGAGAAGCCGTTTAAAAGCTGCCCCGTATTACAAAGTGCGGGTGGCAACCTGCCTGCACTTTCAAGAGAGGAGAGAGATCCTGTTGCAGTCAGGTGCAGGGAGTGACTGCACCTGCCTGAAGTAGGATGTATAGGGGTTTCATGGGACACCCTTTCTCCCCTACAGAGGGGTTACCTTTAGGAGGTAAACTGAAAGGGTGCCACCTTTCTGTAGAGCACTTTCAGTGCACCTCCTAAAGGCATATTTGCCTCTGCGCCCACATCCATAATACGGCGCAGACCTAGCAGCAAAGTGATTTCCTCATTTGTGTAGGACCACGCTCCATGCAAATGAGGGAACACCCTCTTATGATTGTGCTGGCACAACACGTGCACCAGCACTATAAGTATTACAGAAGGGGACGCACAAGCATCTGAGGCCCTCTCTGTAATACCATTGTGCCACAGGGGCACACAAAGTTGGCGCACACACCCATTGTGCCCTTGCACCACTATGTATAATACGGCTCCAGGTACATACCTTCATAAATGTTGTATTTTGTTTTGGATACCTGCCATCCAGTGTACCACAGCCCCTTGTGTTCATTCTCTAAACTAGCTGTATGACACCCTTGTTGATGCCAGCTGCAGTAAAGCCACAAAACAGTACAACGGATTTCTGAAACGTTTTGAGCTGCCATCTTTATCTAAACTCACCATCTGGTCCGTGTTGTTGCCCCCAACATGCAAGGATCGATTTGTCAAATCAAACCCACCAAAGCTGCAGGTTCTCTGTAGAGAAGAGAAATAGTGTGAGTAGGGGAAGGAGTTAAACATGCAAAAAAAACAAAAAAAAAAACACAATCTTCAACTGCAATGCTACATTAATGGCATATGAGCATTCAAGATGGAAAAGTACAAACTAATAAAACTGAACAAAATATGTCTTTCTAGACCCAGTGATTTATGAAGGTGATGGAGCCAGACGAAAATAAATTGTGCTATGGGCGTGCCCTATCTACTTCTTGTATCAATCAGCCTACACCTCTGCCAAGTTTTTCTAAACTCTGATCTCCAAATTAGGCTCAGGCAAGTGTGTGAGCCTAAGCTCTGTCCCTCCCCACCTCCCCAGACTAATGGTTCTAGGCCACATGCCCACAGTTTCTCTACTATCGAAAGAAAATCCATCCTATTTTGCAGATTGCGCATATTTTTCATCACCTGCATCTAATCACTTATTACAAAACCCTTCTTCCTGTACAGCGTTAGCAATTCCAAGAAATTCCAGGCATGAGTATGCAATTTTTACAGGGAACACCCATATGTTTCTTTCCAGCCCACTTCATTGCTACAGTCCCCAGTGTGAGGCACTTCTGGATAAATACAACTCTGAAGACAAAAAGGAGAAACAGCTTCCATTCCAGTGCTAACGCTATAGGCAGGGGCCTAGCTTCAGGGGGGTGTCTGAGGTGTTATACTCCCCTAATAAATGTAAATTGTTGTAAATAGTTGGGTACATGTGATTTCAGTCGGGTTTGGTGAGGTGTCTGTCGAATTTTAACATACACACAGAAACAAGCATCTGCAATGCAATAGGTCTAGCATTTACGCGAGTTTGGGCTATTGGCTTTGTAAATGACAATGCCTTTTATTTATGTTTTGGTATTTAAAACATAAATAAAAGGCATTGTCATTTACAATGACAATAGCTTAAACTCTTGCAAATGCGAGTCCTATTGCTTGAAGGCATCGCTGAGTTGCACACTTCTGTATCCCAATGCCCCTGAAGAGCTTCTGTTTGCTACGAGTTAAATAAATAAGCCGGTGGTCGCAACTGCGCACAAGAGACCCTCCTGCAGTAAGAGAAACTCATTAATGAAAATAGTGCTTACAGACTAAAGAAGAAAAGGGCCAGTCTTCATGGGAGGTTACAAATGAAGACAAGGCGGTACTAAGGAGGGACTAACCACCTTAACAACAAATAAGAAGGCAGCATTTACGAAGGACAATGACACAAGCCAATGACAAACATGGGCAGAGAGTGGGCAGGACTTCAAGTACATACTCCAACACGGTATGGCATGAGTTGCCCAGGCTCTGCTTAAAAACGCACACACACTCCCCCTCTCTCTGTTTTGAAAGTGTTCACAAATGTTATTTTGCAAAATATTGTGTTTTCGCTCACTTAATACTCCTACCAAACCGCATTCCTCTCCCTTTCCATTGCCTTTTAATCCCTTCTCATGCGCCCTGCTTGTTGCATAATGTATTTTAACATTATATGGCTACCCGATTGTTCGAAAATCTGAGTCTCACTCCCGCCTCCCCCAATCTTATTGACCAAGCTACACCCATGGCTATAGGCAACCTGCCACTGCATTTAATGGCAACATCCGCAAGACCAGAAAAAGCTATTAAAAATGCATATAAGAATCTCAGGACGTTCAGTTGCATGAGCTTTACTCGGCTGCCCATGCAGCTGCATTTGAAGTCCACGGCTGCTTTGATAAGCGAGTTCGTTTTCAAAGCATAGCACCTCGGGTGAGACAGTATGGAGGCACAGATTGGCCTGCAGTTTCATTTGGTGATGAGAAACATATTTATTTATGTTTTGCGGTAAGTATCATGTGCAACACGTCCTTTTGCGGTTGCTTGGTTGTAACAGGGGTGATTCTTTAATATCTGATTTACGTTACTGGTTCTCATGGATGGGGAAACGGCTCAGAGATCAGCTATAATAAGCTTGCTAAACTAGTTGGAGGCAAATTGGTGTGTACACAACAGGTTCCTTAAAGATTAACCAGTAGCTAGGACATGAGGGTCCCTGATAGGTGTTTGTTGACTGCTGGAGCTTGGTCCCTGGGTTGGGGAAAGAGGGTCCTGTTCAGGCAATGGTGTACCAAATGAATACATCAGAATCTCTTATATAGTTCCCTTCAAAAGACTACAATATGTTAACACCACCAAGATGCCACTAAATTAGCTATAGGGCACATACAATTCTAAGTTAATGGAAGGGAATGTAGAGTGTGGTTATTACCACCTCAAACATAGTCCTCTCCTGAGATAATGGAAGAAAATGACAAGTTACTTAGGTACAGCTTCCTGACCCAGCCTCTAGATTGCAGAATATTGCACAGCATGTGAATCCAGAAGAGGTTTCCACTACTAAAGCGGAAATAAGACGGACAACCCTGAAAAGTGAAACTGGCAATGAAAAAAATAGGCTTTAATTCATTTTCCACCAGCTATTAAGATGGAGTTCACTTTTGCAGGAAATATTACACACTTAAGTAGCTTAAATGGAGGTGGCTTTTGCTCGATCGGCAACAGGGTAAGCATAAGGCTTCCCTTCAAAAGGTCCTTATGAATAAAATGGATAGAACCTCCAAACAACTTTGGGACATAGAGTGTTAAAGCTCACACATGACTTTATAGAAGATGGTTTATGGTCTGTTGGGATGGACAGCCATTGCCCCTTCTACTCGAACCAAAAAGTAAGCAGGATATCAAGTTCTCCACTACATGCAACTTCTCAATAGAATACTAGGACACTCCAATGAGTAGTGCAAGCTGGTATAGCACCCGACAGGATTATGTTGACAATCCATGAAAACATTTTTACAAGATTCAGAAAGGAAAGACACTTGGGGAAGGCACACATTGAAAGTTACACTTTTGATGATTGTCTGAGCTTCAAAATAGCGATTATCATAATCCATAGGTATGTTAACTTTAGCATTAGGCAAGGCGACAGAAAGATACTGGCCATTGAGAATGCATTACCTGAGGAGCCTGCCTGCTGTATAACCTCTGCATATGTGCAAGGTTCCATCCAAATAGCATACTACAGTAGCATGACTGCACACTGTACTGACATAAACATGGCCAGCATTTGGACTGAAAGGGACTTCAGTGTCCAGAACATACAAGCAAAATATATGACATGCTTCCTTGGAGCATCACCAAGGGTACATACCACAATAGTAAACATTCTTAAGAAAGGTTTTTGACGCTTAGAAAAAAAACGTCTAATCAGAATTAAAATGTGGCAGTCAGACCAGTCTACAAAGTACATTTTTTGGGGGGGTGAGACTAAACACACGCCAAAGTTACTTGGTTGAAGTGAACCAACAGAACTCCAAGATCTCCCTTGACATTGACATCAGGAAAACAGCCAATGTACTGAAAATCATCCAAATATGTGAATATCCATTTAGGAAGGAAGCAACAGTGAAGGATTTTCCTTCTACAAGTAGTGTAGCACAGGGCCAAATGTTTAAACAATAGACCTGAGAACTAGTGAATTTAATTAAAAGAACCATATAAGAAAACTGTTTTTTTAAATTGGTTCTGATTGAATTATCTAAAAGTCTTTGAAATCTTTGTGATTAATTGTACATTTATACGCTAGATTTTATTTAACCCAAAGGGGATAATTTATGATGATTACGTTTGTATTTGATTATAATTCTTGTTCCTTTAAATAGACATGAATCACTTAATTATGTTTGCGGCAGAATGGGCTTTTTCGGTATAAATCCCACTGTTTGATTCTTAAATGCAGTATTGGAGACTTCCATTTATTTGCATTTCCAGTAAATAAGACATCTGTAAATTAAAGAATAAATCCTATGGGTTCTACACACTGACTCTGGCAAACAATGTCAGTGCCTCACCAGTGGCACGACAGGCGTTGCACTGTGTAATACACGTTTACTTTCACAATGGGTCGATGCTTCTTAAAACGTGTGACTTTTGGCCATGCTAGGCTTTCCCGAAGGACAACGCAGATTTGCAACCACACCCCTGCCAAAGGTTTCATTTGCCAGAAAGTAGACACCCTCTTCATACAAATAATACCCATAGCAACAAAAAACAGGGCTGTTTCTTAACAGAAAAATTGCTCTTTCGTTCCAAATCTCAGCTGTGTTGGAGGGATGGATTCTTCCAGACTCTTGAGGAAGCTCAGCTTTCAGTTTCTTGGATCAGAAATAAAGCTGATGCAGTCAGGAGTGACATTACGTCAACAATACAGTGCACCGCCAAGCCTCTGCAACATAAAAAACTGCAAGAGGCACTCCAAGACTGGTGTGGTGGATCAAACAAGCAGGACAGTTACAGGTTTATTGTGGGTGAATCGAAAGGAGTGTCAGCAATATTCAACAAGGATTTGCAATGCAATAGGGCTCGCATTTGCAAGAGATTAAGCTATTGGCATTGTAAATGATAATGCCTTTTATTGATCTATTTTGATAATTAACACGTAAATAAAAGGCACTGTCTTTTACAATACCAATAGCGCAAACTCTTGTAAATGCAAGACCTATTTCACTTCAAAGAAGCGTCCGCCATTGTCCTGGCTGCTTGGAAAGTGAAAGTGTGCAAGGAGCGCTGAATGTTGCAGGAAAGTATGTCGTGCCTGCAGTAGGAGAAACTCATTAAAGAAAATAGTGCTTACAGACTAAATAAGACATACAGTGTAACAGAAGTAAAAGGCCCAGTCCTTGTGAGAGGTTACAAATGAAGAAAAGGCGATGCTAAGGAGGAACTAACAAGCCTATTAACGGATCAGAAGCAAGCATTTATGAAGGACAATGACACAGGCCAATAAAAATATGGGCAGAGAGTGTGCGGAGCTTCAAGTTCATAATCTAATACAGCATGCCTCACAGAGCACCAAATGCACTGCCCAGGCTCGACCTAAAAAGTTACGTTTTCAGTACAGAGCTTCAGTCAATGAGTTTTTGGTATGAGCTGATGGCTGGTCATGAGTAATTTATTCCAGTCCTCACTTCCACTCCACACAACCTGTCTCATATTTAGTAGAAGTGTAAGAAATCTGTATCACTTGCTTTCACGTGATTACGTGAAATTACATAAAAATGATACATAAGTAGGAAAAATGCAAATCCATAATTTTATCCCAGATTTCACTGCAAAATGCATCCTCAAGTCAGTTTTTGACTGGAGATACATTTAAACAAGAGCATTGTGAAAAACAGCCACTCGCATTCAGTTGTTCCTGTGTGTTGAATTACTGTGGATTGTGCCATTGACTGTACATTTTTACCATGAATGGCTAATATTTAAGTGAAGTGGTGTAATTCTGGAAAATCTTGAAGTTTCTCGAATTACTCCAGCGTAATTTAAATATCGCCCAGGACTAATATTTAGCCTTGAACCAATGTGGTGAGCGACAAGCGAAGCCTGATGGAATATCCTTCGACCTCTCCTTGCATTTTGCATGGTTCTTAGCGCCTCAAAAGCAAATTGAAAACGTAACCTACCCCTCATTACACTCACAGATCAGATCTTTTAGCCCAATGCCCGATATAACTGGAATCACAGTATTGCCTTAATTCACCTACTAATGTATGCAAATAGAGATTGTTTACCAAAAGTAACAACAACCTTAACCCTGAAGCAAGCAGAAACCAAAAGTGGGTTTTCAGACAGAAAAACTGATTTACGCCATGATACATCAAATTTACTTCTCACTACTGCCATTGTACAAGCCACTTTGCAACAAACATGACTTGGGGCTTGACTTAAGAGTTTTGGTGTACGGGTGACTCCATCACAAACCTGACAAATATCCAGGCCACCTTTTATTACAACTCCATTATATCCTATAGAACTTGCAATAAGGGTGACATGATAGCCATAATTTTGTGACGTAGTAACCCTCTGTCAAACTCAAGTCCTAAGCGTCAGTAGTCTACATATACCAGAAAAAGGGCAACATAGTGCTTACTGTGGTGGCTATGACCAGAATGCGTTATGCTCCCAGACGCTGCTATTTCAACTCAACTACATGCGGTCTTCAACTCATTCACCAGTGAACCATATAGCAAAAAGTGATCAATATTCAGAGTGAAATAGAAGCTGAAAATTGTTAAACGTTAATCACAGCCTGTATACTTATAACACAGAAGTTCAGTGTTAGGTAAATGTTTAACATTAAGGAATAAGACAAAGTGTCTCTCTCACAGGCAACGGGCTATCTTGCCTAACTGTCCTGCATATACTGTGCTCAAACAACTGCGAGAATGCATCACCCAACTTGTACGCCACTGTGTCTTATCAAGTTGGACAACTGAAATCACATTAATCCTGTGCAACACATGGAAATAACCATTTATTTGAATGAAACGTAAAATTAGGAGCGAATACCCAGCAGTAGTATTTTCGCTGCTACTAGGTATCTTACCCCTGGATTTTGTTCAGGACTCTAAATGAACATTCTAGTATTAGCAGAAATCATTGGGAAATATGTATGTACATAAAACAATCAACTGGTAAATTTGAGACACCTGTATATGACTGAGTACGGTGTCTCCTGCTTGGTTATCGAAACAGGTTCACAAAGTTTCCCCAGAATTTAAATAACTATATCCCATTTCGCTTTACCTCTAGTATAATCGGTTGCATGAAGATACGATTGGATGGAATAGCCATGCAACAAAAATAAATAAAACCACATTCGAAATCAATGTAAAAGAAATATGATTTTTTTTTAAAGTCTTGCATACTAGACTTTTCACTGAAACACCAAACCAATGGCAATGCATGGCAAGATGACCATTTGTGGTGAATACAAAGGCATTGCTTTTCCCTTGAGATTGCAGCAAGACAATACTTCCACTTCAGGACGTGGGGAGGGGAGAATATTTGTCTAACTGGATCAGAGGCTGTCCAACAAAAGTAAATTGAGAACTTTACGTCATCTTTAGAAAATGAATATTTTGAATGCATTTCAAATTCTTCTCTCTTCATTTAACTCTCTTCATTTTTCTGTGAAGCCCAGGGGCCAAAGATTTGCTGTTTTGTTTAATGGTGGATCTAAATCAGTTGGTATGTGCTTGAAACACGCATCATCTGCTCTACTATGCAGCAAATGGACGGATTCCAAGAAAGTGACAGTGAACAGTGCGTTTTTGTTTCTCTCACTGAGGCTTGTATATCAAGTATTTCTTGCACACCGAGTGTTCTCTAGAAAAAAATCTCAATTAAAACGCATTTTTTTACCCAGGTCATCTAGGAATACAATGGTAGGAAATAACTAAATATTATTTGAGGTCCAGCATCCTTTTGTACAAAGAACCAAAAAAATGAAAAAACTGTAACCACACAACTTGTCCATTTTAGGCAATTACTATACCTTAAAGCACCCTGGAATGTCTAGTGCTCCACAGAAGAACATATACCATGCGCCTTGACTCCACTGCTCTTGGGTGTCTTTTACCTAGGTAACAGTTGCTACTGGGCATCTCATGTCCCCTAAATCTGCACCTAGTCACGGGTTTCCCCCAATAGCCTCCATCGACAAAGGATCCACAAAAGAATGATCAGAATAGATCATCTAAATTCTGCAATGGCTTACAAGAAATTCACATGGGTTACAACAAGCTAGTACTGTACAACTCTGAAAATGACACTATTCTTATTTCACTGCAAAAGCTGACAACCATGCCTCTATATTTTCACTACAACCAACAAACTAGGTGTCCTGAAAGATCCTCTTCTTTTTACTGATTTTAAGAATGCCACCATGGTGTTTCTCAGTGAACATATGCGCATAAGAAAAAACTTTGAATCTAAGCATAAGGGTTAAAATCAACCCTAGCATTGCCCTGTGTGAGTGAATGCCCTGAGTGATACTCCTTTGGCTCTGGCAGGAAAGGCAAATGTGGAGAGGGTTTCCATACCCAAAACAACACTTAAAAAAATTAATACATAAGGTGCACAATTTGGCACAATGTTTCAAATATGGTGGCTAAGAGCTCACAGGTCTTAAAATAGGCATATCCATTCAACATTAAAATCAGTCTCAAAGTTGCAACTCAATGAGAAGTGCCAGAATGCTCATATGGCGAGCCTGGTACTGCTACCGATATCAGCTACCAGCATCGAGCCAAACAAAGTACCACGGTAACACCCCACCCGGCAAAATGGTCTTCCCCGAGAACTGTTATTGGGGTGTCTATAACACAGGCACAAATAATGCCTATGTCAGAATCACAAAACATTACACGCCTCCTTCCCGAATTGATGACAAGAATAGGAAATAAAAAATAATCCATAACTATACTTCTTTTTATTTTGAACAGCACCTCAACACTGTACAATGCAGTTGAAATTATGCTCATACCTCGCTAAAAATGAAAATAAATTCTTGGCAATAGATCTAGCAGTGAGTAGCTCTTCCTTTCTTTCAAAGCTTCCAAACTGTCAGACGGTCAAAATTAATTTATTTTTACATATACAAAAAATTGAAACCTATAAAAACAATATACATTTGACAATTTAGAAAACAAACTATCATAGGAACAAATAATAGTCTGGATTTTTAAAATGGAGTTAAGTTTAATGTTTTCAAATGTAGCTGTAGCTACATCTGTAGCAGGACGATGAATTTGTTTTAAAAACAAAAAAAGGGATTGACAGAAATCCTCCAAAGAGTGACTCTTTGGACAATATACTGATATTAGAAGTGTAGGTATTGAGAATATTGTCCACTTTTCTCAATAATCTTTCCAATTCAGATACCACCCTAACATGAACCTCATCCACTATCTCAGACCTCATGCCTTACGGTCCAATACACATCAACAAAAGACCAGATGACACACATATCTTTGCCCTAGACCAAAGCCAGCAAAGTGAAAAAAATGAATTAACCCTTTTCAGTGGAGCCACAGCACATGCAAAAGGCGGACATCAGAAACCCAAGCAGCACCCCAGGACATTTCTAATCCTGCAGAGCTCTTTTTGTGACTGCAAGGTCATCCATGAACAATGTGTGTAAGTAACAACCCACATAAGAGCAGGCTCAATGGATAAAACACAGGAGGCTATTTTCTGAATAGTTATAAAAGCTCTGCTGCTTTCACTTTGACACTTACTCAGTGATAAGCCAACTGGAACAGCATGAATCTGTAAGGTGAAATGTGATAGAAAGAGTCTTGCCTGAATCCTTCCAACAAAATCTAGGACAGTTGGGAGGTGTTTAATGTTGTTTGAGTCTCCATGTTAATGACTGAATGATGTGCATGATATTTAATACAAATTGTGTGTCCTTATAAAAATAAAGGACTTTAGCTTTCCAGGGACTCTTAATAATGTCAAGCAATGGTGATCATTCTCTAGGCTTGTGTGATTTTTTTTCATGACTTAAGATTGTTTCGTCTCCCATATCTTTTGTCTGCTCAAATTCGGAATACGGATATATGACAGAGGTATATCAACGATTTACTCAAAATTGTTGCCATTTTGGTTTACAAGAGACACAAGATAAGAAAAAAAATCTAATTCATGGGAAAAATGCACAAAACCCACAGTGCCGGGGGAGGGCAGGACAGAAAGAAGTATTACCTTGTCTGCAACCCCATGGGGAAATGAAAGGCCACTCTCACAACACCTGATTGACTCACAGACTTTTGATGGATTCTCAAGAGAACCCTTTTAGTACAGCGGTCCACTGTGGCAGCCCACTTCCGCTCCGCTGCCTGATCTTCCTCCAGCAGGCATCGTCTCAGGTCTTGTTTTTCGGCCTTGTTGAGGGTCCTGTCCGTAACCGGGCGCACCAGATGGGATAGGTTGAGGTGACTATAGAGGCTTTTCTCCACCACGTAGGTGATGTTGAACTCACTGACTGAAGAGCGCGGCCTTGGCCTTCTATTAGGAAAGCTGTAGCCTGCCCATTTGGCCTTCTGCCGAAGAAGCTGCTGCTCGCATGTACTTGTTGATGATCCTTTCCTGCTGGGACGCTGGCAGAAAAAAGCTCTGGTACAGGAGTAATTAGAATCCATTTTCTTGAGCCTGATCTGCTTCCTGACACTCTGAACCTCCTCCAAAGACACAAGAACGTGGTGCTTATGCCTGTTGCTGTCATAAAAGCAAACACTCTCTGTACTTACCCCGTGGTTTATAGCACCCAGGCCCTTTTTCACTTCGCCTTCTGTAAGCGAACGTGAAACCTTCTGGGCTTTGTCTTCATCAGGGAAGGAGAAAACGGAGCCTGACTTCTTGGCTGGCTTAATAAGATTACGGCCATCTGCTTTGCCAAGTGACTTGACCAGCTTCTTGTTAACACTCCACATATCCAAGCTGCCAGAAGAAGGGGATGGGGCGAGGGAGTCTGAGTCTTCTTCCGGATGCTTGTCAGGTGAATCCTCAAAGTGGACCGGCTTCTTGTGCACCCCGGAGTAAAGGGCAGATTTATCATCAGCAATGGGAGTGCTGATCCCCGTGTGTTCTTCTACACCTGCAAGATGAACAAAAGCAGAAATTTACAATTTGTAGAGCATCACAATTGTGACTTTACACTTGAAACCACCACCAAACGTCTGTCAATGGTGGTCTTTAATTTTATTATTTGCAATAAATCACTAGTCACTAAACCAATTACAATAATTCTAACCAGAAGTGGTAAATGCTGACATTAACTTATATCTTTCTATGCTATAAAAGATCAAATAAATCAAATATTAATTATTTTATAATGTTATTATCACCCCCTCCATCCCAAGATCTCTTTCAGTAGGAAATAATGAACCTCTCAAGTCAATGCTGATGGAGCGCCACCAAACATATTGTAGATTTTGGGGGCTCTGTATTACCATAAGCCATTACAACTCAAATAAACCAGCCTCCCACTAAGTCAAGCCATTCACAAATTAAGGAGACGGAATTTATCTTCACATCATTTGACGACTACATCGCAAACTTCAGATTAGAAAACCAAGTGATGCCTGGAATACTTTTTAACACAGGGACTTCTTTCAGACAGTGCTCTGACAGCAAGGGTTTAAGTCTAGGTGCATATGAAGATGACCTGTTTCTTGGGACATGTATTCAATTAATGTCAATAGTTTAAGCTTCAAACATAGCCTCATGTTTCACATTTGAAAAACGTCGCACAATTAGTACTGCCCATTGTTTAATCTTTAAACAGCAAAAATGTCCACAAACATAGGTGTTCCATGTCTTTTTAATTTTAATGAGACCATGAATGCGTAAAATGAATAGTGAGGAGGCGCGGAAGGTGGGTGATGGTAGAGTAGAGACACCGCAAAATCCTATTTGTCAGGTTTTCCTGCTGATAAGGATTTGTTCTTCCTGTGATTCGGATCTATTGTAACTTCCCTGGGGCATAATATATTTAGCAAGGCAAGGGAGAGATTGGACTAACGAGTGCAGTTATCAATTTTTCATATTTTAAGTTCTGATGGGGTGAGCAGGCCACCAAAGGAAATGCCTTTTTAGGTCGAGCATTCAAGACATCTTGTATATACTTTAGTATATACTTATATGTGTATGTACTTTGTGGGCTCTGGAGATCAGCCCTAGGACTTGTCTACTTCCGCTTAGGGTCTTTTTTTTCTATTCAACTGCCTCTATTTAACTGACTTGATAGAAAAAGACCAGCAGAGGTCAGTAAAATACCAGAATTGCTTTCTAATGAGGGACTTTATTTTCAGAATAACGTTAGCATTCTCTAGATCCCAGTCCATAGAAATTGTCTTTCATGAGCACCCGTAGACAATAATATTTTTTTCAAATTTTGTATTTTCAGTGATATGGCCACCGAAGGCCCTGCTTTTATAATAAAACCAGAGCTTTGGATTATACCATTTCCTACGGAAAGGCAATATTTCTCTCCATGTGTTCCCATACCTGGCGTGTCACGCAGTTTGGTGCTTACTTTCCCTCCATGTCAAAGAACAGTAGAGGTTTCAGCACCCAGGTTAATGTGCTGCATAGCTAAATACATATAAGGTCTCAAACGCGAGATCGATCGCATTGCAAATGCTTTTTTTTAAGTGGTATACAATTTGCTGCATTCAGCATCTGAAAGATTAAGACACAGAAGATTGTCCCATTTGTAACTAAATAAAACAGTTGAAGCTAAAATGAAAGACACACTGCACTGCTGGACGTTCTCACACAGCTTATGAAAAAAAGTGACACTGCTCTGTGGGATGTGTCCTCGTCTGCAGGGCTTCAAACTAAATGACACAGTCCACAAGTTAGGGTTTACCATATCCCATTAAGGATTTCAAGGCCACTGAGTGGAGCTAGTTGACCTGTGGATTCCAGCTTCCCTTCTTTTACAGAAGCAATTTCCGTTCCAATATTTCTACAAATTCACCAGCACATATACTTAAACTGAGATGTGCATGCAACATGTAAGCCAAAAGGTTCAAGACATGGTGTTTAGAAATCATTGCTAGCATACCCTGACAACAATGTAATCTAGTCTATGACTATTATACTGGTGACATATTTTGGGTCCAATGTTGAAATCCCCAAGGGTCGACTCTGCCATTCAATTCTGCAAGATCAGCAGAATGATTCGTATTAAGTTAGGCAATAGCATAACACACAATACGAAAAATATAACTTACCTGTAACAATCACTGATTTGGCTCCAAAGCAGTTGTCAGTCATAGGGCAGAAGCACCAAGACCGCAAAGGTGGGAGTTATCTGTCCGATATCTTAATATCAAAGTACTTGAGTTTCTCAGCTTCTGTAGCGCAATGGTCCCAAAAACTCTAAGCTACATCTGAACCCAATGGCGGAAAAAATCAAAATCTATAGGAAAAGACATTTTTTCTAGCAACGAGTTATACAACAGTAGTCTCTCTGAAACCTGTGGAGACGCTATGATTACCAGTGGTGCTGCTATATTCTAACTCTTTGGGAAGGAGCTGAAGCCCCTGGTTAGAAGGGCAATACACAAAAGCTGTAATGTGCCGGAAGGAAAAATAATTTTTAATAGACAAAGACAATGCTGAATAATGCATCTTTAGCTAGCCAATTCACAAAGATTTGTAGAAAACCCAAAAATCTATGCAATGGAGATTTATGCCTATAAATTGCACAGGCTTCTGTCATTTCCAGAAGTCACAAACACCTCCTGGAATGTGCGATTATCCACAAGGCAGAGATCTGGAGGACGCAAAGCGAAATATACCTTTGAAAAAGTATTTTTTGGTTGACTTTTATTTTCAGTAAAAATATTTTTCCTTTGAGCGTACGGCTTTTTCCCTAGAAAACAATGGAATATTGGTGTGCTCCCCTATCCTATCTTCGAATGCGCTTAGCATTGGTTGTATAGAAGTATTACACACCTTTCGATGTATGGGGACAATCTGCACAATGTTTTTGAATATCCACTAATGTTTGTGGGGGAGTACGGCATTATGAATTGTCAACCCACATGTAGCCAAAGTAATTATTTACCAGTGCTAAGGAAGTTTCAATTTGATGCTTTTAAACTTCAAGGAACGCTCCTGATAATCGCCCTGTAATCCCCTACCGTAAATTAAAAAACATATGTTGCTAGAGTTCACCTTTTATTTCATTCAAATTAAATAAAAATCAGTTACAAACTTTCTGAAAAGCTATAGAGTCTCTATGCACTTCGGGCAACATAGGCCCTTCTACAGGGGAAAAAAATGCAAAGTCCTTCAGATGCCCAGTTCAACAACCTGTGGGTATCAGTTCACACCACAGAGACAATCTGGCATCCTTTGTTGCCCTATAGATAAACTTAGTACTAAGGACAATCCGCCACACATTACTGAATGTCATTAACGAAAAAAAGTATCCTCAGATCTGATTGTCACTTAGGACCGGATAATTAATGCCCACAATTCTTTTGTTTTCACATTTACGTTTTATTTAGTTGTACAAAATGTTTGTGACTGAGGTTAAGTGTCCTTTATGCTGGCATAGAGAGCGATGCCTGCATTGCTAGCAATCCTGGTGCACAAAAAATTAATATGCAACCAATATGCAATTAGTACCTTGTTAAGTAACAGTCAAAATATAAAAAGAAATGAAAACGAGTGTTGCTGCCTGAACCTCTGGTTCCTGCCACTGACAGAGCCATGGCATCACTGCAGGCACACTGTGGGCAGTGGTGCCCAGGACTGTCTGGAAAGAAGAAAGTCTTACAGCAAAGACATGTTTTCCCATTTAAAACGCTAAGTCCTAGTTTATATTTTAGCTTTATTTGGACAAGCCGTTGCAAATAAAAATTCAGGTCATCGGTGGCTAGCGGGATGGATACCTTTAGATCTCAATCTGTTAATTTTGGTTAGGTACTGAATGAGAGTGGGTATTCAGCGGAAAAAGGTTTCAAAAACATTCCTAAGGAGTCGCGACATTCGATGCACCCCATATTGCTCTCAACGATTTCGTAGAAGAACAAGACTACAGCAAAACTGCAGATTCATAACATATGGCATGGCTGGAGTCATTTTAGGGAAAATATGAGATAATCCGTCTCCAAGGAAAAATGTGAAATATCTTGCTAGTAAGCAAAAAAGAATCTAGATTCCGACATTTTAACACTTAGCACATTTTTGAAAGAAAACTATCTGTATGAGCGCTCAGTTATTGTTGAAAAGAAAACAAACTTTACATGCATTTCAAGCCAAAGAGGCTGCTTCATGAGGGGTTAGGAGGTTACTTAGAAATCCATCAATATCGCCAACTAACATGCACCAAGGGCATCTTCCTTTCTCACGGGGCTCTGTCTTTTGTCGTCGGATCTATCACTTTGTTCCTCTGAAATATTCTTTTTGTAAGCAACCACTGTGCTTTAAATTCATAATAATAAACGGAGACAAACAAAAGATGGAGCCACGAGATGCTTGAGACTAAAATCTATATTTCCGTGAACAAACAGCAGGGCTTTCAAGATCTTGTACATGGAATTAGTCTAATGGCAGGCGGAAGAAAAAGGGAGCGAAAGTGAGAGAGCGGTGAAGTGTTCGAGAGAGACCATGTGGTATGCAAAAAAGAGAGAAGAGGACAGAGCAAGAGGCAGCAGTAGAGTACAAGAGGCAGTGAGCGAGAATGAGGGTAAGTAAGAGAGAGAACACACAGTAGAAAGAGTGTAAGGGAGAACAAAAGGGGAATAAGGGAAACCTTGTGCACATGTTTTTGTACTTCCAGACTGCTGCTGAGGCTTCTTCATGACAATCTTAGACTGAAGAAGAACTGTGATGCTGGAACTGAACTTAATTTGGAGCACAGACGAGTTTAGCAAAGTGCCCCTTGTTGACAGTCATCCCCACTTTTTGCCCGATATTTGATGTGATTTTGACTGGAAGTACACTGTGTTCCTGCTAACCAGGTCCCCAGTGCCAGATCTCTTTCCCAAAACTGCAATTGTACCCCAATTGTTAATACCTTTATCGCCCTGCGTATGTCCCCAGTAAATGGTACCCCAGGTAGCTAAGGACTGATGTACTAATGAGGGCCCCTAAGGGCTGCAGCACCTACTGTGCACCCTAAGAGACCCCTCATCAAGCACAGCCAGACTGCCATTGCAGGATGCGTGTCTTTATGCAGACAAAAGTGAAAACACAACATGACACACATCCCTGTGGGCCATGTCCCCAAACACTACATGTAATATTTGTAAGCCACCCCTAGAGAAGGCCTTACGGCCCTAAGGCAGGGTGTATGGCAGGGTGTACTATATTACATGTGAGGACCCCTGCACGAGCAGATATGCCCCTGTGCAGGTTAGTTCCATTGATGCCAGTACAAGTGACCAGGGAAGCCATTTTAAGAACATATGCTGGACACTGGTAAAAAAAATAGTTCCCCAGCTACATGATGGCTTCACTAAAAATAGAGATGTTTGATATCAAACATCTTGTATTAATAAACCTACACTGATTCTAGTGTTTGATGTGTTAATACATGCACCCAGAGGGCACTTTAGAGGTGCCCCCTGAAAACCTACTGGTGTGCTAGCTGACTGGTCTTAGCCAGCCTGCCACCAGATAGGAGTTTCTCACCCCAACTGTGAGGGTTTATTCTCTCAGGAGGTCAGAAACAAAGCACCCCCAACAGGATGACCTGCGAATCAGCATTCCAAGGCAGGCAGCTTTAATGAGCGCACCGCCTTTGTAATGCAAATCTGGCTTCTCTCACAGGAGAGGATGCCGACACCCCCTCCCCCGTCCAGGGAATATTTGGCACCTGGACAGGGAAGAAAATTAGTAGTCAGATTAGCATGTTCACCTTCAGGCTAATACCACCCCTCCTAAGGTGGGATACCTGAAATAAACACGACTTTTCAGAGTCTGCCATCTTTGTGATGGTAAACTTAGGAACTCTGGGACGGGGTTATGCCCACTTTCCCCAGGAAGTGGTCATAAAAGGGGTGTAAGGACCCAAGGGCTAAGTAGCCTATTGGCTACCACACTACACTCCACCAGACACCCCTAAATCTAGTATTTAGGGGTTCCCCTGGCACCAGGAAATAAGATCCTGCCAACCTAAAAGAAGAAGACTGACATGAAGAGTCACAAGAAGCAAGAACAGAAGAACCAACATCTGACTTGGCACCAACCCTGCCAGGCCAGTAAGCGGACTTCGACAATTGCGCCAAAAGAGGACTTGTCCTGCAGCTGCTGTGTATCCAAAGCCTAGGAGAACTGCCAGCACTTTGCCCAAGAACCAGGGTCTCCAGAGGAACAGCAGAGCTGCTCCCCTACATCCTGCAGGTATCAAAAAGTGAGCTGTGAGGCTCCAAGACCGCGAAAACCTGATGACAGAAAGCACCTGAGCCACCTTGCCCGAGCTCAGGTGAACCAATGGTGCCAAAGTGGTCCTCAGACCCTCCAGACTCGAAGCCCACCTTGGGTTTCCCCGCTGTGGACTTCTCGACATTACCTGCTGCCCCTCTTTGCAGGACTTATCTACCGTGACCACTCCCGGTGATGAAAACCCGACGCCTAGAGACACCTCTGCACCCTTCGCCCCTGCTGGCCCAAGGAGGAAAGGACCAGAGGTGTCCCCATGTCCCTGAGCATTGTGAGACCTGAGCCCCCATTTTGGTTCATCCCGACTGGCCTCCCAGTCCAAACCTGCAGTCTCTTTTCACAAAGACCGTCCCATAGACTAACAATGGGCACCTGATGCTGTATTACACCACTTCACCCGGCCGCGCTAGTGCCGCTGGTGGTGACTTGGACCTTGCCCCATACCTACCTTTGGTTCAGGAGATTGATCCTATTAAGACCTGTATGCCGTATTTGGTTTTCCTCCCATAGGATAACATTGCAGTCTCTAAAAAATCTGTTGACTTTTGAAAACCTATAGTATTTCCATCTCGAAATGTACTTACCTAATCGTATTGATTCTGGTGCCTAAATATATCTATATATATATAAAGAGGTGTTATTTTCATAAATTGGTGTAAATCTCCTTACTGGGTCTTGTGCATCATTTATTGACTGTGTGTGTATTTTACAGATGTCGAACACTCCTCTATGACAAGCCGAAGACTGCTCGACCGCACTACCCCCTAGATGAACACCTTGGGATTGCTACAGCAAGCCCCTGTCGACTCATAAAGGAATACCTGGACTCTTACCACGGTATACCTCTTTTTGGTATACCACATAAAGAGCCAGGAACCTACAGCGACAAGCCTCAAGTCATATTCAATGGTACATCAAAAGCTATGGAGAAGGTTGTAAGGTGGGGGTGGAGGCAGCTGATCCTTTAATTTGTTATCTGAGCCCAGGTGGGTGTTAACATTGTGAAGGGACTAATTTGGAGAACATTACATGCTGCCTGAATGAGGAACCTCTGCTGAGTTGTTCGAGTTTCAAGATGATGTGATGAGGCATGAAAGAAACCATGGGTGGCTGATGAGTCTTCTTACTTTATTTTTCAGTCCTGGTATAATGTACTTATGACTATGTTCATAGATGCGAGGACAGCCCTCATTTTTTTCTAAGTCATGTAGAACACTCATAACCAGCAGAACCTATCTTCCCTTGGTTATGGTTTAGTGGAAGGCTAAAAAAAAGACTGTCTTTTGTATAAAAAGGTGAAATGTATGTCAAGAATTGAAGGTAATGTGTGTGTACTATGAAAGACGTACCTTTCTTTAGTTGCTTAAATAATCCAAAATGCTTGAAGAATACTGTGTGGAAAGCCGGTTTGTGTCTTTATGAAGAATAATACATCTAGTTGCTACATTTACTGCACTACACATAACCAAGACAACAAAATAGAGACACTTTTTTGTTTTTATACTCTCTGTAAGAGAAGGTCTGGAGAAAGTGGCAATTGGAGTTAGATGTAGACAGTAAAGAATTCAGAGCATTGGATACATGAGTGCTGAAGAAAGAAGACATAACTTGTTTAGAGGAGAAGCATCTCATAAACTAAAGATAATGGGGGATCGTCTGGCAAAATTGTAGGCATAGATCGGTGACCACATCTGTGTTTTCATTAAAAATGAGATGGAGTGTGGTTTGTCCGACTGCCCTTATCTGACCTTTTCACTGTGTTGGGCTACCCCTACTTGACCAAGATATCATCTACAGTTCACACTGCCTGGGCCACTGCCTCCCACAATGTTACCTCTCCTATTAACAACTGCAAATTATTTTAGCATTTCATGCTACACCACAGCTTACTCATTCCCCCATTTTTTATTTTCATTAAGAGAAAATGGAATAGATTTAAAGACGATTGGCCTGCAATCAAATTTTTGCACACTTGCTTTCTGCAGATTGCAAACTACACAGAGCTACTAATAAACTAAAAACAGTGGAAATGTGTTAATTACATAGTTTGGCAGAGTAGAATACCTTATGAATTTATTTCCATTATTGACGGATATCCTTTGAGTTTCTCTGTACATTATTTTGTGGTCTATTCTATGTAGCAAACGTGGATTTCTGAAATATTTAGTACAACATTGGGTAATTGCTGGTCTTTCATACTGTTGAGACCCAATTGACAAAGTGCGTGCATTTAACATCAATAAGTAAAATGCATAGGTAACAATGGTATACTAAGGAACTATAAACCAAAGGAGAATCAGCACTAAGTAAAGTACAGCCAAGCTTATAATGCAGAGAACTCATTTCCATTCTGTTTTTTAAAGCAGACACTTCCAAATCGTGCTTACCTTCTGTGCTGGGCTTTTTCATGTCCTCCACTCGAATAAGTTTCTTGCGGACTCTGCGAGTCGAGTTCACCAGTTTGTGAAGCCTCTTAAACTTCACTGACTCTTCAGTTTCATCATCTGATTGTTCTCTGGACTAGACCACATGAAAAATGGAAGAGATACTTAATGACCGACTATTAATAATTAGCTTAGCACAGTAGTTGTTTTCCTGAGAGAATTTGCAGTTCATTTTGTCAATATTGTGCCACCAAAACATCAGCAACTTTGGTATAGATTTCGTAACATGTTAAATAGGAACTATTTCGGTTACATGGAAAACAAATGTCCCATCAGCACAGCACTTTTGCCATGTTATGTTTAATAACTGAAAAAGCGTTAACATCTTCCACAGCGTTGGCATCAAATTAGTACAACAAATGCATGAAATAGGTGTAAAAACAAGGCTATCTAGCCACACTTCAGTATCCTCAGGAGGCTCCTCTCCCACCTTTCAATTGACCAAAGCGGAAGCCATTATGTTGATGAATTTACTCCACATTTACAGGCTCGCCAGAGGGCCTATTACAACAAGTGTATTCAGATGGAAGAGTAATTCCCATTTCAGGCATCATGGCTAAGATAATGCTGGTGTGCGCTTTAATATTATCATAAACATTAAGAGAGTTATGGGAAAAATTGTCTCCGAGGCCGGCCAGGAGAGATTCCACCACTATACATACTAGCCCCGTCCTTTACTACTGGTGCAACAATTGGCAGTGCACAACAGATACAACTGATACCACATTATGAAACATTTCAAGGCTAGAAACTTTTTAGATTAGACAAAAGCCTCTAAGATAACAGCTAAAGTCCTTGATTTTCCATGTTCTCAACACACACTCTCTTTCTTCGAGAACTTCACTTACAACTTTGTTCCTCAATTTGTTCCTAGTTGCGAGAACAGGCTCCATGTGCCTCAGGGCAGTGGAAGCAGAATGTCAAAAGCAGGATTTATTTCTACTATTAGACAAAAGACCCCAAAAAATGTAAAACGAAAACACAGACGTTTAGTGAGGGAAACAAATGTCACCATTGTTTTTTGAGATCTGCAGCCCCAGAAAACTTTTGCTACAGTACATAATGGTACAATGGGAATGTGTAGACATCTACACAATAAACTTCACCAGTGGCTCCAAAGTCTACATGACACCGGGCTTCCCACTGAAAAAGCACCTTTACAGTTTCCTACAATTTGGAACTTTCACGTTTCAGATCAGCAATGGGGCAACTGGCAGTATATGAAAACAAATTTGGGGGAAATTCCACCATACTGAGGATCAGAATGTGAATTCTGAATTTTTTACTTGGTATAGATTTAGAATCATTATTTGTATTGTGCGTTTTTGTTTTTTTAAGAGGATAGTAGCAGATTGGGCCAACGGACCCATTTTGATGTCTGTAAATACTATGCTAATACTCATCAGTAGTAGTGTCATCACCATGATGCGTTACTGCTAAACGTAGAGGTTTGTTGATAAATATGAGCAATACCAAGATGCAGCAACATTACTACTGGTAAATATCTTATCCATACAGGGGTATTTTACATCATCCTTTAGCATGGCCAGTAACTACTGCGAGGTGCCATGGTAGATACCGTCAATATTTAAATATAATGGAGAAGTAAAGCTGTACAGCCTTACAGTTGCCTGGCATTTTCACCACTTAAATGTATGCTTTATTGAAAAAACACAAATAGGCATCTATGCAATGAGCATATTTTGAGAAGATCAAATAATGTAATGTTGGTAGGTTGCTCCACTAGGACATCTTTGGTCAGAATTGGTCCCACTTAAGAAGGCTTATTAAATCGATCTGATCTGCCTCAAGCCCTACTGGGGGACTCTTGACAACCTATCCTCTGGCACTGGTACAATAGTGATTTACCAGATTCATTTTGTATCATTTTCATCAGTAGTTATGGCTGTTTCGGTAGCACTGCAAGCTCAGGCCGTTCTAAGGGCTCAGGCAGATCCCGCTACCGGAGACCAATGGCACTAAGATACTTGCCTGGAAGAGGCAGGGTCAGACACATTCTAGTCACTTCTGAAAGGCAAGCAGAGCTGAAGCAAAGTAAATTGAACGCCAGGCTCTTTATCAAAGGCCCTTAGAGATGCAGAAGTGTTAAGTACAGGTCAAGAGTTTGACTCCAAAACATATCAGGGATCGATATTCTAAAAACCTGAAAGAGGAAGTGAAGAAAAGAAGCACAGTGGGTGAAAAGAGCGAAGAAAGATGGGGTACTGGCAGGGTAACACTGAGGAAAAAGGAAAAGGCAGTAAACAGCAGAGATGAAGCCTGACAGAGAGTGAAGAGGATAAAACATGGGGAAACAGCAGGGGGAAGTGCAGGAAAATGAGAGGAGAGATGAGAGGAGAGGCGAGGGACAGCGATCCGGAAACTCATAATGCGGTGGAAGAAAAGAGGGAAGTTGAAGCGAGAGATGGGAGGCCAGGAAAGGAATTGTTTCAACAGAGAAGATTAAGTGTGCAGTGAAGCAGGAAGGGGTGTGTATTGAGTTTCTTCTGGAACTGGAGGAAGCCCACAATAATCCAAGTTCATCCGACAGCCGGTTCCACAGGGCAAGTGATATACCGGGGAAAGACTGCTTAGCACTGAAATGGGTGTCTGGATTTTTGGGGCACTAGATAGTGGCTCTCTATGCATCTGCCAGAAATGTTCAGGGAGTTGTCGAAATATTATTTTTGTTGTCAGTGAAGATCTTTGAAGATTATGCAAGATGACACTGAATTCGTTTTAAAGAGTTAGGGAGAGCCTAGCTCGATTTAAACCATTTCAGCCCCTTACGTGAAAAATTACTTCTATAACGGCACAAAAAATCTTTAAATTCTCGAAGATGAAATAACTTGAGATTTTCTACTCAAAATATGTAAACAAGTCAGTGCCAAATGTATATAATAAACCAGCTAGAACAGCTAAAGGTCCAACATGCATCCTTCCTTTAAGGTTGAAACTGTAACAATGTTTACCAGGAGGATTAGCAGCAATCACTTTTTGGGAAACAATAGAGAATTAACGCAAAACACACTGCCACATACAATGAAGCAATAAACAAGCTAAAACATACTTATACCGCTTGCATTAAAAACCAAGACTGTTTAGGTTTTGTGCCAATGCAAAATTGTGGAAATTTTAACCCAGAAAGTGTATTTTGAACATTACAAACATGATTATTAGTGGCTTATAATATAAATAAAGAAATATCAGAAAATTATGCATTCTATTTTACAAAAACAATGGTCTCTACTGGTAATGAGTAGATCGTGCTATAAAATAATGGAACTGTGATAGACAGACACTAAGGATGTGGCCATATCCATTTGGGATTCCTCCTCCGACAAATAAAGTCTCTAGCCAATAAACATTTGTTTGCATTATGTTATGATTAGGCCTGGGTGATATTTATTACACCAATGTAATATGCGGGATTTTGCATTATGCTTGTTACACGAAATTACGCCATTATGCAGCATCACATAATTACAAGCCATTCATAGTAAAAATTTACTGCGAACGCACAAGACCAGCTGAAAGCAAGCGGCTCTTGTTCGCAGTGCTATTGTTTTTGCACTTTCTTTGTTCAAAATGTGTTCTCACTACAAAAATTAACACGAAGACACATATTGCATGAAAATACAGCACTATATGACGGATATGCATTTTGCATAATTACACATAGTATTGTGTATCTTTGTTGAAATTTCACATAATTACATGAATCTCGCACACCCCTTACTTGGATCAGATGTTTAAGTCTTTAGGTCATTTGGTGGTAATTAATGTAAATGTAAAGGCAATGATTTCTTTCTAGGTGTTCAGTGATGTTCCAGTAGAAGCCTTACACTGACCACAACCACACATCAAGTCAGTCACACAGCACAGTCCTAGAAATTAAAAACATTATGCTGTGACTTAATATTTTTTTGTTCCTGGCTTGCTTCTCAATTACAGGAGAAAGCCAAATGGAAGCGATACTACAAGCGCAGATCAGAACTACTCAGATGCAAACTGCTAGTGATTCGACCCATGAGTGCAGTAAATTGCAGACCTTAGGCAGCATCAATAAACATTGGAATGGTATGGATGTATTAGAACTCATTTATGTAGGTACGTTCACATTTCTTACCTATACACTCTATGTTGGAAAAAAATATATATATAAATATATATATATATATATATATATATATATATATATATATATATATATATATATATATATATATATATATACACACACACACACACTCACATACATATATGCTGCAAAGAAAATCAAAGGTTAAAGGGATGTTATAGTTAAGTGAAAATTTCAGTGCCAAAACAACGTTTTGAACTTAAAAAACTACAGAAGTTCACCCATTATAGTTAGCAGAGCTGACTTATAACTTGTGCCCCCTGCCATGCACTGCTTCTGACCTGACATTGTATATGACTGACATTCTATGACATCATTTATGACAGCACTGATGACATCATCCAAGCTGTACACATTACTCTATAAAGGAGTATGGCATTAGAGGTTTGAAAGTAAGTACCAAATAGCTCAGAACAGTATAAAGAATCAATAATGCCATCATACATGCAACCCCCTTAGGTGAAGCAAGTTTGCGTTATGTCCAACATTGACCCTATACCATACACTTCATGGGTAGCCGAGTTCATATTAACAATCAACCACACGGTGATGCCTAACCCCTACTGCTCACAGTGTTAAAACTGTATACAACTGTTCAAAGAAAATAAAGTTTATCCAGATACTCAATTTCTGTTGCATAACTAATACCCTACTTTGGACAGCCTTTAACCATATCAAACCCTTCACCGTCACTGAACCTACAGTGAGAAATGAAGTGGATATGAGTAGCAAAGTTGGTGCTATAAACAGTCTTTAATCTATGTAGAGAGTATACTCTGTGCCACAATGTTTGCAGGCAGTGAAGCTCTCATGAGAAATACACCACAGAGTATCTTTCTATGCAAAACTTGCCCAAAGAGAGACTATTCACTTAAAATACCAAAGGTCTCACCGTGCTAAAGGTCATGCAATCTGCTGTGTTCATACTGTGGTGAAAACTTTAAAGACAGCCTATCTTCTGAACGTAACCAAGCACATCAACATAGTTTACTACTGGTGAACATAGTGTTCTATTTTATGTAGAAATGTTCCTACTGAGACGATTCTGTCAAAATACTCAAGGTTTCTCACAATATAAAGTATCTACTATGTAGAATCTTTGCCCTGCTAGAAACTTTTGGCAGAACCAAAAAAACTTGTGTCAAACATACTGGACACAAGTCGTCAACTGTCACTAGCAAAAATAATTACTCCTGAATACAAAGATTTATAGCATGTTCAATAACTCCACACACCTAAGATGCATTCACAGTGCATATTGTTTGCAAACACTTACACCCATTAGCTGGACACAGGCAGCATAAAATTAGGTAGACAGGTAATATGGTACTTACCCGCCATTATGTAATCTATAAAACAAACTAACACACTCATTGGTTAATATCATCAATGATGTACTTGAGATATCATCAGTGATGTCATAAATGATGTCATAGAACGACATGAGTGATGTGAGGTCATAAGCAGTACATGGCAGTGGTGCAAGTTATAGTTAGCTCTGCTAATTATAACTGGTGAATTTCTGTGTTTTTTTAGTTGAAAAAGTCATGTTGGCACTGAAATGTTCACCTAATTATAACACCACCTTACCTATTGATTTATTCAGTGAATTTTGAAGATTTTTTTAATATGAAGTCATTTTTTTTACCATATGTAAAGCCACCCCCTCGAAGTCAAGGAACCCCCATGCCACAGAAGGCCTTTGGATGATTGGGGCGTGGGGGTGGCTTTTTTAGAAAGGGGATGGAGTATGCACAGCTGTCCACCCAAGCCCTGGGGCCAAAAAATAGATTATTAGGAGTGGGAGACATGTGTCCCCATCCCCAAACCTTAAGACACCCTGACCATCCACAGGGGCCAAATACATTAACATTAGGGGAGGGCTGCAGATGGCCCCCCTCTTCAAGCCCAAATGGGCTCGAGGACCCCTTTCCCCGGGGCCATATTTGAATTATATGGGAGGAGGGTGTGTAGCCCCCCCCCCCTGAGTCTTTTTAGGTCCCGGGCTGAATGCAATACAAAAGGGGTGGGGGCCATGTTCAACCCCCCACTCCCTGATACTATTAGGCCACAGAGACCACATCCCCCCAAGCAATAAAACAAAGTGAGAGGCCCCCTGTTTAAGGTATTTTATGGCCCCGGGGGAATGGGGGCCCAAGGGCCTTTTTAGGCTTGGAGAGGGAGGCCCCCCTCTTCCTCTTTTTTATGATTTCAGCCACTGAGGATGGGGTCACTGGAGCCTAACAAGGCTTGGAGAGAGAGGCTGCACACCCCTTCCCATTATTTAATGCATTGGGCCCCTTGGGATGGGTTCCCTGGGGCTTCAAAAGGCTTGGGCTGGGGGGCCATGTGCCCCATCCCCTTACTTAAGGTACTCTGCCCCGGGGGAGGGGGTCCCCGGGGCCCGAAATGGGGTAGGGGTGCCAAACTCTCACCCCCCCACCCACTTATGTATATATTTTTTCTAAATGGCAGGACGACAATTTTCTTTTTTGTTTTGCTGCGAAACTCACCAATATTTTTTTGTTTTGATCCCAGATGGGGTCCCTCTGGGACTCCCCCACAAGGCCTGGGAAGGAGTGTCGGGCAGCATATCCCTACCCTACTCCCTTACATTATTTTAATTTTTAAACTTCAGAACAAGGGACTAAGTCCGGAAGTCCTGTAATGACTTCCAGCAACAGTTTTCTCATGTTCCAGGCAGCCAGCCAGAGCGATGATCTTCCTAGAGTCTGACTTCCGCGGAAGTGAATTAGCCCAAGGGGAAAAAAACTCCCCTGGGCCTTAAGCCTTTTTTTTTTTTTTACTGAGTTCTAACCGTCCAGCTATACACATACTTTCTAGACTTAATATCTCAAAAACTACTAAATCGATTTACATCAAATCACAAAAAAGCACGCTTTCTGGACCAAGATGTAGCTTCCTGCCAAATCTGGGATAATACAGTTCAGCAGTTTTTGCGGTAGTGCTTCTTAAAAAAAGTCTATGGAAAATGCATGGGGATTTTGCGTTTTGGGACCCACACTTTTTTCTTGCCCCAGCTTGACAGATCTCCCTGAAACTTTCCAGGAGGAAAAGGAGCTGACGTGGAGGACCTTTTTATTTGGAAAGTTGTGTGAAGATTCGTCAAACATAGCCCAGGTTATTAGCAAACAAAAAGGCACTCTATGGAAAAGCATACCTAACTATACATACATATCTGTGTGTATTTATGTATGTATATATATATATATATATATTCACTGAAAAAACCATGGGTTTCACACACGTTATAGTTAGGAATTAGCATTTAAAAAACCTTAGAAATTCAGTGAAAAAACCATAGGTTTCACACACGTTATAGTTAGGAATTAGCATTTAAAAAACCTTAGAAATTCAGTGAAAAAACCATAGGTTTCACACATGTTATAGTTAGCTGGACATTTTACTCGTAAAAAACCAATGAAATTCCCCCGTTATAGTTAGTTCAGCTAACTATAACTCGCGCGCCCGCAATGAACTGCTGATGACGTCACATATTACATCACTCATGACATGGTCAGTGACATCACTCATGACATCACTGATGACATCTCAAATGACATCACTGATGACCTCACTGATGACCTCACTGATGACATCATCCAGTGAATGTGTGTTTTTCTGAAAATCAAATATGTTTTATATATGTATATCTCAAGGTTGATGGAAGAATAAATGGGTATATTACTGTCTAAATGGATGATTTCTTTTTGAAAAATTGATTATGTAACTGACTGATTAAGTGTATCATAGTGAATACATGGCTTAGTGAGTAATGTTTAAATATATAAATATCTGTATCATTTTTTCACTTTGTGTATAAGTGGCTGCATGGGTTGGTGAGTAGCTACATGGGTGTCTATATAGGTTATTAGTTGGTTTTTTGAGTATCAGTCTGAGTGTCTGCATGGTTCGGTGGGGGGTATGACGTAGTGCATAGGTGCATGAATGAGTGACTCACTGTTTGTATGTGTTGAACAGAGCATGTGTGCAGGACTGCATGGGTGGATGAGTGTGTGTATGGGTGTGTTAGTGAGTGAATGACTGTCTCAATAGTGTCTTTATGAGTAACTACATATGTTTAAAACTAGCATATGTGACTATTGGTTTATATATGTGAGTATATGTGAGAGTGAGAGATTGAAAGAGTTCCTGTATGAATAAGTATGTGTTTCTATAAGTGATTGTTTAAAAGACTAAGTATGTGTAAGTTTCCGTAGAAGTAAGTGTGGTGGTGTGTGTATAACTGTATATGCAAGTAAATGTATGTTTGATTCTTTATTAGCATGAGTGACTATGTGTGTGAGTAGCTCTATGGATGAGTGGCATTGTGTAACAGGATGTATAGGTGTATGAGTACATATGATAAGTGAGTACATGTATGAGTGACTGTATTGGACTGTTGGTGAATGAGTGGATGTGTATGTGGATCTTAGAATTACTGAAGAGGTTGTTGTAACTGTTATTGGTATGTCCATTGTTTTGTAAATTTTAGTCTCTATTTTTGAATGTGTGTATCAAAGGTTTTATTAGGGGAAGAGGAGGTCTGCCACTCTATCACAAGGATGATGTCATCAGTGATGTCATCAGTGATGTCATTTGAGATGTCATCAGTGATGTCATGAGTGATGTCACTGACCATGTCATGAGTGATGTAATATGTGACGTCATCAGCAGTTCATTGCGGGCGCGCGAGTTATAGTTAGCTGAACTAACTATAACGGGGGAATTTCATTGGTTTTTTACGAGTAAAATGTCCAGCTAACTATAACATGTGTGAAACCTATGGTTTTTTCACTGAATTTCTAAGGTTTTTTAAATGCTAATTCCTAACTATAACGTGTGTGAAACCTATGGTTTTTTCACTGAATTTCTAAGGTTTTTTAAATGCTAATTCCTAACTATAACGTGTGTGAAACCCATGGTTTTTTCAGTGAATTTGCAAGGTTTTTTAAATGCTAATTCCTAACTATAACGTGTGTGAAACCCATGGTTTTTTCAGTGAATTTGCAAGGTTTTTTAAATGCTAATTTTTTTTTTCTTCTATTTTTTCTAACATATTTTTATTTTAATTTTCTTACCTTTTATAAAGACTATGATTAAATTTTTAAAATTCTTTAATATGTTTTTTTATATATTTTTTAAAATAAACATGTAAAATTTATTTGCAGTACTTTTTTTTCTATTTTTTTTTTTATTTTTTTAGTACGCGTACCGTAAGCTCACGGTAAGCGTACGGTTTACGCAACGTCCGTAATTTTCCTACGCTGCTTGCGTATAGTTACGCAATTTGCGTAGCCGCGCGTACTCCGCGTGGGACGCGTACGCGTGTACGCTACACGCGCACGTTACGCGGAAGTGCCGGGAGTGACTGTTATGCGCATGCGCGCAAGCGTGTGTCTTTTTTACGCGCATGCGCACTTTTGCCGTAAGCGTACCGTAAGCGTACCGTAAGCGTACGGTAGGTCATGTGATCATGAAACACAACTTTTGATTGGTTGAAACTACTTTCAGTTCTAGAACTCTCCTACACCACACCCATTCCCCTCATTTCTGCTTGTGATCCCTTGGGAGAAGGAGCTGGTTTGTCTTTGGGATACGATGGCAGAACAGCAGAGCTCTTCTGAGAGTGAGGCTAGCACTAGCAGCACTGTCTTGAGGCAGAGATCGAGGAAACAAAAGCCCTCTTATGTATGGGATTATTTTACTTTTCCTGAAGGCCAGCAAAAGGTAAATGCACCCTTAGTGACTTGTAAGCTGTGTAAGCGTGTACTTTCTAGAGGTAATCCTAACAGGAAGTATTCCTTTGGGAATCACACCATGAAGAGACACCTCCAGGATGTACACAGAAGGACACATGGTCATCTTTTTGGAGGTAACTCTTCAGAAAGACAAGCCAGTACATCCACAGCAGCTCAGCCTGAACCATCATCTGCAGGGCTGACTCCTTCTTCTGCAGGTCAGGTGAGCCCTTCATCTGTGGGGGGAGAATCTCCTTTTGCTGGCCCTCTGGAAATCAACCCTCGATTTCGGAAGGTTGATATTCGATGCACATTTTGTCAAGATCTAATTTGCTATAGGGAGACAAGTGTTTCCCTAGTGAACAACAAAATAGATCAACACATTTGTCGCTTTGAATAATTTTCCCATGCTTCCTTTCCTCTGTCCCTGCATGAACACAACGGTTCTTTTAAGAGCCAACCTTATCTTTCATCTTTTTTTTACATATGTTTTTAAAAAAAAAAAATTATTTTTTTTTACCGTACGTGTACGGTGCGCGTACTTTTTTTTTTTTTTTTTTAAAAACACTAAAAATCAATAAACACATTACAAGGTCCTTGAGAGACTACAATTATTATTATTGACTTACCATATTCACTGAAAAAATATTTATTCATTTGTTTTTTTTAAAAATAGTTTTAAAAAAGTTTGTAGTTTTCGAAAATTTTCTATATCTATCTGGAAAAAAAGAAAAAAGTATTAATATTTTTAAAACATTTTATAATACAGTACACATATTTACATTTTTTTCCATAAAATATTTTTGCCTTATTTTTGCTGTTTTCAGAATATATTGCATTTCACTATAAATTGTGAAAGCAATTGCATTCATCATTTTACAGCGGGCAAAAAAAAATAACAATCACAAAGACTGTATTAAAAAAGCCCTGATTCTTTTTTTACTTAAACTTAACATTATAGAAATGCATAATATTCTAAAAAAATATCATCTAATACCAATACTTATTTCTTTAAAATACCGTCTGATATGTTTGTTTCAGAAGTATAATCACAATATTATATCTCAAATAACTCCAAAATACATCTGATTTCATTTCCTTTAGACCAAATAGTAATTTTAAAATTCTTTTTTGATTAAATTTCCAATGGTAATCCAATAAAATTCTAAAGTTTTATTTGTACAGATCTCACCGATTCTCTGTAACAATTCCTTTATTGTATTTAAATATATTACTACATTTCTTTTCACAATAGTCACAAAACAAAATTTCTATGCCAATTTGAATGCACACTAACTGCTCTTTTTTTTGGGCAAGTGAAAATCACTTTTACAAACTGTCACATTATGAATCCACTTTTCAGATTTTTTAAAAAGCCCATGTCCAGACTGCTACACTACAGCAAGGGCAACCAGCCTTAGTGATGCTGAATGTATTTGCATTACAGACTGAAACCTGAAAACCCCACTCGCTTGTAAATACTGTGCATGACTATACATGGCAAGCACATGGGTGTGTGCTAAGACTCTGCTTCTTCCCCCAAAAATTCGCTCCCCCTTTCCATCTAATGCAACTGTGAAATCACCAGAGCAAGACGCAATAAATCTCTGCCTATAATTCCTCTCTGCACACAGAGTCATGTTTTCACATTAGTCCCAAAACGAAATTTCTTTGCCAATTTGAAAGCACACTTACTGCTCTTTTTTTTTTCGGGGCAAGTGAAAATCACTTTTACAGACTGACACATTATGAAACCACCATGTGTAACTACAACAAAAACAATTTCCATTTCTATTATTCATTTCTTAAGTTACCACATACATCCCCTCTCAAACTGTAAACTCACCTTTAAAATTAGTTAGTTGTGAAAGAAATGTGACACTCAAACAGCAGATTATCAGAGCCAGGATCTCTGTTGTGTTCACCTCTCTCCTCTCAGCAGAACCAGATAATGGCAAACTTTCCCTCTATTTTTCCACACATATACTTGTAAGTTTCAAATCTCAGTGCTTGCCCCTTTTTTCAAATGTAATCACACATTTCTATTGGTTGAAAACCAACCCTTTTCCAAAAGTACCCTTCCCCCAACTTGACTTCTGCCTAGTACCCTTCCCCCAACTTGACTTCTGCCTGCTACCATAGCAACAGCTCATGGAACACTGCTGTGTTGAGTTAGGTCAGAAGTTCGCCAAACAATGTTTCAATTCCACAGAGCAAGAGTGCTTGACTTTTCAAACCTAACAGCAAATCCATAGTACTGTTCTTTGGTTACACATTTTTTTTTACCAATACAAAACATGCTTCTATTAATTTACACATACAGCCTAGTTTTTATTCTAGAATGGTATGAAACAGCCAATCAGTTCTTTTTGTTTTGAAAAAAATATGTATGCCTCCATTTCCAAACTGTCTTTCTTTTCATATTGCCATTCTACTGAAAGACACCTCCTGAGTGCATCCAGTTCTCATTTGAAGATGTTCACAGTGTGGATTGTAGGGCACAGCTATGTCTTCTGGAGTGAAAAGTTTGCAGAGAAAACAGGTATGGTGAGAGACCTTGCTTTGCCAAATGTAGACATTAAATGGATTGGTCAGAGAGGGTTAAAGTGGCACCAATTGATGCCATTGGTGAAATCCTTCATTCAAATCCAACACCCTGACCTCATAATAGTGCACTGTGGTGGCAATGACCTAGGCACTTTGACTGGGGTAGGTCTGGAAATGCTTATGAAGGACACCTTTGCACAACTGTTTACACTTTTCCCTAAAACTGCCTTTGTGTTTTCCAACATATGCCAAAGGCAAAAATGGAACTGGTCCAATCATTTCTGTCCACAGATTGACAAAGCAAGAAAGCACGTCAACAAATCTGTTTCTGCTTTCCTCCGTGACTATGGTATGGGTGCCATTTACCACAACAACTTGCGTTATGACATGCAAGACATTTATAGAGGAGATGGTGTGCACTTCAATGATGAAGGGAACAGAGTCTTCCTCTTGAACCTTAGACTCTGCATTGGTACTTACTTGTAGGTACCACTAAAAAAATGAATAAATAAACACAACAGCTCTTTTTAGAGCTCCCTAATATCTAAACTCTTAAATCTGCTTTTCATTTATTTATTTTTATTTTTTTTTACCGTACGCTTACCGTAAGCTTACCGTACGCGTACCCCGTGATTTTTTTTAAAATCAATAAATGTTTTTTTTGTACTTTTCTGTCCTTCTTTGACCCCCTTACAAATGTTAGGGGGTCTGTAACTCTCCTCATTGCCCCCTTTCCTTGTTTTCACTCTTTTTTTTCAGAGTGAAATACACAAAATGGCGGCCGCCGCTTCCTGGTTTCGGCCGATTCGAATGTTTACTAAGATCTAAGAGCCAATCAGAATCGCGCTCGCGCACGCCACCGTACGCTTACCGTAAGCGTACGGTAAGCGTACCGTAAGCGGGCTCAGATATATATATTGATTTAAAGGCTATTTTCTCAGAATCTACTGAACAGATTTACACCAAACCTACAAAAGGCACTTCCTTGACCTAGGGACTACCTCTCTGCCAAATTTTGAGTAATTCTGTTCAGCCGTTCGGGCTGTAGCTCGTTCTAAAGGTCCTATGGAAAAATGCATGGGAAAAACGCGTTTTGGGACCCCCCTTTTATCTCAGCCCCCGCTTGACGGATCCCCCCGAGACTTTCAGGGTAGGAGCGGAGCGTAGCGCCCCACCTATTTTGAGAAATTCGCGAGGATTCGTCGACCGGCGCCAAAGTTATTCAAAATAGAATGTTGAGGTTTTCCTATGGAAACGTGGTCCTAACTATAACTACCTACTGGCGACCGCCAGTAGGTAATATATATATATATATATATATATAATATTCCAAATGCCACAAATACTGCCGAACTCCTTGTAGCGGGTACCTAGGTGCGTGGAGTGGCCCCACATCAGTACATTATCCACCAAAAATCCAACAGGACAACGGAGCACTCAAGGGTAACTTCCATTTTATTAGCAGACGCGTTTCGTCATAAATTGCCTTTCTCAACGCTATTAATGCATATGTAACACCACGCGCTGGATTTAAATGTTTCACGACCGTCTCATTTGCTGATCCATCCGCGACAGAAAGGCGCTGGACGAATTCAACATAACAGCACAATTGAAATTGGATAAAATCGAAGAGGAAATTACCGGCAAAAAGCAGAGGAAATTCATAAGAGACTTTAAGGATTATCAATCTGGCAGAACTCTGACCTTTCATAAAAAATATGATCATTTATTCCAAGAGAGTGGCATCATAAAACGCAGTACAATCTCTGAAGCATCATCTAGAGGTGGAACAACAGAGGAAAGTGACGTCTCAGACAGCAATGTCTCTGATCTATCGGCAGAAACTTTAGGCCAACCGATACCAACTAGCAATGTGGGCCAAAGCAACTTCCTAAAACAGTTCCAGATGATAACACGAGCAAAACAAAATCAGCCACAAGGGAATCAGGATTTTCGTCGTGGTCGAGGACGAGGATCACGAGGGAAAATGAGAGGACGCGGAGGAATCGCAGGAACAAAGAAGCCAGAACAAGGCGAAGAAAAAGGAGAAGCAAGCAAATCAGTGGCCTGGTCAACCCGTGCCAAGAGGGGAGCAAAATGACTGTCGTAAATCTATCGGAACGTAAGTTATCTCCCCTTGATATCAAATTGCTATCTCTGGGCCTTTCCTTTTGCCCCTCAAGACATTTTGATTATGTGCAAACCCGCATTGACGTTTTCTGCTTTTTGAGAAAACTTAAGCTAAAGAAGTGGTTTTCAACCAAATCACCATTAATCCCTGAGATCAGTGGTACACCGGGTTCTCAATCACTTTGTATTTCTGATGTGGATGTATTACACACTTTGACTGAACTTAAAGATAACTTAACATATCAAGATGATGATGTCATGGATTTGGACAGATTGCAAGTACCATTGCATTTGCGGGAGTCAAGTAAATTTAAACCTAAATCTACTTTCACACCGTATATTCATTGTGATGCAATTGAGGTTTTTGAAAGAAATGTAACTCAAGATCTCAAGAAATTGAGCTATGAGATGGTGGGCAGAGCTCGTAAAAATCTGAGTGTTCACCACTTCAAAGCCGTACAAGAACTTAAAAATGATCAATCTATTGTTATTAGATGCTCAGACAAGGGTGGAAATGTTGTAGTTTGGAGCAAAAAGGACTACCTTAGTGAAGGAATATGCCAACTTAATGACCCATTGTGTTACAGTTTAAGTAGCTATTCAGAGGTTTTGCAATCACACTCTACCTATAATGAAATGCTGGTAAACTGGAAAGATCAAGGGTTACTCGAATGGGATGAATTTCAAGCACTATATTGCAAACATCCTAAATTGCCTATCTTGTATTTGCTCCCCAAGCTGCACAAAAATAGCAAGAAACCTCCCGGTAGACCAATTGTTTCCTCAATGGGTTCACAACTAGAAACAACCTCTAAATTTATTGATCATTATCTAAGACCCTTTGTTATGGCATTACCTGCTTACATTAAGGACACCACTCACTTTTTAACATTAATTGATGGGATGGTATGGGAAGCAGATATGTTACTGGTTACACTAGATGTAACCAGTCTTTATACGAGTATTCCCCACAACCTGGGGCTCCAGGCTATGAGACATTTCTTAAGAGCAAGACACATCTCGCTACTAATGCATACACAAATGGTGATTGAAATGACGCAATACTGCCTGACTAACAACTTTTTTCTCTTCAACGATAACATCTATAAACAAATCCAAGGGACTGCGATGGGCACCTGCTTCGCCCCCAGCTATGCGAATTTATTCATGGGCTGGTGGGAGGAGCAGGTGTCCCAGGAGTGGGACTTGAAAGGAGACAACATTATAACATGGGCCAGATTTATCGATGATATCTTCCTAATTTGGAAAGGCGATATACCATCTGCCAATCAATTTATTGAGACGCTTAATGACAATGAACTGAATCTAAAATTTACATCACACATCAGCAAAACACATATTGTATTTCTGGATGTGGAAATTCAGGTCAAAGATTTAACTTTTGTCACCAAATTACATCGAAAAGCCACTGCTGGCAATAGTCTCCTGTACGCTCATAGTGCCCACCCATCCAGTTTGATCCAAAGCATCCCTTATGGAGAACTTATACGTGCCAAACGTAATTGTAGCACAGAGGTTGAATATGAAAGAGAGAAGTTGGTCATGTACAATCGCTTCCGTGAACGCGGGTACAGTCACAAATTGATTAAACAAGCTGAAAATAAGGCTGATTTGCTTATAAGAGCTGAACTCTTGAGACCCAAACCGTTAGTAGAAGAACAGAATGAGTCTGTTAGATTTATTACCACCTTTTCTAACAGTGCTTTTAAAATCAGGATGTTATTTAATCATAACTGGCACATTTTATTAAGTGATGCGACCTTGAAAAAATGTCTCAATGTTACCCCACAGATAACATTTCGTAGAAATAAATCTCTGCGAGATGAATTATGTAAAAATGCCATTTCCTCCATCAATGTGGTCAGCAGTATGAATTTTGCTGGTTTTACAACGTGTAAACACTGTAAGGCTTGCGCCAATAGTAGAGACTGTAAATCCTTAATTCTCCTTAACAACAACAGAGATTATCAAATTAGAGGTAACTTCTCCTGTGAAACAGACTATTGTATCTACTGTTTACGCTGCCCTTGTGGCAAAATGTACATTGGGAGTTCCATCCATCGCGCAAAGAAAAGAATTCTGGAACATCTACGTGCTATAAAGAAGAATGACGTGCAATATCCAGTAGCACGACATTTCTTTAAAGAGCACAACCAGAATGCTAAATTGTTGTCCTTTGTAGTATTCTATACTATTCCAAGAGCTGTAAGAGGGGGTGACAGGCAGCGTGAACTAAGAAGGATGGAATCAAGATTCATAATTGACTTTGAGACACTTATACCTATTGGATTAAATTCAAGTGAAGAGTTGTCTGTACACTTGTGAAGTAATGGATATCTTTATGTATTTTCCATTGAGTTTGCTTACGTTTTTAAGATTGTTTTAGATGTAGATTTATGAGAGATTTTAACAGAGATAGGGACATACTGATACTAAGTTGAGGAATTGAACAACCCAGTAATGTGTTTTTCTTTTCTCTCCCTTTTCTATATTTCTTCTCTCCCCTATTTCTTTTTCAGTTGCTTCCCTCCACTTCCCTTCCTTTCTTTCGTTCTCTTCTATGCAGCATTCTCTGAAATTACATCAAGTTGGGAGTTGACTGTACGTGATGGAACGGCATGAAACTTTGTATATTATTTCTTTTCAAAGTTCAGCATAGGATTTGCAATGGGATTTGCCCACTTGGGCTAAATTTGATGACTACTATAATATGGTATATTTCCAACCCAATGAATGTATGCAAACTATGGGATTTGCCCACTGGGGCTCAATTGATGGACATAATTGCATTCTTCAATGTGTTTTCTATATTCATGTTTGCAAACCCATTGACATGTTTAAAATTTAAGCACTAGAATAGCCCACTGGGGCTATTTATTACGTTGTATTTTACCAATCGTAAATTTCTTGTGCATTTAATTTTGGCCCACTGGGGTATTTACACCGTGCTTTTTTATAGACCGTTCCTTTGCAATAACACGGCAGAGTCTACCGTGTTATACAGATATTAAATACATGGATCGTCACTAAATGGGTATTTTTAAACCATTACAAAATGGCGCCCATACTTTCCGTAGCATACTTTTGATCAGTCCCATCTCTATGTCATTGAATACGCATATGTAAAGAGAACGTGTTTGTATTGTAACCACACCGTGAACAAGCTTAGTGCGAAACGCGTTGGTGAAGGCTATCACTTGCCTGGATTAAAAACTTGGTGAACAGCATTCCTGGGTGTCCTGGATTTCTTTTCGTGACTTTCGGAAAGTTGTGCTTGGAATGTTTGGGGCTACCGGAGCCCATTCAGGACCGCCGTAACTGAAGCTCCGCACTTCCGGGATTTGTGTTTGTATATATATGTATATATATATATATATATATATATTATATTCCAAATGCCACAAATACTGCCGAACTCCTTGTAGCGGGTACCTAGGTGCGTGGAGTGGCCCCACATCAGTACATTATCCACCAAAAATCCAACAGGACAACGGAGCACTCACGGGTAACTTCCATTTTATTAGCAGACGCGTTTCGTCATAAATTGCCTTTCTCAACGCTATTAATGCATATGTAACACCACGCGCTGGATTTAAATGTTTCACGACCGTCTCATTTGCTGATCCATCCGCGACAAAAAGGATGGACTGTTTCCTTTTTACTTTCCACAAACAACAAGCCGCCATCACAGCTTGCGTTATATATATATATATATATATATATATATATATATTATCTACTGGGGGTCGCCAGTAGATAGTTATAGTTAGGACCGTGTTTCCATAGGAAATCTCAAAATTCTATTTTGAATAACGTTGGCGCCGGTTGACGAATCCTCGCGAAATTTTCAAAACTAATGGGGCGCTCCGTTCAGCTCCTACCCTGAAAGTCTCGGGGTGATTCGTCAAGTGGGGGCCGAGAAAAAAGGGGGTTCCCAAAACGCGTTTTCCCCATGCATTTTTCCATAGGACGTTTAGACACAGCTTCAGCCCGAACGGCTGAACACAATTACTTGAAATTTGGCAGAGAGGTAGCCATAAGGTCAAGGAAGTGCCTTTCGCAGGTTTGGTGTAAATCTGTTCAGTATTTCCTGAGAAATTAGCATTTAAAAGCATATCAATATCTATACGCGCGCACCCTGCCATGCGCGAGCACAATTCTGATTGGTTGTTAGTTGTTAGTTGTCGGTAAACATTCAAATCGGTCGAAACCAGGAAGTGTCGGCCGCCATTTTGTCTCTCGCAGTCTGAGGGGGCAAAATCAAAGGTGGAGAACATGAAAATGGGGCAGAGTGGACACTTCCTGACCCCCTAGCCTTGGTCAGGGGGTCACAGAAGGACCACCAAGGGAAAAAAAAAATATATATTTTTTTATTTAAATCGCTAGGTGCGTGCACCCTGTGCGCACTGCGAACCGTAGGCGCTCGGTGCGCGCACGGTTCGCAGTGCGCGCTGCGTGCGCGCACCTCACGATTAAAAAAAAAAAAAAAAATGTTTTTTTCCCCTTGGGGGACGGTGTAAAAACCTGAAAAAAAAATAAAAAAAATAAGAAACATAACTTAGCATTTAAAAAAACCGTACAAATTCACTTAAAAAACCATAGGTTTCACACACGTTATAGTTAGGAATTAGCATTTAAAAAACCTTGCAAATTCACTTCAAAAACCATAGGTTTCACACAGGTTATAGTTAGGTGGACATTTCACTCGTAAAAAAACCAATGAAATTCCCCCGTTATAGTTAGTGCAGGCAACTATAACTCACGCGACCGCAATCCTCTGCTGATGACGTCAGAAATTACATCACTGATGACATATGTGTATTTCTGAAAAATAAATATATGTAATATATGTATAGCTAAAGATTAATGGAAGAAGACATGGGTAAATAAGTGTCTAAATACAGTGATGTAATATCTGACGTCATCAGCAGAGGATTGCGGTCGCGTGAGTTATAGTTGCCTGCACTAACTATAACGGGGGAATTTCATTGTTTTTTTACGAGTGAAATGTCCACCTAACTATAACCTGTGTGAAACCTATGGTTTCTTAAGTGAATTTGCACGGTTTTTTAAATGCTAATTCCTAACTATAACCTGTGTGAAACCTATGGTTTTTTAAGTGAATTATATATATATATATATTTATAAACACACACATATAGATCAGTGGTTCCCAAACTGTGCGCCGTGGCTCCCTGAGGAGCCGTCAAACCTAGCCAGGGGAGCCACACACCAAGCACTTTAATGCATTTAATGTTGATGGGTCTGTTGGCTTCAGTTAAACTAATTAGACTTAAATGCATGATGTCGATGATTTGTAAGTGACATGCCGAAAGCTGTAAACGTAGTGCTTAATTGATGGCATGTTGAGGGAGATGAACTCCATATTTCTATGGATCCCCACGTTCCTACACTCCCAAAGTAAGCGGAAGATGCCTGATTTATTTAGTTAGACTTGTTAATAGTTTTGTTTTCCCCAAATGCATTTTACACCAGTGCAAGTTATCAGGAGAGTACAGTTGTCCTGTCTATTAAACACACTGAGTATTATTAAGTACTGACATTTGTACTTGAACCATAGGTACTTCCAGTACACATTTCTTTCAGTTCACACACATTTCCAGACAGGCCTGCTCTCTACTTGAGCACAGGGAAGTAAAACACCATATATGGCAAAATGCCAACATTTGGAAGCAAGAAAGAAGGGCGCTAAAAAAAAAAAAAAGGAAATCAGGAATTTATTTTCCTTGCTTTGATTTGGAGGCAATTTTAGGGAAGACACAGCAAAAAAAAAAAGCTGTATGTGGTTTAAAGAAATCGGGAGTCACCCTGCTCAGACAGGTATGTTGGCATGGGTAGAAATGGAAGTGCATGCAAATATTCTTCAAAAGTAGAAACACTTTGGCAATGGGACCTACATGCATAGGGGTGCTATCTAGCACTGTAAGTGGGATAGAAAAGTTTGACAGGATACTCTAAAAAGGCATGCGCTTATAGGAATATAATACGAAACACCCTGCATATATGAGTATAATACCTTCATCAGCTTCATCCCAATTATTTTCAGGGAGAAAAATTCAAGTACTCCCGAGCCCAAGCTTACATCCCTGTTTTCTCCAAAGAAGTAACAGTGGGGAGCCACGAGCAATGTCCAATGGGTCAAGGGTCAAAAAATTTGGGAACCACTGAGAGAGATGGATGGACAGATAGATAGATAGACAGATAGATAGACAGATAGATAGACAGATAGATAGACAGATAGATAGACAGATAGATAGACAGATAGACAGACAGACAGACAGACAGACAGATCTGGGTTAACTTATGGATGAAATTAAATCACAGTCTTGATCGGTCATGGTGGATCCTCTGTTGAGGCACATGCTAATCAACAAATCTGGCAGTACCACACATGGCATTCCTACGGACTTCCAACATGTAAACTTAAGAATCCCTTTTCCCATAAATAACACTGAGCTCTTTCAAATATTATACAGCACAGATTCCGTAACATTCCTTCTGCATATGTTCTGTACAGCTCGGGTCATGTTCACTCCCAGCTGTTTCCCCAGCAGTCTCCAATCCTTTTGAAAAAAGAAAAAAAAAAACATCTCCCGTTCCAGCAGCAATGACACCAGCTGGAACAATCCCTGCATTGTGGAAGGAGATCAGGCTCTGCTTTGGAGCCAGCCCTCATATTCAATATGCGACTTCTCTGTTTCAGCTTCTTGAACTGCAGAACATAAAAATGTATACATCTGTGTGCAGACATTGCCAACCAGCCCTAACAAGACTGCACTCCCACGCACAACTAACACCCACACACTGGCCCCGGCCAGTGCAGATTCCACCAATAATACAGCAGAATTAAGTCTCCTGTACTTGTGTGCAGCCAGGCTACCAGGAGAAGTTTAGAAAAGAGCACTTGGTCAATTTCCTGTTTATCACATCTTCATCACTAGAGCATCTAGGATCAGTCTCAAGCAATATGCAAAGAGTCTGTCTGACTTTCTATTTACTCGTTCAGTAATAGCTGAAGACTTGAGAGGAAGCCGTATGGCCTAACATTTGTGGGAGTGGAACATCACAAGTACTTCACTGAGAGACAACAAAAACACCATACAGCACCAGATTATTTTCGAATAAGCTAATGTCCAACCCACGGAGACCAGGCATCTATCACAAACTAAACGAAATCAACAAAATACTTTTTTGCGTACTATAACTTATGGCAGGATTATTTAGGTTTTTTTAATTGAGAGGTACCATAGATCCATAAATGAGGAATTGATGATTACCCTTAACCAACTGCACTTCTTGATTCTACCAGACACTAAACTATTTTCTGTTTAAGCATCTGTAGAGTAGAGTTGGTTAGTATTATATTCTGTGTTTATGTTTGGTTATTGGTATGTTGTTGTTTGCTGCCATTAGCTTGAGATATTCATAAATGTGAGTATGTTCCATCAGATGTATTGGCATGTGCATTACCTTGTTTGAGCTATGTGCTTAAAGTAAATGAGACAATGGTGTCTTGTTAGTGAGCACAGTATCCCTTTAAATCAGCCTAATTGTGAGGTGGTGAGTAGGAGTTGGTTCAGTGTAGCATTGGAGAAGTACATTGCTTTATGAAAAGTGGAGTGCGATTGTGAGCTCAGTGAGGTCCAACTATATGGTGCCTCCGAACTGTGTGAGATCAACTGACTAATGTGTTTTGCTGGTGGTTTGTTACAGTTTACTACTATTGTGGGTACTGCTGTGTGCTTTGTGATAACCAGCTGTATCAATTATATGAGATGTATTGTATCTAAGCTCAGTATTTTCTTTAGTGTGTTATTTTGAATGTTGCCTCATACACAGTGCAACACACTGTGGGTTGCACAAAACTATTAAGTAGCTACTGCTTCCACGTGGCGCTAAATTCCCAAGTGAAGCTCTGGAGGAGTGCACAGTTGTGTGCATCATTTATTTATTTGTCCATCACCACGCCCAGGGAGCCCCCTGTGTGCACAGTCTTCGTAGAACGTTGATGTTCTTCGATGTTTTCCTCCTCTTTCGTCATCCCTGTTACCCGACTTGTAGTCCGGTATGTTGTAAGGTGATTTTCGGCGTTTTCCTGCTGTTTTCCGTGGATTCTCTTCTCCAAAGTTCTGGAGCTCCTTCACTGATGATCCAGACTCAACGGCGGAAAAAAAGAATCTGAAGATGGCGACCAAAGGTGGGAGCTTCCGGAGGAAGCGCGTCAACGTCACGAAGGACACCAAATGGTGGTATGTCAACGCCCACCTGGGCCACAAAAAAAAAAAAGGAAGAAATACAACAATTTCGGACCCAACCACTAGATGGCGGAATAATGCACAGCATAGTGAATCCAGAAAGATTCACGCTGCAAACTAATTTGTGCTGGAAGAGTCTGCAGGCTCTTGACTAATTGTTGAAGATCAGTGTTTGATTGTTATTGCTTGGAATGCCCACCTGTAGAGTCTATCTGAAATGTGTTGGATGTGTGGTAGGATTTCTGTGTAATGTTTACTGTTGGATACAGGGGGTCGGTGTATATATGATCCGTCTATCCTTCTATACTTACTTAGGTGGTTGTCACATTTAGGTCGAACACTTCCCCTTCTCCTGGTTGTTACAGCAGCTTCATTGTTTCATTCTAGTTGGAGCAGCACTCTTTTCTTTTGACTGTCACTATTCACTCTACTTCCACCCACTGAAAAACTCTACTCAAGGGTCATCAGACTCACATTCACTCCTTAAACACTCCATTTTGCAGTGCAACTAAGGATTTTGAGTCCACCCTGAAACCCCATTCTTCAAGAAAGAGATCTAAACGATACCATTCAGGGAGGATTTTTCCCCAACTGTCAAACATCAGCAGCAATCACCAGCAAGCACAGACCACCATACACGCAAAGGACCACACAAACCCATACAGAGGAAACATATCATGGTGCTTCCAAGCAAGAGCAGAAAGCAGCATTGGAGAATTTTCATCTTGAAATTGTTGAAGTCTATCTCATCCAACAGAAGTATACCCCCAAGAGTATTGTTGGGCTGGGACACAATCCTTACACAGTCTCTCAAGATAGAACACCATCTGGGTTTCATTGGTATACATCCAGAACTCCAGATTAGGTACCTGATGACCCACCACAAGTAAGATAATTCAAGGGCTGAAGAGAAGGTGAGACAAGTATGATCCTTGCAGGCTCCCATATTTATAACAACGTTGCCTATTGTGACTTTCGCCTAGGGGAGTGGGCAAACCAGGTTCACAGTCACCAACAGGCCCATCCTCTCCTCCAGCTTGTTCAATAGACATAGATAATCCAACATATCAAAGGGAGATGACAATTTAAAAACAATAGTCATCACAACAGTTGCCCTGGACATCTATCTCAATGGAGTATGCCTTTTATTTCTACAAGAATGTCCTCAATTTTGTTTGATAGAGGAACTACTACTGCTTGACATCTGACAACCTTTTGTCACCCAGTTGGTCATGCAACTGATCCTAAACAAAGCACCCTACAACTTTATCAAAAATGGGTAAATGGGACAATAGTCAGATGTTTTATATGACCTCTTGTAGATACATGTTCATAAAATCAAATCTGCAGAGGTCCTGCTGGTACTTGACGTTTAACTACAAAACACCAGGCAAGGCTACACCAGGCAGGATGTATCAAGAATTGACGTCCAACAGTGGAGTTTTTCATAGCCCTGGCCCTTGAATTAAGGGAGACTGGGACTCATTTCTCTATGTTAATCTGAAATAAATTTGCCTGTGTATGTACTAGCCTGACTGGGGGAACCCTCTTGTTCCTAAATATGCCTGGTGAGTGATTCTGCCTAATAAATGAGTGTGTTAAGTGACTTTCTTGAGCCCAACAAATCACCTTATTGGGTTCCCTTTGTGCTCATCTGCAAGACGCTTTGTCGTTGGGAACCCTAATTTTGTGCCACTACTTTTCTCTGTGCCTTCATACCTTAGGTTCTCCCATCTTTGATGAAAACCACAGGTTGGACGGAGGAAGTAATCGGATCAGCTAGCAATACTAAGAGCTTAAAGACATTTTCCAGTGTTAAATAAAATGCAGCCAGCATAACTTCAAACTGCTTGGACTCTACCTGGTTATCCCCTCAAGCCTGAACATAACCATGAAACATCTTTGGTTGACGTGGGCAATTCCCACATGTTGTACCATGTTAACTTTTGACTCGTACAGAAGGTACATGGTGTAGTTGATCGGGACACTCCCAAGAGTCATGGTTTGACAAAGATATCTTGTTGTAAGAAAGTGGCAGTGGTTTTAGTTATGCATCTTTTGTGGCAGGGAGTGAAAGGGACAGGCAGGATGAAGTGCAGATCCTCTGTAATTTCCCTGGCTTCTTTTTCCAAGATGATCATCACATATTTTTTTCCAGTCCATGAAGACAATGGGACTACTGATGTACCGATCAGTTATTTCAGGGAAACATGAATTTGCTCAACTGACTCCTTGTAAAGATAAACTACTCCAAGTTGCAACAAAAGCAACTCATGCACACCTGACAGAAAAGCTTTAAACTTTCCTTAAAAAAGACAAGTTTTAAGCATTATCTTTCAGGAAACAACTATTGGCCTAATTCTTCTCTATCCTCTTCTTGCAGATCACTATCGTCAATCGCAAGCACAACTCCACCATCACACAACAATTCAATGCATAGGTATCTTTAAAGGGAAGTGTATATAACTCGATGCAGGTATACGGTCTCTTACATAATGTACAGCACAGTGACACAATCCAAATGGTCAAAACCATAGATATGAATAAATAGAAAAACAATTAAACCTTCAACAAGCGTCTTCATATGTACTGGGATTTTGTGGTACCTTTCTATTGATGTTCTCCACGTACGTGTAAGGGAGTGCACCCATGTTTTAGTCGAAAACAAATTAATGTGAAAGAAAGGTGGAGAAATGGGTAGCAATACAGCATGTGGCTGTGAATGCTGAACACATGAAGTGCACACTCCTCTGTGAGCACATGTAGACGTAAGGTTATACAAGCATTGAATGATTCAAAAAGACCTAAACAGCCCCATCAATATCAAGGACTTTTTTTTAGATCTTAGTGGCAACAGGAAGTCCTCTAACAGCTGAAAAGTGTTTAAGCTGTAGGAAACTATGGAGGTGAAATTTCTCCCACCATGCTATAGTAAATTCAACCATTGCAGTATCGCCCTATTTCATCAGAAAAAGTTTATCTTAAATTCACTATCCTGCCAGAGGAATGCCTAGTCACCATGTCAACTGGAGTCAAGACCAGTGAAACTGTTCACATGTGAAGTCAGCATTGCTGCTAACTAAAAGTATGCAGACAAGTGCAGCATATTACAAATGTGTACGAGAGGCAGCATCAGCATCACATGAGCACCAGCCAGCATTACTCCATGAACCTGGCATTAACAGTCAACATCATTACATCAGGGCCAATATCCTGATGCAGGCTTGAGTAAGCCATCAGACTTAAAGAGGGAGGAGGAAGCAGAGTCAAAGAAAAGTGTGACGTTGTATCATAAACAATGTGTCAATGAGTGCTCTTTTGCAATGTTAAGAGTGGGAAATAATCATAACCTACTGAAGTTTGTAGAACACATGCCCTTCCATTCCACTCACTTCATTTTAAAGAGAAAAATAATTTCATGTATTATAGGAGAATCTACGCCAATACTTTGTTAAACTGGGTCCTATTCCATCTGTTTAAGCTCAGTCTTGTCAGGACGATTAAGTAAGAGGAGCTAATTTTTGTTTTATTTTTTTCTCTAGTATGCAGCTGGCCACAAGTGTGTTAATTATTCTTTCAACATAAGAATATAAACATTTCGAAACATAGGACAATTGTGCATATGGAAGGCAAATGTTGAATTACGTCCAAGCTGTGCTGTTCCAAAATGCAGTCACTGATTTGAATGTATCGCTAAATGGTGCTGAATTAATAAGTACCTACAAGCTGCCCCTATATATGAGAGACATTGTTGATGTTCACATCTACAAAATCGTCATACTTTATTTTACTTCTATATCCCATCTAAACTCTATTCTGCCAGACTCTTGGGTACTCTCTAACCTCTACCTCAGATTTAACACTTAGATCTCAGTGGGCTTTTGGGCAATTGTCTTGGCACCTCATATACTGTACAAAATCTTGCTCTCTATTCTACTAATGATTTGTATGCAAATAGTATCTCACAACAGGGGTCTCTTCCATATATTTTGTCACTCTAGTCAGGGAAATCAGTAGACACTACACGCAAAGTCATAAGATGGCCCATGGTGACATTTTTCCAATTCTGTCCTTATCTCTTTACCAATTCAGTTGAGCAGCTTGCTGTCCCTTGCAGGAAATGTAGGGTCATGCTTAACTCTCTCAAGCTGTTGATATTTTCTATGGCATCATTATGCCCCTTCTGGTTTAGAAAATAACCTGTACTTCTCTTGTAGCTCTAGCAAATTCGTTGTGTACTCCTATCCAGTCTGGAGAATGGTAAACCAGTACCACAATCTCACAAGATTATAAAGGAAGGCAAACTTTCAAATGTCAAAGAAATAATCCAAAATATCGCCCCCTCTTACTGGCAACTGAGTAACTAACATTTGCTATCATGTTGCTCTCTTCTGCAAAGGTGTCCCTTCTCTAGGTTTTCTCTTGATCACCCAGTGTCAAGCAGCTCTGCACACTTCAGACTCCCTCCATCGGAATTCCATATTTCTTTAATACATGATGCAGCATAAGATCTTCTCTTGGTCCAGTTCTGTGGCTACTGTTATGTTGCATAGGGTACCCCAATATAGGCTTCAGTAGTCTCCTAACCCTTCACCTACATTTCCTGTACCATTAAACTACATAACAGGTTTTTGGTATTGACCTTGAACCTAGTTGAGCACTGCATAAAATGTGTGGCTTTCCCTGAAAACTAGCCTTGTTAATTATGCATGAGGATTCTCAGAATCACAGCAGAATTACCATCTTCTGCATAATAACTATGTATAAGTGTCATTCATCCCTTCTGTCATCCTCGGCCGACATGACACAGCAAGGTAGAATCTCATGAGGGTAACTTTTGGGTATATCTTTGCCGGGACAGGCAGAGGAGAAAGACTTCCATGCTGACACACTGAAGAGAGAAGCTGAGGTTCCTGCACGCAGACACTCCAGCACGCAGTAGTCCGACATCCCTCGCGGGGTGTCCATCTCGAGACCAAGATGGGGTCCCACAGTCTCTCACTTCAGGTAATGGGGTTGGCTTCAGCCTAGAGGATTCTTGGCTCTACACCTACATACATGCTAGGTACACTTATGTACATTTAATTAGGGTTGCATCTTGGGAGTACGCATTATTACTGTCATGTATTAATATGCTTGCATATATTTATTGTTTTAGCACAATGGTAGAAATTTACCATCCATTTACTCTGTTGGTACATATAATCGTTAATAGCTGTTTCTGTCTTATGGTTGTTTCAGCACACCTATTTTACACTAGAATGAGGCTGGCTGAATAAATACTTATTGAAAACTTCCCACCGTTTATTCTGTGTATCTCTCTGAGACAAAGGGAGCATGAGTGACTGAGCAAAAGGTACTGTACTGTTTCTATGATCCCTGATGGGACAGAGATGTCATGTACGATAGTTGCCAAGAACTATTGTCTCCTTGTTAAGAGGACTTTATAGTGGCACTGAGAGCTAGCTGGTATACAGGAGAACATACACAGTGGGGGTGTCTGGAATCAGTCTGGACACCAATCCCACAGTCTATACTGTCTAAACATGCAGATCCTATATAGGTTTATAGAAACTACAAGACATGGCACCACCAAGGTTGGTTTGGTTCTTATTTAATGGTCAAATCTGAGTAGTTCAGTCGTGCTTTTCTCAAGAGACTCCTACTCACATCTATCCAGAGACGTCTGGAGTGGGAAGGGAAAAATCCGCCACAGCTGAGTAGGCATATCCTATGTATTGGCTGTAGGTTTATTTAAGCTTGAAGGACAAATAGTTCTTATTGTGCATAAAACCTTATCGCTGTTTCCTTGAAGCTCTTTCAATAAAGACTGAAGAAGTCGACGCTGCAGAGTTATTATGTATGAATGCAGCGAGGGAGGAAGAGCAGGAAGGAGCGATAAACATTTCAGAAAATGTTAGAACTGCCCTTACTTTAAAACTAGCAGACTGTGGAGTCACATCTAGAGGTGGGACAGTAACGTTTGTGATTGAGGCACACGAGTCCTACCGAACAGAGGTATTCTATTCACGGGTAAAATTCCCATCAGCAGATGCACGCACACTCACATTTCACTGCTATACTGAAGACGAAGTAATAGAGGAATACTGTCCATATGAGGACTTTGAAATTCCGCTCACCTACCAGGAGCACAAAAACTGGTTTCAAGGCGCTCTCCCACACACAACAGAACAAGTAAGACTCGGTCCACTGGGTAGAGACGGAGCAACTTCTCCAGACCTAGTGGCTTACACACTGCATCCAGACATTGACACAATGCCAGTAGCAGACTTACGTCCGCTACACAAAGAAATAATAAAACTTTACAGAAACCTGACACAGTTTGTGATGATAACACTAACATTTCAGCCAACAAAAGCTACACCAGCAGGACATATTCAGGGGGTCTACAACTGAAATAACTCCACAAACGCTACACGCAGTCATGGGTAAAACGCCCACTAAGTGTGAACAAATGCCATTCTGGATAGCTCAGAAAATAACACAAGCCCTAAAAAAAAAAAACACAGAATGTTAACAATCTGCTTGCCAATGGGGACAGCTGCCCAGATAGAGGATTGTACCTCTTGGGGTACAGTTTTTTCTGCCATATACACCAGAACATATGGTATTCACTCAATAGCAGTAATACCAGATGTATTGAGACAAATACAGAATGGAGTACGGAGCAGAACCTGCTCTGAATTTAGGGATGAAATTGTTAGGAAATTTCGCCCAGGTCTCAACAATTATATTAGCAAATAAAAAAGTGGAGGCAGCAGCAGTGGCAATACGCCAGCGCCTGAGGGACTTCACTCCTTTACAACAGGAGGGGGAGTTACCTAAAATTATCGAAGATACATATGCTGAACTAGGATAATTTGGGAGCTAGAGAGACAAAACTTCAACTCATGGGTAGTCCTGAAAAAGATAATACCAAGCAAGAACCTGATTCTTCCAAAAAGAAATGGAATAATAAACAACAAAAGAATAGAGAGAATAGGTCACAGTCCAGTGGTGGGTCTCCTCAACAGGAGCCCTCCAAAAGGAGGTACAACCTTAGGAATCATAACATTTAAAAAAAAAAAGGACAGGTATCAGGATACTGATAAACGTTCCTCTCATTCCTTTCAGGGTTCATCAAAAAACTCAGAGGGGGAAGGAAGGTCAGAACACAGACAAGAAGAACGAAGGAAGTCCAGAGACACACAGCATTCTTCGGACTATAAAATCAAAAAAGAAAATAGACCCAAATCAAAACCTCAATTTAAAAAGAAGAAGGCAGCAGGTCTCAAAGTTAAATATACCCTGAATTCTGAGGACTCAACTCCTGAACCGGAAATGGGCTCGGACGATGCTAGACAGCGCAGCAGAAGTAACAATAGCTCGCCAGAACCTGATGGAATTTCTGGTGACAGCGGCGTTGAATGAGCACATCACGGTGGAAACACTGATACCAGGGGAATTATCCCACACCCATTATATGAAATAACACTCAAATGGAGGGAGACAAACCAAAAAAAATTAAGGGTCTCTTGGGAGAACCTGACTTATGGGTATGACATCCTTTTGGCTGAAAAAGATTGGCCGCCTGAAATTGTTATGAAGTACCCTAAGGGAGAGACAGTAATTTTACGGGCCTTTTCCGACATCATTCGAATATACTTAAAACATACATATGCGCAGGAGTGGGCGATAGCGCTTGTTACAGCATTATATCGCAACCATGCTGGATGGGATGCCGAGTCACCTCACCATGTAATCCCTGTAAAAACGTATCGTTTCTTACCTGTCGGTGTAGTTTTGCAGCTTGAAGACTTTCTGGATTCACAATGCAGTGCATTGGTACGCCATCTAGTGGTTGGGTCCGGAATTGTTGCATTTCTTCCTTTTTTTTTTTCGTGGCCCAGGTGGGTGTCGACATACCACCATTTTGTGTCCTTCGTGACGTTGACATGATTTCTCCGGAAGCTCCCACCCTTGTCGCCATCTTCGGATTCTTTGTTCTTCTCTCTAATAGTTTTTCTCCTGTTTTAACAGTCTTCCTCCTGTCTTATCTTTCTGGCAGAGGAGGGTGGAATCGCTAGTGAACCCAGGAAATCTTCAAGCTGCAAAACTACACCAACAGGTAATAAACTATACGTTTTGCAGCGTGAATCTTTCTGGATTCACTATGCTTTGTAGCGGTTTGTTAGGTTAGTGGTGGCTGGGTGGAAGAGGACTGCTGGTAACTGAATATGTGTTGTAAGACCTTCTGTCCCCCTTGTGCTTCCTTGTTCATTTTAATATCTACGCAGTAGTGCTTCGTGAACATGTGCACTGAGGACCATGTTGCTGTTTGGCAAATGTCTTGAATAGGTGTATTGGCTAGAAACAAAATTGTTGCTCCTTTCTTCCTTGTTGAGTGAGCATGTGCTGCTCCTTGTAATTGTTGCCCAGCTTGTTTGTGGCAGAATTGTATGGTTTGTGCAATCCATCGTGCAATGGTATTTTTGGTAAAAGGTCGTCCCAAAAAACTGCTTGGAAAAGACACAAAATTGCTTTGTTTTCCTGCACTCTTTTATCCTTTCTATATAGTGCATTACTACTCTCCTGGCGTCCAGTGAGTGTAATGCCCTTTCTGTGCTTGTGGATGCTTTTTGGAACAAACTTGGTATTTGTACTGTCTGATTGATGTGGAACCGTGACACCACCTTTGGCATGAAATGTGGGTCCCTGCTCATGACGATCCCGTCCTTGTGTATTTGTAGGTAGGGCTCTTGTAATTCGCTCACTCTTTGTAGCGATGTAATAGCTACTAAGAAGGCTGTCTTTTGCGTGAGCATATGCAGTGTTGCTTTATGAATAGGCTAAAATGGTGCCTTCATTAATTGGGTTAGCACTACGTTGAGGTTCCATGCTGGAGGTGGCATTCTGTTTGGCGGTGCGATTCTTTTTGCCCCTTCTAGAAATCGCTATACTACTTGGGAGGTAAAGAAACTCTTCCCTGTTTCTCCTCTTGTGTAAGCCACTATCGCTGCTAAGTGCACCCTTAGAGATGTGTAGCTTAGTTTATTTTGTAGTAGATGTGTTAAGTATTTTAGTACTGTTGATTCCTTGGTAATTCTTCTTTGTAGTTTCTCCTTAATGCGCCATTCGAAAAATATTTTCCACTTTGCTACGTAGCACTTTTTTGTGGTAGGTCTCTTTGCCTCCCTGAGCACCACCATTGTGCTTGCTGGTAGTTTGAGGTGTGCAAACTCTAGGTCTTCAGGAGCCATGCTGCCAGGCTGAGGTTCTCTGGCTCTGGGTGTAGCACCCTTCCGTTTTGCATTGTTAACAGGTCCTTTCTTGTGGGGAACCTGTGTGTGGGCGCTTGTGCCCTCTCCATAATCTGTGAGAACCAGGTTTGTCTGGCCCACTGAGGTGCTATCAATATTAGCATCATGTTGCAGAATCTGCATTTGTTTAGTACTCTGTGTAGCAGTGGTATCGGTGTGAAAGCGTAGGCAAATGGCCCTGACCAGCTTATCCATAGCGCATGCCCTAGGGACCGTTTGCACGGTTGTCTGGATGCGAAGTTTTGGCATTTTGGTGTGTTGCAAATAGGTCTATTTGTGGAGTTCCCCATTTGTGGAATATCTTTTGGATTTCTTGTTGATTGATTTTCCATTCGTGGCATGCTGACTTCTGTCTGCTGAGTCTGTCTCCTTCCACATTGTCCTTCCCTGGTAGATGTATTGCTAGCAAGTCTATTTGTCTTGGAATTGCCCATCTCCATATTTCCTGTGCCAGCACTGATAGTGTCACTGATTGTGTCCCTCCTTGCTTGTTGATGTAGAACATTGTGGTTGTATTGTCCGTTTGGATGAGTACCCTGTGTCCTTACAGTTGTTTCTGAAAGGCTTTTAAGGCTAGGAACACTGTCTTTAGCTCTAGGTAGTTGATGTGCTTTATCGCATCCTGTTGTGACCACAATCCCCTTACTTTGAGGGTGTTTGTGTGTGCTCCCCACCCCATCTGGGAGGCATCCGTTGTGATGCGTCACTGTTGAAATTGGTTGTGTGAAAGCCTTCCCTTGTGTTATGTTCTTGTTCCACCAAGCTATTTCGTGCTGTATTATTTGCGTGACAACCACTAGATTTTCCCAACTCCCTGTTGCCTGTGACCATTGTTGATGGATCCATTCTTGGAATGGCCTCATGTGTAGGTGGATATTTGGGACCAAACGTATGATTGACACCATCATTCCCATCAGTTTTCTCACTGTCCTCACTGTCAGAGCTTGCCCCTTGTGGTAAAGACGTGTCTCCTTCAATATTGCCAACGTTCTCTTTGCACTTGGAAACACCTTACTCTGTATGGTGTTGATCTTCGCACTTAAGAATATCTTCACTTGTTCTGGCTCTATTGATGATTTTCCCCAATGGATTGAAAACCCTAGTTAGGCTAGTGTTTGTATGACTTCTTCCATGTGTTATATATTCACTTTAAAGGTAAAATAGAAAAACACTTTTTTTCATTACCTGGAGGGGTAGAGAGGATATCAAGTTAGAGTAACTCCTCCTATGATATAATCACTTAGTCACTTAAATTACTCTAACGGATCAACCGCAGTTGATATGGGTACGCTTCAGTGGGGAGAGATGTGAAGGATCTAAATAGAGTAAATACCTACGTCTTCACCAACAGGTGAGCAAGGAAAAGTCTTCCTTTTTGTTTATAGGACCATAAGATTCCTTATAAGACCCAACATTTGTTTTTTAGTTCCCCAAACAGACCCAAGAATAAAGGGAAACCGGGGATCTGTTTGAGGTATTTTAACTTATTCAGCCCCCCAGGTCAACAACTTCTTTCAAGAGCTCCCAATACTGTGGTTGAGCCCACCCCGACTTTTAGGCGTCGGGGTGACCCGATGATGAAGCATGACACCACTAGGGTGTGTGAGGGTAAATAAACAAAAAGGAAGACTTTTCCTTGCTCACCTGTTGGTGAAGACGTAGGTATTTACTCTATTTAGATCCTTCACATCTCTCCCCACTGAAGCGTACCCATATCAACTGCGGTTGATCCGTTAGAGTAATTTAAGTGACTAAGTTCTTCCATGTGTTGCCTGCACTTGTTGTATGAGTTTGCTTTCACCAGCCAGTCGTCGAGGTACGGTTATACATGTATCCCTTGCCTCCTTAAGTGTGCTGCTACTGCTGCCAGGCATTTTGTAAAAACCCTTGGTGTGGATTTGAGTCCGAATGCCAGCACTGTGAACTGGTAGTGAGTCTTGTTGATCATAAACCTTAGTAGATGTTTGTGTTTACTGTTGATGGGGATGTGTAAGTAAGCGTCCTTTAAGTCGATAGTTGCCATGTAATCCCCTTCCTGTAACTGGGGTATTACCTCTTGGAGTGTTGTCATTTTGAATCTTTGAGTTTTTATGAACCTGTTTAAGAACCTTGGATCCAGAATTGGCCATAAGGTTTCATCCACCTTTGGTATGAGGAAGTAGGCGGAGTAGACCCTCTAGTTCCGTTCCTTGTATGGTAATTTTTCTATTGCCCTCTTCTTTAGAAGTTCTTGTGCTTCTTGTAGCAAATGAGAACGCTCCTTTGCTGAGTGTACTCTGCCTTTTGGCCTTTTTTTTGGAGGTGGTTTGTCTAGCTCTATACAGTAACCGTATTGTATGAGGTTTAGTATCCATTTGTCTGATGTGATCTTCCTCCACTCCTGGAGGAAGTGTTTGTCCTGCCTCCTACTGGTGGTGTGTGCTGGAGGAACTGTTGTTGGTCTTGAGTTAGTCTTTGTCTTTGTGTTGTCTCGTGCTGCACCCCTAGAGATGTAAACTGGGTATGTGTTGGTCCTACTGAGTCACTTGGATGTGGGTTGTTGAGCCCCTCTGTCCATTTCCTCTTCCTCGTGCGCACCCTCAAAAGGATTGTCCTCGGGCTGGTACTGCCAGTTTTGCTGCTGCTGTCCCTGCTGTTGTCCCTTGTTACCTCCTTGATAACCCTGTTGGAAGGTTTGGTGTGGTGCCATAGGTTGGTGGGTTCCCCTATCTGTAGGTCTCCTTGAAGATGTTCCCCTTCTCATTCCTCTGAACTGCAGTGCCACCCATGAACCTAGCTGTCTCGTTGTCCTTTTGGAGTTGATTCAGTTTCTCATCAACTGGTCGAAAAGTTGTTCCCCGTTGAAGGGTGTGTTGAGTACGTTATTTTGTATTTCATTCTTGAAGCCCGAAATCCTCAGCCAGGCATGGCTCCACTCTGTTATTCCCAGCATCATCTGCCTGCTTGATGTGTCTGCTGCGTCTAAGGCCGACTTCATGCATGTATTTGCCATGTTCTTTCCCTCTTTTACCAGGTGGCTCGGCTTTCTCTGGTATTGCTAAAGTACGTGTTGTAGGAGTTCGCCAACTTCTTCCCAGTGCTGGTATGCATGCCTGTTGATGAGCACATTGGAATTGGCGATGCGCCATTGAATCGCCGCACTGCTTTCCATCTTCCTCCCCATTAGGTCCATTCCCCTGCTCTCCTTATCTGGAGGTGGTCCTGCGTTTGTGGGTATATTTGCCCTCTTCCTAGCAGTGGATGTTATAATAGAATCCGCTGGTACTGATCCCTTAATATACATAGGGTTTTTAGAAGAGTGCTTATATTTTTTCTCAGTCCTTGGGGTGATGGCTTTACACATAGCAGGTTCCTTGAAGGCCTCCTTTCCCTGGTCCAGCACACTTGGGAGCATGGGTAGGAACTGGCTTCTTGTCTGTGATGGCAACAATGTCTCCAAGAGGAAGCAAGATTCGGGGTTCTCCTCTTCTAGCTGCACTCCATATGTGTCTGCAGCTCTTTTGATGACCTGGTTATAGATCCCAATGTAGTCCGGCGGGGAAAGCCTAGAAGGATAGGATTCTACCCCTTCTTCCGGTGATTTGGCATTGAGATCCTGCCACTGCAAGTCCTGGGCCTCCGAGATGTCGAGCCCTGGTAAGTTTGCTTGTCTTCCTCACCTTCTGCATCGCCGTAGTACAGCTCTTCCTCCTCCTGTTCCTCACCAGGTTCTGGTGTGGTAGGTGGTTGAATTTCCTCGACGCACCCTTTGGCTTCGAGAGTGGGTTTCGGCGGTATAGTGAACAGTTTCATCGTCTCATCGAAGTCCATCTTGCATTGCAAGATGCTTGTCATCTCGGCCTCGAGCCTTTTCTTTTTCTTCTCCATCTCGGCGGTGAGTTCAGCGTCGAGGGTTTTGGCTTTTCTCTTCGCAGTTGTTGGCATCGAAGTCGTAGCCGCTTTCAGCCCTTCATTTTTCGACGTCGAAGCGTCCTTTTCATGACTGCTCTTCGACGGCTTTCCCTTTTCTTGGGTTTTCGCAGTCTGCGAGTCCTTTTCGATGGAACCGACAGACTGTTTGTCCTTGGATGCAGTTGCGGACTTCAAGTGTTTCGACGGCAATGCTCCTTTCGAGGACTTTGACTCACTTTTGCGAGTATCAGTGGAGTGCCTGCGGTTCGACGACTTTCTTACCTCCTTCTGCGTTTTCTTTTCGACCTCGACTATGGCGTCCTCCGGTCCTTCGGCGATGTCGTCTTCTTCTCCACTGGAGAGTCCTAAATCTCGGAGCGATGGAGGTGCCTGCTGCCCCTGCATGCTGTAGTTTGTTCTTCTGTGCCTCTCCCTTACTCTGAGGGTCTTCGGAGTGAATGCCGGGCAGGCGTTCTAGTCCTCGCTTTGATGGTGTTGGTCCCTTTGCGCATACTTGTGGTGGTGGTTGGTCCCTTTGCGCATACTTGTGGTGGTGGTTGGCGCAGAATTTAAAGGGAGTTTTGTCCATCACCGCGCACATGGAGCCCCCTGTGTCCGCATTCTCCGTAGAAACGTTGAAGTTTTCGATGTTCTTTCTCCTCTTTCGTCGTCCCCTTTACGTGACTTGTTATTCGGTATGTTCTCTGGTGATTTCTCGATTTTCCGGTAGATTTTTGTGGATTCTTCTCTCCAAAGTTGTGGAACTCCTTCACTGATGATCCAGACCCAACAGCGGAAAAAAGAATCTGAAGATGGCGACCAAGAGTGGGAGCTTCCGGAGGAAGCGCGTCGAAGTCACGAAGGACACCAAATGGTGGTATGTCGACGCCCACCTGGGCCACAAAAAAAAAGAAGAAATACAACAATTCCAGACCCAACAACTAGATGCCAGAATAATGCACAGCATAGTGAATCCAGAAAGATTCACGCTGCAAAACTACTCCAAATCCACAGAAACAGTACCCGATAAAACAAGAAGCGAAGAAACAAGTCAGGGAGATCTTAGATCAACTTGAGTACCAGGGTGTAATTGAGAAGTGCACCTCTTCAATAAATAATACTTTGTTTCCCATGATGAAACCCGATAATTCATACCATTTAGTTTTAGACTAGAGACATCTGAACACTTGAAAAAGACATTGGCAGTACAGAACGGAAACAGTGCTGCACTAATGTATAACATTGTGCGGAAAAATGCAAAATAACACTAGACATCTCAAATGGATTTTTCAGCCATAATATAGCACCTGATAGCAGATATTTGACAGAATTCTCAGACCTTGGCTCTCAGCATCAATTCTGTCGACTTTCCCAAAGGTATAGGAATAGCCCCGGGTTGTTCTCAGCTAGGGTAACAGAGTTACTTCAAAATTTTGATGAAGAGGCATTGTCCTATGTAGATGACATTTACCTGACGGATGATGATTTAATGGGTCATTTGAAAAGGGTGAGCAACATAATTTTGGGGTTCGCCTCTGAGGGCTGTAAATTCAACTTTAACAAATCTAAAATAGCCAGCCTCAATGTACTATTTTTGGGATATGAGTTATCAAGTGAAGGGAAAAGCCTAGCTGCTAATGTTTTTTAGAAAAATGTTTTATTAGGAAAATGAGTGCTGCTGCAACCTCCAAAAAACTCTGAAAAACTTACAATTCATATTGAAACTCATTGTGAAATAGACCAATATTTCCAGCTACTACTTAGGTTATGCAGCCCGTACATAGCCAACAGGTTATGCCTATTTAACGTGTTTATGGACTCATACAGCTGTGGTGATTATAACTAAGGCGCCCTGTTTTCCGTTTTTACTGATTTTTACAGATAAATACAGACAGAAAACATTTTCTTGCCTGTATTTATTTTTATATGTGGATAAACACGGAAGTTGGGTTGCTTTTTGAGTAATTCTAAATACTGTCTGCCATGACTGTGAGGCCAATAGCTGTGTAGATTGATAGGTAAGGGGGTTAAAAAAGAAAGAAATTTTAGTTAAGAGGCTTTAACGCCAATAGTTATGCACAAGGTTAAAACTGAAATGTGCAGATATTCATATAGGTGCATTAATTTATTATCTTCTGCTGGTGTTCACAGCATTAAATATAGATAAATACAGACAAAATTAACAAAAAATAAATACCATAAAACCGGGAGCCCCAATTATGACTAATATGCCGGCTTTAAATGAATAAGTTACTTACCTTCGTAACGCCTTATCTGGTAGAAACTGAAACCAGCCACAAATTCCTTACCTTTGAATTATACCCAGGCACCAGACTGGCTCTGGAAAATTTTCTACAGCAGTACCTCCGCGCATTGGTAGAGGGAGTTGAGGGACTCCCCAGAGACGTTGTCCGCTAGATGTGACATAGACAGAGTCCATAAAAGCCCTCCTCTGAGAGTTTCTTCCATGACTAATTAATTATTGGCCTAAAAATGCAGAGCCACCTATAGAAACTGCTTATGGAAACAGTGTGCTCAAAAGAATCTTCTTTTTGTAAAATGTTTTCTTTTTCAAAAACCTAATGAATGGCACAAGAGTGCTCAGAAAGGGATCTGGTAGACCTAAGGAAAAACCAGCTCGAAGAGTGGGGCGGATGGGTGAGTCGGTAAGGAATCTGCAGCTAGATCCTGTCGCTACCAGATAAAGCATTACTTAAAGCAAGTAACTTATTCATCTGATTAGGACATCTAGTTGCAGATTACTTACCACTGAATTAGATACCCAAGCAATACCATCCCCGGAGCAGGGTCTGTAAACTGATCCATGATTAGGACTAGCTGGTCTATTGTAAGAGGGAGAGAGAGTGACCGGCTGCCAGGAGGGATGTGAGGATGGAAGGCGTCCCACCAGAAATACTGTGGCAATCCCATACGGAACACAAGTTCATAACTATGGAAAAATATGGGAAGGACAAGGACAAGAGGTGTTGGAAAGAACACTTTATATAATCATAATACTAATACTACATAGCTCCCCCAATAGTAACCGGACCATTAGGGGGTGGTGCTGAAGGTAAAGGACAATAGCTAAAACCACTGAGTCAAAGCTCCTTGCCATAGAAACAAGCAATGTAGAGAGCACCAATCAAAGCTTTAAGAAAAGAGTGGGCATGTGCTGGGACTGGAGTTGGAATTGTCGGGCTTATGCTCATTGCTGGTTAGATTTGGTGCGGTGTGGTCGGGGGGGGGGATCCGGGATGTGTGGGGGGAGGGGGGTGTTGGGGGGTTGGTTTTTCAACTGAAATGCATTTTCAAATATCCTCCTTTGGTAAAATGTCAACGTCATCATGGGAGCAATGCTTGGGCCGGAACTCCTGGATCTTCAGGGGCCGGTAATTTGTGTTTGTTGACGAATAAAAACAATTAAAAAAAAAAAAAAAAGCTTTAAGAAAAGCAGGACGAACAATAACAACATTATGGGCCTAGAGCACTCATGATCAGAGAAAACACTTCGAGAGAGTAGTGAGCCCTCTGGGACCAACGTAGAACCCACAGAGCAGGCAGGGTTAGAAATTGCAAAGGAACGAACAAGTGAAGATCCCTCTAGGAAATTAGGAAAAGTGCAGCAACATAAGCAAAAATGCACTCCGTCCAAAGACAGGCAGCATAACATGACTGTTTATAAAGATACCTATATGAAAGGATGAATACAATATATATAAAGGCATGAATATATATACATACACATATATATATAGATAAATAGATACACACATATACGCTGTATATTCAAATATTCTCCAGAAAGGTACACAAACCTTCACAACATCGATCATAGACTGAAGATGTGACCATGGCAAGCTGGCAAACAGCCACATGGTACCGTATAAAAGAATAAAGGAAGTGGAAGGTATCACACACCTCAGAAAAATAAATGCACTCAGACATAAAACAACACTACCGACAGAATGGTTACAATCAGGTGGCTGAGAGAGAACTGAAAACAAAAACAGCAGGTGAAAAACAACCACGCTAGAATAGAGAAATGAAGACCAGTATCTGGGACTGTAAAAAGATCAAGGTGAACAAAGTCTAACACAGGGAAGGCCTATTCAGATAACTAGTCTACATCTTAAAGAAAGAATATCAGACAGAAAAAGGAACCAGGCTGAAGCAGCGGATAAAAGATACAGCTGTGGAAAACCAAACACCACAAGATCTGTATAAAGAACTGAAATATCCGCTGAAGTGGCAGAGCATACAGCATAACAAGTGTGGAGGCCACATAAGAAACATCTTTATAGGAGACAAGAGCCATAAAATGGCTGGTAGGTACAATCTAAACACAGCAAGAAACCTTTAGCACACCCAGACTATGGAGGAGAAAGAACACTACCTCTTCCAAAGGAAAAGAAGAGAGAGAGGGAGAGAGAGAGAAATCACATATTCACATGTACCGCTATCCGGATGAATGTATTCTGCCTCGGATGCCCATCTATTAATATCTAAAGTCATGGATGCCATTCATGTTGAACGAATTATCACCATTAAACCAACAATACTGGAAAGTGCCTCAGAGATCAGCAATTGTTTTGCTTCCTTTTTAATTTTTACTTGCTCCCATTGGTTTAACGCATGTATGCCTATTGGGTCAGGTGCATCTCCTACACTGATGAAGCACGCTGATTTTTAGGTCTCAAATATAATAGCTCCATCAGCTCAAATGGAATCACCTCAGTATTATCAGACTCAAGCAACCAGCAGCACTTAAGGCACTGAGCAGCAAAACTTTCTAATGGATCAACTAATCTATTCGAACTTGATATGCTTTAATTTTTCTAATTCATTTATGTGGTAGCTCCAATTACATTTCAGTGTTTGATACAGTAAAGAAAATAATCATAGATCGTTTGCGTTTCAATGTGTAATTCCTGTGAAAAGGCTGGACAATATACATTATACATTTGGTTGGTCTTGTATTTCAAGAGACTTATTCCACACAAAATACAAACACAGAAAGAATGGTGCAACCAGCACCTGTGTGCAATAAAAAAGGAGACAACCTGGGATCTATATCTCAAAATGGTTTTCACCTGGTTCAAAATTGCGCAAACTAGCAAAATCTTAGTTTATGTGGTGCTTGTGTTCGGAACCCAAAGACAGGTATACAAGTTAAGAAAGCATATAATGAGGAGGAGCCTAGCGCGCAACCAAGATGGCCGCGTAGGTGCGAGGCTCCCGAGGACCTCCGCGACCTCCTGCATTAATCCTGACTATATCCTGTCCTAGATGAGGGGACTGTGTTTGTGAGCCCGAGCTGAGGTGACACCCGTTTTCCGTTTCCAAATCGGACCTCGGCGGGAGCACCGATTGAGGTTTGCGGCCTTCTCCACGCCGGCCCCCCGGATTGGAGTAGTGGGGCGATCCGGAGACAAAGTGAACAACAGCGGCGGGCAAGGCTGGGCGACTCGCGTACCCCGCACTTTCACTTTCGCTTTTGCGCCCTCCTTGCTGACGGGCGAGGTAGGGTTGCGGGGCGGTGTGCGGTGGTGTGGCCTTGCCCGGGTGCCCGGCCGACCCGCTGTCTGTGATTCGGCCTGCGGACCTGTAGTCGCCCCCCCCCCCCCCCGGAGCCCGTGAACTGGTTTGTCGGACCTTTCGAGGAGATTGGCACGATTTGGGGACTGCAACCATGTCCACAAAGCAAGATGGCGACCGGGCAAAGGTGAAATCGACCCGCCGTGGCACGGCCCATCAGTCCAACAACATGGACCGCTACACCCTCCAGAAGGGATCTCCTGAGGCACCGAGTACGTCCCCTGCGGGCCCGACTGATGCTCCTGCCCTGCCCGCGGATCTGACCCTCCGAGACGTCATGGGCGCCATCGCCGAGATGAAGGCCTCGGTGGACCAGCGCTTTGACACTCTGGCGCAGAAGATAGACTGTCGACTGGAGGATTCCGAGGGTCGGGCCCGGAGGAACAATGTCCGCATTCTTGGGGTGCCGGAGGGACGAGAGGAGGAGGCGGCGGATCTGTTTGTGGAGGACTTGATTCTCACCCATCTCCAGCCCCGGGAGCTTTGTAAACTCTTTGCGGTGGAACGTGCCCACAGGGTCCCCGGGGGAAGACCTAAGGTCGGAGCCCCGCCGAGGCCTCTCATTGCCCGGATTTTCAATTTTCGGGACAGGGACGCTATCCTGCAGACTTCTAGGCTACAAGGACCGGTCAGACTCGACAACATGGACGTCAATTTCTACCCTGATTTTACTCCGGCGGTCCAAAAGCAGAGACTGAGTTTTCTCGGAGTTAAACGTCGCTTACGGGACCTGAACCTTAAGTACGCAATGCTTTTTCCAGCTAAGCTGAGGGTAGAGGTGGATGGCCGCACGCACTTTTTTGATCGTCCCGAGGCGGCCGGGGACTGGTTGGACACTTTGCCCGGGGATCGGGGTCAGGGGGGTGGGGGGGGTGCGGTTGGTGGGGAGAGCCCGCCGGATCAGGACTGAGGGACAAATAGTAGGCCTTGCTCGGGACAATATTATCGTTATCATTGACTGCTCGTGTATGTTCCCCTCCTGTGGAGGTCGTGCGGGGTTCCTTGGGGGCTTTCCCTCCTCCTCTGGGGGACTAGTTAGTTTTTTCATCTATGGGGCGACAGGCACACTGCACTTTGGGGGGGCTGTCTGGGCTCATGCAGGGGTGCAGGGAGGGGGGAGTTCTGTTGGGACGGGTGGGTTGGGGTGGGGTGTTGTTCGTTTTTACCGCAAGGCAAACCCTTTACTGTGTTGGTGTTTTTGAGGTGCTCTTGGGGGGACAAATGATGGCTTCTGTTTGTGATGGGGGGTAGGGACTTGACTCTGTTGTCGTGGAACGTTAATGGACTGGGGGATAGGATTAAGCGAGGTGTGGTCCTGCAGTATCTGAAACGACTTTTTCCAGATGTGGTCTTTCTGCAGGAGACACACCTTATTGGTAATTCCTTTTATGCCATGAATCGGCGGGGCTATCGCTTGGTGGCCCACTCGGGCTTCACGTCAGGCTCGCGGGGGGTGGGCATCATGGTTAAGAACTCGCTCCCGCTGGAAATAGATGAGGTGCGCCATGATGAGAGGGGACGCTACACGGTCTTGGTGGGGAGAATGGAGGGCAAAGTAGTCGTTTTTGTATCAGTGTACGTCCCACCGGGGTTACAATCTACCACTTTTGCGGACCTGGGGCGCCTCCTCCTTGACCTCCCGGGGGGGCTTCTGGTGGTTGGGGGAGACTTCAATGCGGTGGCTTCTGGGACTATGGATCGTTACCCCCCTAGGGACCTCCCCCGGGCACAGGCGTGGCTGCCCGGCCTCTTAGATACATTGGGATTGGTAGACTGCTGGCGACTAAAACATCCCGCGCAGCTGCAGTACACCTTTCATTCGGGTGCCCATGGTAGCCTCTCGCGGCTTGATCATGTCCTTGTCCCTGCGGCCTATGCTGGGAGAGTGGGAGAGGTGCGCCATCTGGCTCGGGGTATTTCAGATCACTCCCCGCTCCGGTTGCATTTTGATGTCTTCCCGAGGGGGGAGGGTAGGGTAGCAATGCATGGTACCTGCGCGACCCCACTATTCGTACCGACTTGATTAAATCCTTGCAGCGGTACTTTGAGGAGAATGTGGGGTCTGTCCCCTCGGCTATCTCCCTGTGGGAGGCCTTCAAGACAGTTCTTAGAGGGGAGGCCCTCTCCTCTATCTCCCATGCCCGGAGGCGCGAACAGGAGGAGGTGACCCGGGTGGAAGCCGAAATTACTGAACTAGAGGGTGACCTGGGGAGTGGGGTGACGGATGCCACACTACATGTTCTACACCTTAAGCAGGCGGCCTATAGGGCCCTCGTCACGGAGGCGGCCAGGGGCCTCAGCAGACAGCAACAGGGGCGACTGTATGATGTGGGTGATAAGGCTGGTAAATTGATTGCGTGGTTGGATAAAAAGGAGAGAGCGAATCGTGTGGTCCCGCTGATCGAGAGAATGGATGGTGTACGTGTCACCGAGCCAGAAGACATTGTCTCTTGCTTCGCGGATTATTTCCGCGAGGTGTATTCCCCGGTTTCTCCCTGCTCGGAGGAGGATTCCCATGCCCTGCTTCGGGACATCGCGCTGCCCTCCCTTTCGGTGGAGGACAGGGAGTCGTTGGAGGCTGCTCCCACCTCGGATGAAATTGCCCTCGCCATACGCTCGGTCGCATCTGGCAAGGCCATGGGCCCAAATGGCATCCCTATCGAGCTGTATAAGCTGCGACCGGATGTGCTGGCACCCCACCTTCGCGCGATGTTCCTGGCGGCCCACTCGCGGGGCTCCCTCCCGCCGGACCAGCGTCTGGCTACAATCGTAGTGATCCACAAGGAGGGGAGACCCCGAGAACGGGTCACATCCTATAGGCCTATCTCGCTCTTGAATGCGGAGCCCAAAATCCTCGCCAAGGTGCTCGCCAACCGGCTGGTCGGTGTGGTGGGCGATCTGGTCCACCAAGACCAGTCCGGCTTTATACCCCATCGCAACACGGCCCTTAATCTGCGGCGCCTGCACGGGGTGCTCGCGCGTGTTCCGTTTGTGCGGGAGCCGGCCATCTTGGCGTCCCTAGACGCCACCATGGCGTTTGATACACTCGAGTGGCCATACATTTGGGCGATGCTGGCGAAATTTGGATTTGGACCGGGATTCATCAGCTGGGTCAAATTGTTGTATTCGGGCCCATTGGCGCAGGTGGTGGTGAATGGGCGAGTCTCGGCCCCATTCGCGCTGGGACGAGGTACGCGACAGGGTTGCCCCTTGTCGCCTCTCCTGTTTGCACTGGCCTTGGAACCCCTGGCGGAGTGGCTGCGGTGGCACCCTTCCATCCGTGGTCTCCGTTGGACCCCCGAGTATGAGGACCGCGTGTCCCTATACGCTGACGATATCCTTTTGTACCTCGCCTCCCCGCGTAAATCACTGATCGTCCTGGTTGATGTTTTGCGTTCATTCGGTCGCAACTCAGGCCTTGTCATCAACTGGGCTAAATCATGTGTGTATGTGCTTTCCGGGGAGGCTCCTGTCCTCCCGCGGGACTGTCCGATCCAGATTGCATCTCAGGGGTTCCGGTACCTGGGTATCTATATCACTCTGGACCCGGAGGCCCGCTACGAGCGGAATTTGCTTCCCCCCCTCCAGCGCTTGAAGGAGGACGTCGCGCGTTGGCGGCGCCTGCCGCTTTCGCCGCTTGGCCGGGCGGCATTGTTTAAGATGATGTCGCTGCCACGCTTCCTGTACGCTCTCCAGAACACTATGGACTTGGTCCCGGCGCGCTACTTCCGTGAGGTGGAGAGTCTACAGCGTCGCTTGTTCTGGGACGGGAGGCCGCGTATTGCCTTGGCAAAGTTGACGCTCCCGTGGTACGACGGGGGGGTTGCCCTCCCGGATATTAAACGGTATTACTGGGCCTCCCAGCTAGCTGCAATTAATCATGGCCTTTACGGGCCCGCCTTGAACCCGGCATTTGAAATGGACAAGATGCTCCTGCCTGGTGGCGACTACAATCGAGCGCTCTACTCTGGCGCGCCCGACCCCCGCCTGACGGGACCTACGCGTGTCATGGTGCGAGTATGGCACGCGGCTAACGCAGCTATGGGGTGGAAGGACCGTTTGACCCGGGCGTCACCGCTGTATGCGTCCGAGAGGTTGGGCTCCCTGTGGACCTCGAAGGGCTTCGAGAAGTGGGACACGATCGGCATCAGTACAGTGGGGGACCTCTGGACGAGGGGGGGATTTAAAACATTCGAGATGCTACAGACGGAGTTTCAGCTGCAGGGCAGCGAATACTATCGGTACCTGCAGGTCCGCCACGCACTGGGCTCCGTCTTCCCAGACGTCGCCTCCATTCCGGAGTCATCCCCCCTGGAGGATAGAGTGCTGGATGGCCATGTTCCGGACAGCACGATCTCCCTCATATATAAAAAACTGATTAATGATCGCTCGGGCTTGCTGACTGGCCTCCGCGAGGCCTGGGTTGCCGATGGGCTGGAGTTGGACGACGAGGACTGGATTTCCGCGGTGGCCTCTCCGAAGGAGGTGGCCATACCGGCTCGCCTTCGCTTCGTCCAGCTAAAGATCCTCCACCGGGTTTACATGACGGGGCCAAGGCTTCTGCGTATGGGCTATGCCGAGGATGGGCTGTGTAAGCGTGGGTGTGGTGCTTTGGCGACTTTTTTGCATATTCTGTGGGAGTGCCCGAAGGTGGAGCGATTCTGGCGTGGTGTGCATGAGGTCCTGCGAGTGGTTACGCGTGTCGCGCTGTTGCCTGAAGCGAGGAGATGCTTGCTGAATGTGTGGGAACCAACTGACTACTCGGTTCCGCAGACACGATGGGTGACTCTGGGATATATGGTAGCTAAGCGTGACATCGCGCAGCTGTGGGGGTCCCAGAGGCCCCCGGCGGTGTCGGCCTGGAAAGAGCACATGGATTGGTGCATGTTCCGAGAAAAGGTGGTGTACGTGGCGAGAGGTAATTCTGGGGCGTGGGTGAAAGTTTGGGGCCCCTGGAACGCCTACCGCGGGGGTATTTGTGAGCCGCCGCTGCTGCCGGCTGCCTCGCCAGCTCCGTCCCCCTAGTTGACCCCCTCCCCCGGCCCCGGGCACAGGGTCCCCCAGTCCCTGCTCTCTTCCCGTTCCCCTCTTTAGATTCTTGTGGATGGTTGGGGTCCCCCACTTACGGAGCACGTGCTGTCACTTCGGATTGCGGGTTGCCTTGCGGGTGTGGTTTTTGTGTGTTGTTGTGTTCTTATAAAATGAAACCGTATTGCGGGCTCGGAGTTATGTGGCCCACGTCGTTGATACCTCCTGATCTACCTCTCTGCAACGCCAAGAGCCTTTTTTTGTATGTATGTCATATTCTCCTGTCACTATAGCGGCCGGCCGGAAGGTTGTAGGCCCATACTTGTATATATTTGAAGACTGCAATAAACGGTTTAAAAAAAAAAAAAAAAAAAAAAAAAGAAAGCATATAATATTTACATTTGGGTGAATTAGGGTCAAACAAACAATGCAGAAGGAAAAGTCACTGGTATGATAAAACCAGAAAAATACATGAACTAGAAAAAAAAACAGAACAATTTGGACGGGAATAAAAATGATGAGCAAATTTAAAGATTTGAGGCAGTTAATAACCAAATGTTTGTTTCTCCATCAGAAAATTATAATTTTCCGGTACGAACTTAACATTGCAAACGGAGGAGCGCTTCGCCGCTTCGTCAGGGGTAGTAAGCGCTATACAAATGCAATTACAATACAATACAATAACATTGGTCTTTGGCTCTCACCTTTGACGGGTGAAAGCTGCAAGCAAAGAGATTATTGCTGGAGTTACTGTCTTGCTCCCAGGTCAGTAAAGGAATTCGCACATGGCCAGTTCTGTTGCCACTCACTCGTCCCTGCCTCTTGATGTGAGATTTGAAGTTTGGGACATATAAGAGAGCTTGCTGAAAGAATGCAGAACAACCGGATCAGCAATTCCCTCATAAAATTCTGCTAAATGTGCTGAAAATAATTAAAAGCTTTCCAAACCAGAATTCCTGCACGCAGCTCTCTGTGAGGCAAGAAAGAGACGAGTGGGTCTTTTGGAAAGCAACATAGCTGTTTTGCGTGATATCTGGTCATTGCTCTGTGACATGACACGCAAGCTTACTTCTGAACAGGGGCTGGCGTGCTACGCTGCGGAAGTGACCCATCTCCCATTCACCCATCCAGCATTCCATACTGAATAGGCGTTCAGGAAAAAAAGCAAAGGCTTAAATGGAGAGCTTGATGCCATCATGTCGCGAGAAGCTTTTCATCAACAGGACCCTACGGCCAAGCTGTTAAACACATTTTGGCAGCTCCCATATGTGGTAATGCACTGGTGGCGAGGCCTACATCTTTCATTTCTGGTTTCCACAGCAACATTGGAGCAGACTGCACACAGCTGGCTCCACAGATTATGTCCATGACACATCAACTGGGGCCAGCACACTAAATAAGGGCTTCCTGTGCAGGGTCGAGCACAGCGTTTAGCTGACAGTGGACTAGAGCAAGACTTTTGGGGGCCGTTGGCATTTCTCCCAGGGTGTAGGCTCTTTCTCTGCTTCTCTTGGAACAAGTGTATCCTTGACACATCTGCAATGTTCTCATAGTCCTGTGCAGAGCCAGCTTTGGAGAACTCTTATTAAAACAACTGCTTGAAGGGCCCCGGGGAATATAAAGTTAAATCAACAGCATCTGTAAATATTGGGCTTTCCGCTCTACAGCCGGCACATATATATGGTTACGTCCCCGCAACATACTGTGGTCCTTCTTTGCTTTTGCATTTGTGTTCCTTTAATGAAAAGCAGGGATCACTCATCAACACAAGGCATCTTTTGCTAGATTGAAAGTCCTGAGGCAGAAAACATTAAGAGTCACACGCATTCAATGCAAACGTCATTACTTCACTGCACCTAGGGATTGGGCCTTGCACAAATGTTACAGCTGGTTACTATAGCATTCCGTTAAGGAATAATTGCACCGCAGGGAAACAAGCAATCCACAGCACACGATCCTAAAAACTGAGCATTTCATATCGTAAAGAACTTCCTACTCTGTGATTTCTACAAAACAGTCGCCCATTGTCCACCATTTTGGAATGAGCGGCATTAGAGTGCTGCTTCCTGAGTACGATGGGACATAAGTAGAGATGTTGTGATCTGGACACATCCGCTTCCATGGGTGGAAAAACAAATATTGCTTGAAAAACAGCATTATGAAGAAAGAACAAAAGAGATGGCTTGGCTTCTCCATCCACGCCATGAGAACAGAGTTAAGGAAGTAGTGACAAAAGAATAAGGATTTATTACTGTGTGTGGCTGAGGTTTCCGCTCTCAGCTCCAAAAGAAAGGATTCATCTGCTGCACATGTGGCACTCCTCAAGGCCTACCAGCTGCTCACACTGTAGAAACACAGTGACATGGACGGACTGTAGCAAAACTGCCTGACACACAACAGACCAAAAATCCAAACAGTCACAGTCCTCCCCTCCGAGGATGGTCCATCTGCGTCCAATCCACCAGACTAAAGATGCTTTCCATGGCGAGTGGCGACTCTCCGCACATTTTAACCATTTTTACCCTAGTATTACTTTGTGAAACGAAAATCACTCTAATAACTATTGACATTTGCCTGGTGGATACCAGCAGCTTTAGAAGCCGAGAGGAATATCTGGTAAAGGAGTACCAGCCATGCCATTACAGAAAGCCTCTTAAAAAAGTAATTTCTAAAGTACTTGGAAACAGAGCAAAAGAGGGTCAAAATAAAAAAAGTGCACAAATTGAAAAAATGTATATAATTCAAAACAGGATTAACTTTTGGCAGTTTTAAATATTTGATACTGCGTCTTACAACGGGCTTATCAAATAAAGAACATCAAAACTTGATTTTAAATAACCTTAGGGACTTTACATCTTGGCTCCCCATGGAATGGAAAACATGGTGGAGAGGCTCATCACAGAATGCTGCACGATGTGCAAAGGAGGATTAGTTTAGAAAGACTAAGCTGTTTTTCGACAGAGATCCACACACATCTTCTGTCACCTAGTCCTCCCAAAACAGCACACTTTAATATAAAGAGATAATGACTTCTGCAAAGTTAACTAGGCAATGTGGAACAAAACACACAACACTAAAAGGATTCGTTTTAGGAAAGCAACTACAAAAACAAGGCAAAAAACTGAAAACCAAGAAAGATAGATGAATCAGATTGGACAAAGGTGTATGTGATAAATCCTAGAGTCCCACCCCTCACTCAAACCCATCCAAACAGTGAAGGGTAATATCTCTTTAAAAAACATAAGCAGTGTAAACTTCTATTAAAAAAACGAAAAGTTCTGCAGCAGTGCTTCAGTTCTCCCCCAAGCCCACTCACCGCCCTCCTGTACTTACCGGCTTAGGCATTTAGCGGGCCGGGAGGGGTCAGCCTGTACGGGGGTCCCACGCTCTGCACTTCTCTTGCAGCTTTGCGCCGTGGTAAGCTCATGCACTTCCCCAGCGTGGGGTCTGGCTGCACCCACGCGCGCGCGACATCCTTCCGCCGTCGCCGCGCGTTACCAGGCGCGTGACTGGCTTCGGTGACAGAATCAGTGCGCGGGGGGCGCTGGACCGAGCTGCTCTCCGCGCCCCGGCCGACTCCCCAGCTCCCCGCCAGCCGCGACGCTCGCAAGAAAGACACAAGTCATCAGCTTCAAGCCAATCTCCTATTCAGAGGGGAAAAAAGGGAGTGTTGTATATGGCAAACAATCCGCGTTTTCACTGACGGAGGCGCGCTGACCTCTCGCTGCCCCCCCGCTTCTTTAATTACTGTCTATGGCATTCCAGCCAGAAGAGGGGAAGGAAAGACACGGGCCCTGCGAGCTCTGCTCCTAGAGCTCAGCTCATGTCGCACGCCATTCCCCGAACAGGAAAACGAAAACTTGAGCCGGCTTCCTTTAAAAAATCTAAACATCGCATAACGGCCCGGCCTCCCTGGGAGAGGCTCCAAGAGGAATTACCCGATGCAGCCACCACCGGCGTGGTTTTCGTGACGTAGTTCGGCTGACGGAGCAGGACCACGAGGACTGTCGGGAAAGCAAGGGAAGTGGTTAGAGGATGCTAGACGATGGGCCCCAGAGTCCCATGCTACTCATACCCACAGGGCGCACAGATCGGGACCAGCAATGTCAAATTAATACCAATTAAGGCACATATAGCGCATTCTGACATTTGTCTTGTCTCCTGAAACTGATAACACATACTAATTATTATAATTATTACCCGCACTCAATCTGATTGATTTAATGTACCTCAGAAGTATGAACGGTTGAGTGCCCCCGCCCCCCTCCGGAAGTAATAAATGTGACTTTTCACTTACACTCAAATCCCTACAATGGGAGCACGAGTCTACTGAGTTATCTTACCGGCATATGTATGCAACCTACAGATAAGGGAAGTCTGCTTGGCTTGAGTTGCAATATCTCCATACATCTCCAGCAGTGATTAGCCTTACATTATTGCAGTGCTTAATTTGAGCCGGTTGGGGGGCGCACAGACACTCAGTTTTGGGGACCGGCACTTATGTTTTTTATCGTGAGATATTTTCCCGATACCTAGAGAGGGAAAAACACACAAATCGCAAAGGAGGAGGAGAAAGACATAAAACTACCTTAAAGGAAGAAAGCGGAAACCTGCAAGGAATAGATGAAGGAGCAGGGAGTATCTGGCAACGGATTAAAAAGCCCTGGTGTGGATTCAAGATTGAGCAGCCTTGGTATTCGGCATGCTGACAATTAATAACACCGGCTGCGGGCATCTGAGCAGAGCCTTGGTCACCGGCACTCATTCTTTTACAAACTAAGCATTGCCTCCCCAAGCTTAAATGTGTGCTGAGGGGAGCAGAACTAAGGCCTTATCACGAAACAGCCAACCAGCTGTCGATAAACAACACATTAGTGATGGGCTCCAAATTTATCAACATTTGAAGCTCGCTTCGAAGACATTTTCAACACAAGTAAGTGCCAATCCATTGAGAAAAAATCACTTTGTGAAAGTAAAAGTTCTACAACCTGACAGATGGAATGACAGGATTTGTGGATTCCTATGTTGGAGTTGCACTTACAAATGTTTAAGATCAGTGTGGCAGAATCGCCACACTAACAAGCTTAGGGTTAAGAGTGGGTTTTAGAATGTTTTTGGTGGGGCACCCTGCTGAAATGGATGAACACCCACAAACTCTTAATTTTGTTGGTACACACATCTCTTTCAAGTAGCTTCCCCCTGTAGAAATGGAGGTAAATTTGCTCTTTGGATGGTACTTAGTGCCTTTCCGTGTTGCAAAGGGGGGTGAAACATCTCCAAATTTAACGTGGGTGTAGTAGGTTAAGCCTTAAACATGCTCCACATGCTCCCTATGTGAGGATACTCGTGCTAATCCACATTTATTGCTTGTAGAAATCCACGTGTCAGTGTTACACCCAGCAAAATGCAGGGAATTATACAACCACATAGATTAACTAAAGTTTTACTGGGATTCTTCGAGTCCTTAAAATACTGGATATCTATTCCAAACATGGGAGTAACCTTGCCAGGGCTAATTTCTGATTTTTTCAGCAGGAATTTTGTGAATTCGGCCCTTATTACTGACTGAAATTTCACCTTTCCTGAACTCGCTAATTAAGCGTTAGCACCCTAGGGAGAGGCCATTACAACAAAATAATGGTCTTCACCTCCTGTGTCCAAATCCCCCAAGGACCTCAATTGAGTTATCCAGAGAGCAGGGACATTTAACAATGGAGGACAGAACATTATTGAGGCTTCATCGTGAGGTGATAATCCTATTATGAGATGGTTATGGGTAGCAGACCGACTTGAAAGTTTTACGTTTGCGGGAGCCAGGTGAAGTCTTTCACTACTCACTAGTGGATCTTTCACAGTAGATACTACAGTGACCATTTTTATAAGAAACTTATATGCCCATATTATCCATAGGATTTTTTTTTGTTTGATATTGCTCTTTTTTACCTCCGATGGCTTCAGCGTGAGATATTTTACCGAAACCACCTTGCAATTACATACCGTGACCATGTGCCCCGTATGCATGGCCTGCTTTACTGCTAATGGAACTATAACTGTTACCAACAATGAGATGGTTCAGTTTGAAATATAAAAATGGCCTTGCTTCTTTTAAATAGTGCTCTGGCTATAAATCACCAAACTTTAAGTCGGAGTTGCCAATATTCTTAATTGGAAAGTCAAGTCCTTTTTTTTTTTTTTTTTACGTAGTCACTACACAGTATCAAAGTCAGACTCAAAGCAACCTTATTAATCCTCATCTGCTATGCACAGTGAGCGAGCAACACCAGGGTGGCAAGAAAACCATCAGGTCAATGGAAGCCTTTCCTTACGTGGACCTGAAATGGAGCACATGAAGGACTCCTGAAAATACCTTTGAGGATATATGTTTTGCAAACCATAACATAAAAATCTCTCTTAATTTCACGAACACTGCATATTTTTTTAGTGGGGAAGAACTGAATGTGTATTTGGCTGTCTCCAGCAAATGTGCTAAAAATGACCTAGCCTTGGGAGCCTCCCACATATCAGGCCTTTGCTATCTTGGAAGTGGACATGCGCAACTTGCAGCAGAGAGCAGCTACCAGACACTACAGTCTGAGGATACCATCATGCAGTTTAAAGTAAATGCTTTATGGGGAGAACGTTTTCTCTTGGAAACGGTCAGTGGTCGCCTTGATGGTTCAAGAAGTCAGAGGACTGGATCTTCTTTACAATGCACAGCCAAGCTTCACTATCTTGGAGTTAATTTGGGGTGTGGTGGGGATGAAGTACAGCGTCTGTCGGGGAGTATTACATCTTCCATGTTTTGTTACTGAGCAAGAGAAAGCTGGTAATATCATCTCGCCGGAATGTTGAAGCAAATTGAAGCTGGAAATCCAATTCCCAGGACATAAGGAAACCGGGAATACCTGTTAGGAAATCTGTGATCACTATGAATAGATCTTTCAGAACAAATGAGAAATTCACAATATCTCCTTTACTTATGTGATGTGGAAAATACATTCATTCTTATAGTGGAACATGCTGCTCAAGAAAAGATGTGGGTACACCTGTCTGAGCTGGCTAAATATGAAACGGTAAGATGGAGGGGGATACATAGACGGGGGCACGCATGTCTGCATTTCCTTATATTTGTAAACTCAGAATAGAGTCTTTGCCCAAAGAAACTGTGAATAGTCTTACTTATCCCCCATTTGCTTAGGTAGGGCAGAGAGACAAGGGGCTGATGGATAGAAAGATACAAGGGATGGGTGGCATAGGGACAAAGAATCATGTGGGACAAAGAATCATGTGGAATGTGTTTTCACGCCGCAGGCTTTTTGATATTGATGTTTGTATCTACATCAGAGTAATTAAGATAAAGGATCCAAGTAAGACTGGCACAGAAACGAATGACTTTTTAAAAAGGATATATGTAAAGTTTTGCTAAATAGATGCAAAAGGTCCTACAGGTCTCTTAATGTACCTTTTCAGGCTGGATTTGCAAACATTAATGACAAGCTAAGTGCATGTAAGCGTTAAGGACTATATAAAATGTACTCTTTCCTAGAAAAGATAGGCCTGTTCACAAACTTGAGGAAGGTGATCACCGATAGCTTGTTTCTACATAAGTGGTCACCGACACCACCCGAGTGCGGCCATTTTACATTAATTACATGTATTGCCCCATAATTCAGAATTGAAATATGAAGTTGTGATACATAGTTTGGACCATCCATAAAGCATACATTTTCTGCCTGACAGACTGAGCATCCCAACTCTGGTCTGCATCCATACAGCAGTGTTTTAAGAAGTTATGCGTATAGGTTGTTCATGGACAAAATCCTACATCTTATGCATACCAATGAACGCTATCCCAGGAGGAGGCCTGGGACATGGAGGATGAAAGAGAGAGATTCTGATATGAGACTATCAAAACAGACTACATGGAGAGGGGTGTCTATGGTGCCTATGCCTGACGGTGGCATTTAATGGACACTGGATGAAGAAGGGCAAGGAACAGCCTCAGAAGGAACACATAATACAATTGCGAGCCTTGCTGTGGAACAGGCCTTGGGGGGGAGGAGGGGTGTCATTTCTCTCTTACATGCCATAGGGCTCTAAGAAGGACTGGCTCACAGCCAGTTTACTCAATAGACCCCAAAAGGTAATACCCATTTTTTGGATCTGAAAACTGTGACTGTGCCACTAACAAGGTAGGTACTCCTTCTGATATGCCACGCAACTATTTTTGCATCTCTTTACCACCCTAACAGGTTTCCGTGTATGGAAGATACAATGTGAAAAAAAGAACAACCACTAAGAGTTCTTAAGAAGAATCTGTCCCAATGCGCAATGTGACGGAACTAAGCTCACATTTACTGTAACTTCATTTTTGGTTTTTGTTCACAGGGGACGCATTTTCTTTACAAACATTCTTCTAAACGCAGCTGTTTGGCATTTGGACCCACAGCATTTTCAGCAGCTGGATGTAAAGGTTTATTTACAAAAAAAGATGCATTTTGTTTAAAACCTCTGTTATTTTGTCAGGGTTCAGTTTGTTAAGGAATTACATTGGTTGACGTGTAGGAAACACAATACATTTCCCCCATCGTGGTGATAATGATGAAGTATTAGCACAAGTTATAAAAACTGTTTTAAAGGCACAGAGCATTCAGATCATCAAATTATGAAGGAGTGGCTAATGCTGCCCAAGATACTAACACCAAAAAGATAGAGAGGGAACATTATGTGAAAAGTCTATTTGCAAATGTCTCCACACCTCGCCTAACATTGCTTCTTATTCTCCAGGGGCCTAACTACACCCTAGGGAATTAAAAATTGTGCTTGAACTTTCCTACGATCACACAGCACGTCAGGAGGGTAAACAAAACCAGATTACATCGCAACTGCATTAAAACCAGAGGCTTTATAGCAAAGAGACAACAGCAACTTTCTCATCACAGATGATGTGGTCCTGCCATGGAATAAGGAACGTTACTTTCCTGTGACATCAAGTTTGCAGCTTGTCAGCTATTATAAATTGACTTGCTGTACAAAATCATGCTATCTATTTGGTGGATGCAGAATTAAATGTATTATTCTGTAAAAACTTAAACAAATCATAGGCTTCTGTAAATTCACATCCCGAGCACGTCAAATGAGACTCGAGAGATCCACAGTCCTTATGTCAATATAACTAAACACACTTTAAAAGAAAGTTTTGATGGTTAATATTTTTAACCACACTTTTCAGGAGTTTCCGTCACACAGGACATAGTGGGCATGCCACCGTTGTAAGCTGGAAGAAAGCACTGGTTTTTTAGGTCTAGCCTGACTCAGCGCATGCGCTGGTCTGGCGAGACTTATTGAGAGGGCTCCAAAAAGTGCTACCAGGCCAGCCTAGAGCTACAGTGCATGTGCGCGGGCGCCGTGATTACTTTCACTTTCGGCCGCTTTGCATAGCCAATAGGTCTCGCTTTTGGAACTTTATAAGTATTTAGTTATGCAACTGTTGCATAGCTAAACACTTATAAGGTCCAAAAGGCGAGACCTATTGGCTATGCCAATGCTTGTTTAAATATATCTGTAGTGTTAGCCAGGGCCGGTTCTAGGATTTTTCGGCCCGGGCAAAAGGGAATGTGCGAGTCCCCTCTAATTTACATAAGTGACACCTTCAGGGCTCCGGAAGCTGCTTTGTGCAGATACCTCCTGGGCCGCAGCTCCTCCTCTCAGTCACATACAAGCACCTCTTTCACAGCTCATATCGGGCTGAAGGTGCGAGAATAGCTTGGGGGCTGAGAGTTAAAACAGTGCAGACTGTAAAGTGCTGACAATGGATGTCCTGCAGTGTCTCTCAATGAGCAACCAGGCAGGAGGCCTAATTGCAGGACACACCTGCAAAATGCGTCTCCTTGCAACTGGCACAAGATGGAGTATTCCCTAGTCCTCCCCACACCATCCGTGAGAGGCCAAGGGAGAGGGCCCTCCTCCAGTAAGCCCAATTCCAAACAGATGACACCTTTCTTCAATGGGATCGGCAGTGGCACAAGAGGTTTGGTGGTGTGTTGCACTGGTGCGGGGCCCCATGCTGGTGGGCTGATAGCTTGACCCTGGGCAGCTGCCCACACTGCCCATGGCTGCACCGGCCCTGGTGTTAGCCTTGTTGTGCCGCTGTTGTTTCGGTGCTTAATTTGAGCCAGATAGTTTCTGGTGCTCAGCAACCGCACTTAATTGTCAACACTGCACTAATGACAGTCTGCCACATGGTGACATTTGTGAGAAGTTGGCCTGGTATATGCTTTCCACTAGTTATAGTGGGCACCTTGCACCAGTCCAAGCAACCGTTATTGATGATTAGGTTTAAGACTACCTTTATTGAAAGCTATCCTAGTGGTAGTGAAGGAGTGTAAAGCAGCTTGGTTTACCAGTTTATAACCTCTTGAATAACTAAATGAAAGGAGAACCACACATGGTATAGATATATAAAATGTATATATTTATTTCTAAACACTCTCTACTAACCTCTTTATGAGATTAGAGAGCAAGGCACAAAATAATACAGTTCTAAAACAACAGTAAATATCACAATATACAATGGGGCCCAGGAGGAGACCAAACCATATATTAAGAAAGTGGTATAAGAACCACGACTTGACTAGACACAGTGCCTAGAGCACATAGAATCGCTGGGACCCCAAGGAACCACCCAAGGTAGTGACACAGGGGACCCACAAGGGACGCGTGAGAACACAGCCGCGATCTCCATACAATCCTATGGGAAAGTCGTGGTTGGAATTTTAGCGTTTAAGGATACTTAGGAGAGGACTTAGAGCAAACCCTTTCAGACTTAGAAGGTTCTAATGCCAGCACCCATGTGAGCACCGGAGTACTCGTGTTACCTAACCCAGGGAAGCCGGATGCATAGGTGTCACATGGTGTCGGGAATCTTCAATGTCATCAATGGAGAGTTGTTGCAAAGTGCTGCTGCCGAGTGCTGGGGAGGGGGGGTCGGTGTCCGGAATGGAGACCAACAAGCCTTGACAACGGCAACCCATGCAGTGAGAGTAAAATGGCTTCGGTGTGGACCAGCAAGCGGTGGAGAGTCAGGGCACGTCTGGAGCAACTAGGTAAGCCCATTGAAAGTCAAAAGGCCTACATCAGATTGTCCAAGGTGTGGTAGAACAGCAGCTAATTTAATACACATGTTATATGAATGTGATAAATTAACGACGTTGCGTGCAATGATTGCTGATTTTGGCAGGAAGTGTTTGGGCACCCTGTAGCGGAATCACCTACATTATATATTTTGGGTAAAGATAACACACTCAACCATACTAAAGCAGAAGAAATCTCTCTTTTCCTCGGTACATCAGTGTATAGAATAATAATCACTACCCGCTGGAAAGATATCGACCCTCCTAATTTTCAGATCTGGCTCTCTAGGCTTTTAGGGATGTGTAACCAGGAAATGGCGATTTTTGCCTGTAAAGGTATTAAAGCAAAAATACGTGGTACTGAAATTTGGAAACCTATTGAGGATTGGAAAAATCGATAATACAAATTGTATATACATAAGTCTAAATTGGATGTAGCTAAGTCTTTATGTGCTTTCTTTAAATACCAGTATTATATTGTATATTATATGTACTGAATTATTTTTATTTTTTTTTGGTTACTGTATTATGTTTCTGCAACTGTGATTCCCAAATGTAATACAATAAAAAAAAAAAAGAAAGTCAAAATACCCTTCTCAGGGACCCACAAGTCGACGGACAAGGGATCGCGAAGGGACCTTGAGAGGAATCACTGGATACCAGCCAACAGGTCACTCAAGGAGTGTAGGCCAGCAATCTTCGGTGGAATAACTGCTCGGGGTCTGGACTACAAGTAGCCCAAAGCACAGCCTCAGGGATCGCCATGAAGCATATGCTGCTGCAAATGTGCACGGTGTCCAGGGGTTCGGGTTGCACGGTCCCCATGAGGGCTTTGGATCTCAGGGTTGCTGAGAGCACGGATCAGCCTCGGGGAAGGTTGGAAACCCACCTCCTGTGTTGCAAAATCTTCGGAGTCCTTCAGGAGCTGCGTAGTTGCAAACAGGACAGATGCGTCTTTGGTGCCTGCCTTGCAGGGGAGTAACTCCTTTACTCCAAGGGAGATTCTTCGGTCATCCAACGTTGTGTAGATAGTAGAAGTTCTGGGATTCTGTAGCAGAGTTTCGTCCAGGTAAATCTAAAGTCCTGTATTCAGGGGTTCCTACTTTATACCCAAGGAAGGGGTGGGACAAACTCTGGGGACCCACCTATGGGAGGGTCAGGACAGAGGCGTGGCTACACCCATGTCCTTTGTCCAGTTTCGCACCAGAGCAGGGGCTGAGTGCCCCTGCAACCAGTTTGAGTTGGACTATGCACAGGGACACCAAATGTGCCCCCAGTGCAGACATCAAAGCACTCTTGGAGTGCACCCACCCAGCCCCAATACACTAAAGCCTGTCTGGGAGGTGGTGTGACAGGAAACCTATTGTCCAGGCCTCCCCTGCTGGAGTTTCATCCAGCAGCAGGAGGGCAGACTATGGCTGGCAGCATCCATTTTGTGATGCCAGGGTCTGTGAAGCTGGTACCGGGTGTACCGGTGTAGTCATGGTTCTCCCTCTAGTAGGGTGGAATCATACCTCCCCCGCCAGATTACAAGGTATTTGACACCAAACACGACATGTTTCTGTGCAGCCGTTTTAAAGTTAGCATTTACCGCGAGGTTATAATGCACTTAAGAGTATATGGTATGGCTGCATCACAGACAACCCCGGAGAATAGATTCCGAGAGCTGCAGAGGGGCTCTGCTCATGCATGGGTACCCTCTCTCATAAAACCCAGCACCCTGCCTTCAGGATTGTCAAGGCCTGCCATAGGGGTGACTGATCGGTTTATATGTGTAGTGATCAGAAGAGATATATGTAACCTATATCCCAGGAAGGGGTGCATACACCACCTTACCCAGGCTGCACTAGCAGACCTGTGGTGTCATTTTGGATGGCTTCCCAGGGGTAGCATAATATATGCTGCAGCCCCTGGTAGGCCTCTGGGGTACCTATGCCCTGGGTACATAGTATACCATATTCTAGGAACTTATAAGGGTACCCCAGAATCCAATCTGGAGTGTACCTAAAGTACATGCAATCAATTTATAGGGGAAAGCAGATAGGCTGGGGTCCTGAATAGCATGATCCCAGCCAAACTAAGTCGAAAACCAGCAAAACACCAGAAAAAAAAAGTGGGGGCAACCAAGCAGTCAGATTCTACCTTCCTACAGCAATGCTCATCTAGTTTAGAGGTGAAAAGAACAACGTTTTTTCATGAAAACAATATGCATTACAAATTACTAATACCTGCCTCCCCAGCAATTCCTTTAGCTTTGAGAACCTGGAACAATCTGACTGTCGCACTGCAGGCGAGAGAGATGGTTAATAGTTGTTTTGGCCTCCTGGTCAGGGACCTGGCACTTACTATATTACAAATTAAGCACCATTAACACTCACGCTTGTCTTGCTGTAGTTAACATTTTTGTCCAGTGCTGTCAAATGCACGATATCCCAGCAAAACCTGTACAATGGACACAGTGATCTACCAAAAATATCACTAGCTGCCACTTTACAGGAAACAGAAACGTTTTCTTCCAACTGCTTCATGATCTTGATCAACACCTGCTTCTAGACACCACCTCTGTCCGAGGCCTGACCACCATCACTAGTCTCCCATTGTAACGCCAACTCTGTTGCTTGAGACTACAGGATACGTTTTGGTGACAGAATAGTTATGCAGACATATGCATGACAGTGGCATTCCCGTCACTCTGATGTTCTATCTCTGCCTGGTCTGCATGCATGACAGTGCAGGTAAATCCCAAAACACAATGGAAATCAAGTGATTTACTTTTTATGAGGTGTGACTTGGGGTAAGTCATGGAATTAACATTGTGTATGTGGGGGTGGGGGTGTTGAGAGCCATGTCTCCCTCTCAGAAGCTCAGCTAATCCCTAGAGACTTCCTGAAACTTTAAGCGGAAAAAAACACTCTGTGAATGTGGACCATACCTCAATATTTACAAACCGCAAATTAAGGAAAAACTGGATCTTGCATAGGCCCACTTGATCCTTACATGGCTGGATTTGGGCATGCTGGTCGTTGACGCCATTCATGCCTCTGCCACGTTGTAATTACGGCCTGGGAGACAAAAGTTAGATGGAAGGAGACCACCACTTGCCCAAAATACTCTGTAAGATCCCTCTCCCCACCCTCTGAATTGTCCAATCAAAATACAGTTCTGAGGGACTGTATCTTGATTGGCCATCTACTGGTGCAGCTCAGAGTGAACACGTTTGACTGGCCAGCTCTAGCAGGTGAAGTGGGCAAACCATGCTCCACGTCTTGGGTGGAGTTCTTTACTCCTCATTGAGCATTCACTGGAGACATGGCATGGTGGTAGTGCCTGCCAGGTCGGAGGCGTTTCACCTCTTCGACCTCCATTTTCACACTCCTGGAAGATGGATACCGCAGTCAGTGCTACAGGATACCTGAAGGCAGTATCACACCGCATCAGTGAACAGTGGCACGTTGTGGCAAAATACCAGCAAACACATAAATACATATTATCTACAAACACTGTTCTGCAGCCTAAGAAGATACAGAGGGAGAGGCACCTTTTTAGCCAGAAAGAAGACATATTTATCTTAAAATAAATGAGAGTGCACAGAAAGATCTACTCAAGAGGACAGTGGAGCAGGTATATTTTGAACGATGTCTTTTCACAAGTTAACGAAATTATCGAACAACTTCTGCCACAGAGCTTCTGCATGCTTTTCGGAGATCTGACAATTAAACAAGAAGCACATTTATGCCTTGCTTAATTCCCCCCGTTTTGTGATCCTGGGCAAGTCAGTCCATAGGCAGTGCTTGAGATCTTTTGTCTGACTGACTATTCTTTAATTGGTTAAATTCAGCTGCAGCATTAAGTGACTTATCAATTTGTTGACGTCTCTGACCGTTTAAAAAATAGTTCGCAAATTAAATATTTTTGAATTGGAAGTAGTCGTAGTCAGTACCCTATTGATCTTACACCACATTTTCTGACATTTAAATTTCACATCCTACGGATTTGCTCTATTAATTAAAGCTGTTACCTTCCCTCGCCAGTGGTTGCTGATGACGAACCACGCTTACTCAAAAACACAAATCTAAAAAAAAACAACAAAGGAGAAGTTTGAAATTTCATGGTCTGCATGCCACGCAATTGCCAGAAAGTCAGGCCTCAATTTTGGGAATCAAAAAATAAATTGTCTGCCTCCAACCTTAATGACAAAGCAACCACATACTGGGAGAAACAACTTGGCTCCACTCTCAGCGAGAAAGAAAGCCACCTCCTCTGGTCCTCCCCCGCCCATAACAAGATCTCCCCGGTGCTAGCTCAGACCAAATTCTGGCTCCTTCACAAAACTTACTGGACCCCGGCGCGCCTGGCATCCGTAGGGCTGAGGGAAAACGATCATTGCTGGAACTGCGACAAGGAAAAGGGGGACCTGGCACACCTTATCTACCACTGCCCCATGGTTAAAAAATATTGGGGTAGAATTTTCACCTTAATAAACAAAACACTAGGATGCGCACTCACACAGGACTTTGCCACACTGACCACCACATTTATTACAACAGAGCTAGATTCACAACAGTATAGAGACCTACTGGACCTCCTGCTGACGGCAGCGGTTAAAATTGTACTCACCAATTGGAAGGATACTTCCAAAGCAACCTTCAAATGCTGGCTCAACTGGGTGACATTCCTCAGAGGAGCGGTCAACACGGCGTTACGTAGCACACCATGGAGACAGCCACACAGGGGCATGTGGACGTCCGTAGCCAAGATACTGGACCCATACAAGCCACCATGAACAGCCACAACAAAAGATAGACAAGAGGTTCACAGCCTCACTCCCCACTAGTTTCACAACTCCTCCGAGAGACTATCATTCTCCAGGTGTGCTTCCCTCTTTCCTTCCCATCTTGATCCCCCACTTTTCCCCCCTCTCACTCCCTCCTTCTCCTTTCTCTAGGACAGCAGATAGGGGGGCAACCTTACAGAAATTGTGTTAACCAACTATACCAGCAACATAACCAGGTGGGGCTGCTACCCTGTACCGAGAAAGCGATGATTGATCATATGTTTTATGTTTGTACGTATAAAAATACCAATAAAAACATTTGCAAATAAATAGTCTTTTTATATGTTTCTGCCCTGGTTTTTTTGTTCCTCATAAAGAATTGCACAACTGGATGCCTAAGCTTGCGGGAAACAATCTTTACAACGCAGTCATTACATCGCAACATCCTTTACAGCGCGTCACTACAACGCAGCCATTACATTGCATGTCACTACAACGCAGGCATTACATCGCATGTCATTACAACGCAAACCATTACAACGCATAGTACCCCTACACTAACCAACATTTACCCTACTGTTGCACCCCCTGGAGTTAGAATAGTAATTTTTACCTCTACACTATCCAACACTTACCCTACTGTTGCACCCCCTGGAGTTAGAATAGTAATTTTGCAGCATGAATCTTTCTGGATTCACTATGTTGTGCATTATTCGGCGATCTGGTGGTTGGAAAGATCTTCAAGCTGCAAAACTACACCGACAGGTAAGAAACTATTCGTTTTTACCCCTACACTATCCAACACTTACCTTAAATGCAATGTAATGGTATGCGTTGTAAAGGTATGATGTGATGTAATGGAATGCGTTGTAAGTGTAGTTTTAAAAAATTCATTGTAGTGGCATGCAATGTAAGTGTGTGCGTTGTAAAGGATGTTGCGATGTAAAAACTGTGTTGTAAATGTATGTGTTGTAACGTCATTCATTCTAAGCTTGCATAGCTCCGACAACGACGAGTCAATTTCATGTATCATAGGTTAAGAAAGACCATTATAAGTAGAGGCTTGAAACTCCCAGCATGCAAATGCTGTTGGCTAGTAAGTCTGTAAACTATCATATCCGACATAAAGCTACTTGTTCACTATGTAATGTATTGGTCTGGACTTGTTCTATGGATGACGGAAGCTTGGCCAGCGGCGGCCCTGGTGTGTAAAGGGCACTACTATCGTTGCTGCCCATGTTGTACCTGTTCTATAAGTGATGGAAACACTTAAACTGCTTTGCCTCTCTTCTACTTATTTTGTGGGAATGAGAGATGCCTGCGGTGCTGCTGGCCATATTGCACCTGTTTTGAATGGGGCAGAGAGAGAGAACACACCCAGCATTCATTAATGTTTCTTTTACTGTTCCTGAAACCAGTGTGTTTTGGTGAAGTTTGAAGAAACAAATCCAATTTTCCCTACCCCAATGTCCAAACTATTGGCCTGTTTTAGTTGTCCTTAACCAACTGGTACGTTTTCTTATAACTAGTTGCTCAGGGCATCCTACAAAAGCGTGCTAAGGAATAGAAGACCGGTCTAGCTACACACAGACTCCTACTAAATAAACGCAGATGGATAAAGGAAACCTCACTCGCCCACCTGTTAGCAGTGATGTTTCCAAGACAGGGTCAATACAACACGTGTATGAAGATATATTGAACTTAAGGAATCGTTGCTTTCACAAACCCTCCTCCTACGAATTTTGCTCTGCTCACATTATACAGGCCCGCAAACTGAGGGCCAAGGCAAAGCATGAGGTAGTGTCTGTCAGCAAAGCGCTGGCACCATGCACGAACGAAGCCAAAGACATTCGCCATCCAACGCACTGCTCTCAAGGGGGCTTTCATTTGGGAAATGAGATCAGAATTTCCAAAATTGCTTGGTTAATTTTACACTCACTAACTCGTTATGAGCATCACACCAGAGCAGAACTCCTGCACAAACACAGCAGAAGATCACCCACTGCCAGGGTAGATCTCTGTGCAATAACCAATCACCAATGAGGCTCGCAACAAGACTCCAAATGTTCTAGAGCAGGCATTCCCTAGTTTTCACACATGTAGCCATTCGTGTTTTAGAGGTATTCTTAAGTTGCTTAAAAAGTATATTTCCAGTTGCACTTTTTCAATTTACATAGCATGAACGCTGCAAGCTTCATCTATTCTTTTCTTCCTCCGGCTGTTAGACAACATTTTGGGTTTCAGGGCTTCTATCCCTTTGTAAACTACTCGATAAAACATAAAGCCATTACAGTGTTGGGTGTCAGTTAGTCCTGTAAGTACTGCCCAAATCTTCACCTTATTTGCATTTTGCCTCTGCAGGCAGATGCTGCAACAGGCCAGCCATATTGATGCTTCACTCTAGAATGGCCACTGTTCAACTTAATTGATCAACGTTGTTTTTCCATTAGTTCAATGTCGATTAAATTGAAATTGCATTCATATAGCACTTACTACCCAGATGAGGTGTTGAAGCTTTTTACGACGAGTAGCAAGCTGCCGGGGAGCCCAAAGTTAATGGTCAATCCATTGGCTATTGGGGTTAGTATTGTGCATTTAAATAAATTATTCCATACATTTACATCAGTTTCTTCGTGGTACATTAATAACTTATGTGTGATCATTGGAGGGGATTATGTGAGTAGCAAATAGTTAATGGATCAAATGCATATTGTTAGGTTGTAGGGATATCGTTTCAAAGAAAGACAGATAAAGATAGGCAAACGATGTATAGGGCTCTCTATGTACAGGCGGCGATGTGGAAGGTAGAAAGGAATGAGAGGGGCGGTCAGGGTTTTAGGATTATAGCAGGGAGATTCTTTTGTGATAGTATGCAATCTGTGGATGTAAACCTGTAGAAAGGAACACATATTAAATTGTCCTCTAAAGGAATATTTTGCATCTACCAGTCTTTCTAGAGACTCTTTAAATTTCAAGAGATGGATCATACTTGCCTTAAAAAGCAACTCAGTTCTTGTTGAGACCCCTTCACGGGCAATCGTCAGCTAGTGGCATTTAAGAATATCCCAGTACTCGCGATTACCATTTGACTTTGACAACACCATTGAGAAATCTCTTGTGCACATCACCCCATTGTAGATGCAATATAAATACTTGCATACCCAGAAAGGACGGCTTGTGTACCTACTTCAGCATAACTTTGAATACCATGAAATAGTAATACAGTTATGCATGAAAATCATGTTACACCATACAAACTATAAACTATAAACATGTTATGTGAACACCTACCAACTTAATATAGAACAAGGTTGTTGATAAACATGTTGCAGCAATCATCATTAGTAAATCCGGTCCTCCGTTTATAGGACCCATTCATTACCTTCTTTGGAAGGGCATGGGAAAGTGCTGGTCCCTGCCTCTTAACCGGAAGAGCACCGGGCCCCATAGACCAAGAATGAATGTGTCTTGGTGGTCACCATCACTCCAGCATTCACCTTTGAAGTAGCATGCCTATGTGCTATATACTCACTCCAAAATATCAATAAAGCTGTCAAGGACTGGAAGAGACCAAGGATAGACCACATTGGTCCATAAAAGCCAGAAATATGCCAGTTGTTTACGATGAACACCGACTATGTAAATAACAGACATTTAACCTAACTATATGTAAGGGCAATCCATGTAGATGCTCGGAAAATCTGGCATCGACTCGACCTCCCTTGCCCAACCCTAGCTTACACACTGCAGGCCGTCTGTGAGCTAATGCATGCTCCTCTGGGCTGCTAACTGGGCATCCTGAACATCTCTCTTCGGAAGCGGAGGTGAAATGGTTAGGAAAGTAGAGTATTGTTTTATTTAAATATAAACAAAACAAGTTTTATCCCAAAAATTAGTTTAGAGGCGTTATTAAAAATGCTTGGAGTAATTGAACTACATTTTGCTGTACACATCCAAGTGATTCTTTACGGTGTGCGCTCAACACTCTGTACTTGAACACCCCAAGCTCCGATAAAGATCTTTGTTTTCCTCACCTAAAATAACGGCAATCAGTTGCTTCCATCGACTTAGACTGGGCACAAGCATCAGGAAGCATCACATCTCAGCCCATTATTAATACACACACAGACCATTCACTTACCTATCACCCACTCACCAGCAACTAAAAAGGAAGAAGCAGCATCACACAGACAAGCAATAATCACAGATCTATATGAGCAAACTACAGACAACCAGCTGACGCCAGGTACAAACCCTTCACTTGCAATTATACAGGTAACAAAAGACACCAGAGCACACCAAATGGTAAAGCTACTTTGATAACAGTATGACAGGTGTTTCTGTCATCCTTATGATACCACTATCTTGCTGCTCAAAAAAGACACAACACACTCTTGAACATTGCAAAATAATCCTTGGTGCGTTCATCTGGCTTATTGTCCCTAAACCATAAAGGAAACAGTTACCAATACACCATTCTGCAAATTTTGGATGTAGAAATGGTCTATCAGTTTAATCTATCCCAGGTGCACAATACCTCTAGCCATAACTGCTGAAGTTCCATCCTCCAACATCCATGACCACACAGATGAGGCCAGTGTACAGTGAAAAACAGAACATCTGAAGGCAGAGTTTTGGTCATATTCAAATATAGGTGCTTCAAGACATCAATCTTTGCAAATTAGGCAGGTAAGACCAGCGTAACTCAACTGTGGGAGACTGTGGGAATCACGCTCATCACTGCGGAGAAGAGCTCTGTGAAGGATATGTAGAATAAAATCATAGCATATATCAGACCTTTGTAAGTCAATTGTAGAATATGTGCTCAGGATCATGCCACCAACCACTTAATTTGAGAATGGCATTGCAGGATAACTACATGGAAAAAAAGAATATTAGTTGGAAGTAGGCTAAGAATAGGCTGCAGGTGAGCGTCTCTCATTACGAAGAGTGTAATATAGAGAACTCGCTGGTGAAGGTTTAAGTGGGTCATTTATTAGAGAGCATCCCATCCGGAGTCATGAAGCTTCCAAGATAAGCTTCAACTGAACTCTGAATCACATAGCTTGACATCACTAGAATGGAACAACCTTACATTCAACATTCTCCTACTAGTAACAGAGCGTACCTAGAAACCCACAACATTTACAGATACCACACACCTCTTTCCTATACAATTTAACATAAAATTGCATAGAAGAAAATCCCAAAAGCAAATCAATAGAAAAGAAAGGAACACAAGAAAAAAATGAATTTATACAAATGTATTCACAGTACAATGGTCTAGGAGACAATAGACTCGTTGCACTGAATCATTTTTCTCATACTTTACAGATTCCATCTTCCACCCTAACCGCTTTGTGGAGAAGTTTGACAAATCTCTGAGGAACCAACAACTTGAACTCATCCTTCAATTACACATTTTTTGAAATAAAAACCAGATCACCTACAGACATCCAAATCTGTAACCCGTTACGAATGCCAAAATTGAGCTTATGCTTTTCCACACACAAACTTTCTTTCTCACTACCATCTTTGAATGGCTTCCAATGCACACTGTCACCTTTTCCCCAATGCAGCCAACCAGGGGACAAAACAGTATATGCGCCTTCCTCCCTCTGAATAATTAAAAAGGGACCACTCCTGTGGTGGTGTGTGGTGAGAACCTATAAGCAAGTACACATTTCTTCAACCCTCCCTTCCAACATCATCCTGCATTCACCTCCAATTGAATACATTCTTTAATTACCCTATTGAATTTCTCAACGGTACCATTCGCACTGACACAAACCGGGGACCATTATCAGTGAGAACAGCATTAGGTAAACCCTCGCGGTTGAAATTCTCACTCAGAAATTCAGTAATTTTCCAAGTATTAATACCAATAACAATCCCAATGACTGCACAATGAGGGCATTTCTCAATAAGTACTAGCAAGTAGTTAGAGGTTCCATTTGAGTGCAACAGTCACACAAAGTCTACAGCCAAAACTCCCCATGGCTTGGATGTAAAATCCCTACACTCATGGGGAATGTCCTGACCTTATAAACCATATCACTAGTCCTGCAATCAGGACAATCTTGACCAATCTCTCCATCATCAAATCCATTTCAGTCCACCAGTAATTAAGGAGTACTCTCGCCTTGGTCTTGCCCATTCCTTGATGTCCTTCAAGTCCCAAACTCAATCTTTTCTCTCAATATCGTGGGCACTACAAGTCTCAAACCATGTAAAAGAACACCACCATCAAATTACAATGTATCCTTCACTTCCCAAAAACTTCTTAACACTGGATACTTCTTTATTTCTCACGTCTACCCATTTCATAAGGCATAAGCAATCTGTTGCGGGGCAAAATCACCAGCAACAACACTAATCTACCCTTCCTGTGCACACATTCACTTGCTCACTCTCCTCCTGATCAACCTTTTGACCAACATAACTGAATCTTGAAAGATGATCAGCAACCTTGTTCCTTGGTCCTGCAACATAACATACCTCCAAACAGAACTCCTGGAGCCCTACTGCCCATTTGCAAATGTGAATGGAAATCATGTCCAACCAGTTTTTGGTGAACACCTCAATTAACTGTTTGTAGCTGAATAAATGATGAATTGCCTCCCCAACACAAAATTTCTGAACTTCTTCACTGATTCAATACTCAACCAAGGCTTCTCTTTCTGTAGTGGATTACTTTACCTCCGCACCTCGCAATGCCCTGGATACATATGCTATAGGTGTAAGTTCTCCTTCTTCAGCGTCACTTTGCATTAGAACAGCACCAAGACCCTTCGTGCTTGCATCAGTCATTATAAAACATTCTCTGGTGTGATCAAAACAATTTAAACTACTTGCATCCACAAGCTCCCTCTTGATCTTCCCAAACTCCTTCTCACATTCATCATTTCGCACAAACTCCGCTCCTTTTTTCAGTAACTTCCTCATGCCCAAAGTTTTGGAGGTGAAATTTGGTCTAAACTTAGCATAAAACTCAGCCATACCTAAGAACGACAACAGCTCCTCATTTTTCTCTGGACTATGCAAACTCACATTATTGCCAATCAAATCTTTTTGGGGATAAACTCCCTCAGCATTCACACCATGACCCAAATATTCGATATCCGCCCTACCAAATGCACATGTACTCAGTTTGAGTGTCAATTCATTATCCTTCAGAACGCTCAACACATCCCTGAATCTACCATCATGAGCTTCCTTGGGGCTACCTCAAATCAAGATATCACCCCAGAAGCATTTGACACCCTGCACATCCCCAAAAAGACAGTACATCACCCTTTGGAAAACAGCAGCAGCTGATATCAAGCCAAAAGACATGCACACAAAGCGGTAGGTTCCATATGGTTTTATGAAAGTGGTGTAGTCCTTAGAATCAGGGTGTAGCCTTATCTGGTGGCACGCCGCCGTCAAATCTAAGGTGGTAAAGTACTTGGCACCATGTAGCAAAGAAACCACCTTCATGATGTTGGGTAGGAAAATGGTCACTAATTACATATGTTTAGAGTTCTCAAGTCCACACACAAACGGATGTCCCCTGAATGTTTCCGAGCTACTACAATGGGCGCAGCCCATTCAGAGCCATCAACACGTTCAATTATTCGTCCCTCACACAACCTCTTGATTTCACTTTCAACTGCATCTCTCATGGAGATGGGGCTCGAGCTCAACCATGCAGCCATAGGTATCACTCCTTGTTTAAACTTTATCTGAGGCACATAACCTATTAGGTATCCCATTTTCTCATTGAAAACCTCAGGAAATTCTTCTCAAAAACTTGTGGCATCATCATTTTGTTGAACCTTGAGTTCCTGTACAGAGCACAGTTGCAGCTCCCTAATGTAACCCTCTTTGAATCTGACAGGAGTAAAAGAGTTGGGATCAAGAATCACCCCTAGATCTCTCTGATGCGTCCAACTGAAAACTGTTTCTCCTTTCACAGGAAAATACACTTTTCCATGGATAGTGCTTGCTATGAACTTGATCTCAGATTCAATATACCCTCTAAGACCAATACTTTTCCTCCCATAATCTCCTGGAATAACATCTGGATCATTCAGTTGGTCACAGTGAATGAGTTCCTTATATAAGAGGTCATTAGATATCAAAATCAGCAATGCCCCAGAATCAAACAAAGCTTCTACATTCAAATGCCCAATCATAACCTGATCTTTGGGATACTTTTTCAACCCATCCTTGGTATGCACTACAAAATGCAATAATCAATTAGCTTCACTGATTCAGAAGATATGCTTTTGGATGTATGACGACATTTTGCAAAATGCCCCTTTTTAGTGCAATTCTTCCATAAGGTATTCTATGCAAGACACTTTTTAAAGTAGCAAAGTGCCCTGGGTTACCACAACGACAACACACTCTTGAATTACCCTTGTTGAAGTTGCACTTTGTGTTTAGGTTCTTCCTTGCCTTTGCTTTCATCCTCCTTCACCTCTACTTTGCTTACAGCATTCTTTTGCCTTCATTAAGTTCCTCTACACAAGCTAAAGTGTGTTCTATGCTTTTCGCCACACTAATAACCTCATGTAATGGTGGATGATCCTTTACCCACAACTCGCGTCTGATTTTGTCACTGCGACATCTCAGCATAAACTGATCCCTGATGCATTCTTGTAATACAGCACCAAACTTGCAAAGTAGATGCTAGTTTTCTTAAACACGTCACATACTCCACACTAACCTTAACTTTCAGCTGCCTCATGCCAAAATGGTACCTGTTTTAGAATAGTGCTGACTTTCGGAAAATAGAGTAAATCAAATGTTTTTATACATATATCAAACTCACTCAGTTCCCTATCCTCATCCCCCAAATCTGGAAGGTTTTCAAACACTTCTTACACTTCACACCCCAAACAGTGTACTAACAGGGTGGTTTTCCTTACACTGGAGAGATTTTCTCCACAAACTTTGGAGTAGTGTAGAAAAGCTTTTTTTCCTTTGGGACCACACAACCAGTTGTTCACCAGGGGCAGCATGTAAAAATAGTGGAGGAATAACATTTTGCATGATAAAATGCACAACATGATGAACACGGAGTAAAAATTATACAAAAATCCACTCACTGTAATAACAATAATGCCACTACTGTATCAAATGTAACCAGAAATTAAAGGCGAGCCACAGTGCTGTGAAAGAGACTGGAGATACCAGATAATATCAGTGTATAGTAAGTAAACAGTGCCCTGAGTATAAATGGCCAAACAGAAACAAGGCGTGCCTATCACTTGGCAAATATGGTGCAGACACAGTTTGAGGCAATAAAGCACACACTAAAACAGCCTGGTACTCATGCAATACTGGAAAATAAAGTCACTAAACACAGGTGCAATGTGGCATCACCTATCTCAGGTCACTGTGTTATTGAGAGAACTGATTTGGTTGTTGGTTTGAAAGGCGTGCCTATCACCGTAGGAGAAACAGGCACCAGCGTAGAACAACTGATTGCAAATGCTGACTTGGAAGGCATGCCTATCACCGTGAAAGAACAGGCACGAAAGCAGAAACAAATGATTGCAGATGCAAGGCGTGTCTATCGCTGTGAGAGGAAACAGGCACTAACTCCAATGATGCGTGCCAGTTGCTGTGATAGGAAACAAGCATCAACACCAGTAAGGCGTGCCTACCATCACAAAAGAACAGGCACAGAAATAACTGGTGGCCTATGAGTGGCGTGCTGATTTGCATGAAAGGAACCCAGTACCTCAGTGCGACTTGCTGATATTGCCGTGCGTGCAATATGCAACACAGAAGTCTCCCGGATGAAAGATGGCCGCCAAATATGCAGTGCATCATTTCTTTAGGAAATAAAGATTGACCCAGTAGCAAGGAAAGACGCCAATTTCTAGAGGAGCTAGGGCGCAGTTGAAAGGAACGTTGATATGCCACAAAGAATGATGAGGCTCTGTGGATTGGCAACGAGCTTCACAAAGTGACGCACATCGGTATTATTCAAATAAAGAGCATGCTGGCCCCGTTTAAAAAAAAATGCACATACCGGTGAATACAGGTAAGCGAGTAGACAAGGCTGTGATCGTTAAAATTGCTAGTTGTAGCTGCAGGTTTGCTTGCCCTTTCCCCTTTAGAAGATATGCTCCTCTGGTACATCGCAATCCACAATATATTACTGGTAGATTGTCCACAGGTGGCCACAGTCTCACAAGTTGTAGAAAAGTGCAGAAAGAAGGTTGAAAGAGATCTCAACAGTCCAGTCTTGTCCAGTTTCCCCTAGGAAATCAGGAAGTCCAAAAGAATCATAGGCATGATCGCATGAACTACTCATGAAGTGAAAAAATCCAAAAGTATAAAACAGAATAAAGTTTTTAAAAAATTAATTCCTGGAATTGAAGTCTGTAGCTGTTAGGATGCTCTCTTTTCCGCCTATCGCCAATGTACTAAAGAGAAATCACTGGTATAGGTTTAAGTATGTCATTAGTTAGAGAGCATCCCATCCAGAGTCACGCAGCTTTCAAGATCAGCTTCAACTAATGTCATAGAATCACTTAGCTGACAAAAGAGAACTGTTCTGTTGGATATTTTAGTTACTTATTGTGCAGAAAACTAACAGTTCCAAGAAGCTACTTGCAGAACTCAGCACTGAACATTTGAGCTTGGCTTTATATGATCTGATTACAGACAAAACTTGTGTTGCCCGAGAAATAGAGGTAAAATTGTTATGTGCTGATCGAGCAAAACAACACCCAAATAATAACGCTCCATCACTGACATAACTAGAATGGAACAACATAACATTCTACATTCTCCTACTAGTAACACAGCTTACCTAGAAACCCACAACATTTACTAGATACCTTAGAGATACAGCAGCCCTTGAATGTATGTATTATGGATGAAGAGGAACTAGTACTGTCTGGTTTTTATTGCATTAGACTTCTTTTAAACCACTGCTTATTTCCGGCGATATTTGTGTGTGTCCAAAAGTGAAGAATTTCTTTGTACACACCAAGTTCTGCTCTTCATCACATTTTCCACCCCCAGTTCCCATAATCCCTTTGCCTTCTGAGCAGTTCTATTCTGTGTGGTCTCAGAAAAGCAGTTGCATATGATTTTAATTTCTTCAAAAGTAAATGTTAGTCTCTTATGAGGTGTAAAATATTCCACCCTCTTCCTAACTGTTTCTCTCCAGCCCACTATGTTTCTGGCCAGTCAGGGGCCTGCCTGGCTTCTATTTAGCTAGCAGAAAGCAAACAATGGCAAGTAGGCGAGTGTGTAATGACGAAGAGACAGCAGGCAATACATGAGTGTGGTTAAGCTGGTGAAAAAGACACTATTACTGTTGCCTGCATTTAGAAATAGGTTGCATTGCACTCAACCCACTCTTCTTCCATCTCTTGTCCTAGCATAAACAGTCATCCTTTTTCAACATTGACAGTATCATGCAACTATTTGAAGTGATCGAGTAAAAGCCAAGAATGGAGCATCAGTGCCTCTGTCTCCCTTTTCCCCTTCAAATCCTAGTTTTGCTTCTGTTCCTCCACGCCACCAGCCTTTCCCCCCAGTCATATTCAGCAATGCCTTCTATTCTGAATAGGGAAAGCTATGAGTGACATGCATATGAATATATGAACCTGAGAAGTATCAGCCTATGAGTGAGGTTTAATTGGTCAACATGAACTATTGGTCAACATGACATTTTGTTGTCTTGCTCTAACAAAGCCAAATTTGCCATTTGGAGAATATTTTGTTTGTGGCAGTAAAAAGCAATTATTGTGCACAGATTCTTCTCTCCCTGGTGCGCCTCACGCAAACTCAACCTCTCAGTTTCTGAATGCACTCCTGTGTCCTGTTGCTCAGCTGAATCACATTACAGTTCCTTCTCACAGCCAGGATCCTCTGGGCTCCAACACTCAGTTATCCAAGAAAAGGTCTAAATACGCTAAAACTCACTTTTTGTGTGAAACTTTAGGCCCTTTGAGGACACAAGTTCTAAACTTCTGGACCCCTGCCCCCATCTCGTCCGTTTCCACTGAACTCCATCCTCTGGCTGCACTGCACCCCGCGACTAACAGGACTGAGCAGCTGAACAGCAGAAGGGCAGTGCTGTAGGGTGCCATGGCACAGAAGGGTGGTCCCACCCATTGTGTTTTTTGTCTGCTGTGTCATCTGAGTGCACTGTTGTAATTGAGGGGATTAGGAGAAAATGCAGTGACAGGAGACATACTGACACAGAGTCACAACATTTCAACACAACACCTACTGATCAATGAATTCACTCCTCAACATTTCACACCACTCTACATCACAACATCCAATACTAGATTACACTATTTCACAATACATAACACCATTGCAATACACCCGCATAACATCAAACATAATTCCTTGCCACCGTACAACACAGCATACTGCACTATTTGACAATGCAAAACCTCCAAAACTGCACGATGCTAACTCTGGCAACTTGATTCAGCACTAAACGTCCACACATCACACCCTGTCCACACAACTCATCTTTCCACATCACACAGTACCAATTTACCCTACCTAACACTACTCTTTTCTGCTCAAAAACAAACTGCAGCCTTCAGTAGCAATTCAAACTGCACCAACCACTGCCACATAACAAACCACCGGACATATAACATCACACCATTCAACTGCATATTCTACTGCTTCATGCCACAAGTCACCATAAACCACATCAGTGTCAGCCTGTACCTTCACACACAACACCATATGCATGCAATGTCCCAAATATCACCAAGAAATGTGCCCTAAAAGCTCAATATGACAAATCCACTAACAACTCAAAAAATATTGGGAAAAAAAAGCAAATAAATTCCCCAAAACTCCTTGAAATTTCTCAAAATTTGTTTCAGTATACGTTCCAAGATTTCTTTGGGATTCCAAATAAAATGGATATATCACCCGTGCTTAGCCCTGCACAAGATTTCTCACACCCAAATGTGACCTTTAAATGTGGTCCCTGTACCCTCATTCAATGTCCCATCCCTCAAGAGTTAAATTAAATGCTTTGCACAATGTAATTACATATTCTAAAAGTAACATCAGAACAACCCGCGCTAATCCAATGAAATCTAAGTATTAAATATAATGTAGAATTCTTGATGAAATACATTCCAGATATGAAAATCAAATTGTTTCCAAATACCCTCAGCATATCAGCATACTTTTCCTATGGTCATAAAGCATTATTATTAGACATTTATGCAAAATGTCAGGAAATTCCCTGACAATATCAGCAGTAAATATTTTCTTCAATGCATTATGAAATTACCCCACAATAACAGCATTGTCTTCAACTATTCAGACAATACACCCAACACTGAGTTTCATAGCACCAGTTTTCAATCTTGCAGAATTAAATACTCAACTTCCCATCACCATTTCACAACCAGTTTCTACCTAGGCGAAGTTTGCTCATTTATTTTAAGTTTAAAAATCATGTTTGTATGTTTACTGCCTTAACCATTAGGGCCATAGTTTCATCTTAAAAACAACTGCTTACAAACTACAAGATATATGCCCACCATCTTAAGATACTGATTTGTATGCATGCCACATATAATTTAGAGTGAACTTAATTTTTTCAAATATACATTTGACCTCCTGCTGCTTCACAGGCAAAAGGGCCTATAGGAACCCAAGTTGTCATAGATACAACCAAAGTTGTCATTGATACAAAAAAGTTCGAACTGTACAAATGTCCTTTGCTTTATCATCAACCATTTGATTAGTAAATGATGAACATAGGAGCAGGAAGTACACAGTCGGATTTTATGTCTCAACCCACATTCAATGAGAAGCACATGGAAAGTTAAGTTTTTGGACATTGGTACAACAACGAGACATAAGCATCTGCAGGGCAGACTGCTACAATAGAAAGTGCAAGACACTCACGTTGCAGTTAGATGATCCATCAAATGTTGGATAAGAACCGTCCACCCATTCTGGAGAGTCCAAGCTGCCCGGTGGCCTATGTTGGGCCTCATATTCCTTGAGCTAAAATTAAAAGATCATACAGGCATTTGTCATGCATTGCCAGCCAACATGCTCTAATTATGCACAGGCATTTACTAAGTTATACATTGAACCTAAGCAAAAATTAAAATCTCTTCAGATATACTCATGCAATTTTAATTGCAAGAAAAAATCCAATTGTCTATATTGCGGGGAACATTTTTACTCGATTCATTTTTTAATTAACACACTTTGGGGCCGATTCCGATCCGGGTCGGAAAACACTCTGACTGAGCCGGATCCGGAGTGTTTTCCGACCGAGCCGGAGTCCTGCAGTCCAACCGAGCAAGTACGATGCGGCCGTATGCTGTCGGACTCGGTTCGGTCGGACTCCCATAGAAGTCAATGGGTGCCGGTCGTACGACGCGTACATGGGCTCCAATTGACTGAATGGGTACGTCGCGGACAAGTGCGCCCCCTACAGTGAGTACACGTCGATGCCATCCACACCGTACATGCCTGTGTTGGGGAGACCCATGGGTCTCCCCCTGTGTCCGAGTCATAGGGCTCCGGGTGACGGGGGGGTCTGACGCGGACCCCCAAAGGCAACCACCCTGACGATTTGCGAGCCGGACACTCCGGCTCACACAGGCTGTCCGACGCATGCATCGTACTGGCTCGGTCGTGAATCACATCCATTGCACGCCACGGTTAGCTTACGACCGAGACGTACGGAGCGGTTCGGACCCGGAAACGAGTCGGTGAATTTCATGTAGCTCGCATCGTACTTGCTCGCTCGTACAGCTGTACGAGTCGGGCTGAAAACACGCGTACGGCGCGTAGTTTTTCTGTCCGGATCACGTTCGGTGCCCTTCCGACCCGGATCGGAATCGGCCCCTTTGTCTACAGTAATGGGAAACAGGTATTATTCCTTGCGCTGCAAGTGGGGTTCTTATACAAATATTTTTAAGCAGAGAATCAAAAGGATATAGAAATTGCAGCATGGCTCACTCCAATTGAATCCAAGGCTTTTTTGAACTGATGACCAATCACCGTTTCATAGTTTTAGTAATTGTATTGAAACACTGGAATTTTCCTGTTTTATTAACCAGGTATTCTTATTTTTATGTCTGTGGGCACTATTTCAAGATATCCTCCACTCTTCCCAGCTCTTACTGCTTACTTTAAAGCTGAAAGAGATTTACAATAGATTTTGTATACAACTTAGTCACAAATCAGCATTGTATTTTACATCCTCGTCTGCACAAGTTACATCCTGGTATGGGAGGTCGGCTTTGAACACGGGAATAAGATGCATGGAGGGTAGCCAGAGTTACAGAAAGAGTATTAGCTAACATCCACTCCTTTTTTCACAACACAGCTACCAGGATGCCTTTACACCTTTAGAAATGTGTTTACATTTCTTGTTATCTCAGATAATGCACTGAGTCCCAGACAAATAAAAGTTACAGCTTTCACAAGTTCTCCAGTCAGCCGGTGATTTCATTTATCAAGTGGCTGGATTCCCTTGACAGAGTTAGAGTAGGCTCTTTCTGTCAACCTTCATAACAGATCTGAGCACTCCGATTCCCCTACAATGCAGACAAGGGTTAAACCCAATTAATTATCAAAGACCTTATTAACATGTTTGTATACCAACTAGATGATGTACCATTCTCTGTTCCGAAAAAGAGTTAGCAAGCACTTTCAGGTGAATGCAAGTTAATGGGCATCACATTTAACACGTGACAGCAGAGTTCAATGTTTACCCCGTGGAATCTAAGATGAGCAAATAACGTAGCCCCTGAATAGTCCACATTTGGGACTTGGACCTTCTTTTATATGTTTCTTCACATACACCTAAGACATGGAGGAACTGCAATTCCTCCTTGAACACTGATACTGCTGCAGTCTTTCTCCAACTCTCAGAAGATCCCTACGATTGAATGGTCTGACAGTCTATCTTTAATTAATCAAGATGAAAACGGGTACAAGCCCAGGAGCATGCTTTTGGAGATGCTGTCCCCAACATGGTAACAGGTTAGAAGAATGCACAGACGCCTGTAAACTCAGTTTAACATAAATATAAAGAGCTTGTTATTTCTACCCCCTTTGCACATGATTGGACATCTTGGACGGCTTCAGGAACGGAGAGTAGATCAATTACTGATTCTTGTAATGGATGGCGGTCCTATAAATACAAGAGGCCAATTTGCTAATCTTGGATGCCTCACGCACATCTTGCAATTGAACTGATCGCTCTTCCTTTTTAAAGAGATCTGTCTTTTTGAACTGGATCTCAGTCAAGATTACCAAACCCTAAAGCTCTTCATGTCCATTCAATAATATCCCAGCAGAAGAGGCCGAATACCTGTTAGAATATTGAATCCGCCAGAAAATTAATTTCAAGCTTGATTGTCTCAGCCACAAAACTCTCTATGGCACGAGCCCCAGCTAGCTGGCAGATAAATTCAAAGTCTATTGCCCGAATCGTCATCTTAGATCGGAAGGGAAAAGGCTGTTAGTGGTTCCCCGGTTTAAGAAGCTTAGGACAGGCGGCAAAACTGTTGTTCATCTGGCCTCGAAACTTTGGAACATCCTACCTGTGGACCTACGCAAATGCTCCAATCTTTTGCGCTTTAGGAAACTCCTGAACAATTATTCAGAGTGTAATTTCTATCTGAACATGTTCGTCTGACTTTCCCGTTACGATAACGCGGAGATACCCCTCCGGGGGTGATTCCTGCGCTTTATGAATCTGATACATACATAATATGACTCCCAAGCATAATAGCAAACAAAGGTCCAATAACAAAAGCTTGGATATGCCCAGGAACTAGCAAGCTAAGCCACAGGAACTATTTCCATTCAATTTGTTTTGTGTTTCATTTCCCTAAGTCAGAGGGGGCTCTCATAAGTGAAAATCCGTACTCACTGTGCCTCAGGACAACTCATCAAGCCAAAAGAGCTGAACTATCTCTGGGGCTGTATGTTTGCCTGTGCTGGGTAGATGTGGACTTACAATGATGGAAGCGTTGGATTCCTTTGAATATGGTAGAATAGATCTAAACAAATCAACCTGCCACTCAGACCACAGGTGTAGTCACAAGCACTTTGAACGGTGAAGACACCTATTGCATATGTGGTAAGCAGAAGATATGCATTAGCCCTGGCACACAGTTCCTGACTGAGAAACAGGGCACCCCATCTAGGCATCTAGTTATTGGGGGGACAAATACTTAGGTTTGTGAATGATGCATATTGATGCACTTTGGATATAATTAACATTTTCTTGAAAGTCCTTCCAGATATTTCTTCACATAGCTAAGGACAATGGCCACCTGGAGACCACATGCTTCTGGTAGTAGTAGATGCATTGATGGTTTTAGTGGTGCATAGGTGTTTTTAAAGTGGTGCATGTGTGGTTTTCATTTTTTTTATTGATACACTTAGAATTACACAATTCAACCACAGTATGCTTCTAGGCACTTGGAACCACAATACAGGATTATAACAAAGCTTTGAAGAGAGCTACATTAATGGACGTACACCAGATATCCGGTATAAATTTGACAATTTGGCACACCATCCCATAACCTCCCTATATCAGCCTTCCCAAGCATTGTAGATGTCAGAAGGTGCTATAGTGGTACTACCCGATTCTCTTTGTCTTTGATTGAGTTCACATCCTCGTCTATGGTTATTAAGTGTGAAACCACTGTTTAGAAATGTAACCACCAGGAGGATTTCTCTTTGGGGTCCAAAAATACACAAATGATTCATATGAGCAGGAACATAGTGGAAACTACAATGAATTCCTAACATTAAAGTAGGGAGACACTTTGAGGCCTCCCATTCCTGTTCTTTAGCAACCTGGACCCATAAATTGGTGTGTATATTAGAAACAAATTACTCTCAGAGGTGTAGAAAAGGGAAATGGCTTTCCTTAAATGTTAGGTGGAGAGACATTAAATGGTGGCCGTGTATACTGGAACCTCTGTTAAATTGTTAATGTAGATTTAGACATATTAAAGGCCACTGGAAGAGAACCTCCTAAGACACTTGCCAGAGTTGGGGAGAGGAGCAGAGGTCCTGATTCCAAGCACCATGCTTTAATAGAAGGCCTGACTTCTCCGTCTCCCTATAACAGGAAAGAAATAAAGATAGTACTGAATCTCTCAGGATATCTCCAACCGAGTTTCAACAGTAGAAAATGGCCCAATAAGTTAAGAAGCAAGCAGAGAAATGCCTGCAAATGTAGCTAGGAAATGCAAAGAAAACTGACACATAAGGAGTGCCCATACTATAACAGGGAAAGAAAGGACCCAGTAGTAAATGTAAATCGATGCAAGCTTTTAATGTTTATACTCCTATGCTGTCAACGCGAGTGAGACTTTTGCAAGAACATATTTAAAATAGACTGATAAATAAACAAGGGCCCAATTAAAATTAATTGGAACTCCCCCAGGACGGTCAGGCCAAGGTACAAATGTATTACCCACTGGTATAACTTGTGAATGCACCAATCCTCTCTGGTCGGTGTCCCCCAGCCACTATCTTTTGACAGGTGGGTCCAAAATGAATCCTCTTTGTTAGAGCAAGACAGTTCTTTGACGAGAGAGGACATTTCATAAAAAAGGAGTCCTTTTGTATTCGTCAATTCCGTTTGATTGATACGGCTTATAAGGCAATCTGGATCTTGTCCAAGTGATAGATGGCATGAGTATATTTATTTATTCATTTGTAGCTTTTGTATTGTAGAGGCCTGACACTTGGAGATGAAATATAGGTGGAGACAATGTCCATATTTCTCTTTCAAGTGATACAGAGACCTGAGAAGACTCTGAGCAGCATTTCCAGCACTCCCAAAAGAATGTGTTCCTCTCTATTAAAGAAGGACAACTATTCTGAAACATGTGTCCAGAGATACACGGCACTGGAAGCATCAATAAGGGTGAAAAACTAAGACTGTCACTGAAGTAAGTGTTACCATGCACTGCATTTACCATGATGCATGACAGAATAAGTAGAGTTGCATTTCAACCCATTTGATATTTAGAAGAGCACAGACAGAAAACTATGAGGCCCTCTGTTGACATGTGGTCATAATCAGACAACAAAATTATCATGGGCTGTATTATACAATGCAGCCCATATTCCTTGTTGGCTCCAGGGACACCTTTTGGAAGGTGCGCTTGGTGCGAACACGGACAGTGCGTGTATTAGACTGGATGTGCTCCCCCTAGGGACGCCACAAGCTCATGCTGCCCTGGGGGCAGCACATTCATGTGAAATACGGAAAGGCTTGGAAGCAGCTGCTCTGTGTTTCACTGTGCAGGCGGCAACCCGCCTGCACTTTTAAGAGGGGTGAGGGCTCCCCTTGCAGGCGGGTGCAGTGAGTGACTGCACCCGCCTGCAAGAGAATGTCTAGGGGGTCCATAGGACCCTGTTCAGCCCCTCCATGGGGCTGCCATCAGGGGGCGCACTGACAGTGCGCCACCTTTTAGCTGGCACACTGTCAGCATGCCTGACAGCTTCTTTACCTTTGCGCCCGCGTCTATAATACGGTGCGGGTGCAGAGGCAAAGAGATTCCCTCATTTGCATGGGGCCATGCCCATATGCAAATGAGGGAACACCCTCTGATGATAGCGCTGGCTATATATGTGCGCCAGTGCTATCTGCATCACAAAAGGGGCTGCACAAGCATGGCCCCTTCTGTAATACCAAAGTGCCCCCAGGGCGCGCAAAGCGGGCGCAAATGCCCCAGGAAGTTTACTTTGTTAAAATGTACATTGTGAGATGCAGTTTATTAACAGGAATACCACACTCAGTACACGGAAACACTTAGGGCCCGATTCACAGAACTAACTTAAGGCAAACTCCTAAACTTACTACCATTTTGGTATTCACAGAAGGCAATTACTCATTTTGGTATTCACAGAAGGCACTTACTCATTTCGGTATTCACAGAAGTTAGGAGTCCTAACTTTAGGACTCCTAAATGCCTTCTGTGAATACTGAAAGTCTTAAAATTAGGATTTTTCTCAGTTTAGGAGTAGTATAGTTGGAACTCCTAACTTTAGGACTCCTAAATGCCTTCTGTGAATACCGAAAGTCTTAAAATTAGGATTTTTCTCAATTTAGTAGTCCTAAATCTAAATTTAGGACTACTAAATTGAGAAAAATCCTAATTTTAAGACATTCGGTATTCACAGAAGGCATTTAGGAGTCCTAAAGTTAGGAGTCCTAACTATACTACTACTACTAAACTGAGAAAAATCCTAATTTTAAGGCTTTCGGTATTCACAGAAGGCATTTAGGAGTCCTAAAGTTAGGAGTCCTAAATTTAGGACTACTAAATTGAGAAAAAATCCTAATTTTAAGACTATCGGTATTCCCAGAAGGCATTTAGGAGTCCTAAAGTTAGGAGTCCTAAAGTTAGGAGTCCTAACTATACTACTACTAAACTGAGAAAAATCCTAATTTTAAGGCTTTCGGTATTCACAGAAGGCATTTAGGAGTCCTAAAGTTAGGACTCCTAACTTCTGTGAATACCGAAATGAGTAAGTGCCTTCTGTGAATACCAAAATGAGTAAGTGCCTTCTGTGAATACCAAAATGGTAGTAAGTTTAGGATTTTGTCTTAAGTTAGTTCTGTGAATCGGGCCCTTAGCTAGTCTAGGTTATGGTGGACAAAAGCGACACACACTGTTAACAAGGATACCATGGGGTTAACTCTCAACAGGAAGACCAGATTGCACATTATGTGATCAGGAAAAGCATAAGGCAGGTTCTGCTGACCAAGAACAACATCTGCAACATGTTGCCAACAAGAATACTGCATTGCACACCCTGCTAAGTACATTAAGGCTTTCATTCTGCTACAAAAAACACCATGGGGCACACTGTGTAAGGAGAGTACAACTAGGAGAAATTGTGTTAACAAGAATATAATAGGGAAATATTAACAGAGGGACCAGAGATTACAGTCTTAACAAGAAGAACAAACATACAATATTTGGAGATTTTGTTAACAAGCTAATAATGGGACACATTGTTTGCAACAATGCGAAGTGGTACAAGCATACCATAATGCGCACACTGTTAACAAAACCTCCAAGGGTCATGCCGTAGTTTTAAAAAAAACACGAGATCCTCCGCTAACAAGGGCACCATGGGCAAATCATACTGTACCACTGAAGACAAAGTGTAACTATTAACAAGGACATCATGGGGGAATTCAGTGAACAAAAACTGTATGGAACACTAAGCAAAATGGTATAATATTCTGAAAAGAACATCATTGAACGCTATGGTAACAAAATCTGAGTTAACAAGGCCACTGTGAAGCAATAAGCTAACAATAACACATCCATGTGTTACAATTACTCCTATACGATTTTTTAACGGTGCACGGTTAGTTGCTGCACCAACCGGGTACATATTTAACTTTACGACAGCATACACCACTATAACATATGAAATCGGGTAGTGTTGGCAATGTGATACTCCCATCTTTTAAAAATACCTTTTCCCTGGAAGCAATCGTGGGTACTAAGCCACTACATCATTTTCCCTAACAAAATTATTTATTTTTTTGTATTATCCCAGATTTCAGGTTTGCCTGCCTTGAATGCACCACAATCAACAGGAGGGCAGCCGGTGTCATTTCACTTGCCAGTTCAGTGTTTGTGGACGTCCAGAGCTTTTCCAAGTGAGCGATATGGGCACTACGCTTCTGTGGCTGTGGGGGTTGTGTTGCCTTTACTTCTGCTTTCCAACAAAAGCACAACCCTACATACAGTGGAACTTCATAGACAGTGCACAGCACTTGCACATCATGCACATAAAATGGCTCCAAGTTGGCGGACCACTTTTCCACCTTCAAGGCACATTAAAACTGGGCTAGACTTGCACACTGCCTGACAACAACAGTTGACATTAGACACAACTCCTGGTGCTATCATGTGCACATAATAGCTACCAGTCAACTACTTGATCAAGCCCTCTGACCTCCTGGTTAGGGAACTCTGCTCTCCCCCTCACGTAGCTCCGTTGTTGCACCACTGTCCCCAACCTCTCTGCTTGCAGGTAGGTATTTGAGGCCCTCCTCCACCCACAGGCTCCTGCCTGCACCTAATCCCTGGTGGTCCAGCGGGACAGCCTTGCTCTTCTGCAGGTTTGCTCGGCCAGCCTTCTCTGTCTTTCAGTTTTTTTGTCTGTCTTTTCTGTCTGTCCTTTTATTGTGCCTGTTTATCTCTCTATCTGTTTTTAATCTTTGTTGCTTTTACTGTGCCTTGCTGTGTCCTCTGTTCGTATTGTGCCACTTTTCTCTGCCCTTTTCCTGCCACAACAGCGTCCCCGCCAGTTCCCGCTCCCGCCTCCCAACTGCGCTCCCACCCCCGTCCCCTACTTAATGTTGGCCGCTGTGCTAACAGGTTGAGCAGGCCCTCTGACCTCCTGGTCAGGGAACTCTCCTCTCCCCCTAACGCAGCTCCGTTGCTGTGCCGCTGACCCTAGCACCTCTCAGGTTGCAGGTAGGTGTTCGAGGCCCTCCTCCACCCGCAGGCTCCTGCCTGCGCCTCATCCCTGGTTGTCCAGTGGGAGAACCTTGCTTGCTTGCTGGTCCGCTCGGCCAGCCTTCACTGTCTTTCTGTTTTTTTGTCTGTCTTTTCTGTCTGTCCTTTTTTAGGTCTCGCCTACACAGTGCGCATGCACTGCATAGGATGACCTTTAGCCGTCGTTCAGCTGTTTTTCGAAGCACACACTCATGCTTGTGGTGGCATACAGCTTGCGGGAGTGCGCAGCGGCGCGCCACAAGCACAAGTATGTGCTTTTTGAAAAACAGTAGAATGTGCGCGCACAAGTACTTGTTAATTAACTTTCGCGGCCGCGCTTGTGTTTCAGCGCTTGTTTTTCCTCGACTTCCACACTCCTATTTTCCACCGCTGTCACTTACAAATCTAAGTGGCACAATGACCTCACAATTTTACGCTTTTCCAGTAAGTTCCCACAATGCGCAGGCTGCAATATTTTTGGACGATACCGTCCCGGCCACTTAGTCCGTCCACTTTAGCACACTTTTCTGCCCATAGGAATATATTGGGCATTACACTCCCCGCCATTTACCCATGGTCCTACTTTCACGTATTTGCTTCTTTCCCGGATTTGTTCCAATTGCTGCCCACCTACATTAACGTGATCGCTGCCCAATTAAACTGTTTTTTCTCAACGAGATCACGCTCCTTCACTTTCTACCCATACTGGTGACTGGCTGTTATTAGCAAGTTTATTTTCCGCTTACACACTGATCTCTGACCTTTACAGATTGGACTGCCATATTTTTGGACGATACCGTCCCGGCCACTTAGTCCGTCAACTTTAGCACACTTTTCTGCCCATAGGAGTATATCGGGCATTACGCTCCCCGCCATTTACCCATGGTCCTACTTTCGCGTATTTGCTTCTTTCCTGGATTTATTCCAATTGCTACCCACCTACATTAATGCGATCGCTGCCCACTTAAACCGTTTTTCTCAACGCGATCACGCTCCCTCACTTTCTACCCATACTGGTGACTGGCTGTTCTCGGCGAGTTTATTTTCCGCTTACACACTGACCTCTGACCTTTACAGATTGGAATACAACCTAAAACATACAATATCCTGGTAAGTTGAACTCGACTGGCCTAAACTATAAAATGCTTCCGTTTCAGAATCTTTTGTTCAGTTGTTCAAAAATTAAGCGTAACCAGACTTCGCATTTGTCAAATTATGGATGAATGTATACATAACGGGAGTCATTGTAAATCATTCCTTTGCTCAATTTATAATCCCTGTTCCCGGATTCTCTGCACGCGCTGCAAAATGTCTTTATCCAGGCTGGGAATTTGCTCTACGAAGCTTGTGTGGCCTATTTCTCCCATGTTATGCTGAAAACTAGACTATTCGTCATACTATGTATATTGTCTAACTTGTCTATGCATTGAGTTGATTTACCTCTGTGGGTGCTTCACCACCCTTATGTGAAAGATGAATGATGATAATCTCAATTATGACTACTACCACATCTTATGTATATATCTGTTCAGCTTGGGGCCATTAAACAGTATGAGTGCAATTTTCGCAACTGTAATCATACAGCAGTTTTACCTTTATTCACTTATACTTGTGTTTGAACCCCTCCTTCTCTCCCTACTAATCCCACTTTCACACATGTGATGTATCGGGTGTTATTTACTTTTATATTTTTGTTTTTCACCTACTTTTCACCTACCATTTTTCAATGTTATACTCTCCCTACCTTCTCTCTACCTCCTCCTTACTTTCTTTCTCCCAGTTCGTCATCGGTACCCATCTGTTGATATGTCCACCCTATGCAATCTCCCTTTTATTTCATCTTTACAGTCAGCCTTGAGAAAGCCCTGGCCTGCTGGCCCCGGAGCGAAACACGTGTCGGCTGTCCTTTACTTCTGCACATGTCTTCAAATAAAGAAGACAAGCATTGGCATAGCCAATAGGTCTCACCTTTGGGACCTTATAAGTGTTTAGCCATGCAACAGTTGATGTTGTTGCACCAAGGATATTGTGCTGCATAACTAAATACTTATAAGGTCCCAAAAGCGAGACCTAGTGGCTATGCCAATGCTTGTTAATCTTTGTTGCTTTTACTGTGCCTTGTTGTGGCCTCTGTTCATATTGTGCCTGTTTTCTCTGCCCTTTTCCTGCTGAGGCTGCCCCCGTGGCCCCTCCTGTACTGCAGTGTCCCATTCTATTTCATGACCTATGTCATTGCAAAAAATATCTTTTACAGGATATGCTAGAAGAATATCGTAAAGAAATACCATACTGCAAACATATTGTGGCAAAAATAGTAAGTACCAAAATATAAGTACAGGTTGACTATACTTAACTCCACTCCACATATTAGAAAACAACACAGGCAATGTAGACTCGAAATGACGTGCTGGTGTGTGATTTTATTAGGGTTCTGTTTCCTCCAATGCTCTACTTTTGTAACTTCACTGCCAAGGAGCCACCCAAAGACAAGGTCAGAACAAAAATTGAAAAGGAACGCAATGGAATCCATCGCCTTTGGCAAGTGGCCCAATGAAGGAACACTCCACATAGCATCCGTTCACAAAACAGGAAAAAAAAAATGCTATGGATCGCGTCAGTTGCCAGTCTATACTAACCAATCACTGGTTAGCTAACTACTCAATCTCATTTGCTTGTTTCTTATACAATGCCTTTCCAGCCGCTACCTGTGTCTGCCAGTCCGCTGGCTCACAGCTTGTATCCTTCCATAGTTTACATTCAGAAAACAGTTATGGTTGGCTAGTATAGACTGGCAACTGATGCGATCCAGAGCAATTATTTATTTGTTTCTGGTATTGTGACTGGATGCTATGTGGAGTGTTCCTTCATTGGGCCACTCGACAAAGGCGATGGATTCCATTGTGTTGCTGGTAGATGAGGCAACCTGATGCTCTTGCGTGCGAGTGGAGGTTGAGTTCTGTGTACTCTGGATCAGCGATACAATCATTAGTCACACACAGATTTGTCCCTTTGGATACTTTGGAACTGGAGTGGAATGGAAAGTTTGTTCCATTCCGGCCTGACGACTTGGTGATTGGTTGGACACACTGATGAGTTGCGCGAACCGAATCAATAATATATTTATTTCCGGTCATGTGACCGGATGTCCCGCGAAGTTAGACTTTGTTGGGCCACTCTTCAGAGGCATTGGAGTTTTATGCCTTACTTTTGGATGAGAGCAACTGATTGGAGGTAGACAGAATTCCTATACAACATAGAGTTTCCATTCTGGTCCGGCTTGTCCGTGATTGGCCGGAATGATGGTGATTTTTTTGTAAGATAAGATAGAGGAACTCAAATTTGAGTGAGCGTGTTTTAAATTGAATTCTAATAGTACATATTTTTATAGTGATTTTTTTCACCGCTAACACCAGAAGAAAAGGGAAGCCATCAGGCATTGAAGGGTTCACCACGGATTAGTTACTTTTTCTTGGTTATCTGTACAATGGGTTTTTGAGACTCATTAATTTATGCACAGATAGCGGCTCAGAGTGGACTAGTGTTCTGATTAGTGCAGGGAGATTGGACCAGAAAGGAAACGGGTACTGATGTGGCATACCACAATTGGTTGACAATTAGGTATACATAGTGATGCACAGAATACCTAATGGTTAGGCATCAATACGATGGACTTTTGGGCCGAGGAACTGGAGTGATGAAGGTCAGTACGTGAAGAAGAATGGGACGAGTGTGCTTTTTTGGGGTGCTGGCTGGAAGACAGTTGAGTGCTTGTTCTCAACCTAGGGATTTGGGAATAGAAGATATAGTATTTTATTTGCGTTTTAAGAATTGTATTTAATAATTCATTTTCTTTAACTATACTGGAATAATTTGTGTTTTTTTTATAATAGTGTTTGAAGTGTAAATAAGTTCGACAAGTTGGGCATAGTCTTTGACAGCAAATATTTTTTACAAGAGGAGACTGAACCAATATTTTTCATTGTAGAAAATATGGAAATACTATACGCCGTCTAGTGGTACAAAATTGTATCTATGAAGCATTCTTTAAATAGTAACAGGATATGAATTTGAGTGGAATGTAACACTGAAATATTGATCAAGTGAGTGGACTTATTGTTTGGTCAGGGAGTTATACCCAGGAGAAAGGAGGGCGGAAAGGGATGATTGCTACCCTTTAACTTATGATAATGTGACATCTAGAAATATGTTTTGGTATGGTTTGATATCCAATGGGGAATATGCTTTCACCTCATCTTTACATAGATGGGAAATGTCCGTCAATAATGGTACTTTGTCCTTGTGCTCTGGGAAGGTCAGGGGGGCTATTCGGCCACTGATGTAACAATGTTATTAATTTTAAAATCAAATCAGTTCATGAATTTATTAACTGCGATTTATTACTGACCATTAATTAATTTGCCATTGTATTAACACTTAGTAGGTATATAGGTAGGGAGTCTTGATGGGGTGGGGTTTGAGGGTCATTCTGTAAGCAGGTGAATGACAGGTTTAGATGTGACTATACAATATTATGTTTATATTAGACACCTTTTGTAGTTTGTATGTTTTAATTTTCAGCCCTGATGAAGTCCCAAATGGGACAAAACGCGTTGGCTGGGCTGAATGGACTGCTTCTCTCAATATGAATTTATTGAATTAAATTGAACTCTAATAAACCCGCAAGACTCCTGAATAAATACTGTATACCCAATCATGATTATTTGTTCTCTTACTGGAGAAGATATTTATTTGCGATTTCTGAATAAAAATCTTTTATATAATTTGACACTCCTTATCAATTTTTGTTCCACTTCACATATAAACTAACATGTCCACCACTCAAATTAATTTTGTATTTCACTATAGTAATTCACCACTAACTCTCTATGGGTTCCAGAGTAGCGTGCTACTCGACGAAAAAGCAGTTTAACACCCCATCAGGGGTAGCAAGCGCTATATAAATGCAAACCTTTTTCCCTTATCTATCCCTCCACTATCGTTCTCAATGCAAATAACTAACATATCCACCACTCAAATTACTTCCATATTTTCACTATACTAATTCACCACTAATTTATGGGTTTCGGAGTAGTGTGCTACTTGCCGAAAAAGCACTTTGATGCCTCGTCAGGGGTATTAAGCGCTATATAAATGCAATTACAATACAATATATCTCCAAAGTATTTGGATGTGGAGTTAATAACACAAAATCTTTACTTTCCTGTATATGCTTACCTTCTCAATATTTTGGTTCTTAATATTTAGGCAAAGATATTTTTATAGCTAGATACTTCTCTATTCTGACATACAACCCTTTTTTTCAAGGAAATTCTTTTCCCCAAAAAATCACAACTAAGAACTTTCAACAACAAAATGTGTAATCAATATTGAAGGAGAATCCTAAAATGTAAACTGCTTCAAGCACCCACGTTTACGAAAAGAATACAATTATCCAATCTCCTCTAAGCATGTTTTAGACCTCAATTGAAGGCTTACGTTCGCCCTAATCCCAGAAGGGATGCTAACCCTACCTAAATCAAATATGAGCCCCAACATTAACTGTTGCTCATACCATAGCCCCATCACTAAACCTAATACTTGCTTTAGCCTTTGTCATCACTCAAACCTTTTCCTTTATACAACACATTACCCTAACCCCTTAGAACAAGTTTAACCCTTTTATTAAGCTTTTTAATTTAGCTGATCTATAAATAAAAACAGAAGTGCAGGATTAATGGATACCCAGCCTTCAGAACTGCAACTAATGCAAGACGCGAGTGCGGTCATACCCTGGCCAGTGCTTCCTCGATAGTAATCATCTTCTCCTTCACCATCATCATCAGCTGGATCCTTTCCTCGTCACTCATGGTGATCTCGCTGGCCACGTAGCCAACATCTTCACCTAGAAAACATGATAGACGGAGAAGATGGCATTAGCGATACACGTGGTAACAACAAGCATGGACATCCAGGTCAAGAAAAGGCGGTGTTGCCATGATTGAAAGAACAGAAATGCTATTGAATTTTTAAGGACAGTCCCCTGTAAGAGAATTTAGAACAGCCATTGCAGATTTCTTTATTTTGTTGCTCTAAAAGACATAACAGCACATAATGATTTAAGGATGGAGTTTCACCAGATCACAAAATTCACCATTCAGTGGCCCTCATTACAACAACATCCAGTGGCAACTCGGTGGGCCCTACAAAACTTCTGGTCCTTCAACGTGGCTTCATATATCCTGCCCTATAAGTGAGCCATGAAACATTCTAGCAATATCCATTTTTCTCTCTCGTGCTACTCTTATGAGGCATGTCCGAATCCTTCGGTTGTGTTTTTTTGCAGATGGCTCCCACAAACACACTGCTGAGACTTCACTTTCCCATTGATTGTTCACTCACATGCTGACAATCATGGGGCCGCCAGCTTAGAAATGCATGCAAACAAATACAGCTCCCTTGCTCATTTTTAAGAATCGAGTCTTGTTTTGTGTGTTAATAAACTGGAGTTAGGAGACTAATAAAAGAGCTATGCTTTCAGTATCGCACTGGTCACTAGATGGTCCAGCTTTACAGTAAAGAAGATGTTTTCTATGTAGACCCTCTGAATCATAGCAAATGTTTGGGCCCCTATTAAACCATTAAAAGATTAACTTAATTAGAATAAAGCGTTTAACATCTTATCTCTGTATGGGTGGATACCTATTTTATGCCATTTAGAATTTAAGAAGTGTACCCTTAGAAAGGGTGCAGGGAAACCAGGGAAAAAAGGACGAAAACTCTCAAAGATAAAGAGGGAAAGATTTTGGAACAAAAATTACTAAATAATTCAGCACACCTAATGGCCATGGCCATGATTTAAATGTACCCTTCAGGATGTATCGTGTCATCATCGGGCTGCTCCTACGTCGAGTCGGCTGGTGCAATACCCGACGGGCTCTTTTTAGGGAGCACTCTTGTGGAGATCTTTTTATCCGGTACAGCTGTTGGGTGAGGTGGGAGTGTGGGGCTGTTTTTTTTTGTAATGTAGATGAAAGAAAATAATTAAAATTAAAATAGGGTTCGGAGTGCTTGTCTCAAAATATTTATTTAGCAAGCCTCCTTGCCTAATTAAAACTGTGAGGTGAAGTGTTGGTAACTTAGAATGATGAACTAGGTTATGTACACTGCCTCATTGGGGTCGACATGTTTCTCGCTCAAATAGAGAAATTCTCTGGCGATTCTTCAGGACCAAAGTTGTTCTATCTACATGTGAATTTACACTGATAATCCTAAGTAACAGTGAGCATTCTCAGTATTATTTAACCAGTAGTTTACCTGCAGCTCGGTCTACCCTAAGTTTTCCATAGGATAATCCTCTGCAGTTCCTGGTAGGCTAAGCAAGGAGTTCCTTGCGTTTGACACGCCGAGTCCGTGTCTCCAATGCACCTACCCCGCTCTACCAGGTCTGGGTGGTAGATAATACTGAGAATGCTCACTGTTACTTAGGATTATCAGTGTAAATTCACATGTAGATAGAACAACTTTGGTCCTGAAGAATCGCCAGAGAATTTCTCTATTTGAGCGAGAAACATGTCGACCCCAATGAGGCAGTGTACATAACCTAGTTCATCATTCTAAGTTACCAACACTTCACCTCACAGTTTTAATTAGGCAAGGAGGCTTCCTAAATAAATATTTTGAGACAAGCACTCCGAACCCTATTTTAATTTTAATTATTTTCTTTCATCTACATTACAAAAAAAACCAGCCCCACACTCCCACCTCACCCAACGGCTGTACCGGATAAAAAGATCTCCACAAGAGTGCTCCCTAAAAAGAGCCCGTCGGGTATTGCACCAACCGACTCGACGTAGGAGCAGCCCGATGATGACACGATACATCCTGAAGGGTAGGTGATTCACGACATCCTGATGGTTGTGTGAGGGCCACATTATCCAATGAATCTAAATCCTTTGCACACTACATGGTTTGTCTCATCCCCTTTGTAAAGGAACAGCTTTGTAATTAATTTTCTGTACACTTTAGGGCATACTTAGCTGGACCTCCTTTTAAAAAAGCCCGTTACGCCCCCCCCTTCGTTCTTGATACATGATTTAAATGTATAATATTTCAGCCACTGATTTTCTCAGGCAATCAATCAGCCATTCCGCCCTGCAACTCCTGGAAGCTCGATAGATATATATTGCTAGATTCCTGCAGTGATCCTACTAATGGTACACTTCATTGTTCACATATAGGTTTCAAATATGGCCTATATTTTAGATTTAGCATTACTTGTGAGAAGTACTAGATGAAACTTACATTTACAGGCTGCGTAAGTACAGAAACATGGGCAACTTACAGACAGTGATGTCAATTGTCAATGGAGGTTAGTGAGAGGCCTTCGCTACCTTGCACAGCCCTTGCCTTTGAGTCCCTGATACAAAGGGACCAGAGAAATGAGGGCTAATTCACATCACAAAGATTATGACATAAATGGAAAAGTGTAAAAAAAGAGCCAAACTGAGGTGTTTGAGTATATGTGCGCATTAGCCCACTCAACCTCATTTTACATAGTCCACCAAACAACCACCAGATGGTTGAGGCCACCATCAGTGGTGCCCAGATGCCACACATGCAGAGACATCATTTGACCTGCTGAGTCAAACAGCAAGTTGTGTACGTTTTCACTTAATGTTGCTCACTGTTTAACACACTCAATCTGCTGCAAGCTTGCTTTGGGAGATGAGGCAGGGGAATATATTAGCTTACAGATGAAGGGGGAAGCTGTATTCGAACTCACTGATTCCAAAGTGCATATTTTATAGAAGTAATCTAAACCGAGCTATTCACTCCCTTCTAACAACCACTTCAACGTAATCAGAATTTGTAAATCCCCTCATCTGCCTATTTAGGGCAGCCTTACATGAAGCCCTCAGTAGTGAGTGTGCTTTTCACCAACTTTACCTAATGTGAGAAAGTGCCTTTTGTGTAATTCTGAATCCGAAAATTACCTTTCGAAGTCTGCCTCATGATTCCTTTCTGGTTCTTCCGAAAATTCTGCCAGAAGTACTTGTTTTTCTTTTTCCACTCAGCTTTGCCTAGAATCCAAACAGCCAAAAAAGAAAGAAAGAAAAAGGTATTGTTAGGATGACTGGAGCCATGCTTGGCACTCAAAGTTGATTCGATTTATTTCAAATTGATTTATTTTAACGGGAAAAGGGGTGTTCTAATTTAGTTCAGAAAAAGTATACGTTCATGCATATGCTGCATAACATTTATTCTTTTATGAGAGTCTGGGAAAAAAAATAACACTGAAAACAAGCTTGGGTACATGCCATGCATGCAGAGCGAATATATGTTCGAGTATATTTTGGTTGATGGTGACAAAAAGAAAATTATGGGTAGGAAGAGGCGCAGTTTTGTTAATCTATAAAGAGGTAAGCAGACAACATTGTGGTGCTTTGACAGATGCGGTGGAGAAGTGTAGCTCACTGGTTAGAGGAGGCATACCCTGAAGCAGAGGTCAGACCCGGGACCAGGGTTCGAATCCCGACGCGGCAGGGTCTGGAGCCCAATTGTCCACGGACTCGATAATTCTCGCTTCGGTGCCTACTCTAAGCACGAGTTCACACTATGCAGCTCTGGGCAACAAGCTTGCTTAATCTCCACAACGGCCCCCCGCGGCGGGATGCCTGGCTTTCACCTTGGGGATGCCCAGTACGGGTTATATCACAGGGAAAAACCAGGACGGGTTCCCAATGCAAGCGCCGAGATGCCCAAGGGTAATTTGAGCGCTATATAAGACCGCACATACATACATACATACATACATACATACAGATGTACGGCAGCATTATTGCTATCACCGTTTACGCTTCATATTCATTACTACGTGACCAGCGATACACAAGTTATCTCTGGATTATTTTATTGCAGTAAAAAGCCAACTGTCCAAGTAGAGGTAAAGTTGACTGAAGGATCTTCTCAATCAGTGCATCTATCTTGCAGGATCTGTACAGATGGTCCATTAGAGCATCAACAGTACTATCTCCTGGGGTTTGGGGTGCACATTTTCGTTAGAGCAGGCTGTTTTACTAACCACGAGTACTTTTACCATAGAAAATAAAATGTCATTTATTTATGAAACCTGTAGTGCATGATAATACTTGGAGGCATCCTGTTGCTAAGACTGGTAAAAATAAAAAAAATCAGTGCCAGCCAGGCTACAGCTGGAAGAACCAAGTTTTCCCAGCATGCAGCTAGACATAAGCTGAAGATTGACAGGCAGGAGTTCCAATGGGAGGAAACTTGGAAAGGAAGGCTCGACCAGCAAGGCTCGACTGCCTGATCTTGGGAATGCTCAGTAAGGAGGCATGAACAGTACTCGGGAAAGATGGCGCTTTCTTTTCCTTACTTGTCGGTTTCAACACAGAGCAGGCGTACGCATGATTGCAATAACTGTGCGAGGCGGCCTGCTCGAGATCAACATTTTGGTGAATCAATAATGTTTATAAGGAAATTAAAGATGTATTTTGTGGGGAGTCGCATGCTTATTGCTACTCCAGAGACAGCAAAGGAAATGTCCTAAGAGCATGATCTGTGGTTTGGGAAGGGCTCTCAAAAACAGTTGTGACAAGCAGAGAAAAATAGGTTTAGCCTGCGCGATTGAGTGGAAACTTTAACATATATCACAAGGTATTGAATTAAGGGGATACATATGCAAGGAGCCTGATCTGGCTATATGTTATTCCAATATACCAGCTAAACATAGTCCCAAAACATGAGACGGGATCATACTGACCTAGTGAGCCATCTTCGGAGCTTGACTTGTGGAGCGAAAGCCTGCAAGAAAGAAAGCAGAATAACTAATTTTAGACGTATTTCCTGGCAGCGAGACATTTTATCATAATATTTTGCTGTATGCAAGCGTAGACGAACAAGCAGTTCATTGCTTTCTTATATTGTTTCTGCACATCGAGAGCTTGTGGTTCACTTTCATTTAGCAGCAATACATTTCCCATATGGCTGCACATTAAAATAAAAAAAACAGACCCAATGTGTATCAGACCAAAACAGAAACATTTGGCATCCCAGGTTCTCACTGTTGCAGTGGGGATATTACCACAACCTAGACTTAGCAAGGTAAATGAGGTTTAAGCTCAACAGGAAACACGCACTGTGTACAGAACATGGCTAACACTACTTGAAATGGACTCTACAACTGTTCATAGGAAAAAGAGTAGCTGGGGTTATTGCTTCACTTTGAAGGATACCTCAATGGAGTGGCGGCCAGCATGGATCTGGAGTGGTAGGCGGGGGAAAGGTGGTAAGGAGGTATAGTTGTAAAAAAAAAAAAAAAAAGAAAGAAAAATACACTTACCTCCTCACTCCTCTGCCCCACATCGTCTCTCTTCCGCCGAACAGAAAGCAGCCAGGCTTCCCTGAGACTATCACAACGCTGCAAAGCAGCATTGTGATTGGTCTGAGCACCGTGGTTCAGTGCTCAAACGGGGACTGGGGGCCTGAGCATGTTCTCCATGCAGGCTGTAATGCAGCTTGCATGGAGAACATGCTAAAGTGTGCATGACTTTTTGGCCAGCCCGAGAGGGCCGATCAAAGCATCATGCACACTTTAGTGTTACCACCACTCCTCCCCTACTCTGTCAGCAGAGCAGCCCCGCCCTCATGCTGCCAGAGCAGGGAAGAAAACTATTTTAATAACATTCCCTTATTATCATTGTATTTTTCCTTTCTTTTACTGCTGCACAGTAGCAGTGGGGCGACGCTCCTCTGCCTCAGCGGAGGAGCCATGTCACAAAACCTTTGGGCCAAACCGATCCCTAAGTAAGCATGGGAACTCTACACAAATTATCTCTGATGAGGAAAAACTGTGTTGAAATCCATGACAAGGCCTCACAGAGACACCAACTATTCAATGTTCTTCCTACAGGTCCATTGCCTATCTTGGATCAAGAATTCAGGTGCACAAAATAAAGGTGAGTGTTATCTGTCGACCTATTCTGCCAGCACTGCAGTCCACCAAATCCTTAAACTCAAAAGCACGCCTGATGCCACTACAAAGTCTGTGTGTGCTACGAGCCGAATGGCAGTGCGTTCCACAAGCAAATGAAGTCCCACCAAACGTACCGTTGACCAAGTTACATCAAACGTGGCTTACAGACTGAGAAACTAAACGAGAATTGGTGGATTGCCTGAATTAATCTCAGCCACTTATGTTTTACACCGGCCCACATTCCAGTCAATCATTTATTTGTTTGCCCACAATGCCTCTTTCTGATTGGGAGGCACTCATACATGTTTTATGCTGGTTACTGACTAGAGGATCGGTGTGGCTGAGTTCCACCAGCGAGTCTGCATCACTCTGTGGTCCTGGCAAAACTGCTTTTGAAACTGCAGAAAACAGAGGCCTGCAGGAAAATATACTATAACTTTCTAATTTTGTTTTAGTTCTTCACATGTAATACAAAGAAGATGAGATTAGAAAATGAACGCTCTATTGGTGTGTTCACCTTATTAAACTCATTGTGTCCTTTTATTTTAGCAGGTTTTTTACTTGTATTATAGTTTAACACGACCGCATACAGGCAGCGGGATAGTACCTGCTCACAGCAACGCACAATAGCAGAAGGCAGCTGATTGAAGTTACTGATGATTGACCCTAGGTTTACATCATGCATAGAAATCAGTCCTCCCACATCCACCCAGGGAAGGGGAAGAGCAGTAAACAGCACCTCACTCTCTCTGGATTCTAATTCTTCAAAGACATCCAGAGAATCATTGCATTGTGTTTTATTCAACCATTTCAAACGCCAGATAAATTTGGCGAAATTCCTTTGTTCTCTCTATTTGTAACAAACGTGTTTTTGACATCAAAGGTGCGTCATTTCCCACATGACAGCCGTTGCACTAAATGTTATTACAGTTTAATTCAGCTACAAGCCATTCACACTTAAGTTCCAAGTGAATCTCGGACTTGACTTTTTCCAAAATTCTACCCCAAAAACATTGTAGGTTAATGTTGTGACTGATATCCAGTTCAAATAATAATTCAATGCTACTCACACTATTTGCTTATTAAGACTATTTATTTTACACAGCGCTCGAGCAGAATTGGGGTTGCTTTGGGGATAAAGGGGCGGGTGAGTTCAGGCTGGTCCAAGAACTAGGGATTCCACTGACAGGTTGATGATCCTGACAGTGGGACTTTGTGTACTCGCTAGTGGAAATGTTTGACGTAATCCACGGACGTCACAATAAAAAGCAAAGCCAAATGCTAGAAAGTCAAACATCGAATCCAAGGTGCCTGCCTGAGGGAAGGGTTGTAGCATACAGACCTCCGAAAAGCACCGGTGGCGCAATTTTCTCCATAAGGGACATTTCCACCTGAGGGCTATTCACCAGATTTACAACCACAATTACTCCGGTGCACTGCTTTTGAGGTGATTATTTAACACATTACAACTTTCTGTCGAAAACAAGAAGAAAAAGAAGAACAACCATTGGCAAGGTCAATAGATGTGGGGTTAGCGGACAGCCTTGTGGCTTTGTCAATGCTTGTTTTGGTGTGTGCTTGTTTTGGTTTGTCAGGGGTTTTGCAAAATTCTATAGTTGGGGAAACTTCCCGCCCTCATCAATCTAAAAAAAAAAATACTGGCTATATTAAAAATATTTTTGGTCAACAAAAACACACTAATTACCACAGTAAGTCTCTCATATTTAAGGAGACTACCGTGTGTGAATGTACTCCTTGTGAAAGGGAAGAATGCCACCATCATTGTGAAGTTAGCCATTGGCCAAGTGAGCATATTACACATATAATTTTAGTAAAATCGAACATTCTCGACTTAAGTAAAACAAATCGGGCTCTATGTTAGTGACATAGACTGCTGCATTCTCTTGAATAGACAGTAGATGGCACTGCAGGGTTGTAATCCGTTTCATTGGAAGAAATTAGAACTGTGAATGCTCGTACCGGCAGTTCACATCTATGTGAATAAAAGTTAAACCCTCCACGATTGCAGCAAGTGTCTTTGTTTGTGAATCCTGTGGTACACCAACAATAAAGTACGGATATTAAGGGTCCTGTGTTTCTAGCGTGTCCAACTTTACGTGCCCTCACTACCTCGTTACATTCGGAATGAAGATCATTTGTACATGTATGGAGTAATTTTAAGAATATTTGTCTACAAAGCGCTCCAAAGGTCCAAAGAGAAATCATTGTACAGATAGACATCGTCTGATAAATCCACGAGAGGTAATTGACAAAACATTGTCCACCCGAAACCGACGCGAGCCAAGCGTGTTCAGCCATTGAATGCATCGGTTCTACTTCTGTGCACATTCGGTAAGAACCGGCGCGAACCTTTTGGGACATCACATGAGGTAAACGGAGAACCCAGACTCGTTGTTATCATGCACTGCTGACATAGTAATGCTTCCCCTCTATGCTCTGAAGCGTTTGTAGAGAAGAGAGCGTTTTACGACCAGTCTATATGTCTGCCACCCACAGGGCAAGCGATGAGGCCCCTCCTGTCACAGGCAGGCTCAAACCCCTGAATGAGTGGACTGCACTGATCATGTCTACCTCAGATCGCTTTAAGAACCTCACTTGGACATTGAACATTGGTGCAAACACCACACTGATCTGGGGGCAACTGTCTCAGTGGAAGCGGACCCCTGCCCTCAGCACGGAGTCCAGAAGGATAAAGGCTTCGTTGTCACATAAAGGGTACAGCAGCCCTCCAGGCAAACACAGGACAGAGGGAGTTAAAAGAGCATTGCCTGGCACACCCAGTGCACACACAGGAAGAGCCATGCCGCCATCAGCAGGCACATTCATCAAAAAGCTGAGGCCATTTACAAATGGTGAACTTGAGCCCTTGGTCAACAGTGTCCTCAAATAATGCTTCGGACACCACCACTGGGCACGCAGGAGTGATACTGACCAAAAGGAGCCCCAGCAACAGATGGTTTGACATGAGAGGTGATCCCACAAAACTCCATGAAATCTGTGTGAGGTGCACATGCCAACTTTAGTGGCGTAGGAAAGACTTGGAGCGAGCGCCTACAAAATGACAGAGCCAGTCGCGTCATAGGGTTTTTCTTCTCCTTTTTTAAAAGCCAAGCTGCACAGATTTGAGTATGCCGTACAGCACGACTAGAACCATTGGGAAAGCCAATAAATCCCAAAGGCTAGACCAAATGCCTTTGCCAATGGTTGTTTATTTTGCTCTGACTAAACAATCAACAATGTTGTGTCTTGCTGATGCCATTTGGCCAGAAATTCAATGGATGACCAGGAATAACATCCAGTGCCCTAGGAGGTGTAAGGTCACCGCATATCTCCCAGTCAGGTGGAGAGTGATGTATGGCGACCAGCAGTGATGAGCGCGCAGGAGTCTCGTGTTTGTCACATGTGATGGCCACCAGTCAGGCCGTGAGCAGGATGTCCCACGACAATGCACTAATTCACAGAAACATTTCACGACACGCCACTGCACAACAAAGTGACCGGAAGACTCCAGTTACCATCTCGCTAGTTGAACTACTGTTTTTTGTATTACGTGGCCTATATTTACTGCATGCCACTGTCACTATTTCAAAGAAGTCTGTGGTTTTAGATCCTCTGTAATTTGAGTCTTCTGCTCCATTGCAAACTAGAGTCAAACCTGCAATTTCCACACTTTCTTTGCTTTGCTGCTGGAGACAATGCAGCCACGTTGCTTCCCAGACGCTGCTTGCAATCTGTCGGAGGATTTTAGAAATAGTTCCATGCTCGATTGAAAATCTAGGAAATGTCCTAAAATGTAAATTTCCAGCTCATATTTTTGCATTGCAAAACAATGTAAACTGTGTCGCTCTTCATGTGGCCAAAACAAAAGCTTGCGGTAAACAGAGCTAGGCCCCGAATCAACTATGAAAATAGTCAACAGTGAAAACAATTTATCCTGAATCCTATTTACATCGAGGGCATGCGGGAAAGCAGTGACAGGAAAAATGGGTTTAGCACCTACAGATAGTGAAAATGACATGCATATATATATATCTATTCATAGCCCAGATCTGATGGTCAAATGAAGCGGGAAGCAAGGAGTGTAAAATATACACGAAGTGCATCAGGCTTGACTAAGTCAGTTGCTTTCGGGGAGAAGTCGCATTAAACAGCAGACTCAAAGATCGTGTGGAAAATGGTGAATTAAAAGTCTGAAATGTCAGCATTTAGAAACCATGCCGTGCCTGGTCATTTCACCTAATGAAAGCTAGGATGGCCCACCTCTGTTCACCACCCACTTGGGCTACCCATCATCTTTGGACCCTACTATTCCCACTCTACTGCCTGTCCTACTTGTCTGGCCTACCAGAGAGGGGGTGTGGAGAGGTAGTGTACCAGAAGAATGGTGCGGAACATTGAGAGGGTATGTACCGAGAGAGAGGGGCTGGGTAGAGGTAGTGGGAGATGGGAGGTACAAACAGAAATGAGATGTAAAACGGTGTAGTAGCTAGTGGGGAGACAAAGAGGGGACTGCAAAAGAGACAGAGAGAGGTAAGATACGAGAGAGGGCCAGAGATGGCACGATGAGGTAAGCAGATAGCTTATTTTGGGAGAAAGTTGAAGTAGATGGAAGAGAGATACAGAGAGGGGGAAGTAGAAACACTGCAGGGAAGGCGCACAACACCCATTGGACTCAAAGGCCCCCCCCCCCCCCGTCGTGTGTGTGCCCGGGATGAGACAGCTTCCCGGGCACCCACAGAGCCGCACCCGAGCACTTCACAGGTCTTTAAAAGACCATTTGCATGTAATGAGGCCTTGCTGTTGTTTCACTCCTTCTAAGAGCCCCTGCAGCTCCACTCTGCCTATTGCTTAAAGATTCAGCCCCCCCCCCGAAAAAATTCTTAGCCGCCCCCCCCCCCCCGCCCCCTTCCCCCCGAAATTTGGCTCTAGTTGCGCCTCTGCTGCAGGGAGACAGAGTGAGTGGGGTGAAGTTGAGAGGTAGACACACAGAGTGGAAGTGAGGGACAGGCAGGATCATGAAAGAGAGGAGGAGTAGAGAGGGAATATATAGAGAAAGGTCATAGTTGGGGTAGAGAGAGTTGAGATCGAGAGGGTGAAGCCGTAGAGGGGTGCAGCAATAGGTAAAGAGAGACGGAAGACAAAGAGGTGTGCGGAACTAAGGAGACTGACATGGCAAAAAGATTCATTTCTAATTCCAACTGCCTCAGAGTATGAGTGCCAAGGTCAGGCAGGCCAGGCATCGATTCTAACTATCTGTCAAGAATTCCTCAACTGTCGCATTAAAATAGAATCTGTTTTTTTCCACAACACCAACATAATGTCGTCCATTTACCTGTCCCAATAGGTTTTCCGAGAGCGGGGGAGGCCCTGGGCAACTGTCCACTTGCCCATGCCTTAAAACGTCTCTGTCTTAGAGTATAACAGAAACCAAAAGTATGGCTCAGCTCTTAGAGCCAATGAACAAGCAAAGCAGCGCCTTGAAAATGTTTGCTTTGTAAATCACACAGCAAACCAGTCAAATAAAATAAAGTCTATACAGAAGTAAAAAAAAATGCATTCCTTTAACATGTGGAACCTTTGACATTAATATGTCACATTACTGCACTGCACTGAGAAATACTTATTAAAAGTGATAGTTTTTAAACATAAATCATGAGTGAACTAAGAGGCAAGACAGTTGTCATGTAAACCCTGTAATTGATGTTTTTATACTGCAATGATTTTCAGTAACTATGCAAATGTAATAAATTCAAATTGGTCCCTGTACGTGGCCCAGATTATTAGTGAGGAACATTATAGTCTATTAACCCCTTCAGCGCGGCGCGGATTACCGCGCCGTGCTGAAGGTTCCGTGCGGGGGCGGGGCCGTGACGGAGAGGTTCCGTCATGCGCACAGCGCAACCGACGCGCATGACGGAACCGCTCCGTCACTCGCATCGAAGGGGTTAAAGCAACCAAAACTGTTTTTTGTACAACTGGTATTGTGAACTCACATATTTGAAAGAGCTTTCATACAGGATAATAAAGAAAATGAATTTTGGTGAAATAAATTATTTGCTTAAGATCACACAATTTAAGTGGGGAAGCCGCAATTAATCCAGGTTTTCTGGTTCACTTTGTACAAACCAATCACTACAAGTGGCAAAGATCAGCGCCAAACTGTCTGTTAGCTCACACATTCACTTGCTAATTTACAAATTTGACAATGCGGAGTCAATTGTGTTCTCCCAATCACAAAATTGATGAGTTATTGTATTGTAAGAGCGCAAACTTATTCATTACTACTAAACAAATGCATCCACGTTGGAAGCCTGATCACGTCATGCACCATGCTCGGCTTCTTATTAGGCGAACGTTTTGTCATCTGCCAGGCTCTATTCCGATATTGGATCAGGACGTCTTTCCATGCTATAGCAAGTCTGACTTGAAGGCCTAATTGGTGTTTTGTGAAATCAGAGGGGTGCATCTTTTATTTGTCTCCTGGCACTGGCAGACTTTACGTTAGCGGAATAGCCTTTCAGAGCCATCGGCATGTGTCTTTACTGGTCAGTCCATACCTGCATATGTGGGTCATCGATTTGTATTTCCTTTTTTAATGTTACCTCTTTGATTTTACCTCCTTGTGCAGTTTTTACATCGCGTGAACTGGACCCAAAGGTATTTGTTTTATGCACGCACCAGTTACATTACAATTTTTATAGGCACAGAGAGAGTAAGTGATTTGTCTAGAGTCACAGGATGTTGAGCCAATGTTGAGACTCGAACCTTGATCCCCCAGTTCCAAAGACTGCAACTCTGGTCATTAGGCCACATCCTGGGGAGCGGGAGGGTGGCAGGTGGGAGCCACTTTAAAGCTCGGCTTGTTTTGGACTCGGGATTCCAAAAGGACCTTGAGCAGAGGGAGGCTTTAGGCTCGAGCCTGGCTCGAGCTTCCAGCGGCTCACCCACTGAGAGAGCGGCAGCAGGAGCTACAGATCTAAGGGGGTTGAGGTTACTCACCAGTCTAGAGACATGTAGGTGAGTAGAAGAGTTGCTATAGATAGGTATAAAGTAAAAGACTCTTCTGCCACGGAATTAAATATCAGCATTGAAGAGCATGTCCAGATTTTTAATCTTCTGTGTTGAAGGTAGGTCACAAAATCTACTGTATTTTAAGATTAAGCAGTATATCATAATTGTGAACTGCGGGGTTCTACGGTCTTGTATATGCTGAACAGTTTTATGAAGAAAGAAGACCGTGGAGCTACTCTACAGTCAAATATAATATAGCCCTATAGTCCGCTGTGGTGGACTCTAAGGCCATTAAAAGCCCGCTCCAGCGTTAAAGGTCCGAGCCAAAGGCGAGGGCCTTTGACATGGAGGGCTCTAAGGCTATTAGAACATTCTGCCCCTAGAAAGCAGAATGTTGTAATTAGTAAAACAAAGGCCTCAGGAAGCCTGAGGGGGTTGAAATTCCTTGGTGCTTCATGAGGCCTTTCTTCACAGCAACAGTTGTGAAAAAGAAACCACCTTGGAATGTTGATACTCCAGGCTTCTACCGGCCAATAGAAGCCCAGAGCACTCTATTGTCTTCAATGGAGCTGCCAACATTCCAAAGTTCTAATAGATTTTCGAAATGGGGCACGTTTTACATATTTGGTGTGGCTGATCAGAAAGAACATTAGCACAACATTCAAACTGTGATTTTCTTGATCTAAGATTACAATCAGTTCATGACGATTTTTTGCGACTTGTGTCCAAGAGCTTGGATGTCTCTAAGTGGCAGGGCTGTGTGCAGACAAGGGATGCAAGCATGCTGTTCCAAAAAACTGACAATGCATGCCAACAATGATGCTCAAACGGGCCAAAACAAATACGGGGTTTCTTGTTTTCACATGCAAAGGTGATGTGTCCAAGTACTCTGGTTTGGAAAACTCGTTTTGAGTAGAATCAAGACCGATTGTCATGCGATGGGCCTCCTTCTTCAGTACTGTATTGTATTCCCGACACACAGCAGAAAATATGAACTGTAACACTATTCTGAGGAATTCCTAAAGCTCAAATGTTTCAATTTATCACAACCATACATACATTCGTTCATTGAGTTGACTGCTTCCAGTTCAAGGGCATACCCATCTCACGATTCCGATTTGTTTTTGTACCGGCTAGCTCATCAGAAATGCCATCCATGACATATGTGTACTTCAACAAAACCTTTGCCTGAATACCTTATGCCCTTTGCGTACAGGTGCTGCTGACAAATCTTTATACAAGTGGGCTGGTTGACTTCCATGTTCTTTGGGGTCTGGCTGTAGTCTGATCAGGAGAAGGCACTCCGGAACAGATGAATGGCTAACCTACTCACAGGCATTACTTTTCACCAAGATAGGTGCACACATCGGACAGACTCAAGTTGCTACTATCTCTCTGTTCTCTAGGCTTGGTTGACCCATTTTGATTTGAGTAGAAGAGCCCAAAAGCAAGGTGTGCCTTTAATTGACTACATGCCGTATAAATTATGCTGGACGTGCAGACCTAGGGTACAGCACGGCCCCGTACTGCTTTTTGGTTCTAAATATTTTGGGGAGGCTTCCTAAGAGTGAAGATGGAGAACCACCTTCACAGTTCTTGAATTCCACAAGAAACTGAAAATCTGGCTCTTCACCAAGCTCCGGCCCAGAACGAATAAAGCAGAGAATAACAATAACGCTTTACCTCCCTTATCAAATCAACAACTACAGCTCCTGCTTCAACATAACATAAAATAGAACCACATAAAATAACATATGCATTCAAGGCAATGGCTCGACGGAGACTGGTTATCTCAGGGGAACTATCGTTACATAGTAAAGACTTTCTTTACTCTAAATGCCAGACAAATGGCAAACAGTATTTTAAATTTGTTCCAAATTCATATAAACGAAACAAATAGTAAAACATTCAAATGTTAAATTCACACATGTTGGTGCAAACTGTTTAGCGAAAGCACAGCGTTCCCAAGAGTCCTAAAGGAACTAACAATTGCAACTTGCTGGTCAATGCTGTATTTTTCCCACTAGGACAGCTTTCAAGTTTGTGTTTCCATTTGTCGTTTATAAGGTCTTTTGAGAGAGGCCATGGTGAGCCACTTGGCGGCCTGCATGCAATATTGAGGACTTGGTCACATAATTGCTCTGAAAGCAGTGGCTGCTATAAACGTTTCAGAGTGAATGTGGGTCCATTTATTTATTTAACAGAGAGGGGGGCAAAGCAGTCAGGAAAATGGGCCTTTATTATTCTTATCACATTTGCATGAACCATAAGGGAAAATAAGGCTGCTAGGGCTCTGACCTTGCATAAAAGAAATGGGAGGCACAGGCGGCCCATTCAATTATCTCTTCGCGGGGTTGCCATGGTAATGGCTCTTCGTGCAGGTCACAACTTTCTCAGTGGTGGTAAACACTGAGCTGTTTCATTGGCGCCACTGTGGAGGTAGCCATATTGGACCTGCTCGCTCACAATGAGCAGGAGGGGTTGGACACGTAGACGTGGCCAGGTTCAACCATTCTGTGGCTTATACGTATGAGATGCAGCGGAACTGGCTCGTCCAATTACATCTGTGCTTCCATGTCACAGAAGTGTCGCTGAGCTCATGAAAGAAAATAGCTCTACAGTAAAGAGAAGGAAAATGAGGGCCTAATAGCAACAACAACAGCATCTGCAACAAGTTCGTTTTTTTTCTAGGCTGTCCTCCCTGTCCCGCAGCACGCTGCCAAGTACACACACCAAGCCAGCGGTACGTGACATGCTGGCCCTGCTCATTATGGCTCTTTGGCCGTGTTTAGTTCTCTCTCGTTCCATTGTGTGGGCCACTGTGTGGGAGTTTCTTGAACCGCTTCCCCCAGAGAGGATGTTGGCAGAGAGCAGAGTTTGGCTCCATGCAAGAAGGACTGAGTCCAGAGCCGTGCACATTCTAGCGGGCTCCTCTGGTCTTTGCAAACACCGCATGCAAATTGCTTCCTTCAATCGTCAGCAGACTATGCATGTAAACAAAGACAGTGTAATCCTCCTGTCCCCTGCATCATCAATGTTCCCACAAATACCTGGCTCACCATGGAAGGCACACAAAAAATTCCCTGTGAAAGGAATTATGAAAAAATGTCCATTCACAGAAACTCTAATTCTTGAAGGGGTTATCCAGTGGCTAGCTTTAAGGTATTTGGGGCCTGTGAGTATGTCCAGTAGTAGAACGTATCCTGTCATGATGTGGCCGCTTTGCTCGATCCCCTTTCCCCCCAAACCCTTCCACGATAAATACCAACCAGTGCGGTGCACAGAGGACAGGACTGAGATGTGCTGTCATGAAGTAATAATTCTGCAACTATAATCACAGAAAAGCATCTTTGGGGCTCCCACCCACCATATACTCACACACCGCTTCCTGAGGGTGGGGGCAGAGGAATAACCGACATAAGGCGAGTGAAGACAGTGGCACTTATCGACCTAGCATAATAAGAGAACGTGATTGGACAGTTTCATTTTAGATTTTAATCAAAATTTCAATTATTGATTGGTGAGCGCACTCAAATATGAGGATGCATGAGGGAGTCTTGGTAGCACAGAAAGGTGAGTAATGTCCTCTTGCCCTTTACATAACATGTTTTGGCCTCACCTAGGAATTAATAGGTGTGTGAAATCGAATAGTTTTTATCATAACGGTCTGTGAAAAGTAAGCGAAAGGTGCAAAATGTGCTTTGCTAGTATCTCACAACTTATTTTTCTCTTGAGCGCAAATTTTATGCAAACCAGTTTCTGGCAAGAGACTGGTTGGAGCAGAAAATGTCTTTCAATAAAATGTTTTCTGCTTGAACCAGTACACGCTGCAAGCAAAAAACAACATGAAATTCTATAATGGAAAACTCTGCAATTTTCACATGGCATGACATTTGCAAATTATGCAAGCATAATTGAAATTTCACCTGGGTCTACTCAGCATATGCAAGACAATGAATGCTTAGGTATAATTTTATCTTAATTGAAATGATGGTTTTGAATGTGCTCCCAGGCTGTGCTTTCTTGGTCATGAGCCATGAGCAATTCTGCTATGATTCATGCCCTGTAACAGAAGAAGCTAGCCTTAAATGAGCATATGTAATTGTGATGCCAAGAAATGTGTGATGCCTCTCTCGCACGTTTTTCTTGCCATGCAGCTGCTCGAGCGCTGGCAGCAGACAGCTGCTGATAACAGCACATGTTACCCACACAAGCAGGCTGGAATGTGGAACCAACGCACAAAACATAACATGTCCCTCACCATCTGAATTCCTTTCAGTACCATCTGAGATGAAAACAGACAAGATGGACATGTTTGACCTGGGAAGTTATTTCCATCATTTATCTGCAGTCACCGGCCAGGCATGGCGAAACTATCCAAGATGGCCGAAGTGCATGTGTCCACATTGCCAACTAGGGTCACGCGTGAGGTGTGCAGTATGATATGTAAATGGTGGGCTGCTGGCCACCTTTTAGATACATTATTGTTTAGCAATGCAGTTTTAGATAGAGGGAACAAGACCATGAATATACTGGCACAAAGAACAACTAAAATAGAACGCAACTCATTAAATAGAGTCCAGTCGGCCTTCACATGTGACATAGAGGTGTCATCACAGTAATGCTGCCAAAGGGAGCCTGAACAAGGAAAAAAACACTAAGACAGGGTGAGTATTTAGTGTTAATCACCTGCTTCTCAAAGGGCTGTAATAACAGGCGCAAGTATTACTCAGTAATACTCATTTCGTAGACCTTTTAGGGTTCAGGTAAGAGTCGACCCCACGGGACTCGAATGTGTGTTTCACAGCTTCTATAGAGATTGTGAAAAAACCTGCAATATCCGAATGTATTTTATTGACGGTAGATCTAGTTCACGGGTAATTTTCCCAGCTGTGGATGGTGGGTCAACAGAAAGTTGGCCTTAAGCCATATACACCACGTAGCGATAGATGTGTTATGGTTGCAGTTCAATACAGAGCAATACTTCCCATGGTGCAACCTGAGCCAGCCGATCCTTGGTCATGAAATGTTCACTGTAGAGACTTGGGAGGTTTCTGTAAGAGAATGAGGGACATCACAATGCGTGGTCCAAGATGGCCGAACATTTACATCCCTGGCGCACATCTCACGATCAATGCTACAACTTCTTTTTGTATTTCCTATGGAATAACACCAAATTGAGGCCTTCAGATGCAATGCTGACCATAGGAGAGGATCACTGAACAGTGCAGTGCCCTTAACTGGTTCATGGTTTTAGAAAATTATAGCAGAAGCTTAGTTCTGGAGGAGAAATACCTGCGTTTCCAAACAGTGTGAAATTTAGGGCGTATCCAGTGGAAAGTGGATAACCTGGACTCTGCAGAGGAGGCGGAGGAATCTCAAGTGTCGGCTCCACCTTAAAAAAAATGCAGGGCTCATCTCATGCCCAACTCCGGAGAATCTCTATCTCTTCCGCATGGAGGCCATGAGAAAGGTATGTGAAGCACAACCTCTTGGTCAAGCTCGAAATGCAGGTGCGCATTTGAAAGGTATGTTGCACCAGTGCATCTGTGTGGAATCTGACTAAGGTTTCAGAAGTGGAGCAAACTGGGAACTGCTGATACCTGAAGTAATAGTAAATGAGAAGACAACCAATGAAGTGAAGTAAGAGCTTCCTCTCAAATTAACCCACTGGCTCAAGTGGGTGCTTCCCAAGTGCAGCACAACAATGCTAGGATCAAACTGGAAATTGTTTTTGTAACAGGAAAAAAATCTGATATATTAACGTATGTGTGAAAAACATCCTCAAAATGGCGTCTAATTTAATATATAGATTATTGCAACTGGAGTAAGTGTAAGTAGCAACTTCCTCCGTAAGCTAATCATAAAGGTATATTTTAAACCCGATTCACCACCACCAAAGCAGGATGTGAGGGAATGATGTTAAGTGTTCACTGGAGGAAATAAGAAATGCAATTCAGCTTCTACTTATGTGTGGCTTGGTGGAGTTAGCGCAGACCTTATCCCCCATATTTTAGGATTTTCCCACATACACCAAGATGAGGAGATGTTGCGACTTTCATCTAATTCTGACATCTCGTTGACCAGCTGGGACCAGGAGTAGATATAAATTCCACCCCGCTTGTCGGTAAAGAAGGAATCTGTGGGGTTGGTGACGAACCAGAATCCTTGGTGATTGGCACGTGGCCTAGGAGGAGGGCCTTCAATGGTAATAAAATGGTGTCCAGCGGTGAAGGTTCATATGTCGCCTCTTTTCTTCCTGCTAGAACCGTGACTCTTCGAAGCACAGGTTTGCAGTGGGGAAATCAGGGCAAGGACGACTGAAGGCAAAACGTAGCAGATGGATCTGCAGCTACCCTTGGGCCACCAAATGACCTCAATCAGTTGTACCTTCTGGGTAAAAATGTCTGTGAATTGGTTGCCCAATGACGCAGTTCTGGACTTCCTATTTGTTCAACCATATCTTCAATTATCTTTACCTGTTGGATTCCTGCAGGTCCCACAGTCCTTGGACATGCTCTCTTCCCAGTTAATAACCAACGTTTACAGGGCATCAAACGCAGTATAGTAACGCATGCTTATGGCGACCCGTGTGTGCCTCGCCGCCTTGAATCGCAAACAAAGGTGCACTCTCGAGTGGGAGGGTAAATCCCTCCACCAGGGGTATTATCAGTGCCATTGAAGACTGATTAAAGAAAACACGCTCCTTCGAAGAGTACTTATCAAGCAGAGTGACGATAACTGTGTTTGAAATAAATGTTATCATTCTTCTCATACTCGTCCTCGTCCAATATTTCTGGCTGGAATTGGCGGCATCTGATTGGACAGTTTTCTGCATGGTTAGCTTTTTCCCCAGATATTTGGCAGAGATGTAGATCCTGATATCAAAAACATCAGAGAGGCACATTCTTCTGCCAGAGTGTTCTTCTGAAATATTTCAAGTAAACATGGAATGGATAATGGCAGGTGTGGAGCACAGAAGATTTCTTGTTTACGCTGCCAAGAGGGCTGTCTGGATAGGCACAAAGAGGTCTCTCCGGGGATGGCTTACACCGTACATCAGAAAGCCACTGGGCAAATTACAGGTACGTACAAGGGCCCTGAATAAATTTAGCTCTTTCTACACAATACAATATTAGATTAAGTTGCTCAGTACACCTACTATCAAAGCATATATATATATATATATATATATATATTTTTTACATTGATTTAAACACTGAAATGAATAATCCACACTTCTAAAATTACTCTTTCGTTACTGCTGGTCCAATTATGGTCCAATTCGCCGACGTGTATGAAATTTGAACTATTCATTTAATTTTGCATCCTTGTCCAGACAGACATAAAAAGGCTCCAGCAAATTATTGATAATAGGAGTTCCTTGAAGCACATCATCATCTTGCCAGGCGCTAGCGCTCATGTTTCCCTGGTCAGGCTTTGCGTTACTGCAACAACAGATCTTCAGAGCTCGTATTAAGGTGAGTGCATCTCCCATCCATAGGATACACTAACCGTTGGGACAGATTATAGTTAGAGAGTTTGAGAACAGTTTTACAGAAAAGTTCTCTAACCCACATGAACAATTAGCTGTGTGTACTATGAACAGGATTCCCCTTAATTTTAAAGTCTCTTGTTCATTTGCTAATCAATAGGCTAAAAACGGTGAAAATTCAAGGTAGTTTGTACGTGTTTGGAAAAGTATGAGGAGACCGGTTACACAATTAGTAACTGGGAACAAAAATAGCTTTTTCCACTGAACCAGAGAGGATTTTTCTTCACATCTATTTTGTAGCCAATTTTAAGGATGACCTCTATGCTGCAAGAGGGTTGGTATATTTTGTTTCCTTTATTAGAACTAAGGCATTTAAGCAGTTGCGCATTGCAAAATCTAGGGACTGTTATGCAAAATGTGCTCAGTGGCCCCTGAGAGTCTCCCACCCTCCTTGGCATACATGCTTACCAATAAGAGTGCCACCCTAAAAAACCTCAACCACTCAGATTTAATGTTTCATTACAGTGTAGATTTAACTTGTTGCATCACTCATGACCAAATGTTACTGATAACGTTTTATTTTTACTCTATCATAGTTTCCAATATCCTGACTAACGGAGGTGATAATCATCTCTTTACTCTGGCATAATGCAACATTTAAAGTACACTCTTTACATCTGGTCTTAGAGAAGACCTTTTGAATTACAATCAAATATTTTTAAAAGCCATACATATACATGCATGCATACATAAATACATACAGGGGGTTTCAGCCTGCCCTCTTTATCCATTGGTCTGTGTAGTTTCATTCAGTTTCTGCTTCCACCTATCACAGGATACTGCGTGAGGAAATGGGTCAGCCCACTTAAGCTATTGGATCTCCTCCCTCTATCCCCTCTGATTGACAGCATTTTACCGGTGCACAATGTGCAGATCAGCATCACAGGTAGCCCCTTTCAGTGCCAGAGATTTGTGGGTAATGTGTCCAATTTTCCAAACACATTATTTTCCTATATCACATTTTTTTGTGCCGGAGCCCAAAAGGTCCCTAGACACTACTTCAGAGCCCTCACTCCCACTCGCAGTGTGCCAAATCCCACAATGGCACTGGAAGCAACAGCCATTTCTAAATGGGCCTTAAAACCATTTAAACATGGCCGCCCAGGAGAGACCATATGCACATACACAGATGACCATCTGTGAATGGCTTTTACTAAAGTATAACAATAAAAATTACTATCTTACAATGGTTTGTGACAAAGCATACAAAAAACAATTAAAGATGGCTTCCTATTACTCTCACATGCATCTGGAAGCATGAATGACCATTTATTAATGTTTTTGATATATTTCACCAAAAATCATTCAAAAGAACTAAGCACTGGCAAACACAGTAGCTCAGCAGCCAACATCAGATGTATGCTTGTTGGTTCTTGTAGCTTCGCATTAGTCACACCACAAAGGAGATACCTTAGTGGTTGCTCTGTGCAGAAAGAGTGGTGCATACAAGTAGGAGGGAGCACTAATATAGAAAGGGGGAAGGGGTTTCTCCAAAGGGAAAAATAAAATGTGCTTGTCCAAATGTGCACTTCTGCACAATTTATATACATATGGTTACAATCCCAAAAGCATACTTTTTTCAACTGGAATGAATTCTAAAAATGTCAGAAATCTAATCCAAATGTAGGAGTGACACTTGAGGAGCAGACTTTCAATTTTGCAGCACAAACTTTATAAATCTGGCGCTGAATGTTAAAGAATTACCTGAAAAAACGTCCTTTAAGTAATGATTCTTAATGAGGCAGGGTCACCAATTTATACATTTATTAAAAACACCCACAAGAAACCCTTTTGAACCTACTCAAAGGTATTCATGTACCTTGTGAATACGCCGGTAAACGAACGTGCGACCTTCGATACTGCTCTTAGAACACTGAGATGAGAAAAAATCTTCTAAGCACTAGACTATATTTGGGGATTTCTTCCACAACTTCACTGGCATTTGCAGCTTGATTTAGAATTTGGTGGTTGGAATACATTTGAGAAGGAGTAACCTGTCCACCTAATGCTAAATCAGGTCCTTAATAAAGGGCTTATAGGTGTCAGTGATCATGTTCATGACCTAAAAGTACCTCATTTTTATTGTTGTTTTTTTATAGCTCATTTATTGTTTTTGGTAGGCCACTGCAAATAGCTTTGCAAGGAGGGGAAGGAGAATTGAAGGAAGCAAGGTGGGAGCAAAGTATCCTTGGAGGAATCATATTTAGTCTATAGTTCCTTGCGATAGGAGCAGAGAACTTTGCTCTAATTCGCATCCGTCTGAAAAGATGTGTTTTCAGGGCCTTCCCAAGTCTTGGAAATTCAGCTCCAAATTGGAGTGGTAGGGAGGGACATGTTTCATAGGAAGGAGCTCTCAATGCATACCACTCTGCCCCTAGACGCTTGTATTTCTCTGGATGGACGACGAGTCAATTTGGGTACCTGACTAGGCATTTGGTTGACTGGTAAAGTATCTGCAAGTTGGATGTCGTTCCACAGAGAGCCTTATGCACAAGGCATAGTGTTTTGATTTCAGCCTCAGGTTGGTTGGAAGCCAGTGGAGATCTATCACAGCAGGTGAGACATTGTCTGTGCCCTTCAGGCCAAGGTGGAGGTGGGTAACAATGTTGAGCACTGTTGACAAAATGCTGCCAAATATTCTTTACTAATACGTTTTATCATGATTTTCCTTTATGTAGGATTTCTTCTTTTCTTTTTTCATATTTATCTAATTGATAATGAATTAATCTGGTTAATTGATTTCCACTGCTTGTTACATACATTGACAATTGTTACAGGATTGGGGGAGGGGGGACACTGGGAATTTAAGCTACTTACATTGTAATCTATTGTATGGGGGGAAAAAAAAGTTTTAGTTTAAGAAACAAAACGTTCTTAAAACCTTTCCGTCCAAAATAATACTGTATATATATTTGAAAACTACACATAAAATTTCTTAGACAAAATCTTCTTACTTAAAAAAGATGAAGGTCTAGCTCAATTTCAAACATCCAAGTGGCGCATTTAATAAACGTGACAATGCAGCTGACCGGGACAGACTCCATACTTTAAAAATAGAGCTTTAAAATCATACGGCACAAGGATAAAAACACAAAACAGTCCATCACATTATGAACACGTTTGTTTTAAATAGAAGACACACACACATTTGCTTTAATTTGTTATGAAAGGAGTCAACCCTGCAATTAATAAGGAATTCAAATGTAGTCTAAATGTAAATATCTTAGCCCTCATCCTAAGGTCACATTGGTATTTCAGATATGGGAAGGTACTGGGATCACCCAAAGAACTTTTAGCTAGAGCGACTGGGGTTTTGTCGCTAAACGCTCACATTCTTTTCCATTTGAGGCGCTTTAATACTAGCTTAGACACAACTGAATACGGTTGCAGAGAACCACCATAACCAATGTGTGAGTTTTCATAAAGAAATGTTAGTCATTTTATATGTAGTTTAAGATATTTCTGTCACAAAATGCTTCCAGAGTTTGTTTTAATAAACACCTTTTACACCAAAATGTAAACAAATAAATTTGGAAGCATAAGACATAAAAGTGAGTCCCTTGAAATGAATGAAACAAAAATATGCCCTCTGCCTTTTTAATGCCTCATTCAGGTTGCTTCGCAAATGCACTAGATATGACGCTGGTTGTACAGTGAAGAAGACAGCTAAGTGTATACGCACATCTGCTGAACGAATTTCAGACAGCAAGGAAACTCGGCAACCATAGGGCAATTACATGAGTACATTATGTGATAATAAATCATATTTATTAAAAACTACACACACCTATTTTAGGAATATGCATTAACTATCAGCCAGGGAATTCTCTTCAACTGATTCTTGAGGGGAGCTAAAAACCTTATCAAACATAGGAAGTAACGCAGGACATGAACTCATATCCCGCCAACTCCAGCTCATATCCGGGAAATGATCTGCTCCACTGATGAGTGTGTACTATCATTATTTGTCAGTGAACAGGTAATAGCACATGCCAGGAATGATGGCTCTTGGAGGTGACAATCAGCCACTGACATCCTATATGATCTACAGGTCACAAGTTTGCATCCCAATAGGGTAGACTCAGCCTTAGTCATAGTAATAGTAACACCTGTTATTTAGAGCACTTAAAAATCGCAAACGTGCAGAATTAAGTCATCATAATGGTGCCCATATGTAGGATATTTAAGATGGCCTCCACCTGGCAGATCTAATTTCCAACTAAAGGAGACACCAACCAGGATTGCGAAAAGGAGGGATTGGTAACATCCTGCTACAAACTGGAGAGGGATCAGCCATAATCTGACACTTCCACGTAGACATTAGCCCAGAAAAAAAGGCTCCTTGATCGAAGCCAGATCAGACACTCATTTCTGGTGGCCAAAGCCATCATGTATACACCTTTGCTCATCAATCTCATGGGCAAATAGGAATCTCAAAGACCAGATCCTGTGCATGCGTCAGGAAAGCCAGAAAGTGCCCTAATGCGGTGGATTTTGCCAGGGTAAAGATTCCAACATAGAGCAGAGAGTAAAGCATGTGTAGCTAAAGTCATGAATATCATCACGGATGTTACTTTTTGCACAATTATTGGCACGAACAACATGAACATTGCTGGTGTTTTGCTAGAGCCTGATGCTCATAACTCCCTCGTGTAACCTTTCTTGTTTGTGACCAACAGCAGAAGTTGAACAACACTTCCAAACTAGACCTTTTGATACTGCAGTATTTTCAACCCCTGCAGCCTTGTTCACTGGATCTCAAGACCTTCTCTATGAATCCCATATGGTCCTCATAAGGCCTGAACTATTGTTTTGGAGTACACTCCAGGGTAGGAATGTGGGCACTGGGCTACACTGGCAGTGCATTTGGTGTACCACCTATGGCAACCAATACTTGCCTCCTAAGGTTAATGAATAAAGGAGTATTTGTTGCTTGCTCTTGCTATATGGGTTTTATCTTCAAAAAGAAAGTAAAGTGAGAATGTCAGGGAGGAATCAGGATGTGTTCTTCCTAGAGACCTATGTACCCATTATTTGTTTTGTGCATTCTCGAAAGAGACAGCTGTCTTCTGCTATGAGAACATTCAGAAATTGAGAGTTAAAACACCACAGTTTGGTAAGCGGCTCGGTGTATAAATATCCTGCTATTCATTTGATTATGTGCGTCTTTATAGAAGGACACACCCAACTTTCTCCGACACGCTCATTTTACTCCATTGAGTGAGGGGTTCACAAATGCTTGTGGTGGTTCTCTGGACCGTTTCAAAATAAGACATACTATTGCATTTTTAGGACATTAACTCAAGTGTCATATGATAACTGTCCTGATGATGACCGCGGTATTTGCTACCAGAACAGGTTGAAACATCAACTTTTCTTAACATCTTGACTGTGTTTTAATGAATTCAGATCTACATCAGACAGGATTACTCAACTCTGCACCTTTTATACACAAGTATTATGGAGCTAAACTATTTTTTATGTAAATTCACCACATTCTCATAGTTTTTGAGCACTGTGTTACCATTAGTATCAATTTATAAGACCCACGCTCACCTGATGACTTGTTAAAAATAACTAGTTAATAATGGGTTGGTCCTTCCTGAATTATATTGTAGTTTATAAAATTACTATTTGTGTAATGTAAATCTAGTTTTCATACTCCTGTAAAACACTTCAAAAAAAAAAAAAAACAATAGTTCCTCATTGATTTTACTTACTTTAAACAATTCGATAGGAACCATTGACCACTAACACTTTGCATCTACTAAGGTTTTGAGAAATACAAGGTTGTCCATTTTCCTCTACATGGGCAGTGACATGCCAGAAGTACTGACATTCAAAAAAGGAATTATTTGCATTCTTGGGATTTGCAAGTGTTAGCATGGGCTTCTTCACTACCCAGACAGCACTTCTGCAGCCTCCCACGACCAATCCAAGCTTAAAGCACCATAAAATCGACAAGTACCCTAATCAGATTAAATAGACCAATGATCTTGTGCTTAAATCGAAAACCAAAACTTACTTCCGCTCGGTCTCCGGAGTAGATACCGCACTGCTGAAACCAAGGGATTCCTGGAAGAGAAGAGGTGTTGCCACTTACTACTTCAATTAAAAGGCATAATGTGGGGAAAAGCATTCATTCAGTTACTTTGTATTTACGCATGCTTTGACGTAAAGTTGTAGAGCACTGGAGAAGAGGGCAAGGAGAGAGGAAAACTGATTGATGGGCAAAAGAGCTCTTAAAGGAGGTTTGATACTCTGGCATAAGCCTGGATAAGAAGGGGTGAATGATGCAGTCCACACTTACCTCAAGCTGGGATCGCAGCTGGAGTGACGTGGGACTAATATCAGGTTTTTCCTAAAAGAAAGAGGAAAAAGTTAGGACAGTGAAGTACAACGCAGAGGTGACACATTACATAAGGCAAAAAACCAAGCAGAGAAAATATGTACAATTCTGGTATGTTAACACATAGGGGCACCTATACAATAACAGCATAAGCTATTGAGAACAATATACACAGTTGCACCAAAAATTGAGAGTATGAAACAGGCAGAGAGAACAAGATTATTATTGAGACAACGTATTATAATAAATCGGTTTACACTGCTCTTTAGTGCTATGGAGACACTTGAGCATGCCCGAAACCTTATGCACTGGTTGACTGCACAGGGCCACATTCATTTCCACACACTGCGGATGAGCAGCGTTGCCCACTCAATGCTACACGCCGCAAGCCTCAGCCCCCTCATTCCCAGCACTTAAATATATGTTTCCAAAGTGGTTTTGGTGCATATAATCTGGGAGTCTGTACATTTTGTGAGACTAGACGTAACAATTTAAACTGCACACGAGCACTGAAATGACTAATGGTCCTTAAATATTCCATGAAAATATTGCTCATCTCCGAAAGAGGACTCCAAATTGAAAAAAACAGATAAAATGTGACTGGAAGAATTTGAAGGATTTGCGACTTTTAGGCGTATAATTGGCCAAGGGATCAATGCACAACCTAAAGCAATCCATGTACCACAAAGGTCCGATGTAAGATTCTGGACAGGGTCAGCTCCGCCTTTCATCCTACTGGGAATGAGCACCACGAGTTGGAGGAGAGTAAACATTGATTAGTTACAGCACTGAGTAATGGCACAAATCTCCAGTAGGAAGCATATTAGAAAATGTTGTTGTTATTGTTTTTCGTTTTTTTTTTTAAAGATAACTATAATGGATTTTTTTTTAACCCAGAGATGCTGCAGGACCTCACTAAACACATTTCAAATGAAAGGTACACATAAAGCCCTTGGAACCGGAGAAGTCCAAGGGATCAGGAAGGATGCCAGTAATCTCAAGAAATGACTAAAAAAAGGCAGCTGAATTAATGACAGAATTAAATAAGCATCTCATGAAAAACTAACAAGAAGTATCTGAAAAGATGATCCTCAAAAAAAGAAATTGCCTGAAAGAATACCAAAAGGAGGCATCAGACAGAATAACTGTGACGAACAAGCATCTTGTGAAACGACCATAACAAGGATGCACCTCCTGGAATTACTGTCACAAAGAAACATCTTAAGAAATGACAGCCACAAACAAAACTCTGAAGAAATGACCACCAAACAGAAGCACCCCATGAAATCATCATCACAGAGAAACACACATGAAAACCACAAAGTAGAATCAGATACATTGACTAACACGAAGACGCACTGATAGAAACACAGCCTAAAAGCAGCATCTGTAATGAATAACAAAAGGCATCTGAAGAAATGACAACCAAAAAGAAGGATCAGACTTAAAGACCACCAAAAAAGCAGCATTTGATGGAATGGAATGACTGCTAGAAGGAGGCACCTCCGGGCAGGAGAACCGCAAATATACATCTAATGCAGTGGTTCCCAAACTGTGGTCCGGGGACCCCAGGGGCTCCGCCAAGCCTCCTCGGGGGTCCATGACCACTTAGATCATAACATAATAGTAACAGATTAATAAAGTGTATAGAAATAAAGAAGCTAAATGTACCATCGAAAATGTTAATATGTATGCATAATGTAAAGGAATTTGAAATTGGAGGCTAAAAATTACATTAGAATCTCAGATTGATTTGTGGGAGGAGTGCAAGTGCATCAAACAGAATATAATATGGACGATGAGTGGCCTCAAACTAATTTAGAAAAGCTCCAATCTTTCTATTGATATTACATTCTTTTAATTTTATTTATTTATGTTAGTAAATTAAATAAAATGTGTCATCATTTGTGCATTTGTCTCATGAAAGCTTTTTTCTGTATTTTTTGTGTATTGGTTTCCGGTTCAAATCATCGACAATCATTAAGTCCCTGGCATCCGGTAATCACTCGTGGGAGATTGGGGGGATGGGAGGGTTCCCGGATTCCAGTAATGATTCAGTGGGGGTCATTGGGTACCAGTAATGAATGATTAAGTGGGGGTCCCCAGAAGTCAAAAGTTTGAGAACCTCATAAAATTACGAATTCCGCGCAGCGTTGGGGGTGTTTTAAGTGTGCGCGACGCCGCCATGCTCATGACGGAACCACGCCGTCATGAGTCACGGGCGAGCTGTGCTCATGACGGAGTGGTTCCGTCACGGCGCCGCCCACTTACGTTAGACGCCCGCACAGGCGGGGAAAAGGCGCCGCGTGGGCGGAGCGGCAGCCAACGGCCGCGGCATGACGGAACCACTCCGTCATGAGCACAGCGCGACCGTGGCTCATGACGGAGTGGTTCCGTCATGAGCAGGGAAGGGGTTAAGAAGCATCTGACGTGACCACAAAGAAGCATCTGATGAAATGACGGTCACTAAGACACACTGACTGGATGCCTGCCACACAGAAGCATCGATAGAAGGACGGCCAAAGATGAGGAACTGATGGACTGACAGCCACAAAGCAGCATCAGGTGAAATGAGAGCCGAATAGAAGCATCTGCTGAAATAAATGTCAGAAAGAAGCAAATCATTGAACAGTGGCGCCAATCCAGTACAAGCGGACAAAATGTCCCATACTGGCTCCCTTCCGAACTGTGTACCTGTTGTCGAATCATCCCACCGTCCTTTCTGTACAGCTATTCTTCACACAACTCTGAACCACCAGGCACACAAAGTGCGGTCACAGTCTCTGCGCTCGCCTTGGAGTTTTTCACAATGTATTGCTAAAAAGGTTCTACCTCGAATAATTTGCATTTCTCGTTTACATGCAATATTCGTGTGTCACTTTGTTTTATCACAGGACGGGGCAGACTCATCCGCAAGGGGTGGAAGGGGCTTCCTTTCAGGCGCACCAGCCGTGACTGGAAGCCTGGGCCTGGGTGGCAAGGTTCAAGGAGAAGGACAGCGCATTTCCAGCAAACGCCAGATGCATCCTGTGTTAAAAACAAAAAAACACCGGGGGGGTGCCTGGTCTGGCCAGCGGTACCGGGGCTACATATGAATGAACACCATAGAGGGCTTAGCGGAAGCTGTTTGCTACTGGTTATAACAGCATAAAGACGTTGGAGAGTGGTGTTTGAGCTCAGAATACAAAAACATTATTTCAGTAGTAACTTCCCAAGTACTGTGCTCTCACAGGAGAGTGGGTGATAAGGACTGAAAGACAGTCAAATGCAACTAACTGCTCCGGGGACCAGTTTAGGGGTATCACCCCTCATCAGCCAGGCTAACTTGAATTCAGTGGCACAGTGAGCACGGGACACACGTCTGGGCTTACCCGGCGCACTTCGGGTGAAAAAGCAAAAGATACACAAATGATGGACGGAATGCAGAACAAATCATACATTCACCCCCAGTCAAGAGATCTCGGTTAAATCCATCATTCTTTAGCACACTTCACCACCTCAGTTTAGACCCAGCCATATGCAAATCAGTCTTGACCCTGTGCCTCATGGGAACAGTCCAGCCCTAACTGCCAAGCCAGGTTCTCCCTGGACCAGACACAAGCATACTGGGACCAGTTTCGGGGTGTCACCCCTCATCAACAAGGCTAGCTTGAATCCAGTGGCACAGTGAGCACGGGACACACGTCTGGGCATACCCAGCGCACTTAGGGCGAGAAAGCTAAAAATAAGTCACCTCTTGGTCTCCAGCAATTACAGAGCTTCACTAGGCGAGGCTCTTCACTGGTGAGCCGCACGCCGCAGGGATAGGTGTGTGCCCTTCCACAATGCTTCAATATGGCCATCACCTTGCCTGTGGGTCTTTTAATTTGCTTTTCAAAGTTTTCCTATCTTGGATTTGGGCGTGGGAATACTTTTTAAAGTGCCAGAATATGGGTAGTTTTCATGTGATAATCAAGCACATGGCAAAGCAAGCTTCTTACTAGTGATCTGGATTCCAAGTGAAAGTAAGGAGAATGGTTCTTGAGGAGAATGCATCCAGACCTATTCACGATAACCTTACGTCTTTTGTATCATGTGTGGTCCAATGGTTCGTCGGTGGAGCGCAATGGGATATCAAATGTGAATACAGATTACACAGATGTTGGTTATTGGAATCCAGCCATAATGGTGCTGGTGCATTGATTGGAAGTAAACCACAAGACCAAACATCTCATTACACTAGGTGATGCAAGTTCCACACATTTTCGTTTGTGCACTGTATAGTTTAAATCAGTAAAACTGTATGCTTGTGCAAATGTAATGGGCATCTCAAATTGAAAATGTGCCATTCCACACCACTGCACTCTACTCTGCACCACTCCACAATACACCACTCCACGCCACTGCACTCTGCACCACTCCACGCCACTGCACTCTATGCCACTTCACTCTACCCTGTACCACTCTACTCTATGACAATACGCTGTTCGCCACTCTACTCTACACAACTGCACTCTTTGTCACTGCTTTATGCACCATTCCAGTCTAGGCCACATCAATCTACTCTGCACAACTCCACTGTACGCCAAGCTACTCTGCAACACTGCACTCTATGTCAATACACTCTATGCTGATGCACTTTACTCTGTAACACTCAACTCTATGCCCCTGCACCCTACGCCACTCTACACCACTGCACTCTATTCCACTAGAAGCTACTCTGTGCAACTGCCCTCTGCATCACTCAATGTTATGCACATCACTCACTCGAAGCCACTCTACTCTGCGCCACTCCACTCTACCATGCACCACTCTAACCTACCTATGCTGCATTGTTTGCTGCTGTTCAATGCCACTGCACTCTATGTCACTATACTCTGCAACACTCAAAGCCAATGCACTCTACACCAGTACACCTTACTCTACGCCACTCCAGTGTATGCCAATCTACAAAACTCTATGCCACTCTTCGCCATCCCACTCTACGACACTTCATGCAAGTCTCCCCTATGCCATTAACTTTTAGCCCTGCTGAACGGTAGCCATGCTGGTGTACGACCTGCCTAAAGCACATTGGCAAAGCCAATAGTTCTTGCATATGCGAAACCTATTAGATTTGCCACTGCTTGTTCCATGAAGTAATCACAAATGCTCTAACCCCCCACCCCACCATGAGGAGTGGTCACACTTTGGATTGGTGCACTGGTTAAACCTAAAGGGCACCGGCATGCAGGAGAAATAACCCGGGCAGTGAAAGGATGTGTGCTTTTCTCTGGCCAACACCGACGCAGCTGTGCACGCGCCTGTCACCACCCTTCAGTCGAGACATAGATGTGCGTCTTTGGTGACGGAAAAACAAACACACCCGTTCAGGCTTCTGGATTTAATGAAGAGATCTCTCAAAATTGCCCTCGCCCACTTCAATTAGCAACCATTTACTTGGCTTGGAAACCATGAAATATGTTGTTTTCTCTGCTCACTCCAGACCAGTTTGTGGCTTTGCCATGGAAAATGAGAACCTCTGGCCAAAACCTGAAGTGAATGGAGACGCAGGCCGAAAGGAACGCTGGCACGAGCGGCTGTGTCTGATCGGCTGTGATACATCTCCCAGGGCTAGTTTCAGTTCCCAGGTTCAGCCCAAAGCTGGATAGTGTGGAGGCAGCTTTTCACAATCGATTACCGAGTGACTTAGCAAAGTGGCGATTGAAAGAAAACAGGCGAAATATCTTGAGTGCCACCGCGCGCAGAAGTTGTACCGACCATTAGATGATGTTGTGCAGCACGATCAAAAGGAACAAAAAACAAGCATTAGCATAGCCAATAGGTCTCGCCTTTGGGACCTTATAAGTGTTTGGTTATCCACCACAATATCCTTGGTGCAACAACATCAACTGTTGCATGGCTAAACACTTATAAGGTCCCAAAGACGAGACCTATTGGCTATGCCAATGCTTGTCTGAATTGGTGTCGAATTTCTTTTGAATTGTGTCAACTACTTATTGTCTATGTTGGTACTCTGAAATTCTTAACACCTGCTCTTCTAGTAAAGCCTGACTGCTCTGTGTCACACTAACCGGACTGAGCTATAGATTTTTTAGTGTGAATTCAAAGGACCTATTTGAGGTGGCGTGAAGGTATTGCATAGTGAAGCCTACCCAGCTTCACTGCATAATACCCCACTTTCCTACACTGCTGTACGTGGTGTGTATGTGACTGTGTGTAGGAAAAGTTTGCACTGTGTCTCCCCATGTACTTACTGTGTATTAGGGAAGCTTGCCCGTGAAGGATGCTTGCACTGTTGCTGCCTTGGCTGTACCTGGTGTGCATGTGTGATAGAACTTTGAACCACCATGTATCTAAGTGAAGCTTGCACTGCATCACCTCATGCTGTACCTGCTGTTTGTGAGGGAAGCTTGTGCATGAAGGACGCTTGAACTTTTGCTACATGTACTGTAGTGTGTGTGTGTGTGTGTGTGTGTGTGTGTGTGTGTGTGTGTGTGTGTGTGTGTGAGTGTGAGAGTGTGAGAGTGTGAGAGTGTGAGAGAGTGAGAGAGTGAGAGAGTGAGAGAGTGAGAGAGTAAGAGAGTAAGAGAGTAAGAGAGTAAGAGAGAGAGAGAGAGAGAGAGAGAGAGAGAGAGAGAGATGGAAGCTTGCTCTGCGTCTCCTCATGTTGTTTCTGGTGTGTACGAGGGAAGCTTGTGCTTGAAGGATGCTTGCACTGTTGGTGCCTGTGCTGTATCTGGTGTGTGTGTGTGTGTGATTGTGTGTAATAGAAGCTTGCACTGAGTCTCCTCATGTAACAGCTGTGTGCGAAAGAAGCTTATGCATGGAAGATGCTTGTACTGTTGCTGCCTGTGCTGTATCTAGTGTGTGTTGTGTATGGGAGAAGCTTGAACTGCGTCTCCCCATGTTGTACTTGCTGTGTATTAGGGAAGCTTGTGCATGAAGTAAGCTCGGTGTGTGTGTGCATGTGTCTGTTCTGCCTTGCTGCCGGTCGCATGAACCTTCTGTGTGTACGAGTGAAAGTGAAGCGTGTACTTCCGGTGCCCAGGCCTTCTCCACTGTACTGCAGCTGACAGCTTTGTATTTGTTCTGCATGAAGGGAAGTTTATGCAGTGGCAGCTGGTGACATTTGAAAGCTTTGGGGCGAATCTCGGGACTCATGGCTAACTCATGCATGTCAATAGAGAACAGACCCGATTCAGGCGGGAGACTCCGAAATTTTTAATTTTAAACGGCTTTGTTTTAGGAACAGACACAATCTCATCTGCTGGGTTCATAGAAGGCCGGCGTTTGTCTGTTGTTGGGCCTTGGCAGTAACACCTACCTGCATGTTGTCGGTAGTCCAGAGTGCCCTTCTCTATGAAACCTCAGGTGTGCCTACGGTTTGCAGTTGTAGGCATGCCTCTATGTCTGCAATGAAAAGGAGGCCCTGTCAGGCGCTGGGAGTGCAGGAGTGCCCCAGTGCCTGGCTGTGTTTTATGTGTAGGCAGTTGATGTGTGCGAGGTTGGCATGGCATCGTGCTATGCATGCTGGGAAACGAAGTCCCTGGCCTGTGCGTGATCCAAATTCAGCACTATTGTATGAGGCACGATTATGGGCATTGGTGGGGTGTAAGCCCCGGCAGACAGGCGTCTCCCTGGACAGAGTCTGATGCAGTCTTACTGTGGCCCAGCACGGTCGCCACTGAACATCACAAAATCAAAGAACTTTCAAAATGCAGAGCAATGCCAGCAGGGGGCACCCCTAAAATCATGACAATATAAAACGATTCAAATCTAAGAGCAATATAGAAACATTTGGAAGAGCACATTTAAGCAAAAAGGCTGGCGCATGTTTACGTCCAAGATTTCAAGATGCACGGTGTTAGGCTTTCAGTATCTTTCCCAGTCCTGCTGATATATTTTCATTTTTGACTAAGCATCGTTGAGCGCGAAATCAAAACTACATGTCCCAGAATGCAAAGAACAAAGGCAGAAATGGAATTTGAGAACGCTTCTGATTCGATCTTCCCCGCTTTACTACCTTGTGTTGTGCGTAAAACACTTGTGTGTGTCCCCTATCCGGGGACGGCGGTGCGGAATGACTATACACACGTGCAGGCAATGCTACAACACGGCCCGGCCATGGCATGGGCACAGCCCGGGAGAGAGGCGCTTTCAGGTGCGTGGAGTTTGCGACTGATGGGTTATAAAAAACTGTGGAGGGAGCGATATTGATTTTGTTTTTTGCAGATCTGACGGAGCTCAGTATATACATCATCCTTGACAGGGCTCACGCTTCATCACCGTTGCTCTAGCTGAAGTTTTTTTTAGGGGATATATAATTAACAGGTGCCCTTTAGGCTGCCGCTTCAAGGGTGCCTATAACTGTGGACGCTGCTGGTGCTTGCATCAACGAGGCTCCCATGGCGGTGCTTCAAACCTGCAGTGCTGGCCTTCGAGGCGCTGGGTAATGAGAACTTCGGCATTCCCTGTTTAAAACCAGTCAGGAGACCTCGTTCTCACTGAGACAAGGGCATTTGCACTTGAAATGGATTATGTGCCCTCTCACATCTTCGAGAACCCTAAACAAGCACAACGCGGTCCTGAAAGTGAAAGAGGACCTCTTGTCTTTATGGGGCCATGTGTTTAAACACATGGCCCCATAAAGATAAGAATCCTTTACGACGCAAGGAAGGCAGACGAGCCCGTCCAAATGGGACGGCTCAAAAAGTCAAACGAAAACGTCACGAACAGCTCTTTTCCAATGGCTGGCCACCGTCGCCAGCCAATGGAAAAGAGGGGCGGGGCTTAATGCCCTTTACGGAAAGTACCCAAAATCATTAAATCTCGCCAGCGAGACTGCGCATGTGCGCAGCCCACGCCAGGCGAGACCTAAAAAGCACACACAAAATAAGATGGCGGCATCATTTTCTATGGTTTCGCATGCCTGATGATGTGCCTGCATACATATGTGATTTTGCATCTGCACCTTCAAAATGATGCAGGCCCATTTTTTTTCTATTTACCAAACCAAGATGGAATGGCAAAATAAAAATGAGGTAGCCTGATCGCATTTTATTAACACACAAAAAGTGATGTGAAGAGATTTGAAATAAATCTAACAACTGGCAATCGCTCGGGGTAGCATTAAAAACGACCTCAAATTAGACCCAGCTTTATGCAAATTAGTTTTGACCCTCCTCCAATAGGAAGAATCCAGCCCAAATCGCCACTCCAGGTCTTCTCTGAATCAGAAGACGAGCAACCCAATACCACTTTTACCCTGGTTGGGGCCCTTCAGTAGTGTTCCTGTTCAGGAAAGACCGGGCCTGGTAGCTCGGGTAAGACTGTACCCACTGGAGATGGTTCAAGAATGAATCCTATGTGCCTGGGTCCAAACTGAGGTGGCATGGTGGGCAAAAAACAAAAAATTTGGAAACCGTGAGCAGCGGGTAATGGGGGAAGCAATGGGAAGTAGGCATGGGGAGGAGACACAGGTCGAGGGAGAGCAACACAGCGCTTGCGGGAGAAGCAGACAAACTGAAAAGTAACATGAAGAATGGGAGAGAGAGGGAGTTTGGCTGGAGGAGAAACATAAGAGCGCTAGCAATATGAGGGCGACAGCAACAGAGAGCACGGAGTGGGTATTTGGAGGGAAAGCAGCGCACAAGGGTGAGAGTTGGAGAAGACAAGCACTCTTATTGAGTGCTTAAGCAAAAAGAAAAAAATCAGTTCCCTAAAAATGAGTAGTGGAAGGATTTAAGTCAGTCAGTGATAGATACAGTGAAGAAGCTATGCTCCAGGAGAGGGACAAACACAAAACTGACAAGCTAGGACGTGGAAAGCAATTGAAAGAGAAGCAAGCAAGTTATGTTATGTTATGTTATGTTATAACGACTTGTGGAAAGCGCACGGCTGCCCCAGCAAAGGGGCATCCAGGCACTGAAAACAGAAAACTGCACAGCTTGAACAAAAAGACAGCTTACAACGGAGGGAAGAGGAATGTTTTAACAGCTTTATGGAAAGGAAGGTAGGTCTTTATACTACAGATGGAAGTGTGAGCGCATTCCAGAGTTTTGAAGCCAGCAAACAGAAGGAGCGCCCTCCAGCACAGACCCTCCTCACCCTAGGGACAGCCACAAGATTCTGTCCCATGAATCGAAGTTGGTGAGAGGGGATGTAAAAAGTATGCAGATTGGCCAGAATACATGGAGATGAAAAATTCTGAATTTTAAAAGTAATGCAGAGGGCCTTGAACTCTAAGCGTTTAGTCACAGGCAGCCAATGGAGGCGACGAATGGCATAAGAAGTAGTGCACCTCCTAGGCAGGCCAAGGAGAGCTCGAGCCACCGCATTCTGGACCCTTTGTAGTCTGACAATTTCGGACTGGTTGGCCCCAAATAAAGGGAACTGGCATAGTTCAATTTTGACAGGATCAGAGCCTGAACGATAATCTGCCTGACTGGGGGATCGAAAAAACCAACAGAGGTTTGAGCCCCCGCAATAACCCAAAACAAGTCCCTGCCACCTTCTTGGTTTGGGTTTGAAAGCTAAGGGCGGTATCAATCCAAACCCCCAGGTTTTTTGCCACCTGTTTAGGGGCAGGTGCCGGCCCCAACGTGGGAAGGCCACCAGTGCTCACACCACAGCTCAGAGTCTCTCCCCACCAGCAGTACCTCAGACTTGCTGGCGTTGAGCTGGAGACAGTTGGCAGTCATCCACTCCGCGACGGCCTCAAGATTGTTCCAGAACTTACAATCGCGTCCCGAGTGATGTCGTCGGAGAGTGTAACTACCAACTGAATTTCGTCTGCATACAATACTACCGTGAGCCCTCTGTTCTTAGCCACCGTTGCAGGTGGTTGAACATACAGGTTAAAAAGGGTAGGGCTCAAGGCTGAGCCCTGCGGTACCCCCTGCTTGGTGGCATAAACTCAGGAGTCAAAGGGAAGAGCGGCTACCTGGAAGGACCTCGTGGAAAGAAAGGAGGCAAACTCCCAATAAAAATAATTTTAAAAAACAACAACAATGATGGTAGTCATGCTACTATTAATAACAATAATAAAAGTAATAATAAATAATATCAAACATCAGAAATAATATTAATCATACGGTATTATACTACTGATAATAATAATGTGTTTTAACCCCTTCAGCGCGGCGTGGATTTCCGCGCCACGCTGAAGGTTCTGAGCGCGGGCGGGGCCATGACGGAACGGTTCCGTCATAAGCACAGCCCAACCGACGTGCATGACGGAACCGTTCCGTCATGCGCGTCGAAGGGGTTAATAAAGACTTTGACACCACAGATTTTGTCATTTTGCAACTCTGCAATATCAGTGTGCCATTGTTACTCAGCCAGCTCTTAAGTCAATTAGAAGTTAGCAAACTAAAAAAGAGAAAGCTCAAGTCACCTTCCGGGATCCAAATCCTTTGCTTCTATACGGTAATTGTCAGCAGCGGGTGCACTTGCTCACTAGTTAATGTCTTTTAGTTCCCTAGGTATATTTTTTTCATGCATCCCAAATTTTCTGTCAGAATTCACCTTTGTCTGCAGCCAGACACACAGAACAATTGTACATGGTTAGCACACATAAAATAAACAGCTGCTACAAAAAGATATATTTTATCTAAAGAGAGACAGATTGACACACTGAGGTAGGAAAGGGTTATTTATCGCTTTCCAGACACAGATTTTGGCCAAAGCTTGGTTCCTTGTGCCAACTCTCCTTGGCGGATCACAATACAGGAATACAGCTTTGAAAAGCTAGAACGCTGCTTGTTTGCTACACAGGGGTGCTTTACCTCACATTTTGCCTATGATTGCCACAACATGTTACTTTCTTTTTCCTTGGCCATCTCCGGTTTTAAACAGAGGTCAATTTGTAACCGCCGGCTGGGTCATTCCTTTTACATTAAATGGGACCTTTTATTCCATAGTCCCATTTTACGCAGTTTTCCATTTCCCCTCATGGTGCCTTCCATTATGACTTGTCCATGTTGGATGGAGCAATTACCATACATTACACCGTGGGAATTGGCAGGGTCTCAAAGGGCAGCGCCTGCATATTGCATCGAAACCACCTGCATCTCAGCAGGACATTGTTATCCATTGCCCCTCTGAAAGCCATAAATCTAGTTTTCAAATCAAATTGTACAAGCACACTCCCCGCCACTGAAGGACTGTTAGCATACCACCTTATCGAGACTAGGTCAACTTTCTCCCCACTCTGAAACTGATGCCGGACTGTGCTTCAGTTTCACATGAATAACATGTCTTCTGTTCTTACTTTTTTCTCAGTCAACAATACGGCCAACGACAGCAAGAAAGATTGGGTGTTAGCCACGCCAATTTTATTCTGCAAATATTTCAGCCATTGCTGGCTTGCATCATGACGTATATGGTGTGAGAATCAGCCCTTGTCATTCAGTGTTTTTTTCCACCATCATCACATTTTACGCCCACCCACAACATCATGCAACATAGGGGCAGCCTAATTTAACCACTGGCTGTCTTTCACTGTCTGTGACTGCAATTTGGCTGACCACATATGCACATACGCCAAAAAGGAGTGCCCATCAGTGCATGGCTGATGGGCAATACATTACTTTGCCAATTCTTTTTTGGCCAATATTTACCCCTATTTTAGTCATCTTGGAGTCTTCTGGTTACAGTAGTTCAAAATCAATAGTACATTTTCTGTGCACAAATCATATTTTCTTGTTATGTATATTAAATATAAAAAGATCTCTATACCTCTTCTAATCAGCCCTGCCTGCTAGGAAACACTGTTGCTTTAAAATTGTATATATTTTTTTGCAAGTATATTTTGGGCACATTTAGGTAGTGGCATATGTTGTTTTTGAAATCTTTTTGTGGTTATATGCCTGTCATTTTGATTTACGTTAACCACTGCATCAGCTTGCATAGGATAGATCTATGTTTTGCCAATGCTTGTTTTGAGTAGCGAGGAGGTACACAAAACTAATAGGATATAAGCGCTGATATCAGCATTAATAAATAAACGAGGGGCCAAATAAGTCTCTCACCCATGAGTGTCAAAATGTCACCTGGCTTAAAAGGACACAGTACACACTCTAAGGCTCCCTTGTTGGAAGCCTTGTTTGTCGCTGTAGTGCTAGACAAAATCAAGAATGCTATAAAAAAAAACAGCAAACACTAAAAGGCGGAGTCACAAAGCCTTCCTACGTTTTCTTTTTAGATTTTCATCCTTTCGCACAAAAATCAAAAACAGCCCTGGAGCTCTACTACAGGCGTAGATTTCTAGGAGTATTCTTAAGAGTCGTGTGTGTGAATAGTCTATGGAAAAATATTTTTTTTCCCAGAGGAAAAATATGATTTGTTTTCTTTTGCTTTGGAGTTTGCGTGATATTTGGGGTCGTTCTCTACTCACTGCCACCCTAAAAGAGTTACTGGGATATTACAGAGTACTCAGAAAAAATCTTTGAGAATCCACGCAAATTTACTAGCGTTCCATAACGTCTGAATGGTAAGGCTGCCCTGACACTCAACCATTTCCAGGTCCACCACTTAACTTATGGTTGCTGATAGTTCGCCATACTATTAGAGTCTCTACTGCCATAAGTTCAATTCACAGTTCTAAAATCTTCCTAATGTGACCTGATTCTGCAAATCTGCATGTGGACTTCAGAAATGTAAATGCTGCATTTTGTGTGCCTAAGTTACAGACAAATATTTCAGTGAATATGACCAACAGTAGGTATTTTTTTTAAACTACTTCCTCTTTTGGGAGTAACATGGTCGTGATAAGTAATTCTGGAAAGCATCAGAGGGCCTTCTTTGGAGTTTGGCGGATGTGGAATATTCACAAAAAAGTGACTGATTTCTTAATTTCCTTTGAGTGAACGGGGACTGGGACCTCCACTGCTTACTGGCATCCATCCTGCATCCATAACGCTTGAACTAAGGCCCAAGTATTCAACAACATGTCAAATGTTACTTAAACCAGACCTAAGTAGCTGTGACGTCAAGAGGTGCTCGAGGTATGTGGTGTGTGGAGTGGAGTGTAGCACCCTATAGCTTAGCGTCTCCTCCTGAACTGAACTTGACTTCATACTAACCAGCTCACAGCCAGCTCAGGAGAGAGGTGGCCAAACAGGGCATAGGGGTAAGTAGACATTATGTGGACTCAGATTATAACAAAGTCTCTTGTCAGTAATAGTCTTATGCTTCCATTAATCAGGACACATAGTATGCTAAAAGGGTATGTCTGAGCTAGAGGTGCGGTCTGCCCTTCTAAAAAATCCAGCGCACCGCCACAACTCATGGCTGCACATACACCAAAAACAAATATGTATGGTGCTGTTGACATAGACATTAACCATACAATCATAGCATTTACATAAGTAGAACCATGCAGTAAAAGTGTGTATGATTCCACTCCCCTAACGCGAGTAAAAATTAAAAGGCAATGATCTAGACAGTGGAGGGTGGAAACCAATATATATCCAGATGGTGTAAAACAAGCCACAGCCTCGATCTAAGAGACTATGGGAAACAATTTGTTGACAGAAAACAAGAAACTGTAACTGTCATTTAAAACCGCCAGTGGTACCACCAATGAAGACCATGAATGGCACAATTAGAACTCCAGTTGCTGTTTTTGTGTTGTGTATCTATGGGGTGTAGGATACCGACTAGACTTCTTCGTCCAAGCTGACCACTAGTCAGAGAATATACATTTGATTATCTTTAAATCAACTGTAGTCAGAAAAAATTGTCATTCCACTATGAACGAGTGCAGAGAGCTTCACAGACTACTGGAAAAAATCTGGTGCATTAGAACTTGACACTATTATCCTTGCATCGACTTTTCCACAGCCTCAATTCACTGATAATGGGAGAACGTGGTCAAAGCAGAAGAGTTTGGGTACACCAATCGGGTCATTTAAGATACTTATAGAATAACACAAAGAAACTAGGATACAAAAAAAACAGAAGTTGGTGTAGGCAAATAAGTAAGCATTATAATATCCCCAAATATGCCAGAACAATTAAAAGAAAACCTGGTGTAGGGAAAATAGCAGGTTCAACTTCCAGGACTTTGACTCAGATTAGCGCACGATTTTTGTGATATGTGATGATTTAATCAGCAATTTAATCCCATTAAGATTACAAAACTCGAGGAAAGCGTGTAACATTATAGAAAGGGAAATTGTACGAAGACTACTGTGTTCAAATTAAAAGCTATGATTTTCAATAAATTAAACATAACAGCATATCACAAAGAATTTCTCTTAAACAGAAAATGAGATGGAAAAAATGTATAATGATCTAGTCTGTGATTTATCCATAAATTAAAATGCTAAACCCTGCGAGACTATATGATTACCAGGGCTTCATTTAAATACTGCTGCAGGTGGAAGACGTATTGATAATAGAATATAGCACAAGGCTAAATGTATATTGATTATATGATGTCAGCCCCCAAAAAAGTCTTAATGCTGGAATTCAGCCTCATTAGAGTCATATTGAAAGGATACAGGACACTGCTGCATTATGGACTGTAATTTAAAGCATCAAAAGGGTACCCTGCCAGCAATTTTTAAATGTAAATTTTCAAGATATCACATTTGGTGCAATAAAATACTTGTAAAACATTTTTGTATGAAGTACTAGATCTAACAGTGACTGTGGATTTTGTACCGGGAAAGATAGTGCCGCTTAGGCAAAAAGTTATGAAATGCAACAATATTTGCAAAGAAGTCTGGACCTTTAAGGAGATTTAGAAAGGGCCTATATTCAAACATGGTGATAGAGGGAGGATGGTCTAAAATTACCCCTAAGGAGAAGCCCTGGCCCTATGTGGACTTGTCATCAAGAGTATTGTGCATATAGATTTATTAGGCCTTTTGAATAAAAAGTTTTTTTTTTTATCCAATACATTTTTTTCCAAACTGTGGTCACAGAGCTCATGCTGAACCACATGTTTAGTTTAACACCGAGACTACTTTGTGACCTTCACAAAAATAAATGTTAAAGATTTTTAGATCAAATACAACCATACAATTTTTTTTTTAATCTGATGCATCTGCATGCCCTTAGCTAGAGGACTCATAAATTATTAATAAGATAGGAATTGAAGCAAAATAAAAAAAAATGTCAGTCAGAGTTGAATGCTAACAGCTGAAAAACGCAGTGGTCTACGGGTGATGAGTTTGATCACCGGCAGGGCCAACTCAGAGTTACATTCCTCCGATTTGGGTACATTAAGTATTTTTAAATAGCAACATACTAACACCTGCTTCGTACAGTGCACAGGAATGCTATACCTGCAGTACAAAGTGCTATATGAAAACAAGTTAACAATATTATCATTATCAGCCATCAATGCCATTATCAATCAGAGTAATCAGACTAATATCTCCTAAGATCATTTTGCTCAGTTAATTCTGAGGCCTAGCAGTGGGACAGCAATTGGCGTATCACAATTTTTTGCTCTCCTATCTGGAAGGAATTGAGGACCTTGCCTCCACATATGGTTATGGATTTCCATGCAGCACCTAGGAAGAAACATACAAAATATATGCACAAGTTGAATAATGCAATCTGAAAAAAGAGGAATAAATGCCAGGGTTTACTTGTTCACTCTTTCCAGTTTGTTTTCTAGTGATGTTATCTTAGATCACTTTTCACAAATTCAATTTTACTTAGTCTGCCAGGATGAGGAGGTGTCATCTTGATAAGTATATTCGCCAGGACTATAACATTCTACTTTCTAACGCTTTTCTTCCTGCCTTTTTCTAAAATATTTTCTAGTGGATTTTGATGTGTCCAGTGTGAGGAAATGAACCACAGAAGAAACCTCACATGCTTATCTTCCGTTAAGAGTAAAACAGGGCAATGGAAAAAAAGCAAATTTTATTATTTTAAACACAAGATATTGTGCGAAACTGGGGTCATGCTTCACAGCACAGACCTATTTGCAACCTGCTGGTCAAGGTCGCACATTTTTGAGGGGCCGCCTCCGCCCTTCATCCAGTCGGTGTTGAAAGAACGAGCTATAAATCATCCACATCTATAGAAAAATTAGTTATTCTGATAGCTGTGCAAACGTATTTTTAAGGTTGCTGTTATAATAATATAAATAATAATAATCCGTATTTGTAAAGCGCGAACTACTCACCCTTACGGGTCTCAAGGCGCTGGGGGCCGTCGTGGAAATTAAGTGAGCTATTGCCCAGAGTCACATGGTGCTGCGCTGAGCTGCCGCGGGAGCCGGGAATCGAACCGTGAACCCTGTGCTCTGAAGTCAGCTGCCCTGGCCGCTGCACCACACCTCTCCAGCTGTTAGCTGCTGTTCTGGAGCACGGAAAGCTTCTTCTCAGGCAAGTTCTGTTTTACCCCCTTCTGATATCAGGCCCAACAATTATCCAGCAATGGCAGTTTAGAGGGCCTTTGCTTAGTGGCGTACTGTAGGGTTTATAGGGCATAGAGCTGCTGGCAAAGTAAACCATTCTTTAAATTAAGTTCAGGATCTTCCACACTGCCTGAACAGAGAGGATGTGCTCCGAGCCCTGAGCCCACCCAAGAGAATCGGCGACACCCCAGGAGTATCCCATGAAAAGAGCCGTACTTCAAGGCAGGGTAAGCCCCACATGGGGGATTCCTCACTACCTGGGCAGGAAACATCCATATGTACCCGCCTGGCCTTCAGCCAACCACCCCCACAACGTCCATCAGGGCTTCCTTGGGGGGGTGCCGTCATGGTATGGGATGGCTCACTCAGGGTTGGCTGAGGCGTAAGTGATGCCAACCTAGGAAGGGGTGCAATGACACCCCAAAGGCCTGCAATGGCAGGCCTGATACATGGTAGGGAGGCTGTCCAGTGGGTGGCACACTCAGTGCTACGTCCCAGTACAAGCCAGTGCCATACCCATACCGGGCGTACCCGTTTACGCAGAGCACAGAAGTACCATATCTAAACCTATCTTGTATGCACCCCTTGCAATGCGGGCGAGGCGGGCACTCTTACTTCCTTCTGTAGTACAGGGGGAAGGTGCCCAAATTCCTATGGTCAAGCAGAGACAGCCGGCAAAAATTAAGAGGAAAAAGTGAAACATTTTGGGGGTACCTTCCCCTAAGAAGGGCTGTGTCCAACAGTCAGATTCAAAGCTAACACTCCTAGAATATCTAAGAAATCACTGCTGTTTCAGATGAGGAGAGAAAGGGATCCAAACACGCCCAGACACTCCTCTACGTTGAAGATTTGCAGCGGGCCGCCATCTTGACGCTTACCCAGTGCTTGCTAAACATGGAGACGTGCTGACACTTGCGTGCCCTTCAAATGATTGGTATGTGCCTGCCTTACATAACAGCCTACTAATCACTAATCCTTGCCTATTTGGACTCATGCTTTGCAAGCCATTAAGCAGGTTAGTCGCAATCACCTCAGCGCAGGGCGGGGACAGCGCCTGGAGCATGAACAACTGAAGTTTTGCATGAAACACTTGTTCTGGCATTCCTGTGGCTTCGCAACACAAACCTACCCTAAACACAAATATAGCCTTAAAGCGCGATAGTATGCTCAATTTAAAGAAGAGAGGAGGGGGAAGTAAACATGGGGGACTTTTCCACAGGCCCTTCAAATAAGTCTGGATCTTCTAACAAGACTCTATCTTCTCCAATCATGCAAAAAAGCTCTATAGATGATTCAACCTGATGGATATTCAGGGTTTTGGGGCTGCCCGGTGTTTCAAATATATCCCCTTTGTTGAGTAAAATGGCTATCAAAAGTGTGGAATAGCTTACTTATAGGCCTGATGCATATAGGATACTTGACAGAAAGAGGACACAGCTGTGCTGAATTTGGTTAAAAAACTAACAGGTGCACAGGACCAAGGTTTTCCCTAGGAGCCCCCTACCAACACTGCTGAGGTTTTGGAATACCAAGGCTACCTCATGCCTTTTTCTTGCATCACTGCATACTTTCAATCTCCCTACCTCACTTTCGCATGTTCTTTTACATCCCAGATTCCTCCCTTTGTCACTATTTTGCGGTCTTTCTCTTCCTCCCCATTTCTTCCTTCAACTCTTTCTCTCTTGCTCGGGGACAAAGTGTGATGATAAAAAACGAGACTAGGTCCCCTGATGAGTTTCGGTGCCCATCACATGCAACCACCGGCATAAATTAAGCACCACTCTTTTCTTAAGACATTTACAAGAACAGAAACTGTAGTAGCAAATGTTAATAATGTGCATCATTAAATATCCAGTGATATAATCTTAATCTGCCAAAAAACAAAGGACAACAAGTTGCGCGATGCTGCTTAAAGAGGTCAGACTTTCTTCTGCACTAGGCATGTGGGAAGATTGTGCGATGACAGCCTTCATTGCTGAAAAACTGCGTTTAAAGGGAACAACCCCAGTTACCCTCCTCATGAAATTAATAAAGGCCGGAGGCAGACATCATGCCCAAAATAATAATGCACTTTCGGACAGAATTTACGAGACCTGGCTGCTTACTGCGAGTGTACACAAGCAAACACAAGACTGTTCTTTGACATAGATGTTGATTCACAAAATGACCAGGGACATAGGAAGTGAGGTCATGTACCCTTTGATCCTCAGTGACAGCAGGGTGTTGGCCGGTTGTACTATCCTTTGTCTCTGAACAGTCTTCTGATTTCTGCTTCAGGGTTGGAGGATTAGAAAGGAGTGAAAACTACAGGCAGTACAATGCCATCAAGCTTACTTGTATTACAGGCTGTAGCCCCACTGACTGCTTCACATAAACAGATAAATCAACCACGGGTCAAGGAGTTTTGCCTGCATCCTGTGAAAGATGAATGAGGTCCAGAGAACCGAAATGTGATGGAGATAACACAAAGGTCCTCCTTCTATGCAAGACTCCCTTGGAGCTAAGGCTCTATTTAGCCAGACATAAAAAAAAGAGGTTCCATAAGTGTCCAAACATAGATACAGATGTGAACAAGTGCTGGCAAAGCCAACAAGTCTGGGTTTCTTATGATTACGTGAAAGCTTACACACATTAAAGCCAGGAAGGAAATAAAAGGTGGATTGTATTGAAGGCTGTCTGGTTGTAAAGTTATAATCCCTCATGCAGTTCAGTGCAATTCAGTGGAGGTGGAAGGATACACCCAAAGGTCCAGCAGCATTTGAGGAGAGAGCAAAACTCCACTGGGCAAAGCCAAGAAGTCATTGACAGACTCTCAAGACAATGGCTGAAAGAGATTGGAGATTGGTTAAAGAAAGATAGTGATTGAAAGGCACAGACACAAAGACCACACTAGGAATATTGTAAGCAATAGGTTTGCTTGACAGCTGTCCTATTAAAACTCAGACCTAAGAAGGTATCCTTCAAGCAGGCCATCAGATGGCCACCAGTGCAATGATAGGCTCCATTCACAAGGGTATGAGAGGCAATACGTTATAAGTTTCACAGTGTATATACAAAGTACAATTAATTAGAGAGTCCACGCTGAAGCTTGTATTCTTAGTCTGTCTTTAATCTTGAGATGCTCAGAGTTCGATACAGCCAATGCGTTTCGCCCAAGCATGGGCTTCTTCAGGGCTGTTTAAAATCATACAATGAGTAGGAGCTATAGAATTTGTAAATCTATAAATTTGTGAGAATTTTGTTTATCGTATTAGTGAAGTGCAAAGGAAAAGCATTTGTGTTGTGCTAAGTGACCTGCACCACTGCCTGGCCACCAGTAGAAAGAGTTATGAACAAAAAAAAGCGGCTTGTGTTAAATTCTGCATGATCTCGTGTGAGAATGAAGGATTTCATTTGTTCATTAATTCAAACAACTGGGATGGTGATGGTCTGTTTCATCTCAGCTGTAGCCATCACCGTTTCGCAAGCTATCACTATCCCTGTGGCTGAAATTACCCACCAGGTTTTTAAACATTTTTCGGAGTCTCCCTATTCCAAGAACCGATGACTCTACACATTCATTTTGTTCTTTTTTCTCCAGAAGGATGTTTTTTCTTTTTTTTACTGTGGAGCTTAACTTCCCTTACTATTCTATGCTATTTGGGATTGCTGCCTACTACAAAGTCTCACTATTTATTGAGGGACCAAGATGGGAGTAATGATGAAAAAGATGCATAAATACTTTACAAAACTAAAAGTGATACATGAATTGTGTGCGGTCACCTCGTGCTGACACTCCATCTTTCTGGACAAAACAATAAACCTATGGGGAAGCATCCCACTGAGTGTAAATGAGGCATTTGATACTTTCACCGGTGGTGGTACAGCTCTTCAAAGCTCAAAGTTATATGAGAGGGAGAGGAATTCGAAGCTACAAAAGCCATTTTTAGGTCTCGCCTGACCCAGCGCATGCGCTGGTCTGGCGAGACTTATTGAGAGGGCTCCAAAAAGTGCTACCAGGCCAGCCTAGAGCTACAGTGCATGTGCGCGGGCACGCGTGCCGTGCTTTACCGCGATTACTTTCATTTTTGTGGCCGCACGGCCGCTTGGATGTTTGATCGTGATCGCGATCACTTTCGCTGCCCACGGCCGCTTTGCATGGCCAATAGGTCTCGCTTTTGGGACCTTATAAGTATTTAGTTATGCAACTGTTGCATGGCTAAACACTTATAAGGTCCCAAAGGCGAGACCTATTGGCTATGCCAATGCTTGTTGGTAATCATGGCTGCCCTGGGTAAAAACCTGAGAGCCGAGCTTGCGTCTATAAAGCTCCTAAAGCTATGGTTGCCTTCTGGAGACCAGAGTGGAGCTCCACAGACTCCTAGGAAGGGGAAGAGGCCAGGAGTCAAACTGTAGAGATACGGGTAGGGGCAGGAAGGCAGTATATGAGGTTTTTTTAGGTTTACATTGAATCACTGAATTAAGCTGTCCGTGATGCGCAAAGCACACACAGGTTTGTTACAGTAGATGCTGTTGAAATCTACCAACAACCAGATGGAAAACTTATCGCCGTACACTTTTCCAGCAGAAATCGGTCACTATCTTTACTTTTGAATTAGAAACATGTCAAGAAAGAGGCTATATCGGTACTACACTAAACACTATAACAGATGTTTCTCCTGTTCATTTCCGTCCCACCGACTCCTTTTAAACCAACACCGAGAGAGTAAATGGCAAACACCACATTAAGGCTGAAAATAAGGATATGCTTCTTTTCACTGAGAAACAACATTTTGCTTTAATGACTCCAAGGGAAAGTTCAGAACGGTACAATTATCTAAAGCCTTAACACTGTAATATGGAATTTTTGAGCCAAAAACAGGGAAGTCACAAACGTGGTAAAGAATCACAAGATCAGACCTAATCAAATACGGCAAATTTAGAGTTGCAAATAAATAATTTGCCCCCAGGAGGGTCAAATTGTTAATAAAGAGGGTAGTGAGTAAAATGGTTCTCCTATGAATAAACAGCGATAAGTTAGGAGTCCATATCTATGACTGCACCTATTGGTCAGTATTATACATATACATTGTGCATATAGATACATACATACACATCTATTATCTATTATATATATATATATATATATATATATATATATATATGACGAGGCATCGCAGCACTTTTTCGGCCAGTAGCACGCTACTCAGGAACACACACGCACATATACATATATATATATATATATATATATATATATATATATATATATATATATACATATACACACATATACATATATCCACACATGCAGGAAACCCAATCGAAATGAGGCCACCCGAAGAGACTTAGCTTCACATGATTTATTGGCAGCTTGCCAGCAGGCTCCCAGTCCAAAGTGTCAAACGAAATGATTAAAAAACGCCAGACGCGTTTCGGGAAATGAAAATCCCTTCCTCAGCGGCGTTGGTTTACAGAGACAAAAAAAAGCACCTTTTCTAGCGCACTTAATTTAAACAGTTCCCGCCCCAATGGGCGTGGCCACCACTGTGGCCTTCTGGAATCCGCACTGCCTAAATTACTATCCCAAGTGGGTGCGCTATCCATGCTCATAGTTGTACCAAATTAATACCAAGTGGATTGAAGTACACATCAGGCGGGTGCCTACTCTGCTTTGCAGCTGACAATTGAAGCGTCACTGGAACCCCCCTGCAGGGGGCCAGATCGTTTGTTCCGTTGTTGAACCCTCTTGGTGTCAGCATGGACCTGCTACAGCAGTGGGCCTCTTTTCATGACCGGGCCGGCCGTTAAAACATCCACACATGCAGGAAACCCATTCGAAATGAGGCCACCCGAAGAGACTTAGCTTCACATGATTTTTTGGCAGCTTGCCAGCAGGCTCCCAGTCCAAAGTGTCAACAAAATGATTAAAAATATAATATATACACACACACACACACATATATATATATATATATATACACACACACATATACATACATACATACATATTCACACATACATACATATATATATATCTCCTCCCTCCTTCCCAAAAATTAGTTTGTGGCTTCCTCAGTGTGCACCTAAACGCTGGTGGTGCATGGTAGTGCGCCACCACTGATGCCTTTGAAATGAACTTTTTTGTCATACTAACAAAAGAAAAATCAAATAATAACAAGGGGACAGAGAGGGAAAATGAAGGAGTCACTCTTGATCCCCCAATGAATATCAAAAAACAACAGAAGAGTGAGGCCAAACAATGGACAGGGAAGGAAAGCCAACACGAGGAAACACTCTTTTTTAAAAAGAACCCTCACTCACCAACCTAGTTGGTGACATGCTTCTAAGGGTTGGCGCAGTGCTCCACTCCGCTCGCGGAGTATGCGTAGTACTGCCCACTTCGCGCTTCGCAAAGTAGGCGTAGCAGGGGCAGACTACGCACACCCCGCGGCGGAGCAGAGTTGCCCGCCGCCCGCCTCCCGCCCTCATTTTACAATTACTTATAAACATTACATAAAGAAAATTACTTACCTGAGCTGTCGCGTCCCAGGGCTCTATCTTGCTGCTTCCTGGATAGCTTCTTCCTCACGAATGCACATGCACGGGTGGCGCGTAGTGAGGCTACGCGAAGGGTGTGGGTGGGCGTAGATTTGCCCCCACTCCATAATGCTTCACGTAGCCTCACTACGCCCACTACGCCCACTACGCCCAGGGCTGCATGCTTCATCACTGGGTCACCAGATGAGGTTTTTAGCAGTATGTACCACGTTATGGAGAGCACAACGATAACAGCATGATGCACCAAGACAATGAAGTTGCTCAAACACATGAGCAATGAAATACTCTCTGTGAATTGTTGTTTTTGTTTTCATGTCTGATTATTTTTACAGATCCTAAACGGCTTTCGGAAATCCTGAAGGTTCGATCGTCAGGAGAGTTGCAATCCAATCAAACGTGTTAGGTTCTCCTATCACCACCGCATAGCTAATGCTAAATGGGGCCCACTCAAATTCCAGCTCCCTCACTTGACCGAACTGTGTGATACGGATACGCCCTTCTACTTCACTTTTTTTTGTTTTTAAATAATTCTCATTTGTCTTTTTTGCTTAATAATCATGGTGCCTTAACACAGAATACATATAATGAGAAAAATTACAGTTAAGAAAATGTTGCTTAATGTGCAGCACAGTTGGGTATCAGGACAGGATCAGGCTTTTAATGGAAATAAACTCTTTTGCATCATTGCAACATGGGTTGCAAAGTATTGCAACAGGAATGGGCAACAATAAAAGAATACCCTAGTAATTCTAGGCGCAAGCCACCACCCTCTCTCAACAGCCCTAAGTAGGGTGTGCCAACAGCCCAGCTAAAACACAATGTACAAGTGGAGAGTCAATGGTGATGATTGGGGGATCCTACGGGCCCAGTAGTGGACGAGGAGTTATTCAACAGTACAAGAGGCAAAGTAGAAAGAATGGGGATCTCCCATCTTATTTCACTATCTGTGTATATGTGTGAGAGCAAAATCAACTACAGGATCTGCGCTCTGCAAAAACCTTAGTGATATGCGCTTATTATCAAATAATCCTGCTTCGTTTTCAATAAAATAATACCTAAATAGAGAAGATGACAAAATGGCACATTTTAGGTAACGTGTAGCCACGGCTCCAGGGCATGGGGTTATTCAAGAATGTTTCACGGTTACATTACCTCTATGGAGAGAAGGGTGCGTTCCGACTATTGCCAGCGATCCAGGTGACCCTGTCAGCATGGGAGAGGGCGACTAAGATCATGGGATGGTCTGGAAAGATCACAAAATGTACACCGCTCTGGGAGGAAGCTCGGTTTCGGGAGCTACGCAGGCTTAAGGGGTTTGAGACCTGGGATATCCTGGGGATCACTACAGTGGGGGATATCCTTGAACAAGGAAACTCAAAACATGGGCAAAAATCAAGCAAGAATACGACATGCACAACTCACAATTTCTTAAATATGCACAACTGCGCTATGCTTGGCGGGCAGAGGAGCTCCCCAACGAAAAACACCCAATATATGCACCCCTGGAAGGCAGACTCTTGCAAGAAGAGTTGACACATAAAGCGATATCCTTCACATACAAGACCATTAATAATATTATCCCTGATGGCTTGGTGGGACACAGGACACGGTGGGAGAGGGAAGTAGGGCTCATGGAAGACATAGACTGGGAGGCGGCGTTCATGCACCCCAGAGAGGTCGCCATAAAAGCGAGGCTTCGCCTTATCCAACTCAAGATCCTACACCAAATGTATTATGACCGGGACAGGCTGCACAAGATGGGTAGGGCGGAGTCTGCTTTCTGTTTGAATTGCATAACGACCAGAGATGACTTTTTCCATACAATATGGTCTTGTCCCGAGATACAGTTGTATTGGACACAGGTATTCGACGCTGGGGGTGACACTGCCAATGGACCCCAAGTTTGCGATACTTGGGATATCAAGTGAGGTAGACATCACCATAACACAGCTACTTTTCATCTCCTTGGGAATGGTGGTCGCCAAGAGAGATATAGCCAGGAGGTGGGGGGTTGTCGACACGCCGACCATTCAGGAATGGACGAGGGGGATGGACATATATATGACAGCTGAACAGACCACATATCGTAGCAGAGGATGCCCAAAAAAATTCTATAAAATCTGGGGCCCATGGAGAAGACACTTTGGACTTGACATTGGCGACGACACACAACCACCCATCACACAGAACACGCAAGGGACGTTGACGAACGGCCAAGTAAACACTACCCAGGCGGCCTTCAGGGGACTTAATTACCACTTCTTCTGGGGTCCAAATGATATTCCATGAACAGAACGATATAAAACACTGATGGTGCACTTTAACTTGCATACACCAAGGGGGTGTGGGGGGGAAGGCCTCGATGTTGAAGATAATGTTTATACTGTTTTGCGACTGATTCCTCCATCGGTACCGTGTAACAACTGTACTGCGCTAAGTGTTCAGTTAAAAAATAAAATACATTTAAAAACTTTAAAAAAAGAATGTTTCACGGTTAAAAAAAATATATTACTTTCGATAAAAGTCACAAAATGTGGGGGATATGATCATATCTATTTAATTAAAACACTTAGAAGAGTTGGATTTCAAGGCAGACCACTGGTTCGGCACACCCCCAAGGCAGTCCATGTCCCCACAGAAATGGAGTGTTTCCTACGCCCTTGCCTGTGTGTGTGGGGGCAGCACAGCACTGAAATGGCATAACGCTCAGGGTGACAAAAACCCGAGCATCAGCGGTTCTTGGCAGACCCTGAAGTCACGTATTCATGCTTTCTCTGAAATAATAGTTTCAGATTTATATTCGGGGTTTAATTAAATCTGAGCTGGTAAAAACGTCTGCTCGACAGAATAGCTTTATGGACGGTTATTTCAGGCCATTTGAATCGAATACGCCTACTTTATAACTTCCGCTCGAGTGCCAAATCACAGAGCGCGGCTTTTACGCGATATAGAAGTCCCCTTGAGGGAGTTAGGGGCGACATTAAATCACTCCAAGCTGCTGCCAAGACCATTTTTAAATGAACATTAAGCACATATTGGAGCAGAAGACGACATCAAGAGCTGTGGGTGTGCAAAAGCCACCATGCCAAGTAGGCCGGAACCGGTCTTGGGTTTCTTGCGCTCTGGTTCGTCCGTCTACTTCAGCCCTTCAGTCAGTCACAGACCTATCACCCTCCGGTATTCATTCACCTGTGCATCCATGTATCAATCCGAACAAGAGTCCATGCTTCCACCCGCTCAGTATTTACACCCACCTCGCCGTCTAATTCACCCATTTATTAATCAATTCATGCACTGTGCTGTCACTACAATTCAGTCCACCTTGCTATTTTATTTATTTTTATTTTCAAAGTTTTATATAGCGCTAGCTTAACCCGTAAGTATCGGAGCGCTTTACATACACATACTGTAAAGTAAAACAGACGGAAATTGCATTACATACTAGGCAGGCAGTAAGGAAGCAAAACTAGGGATAAAAAAATAAATAAAAAAAATACAGCATGGAAGATATGGTGGTTAACACAGTCCAGTCAATCATCCATAAAGTCCACCATTACTGTTCCTTTGTTTGCAGCAACAGTGCAAGTAGTGTCTCTGTTATTATCACTGATCTTTGTGAATTTGCCTAAATGTTATAATTGTTTGCACCCCAAATAATTCACATTTGCCTCATCTTTAGGCGGAGGTGGGGGCGTTGTGGAGGGGAGGGGGCCGGGAAGAGCCCCCTTCCCAGCCCATCCCCACTTGGAAGAGTCCGGACGCTGGCTACCAGGCAGTCTTCTGCACCCTACGAAAACTTACTAAAACCACAGGGTTTTAACACCTGTTGAATAGCTAGTGTAAAAAAACAACCAGTTGATTTGTAAATAACCCAGTGTTTGCTATTTTAAACTCGATGCCTTCTTTCAGGTAATGACTTGCGGGCAAGAGCGGTTCCTGGTCATTGTGTCAAAACTAATGGTCCTTTTGTTTGTGTGCCGGGGCAGCTCAAGTCAGAAAACACACAAACAAAACAGGTCCTCACCAGTCTCCTCCATCAACGCTTCTTCCGTGGAGCTGGGCATCTCTCAGGTCAGGTGATGCAGAGTGCCCGAGTCTCAGACAGAGGAGGGGAGGCCTCGGTCTGCTTTCATTCACTGAGAATCCGACTCCCCTATGTGTTAAATAAACGCCTGGGACAGGAAACCTGGTGGACCAGTGGCATTAAACAGTATAAACCAACCTCCATCAACATCACACTTTTTAAAGGATCAGTTATGATCAATGAGTCAAAAACCAAGCCTGTTCTGGAAAAATGGATTCTGAAGATGTGTGTTATATTTTATTGGATCGATGCAAATTAGCGGTGCAAAAAAGGGAAAATAAAATGATAACACGTTGTCGTTTTATTTTTCCATGCTGAAGCCAGTTTTGGGGCGGGGCTTACCAGCCAGCAGGGGGAGGAGAGGTTGATGCACTTGTGTGCACATGACAGTTTGGCTAGCCGTCTTGGGCCAGCCAAATCGCCATGCTCATTTTGCATGTTCCCCACCAGGCTGTAATACACAGCCTGGGTGGAGCACATGCACAGGCTCCTATTCTCTGTCTGAGCGCTGAACCACGGCGTTCAGACCAATCACAAAGCATGCTTGTGACAGCAGATTTGTGATTGGCTTAGGGAAGCCTGTGTGCTTCCTGGAACAGAAGTGGAGGAGAGACGACAGAGGAGAGACGGCGACCTTGCAGAGGTAAGCGCAATTTTTTTTTACCCCCGCCACCCCAACACCCCCGTACCAGCCGCCACTGATCATTATTTACTATCTGTCGCAGTAGGTGTAAGGTGGGTAATAGTTGGATGTGGGTATACGTGCCTCCTCTATATAGGATGTGTTAGAATATCAAAAGAAGACATCCTGCCCACCACTTTATTTCTTGGTCGCGATTCCTTGATTCTAAACCTGAATCTGTGATCCCTAGGTAAGCTCAGCTCTTGCCTACCCAAGAAACAGAAAGGGCCTTCTTCTTGGACCGCAGATCCCTTTCAACATCGGCAGATTTTAGGAAGGCCCATTTAAAAAATAAAAAGGAGGAAGCCTGCAGCAGACCACCCAGGAAGCACATTCTGCTCTTATAGCCTGCTGTGCATGGCTATGCATAGCTTTTCGCTCAGGGCTTACCCTAGGCCACAGGCAGGGTACAGCTGCTTCAGGGAACGCATTGTCTGGGTGCACTTGAGCTTTGGTCTTCCCCTGCCTCCTTTCCTGGGTGCGCAGGGCTGAAGGCTGGGTGCAGCAGGTTTTTGGACCTCTGCAGCTGCGCACAAGCCATGGACATGGTCATTCCCTGCAGCTAGACTAGTTACACACAGAAAGGGCCATGTACAAAATGTTGAGATGCTGGGGACAGGCAGTGTCAGAGCATGGACAGCATAAGGCCCTGGACAATGGTTTCTGGGGGTGTAGGACCTGCGCACAGTCTAGGTCTTTACCTAAATATGCTTTCAGCTTGCTCAGCACTTTCTTGCTTTGGCCAGCGGCTTAAGTATGTCATTCCAAAAACTACAAAATTCCAATGGAAGTTATGACTCTCTAACCAGCGGTAAAAATAAAAAAAAATGGTGACCCCCAAATATTTAAATCTGAAAAAAATATTCAGTTGAAGGGATATTATAGTTATGATATAAATCCAAAGCCTGAAATTAGCCAGTTGTGGTCAACAGCTCAACTACAGCGCACAACCAAAGGCCCTCCGCTGAAGGCAAGGCCCTTGGTCCAGAGGGCAATCATCTTCGTGCAAGGGTGTTCAGCACATGGTTTGATTAAATTATCTGTGCTGTGTTGATAAGATTTTGGTACCAGCGACTAGAGATCCTGCCTCCTCAACCATTGCACTTTACTCAACAGGTCATGACCAGTGCTTGGGGGGGTGGGGGGGGCAATATTGGTGCATTGCTCATCATGACAGTGTATAAGCAAGTATTTTTATGTAAGAAAAAATGTGTTTGCAGCCAATAATGTCCTTGCTGACCATCTTCAGATCAGGTGGAAATAGCAGCTGATCTGTGTGGTGGTGCTGTGATCACTACCTCATCCTTTACCAGACCTTCTAATCAATTGGCATGATTCTGCTAAGGTAATCAGTCTCGTGAACCCCCCTTAGCCAGTATCAAGCCTTTCCACACAGAGGGACAATGACGATTTCTTCACAAATATCATGTTTGTTGAACAATTTCTCACCTGTTCTTATCCATACTGCCCTGCCCTTCTTCCTTCATTTAATAAATGTCCAGGCCAAACACATTTATTTTTGTTTCGGTATGAACTAGGATGCATGTGTGCATCATTTCTCACGCTTTGACCTTCACGTTCATTTTATGCCCTTGAGTATTTTTGTCTACCTTTATGTTAACATTTTCAGCTTTAGCACATCAGCATTAAAGTGGGAGCAGTGCCAGGGGACGGCCTGAAAACGAGAACTCCTTTTACCTCCCAGTTGTGTGTAATGAGGCTGCGGTATGACATTCATTTTGCATTAATCTTAACTGTTGGTGGGAGTGTTTATTTGCTTTGATGTTTGATGTGTGCCTGAGGCGCTGCTTAAGTTTATGTTTTTTTGCTGCTGAAAATTTGTTTGAGTCTTTCAGAGGAACATAGGCTATGTATTTTTCTGACGTATAGGAATGTGATACACAGAAGTAGGAACCCCTCGAGGGGGGAACCTGCCACAATCAGCCCACGAACATAAGCTCAACGATAGAAACAGTAAATCTAAGAATAAACATCACAACTCCGGCGTCATCATGCACCCTCAGAAGTTTTTGTTCTTAATTCTAGAACTTGAGAAATCGGTGCACCCAACGGCATCCGGAATCCGTTGGCCAACACATAAGGAGATTGCATTGAGTATTACATGTTCTCGTCTACGTAGTGTGGAAGAAGTTTCTTTGCGGCTGGACTCCTCAACATGGCCATATCGCCTGCCCCGTTTTCCATGACACATCTGGACTAGACATAAGGAAGTGCACAATGCCTGTTGGTGGCACCAAGCTCGGCTTCATCCCCCATTCTGGTGATCCAATCTCTAAACTTCCTCCAGTCTCCACAGAAGTCTCCTGCATGGTTGAGATGGACTTGCACTACACAGAAAAGGGTGGGCTTGCAGCTTCCACCTATAGATCATATACTGTCGCCGGGGAGTGAAGCCATGGCACCACCTAAGCTGTCGTACCTGGTAGTCTTCCAATGGCGTGGTGTGATTTTCCAGCTTCTATCAGCAAAGGAGGCTTGTGGTACCCGGGGCTGTAAATGCCCTGCACATCCACCCCACTGCCACGGATAGCTCAGTTCTGAAGCGGTCATACGAAGTGGACCATCTCTTAATAACACCATCTCTCATGTGTAACATGCATATGATCAGGGCTTTAAGTGGGCCGGGTCCTGGTGGTGCTCAGCACAGACAATTCTAAAAACCAGGTGCCTGAGATGGGTCCCTATTGTTACCGTCACTCTCAGGGTGGAAAAACAAATATGAACTATGGCCGTGCTACCATTCACAGCCTTTATGGTAACTTCAAATACACTATAGTTATTTCACAGTCTCATCATTTCGAAACTGAAGCATTTTCAATATTCTATGCAACGAAGACATAGTTGCTGCTCATTTACCTTATACAGCTACCAACCATTGACACAGCAAATAGTCCTGGCTTGTAGTTGGTACAATGTTACTTGCTGTATTATATATCTGGAGGCAGTGATAAAAGCAGCAAAATTCCAGACAGGCGGCACACTATGCTAAGCACAGATTTTTCGCTTATGTGTTTTTAAGATAAGCCCAGAATTACATCGGTCATGCCCCTTTGAGAGACACCCGTTTTTTCATGCCACGTATAGCCCTTCTGATTGCAATAAAATTATTTATTTCTAAGGCGATTTGAATGAGTTTAAGATTACAGGTCTCACGCGGTCTACTTCCGAGTCAAGTGCTGACGCGACTGCCATCACGATTGACTGGCTTCCTGGATAAACCTTGTTTGACCCACAGCCACCTGCGTGTCCAAGGCCCAATTCCTCACGGGTGTTTGGAGGCGAAGAGTTGGCATTCTCTTCTCCACACAACACAAACAAGTGCTTGCTTGTGTCTCAGTGAGGACTCGGAGACGAATCTAGCGGGGCTCATAAATATGCATGTGGTTCAGCTGCTCTGCTCATAGGCGTCGAGGAGTGAATGCAGGATTGGGAGAACGGTGAAGAGTGCCACTATGGAATCTAATGGAGAGCCGCAGGAAGAAAGACTCAATCAAATTCCCAATGTCCCTCCCAGTTTTCCACATCAATGTGTGTGTATATATATATAGAAAAAAACATAGGTTTTACAGACGTTATAGTTAGGAATTGGCATTTAAAAAGCCTTTGAAATTCACTGAAAAAACCATAGGTTTTACAGACGTTATAGTTAAAAATTAGCATTTAAAAAGCCTTTAAAATTCACTGAAAAAACCATAGGTTTTACAGACGTTATAGTCAGCTGGGCATTTCACTCATACAAAACCATAGAAATTCCACCGTTATGGTTAGTTTAGCTAACTATAACTCACGCCCCCGCAATGCACTGCTCATGACGTCACATATTACATCATTCATGGCATGGTCAGTGACATCACTGATGACATCTCAAATGACATCACTGATGATGATGATATACACCATCGATACAGTAGACTCCTCAGGCATAATCTGAAAGATCCTAATTTTGTACACATGAAGGGGTGACTGATTTAATTGGCAACATTTTAAAGTAGTCAAAGTTTTTTTCTTTTGTTGAAAATTGGTGCATTGCCAGGATGTATTTAGACATTTTGCAACGGTGGTGTAATACAGCACACACAATTCTTCAAATTGTCGACGCTGAAGAGGGGTACTGAATTTTTAAGTCCTAAAAAGGTGATTTTGCCACTATGGAACAGAAACGAAGGCCAACGTTCTCATCGGAAGAACGCAAATGTAGAATAATTAGGAAAAATAATCTGGGTAGTCAATTGAGCACAACAATCTGGGTTGGCAGTACCAGCACTGGAAAGGAAGTGGTGTAGCAATGAGACATTAAGACATCTGGGAGAGGTGTGGCACCGCAGCCAGGGTGACTGACACTGGACGCTGGGGATCACGGTTCGATCCCTGGCTCCGGCGGCAGGGGTCTGCCCAGCACCATGCGACTCTGGGCAATAGCTCGCTTAATCTTCCCAACGCCCCCCAGTGCCGAGATACCCCTTCGGGGGTGATTCGGGCACTATACAAGTACTGGATTTTTTACATTTACATCAGGCGCATGTTTGATTAGAAGCACCTGTATAGCACCTAAGCATTTTCTAAATCAAGGAACCCTTTCTAGTGCGCTATTGGTATACAACATCTGAGAAATGTCTGAGACAGGCTGATGTTTTTCATTTCCAACTGTCTTACAGCCCGTGACTTTTTGGTAAATATAAATTTGTTAAAGCAAGTAATCCTTATAACCACACAAATTAATTTCTTATTTCCCTATACTAATTTGCCACTAATCCTCTTATTGAGTTCCGGAGTAATGCCCTACTTGCCGAAAAGTGCTTTAACACCTAATCATGGGTAGCAAGCACTATGACTATATAAATGCAAACCCTTCCCTTTTCTATCCTTTTCAATCCAAATAACAGATTAACATGTCCACCGCTCACATAAATGTCATATTTCCCTATACTAATTCACCACTAACCCTTTTTGGGTTCCGGAGTAGTGTGCTACTCGCTGGAAGAAAAAAACGTTTCAACACCTCGTTAGGGGTAGTAAGTGCTATATAAATGCAATTACAATTTCTGCAGCATAATTATCATATGAGGTGGAATGAGGATTAGCAGTTGGATCTGGGGATGCAGTGTGGCTTCTTCAGGCAGTCCTTCGGTGGCGGCTTCGGTGGCGGGTGCGGAGAGGGCTCTATAGCTTCAGCCTCTCTCATTCTTTACGGCAGTCGCAGGATCGCTGAGGTGATTTGCCTTCACTCAGGGGCTTCAGAGGGGGTTCGCTTCTCTATAAGAGCTTTAACTGGCGGATAATAAAGGCAACCACAATTAGAAGCAGTATCCAAGGGGATGGGAGATTGGAATTCACTACTAAAAGGCCCCTCACCCTCCCACCTCGGAGCACTAGAAGCAGATTGGATGGGGAAGGGGCATGGCACCGCTTGTTTATGTTGTCGGTAACTTTACAATAAGAGACGGGCTTATAAAATCCTCCCAAAAATATGTTATGACCGACAAATACTGGAAAAATGCTGAGAAACCCATTTTCGAACATAGAAACACAACTACCCTTCATGCCTGCCCCTGTTCCTATTCTAGAGGTTGGTGGTGTGCCCCGGCCACGTCTCCGGGTTATTTGCCCTCTCAAAAGAGCCTCACATTCCTTTGCAACCTACAACTGAGCTCCTGCATGTGGGGAGAATGAGCGATTAAGAGAAAAGATAGGCCACAGCAACTCTCTGTGTTTTCCACGAGTCTATATTTTTATGTTTTGCGTTTTTTTAAGCCTTTATCTTTTCCTTTGATTTTTATTCACTACCACCATTATTATTTAACAGCGTCTGATACCATAAATGTCTTCACCAGGTAGCTCTTTAATGACAGACCTTGCTACTACTGTTGTAAAAAATACACATATTTTATTCATCTGGTGAGGATAAAGCCAACGATCGCATTAACTCACTTGCCTGTGAATCAGATTGCACAAAAGGACTCCAGCATTCATACACATCGGTGACCCACACCGAAGGCTCCGCTGCCACCTTCATTTGACTGCATGCCCTACCAAGCAGACCCTGCGTAAAGGCTTGGATATTAGGGTACTAGGTAGTAAAATACTGGTAAACTGGTGACTGTGTGACAAATGTACAGCATGGATACGCCTTGCAGATGAAAGTACACATGTGCCCTACAAATATCTATCTATCTATCTATCTATCTATCTATCTATCTATCTATCTATCTATCAATCTGTCAATCTGTCAATCTATCAATCTGTCAATCTGTCAATCTGTCAATCTATCAATCTGTCAATCTATCTATCTGTCAATCTATCTATCTGTCAATCTATCTATCTATCTATCTATCTATCTATCTATCTATCACTCTGTATATGCTCCACAGTTCCATATAATCAGCCGAGTCATCTTTGTCGAGTTTCCTGTAGGTGTTTATTCTGGGTGTGCATTTGAAGTTGTGTATAGCATAGAAGGACACTCGTGAAAGGTATACACCTTCAGTTACACTTGCTTCATTTCATCCAGCCCTATTTTCTGCCCATGGCTCGGCGCCAAATGCCTTTGTCTCATCCTGAGTACTGGGCAAATGCTTGTTGTCATTTCATTTACTTAACGTCAACAACTTTATGTACCACATTTATGTACGCATCAAGCAACTGTTGGGTGTTTTATTCACATTTTTTCTTCTCCTTCCTTATTTCTTCTGTATTGCTTTTTATTACTAAAAAAGCAATTAAGCGTCTTCATCAAAAATGTACTGAATAAAAACACCACATTCTGCACGTCCTAATTCATGATATACATTTCGCAAATGATGCAGCCTTGATGCAGATCGGCAGGAGCACATTTTTCGGGAAGGGGGGGGGCTTTACAGAAGTGCAACACCAACCTCTCCGAATCACAAAAGGGATGCCATTATTGCCTCACACACCCTTGGCTTCCCTATGTCAATTTACCTGGCTAGGAAGAAGGTGCAATGCTGCACATACGTGAAAACATCTTTCCAGTGTCCTTGGTACGGCCTCATGCGAACATATTCAGCTCTCTGTATAACAGATGCAACCCCGCCCCTACATTAGAAGTAGAAAGTGTTTTTGCACTCCAAGCCCAGGAATATGTTCCATCTGGGTCACGTGGATGCATGGGCTTGGTGGCGCCAGCAGGCCCCTATCCCTCCACCCACCTTCCACCTTGCCCTACCCAGTATCAGAGATGGTCTGAAACTTGCACATGCAAGTTGAAGTCTGAACAGCACCCGTGCAGCAAGACCAGCCGCCCTCCGGTGTGAGGTAACTGTCAGGGAAGGCAACCCTTGTTGTGGGAGGCCCTTGACCATAACGAACCCAAAACGAAGTAAGAACAAGCATTGGCATAGCCAATAGGTCTCGCCTTTGGGACCTTATAAGTGTTTAGTTATGCAACTGTTGCATGGCTAAACACTTATAAGGTCCCAAAAGCGAGACCTATTGGCTATGCCAATGCTTGTTTTAACTGCTGCAATCTATTGAAGCCTCACGGAGAACATCAAAGCGGCCCTGCGGCCGCGAAAGTGATCGTGATCAAACATCAAAGCGAAAGTGAAAGTAATCGCGGTAAAGCGCGACGCGCGCACCCGCGCACATGTACTGTAGGTCTAGGCTGGCCTGGTAGCACTTTTTGGAGCCCTCACAAAATGTCTCGCCAGACCAGCGCATGCGCTGGGTCAGGCGAGACCTAAAAAATAAGATAACCAGAAAACATTTTGCACAGTGCAAAGTAACTTCAAAGGCTAAATTGACCTAAGGGAAATGTAAGATCTAATCTTGATGTCAGACGTCTAGGCAACTCTGTCAGAAGGTTTATAAAAGTCCAGTTCCTCGAAGTGGCTAACATCTACCAAGGCCACGAATTAGAAACAAGTAATAACGTTTAAAAACATGTATTTACAAACACAGTAGCAAGCACAAAAATTGAAAAATTCTTGGTGATTACTAAACCCCATGCTACCCATTTCGCCTTACCCACAATATCATCCTCGCCTCACATTTTCACTTATCCCTAGCTCTAAAGAGGAAAGGGGGAATTTTCTTAAGAAAGCAACCTCCTCAAACTATGTTAAGATGGAATGAAAACTGTCCCCGTTTCCAAATCAATTCTACCATAGAATCCCAATGCTGATACATTTGTCTTTACAATAGAATCATGTATCTGCCTCGGTAAGAAGAAACAGTCACTATCCCCTACTAAATATAAAATCTAAAAATGGAGAATTGTGGCAATTACCGCCCCACTGCAAGTCTTCGTGTATTGAAGGAGGGTCTGTTAAAATGGTCCCTACACCACTGCAAACTTCTCTCAAACAGTACTCCTTGTTTGAAGGTTGCAACCAGGAATCTGACATTTTTAACTTACTGAAAACAGCACTATTAAATTTAACAGACAATAACAATCGGTTGAACCGGGCATTTATCTCTGATGATATTGCTGGATCTTTTCGTGGCATTCAATGCAGCAGGCCACCAAGTGAAATAACAAAGTCTAAAACCAGTGCAATTGGGGTCTAACCAAATAAACAACAACTGTTAAATTGGGGGCAATCTTTTTTAAGCACTTACAGAATTGACTTCTGTTGTCCCACCGGATCTCTTACGTATTCATATATTTTTAACAGCTGTGTGTATCTGCAGTTATCTATTACTTCGGGTTGGAACCTATGTTTGGGTCGAGCTTGGGCAGCGCATGCGCTGGTCTGCAAGGCATGCTGTATTAAGGTATGGACTTTAAGCTCCGCCCATATTTTTCATTGGCTTGTGTTTTTGTCCTTTGGAAACTGTGGCTTTTCAGTGGTCAATAGGCTTAGTAGTCCCTCCTTAGTACCGCATTGTCTCAATTTGTAACCTCCCCTGATGACACTCGCTGTTGCATGTGTTGTTACTCGGTAGGTTTAATTACAGCCTCCGAGAACTATTTTGCTAAATGCTTGCCAAGCTTTTTCGCAAAACACTTTAATTAATTATTTTTTTTATTTTTAAATGGCGGCTGCACCCTTTTCTTTAGCCACAGCTCGTGTAAAGAACATGAAGCGGCTGACATTATCGTGAAAGCGCGTCATAGGGACATTTCTTTGTTAACTTGAGAAGCAAATGTTTTTTTTCTGCAGCCATTTAAAAAGGGAACCAGTTTGGGAGCCCGCAGAAAGGAAAGAAAACAAAAGGAAAACTTTATTGAGGCTCTCCCGGCTCAACAGGGGAGCCGATACTATAATATTCACTGCCCTATGGAAACTCGCCCTATAATGATATGCGGGCCCTATATTCAAAACACATTTTTGCCTATAACTCAACCTGTGGTGGTCCTAGTACGATGGGACCACCAAAAACTCATTCCGCACGGCATGCTTTTCCTGTCCAGCTCACCATCTGGGTCCTCCCCTTAAGTTGGGGAGGAACCCAAAATAATCACCTTACCACTATGAGATGAACTTTAAATCCACTGTCCCTTAGTTGAAGTGAATAGTTTACAGCCGGGAGGATGTGTTTAAGTTAACGTTTTTGAAGTCTTACAAGGCCTAATGGAAGTGTAAAGCCTTCTTAGTGAGATGTTGTTTCCTAAGGGGTGATTGTATGGTAATGGAGTTTTGCTTTTTTATGCTGGCAAAATAAAATGAATGTGTTCAGTTGCTGTAGCATATTCACCTACATTGCCATTTACAATGCCAATTGCCTTAAAACGCAAATAAATGCAAGACCGTTTGCATTTCCAATGCTTGTTTTTAGTCTTGTGCCAATGACATCCAAATCATAGCCAGAATGCATGGTGCCCTATCAAGAAGAGGGTCTGGTGACCCGCCTTGAGGAAATTAAATCCCGGAAGAACAAGAGAGGGTTGTAGCTTAATCTGAACAAAATGAACACAATCGTTTTCAGGACAAAGGGGCAACTGCAGAATCCACAACAGGGGGGAGGGAGGGGGGGGGGGCTGAATTACTTTTTGTCAAAACATTGCATTTCCATTTAGAGTTTCTCATGCAAACTGACCACCTCATTTTTAAATGCAACATTTTAAAAACATGTTTCTAAAGTTCAAAATAGTTTTATTAAAAGAAGAAGAGTGTCAGAATACAATATATAAGATTAAATACAAATCGTTACATAAAATAATCTCTCCTACATAAATATGTGAATTGGATTAATGCATGAAAACAATGTAAAGACAATAACAAAAAGAATATTAAAAATATGTTTCTAAAAATATATTTTTCCTCTTTTTCAAATCAAGGAAACGTTTGTCACCTTCTCTGTACCCACTGACACAATGTTGCAGCTAATAAAAGACTTTTCAAAATCCCTTCTGAACATTCCAAGTGGTGGAAGGAGGAGGGGGGGGGCTGAGAACGAGAGGGAGAGACCATACCAGGTACGTGGAAATACCATAATACAAGCTTAGTCAAGTCAGGGAATTATAACACCTTCCCTGTTGTCTCACAAGCACAGGTAGCAAACTCTTTTTCAGCTTGGGCTTTCAAACGTGGAACCTGTGTCTAGAATGTTCTCTTCTCCAAATGTAATTCTGCCTTTAAGACCTACAGGTTTTTAAAAGACTCCCTTCACAGCCTTCTGATTATGTTGAACATAATAGGGTGTCTACTGCCATATTATGTGTTATCATATCACAGAATTCTAATGATCGTTATCCTGCGTAGCAAGTGGGCAGGTGGCGGACCGCCCCAGGCGGCACGAGATTTGGGGGCAGCAGCCGACCACCCCCTCCCCACTCTTACATTCAGCCATGGGTGGCATACGCAGGCGCCACCACTGGCGCATAAGGCCTAGCTACGCCACTGGCTCCTCATCATCTTCATCCTCTTCATGTGTCTATTTACAAGGTATGCCTGGAACACCATGTATATGGCGCAAGCCTTCCACACTTGCCTCTGATCTTTTACTTGTGAGCCCACTCATGAAGGGCCAAGGAGAGAAGCTGGACATTTTCCTCTCACGGGGCTACTTCCACATGGCCAGCAAATTTCTGACTTCCACGGGGTTTCAAAACACTCGCAGGCCAAGAAACTTACACCAGCCATGGATTACAAGCGGCACTCACAAACGTAAAATGTACGAAGGCGGAATTTTCACTAGGGGGAAACTTCTTCAAGTGTAATTTTGAGGAAAATGTGTACTTGTATTTCATGTTTGCTTTTCATGAAGGAATATAATTTTTCCTGTGGAAAAACACATTTTCTAGCCCTTTGTGAGGTATGGGTAGGTTCTCTCCATATTCTCACCCAGCAAATGCACATACCACTGTCCTTAATATAAGTGATGAGTACACTTTAAAGGAAAGAGTTATCACCTACAAGAGGTATATGAATGTCCATAAACGTACAATTTTGTTGTCGTTCTCCCACCTGACACTGTGGAAAACCCCCCAAAAGTGCATAAACTGAAGCCTAACCCTAGTATGCAGAAATTCCACTTTGCTGGCAGCGGCTCAAAATTCGGGAGTGCCATTCTGCACATGCAAAATTCTGCAAATTCTGATTCAGTGGTCTGGAATCTGCATGTGCAACAATGGACATTTTGCACACCAAAGTTCCATTTCGATGCAAAAAGTCTCTGTGACTCGGGCCTAAAATGAGGGTCAGTGCTTCTGCAACATGTAACCCGCAAGCACCAAGAAACGTCAAGAAGCATCACACAAAGGCCTTACTGCTCAAGCATTAAGTGTCCGCTCAAACAATGCTGGGCGTTTGATCTGGATTTGGCCGCAATGAGCAAATTCTGAAGGTGCAATAGTATACACAGTGTAATAGATGTGCTAAGGTCTGTACTTGGAGAAATGTTACCTGTTGTCCCACTGCTGGAGCAATTTAGGCCATAGCTGAATTTTCACCAAAACAAATCTATTAGAAAAAGGTTCTGTGAAAGTACAGAGCGCAGCACGAATTAAATGTTACTTTTTGAGGCTGTAATTCAAGTTATAAGACATCAATATTTCATCTGAAGAATATTCCAAAGGCAGCTATGAGCTTCGCTGGCAGAGACAATATAAAATATTGAGGAGTTTAATCTTTTAGAGAAGTCCCAAAATCTTTAGAATGCTTTCAGGAATTCCACTTAAGCTCCCAAAGGGAGTGGAGGGGTCCCTCCTAAAATGTATCAGTGCTATATATATAATGGGCATGCATTGAAATGGCTGAGTGTATTTAAAGGCATCATCCTAGGAAAGTAGTGTGCAGATGGAAAACCCCTTTTTAGGTCGAGCCTGGTCAGCGCATGCGCTGCTCTGAAAGGTATGCTGTATTGAGGTAGGGACTTGAAGCCTTGCCCACTCTCCACCCATATTTTTCATTGGCGTATGTCATTGTCTACTGTGAACTGTGGCTGTTCATTGGTCAAAAGGATTAGTAGTCCCTCCTTAGTACGGCCTTGTCTCATTTTGTAACCTCCCACGGCTACAGCCTCAATTACGTGTGTTGTTGCTCGGTAGGCTGCAATTACAGCCTTCCGAGTACTATTTTCTCAAGTATCATTGTCCTGCCTGCAACTTTCCTAATGCTTTTTAAAACTTTTGTAGCACGCACTTAAAAACAACACATAAATAAAAGGCATTCTCATTTACAATGCAAATAGCTCCAACTCACATAAATGCAAGACCTATTGCATTGCAAATGCTTGTTCTAGTTGTAAGTGCACCTTTCAACTGCAGATCACCCTTCCAAACATAACAACATATGTAAGACAACTTTTCGAATTACTGTTGGATGCCATTTGTTGAAAACAGTGTAGCTGCACATTGCACACTAGTAAGTTCTGCACTATGATCTGCAAAGCAGATCATCTTTTTGTCTGTATGCATCCAGAATATCGAGACATCCAAATAGCAAGGGAAAAATATAGAATACAAAATATTAGAAGGTAAATATAGCTTTTCTATAGCCAACTGCACATATATGTACTTTGGTGATATTTAGATCTTCAAAGTACGTAGATGTGGAGATAGGAAAAGTACATCTGTACTTCCCTGTAAGCATTCCCCTTTCAAAATGTTGTCTCTGTTTTTTGGGAAGTTTTATATAGCGCAAACTTGACACAAAGGTATCTGAGTGCTTTATATAAGCACCAGTTGCGTTACAGACAGACAAGTTAATTTTTGTTAGGCACGGACAGACTGAGTGATTTGCCCAGAATCACAGAATTTTGAACGTCGTTGCAGAGACTCAACCCGGTTCCCCAGATTTGAGATCAACCACCCTCGCCATAAGGCCACATCCTAGTATTTCAATATTCTTGGGTTTCATATTCAGTAGTACAACCATTTTTGTCACATCTGGGATCCAGAGAAGGTTACGAACTGGAAACAAATGTAGCATTTAAGAGAGTCTTATTATGTTTTCCACGGTAATCTTGCATATTAGTCGTGTAATTGGGGATGTTTCTGCAACCCAAGGGGTTGCAGGGGGATGTGGGGATACCAGGCAGCAATCTGCCACACTCACACTACAGCCCTGAGTTGTATGGGTTTAAAGTCTAGACAAGGCCTTCACGTCCCTGTGTGATTAATAAGTTGGCAATAGCCGCCATTTTGTCTCTAGAGATTGGGCGGAGAATATTCGTACATTTTTTACTGTAATGCATGGAGATACGATCTAGAGTTTTAACTGTTAGTTACAAATCACTTCATCTTTTAGTGATTAATTGCCCTGACTAATAATATTGGAGGTGCTTGAAACCAGGCCGAACATCAGTATAAGAACTAACCTAAAACTGACATTTTTCATTACATTCGACACAACATTACTAAGTAAGCGCGTCAGATTCCAAATCCCTATTGAAATACATTTAGGGGAATTGATTGTAAGAAGAAGAAAAAAACTGAATAACTTCAAAAATTCTCTAAGAGAAATAGTGATAATACCTTGTAAAGTGATACACTTCAAAAGTTTGGCACTACCATATGGCTACAATTCATTTTAAGTGATTAAGAATGATTTATTTTGTGAAAACATGCTGATAAGCAGCATTTTGGTATTTTGTGAAAACATGCTGATAAGCAGCCTTTTGCTATAAGAACGCATCAGATGTGTGGCACAGCCTCACACATAAAAGAAACAATATTTTATATTTAGTTACCTTGGTGGTACTTTTTCTAGGGGAGCTTGTCTCCACCCATACTGCTCAAGGGTCGCTCAGTGTGCCTTTTGTCGCATCATTTCCTGTCCTTTCTTCTACACAGGAAGCAGTGTTCATTGTCCATGAAGGTAGGTTGAAGTCCCCAAGGTCCTGCTGCCTTCTTGGTTATCCAAAAGACATAACAATGGGAAGAAGGGAAGCTGAGTGAGACTTCATGTTCACGGGTAAGCACAAATCAGCAATGCGGTGAAGAGGTTTGAAGAAGGGCGGGGCAGCAAGACAGAGAGGGTAAGTACAAGCTGGAGTCAGCTTGCAGCTGTGCTCGCCATCTTCAGTGGAAGATGCATCTCTGAACAGTCCCAAAACAAAGGGCAGGATTAGGAAAACCTGCCCTTAGAACTCAGGGACATAAATTCTCGCAAGTGTGATGTCACTCGCCAATGGTACAAATGGATTTGGGAGTGGAGGCCCTGGTGAAGAGCCATAAATCTAGCATCTCTGTTTAGGCTATTGTTTTTTCTCCAGTTCAGGAGTCCTGTGCATCTTTGTTGTGAGGGCTTCCTTCCTTCTGTCTCTTTTCCCACACTCATTTTAAGAGCAGAAGACGCCTGAGAAGGAGAGAAACGAGAGCGGGTGCGGGCATGGGCTGAGAAAGGCATTGTCCTATTGCTTTTGCAATTTTGTGTTAGAAGAACGTAAAATCATGAATAATATAAACATACCAATTATGTGAGAAACTTGACTTAATTTAATTTGTACTTAGAATTAAATGAATGGAAATTAATTTGACTTTCTTCTTGCTTTTATCTTATTTTTGTAATTCCACCATTGGTGAACACATAATTAGTTTCACAAAGACTGGCTATGCAAACTCTGGGATAACAGCAGGGCCCATTTAACAGACATAAGATTAGAGTTTTTGTTTTTCTAACAAATGTTTCCCTGTATGTTGCTGCATGCAGCATCTCCCTGTATGTGAAGGTCTTGGTGTTTATGTGGCAGGTGCCTTAGAAGTAAGCAGGCATGGGGTCAATGGCTGGAATACCTAGTAAGGGATAGTCATTCGCTGACATGAGAATCAGGGACAAGTCTAAAAGGGAGCCCTTTGGATGGGAACTGGAGAAGGAAAGAGAGAGTGACCCTAAACTGGTGCAAAAACATGATGTAGATAAGGACAGTAACAGTGAATCTACCTAAAAGAAAGACAATTTAACATTACCGCTGCTGGAGAGAGATGTGCAAATGGCAGATATCACACACTAAATGTATTCTGTCAAAGTCTGGATGTGGTCACTTCAAACAAAAATGATGGTCTTTCATCCGCCCGATCTAGACTGGCTGATCAAACAGCATGACTGGCAGAGTTCCATCTCAGACAAATCACCAGAGAAAGGATAGCAACACTGCACCAAAAGTAAGCTGACTTCAGTGTGTCTAATATGCTTGAAAACATCCACAGTATTTTTTTAGTAAACTGGATATGTTGACTTTGGGGTAGCTTGCAGGCTCCCATGCAGATCGGCATAACATCTGCCACGGATGCGGACACTGGTCAATTCACACCAGACTTTTCTTTGCCAGTGGCCTGTTCCAACAGCAGATTCAAACATACGAATGGAGAAACCTTCACTGTCCTAGCTGAGAACTTCAAATATAGTGGATTCTCCTGAGTCACTTTGAAGGAGTAGGAAAATATGTTAAAGTGCTGGGTGAATTTATCATGGCAGGAACTCTAAATAAGGGAAAAGATATTTGCTTTGAAACTGCAGACACAGCTTTCCAGTCAGCCCCTTCTGTTTTGCCAAATTCTGGCATAATCTCAGGCACTGTTACGGACCCTGTGCTAAACACCGGGCCATTTTTTTTGCTGATTGAGACACTACAGACAGGGCTCAACCATCAACAAACCAGTCGTGGACCCCCTGAACAAATCTAACACATTGAAGCATTCTGTCCATTTCTTTCTGCTCTGCTCAGCGAGTAACCTGAAGTGGAAATGCCAGGCCCCTAGGAAGGTCCATCATCTCACTGTGCCCTGAGACGCAAGCAGCACATCATTGATTTGGACAAACAAGGTAGCAGCTTGCATGGGGTTGCTTCTCGTCCAATAAAGAGGGGCCTTAGTCTAACAGTTCCGGCTGGACTGTCCCTTTTGGGGCAGAGCCAAGTCCGATTTGTATCTGTTGGTTCCCACCAAACATTACAGCATAAAAACAGTGGACTGGGATTGAGCAGAGCGGTTACCAATGGCAGAGGCCAATTTAAGCATTCCACCAATTGTTTTGTTTTTTGAGATGGGGAACAGAAAAAAGGCACAGTATAAGACACAAAGAAGATGGAGAGGCCGAGGTTATGTAGGAAGTCAAATTGGAGGGGTGGGGGGTGCTGATGAGACAGAACGGGAAGGAGTGGTACAGGGTACAGGTACATCTTCTGTAGAAGCATCAAACCAATCAGAGTGTCAAATCACCAAAACCACCATTCATGACTGAGAACTTACCGATGCATTTATCATGTGCTCATTGATGCTTATTTCACACCAAGGAGGCATGGCAAGACTGAGAAAAAGCCACGGGAACAAGGAATAACCAATTCTGATCAGAACAGGGCACTGTAGCAATTCCCATAGTCTGGGGTACTTTCCGTCTACATTTACCACCGGCGCCGAGCAGGTGGTAATGTCAGCGGGCAGGCCACAATCGGCATGGCATGCTCAGTTACTACAGCGGGGAGTGTGCCATGCTCCCATGGTGCTGTTGGGGGAGGGAGTTTATAAGCTGTGCTCCAGGCCTCTGCCCAACTCCCTCTCTTCCCCACAACCAGTGAAATCAAACCCAGTGTTCCTGCACCCAGTAATTCTAGGTGCAGGAAAATGAGGCCACTCAGAATCAGTCGTGGTGGGAACCCCCTGTGTGGCAGAGGATACTGCTCCAGCCAAGTCATAATGGACACTAGAAGTTTATTTTACAACTGAGCAGACTCCAACGTAGTCATACAAACCAGAAGACAACAGCAGGCAGGCACTTTTGGTTGAGAATAACACCACCTCTGAGCTTTCGGTTTGGTTAGTGTTGTGTGTTTTGCTCAATTCTCGACAATGTTATTCCCCATTGTTGGTGAATGTGTTTTCTATCTTTGGGCTCTGTGTTAGTGGATTACCCAATGTTGAAGGCAGACATTGAAACAGCAGGACAAGCTGTTGAATTGGTTAATTTAACTTCAAATGCTCAGTGCCTGGAATGGGAGCTGAACCGAGCACCTCTTTCTGTTTTTATGAGTCACTTTAAGTTGTCATGTGTTGTGGTTTCAATATGTCGATTCACTCAGCACCAGGCAGTCGCGTCAACTGCTTTGCCAGCACTGCGAGGATGGGAATCCCAGCTGGACCACGCACAGCAGCGCAATGGAGCGTCGGAGTCTGCATTTGCAAGTCTTTATTCTATTCCAAGTTAGGTTTCTGAGCTGCAGTTTCACCTTCACAGACCTTACATCTGTGAATTCTCTTTCAGTGAAGCCAAGCATACGCTGCTATATCCACTGGTGCCAAGCGGTGGGTGGGCGACCCTGCCAAGGAAGGAACAACCCTGACCCCGGACATTACAGAGCACATCCGACTGCACATCTGAAGCTTATTTTCAGCTAACCAAAGAGCAGGTCTCAGGAGCTGAAAACAGGATGTGTAACAGAGCTGAAGGATGTCCCTAATCAAGGTCATCTAATTGAAAAGTATTCTGTGTACTGACGACACACACATGTAAGAGCACAAACACTGCTGTGTGTGTAGAGGCTCCAACAAAAAACAGCAGAGAAATCAAAAACAGTCACTTGCTGATTGACAGGTTGGACAGAAGTCTATAAGAGAACCGTTGCACTCTTCTTCACACAGACCTGTCAACTTCCCAAAACATTCACCATAGGACAGGACGGAACTTGGAAGGGGAGAGGTCTGTGAAGGGGGCAGGCCTTGAATCCATACTCTCTCTAGCCAGGAGAGTGCTTCTGAGCGGGAGGGGCCATGGAGAGGGGCGGGGCTTGCACATATGGCTGCAGACAGACACACTCACCCCTAAAAAACAGAAGCTTCAAAGGCTGCAGCTGATGTCTTGTGGAGTTTTTTTTCTTTGCAGATTTATAAAGCGTGAACTCGACCCGAAGGTATTGGAGCGCGTCACATGAGCACCAGTTATGTTACACAAGGACACATTCATTTTTGGTAGGCACGGGGAGATTAAGTGATTTGCCCAGAATCACAGGATGCTGAGCCGACGCAGAGGCTCGAACCTGGTTCCCCTGCTCCAAAGTCGGCAGCTCTAACCCCAAGGCTACCTCCTTTCCCCAAAAAGGTTGCAAACCCCCATTGTACATTTCCACACAATAAGCTGCAAACCCACTGCTTCAAATTCGAACTCATGTGGTCTGCCACTATGTCCTATCAGGTCCTCAGAAGGTGACCATGTGAAAGGAGTCGCTACTGAGTGACACATGGTGGTACCATGCGAGTTGGCAGGTCTGTTCACATTTTAGTTTGAGCCTGCTGTGCAGATGAACTGGCTTGTCACTAGAGATCTGTATACTCTCATTAACCTGGGCTGGGTTGCCTTTGCAGTTTTTCCCACACAGATACTCATCTGCCTTGCTTGCTAAGAAACTGCGGGTTGCAAGAGTTTCTCAATACGTGAAGAACAAACTGTTGGCATTTTCAGGTACCTTGTTTGCTAAAAAGGTAAAAATGGCAAGTTAGGCATTACCAAAAATGGTTAGGGCCCTCCTAAAATGCAACACAGCCCAGCTCAAGTGAAACTAGTTTGTACATGTTGCTTGCAAAGTTGTCTTCATGCACAGGTTGCAGTTACGTGCCTCCACAAAAAGACCAACACGGAGCTCAACCCCGCACACCACAAGAGCGCACCATTCATAGCTGACTAACATCCAACACATTTTCTTCATTCATGCACTGGAAGAACGGGATCTACAAAATAACTCACTTGCAGATCAATCCGGGACCTCGACAAGAGGAGGGAAAGATCTACAGAACCGCTACAATAACAATAGAACATAGAACTTCCCGCACTTAATCTTAGGCTTTCTAGTAAACTGTGTGACTAGTGTCTATATGAGGATAGTTGCACATGCTTCAGTTCAATATTTATCACAGAACAACTTACATTCTCTGGCTTTTTCTTGCTATTTTATGTTGTATATCACACAAAGTATGCAAAGCCATCTATGACTCTCTATTTGTATGTTGTCACCTTCGCTTAGTGTTTTAATTCTCAGACACAATAACATGTGTGTCTCAGAAGGTCCTTGGTAGACCCTCAGTAGACAGAAGCTTCAGATGTCCCTTGTTTGTAGAAAAGGAGCTCTGGATGCGTAGCCATGCCACACGGCACACGGTAGACCACATCATCTGGTCCTAAAAGACATCAACTACTCTGCATCATCAGACTACACTGATCAGTTCACAGCTCTTCTTCCATCGACACCTGCTTTATGAAGGAAAGAGTGGTACAGGGGTATCTTCCTGTACAAGATGGAGGAAAGCCTCAAAGCAATCACAGCATCAATTCACCAAAAACACCATGCCTTTAATCAGGAAAACTGAGTGTTTGCTAGATCCTTGACCTTTCTGCTGCAGAATTATTGATCTATTACAGCATAGACAACAACAAGAGGTATCAAGGCCATGTCAGTGACTCCTGCCCCTACCTGTGACTGCCAAGCACCAGCACCAACAGGGCATTCTGTCAGACTGCTGCACCCCATTGCATTTTTAACCTAGAATATCATAACATAATAAGGTCCACTGGGCAATCATTTTGCAATCGAGGTAAGGATTAAATTGTCAATATTCATAAAGCGGCAATGCAATTAAATGTTTTATCAGCCATACCCGAATTTAAATGTTTCATAACTAAAATGATAGTGGGTTAATCACTTTCCTGTTCCCTATTTTGATATAATTTTTCATCCAAACTATCGTCAAGGCAATAAGCGTCCTGGTTTCAATCGCACTGGCTGGTAGGGCAATGTGTCTCCATTCAGCTTTTACTGGTGCTTGGAACCTCCTTGCTTGGAATTATGCATGCTACACTAGTCAACAAGCACTGACAAAGCCAATAGGTCTGGGTTAAACGTGCAAACACATGCATCTTTAGCACTTTAGAGAGACACACACAAGAGGGACTCGGCAGATGCAGACAGAGGGGGCTATTGTTGTAAAGTAGTCCATCAAGTATTTCATCACAAACATTGGAGTGGAGATGGAAAGATGTACTCAAACTGCCTACAGCATTAGGTAAGAGATAGATACTCCACTGGGATGAACCAAAATGTGATTGATACAATCTAATACCAATGGTGAAAAGAGTCTGGTCCAAGAGAGACAGTGGTTGAAAGGGCAGGCCCAAGGCACTCTATATGCATATTGTTAGCTATGCTATGTTGACGGCTGTGCTTCCAAAACCTAGACCTAAAAGCTAGGAGGAATATTGATTGCACAATATAGTTAAAGCTGTCGCCCACACAAATCCCAAATGGCAAAACTAGAGTGAGACAGCAAAAACGATGCAGCAGCGAGAGGTGGTTTTTCCTACCGTTTATGAGGACAAAACTGATCATCAGCAGAACCTTTTAATTTGTCACACAAAATATATGCACTGTAAAATAATTTGAGTAATATAAAGAGTTACAGATTAGCGTGCAAGCGCGGGTGGGATATAGCAAAGGAAAAATCTCAAATGTATGCTCCGTTTCTTTCACAAAGTAAAATTGGAAATACAGTGATTAAGGGGGCTACAATGCCTTGGAGTACTGGGGCACAGGCGTCTTTATTCCAAGAACTGTATTTCTGCTAAATCATAGTCCATGTTCAAGGTAACAACTGCTATTAATATTTCGACAGAGAATACAGGAAAGCTATTGGTTGGTGTTTTTTAATTTTGTTATGCTGAGAAAAAGTCTAGGTTGGAAGGAATCTGGATAAGTAAAAAGCGCAACAACCACCTAAGACGTTCAAAGTGTGCTTCAGCCACACAACATAAAATGTGCATTTGTAAAGCACACACTCTGGACGCTGAATAATAGATGCATATTGTTATCAAACTAAATTGTACTGATTTTACAGACCTGGGAAGGATGATTGGCTGAATGGACCTGCTGGGATTCGAACCTGGACCATGAGGTCAAACACAGATTCCTGCAATAGATGCATGGGCCCATTGAGTCACCGGACTCATCTGATATCTTCTACTTGTTTAATTACTGGGATTTCTCTTTTCTCCTCATCGCACCTCTCATGGATACATTTTCCTCATCTGCAAATGCTGCTTCTTCCACTTAGAGGACACCTGGCCACATTCTGATTTCTTAAGAGCAAGTTTTACACCTCCTGTCTCTGGACAGAAACTCCAAAAAAGAAACATTTTGATGGCAAAAGATACCCCGGCTACACAAGGAGATGGTTCGCAGTCCTAGTGTTGTCAGGTCCTCGCTATGGACTCCTCAGGCTCTGCTAGGTCGAACATGTGCATCTGTTCAAGTGTTATCTGAGGAGAAGTTCTGGACAATGCTCTTGCATCAACCCGTGGTGCCCATTGTGCTTAAAAAAGGGCACCAAATTGGAACGGCTACTTAACTGGCAGTCAAAGGACTGCCGTTAGCAGAGGTGAGATGTGATCAGTTCCTCATAGGCCCCAGATGAGGTGGGCAGCAACGTCTCGTGCTTTTGAACCTTGCTTAATATTTTCACATCCACACACCCATAGACTCCACTGCAGTTGTTTATGTGAGAGGGCCATGGACCAAAGGCAGTCCAGTGGCGACACACCAGTGACTTAAGGATCCTTTGGAGGATGCAAGGGCAGCAGAACACCTTCTTGGTCACACTGTGGTGGGATGAGCCGCAGTTTGGAGTCACAGATGACCTCCTTTTGGTTTTCGAACATGCTTGAGGGCACCGTGGACGAGCAGGAGCAAAGATGGATTCCCACAGTCTAGTAACCTAATCTGTGTTCATGATCCTTAGAAGTAGAGACAGCTATGACCAATCCAATCTTCGACATGAGGGAGGCATTCGATGGAAATCAATGGTTGCAAATATCAGTTACACAACCTAATATGGATGTGGGTATCCAGGCTGTTCATGTGATAGCCGATGCTATGACCGATGAGGTTGCCTGACAGTGTTGTTACGTGCGTGTTGAAGAGGACCGGGGATAATGATGATCGCTGGTGCATGCCTTTGGTTACTTTGGTGGTTTCTGAGGATAAGGGATCCAGTTTCACCTGCTTACTGAATTAAATAAGAAGGAGCAGAACAGCTGAGCTAGGTCACTTTTGTGCGAGCATTTCCACATGTAATTAATCACAGTTGATATCTACCTGAAAATGAGCATTTTTTTGATAAATATTTAAAGTTAGGACTTGAAAGAGATACATATAAAATGCAATAGGTCATTACCATCAAGCAGAATGTGGTGACAGGACCCATGAAAGTTTGCAAGTTTGCGTAATATGATGATACAATGGGTCCACATGTTGACTTGTATCAACCTACTTTTGCATGTTGACACCTTTAACTTTAGAGTGATTTCTAACGTGTTGTGAAAAGGACTTCATTTGAAGGCCAAGCAAAGTTAAAAGATGCATATTTAATGATCCGACATTCACCCTTTGCCAAAGAGCTATACAGAGATTGTTTAAAGGGTAGGGGGTTTACCATTTTATCAACACCCCGTCCACTAGATTTGGTGAACCAAAGACAAATGGCTATGGTACAATGTCACCAGTGGAGGGTATGCTATTTTGATGTGAACAGAGAGTGGATTGACATGCATAATGTACACTTGCTGCCCGGTACACGAGATGTAAAAAAATACATTAAAGAGATCATGTGCCTTCTTCTGCTTTAAACACTTCTTTTTCAGTGAGAAATAGATCTTGTCTATGTCTAGTGCTGCAGGCAAGCGTTTACACTTTCTAAGAAAAGTACAATGGTGCCTTTCAAACAAATTCTTGTGTGATTGAATATATAGATTTTCAGCCCAAGCTTCTGCCAGCAATATGGTGGGTATTTGCCTTCAAGGGAATGAACTAACTGAATCCACATGCTCACGTTTCACTGAGTCATGTCTGAAATCCCACAACGTTGCTGTTAATGCTTTTTATGCTTGGTACGTAGAAGGACAAATGGAGGTGGTCTCTTGTTCCCAGCCTTATGCACAAGGGTGCTAAAAAACCCTTAATCGATCTTGCTTCACAATGCCGCAATGACACGCTATTTGTCCTTATGCAGATTGAGAGCACATCCTAAAATACTGTGACGTCACATCTGCCACCAACAGGAACCACAAAAATACTCCCAAGTTTTCTTCATCAGCTTTATACGACTAGCTCAAATCCTGGCAATAATCATAAAAACCATAAAAGAGCATAATTGTCCAGTTCAAAGATCAATGTCCGTACGAAGCAGTAATCTTTCATTGCTAGGGCTCACCTTAGCAAAGGCTTTGGGTCTAACAAATAGACATCCCCGCAATCACACTAGTCGGAGAAATAATACGAAAAATAAGAGTACTCCTTCTGGTCCGCTTTAGCCTCTGCTTAGGAAAGTGACAGCAAGTCCCATGTACACAAATCGAAGAACGGCTGCTTAGACATATATGTCACACAGGCTCGGAATCCAAATGATCAAACATAAGAGTTAAACACTGAATTGCTAGTAGATGGGGGAAAGTAAAATCGAAAAAGAATTCCCACAGACACAAAGACACCATGCAGATGTCTCACAAATTAGAATTCTGTCCTGAAGATTGAACCATAAAATTACCCAAGGCAAACAATGGAGATAAGCGTAGTGCAATTCCAACTGAACCCCCACAGCACGTTATATGGGAACACGGGTTACAAAATTTTGGGAGGAAAAAACATACACACATGCAGAAACTGAGGTGCAGTGAACAACCCATTCTGGGACCAAGGCTGGGCTTTTCTTCTCAGGGGCAATAGACACTGGTATGTGGTAAGACCTTCACAGACATTTAAAATAAAGTATTTGATAGGACACATCGTCCAAGTCTGACCCCTTACCACACAGTTGTTGAGAATCTCCGCGAAACATTAGTATAGTATGTATGGACATTTCACCTTATGTTATTTTGTCTGTCGTTGCATGCAACGCCTTGTACCTTTGATATCGTGCACGTAATAAACACCAGTTGACTTGAATTTGGTGCAACTGTTCTTACAAGAAAATCTATTTCCAAATATATTTAAGCTGCTAACAGTTTCAGTGTTCCCTGAACGTTTTCCTTTGTACTATTCAGCTCTTAATTTTCGGTAGTAGAGTCAATTAGCAAATGTCTGGGCAAAAACGAGTGGTATCTCTCGATATCTACTTGTAAAATTTCAATGTGGACAAGTAATCACTTGATGGACTTCTGGAAGACTGTGGCTTGGGCTCTCAAGGCTATAGAAAGGACTTTTAGTTACACTTTCCAATTGTTGAGATTTCAGGTATTGAACCATGTGCAGCAAATCAATATTTTCAGATGGTTGAAACATAAATAGATCAGAACCAGTTGGTTTTAAAGTCGACCAACGCAAAGCTCATATTAATATCCTCAAAATCTCAGATTAATAAATTGAAGCAACAGACACCTGAAAATAAGAAAGAGAAATACTTCAATTAATAAAAGAATCAAAACCCTAGATGTTTATTATAGCCTTATAGCCTGCTGCCGAGGGCTATACAGCGAGCTGCAGGAGAGGGACTATAACAAGGGAGAGGGCATTTAACATCTGGTAAAGCTTGAGGCATGAGGGCTATTAGGCTATCAGAACCTTCCACTCACTAAAGGTAGAATTTGCTAAATTAAAAAGGTAGAAATAGAAAGAAAATCATTGGAATGCTGGAGTTCAAGGCTTATGCCAGCCATTATAAGCCTGGAGCTACTCCACTGACTTCAATGGGGCTCTCAACATTCCAATGTTCTAATATAGCCTTATAGCCCACAGCAGCGTGCTATACCAGGCGTTGAAGGCACACTCCAGTGTTAAAGGCCCAAAGCAAGGGCCTTTAGAAAGGGAGTGGGCCTTTAATGGGCAGTATAGCCTGCTATGGAGGGCTATAAACTAGAGGGCAGCATGTTCAAATTCGTAAAGCAAAGGCCTCACAGAGACCGAGGCCTTTGTTCACAGCAACAGCTATGAAAGGAAAAAAATGGAACGTTGGAGCCCTGGGCTTATACCAGCCATTATAAGCCCGGAGCTACTCCATTGTATTCAATGACACAAGACTGTAGTCATTAAATTATAGAATTTTAAAGCTCAATTCCATCTTGAAAAAGAGACAGAAGCGAATTGGCAATAAACCATAAGATCCGTAATCAACCAATGTCAAAAGCTTTATATTGATGCATAATATAACCGAATCTGCTGCACCCAGAAAACCAAGAACCATCCAGGTAGAGTGGTAGGATGGCATCACCAGAATTAGCCACTTAATGCTATTCGAAAATCAACAAAAGTGTTTTAAAATGTCTCACTTGTTGATTTAAATGGAGTCTCCTAGTTCAAAGGGCATACAGAAATGTAGGGTGGCTGTCCAAACTGTTCACTAGCTATAAATTATTGTGGATGTATAATGTACGATAACTACACTTGTCTGTATTGTGGAATCTGTTTTTATTCCTAGTCTAAAGAGCATGGATATCATTTTGATTTAGATGCTAACCAAACAATATAGTATACAGAAAACAGGAAAATATAAATTTACCTTACACATGTGGGTGTTGGACACAAGGAGGTGACAATCACAGAGAAAGTGGACAGTAAACCTCCGAAAGGACCCACCATTGGGACCCCTCAGCCTCTCCTGGCAGCTGCACAAACAAACAATGTGAGAGTGGCCACACTTCCCCAGTCTCTCTCAAGCAAAGGAGGCCAGGGGAACAGATGCAATACCTTCTGCTTTTACCCTTCCCCACTTTCCATGGTGAGTTAGATGCCAGGACAAGGCCCATGACACACTCTCTGGATACATTCTGGGGCACCATATTTGTAAGGACAGTCCCAATGTTTGAACATATAACATACCTAGCACAATCTCCAGTTTTCACAGAAAACACAAAGGGAGCCAATTCTTCACGTGTGCCAGTGCAAGATTAGTTAGCAGATCTCACCAGAAAGCAATTTAAGTAAAAACAGATGATACTCTGTTTAGAAGTTGCATTTAATTCCCTCTTAGTGCCCCACTGTCTAATGCTTGTTATGTTGACAAGTGTTGTCAGTTAGTTCATTCTGTGCTCCACAGTCGTGAGAAAATTGTAGTCCTACTTTTATTTTTGTAGTTCGTCTTTTTTCCCCCTTTTCAAAATCTGAACACGCAAATACCTTCGGATTGTTATATGCCAAAAAGTCACCATGGTATCCATGTTGCCTTGCAAAAAAAATCAAGCACATGGCATTTTGTGTACTCTGTGGTCCCGTTAGCTGTCCGGAAGACTTCGAGCATATGATAAACTCAAATTTAAAAAGTATATAAAAAATGACATATCTATCAATCGGGGCTTCAGCTTTCTCTCCAAAAAGTACAATTTCAAATTAGCTGGTTAGTATATTAAAGGATCACACAAAAATATGCACATGTAAACGACAGCAAAATGTGAACATGTTTACATGTGGGGCTAATGGATGAGGATTTGCTCAGTCGAGCGCAAGCAAATTGTAGTTTGGCCAGTCAGTGAGACATTTTGCGTTACATTCTCCATTTTGCAATTGCACCTTACACGCGCACTTGTTATGTCATGTAAACGACAGCAAAATGTGAACATGTTTACATGTGGGGCTAATGGATGAGGAATTGCTCAGTCAGCGCAAGCAAAATGTAGTTTGGCCAATCAGTGAGACATTTTGCGTTACATTCTCCATTTTGCAATTGCACCGTCCACGCGCACTTGTTATGTAAGAATGCAAAGCATGCATGAGACGAGCGAGACTGTTATATCGGTCAGGTAATGGAGGGGTTGGCTAACCTTTGGGTAATCCTATCTGCAGGGGTGTAAAGCAATCAGGAGGCCTGGTGCCTCGTTAAACCCACGGAGGTGGAATAACCCGAGGGCAGTCCCGTCCCTTCAGTGATTTACAGGCTGCCAGACCGAGAGCAGAGATAATGCATGGGTTCGATTGAGTCCATTTTAGTGCAGGGCAAAGCACACGAACACTTGCGGTGTTTTCCCAAAAAGATATGTAGGGCTCTGGACCACTGGAGGGGTTCCATTCTTCTCTGTCTCATCCTACCTGTACGAATGCTATAGTATCAAAATAAAGGAATGCAGCAATTAAATGTGAGTTACAAAAAGATAGCAACTTGCTTTCCCATGAACGATTGTTCCTTTTGTTTGATAACTGTATTCTTCAAGCTAAAAATTCTACACTATGCCAGTGCTTCTATGACTGTTTAGAGCAATAGTTAGCACATTATTTTGCCTAACGGTGGACGCCATGTCATCTTTAGGGTTATCAAAGTGGGTCCGTGTTAGAAATTGGCTTGGTGGTTGGCAGAGGTATGCACCCTGTCCAAGCAGGAACTACAATCCTAGTCAGGTTAAGTGTAGTACACACTAAACGTTTACCTGTGCTCACCCCCTGGTAGCTAGGCACAGAGCAGTCAGGATAAACTAAAGAGGCAATGTTTATAGTATTTGTCCACCTACACACAGTAACACAGTGAAAACACCACAAAAGTACTCTACACCAGTTTAGAAAAATAGGCATTAACTGAGTAAAGCAAGACCGACACAATAAAAATCCAACATACACAAGTCAAGATATCAACTTTGCAAGATTAAATCAAAAGGCAGTGCTTAGACATCAATAGCTCAAACTGGGGCTATCTGCTCGCGCTTGACCAAGTCAAATAAAAAAGTTCAGTCTCATCACAATGGAGCACGGGCCGGATACAGGAGTCACGCAAACCCGCTGGCAGTGCCTTGGATGGGTTGAAGCTCGGTAGCGATGCATTGAGCAAAAGAAGGTATGTGTCGCTGTCAAAGGCGAGGCATAGTTTCCCGAATTCGGGCAAAGCAGTTGATGCATTAATGTCAAGAGAGCTGTGCGTCGGGTCAATGCGTTGATGTCAAACCACTGGGCTGTAGGCGAAGCGCTGGCGTGAAGCCACGCAGAGCCAGAGTGTGTCAGGGACAGTGCACTGCAGATGTCAGCGATGCGGTGTCCAGCACTCGTGAAGCAGCGGTGATGCGGAGGTACTGCATCTGCAAAGTTGGCGCTGCATTGTAGATTGAGGCGTTGCGCAGTTAGCGCCCGGTGTCTAAGGCTTCGGTGCAGGCGATATTGCAGTGAAATGCACGGGTTCTGATCGACACAATGCATTGGTTATTTCGGTTGCAGCACCAAACGCTCACTTCCACAGGCCTAGGACTGGAGTTAGCACCACTTGGCAGAGCAGGACCCACAGCAGCAAAATGCAGGTGAAGTCTTTGATATCCCTGTTCAGTCCTCTCATTCCCAGGCAAGAAGCAGCAGACCAACACAGCAAAGCAAGCAGCAAAATGGCAGTCCCTCCTGGCAGCACAAGAGCTCTTCTTCCTTGTAGGATGTTCTCAGTTCTAGAAGTGCTCCGAGTATATGGTGTCAGAGGTCCAGTACTTATAACCATTTAAGCCTTTGAAGTTGGGAGACTTCAAAGAAAGGTCTTTGTATTTCACAAGAGACTGCACCCGCTTGCCCTGGCTCCAGACACAGTACAGGGAGGTATGCAACTCTGTGTGACGACAGGCACAGTCTTATTCAGGTGTGAGTATCAGGGCCATCAGGATATGCAGGACACAACTTAGCTCCCTTTGTGTGTGACTGTCCAGTGAGAGGGCACACAGCCTAGCTGTCACCCAACCCAGACTTGTATTTCAGAGATAGGTAGAGGCACAGAATGGTTAAAGTTAGAAAAGGCCAACTTTCAAAACGTGGTATTTTCAGACCTGCAACTTAAAAACCAACTTCAGTAAAAGATGGGTTTTTAAATTGTGAGTTCAGAGACATCAAATTTACTTTTCCTGTCTTTTCCCAATTGGAAGTTACACTTGTAAAGTGATGCAAGGCAGCTCCAATGCTAGCCTATGGGAGAGATAGACCTCGCTGCAGCGAAAAACTAATTTAGCAGTTTTTCACTACCAGGACATGTAAAACTCAAAGTACATGTCCTACCTTTTAAATACCCTGCACCCTGCCCATGGGACTAACTAGGGCCTATCTTAGGGTGACATATATGTAATAAAAGGGAAGGTTTGGGCCTGGCAGGTAGGTAAACTTACCAGGTCGAAATGGCTATTTAGAAATGCACATACAGAGTCTGCAGTAGCCGGTCTGAGACATGTTTTAAAGAGCTACTCATGTGGGTGGCACAGTCAGTACTGCACAGCCACTAGTAGCATTACATTTACAGGTCCTTGGCACATATGGTAGGCTACTGTGGTAGGGTCCTATAAGTAAATCAAATATGCCAATCATGGAGAAACCAAATGTCAATATATTTTAGACAAAGAGCACATCCACTTTAGCACGGTCAGCAGTGAAAAAGAGCAGAGTCCTAAAGCCAGCAAAAGAGAAGTTCAGCACACAACCAGAAAACTGGGGATCAGAAGGCAAACAGTCAGGGGTACCCACGCTAAATGATACCAGGTCTAACAGTCAGCCATTAATTTTTCCCAGCTGCCGCCATTGGAAAATGGCTAAAGTATCACTTCTGTGGCCACTACAACATGGCCACCCCAAGCAAAGAAGTATAATAGAAAAAACAGATGAGAAGTACACCTGATTTGGCAGAATGTTAGATTTTTACTCAGAAAGTATGCTTTTTGTGATTTTGTGTAAACCCGTTCAGACAGAGAAATGAAGGCTTAAACGTTAGTGATATGTGGACAGTTGGCCCAGCTAGAATCCTGCCATCCTCTAGCAGCACCACAAATTAAAACAATTAAGCGATCCAACCCCATGCAGTGCACGGCCAAAGGCTAAACCTTGATGGGATTACCTACTTAAATACATCATATGATCATCATTTTAAGTCAAGTTGTTGACGGGTATACATTTTCCACTGTAAAGACACTCCTTTCCAGTCCCTGTGGACTACAATACGTAGTTTAGTACGATACACCGCACACGTTCCTGAGATGGGGACAATGGCACACAACCTGAGAGCCACAAAGTTACAAAACCAAAGAGAGATTAAGCACTTCTAAACATTATTCAGCAATCTCCAATGCCTCAAAATCTACAGCGAAGTTCAGGAAATAATTATTCTCACTTTGTAAATGTCCACGCTACATAGAATTTGTCTATAGCACTATATTACAAATGATTTAATATGGGCATGTGACCACATATCAACTGGTAGATTAGCTATTGTGAACAGAATGTTTGGCTAAACTCATAGATTTTTTGGAACAGGCTTTTGGCTTTAAGCCTAAAACTACTTTCAAACATAGCTCTACAACCTACATTTGGGGTGCCAAGTCTTTATCTTGTTTAAGTGAAGGGAATACCTGCACCCCACACTTTAGTGATGTGTAAACGATGCAGAATATATCTTTCAACACGTACAATCCTGTTTAAGACCATGGGTTAGTCTGTTTCCATGCTATGGATCCACACATTTACGCTCTGTAACTCTATGCTGCATATGACAATGGTGTTATGAGTGAAACCATCAATAATGTCATTTGAGATGTCCTGAGTGGTGTAGTATGTGAGGTCATAGGCAGTGCATGGTGGGGACACAAGTTATTGCTAGGGAACTGAAGAATGACTTTAATTTAAGTGTTTTTTTTAAAAAAAAAGAAAGATTTTATATTAATACAAGGCCTAACTTCTATGTTTGTGCATATATTACTCAGTGACAACTGCCACTGGGTGGTTATAGTTAGGTCAGCATTTCCATAGGAAATGTTTTTTTTGTGTTGCTAATAACTTTGGCATCGTTTAACGAATCTCCACGAAATGTTCCCAAAAGGTGGTACTTGACTAGTTTGTGCATGGAAAGTTTTGGGGTGATCCGTCAACCGGAGGCTATGAAAAAATCAAGGTCCCAAAATGCAAAATCCCCATGCATTTTCCATAGACTTCTTTAGACAGAGCTACAACAATAACTGCTGGACGGATTTCCACCATACTTGGCAGGAACCTACAACTTGGTACACATATTGAGCTTTTTTGTGATTTGGTGTAAATCCGTTCAGTAGTTTTTGAGAAATTAAGTTTTAAAAATATTTGTATATCTGGAGAGTTGGGTTTGAGGGTCTCTCATGAGAGTCCCTCGAACCCAATTTGCAGGGAGTTTTTAGCTACGGTAAAAAAAATTTTTACAAAAAAACAGGACTGGTCAAAGGCATCTTTGGTAATATCACTCGTCATTTGGAGTGACTCAGTTTTTCGGTGTCATATTCACATAAGCAGCTTTATTTATTTAGGATACTTTTTATAGAGCACTACTCTATATTGAGGGGTATCAGTGCTCTTTACAGTTAATGGTAACCATAAGACCTTATTGTAAAAAAAAAACATTTAAACAGACAAAGCATCATAACAATATGTACACTTTGAAAGTATCAATACAACATGAGTGGGAAGAGAGGAGGGAGGATAGTGCAAGGAATAGAGGAAAGGAGGGAAGATGGCCACATCACCTCTTTCATACTTTCCATTGGGAAGACAACACCCAACCACTCTTCTATGTCTGTTATTGGTCAGCATCAGCATGGTGCCCCCCGCCCCCAAGGTCCATCTGCAGAACATGTGCCAGGAACACCTTTAAGGATGTATTGAACACTTCTCTGAGGTTTTCTATTTCCTACATCAGATGTTTACGATCAGGGTCGATTGTAGGCCTTTAAGCATTGAGAAGCGCCTACTACTGAAAGTGGATAGCAAAAGGAGGGAAGCGCATAGCGGACTGCCGCTATGTGGATCAAATTTTAGGGGTTTGGGAGGGATAAGAAGTGACAAAAATCCACTCCAGCCACCTCGGAAGATTCCATTTTACCAGCCCTGTTAAAAAATCTCTGCAAGAACAGTACTTCATATGTGAAAAGAAAGAAAAAGGGCCGGGACCCTCGTCAGGAGGCCACTGCAGCTTGCACCACCCACTGCCCCCACTGCCAGCACCCCCAATGACAGTACTAACACAACTACTACCATCACATACCTACAAGTGTGACACTGAAGACTATTCCAGCCCCTCAAAGCTATAAGAATGGCTTAGAGGGCAGATAGAAGTTATTTTTTAATGTATAGTGAATTAATGAACAACTATTGTTGTGCTAATCTCTAAATCACCATGTGGCAGACTGTCATAAGTGCAGGTGTTGACAATTAAGTGCAGAGCACCAGAAACCACCGGCACAAATTAAGCACTGAAAGAAGTGACTAACAAAAAAAGCTGTGGCTATGTCGTTTGAACATGTAGTACAGGTCAACTGCGAACCCTTTGGGACCCTAGAGCCCTCGATGCTCCGCGTCATCCCCTGTTACTTTCACAGCTCAGCTTTATTAAGGCAGCTATCAAAGTTGCATTCTTTTCATCTGCACCAAATGGGGCGTTGTCGCGCAAAGTGTCATTTTTGTGTGACATCGCCGCCTATTCTATTTTCTGTGTCTCTTGTGTTCGGTTTCAGCTGCTCTAAAGGCGGCACTGTTGCAAAACCTGTTGGTTATTAAATCTGCCGAAGACTGGTGTTTGTGGTATTGTCTGGGATATGTAATATGTTCCTCCCTTGAGGGTATGCAGCCTAATTGACTGCGGCACAGTGTCTTTCTCACACCTTTCAATTACAATTTTTGCTTCTGGCACACGCATCTGTGCATCCCACATACAACAAAATACAGACAGAAACTGCGGCTGAGCGCATACACCTGTCCATTTTCCCTCTGGTTTCTTTTTAAGAATTGAATCTGACCAGGTCGACTGGACTATTAATAATCAATTTACTGCACTTGCCTCATAATTCAGCGGCTGCTGTATAATTTCCACATTTCAACAAAAAATTCTGGCAGAAACAGATCAAATGTTACCTAAAAATCACAACAAGCTGTGCTGCACAGTGGCAGACAGACCCTTCGGGATGATTAACTGGCCAGCATTCAGATGCTGGCTGACGAATTACGGCGTTATTTAAACTGGTGCTAACAAAGTGAAACACTTGCCCAAACTTTAATATTTTGTATTGAAATGACAAAAATATCATATACTGCCATATAATCAGGTGCATTGTGTCACACAATTTGCCTATTCTGGCCACATAATCTAGTTAAACATACTAAAATCGTATTTGTCATTTGTACAGAACCCTCAGCACCGGTATATATTGATTGGATTTCGTTTTAGTTATATCCATCGAATGTTTGGTTTCACGGCTAATACTTACTTGGTGAATGACCTATCGTCATGTCCCTGTGACGGGAAAGCAGTGCAATCAACTTTACATATTTTATTTTTCTGTAGATTTTATGGTCCTCAAAGGAAAACCTTTTTTGTCCCGATGCTTCGAAAACACAAATTTGGCCAATATAGACCGACACTGCACTTTATTCAACAGCTGCCAGATCCCTTTGCTGTAGCCTTCTTTTTATGGGCGGTGGCAAAGTGCAGATGGTCATTGCCTGCCTTAGATGTTCCAACACTTGTGTTACTTTGATTGTCATTTTAAACATATAAATGTAAAATTAACTTCTTTTAAAATGATGGTTTTTTTTTTAGGAATTTTAATGGAATAACCTATTTTAATTTATGACTGTACTTTTATGCATTGAAATAATGCGAAATAAAGTAAAGAAAGAAAGAAAGAAAAAGATCTAGTTCACTGCCAGATAATTCCACTGAACCTGCATATGGTCTTGTCCCTTTTGACAAACCTTTCCAATAAGTAGTGGAGATGGGTGTGAATTTGACCCTGGTAGATTAAGAGTTCCACGGGTCCGAAATGTGTGACTTAATTTAAATCGATAGAGCTGCCCAGCACAGTAGCCAGAACCTGAAGCAGACAGGGGATATTCAAACTTCATTCTTTGTATCCTTCTAGATTGAAACTCTGCCTCTTTATTAATTACTTTTATTATTATTTTTATTACTACCAATTAATCAAGTTGTTGTCTTCAAATTTATAACACTGACTGGAGGAATAGGACACTTTACCCCGCACACTTTTACAACGCGTGCCATTACCCCTAATTTTTTACTCCGCAAAATCTTTTACAGCATAGGGCTTTACAACGCAATGCATTATAACACATTCCCCATTACACTGCAACTTACTATCCTAACTCTACCAGGGCATTACTTTGGGGAATGTGCTGTAATGGTTTGCGGTCTAAAGTACTGCGTTGTAAAACATGTTGGGGAGTAAAAAATGTTGTAACGCATGCGTCGTAAAGGATTTTTACCGACTGGAGATTGAGATTATCATGTGGCATTGACTACGTCAGACTATATCTGCATTTCTAACCCTCCTCTAGACTGAACCATTGCCAGTCCCATCAACAGATTAAACAAACCTGCCAACCTAGAAACCTTTTTCACTCTGTGAGGGTGCAGAGCTTGGAGAGGGGGCGGAAATGTTGACTTGTTTTGCCTTAAAAGCTGTACAGGCAATGGAAGGGGCAGGCCAATGTGGGGGGCGCCTTAGGTTCCATCATGTCCTTCTACTCTCTCCTACCCTCTTGAAAAACAAAAATAAGAAAGGCCTCTGAACCTGCCTTTGGAGCACTAGGCTGGAGATTAAACACATAATGCACTCAAATTTTGCAGAGCCTTCAACGCACATGCTAGAAACCGGCTCTTTGTCTCGGTTTCCAGCCTACAGTGTGCTACCTATCAGCTCTACCCTGGGTAGCCTTGTCAAGAGAGCTCATTTTGTGTTATCCGCGTGGGCGCTGTGTGAGCTAGTTGGTATAATTAAGCAATGACTGCTCAAATTCGCTACACCTGCAGAGCCAAGTATACAAAGTGGTTAACTTGGTTATCCAAGTGGAGTGCAGTAGTATTGGTGGGCTACGGACACCCACGTAAATAACATTGACCACGTAGAATTGTAACTGTATTTATATATTGCTTATGAGGCATCGAATCGCTTTTCGGCGAGAAGCACGCTACTCCGGAAACCAGAAAAGATTAATGGTGGATTAGTATAGGGAAGTTTGAGCTGTGAACATGTGAGTTGGACCGAAAAGGATAATGGGGATAGTAGAGGGAAGAGTCTAGAAAGTGTTTATTGGGAGATCAATGTAGTAAGATGAGGTTTGGGATGAATATAATTTTAATTGCATTTATATAGCGCTTACTACCCTTGACAAGGCGTCAAAATGCTTTTTCGGCGAGTAGCGCGCTACTCCAGAACCCATAAAGGATTAGTGGTAGATTAGTATAGCGAAAATCTGAAAGTGATTTGAGTGGTGGATATGTTAGTCAGTTATTTGGATTGAGAAGGTTAGTATAAGGAGAGATGAAGGAGGGAAGAATCTCTAGAAACAGATTAGGGAGATCATAGTAGTAATATGAGTTTTGGGATGTTACTGCTTAGTAGCTACTGGCTGCCCCAGGACCCGTAAAGTTAGCAAAAAAGACCTCTTTAATGAAAGCACATACACACACACATATACACACATCTGACATTGGTTTTTGACCACAAGCAATTGTTTTTAAACAAATGATTGACTGGAATCGTGTAAGAAAACCCTTGATTTTTTTTCTCCATAGTTTTAAATTACTTCTTTTGAGTGTAGGTTTATGTTGTCAGTCATGAGTGCCAAGCCCAAAGCTATGCTTATGGACAGCACAGAGTTAAAGAAAAGGTATGAGATGTCCTAATGAAGCAAATACAGCTGCAGAAGCAGACGTGCTAGTACTGCAATGCTATTCTCACGTGAGTGTATTCTTCTATTACTTATAGCTCCTTTATTCTCTAAAATCCTTAAGTCGTCAAAGCGCAAGTGCATATTTAAATATATGTGTATATTTGCTAGTTGCTTAGTTGTTCACTGACCAATGTATGAATGAATATGAGTACATCAATAAGAAAATTAAAACGTATGCATACATAAAAGTAAGAGAAAAATTATTTATAAAGTAATTCGTATGACCCATCATACTTCACACTACAAGAAATAGGTTTTTTAAACTGAAGCCTCCAAAGTCTGCGAAGAATCAACGCAAGTGGTAAAATACTAATGGACACTTTAGTAAGTGACCAGATGTGCAGTGGCCATCAGTTAGTGTGCCACAATACCCTACAAAGTAGAAGAAGAGGAGTACATTGTGATGATTCTCTACTACATTTGACTGAGTTGAGTAGTGTAAAGCAGGATACACGGTAAAACATAAAAATAAAAGAACTGGGTCAATCATGTTGTGAGACTGAGGACCTGTCTAGTTAAGGAAGTCACACCGAGAGCTGTTGTCATGTGTTGACTAAAAATATTGGGAACTCCCACCCCCCCTTTACAAAGTACCAGTTGTTACAATGTGACTAAAGGTCCGCACTTCGTTCATCCAGGCAGTGAGAACAAAATACAATTAAAGACATTTTCTACCTGCGGAACAAAATGAGTAATTTATGCTCTTAGAGGACCTCATCGGAAACTGTATGTTGGACAATCTTCAAGTAAGATCAGAATACAAATAAACAAAAACTGGCCATGAGGAAAAAAAGTATGGGACCAGGGGATCATGTAATATTTAATTGAGTCTGGCCATATAAGCTCCTAACTTGTACCAAAAATATATTACATAGCTATCACTTTGAGGAGAGATGGTCATATTGCTTAGTTTTTACTTTATTAGAAATGCTGGTGGATTAACTTCTTGAATGCACTAAGCCTGGATGGTTTAAATGACTCACATGATTATTCTCGTTTTCTGCATGATGAATAATTTAATTTAGGTTAAGATACCCAACTGATGTAGCAGGCTCGTAAACAATGAGGAAAGACTGAAAGGAGGGGAGGTAGATTTAGGAGATTAGCATTCTATAAACCGAAGGCAAGCATTTTTTCAAGATTTTTACGCACCATTGCCAACAGTGTCCATTTGAAACATGCAACTTTGAGTATCAAGTTCTAGCTGGCTTTAAGGTATTAGTAGTAGAAGCAATTTTATTATCGGATATGAAAGTGTTTTTAATGTGGAAAATGTTAAATCCGTGCAGTACAGTCTTTGATATGTTTATGGCAATTCTTTTTAAAGTCAATGATAATACTACTGATGAAGGAAGGGGGCACAGCCCGGAAATGCGCTGAGGAAAATGTGAAGAAGAATTAGTATTTTGTTGAAGATTGTCTTCAGAAATAATAAAAAATTATATTTAAAAACAACATGGATTTCTTTCCTTTGTGAGTGCTCCCCATAGTCGTGGCAAGTGCCACAAAATTTGAGTTATTTTTTTCTGACCATTACACAGTCATTGGGACAGCAGTGAGGCCAGGACAAAACAGCGGCGTAAATGCAATCACCTTTGTGCAGGACAGGGGCGTTCCTGCGGCAAGCATACTTCAGGAATATGTGGATAGTACAAATATTGAGAAATCCCTTATCTCACTCTTGTCTTGTAAGAAATCTTTTTATTGGATTTTCTTGAAGAGAGAACGTTGAGCAAACATAACAATACCATGGCACAGTACGCATCTATTGGAGAAGCATAAGGGAGTTCCGGAAAAAGCCGGGACGGTACCACATCTTTGGAACGCAACACATGACAATTCCCCCAGATCAATCTTTTACTCAACCTCCAAAGTGTCCTCGTCTAGATCACTCCCTACCCCTCTCCGAGCTCCCCAGGAGGCCCACACTTTGTCCATCTCGCTCTTGTCTTAATCTCTGTGAGAGCTAATAAATAATAAGCCGGCAAGCGTGAGAAAACGATTAATGAGAAAGGGAGTTATCCAGTGTTCTTGGAAACTGAATTGCCTCTAGGTGCAAGTAGAATTTTGGGTGTGGATCTGGTGCAAGTGAAACTTCACAAAGGTGAGTTTCCTATTCTGCTTATGAGTGTGCATCTTGAGAGCTCAATAGTGTTGGGAAGGGGTAGATAAAGAACTGCAACTACACTGCCCCCCAGAGGCTGAGAGTTGTAGATGAACAATACTGCTAGGTCTGCACAAACCTTCCAGACACATCCACTTGCTCTGGCTCCTACATGCACAAATGTCACACATACGGACAACCGCCTACATTGCTCCTAAAGACTGGAACTACCTCCCCCTACACATAAAAGACTCCTCCACACTTTTTGAATTCCGCAAGAAACTGAAGAGCTGGCTTTTCGAGTAGTCCCACTGCGCTCTAGCTCCAGGATACAGTGTGCTTCACAGACCGGCATGACTTGACACACGGGGCCTAAGGATATTCTGTGTACCCTTCTGATCTCACTAACTCCTCCCCTACAAGAGAACAGTCGTAGCTCTCCTGCAGTGTTGGGGCCATCCTACAAACTTGTGACGGCATAGAGATGCCCCACCGTCCTACCCTGGAACTCCCAAGCAATGACTATCATATAAAAATACACTGGCAACCGCAGTTTTGTGTTGGTGGGTAGCAATGGCACTGTTCTGTCAGTAAGTACAAGACAGCTGGCTTGTCAAAAAGAAGAAAGAAAGCTGAAAAGTTAATAGATCCCGCGTGACATGCTGTTCGACCACATAACTAGACAAGACTCAAAACTAAGCTTTTTCACAGAAGTGATCTCCAGCAAGCTTCAACGAGGCGGAACGAAATACGTAAAGCACTTCTGCCCCCTGTCTTACATTTATGAGGTATAGATTTATGAGGGCCCTTTATCTTCCATAAAATATTGCATTCCAACGCTCCAAACATCTGCTTGATTTGACACAGAAAACTGCTATGCCCCTCTGTGCACAGCGCCCCCGAAGAATGGTTGCGTAAAAATCTAAATTACGCCATTGCTCTAATATGTGGTAAAGAAAATGTACAAGCCGATAGGTGGTTTGATTTTGAATGTAACATTTACTCAAAAGCTTTATTATTTCCGGGGTGGAAGCTTTGTCCCCAGTGGGCGCCAGCTTATCACTAGCTCATCTCATCCCAGAGTGCACAGTGGAATGGAAGAGTCCTTTTATATAAATATGTGAAATAAATGTCAATACTACCACATGTGGGCACAGTTTTTCCTTAGTATAGAATTGATCCATTGAAGGAGAAGTAAAAGGTCCAAACCCTTCCTAAAGAACTGAGCCCCTCCTGGAAAAAGGATCACCCGGGATTTCAAATTAGCACCCCTACCCCCTTCCCTCCCCCCCCTGTCCCCATTTGCTTAACTATCATCAGCCAGGCCTTTCTACTTTCAAGAATCCAATAATCCTGTGGCTTAACTGATGCTCGCGAACATATTGCAAACTAAAATCAAGTTTACAAGTTGTGATATTTGTTTCTCTATGAAAGCTAGATGGGACATGTGATTTCAAAATTTGATGTAGCAATCTCACAATAACTCTGAAATAACTACCTGATGCAGACCAAAATATTCAAAGTGGGGCCTTTAGTGAAAATAAGCCTGAGTGTGTGAAGGAAAATAAGTGCACAGAGCAAGAATCCACGCCACAAAGAAACTGGACCTGAGGGAAAGAGGAAGGCCCCCCGGCTTTGACTTTACAAGTGGGCGTGCCCTTTAACACCATGCGCATGGTTCCCTTTATATGTAGGTACAACCTGGGCACCATGCTGCACAACCGGCTGAAGCTCACTGGAAATCTACAGCTCGCAAGACGAAACACAACGAATGCAGAGGATGAGAAGAACATTTTTCAAATGAATGGAAGAGAAGGAAGAAGATTGGAAACATGGTGTGGGGATAATCAAGGTATGGAAGGGTAGAGGATATCAAACCTACGGAGCGAGCAGGACGAAAGAGGAGCACAACAGAGACCCGCACTGGCTGGGGACTACGAACATTAAGCCATCTTTGCATACCATCAGTTCTGGAGTGTTTGGGGGTGAAATACTCCTGCGCTCGGAGCTAGACTCCCACTTTTTTTTCCCTTGCTGCCTCATCCCCCAGAGACTATAACACATGCGAGCAATATGGCCTCCAAGTCTGTATAGCGTTGACCATCACTTATAAGGAAGATGATGAGGAGCCGGAGTTCCTTCTTTCTGGGCAGTAGTGGTCAACAAGAGGAATGGAAGAGTAGATCAGACATGTAGCGCAAGCAAAAGGAAATTGTGAATCGTTAAAGGGATCAGGTAGGAAATCCAATATTGTAGCGGAATGATGGTACTGAGGGTCATGGCAGTCATTAAGGCAGGAGGTGCTTGATGGCTCAGTGAGCACCCAGGTGAGAAGACCATAGCAATGGGGTACAAAGCAAAAGCGTTGGATGTTTTAGTTTGCTTTGTGGGCGCACCCACATTTGTGCTGTGACTCCATACAGCCTAAAGAGCAACTTTGAATACTTTTATGTGAGTTTTTATTTTGGTGGGACAATTTGCCCTAGAAACAATCTCCCAAGCTGCCTTGTAACCGAGGCAAAGGAAATTATACAGCCGATGGCGAAGAAAAAAAGAGGCCGATGGGCAGAATGGCTCTCCGCAAGTATTTGCTATTGCTACCCGCTCACGTTTTCTTCAGTGAGTGGTCCAAGGTCTGCTTCTCTGCGCATATATCTGTTAAACCAGACAGAATGCGGAAACCCAACGTATCGGAACTCAAATCAGAATTTGTCTATTTAAATTCAGACTTGGGGTTTTTAATTGATGTTGAAATGTTGACACGTATTTACTGTGTATTTTAAGCATTTTTTGTAGGCAAAGACATTTTTGTCATAAATTACCTTCACATGTTTACTCTTTGTTTCTAAAAAAAAAAAAAAAAAAACTTCAACATGTGTTTATTACAAATACGGTTCTCTTATTTGCAAATGTACTTCATCCTTTATCTAGAAAATGATCGATGGACTTGGTGTTATTCACATTTAAAAACTAATTAATGCCAGATATCTTCACATATATGTCTTAAGATTTGCTGTCTCTGGTGATGTTGGGCACATGATTTGTTCTTATTAATTGTGGAGGAGAATGTTCCTGGATTGGTGCCCACAATGAATGATAAAAGTTAGATGCCTCGTTTTCAATGGCAAACAAGATCTGAGAGTTGCCGTGGCTGCTTCCTTAAATGCTGTGGGCGTACCAAAGATTCCAGGCTCTGAAAGCCAGTCAGGCACATTTAATTGAAAGAAAATAGTTATTTCTTAAAGGCACAGTCCTGTTTCCTTCTAAAAGTAGAAGCCCCATCCTCCTGTCTCCCTCAGAAAGGGAACATGTCTTATTTGACAAGCATCAACGTTCCACTTCTCATTTGCAGACACGCGGAATTCTAAAGCGCCAATCAGTGTGACACTAATCGGTGAAAGATGGCACTATAAGTGACACAAGTACACAGATAGCCCACCCAGGCTGCTCTCCAGCTACACAGTATTGTTTGCGGCGAGCCCAGCTCAGCGTACTGCTGTTTGCTCCTCGGACAGTTAAAACCAGGGCTGGGCTGGAAACCAACATCAACCCTGGCAAGCATGCTCAAACCAGACCCACACTGCAGGAGTATGCACCTAGAACGAGGGCATGGGCGGCTCATGGAAGATCACCCTGCCCTGAAAGCGGCCCTGTAGCCTGGATCTCACCAGCAAAATGCTTGAGTGGCAGAAGGTCTTCTGCTACTTCAACACAATGGTCAATTCAGTGAAGCAGGACATTCTTTAAGAATCAGGGGCCCAGAAGGAAGCATAAACTCTGGTGACCACACACAGTATGTGCCACCATTACTAGAGAAATGGAAAGGGTCTTCTAACAAAGCCAGGAATGTTTGAACTGTCCATTCGCTCCATAAAAATGAGTGATCGCTGCACGAGGAGAACCGAAATAGAAACTCATTGTGGCAAATATTCTTTTTTTTAATTTTGCCGGGATGTTTAACTCACTTGGCGTGGATCTCTGCGCATGGGAGAAAAAGTCTTCCATAACCTCAAGGAAACATCACTTTTTTCTTGTGGGTTGACCCACGGCTCCCTTGCATCACCGGCTCGCACTTTGGCAGACCTCCTTCCATCCTAGCCTCAGCATCATAATTCAATTTTTTTTTACATCTGCACATTTATTCAGTTAGCTTAGCTTCTCAGAGCCTTGATCTGGAATAAATTAAAAGAGAGCTCCACACAGAATTAGAAACACATCATGCTCACCGTACCTACATAGAATTGGTCACAGTAGGTTGTACGCATCTTCATGGTCATGTATATTCCGCCAAGGTCATTGGACCAATTCCCTCATAATTCACTGTAAACTGCATTACTGCTTCAGATACAAATTCACATAGAGAATTCCCAAAGCGAAAAGTGCTCGTCTGCATAATGTGCCAAATGAGAGATTGAAAAAACATGTTTGAGCTTAAATTTCTTTACCTCAATATGCGGTGTTGGGACATTAGGGTGAGCCGAACTGTTGAGAGCCCGTGTGGACACGTGCACTTGTGTAATTTAGAAACTGGAAAAATACTTAGTTGATGTTTTAATATTTATTGATTGACTTGCAATCATGACCAAAAAGGATAATGGCACTTAGCAGAGGTTCACTGTTACATCATACAATGAAACAGCGGTGGCAAAAATAGGAAACAGCTTGTGAAAGTAAGGTACAAACACCTCAACAATAAAATAATGCACTCGTAGGGAGGAACCCATGTTAGTATACCTAAAATGTGCACATATAAAATTTAGCCTCAAAGAGTCATCAAAGTACTGGACAGGGAGATGTGGCGTGATCTCACAAGTACCCTCACTTGAGAGAGTGGTAAACAAGAATGATTATTCAGATGTATATGTTATATACATTGTTAGCTCTAGCGTTAGGCAAGACCTTTAGGTTTTACTAAATTTATATGCATAATATATGTAATTACAGTGATTTTAGCCAGCTCGCTTCCTCCACAAGTCTGTTATTGTGCCATTCACTTTTCTCTTCCCTACACTAAGGGATTGAGCATGGGTCAGTCCATTTTAGCCTTTGGCTAACATCACTGTCAGTAATGGCATTCAGCCCTTTCACAAGGAGCACATCGACACACAAAGTAGTATCCTGGGTTCCTTGTGCCAGATACTACTATGGAATTATGTGCTTTTTGATGCAAAAAATATATTTTTGCTATTAACGTTTTTTTTTTCAAAATGATGAGAGCCTAGCAGCTCCCCAAAGTTTTGCAAAAACTGACAAAGTAAAACAAGCAAGGATAAATCAAAAGGCTTGTGGACAACACCAGCCCTAATGGCAGCTCAAATGTACAAATTTAGAAATATTTAAAAAGTTTTAAAGATTCGGGCAAATAAAAACCATCACTGTTGACTACATACAGACAACTTGTGTGTTGAGACAGATGTGTTCCCTTGATTGAGTGTGACTACCTGGCAAATGGATTCTGGCAACAGCATGGCCCCACAGAGGAAAGAGGGAGGATAATAGTTTTACACTTCTCAAGAGGAGTGGGGTTAGTACAGAAGAATATGTGGTGAAATGTGGCCTGGGTTTGGTGGAACCTGTTGGTCGGAAAAGAACAGCTCCATCTCAAGCGACTTTCTTTCATCATCAAGTTCCAATTGATTTCTTTGTTTCGACGTCAAAGGTGAGGAACTTTTCGATGTCGAGATCGGGTGCCTTGGAGTTTCAACAGCTTTCGGTGTCAATGCTGATTGGCTTTTCGGTGCCACTGTGGTCCTGGTCTTCGCGGACGGCATCAAGCTGGCTTTCCTCGTCTCTCTCCCATGCCTTTGACCCTCTCTCAAAGGTGTAAGCAGGTTTTGAGGGTTTGCATCTTTAGGTATCTTTTGTTTTGGAACTGTGTGGTTCCATGGGATTCACTCTGCCCTCCGGCGTCAACAATATCAACACCATTGCCGGTTTCTTCGAGTCCGAGGTCTTCCCCTTGACTGTGACTTGGCCTCGAGGATTTACCTTTTGCTTGTGTTGCACCTACTGTTCTTTTATTGTGGCTCTTGCCAGTCAGGCCCTTAACGATCTCCTTGAGGCTTGGTACTTTTCCTTGGGCCTCCTCCAGCTCCAAGATGTCCTATTCATCACTAGACAGGCCCAGGTCTTTTAAGGACTCCTAGTTCCTCTGTGGGGACATCACCAAATGGTGTGCCCACCTCCGTTTCTGTCCTGCCCTGATTGTCTTGGACAAGAACTCTGCGCACATCGTGCAGTCATCTGCGCTGTGGCCCTTAGGGAGGTAGAAGTTACAGACCGTGTGCATGTCCTACTGGGTGTACTTGTGGTGGCACTTAGGGCAGAACCTACGGGGGTGGGCTCCATGTCCATTCTCATTCTCTGACCACGCGGTCTCTTTGCATCAGTCTTCTCACCTTGATGTTACTCGGTAATTGTCAGCATTTTTTGGTGTCGTACGTCCAATCAGTCATTGCCAATCCTCTTCCCTTAACAGTGATTCTCGCTGGAAAAAAAGTTTTTCTTTTTTCATAATTCCTTCCTACTTGACTCTCGAGATCTCTAGAATGAATGGCGGGAAAAAGAACCTGAAGATAGCGACTACGTCGAGGGATTTCTGGGGCATACATCTGATGTAACACAACAAGGGGTTAAAACCTAAGTGTTTGACAATGCTCATGGACAAAGAAAAAAAAGAAAGAGAAAAACGGAGAAAAGTCTTCAAGGAAACCATTCTGGACCGAACCAGTAGATGTCAGAGTAATGTACAGCATATGGATTCAGAAAAAAATTCACGCTGCAAAAACTATTTAGAGAATACCATGCTCTTATTCTCTGATGACTGTCAAAAGGAAGAAAAGGGAACACGTAAAAAAAAAAAAAAAATGACTAAAAAACAAGACAATGCATCGCAAAAATTACTTCCCAGGCAAAGTTCATCACAGACAGAGAATGTATGCACCGGAAGGGGTGGAGAATAGCAGGATTAGAATTGAGTGCTGGTGCACAGTCTTGAAGTGTACCTGCACTTGTGCGGCCCTACCCTCATACCTCAAACAAGGGAGTATGTGCGAGCATTGCATTTCTGACCCAGCTACATTGTGGTTGGCTAAGATGTCTGCCTGCACACTCTTTCTCAGATCAAGACACTCAGCTCATTCCTGCTTATCCAAAGGTACACAAATGCGGTCGACCTTTGATTGCGGGTCCACAGGCCACTGCTTGAGTAAGCATGCGACAAAAAAGGGTGCAAAGGTTGATTTTGGTCAGTAATGTTAGCCCAGTCATTACCAAAAGAAACCTAAGCAGAGTGGGATTGTTGATGCCTCTGTGACAGGAGACATGCTTGCACATAAGGATCGGTGACAGCGGTCTTTACACCAAGAATGGTCAGGTTCTCCACAAGAAAGAACACCTTGCTGGATAGGAGTAACCACAGGTGTAAGTCAACAGCTGAGGCTTCAGCTTCATTTGCAGCTATGTCAATGCATGGGGACTTCAACTTGTAGAACTATTAGTCTGCCCGATTTACAGTGTGTGAAGTGTGCATCTCACCGCACACCTTCGATCGTATAAAAATTATTTTAAATGATTGAAATTCTGGCGATGACAACAAAGCGGAGCACTTTTTTGGGACAGAGTTGAGTAAAGTAGCTGAAAAGCGTGTTTCATAGTGGAGAGGACCCAATAGGGTCTACACATTAGTATCCCTAAGATGATATAGCGCGTTAGTAATGGCACTCGCCGCACAGACTTGATAGTAAAGGTACAACCATTGAAAGGGATTTTACCCATTCAGATTCTAGCTTTCCTTTTGTGAGTGTTCAAATTTTGTCAAAACTAGCACCTGGAAATAAGTTGAACATATAGGCAAAGCCAATAGGTCTGGTCGGTTTAATTTGCTTATATAGGCACCATTAACACAATAGAGCAAAACACACTGGAAGGAACCAGCAGGGAGGGATGTAGGTGTAAAGTAGTCTCCCATGTACTTCAATGAAAGCATTCCAGTGGAGGCGGAAGGCTACACACAAACAGCCATTAGCATTAAGTGCGAGATGAATGAGCCAAGAAGTAATTGACAGAGTCTAAACCAAATGTCTTAAAGAATCTGGTTCAATAAAATCAATGGTTTAAAGGGGGGGATCCAAAAGCTGCTCTATATTTATTGTTAGCAAAAGGTCTGTTATGCAGCTGTGCAGCGAAACCCAGACCTAAAAAAATGTGTGCCATCATATGGCAGGACTTCAAAGATAGAAAACCTTCCAAAGTTTTCGGTGCAAATCAGAGCTCTGACACAGGGCCTGGCAATTTTAATAAAACAATTGAAAAAGTCTGAAGCTCCACTCTTGACTCTCCCATCTCCTAGTTGCCCATTCTGCCTACTTCCCCATTCCATCCCCACCATACTATCCTCCGACAAATAGCTGGTACCCATTGATTAGTGACTGTCAGGGTAAGCTGACATTACTGTAGAGTGCCATCGGATCAGCATTCTAGTGTACCATCAAAGTAAGGCTGCCATGGTGAAGACAAATGTGGCCACCGGGCTCTATACAGTTAACTGACTTGGCTGTTCCCAAAAAGTGGGTTGGACTTCCAGACCAGAGGAGGAAGCTGAGCCTCTATAGAGACCAAACAACCCTCAAACCTCTAACTCTGTGCTGCTCTTTATGACTATGATTATTCACAAAAAAATGCATTTTACCGTTGACTCCGGTCTTTTTCCAAATTGATCATCTTCAGAAAGTAGCTCATTGCAGACAAGAATATCATTAGTTTTAATCTTACATATTGAATACGTTATGCTGTAGGCATTTTTGTAGAGCACAGTCTGCCATATGTGTGATCTCACTGCACTGTTGGCTTCTTTCCATCACATACCAGAGGCCGAACCTTAAACCAATGATATGCCCTTGGTATTGTCTTCTGGTCATTATCAATCTGAATAGAAGGGTCATATTGAATGAGGTGTGGGTGTGTAATTTTGGTATCAGAGAAGATTCCCTATACTGTGTGGTCAATGAATTCGTGGTTTTTGGCATAACATGTTCTAAGAGAAGAAAGATTACAGATGAGGCATTTTCTTAATTTACAAGGACACTGAGGACGGGGGGGGTGGGGGGGGCGGCTCTATCAGATCAATGCCGCCCACCTGTAACCTGATTTAGGGTCTCTGTGAGAGTCTCCGTTAATCTTGTTTAGGCCAGAAATGGGAGCTGAAGCCCAGCAGTATTTAGGAGATCAGTGGTAACTTCGTCTTTCCCCTGGACACTTTGGCTGCATAAAACACTAAAAATGGCAGGATGACACTCTGTGGGAAAACTGTTGACAAATTCCTGATTACCCATATAACTCCTCAGGGTAAACCTTGTTGTTATACTCCATATGGGTACCTTATATAGGCATAGGTAAACATCACAACCTTTCACCTATATTCGTCCCTACATTACATACATAACGGTTCTTAGGGACTGACCTTTTATCTAGATACGACACTGCATTCAGAACGCGGGTTTTTCCCTGGTTCGATACTCATACATTATGCCTGAGGCTTCTTTGAAGCACAGCAGGACTGACATCAGGACAAACATGTCCTATATAATATCTATGTTAAAGTTCAAACCCAACGTCATCCTTTAGGCCAACACAGTAAGACACCAAGCTAGGACCGCAGGGAAGACCTATGGGTATATATACATCACGTCTTGCTTAGAGAGACAGAGGAGATCGTGACTTCCCGGCTGACACACTGACCAGAGACGCTCAGGTTCCTGCATGCAGACGCTCCAGCTAGCAGTTGTCTTAAATCCCTTGCGGGGAGTCCATCTCGAGACCAGGACAGGGTCCCACATTCTCTAATTCTCAGGTAATGGGGTGGACTCGATTGTGGGGGGATTCTTGGCATAACACCTACACAGATGGTAGGTACATTTAGGTACATCTAGTTAGGGAGACATCGTAGGAGTACACACTTATTATCATGTATTCTATGTACTTGTATATATTCATGATTACTGCAAAGTGGTAGAACTGTGCCATCCTTTTACTTTCGTAGTACTGCTAATCATATATCTCTGCTACTGTCTAATGGTTGTTGAGCTCATATCTTCTACACTAGAATAAGAACTGCTCAATAAATACTTATTGAAACGCCCAGACTGTTTATTCTGTGTATCTCTGAGACAAACTAAGTGAGCACGAGTGACTGAGCGAAAAGTAGTACTTTGTTTCCCCGATCCTGGGGGATAAGGGTTGTCATGTTCTGAGGTTGTCAGAAACTATTGTCTCCCCGATAAGAGGAGATTCTAGTGGCACTGTGAGCTAGCTAATGCAAACATGCCAACGTATCCCGTGGGGGTGCACGGAATCAGTCTGCCACCAAACCCACCGTTCATGTTATCCGAAGCGCGCAGATCCTGTATAGGTAATATAGGAACTACATGACATTGTAATCCCCAGTAATTCCATGACAAGGAAAAAACAATACCTAAGCACTTACAATGACAACCTGATCTTCTGTCCTGGGTTTGCCCTCACTGTGATTGCCCTGCACCATCTCGGACTCAAGAGCTGTTTAAGATCAAACAGAGAAGCTAATAATATTTCGGCTTAGCTGCAATCAACAGCTGAAGAGGAGGACTAAAAACATGAACAGGTATGAGCTGATAACTATGGACTCAACTTGAAGATTACGCAAAACATGAATGATAAACAGGAAGACCAAAAAGTCACATATGAAGGTGGAAAATCAGGACGAAAGGATCCAGGGTAGGGAACCGCTCACTCCACATTCACTTTCAACAGATTGTCCTCAGTACAGTTGAGTACAACACTGTGTCTGTGCTTTCCCTAAATTACATCCCCACACACTTCCAACTCATACTTCGACTTCTTTCATTCTCTTCCCTCACATATGTTTCCTTCCACCCACTTCATCTTTAATCCTCGCTCTTTAAAATATTTTAGGTGCCAAAAATACAATATGAAGATGATGCTATGGACACTGCCGGCAACGATAGGATCATTTTATAAATTAGTCTTACCTGGTAATTGAAAATGAAATTGTGAAATGAGAGTGCAATCACGGCAGCACAAATGACTCAAATACCGAGTGCTGGCTGTGTTTCTGCACCCAAGTTAGAGAGCACGACTAAAATGAGGAAGTACACATGCAAAGACAATTGTTTTGTGGTACATCATCAGCCCTGGCATACTAGTCGCATCTAGTGGTGATAGGCCATGCAAAAATCAACAGAGAATAATTTGTGGTCACCACCTCATAGGTGCTAGTGTAAAAATCTTGTTAATCTCTTAGGCAATACGACTACGGTGTGAGCATGGAAATAAAGAAGTAAGACGCTCTGCCTTAAAGTGTCACTCACCACATCAAGGTCTTGTGAAACACGGCGCTTGCGCAGTTCCTCCATCCTCTCGCACACGTCGCTGAAGCAGGTATTGTAGTAATCCGCGTACTGCTGGGCCAGGTCATCAATGTTTCCCAGTGAACCATCCTAAAAGGAACATAAGTAGGTACTGTTAGCATGGGAGGGGGAGAGACAGACCGTGATATGTGTTTTTTCAAGTCAAGACAGGCTGTCACACCGACACATTACACCTAGTGAACCGTATTCTCAGGGCCAGATGGAAAAACACAGGTCGCAAATTGCGATCAGTATTTTTGCGACCAGTGTGGAATGTTGCAAGCCAACCTATGTTTTTATAGGTAGGTTCACAAAATTTTCAAATCGGTGTTGGTCACAGTTCTACAGGAACCAACAGAGAGGTAACGTTCCTCTTTGATCGGCACCAGCGGGGAGCATTATTGACATTGCACAATCTCATCCGGGAGCCTAATGGAGGGCTTTAAATGAATCCTGAAATGTCATGCAAGAACGGAACCCACTTGAGGGGAGTGAAATGGCCCAAAACTACATATCCCAGCAGGCACTGGTGAAAATTGAACTCTATTTGAAGAGAAGACCAATGGTGGTCGTGAAAAAGCATGCTGGGAAGATGTGGCACAAACGAACTGTCTTGCGTGAGGCCTCTGATGAGAAGCGAATGGGCTTCGAAACGCGCGTCAGGCCAAAGGATTAAACACTGTGATGGGAAACTGCAATGAGCTATACAAAGGCTTTGTGAGCCGCCTGCGGGTGAGTTGCGGCCTCAAATCTGAGCAAGTTTTGGGTTAATATATCTATATCTATATCTATATATATATATATATATATCTATATATATATATATATATATATTTTTTTTTTTTTTTTTTTTTTTTAATGCAGCCCGATTTCCTTAAAGAAAATGGGGCTTCATTTACAAAAACGATTTAACCATTTTAAACGTTTGTTTGAGAGAAGACAGTGGTCCCCGGACAAAAACTGAATATTACTAACTGGAGCGACCTCTCCGAGGAGGTCCCATTAATAACTACTGACACTCTAAGAGCCCTCTCTACGGTTTTCCCACTTCACATCTTCTTATACCATAGGCCCAAATTAAAATGCAAACAGATTACAAAAGACTTTAAGTAAGAACAAGATTAATGTAATTGTCCAAAATACACAAGAGACTTATAACTGCACTGTATCGGGAGATGCATGAGACAATGCCTGTACACAAAGTTCCTGCCAGAGAGAGTTGAGATGCAGAACGAGACACACTGCTCACAGATGAAATGTGGGAACACTGCTGCTCTCAAATGGGCGACTCCTGTCTAGCCACAGACTGTAGTGAACACATTTAATGTGTATCCATTGGATACACTACACCCCATCTTTATTGCGTAAGTGGAGCCTGCAATCTGAGTCAAGATGCGAACGCTTCTGCGTTGAAGAAGCAAAGTTCCTGCATCTGGTATGGAAGTGTCCTCCGATCCAGGAGTTTTGGGATCACATTACAGGCACATTACAAACAAGCATTTGCAATGCATTTGCGAGAGTTTGAGCTATTGGCATTGTAAAGGACAATGCATTTTATTTATGTGTTTTGAAAACCTGCAAGTGGTGGGTAAACATGCACTTTGTACTTATAGTCCTTGCTTACGAGAAGCAAGGCTGCAAGTAAAAGAGGCGCAGTCATTGCAAGCCTTGCTTCTCGTAAGCAACGACGATAAGTACAAAGTGTTTGTTTACGCACCGCTTGAAGGTTTCGAAACACATAAATAAAAGGCACTGTCTTCTACAATGCCAATAACTCAAACTCTTACAACTGCGAGACCTATTGCATTTCAAATGTTTGTTGAGTTCTGAGACAGAGGCGGCAGCAGCCATGGAAAGGCAGGGACCCTGACGCCAGGTTGTGCATTTCGAAAGCAGGCAGGAGGAGGAGGCAGTTGCAGCCAAAACAGACCTCGGTTTTTGAATGTACAGCAAATGTGGCAAGACAACGGTAAACCACGAGCACTGGTCTCAGGTGCTCCAGCTTGAAGAATGAAATAGTGCTCACAAGCTCTGAGTATCAACACGTAACAAGGGCAGTCCTTGAAAATGGGCGGAGCTTTCAAAGCCCATATCCTGAATACAGCATGTCTTGCAGAGACATCGCAAGCGCTGCCTAGGCGAGACCTAAAAATAACTGAGTCAGCAGTGCAGCTATCACCAGAAGCTGCATTTGTGGCACGGCTTTAAAAACACATACTGCACACACAAATTGCCAATGCCCAGACATACACAGGAACTGTAATGGACAACAGAGTGGTTGGATCCCAGAGAGATGTGTCTGAATTGTTGCTGTATGTCAGTACAGCTGCCTGATGGGTGTACCCAAAAGACAGTCTAACAAACAGCATTCTACATAGTATTTCATAATTTACATGCCGATATGACAGAAGCACTTTGTAACACTCTAGCCAACATCTTACTAGTGACTAAGCACTTTATAGTTCTAAATGTATGCATTTGGCTACTGCTACATTGTTTAGGCTTTCCCTGCATATATTGATGTTTTAATTTAATTTTAATGCATTTGCCTGCTCCTGATCATATGTATTTGCTCCTTTACAGTTTGCCCATTGCAAAGATTTTAATTAAGCATACATGCCACTTGCACTCTATCCGCTAGACGCATGGTCCAACATTGAAGCCTCTCATCATCTTACTAATAACCAAGCACTCTATAGCTTTGCCTGTATGTGATTCGTCTTTGCTACATTTTTTTTTTCAGGTTGTATTCGCACATATTGATGTTTTATCCTATTTTAATGAATTTGTCTGCTCGTGATCATATATATTCGTTCCTTCATGATCCGAACATTGTAAAGATTTTCATTAATCACACAATAAACTTCAACAACATGCCGATATGTGAAGGGCCGGACTGGCGGTAGTGGGCACCGGGCGTTTTCCCGGTGGGCCGCTAAGTTGGGGGCCGATTTTGGGCCCCTGGGGGCCGTTTTTGTTACTGGGCCGTTTTTGCAGCATAGCTGCAAAATCGGCCCCTGTAACAAATTCGGCCGAAACCGGCCCTGGCAAACAGCTCGACCGCTTACAGTGGGGCCAGCCGAGCTCATTGCCAGGGCCGGTTTGGGTTCCCAGTCCGGCCCTGGATATGTGTTACAAGAAAATGCATACATCTTGTGATATGCTGATTGTTTACATGTTAAAACCCAAATATAAACAGTAGGGTAAAGAAAAAATACTGCATGCCAAACATACATTGAGAGCCCTTGCATTGCTTCTGGCCCAAGGATTAGTAGCGCAACACAAGGGGACATGGAGTGCCTTTGAGAAAAGTATGGCTGCTTCAACTAACATACTGTAGAAAACAATTAGTACTATACAAGAAACTAATTGGGGAGAGGATGTATCCTTAGGGCTACAGCGTCGACCTCGAAGCTAGAGAACCGGGTTCGAGTCTGGGCAACAACGCTCAACATCCTGTGATTTTGGGTAAATCACTTAATCTCCCCGTGCCTAACAAAAATGAATGTGTCCTTCTGTAACGAAATTGGTGCTCATGAGAAAAGCGCTCGGATACCTGATATCCTCGGGTCTAGTTAGCGCTATATAAAAAACTCTAAAAAAAAAATCCTAAAAAAATCAGAAGCCTCACCCAAAAGATAGTCGGGAAGAATTCGGACAATTCCTGCTCTCAAGTACCAATACTAGCTGACATCCGAGTGAACTGACAGAATAATATCTGCATGTCGTACAAAGTGAGTAGATGATCACTGCTGACGCACGAGATAAGGAAATAAGGAATCCACGCAGTAAGTAGGAACACTGTAATTCATACATGGAATACTGATCAAACTGTTGTAATATGTTACTGTTTCTGAATAAAAAATATGCCACTGCCTCAAACTTTTTTTTACATTCACACAGGAGAGTCCAAGGGGACGGACCCCTTTCTTTTTTGTGAATGGGTCTATAACTTTTCAATGGTTTACGACCGCTATTTCTGACATTATCCATTGACACATATGGATAAGAATCGCTATTTGGAAAGGACGCGTATAACATGGACCTTCCAACTGAGTGTTCCTTATCCATCTCTAAGCCATTTTCTTAAGTGCTAAAAAGTTACACACTCCTAAAATGGGTTTAGTACATTTTTGCAAAATACACTGAGGTCACAAACTCCAAAGCAGATCGTTTGTGGCCACGAAAATGCTTTGAACATCTGGCCCACGGCTCTACCAGCTGACAGGTTAAAGCGTTTTTGATTCTGCTGGTTTTACTTTGAAAGAGAAAATGACCTAGATTGGTCCAATGGTCGCTGACCTTGCACCAGGAAGCCCAGCGCCTACAGCAGTGGTCAGATTTCCAATGCCCAAATCAGGTGCGTTTTTACACAATGAATCTAAATAGAACTCACTTACATGTTTTCTTTCAAATGTTGTACATATCACTTAGCCTTCAAGACAACATTACACACCGATGAGGCCCTAGGAGATTGAATTCAATGCTGATGTCCAAGTTAGAATGTTAATGGTATAAAAAAAAGTGTGTTACATCCTGCAGGCTACTTTTAGAGCTAGAGTAGGACTGCCACACAACCCTTCCCGGCACACAAAACCTTGACAAGGGCCGCTGTGTGTCATTTGCTACATAATAAGTGATTCCTTCACCCCCTGGCACAATAAAGGCCTTGGCTCATTAACGATTGTACTCCATCATGGGCAGAACAGGTGAGGGGTAAACTGGCTAATCTACATCCCTGCAGGAGAGATGGCGGTCCTTTGTGTGTGTACCAATGTCACACAACCAGATACAGCCCTACAGCCATTTCTGTTCCTTGCTGAAACATGTTCAGCACAGTGAGAAAAATAATAGTATCCCAGGTCTGTGTCACTTTTGTAATATCCCAGAGCAGTATGGCGGAATGTTTACTGCCGTTGCTAGTGAGTCAGGCAGACACCTTGGAGCCAGCTTATTGTGCTGGAGGAGGCGAGGATGTGTCCTTGATTGCAAAAGACCCTCCCGCGGGAATTGATGTTGAAAAAACACACAGAGAACAACCGATTGAACGATTAGAATCTTCTTTAATTTCAGAATCTTTTTAACTGAGTTGTTTAAAAGAAAAAGTACAGGCATAGTATCGAAGAGGAGCAATCGCATAGTGGGGTATAATCAGGGCTCGAGTCGGGGTCCCACGCGGGGGGACGGCGTCCACCCACTTATTTTACCTGGAGTTCGATAAGTGGAGCAAATGGAATAAAAACATTCTCTCTTTGGCCTCTCTGGGGCTAGCTCGGAGCTCATTGAGAACGCTGCTCACGCGCTGGCTTCTCTGATGCAATCGCATCTAAGGGGTGAGCGAGGGGAGGCAGTGAGTCTGATGGTGCAAGCCAGCTTTCGTGACGTCACTTCCTGTTGTGACGTCAGCGTCCCCCACTTCTTTTTTAGCACTTGTGCCCTGGGTATAATGACTGTGAGACGGAAGCATGCTTTGCTATCAAGTTGTAGAGTCAAGGTACCATCATGACGTAACATAACAGAGCAACATTGAATCATAGAATCCTAGGTCATAGGTGCTTGAGACGAGTAAGGAGCTATAAACCTGCTGGCGAGTGATGAAGCGACTAGAATTCTTTAAGCGGCAACCTCACCTATCAGTAGTGAACAGCAATGTAGATCAGACTTTTTGTGCAGTGGCGAGCGTTACCATTACCTAATTTCTAAGGGTGTGCAATATATCGACCTTGGAAGGATGAAAGGGTGAGCTTGCCTAGGCATGATTTAAATGTAGGTAGGACCCGCAGGTTAAAACCGATGTCAGCAGTGAGAATCTGATTTACTGATACATCTTGCCAGTAACGCATAAACGACATCTTCTGGTCTATGACGTATTCCATGACTAGAGGATGAAATGCGTTTTGAACAGGGCCGTTTCTAGGTGTTTTGCCACCCTAGGCGAGAATTGAAAAATGCCGCCCCCTCCCTTTTACTACCATCACTCTCTCCCCCTGTCATTCAGGCTAGAAGAATTAATACATTAGATACAAAAATGTTTGCTGCCCTACCCTTTTGCCACCCTAGGCGGCCGCCTAGTCTTGCCTAATGGTAGAAACGGCCCTGGTTTTGAAGCAGTACGCTCGAACTCTGAGAGCATGGCCATGCCTGCCCTAGAGGCATGACACTTTAACACCGTGAAATTCAAACAACTGTAGACCGTGAAAAACGTCATCCATCACAAACATGCGAAAGAGTGTGTGAAGGGGGGTGAGAGAGTGTGTGTGAAGGGAGGGATGGGAGAGAGACAGAGCGACAGACGGGGGGGGAGAGAGAGAGAGAGACAGAGGGGGGGGAGGGAGAGAGAGAGACAGACGGGGGGTGGAAGAGAGAGAGAGAGATGCAGACGACCTTCACGTGTGGCGCTTGCACCTGCTGAAGCCAGGGACCTCTAACATTAATGTTCCCTAGAAAAGGCTGGCCTCAGCGTGTGGACGACAGTGACACACTCGGCGATAACTGGCCTAAGTTTTACACTTTATGCCACTCGCACTCACTCCATTGACACAGCTTTGCCCAAGTACACTAAATGGAAAGGGACAGAATTACATTTTTTAAGCAGAAGTCCCTATGTTTCTGTACTCTCGGGCGTTATTCCTGAGATCTATAGTCTCCTAACGGATATGGATCGACACACTTTATAAAACCCTTGATTAAAATCTCAATATTCAAATCAAGAATCCAGGACGTGGTGATGGGGACTAATCAGCCCTCCAAAAGGATATATGTCCAGAAATTGACTACGATATCAGGAACGTATCCTTTAATTATGGTGAGTCTCAATCGATCACAGGCCTGGCGTTCCACATAATGGATAAGTTCCTGATATGGTAGTCATTTTCTGGACATATACCCGTTTGGAGGGCTGGTTAGTCCCCATCACCGCGTCCTGTATTCTTGATTTGTGTATTGAAATTTCAATCAAGGCTTTTATTATGCATTTCGACCCATATCCGTTAGAAGACTATAGATCTCAGGAATAACGTCCGGGAGTACAGGAACATAGGGACTTCTGCTTAAAAAAACCTTTCTTGAACATACTACGGACTTCAGGAAGGTTCAGTCTCTTGTATCCATGGAAGCAACCAGTTAAATAAGAGTTTCATGTGTTTTTGACCAGATCTGTGACGGTCAACAGTGTCACTCACCCCCAAAGCAACACCATAGAATTTTGGTGAACACTGCATAATCAGTCAGAGAGATATTTATATTGTTGTCCTGAAGAAGGTGGTTTTATATTGTTCTTCCACCGAAACGCGTTGATTCCTCCGTGGTTTTTGTTATATTTGAGAACCAATGAATATTCTGTGATATTTTGGCACTTTTGCCATATTGATTTCTTCAAATTAACAGTTTCTTAAATGACAAATGTATAGGTCTGGAATGCGGTCTCTCATTTGTGATTTTATAATTAGTATGTAAATAGTTTTTTAGGATATTACTTGGAGCATTTTTAACTACATGAATTTTACTTATTGTACCATCCTTTTAAACCCTATGCTTCATTAAACAGATTTTATTTAAATTGCCATTTGGGTCCTTTCAAGACTGTGAGTGAGTAAACTCTGATAGATGATACAGTGGAGTGTGATTGGTTTGATTGCTGATTCCTCCAAGAGATCCTTCTCTTTTGTTATACTGTAAGAAAAGAACAAAAACAAAAATATTGCTCCTGCCGGGCAAGATATGTCTTCACTCTGGTAGGAGGCCAGAAAAGTCTACGCATGCAATAGAACAGAATTTGCCTCAAGTTAGCCCCGTATAAAGATAAAGTCTATCTTCCAAAGGTATTATCAATCACATCTTCTCTGGCCGTAAATAAAATATCACACTGGGTCCGAATTAACACGCTTCATTCAGTATCGTCTATGTTTTTATAAATAAACCCCGAGGTCCTGCACACAGTGGAGGACACATCCAGGGTTTTTGCCTCCCCATTTCTGAGGCTGTTGTCCCCAAAAATTCTAAGAAGCCATCGCTTACCCAGTGCAAATCAAATTCCGCTACAAATCAGCAAAATATTTAAATACAGCATCCTCAAACAACTGTCCCAAAAAAAAATTATTGCTTGGGCCATGGAGAAACACACCCTTGCAAGAGTTCCCTCAGCGGTTCTGGATTAAATCATAAGGGAGAAAGATAATGGCAGCACAGGACTCCTCAACGTTTTTCAAGCCAGCCAAACTTTGCAATGCAGTACAATTATCTTAAATTGTATTTTCTTAAACCAACCTAACATATCTGTATCAGTAATATAATATACTAATTCAGCACTCCTTACTGCCCATCTAAACATCTATTTTTAGGCCTGGCTTTACACAAAATGTCTGCTATGCCTATTGCTACCAATTCTTTAAAATATACAAAGAGTCGGTTCTGGTTCCATCCAGAGGAGTATTTTTGTTCAACTTCACATTATTGGGTATTTGGTGTCTCATTTCTCCTTCTATGGAGTGACTGATATGAAAAGCATAGGGGCTATTTTACATCACAAAAATAATCTGACTCATCATACACTCGAGTGTTTATCTCATCGACGCCTATTTTATTCCGAAAGCAATCACTTGCTGTATTTTCTTTTCAGCGCAGCAGATACTGTTAATGTTTTAATCAGAACTCAAATTATAAGCCAGACCAGTCAGTGTTGCCAATGCTTGTTTAATTAGTGACTTTCAGTCATCACCGGCTCTTCCACCAAGTCCCACCGTTGAAGCATAGCAAGCTAGCCTTGTAGAGATGGGTGCAAGCAGAGTGGACAGGCAACCGTCAGAGTGAAAACCAAGCCACAAACATTCTTCCTACATAGGCCATAATATAAACCCAAACTTTACCAAAAAAAGTAAAATAAGCCATGAACCCTCTTACTCATCCAAATGTATGAGTTTAAAGGCATCATAAAGGTTATTAGGCACTATAGAAGTGCTGCAACACAATACATCTTGTCATCTTAGGTGAACTCTGCCAGAAGGAAAGTTACCTCAGTTTGCCCGAATGTGTTGCATCTGCAAGAGAAATAAAAAAAAACAGCTTCTAAATTGGTATGGAAGCCCACTGTTGCAGTGCCCACCTGGACGTGATTTTCACAGATAAAAAAAGGCAGCTTGCCCAACCCTTTTCAAATGAATTAGAAACGTGTAAGAAAACAAACACTGTTCCAAGCATTGTTATGAACTTGATTCCTCATCTGCACATGCCAAAACCCGATGAGCTGTCACTCATAAAACGAAACATGTGGAAAAGCCTTTCAGAAGCTATCTTGTTTACTGACGCACTCCAGTCTTGCCCCTCCCTATTTTCCTTGTTAAAGAAGGAATTCTGTAAACTATTTCCAAAAAACATGGCACTTTGATGCCTTTTGGCCTAATGCGCTTTTGAAATGATGCAAATACTTCCCAGCAAAGGTAGTCAGCCGTCTCCCTGCTTCATCTGCAACCATTTACTGAGTACCTTTCTAATGCTTTACTTGCACGACTGACTTCAAGCTATTTCTGGGCCACTGCCTGGATCATGGGAAATACGTCTAAATTCGGAAATCAGAAAAGATCTTTCCAAGTAGAGCGTGTGCCTGCCTATCTGATAAGAATACGTGTGCATGGAAGCAATCATCACGTTTCCATGTACCCTTCCAGTAGTCAACGTGTGCTAACACGTCACACATGCTGTCAGGTCAATTAACCACAAACTCTACGAACAGTGTGGTCTACACAACGCCATAGGCTGCCAAAAAGCAGCACTGGCATGAGATAAGATGGCCGTCACTGCATCATTGTTTTTTAGGTTTCGCTTGTTTTGTTTATAAACTTAAAAGGGACTTACATCCCGCTTCCTCTCTGTCTGGCTTCTCATTGGTTCCTGTGCGTGCCACTTACCTTTCCTCCATTTCTATTGGTTGTAGCATATTTTCCTTCATTTACCAATGCTTGTTCCTCGACTGCTACTTATCAGTTTGCCGCCACCGAAATACTGTTAAGATCCACATGCCTTTTACTATTGCCACATATTTATATAACAATTTACCATCTGGAGAGATTAAGTGATTTGCATAGAATCACAGGATGTTGTGCGGCGCCGCCAAGACTCGAATCGGGATCCCGAGCTCTCGAGTCAGAAGCTCTCCCCACTGCACCACATCCTCTCCACTCCTGTGTTATCTGTCAGGGAGCTCTTTCCTCCTCCTGGACGATGATTGATGAAAACTGCTCTTTATTCATTACATAAGGCGAAACTGATGCATCACCAATGCTTGTTACTTTGAGTGTACCAGGCATTTGCGCCACACTATCTTGCAGCAAACTAAACTTTCAAATGGTTCTGGCTGGTTCGGCTACATTGCATGGGGAGTCAGATGGAAGCATATGCTGCCCTCTCTCAGGTTGACATGAAAAATGCAGAGGACATGGTGCCTCATTTTGGCACCATTACGGAGGTACAAAAGCTCCATTTTAGTTGCATCCATCATTAAGGGAGAGGCAACAACATTCTCTTGACAGATGCTGCAAATCTTACCTTCTCACCATGCAGGAGAAAACAATGCAGTAAGAGCCTCCACCTTGCTTGCAGTATGTGCAACCCCACAGTAGGGTGGCTGAGGTGAATTGGAAAAGCTGTAAACTATCTAATGGCTTTCTGTGTTGGGCTCAAGTAAAACATGATCAAAGCAATGTAGATGTCAAACACGTGGTTTATTTCGGGTTCTCTATGCCCCACTGAAGAACAAGTCAAATTCAGTACAACTGAAACCCATCACCAAGTTGGGAACATTAGGTGGGCTTAGGAGGACTCCGAGTCAACTCTTATACCGCTTTTATGTGCCTCAGATACCCAGTGCTATTATTTGCACCCACTAAATACTAATACTAATACTATGGGGTTCGGAATTCAATGGATGTGATAAAGAGGAGCTAAGAATTCATCATTATTATTTTTGAGTTTTATATAGCGCTAGCTAGACCCGAAGGTATCAGACCACTTTGCATGTTATGTGATAACGTTTACAAGAGGTACATGAGGGGATTCATAAGAGTCATAGCTGAACAATACAGTGTTAATTGGTTATAAAGTCATACAAGTAGAAAAAAGTACACTATAGACACTTCTACATATCTTGTATTGACTAAATAGGCACTAGAATTCACTGAGATGCCCTGTGCAATAGTAAATACAAAGATCAGAAATGAATCAGATCCTCCTCAGCAGTTAACAACGTGTCATTTTGGGCCATATGTAGGTAGCTAAATACCGGTCGGTAACGGCCGAAATTCGGTAAATATCCCGTTACCGACCGGTATTTAGGCATTTGAGATGTAGGAGGCATGATTTAAGGATTCAGTGATTTACCGAATCGGTAAGGGAACGGTAAAATACCGAATCGGTAAAATACAGATTCGGTAAATTACCGAATCCTTAAATCATATGTAGGGAGCACTCAAGTGAGTGAATTTCAGTAGTAAGGATTCGGTATTTAACACCAACTACAGGTTGATGTTAAATAAGGAATACCTTTCAAAAAGCTAAATTTGGCTGCTTTAAAAGTGCCATGTGGCAGGCATGTATGTGCGCCACATGTGCACACATGCACGAATCAGGGGTGCAACAGGGTGTCAATGTGACACCCTGCCACCCATGATTATGCTTCCCCTATTACCGATTCGGTATTTACAGAACCGGTAATAGTAAATGGTTTCCCATTCATTCCTATGGGCCTCCAGGCCCATAGGAATGAATGGGAAGGGATGCAATATTACCGATTCGGTAAATACCTATTCATAAATACCGATATTTACCGAATCGGTAATAATTACCGATTGTTTACCTACATACTATTTACAGATTCATAAATACCGAATAGGTAAAATTCGGTATTTATGAATCGGTAAATGTAATTTATTTACATATGGCCCATAGTATCCTATATGTGGCTAGATTTGTATTATACATTAGACCGTAGAGGTCGAAACACGTCAAAGTAAAAAAAACGTTGTTTCATGAGATCCTGGACAGCGGTTCATTCTTTACGGCAGGGCGAGACGGCAAAAACAACACACACACACACACACATAGTGAGCAAAAGTTTAGTATATTATATCAAACAAAAGTGGTTTTTGTACAACAAACATGCTGAACTCGCGTATTTGAAGGTCCTCTCATTTGTGATAAAGAAGAATATTTCGGCTCAGTAAATTAAAATATTTTCCCAGGATCACGAAGTGAAACCAGTTTATGGTTCAAGAGCAGTATAACTAGGTCGAGTATATTAGTGAAGTCACTAGACCTGCAGGTCTAGTAATATTTTTAGGATTTTTCGAGGCCTGAGGTGTACCGGTACCACGAATCAAGCTAAGGATACCAATTTAAATTTTAGCTTTCAGATTCTAGGTGTTGCGGATCCCGGGTGAAGAACTACTGGTCTAATGTCTTTCCCGACCGTTTACTTACCAATTGATGTTGATGCTCAGCTAGCTTTTCCCTACTTATAAACTGGTGTGTTGTCATTAGTTGTACGTAAACACAGTCATATTTACATCCTTTGTATTTTTTATGTTTGATTCTGGAATGGGAACATTAGTGTACACATTCATTGCCCTTGTGCAACCATTCGAGGCCGGTGTGGTGGATGGGGGAAAGCCGTTTTAACGATGCACTACTGCAATGGGGAATAACCAGAATTTTGGTGCGCAAAGCACCAAAATCCACAGGTTCTGGAATTTACCAGGCCCTTTCACACTATAAATATCTGCAAGTTTGGCCGGTCTGGGAAAAACTCCAACGACTCTGAAAACTTTTACACATTGAAACACTTGTGCAAAGAGGTGTTTGCAAGGGTCCCGCAAAAAGTATATAACTCATAATCGAGGCATTATTCCATTGCAGAGTCATGATACTGCCACATTTCTGCTATGCCTGGCATCATGCATGGTTGGAAAGGCAGACTGCACGCCTTCTGTGCCCTGCTGTGCCTTACTAGAAGAAAACAGCATGCTCTCTTCAGAGCCAAGGCCAAACTTCCAAGTCACAAATAAGTAATAACATTCCTACTCCCACCTCCTCAGAGAGCGCCCTGGGATCCTTTACTCAAATTGTCAGTCACAGGGATCACTTCTACCAATGCCTCGTAAAGAGCCATCTCAGAAAAATCCAAACCTTCTGCCTCCTGGGGTGAAGCAGGTGTTTTGGCTGCTGGGTTTGTGCTCCACTGGATAAGATGGGAGCCCACAGACACTGGGAACGCACACACTGGCTGCTCCATAGAAGCAAATCACTCAAATAGGATCATCTCTGATGGTTACCTTTGGAGAGCTCTACTTTAAACACACAGAGTCCGATTAACAAAGAGAAATGTAAAAGTAAGGGCAGAGTTCTGTGAGCAGACTTTTACACTTGTTTATTTCACAAAAGAAGCTCAAAATTATCCCTGGAAAGTCAAGTTTCCAGGTGTACTATTGCACCTGTCATTCAACTTTTTTTTTTAAGGTTGCCTATCCCTCCTGTGCGGAGATGTACATAGCATACAACCTCCCCACTCGCCCCCCCCCCCCGCCCCCACGTGCGTAGAGCATCGTACTGTTTCTAACATATTGTTTTCCGCGGTGAAAAGTGTTTTCCAGTTCAAGAAGCCCTCCTAGAACCTCACAAAATCTAGGAGTCATCTGTTTCCCTTCTCATCCAGGAAGGGGAGGGCATTTTCTGACTATTTCCACGGCAGGAAGAGGGCAGGAGGTCAGAGTGTGACTGTCCACAAGTATCCATGTGTTTGGGAAATCAAACGCTTTCAAGGCTAACCACGCCTTGTAACGCCCACTCGCTACCCCCTGCGTGGGATTTACTACTGCGGGTTTCTCCACATTCGTGGCAGAGAAATCTGCAGTGATTACTATTAACGCCTGCCAGGAATCCCGCCGGGACTTCCTGGCAAACATAAATGGAGTTATTTTTGGCCGGAAAAAGTACCTTGGTGAATCGGCAACAAAATGTCTACCACACACAAATAAACAGTTTCTTCACCTTACCCAGCGACGATTCTCTCTACACCTAATAACACAGTCCAGGGCTTTAAGTGGGATGAAAAAACTAGGGGGGGGGTCTCTCAAAGGGGCGTGGTCAATGTAATTAAGGGCGTGGCTTAAAACAAGTAAGCTAAAAATCTGTGTTTCGCACAGTGTGCCCGCCCGACTTGTATTTTGCTGTTCCTGTTATTGCCTCTAGATATATGATTCAACAAGTCACATCATACCTACAAGTCAATGTAGACTATTGGCTTTGTCAATGGTTGCGAGTTGCATAAGACAAATAAGCAGCAACTATGGCTTGTATATAATATTGAAAACACTTCCACTTAAAGCCGTGGTGGTGACACCGCGACAATGTTGCTGCTCCTGAGTTTAAAAAGACAAGGGAAATCCAGAGAGAAAATGACTCTCAAAGGATTTCCCTTCCCCCCACAACGCTCACCGCGCGCACATCGATGTGCCTGCTGTCACTGCAGTCCGGAAGAAATAAAAATTGACTGCCTGTGCCAGGGCACAAAACAGAGCAGGATTGAGACCCGTTTCGAGGCCCCCTTAAAAAAAGCTGCCGGTGCTCAGACCCGGTGAGTCCCGGCCCACTTTAAGCCCTGACACAGTCCACATTGGCCTTTAGGCTGAAGGGAGTAGAATATTTTTCTCTGGTTCAGTCTGTTTCCGTTTCCGGCCCAATACCAACCTACCCAACAGACATAGCACACCTCTCCTGTCATGTTAGCTGGCTCACAACCAGTGCCTTGTACTTATGACGTGATGCGCTTTCACTTTCCCACAAATTTTCAATAAAAATGGCCTAATTTTTCAAGGCGGAGGCGCAGGAACGGACCAGGGAAGACCATCGCCCAGGAGATAAGAAGCAAGGACAGGGCCATGTACTTTGAGCCAGGGTTGAAGGTCTCCACTCAACAGGCTTAGAAGACAAAATGAGATAACTGCGCGGAGCAGCATGGGGGTGTGGTGCAGTGGCAAGGCAAGGGTTGACCCGCCCACAGCAAATACGCCAGGGTGAAGTTTTTGTTAGAGGACTGTAATCTTGTGTGATTTCCAGTTACAGGGTATTGTTTATTTCACATGTATTACAGCTCTAACACCTTTTCCTGCAATGGTCTATTTGAATAGAGGATGTCTCGCAAGAACTGCGAGACAAATAAGTGCCCTGACCGCAAGACATTTTATGCATAAACCACTTGTCAGTGCATCTGTAATTTGGTGCGGGCGCAGAGGCAAAGATTCCCTCATTTGCATGGGGCATGCCCCCATGCACATTTGGGAACGCCCCTTGAAGATAGTTCTGGCGCTTTTTGTGCGCCAGCGCTATCGGTAATACAGAAGAGGATGCACAAGCATCTGTGGCCCCTCTGCAATACCAAAGTGCCCCGGGGGCCCGCAGAGTGGGCGCAAACACCCATTACGCACCGGGGCACTTTAAGTAATACGGCACCATATTTTAAGATTACCAGCAGTGATCATCACATTTCATCAGGCAAGGTTCCAAGCAGTAATGTGAAAAATGCGTTATGTATTTGGAATGCCTCTCAGTGGTTAATACATGCAGCCATAACTGCAATGCCCCTGGCACCAATGCAATAATATTAGTAAAAGGTCTCCCCTGTGACGCATGATTGAATAAGCAAATCTCACCTTTTCCATGGGATACAGGCAGTAATTTAACCAAGCAAAAGCTTGTAATTTAGGAGGCTGGGATGAACACTGTAGATCGACTTACAAGAAGCTGGAGAGCTGCCAGGAGCTCACAAGCTACTTTTTGGACAGGCCCAGTTAAAATAGTAAGTTTGCTTTCCTATGTCAACAAAACCTACTGCTTTCCTGAGAGAGCAATTGAAGGACAATGCTCACGTGGAAGGAGAGGAGACTACTGTATCTGATACCTGTGTGTGAGAAGCTTGCAGAGATGAGTATGATGTAAGCGTCAAGCAGGGTCAGGCGGCTCGATGGACTAATGCATCCACTGCAAGGATCTGTGTTTGACCACATGGTCACAGGTCGAACCCCAGTTGGTCCACTCAACACAGCCTTTCAACCCTCTGAGGCTGATAAGACGAGTACCAATGAGGTGGGCAATAACATTGTTTATTTCAGTGCCAAGATACCCTTCTGAATGCGCATGTGCTTTACAAATGCATATTTTATGATCTTTGCTGTTAGACACTTCAGAGAATCTTTACAGGATACAAGATGTTTATATATAAACTACAAAACCCACAGTTGATGGACTGAATGCAGAACAATGTCATACATTCACCCCAGTACAGAGATCTGGGCCTAAATGCATCGGTTTTTTTTGCTCACCATGCCATTCCAGTTTGAACCCAGCCATATGCAAATCAGTCTTGACCCTGTGCCTCATGGGAACAGTCCAGCCCGAACTGCCAAGCCAGGTCCTCCCTGGACTGGAAACAAGCATCTTAGGACCGGTTTCAGGGTTTCACCCCTCTTCAGCCAGGATAGCTGGATTCCAGTGGCATGGAGAGCACGGGACTCACGTCTGAGCATACCCGTCCCACTCGGGGTGGTGGTGGTGGGGGGGGGGGGGGGGGGGAACTACATCAATAATTAGGCTACAGTGAATATTTGTTTTAGGATTCTGTATTCAGACCACAATATCCAAGCTATTTTATGTGTTTCTATTATTATATGTATTGTATGACTTTTAGCTAAACAAAATAAGAAAAGAAAAAAAAACACCATCCCCAACATACAAGTTTTTGGTGTACCAAATTCGATAGTGTTTGCTGAGTCATTCTTTTAGATTTTATTTCATGTCTTTATCACATAGCCACATCAGTCCCTAACAGCATTCCATATGTTTCAGGGACTCTAGTCTCTTGTATTTACTTGATGTATATTTTATACAGCACTCGGTAGCTCTGACAATGACAGGGTCTAATCCGTCGGCTAGTACACTATGGTGCCGCACCGGCAGTATAAAGAACTTTACACATTGAACTACAAAACAATAAAGTAAAGCCAGAAATAAAGCCGATATAACTAAGCTGGTTGTCAGTGAAACCACTGTGGGGTGTTTGTTACCTCCTCATGTGGCAGGATCATGTACCACATTTGCACCAAATTCATTTAGCAAGTACTGAATTGTGCTTAGTGTTTCAAGTACATATTAAAGGAAAATATTTTCTGTGCAGGTGAATAAATGCCTGGTCACTCACTACTGACTAACTCTGGATAACACTGCAAATGTTAGGGATGCATTTTTATAAAACAAACAAAAACATGTCATAAACTGTTTCAAGAAATCTTAACATTTGCAACTGTGTACATAACTCGAGGACAGCTATTGATATTTAAAAAACGAGCCCATCAAGATTCTTCGTGGACTGTGGCCTCATCTGCGTTACAGGTATGGGAGCTTATGGGCGTATCCTCTTACAGAACCCGGCAGGTAGCACTCTGAACCACTTCAAGGGCAGAATCGGTGCTTCACCTTTCCGAAGTTGATACACAAAGTTTGGCACTAAGAGCTGCTATTACATATACCATATAAACAAAAATTTTCTTATAGCAAGGCATAAAAGAAGGGGCATCACTCAGGTCAGGTGTGGTGCATCACTGACTCACCAACCACACTATTCAGAGGGGGACACATTTTCAATCCGGGTCTACATATCGCAGTGAAAGAAAACAGGCGCGAAAATACCTTCAGACAACTCTCAAACTAAGATAAAACGGCGGGAAGCTTCGACCCTAAATCTATTGGGGTGTCTTCACGTGTTTTACGCGTCTCGGCCATCAATAACGACGTCATCCATACATGAGCCATTTATAGTCAGTTCAATAAAGCAGAAGAGTCTTGTTGTAAACCTATTCGGGGAAGGCCTTTTGAGTGGCAGCACCAGCATGCAGAGCCTGGTAGCTCGTCTGGGCCCCAGTGACGCACTTTTTAAAGATACCTCGTTCTCTGTCACAGTGCGCTGAACAGAATCAAGGATTCAAATGGAACTGTCCAAATAGAGACAGTGGAGTACACAACTATTGCCATAGCACTCACACGTCTTCGCACTTACTTTCTACCTGTGCAGTCGCCAAGGAGCGTGAAGCCATAAGTCTGGGCGGGTGATGGCATTGAAGTCAGCAGCCAGCCATTTTAGAATGGGTGACACTGGTTTCATAGGAGAATGTTCCTAAGACAGTCAATGGAGGTCATACATTTTATGGAGGGTGGAACTAATTAATAAGAATGACTACACAGAAACCACTGAAGTTGACTACTTTTGAGCGATTGGTCAAGCTCTCTCAGAGGCCCGCGCTGTCTCGAGTAAGAAGCCGTTTCCTACCAAGGGTTCGTCCTCTATGCCCACCGCCAACCACTGCTGTTCCTTTATTTAAAGCCGTGCTGGTGGGCTGTCTATGAGGCGAGGCGCTACCAGGGCTCGGAGGAAAATCACAACCGACACCCCAATGAGGAGAGTTTTGATAAAGGGAACCTGTGCACAAGCCTTAAATATTTAAGTCTGTATGGTCCTCTCCGAATGCCTACTGCATCAGCAGACAGTCAAAGTAGTGCTAGACTGATTGTAGGATTGCATCTGATGGGGAGCCTGCACTCCCCGGCAACCAGCCTGATTTTGAGGCAGTCTCTATGGGGGTTTATAGTGTACACCAAAGTAGACACTCTAAGTAGAGCAGACAGGACCTCGTCAAATGTTTCTGCTCTTCCAAAATGTAAATAACCCTCTAAGGCTAATTTTCCAGCCTAAGAGCACAATAGGGAAGTTTCCCTTTCATCCTTGAGCACTGGAATGTGTGCCTTTATGTATTTATTTACCAGATTAAGCAATACCAGTTATAACAGAAATTGGTGATGGCTTAACATCCTAATACATTTATATTGCAAAAAAGTTCCCTATGACCGGTTTTCCCAGAGATATCCTAATTCCCCTCCAGCAATCACTCCCCAAAACATAACCTTTTGACCACATTAGAGACAGAATTGTCTCTCAAATGAGCTTGGTTTTCACATCACAACCTCTGAGTACCTGCTGGGTTACTGAGTTCTGGCCAGTACTGGCTACGGCCCAGCAAGAAACACCGCATGAATCCAGGACTGCAAGAGTAACATGGAAGAATCCTCGGACATATTATTGTATGCACGCAGCGGGGTTGGCTGCACATGGAGAGTTAGGTGCAGGGGCTGGCAACAGGGCAGTCCTCCGTCCAACCATCTGGCATCAGCCAACCCCGCAGCGCATGGCCATCGGTCATTTGCAGCAGGCATTGGGCCTGGCATGTGCAAACTCCTGTTGCACGCGGCCTTTGGCTATGTGTAGTTGGGATTTGTCACATGCACTAGCCTTCAGCCAGGCTGTCCACTCAACCCTTTAGTATCAGCCGACCCATGCTGTGCACAGCTTTTAGCCAAGCACAGTGGGGGTTTGCCACAGGGCCTGGCTGCAGACCTGCTCCCTGTCTTCAGTTAACCCTTGGCTGTGCGCAGTCGAGGTGGAGTGCAGTCAAATCTTTTTCCCCCTGCATGTATCTGAACGAAAAATGTTGCACCTGTCATTAGCTGACCAAGATAGTGATTTGCCAAATTTTTAAAATTCATCAATGAAGTCAGAAGTTATAAGCAGATTAAAAAGTGCCTTTTCAATGGAAAGTGTGATTTTTTTGGGTAAGTGTGAAGCTGGCAAAGCTGTCTCTTGGGCAGACCTAAAAATGAAGGGGAAATAACCCTTAGAATAGCCACTTTCCAAACAGTACACGTTTTTCAAGCAAAAAGTTATTTATTTGAATAAAGGGTACATCTGGAAATTTCGGTTTGTGTTTTAATGGTTTAGTCATAAAAATATATGTATCTGATTTTTAGTATGCGCGAGTTTCATTTATGATGCACTAGCACTCTAAAGTGCCCCGTTCCTTGTTTCGCTCATGCGAGTAATTACACTATTTAGCGCATCCTGCAAGAAAATTGCAGAACAATAAATCTATTCAGCGTTATACTAGAGAAACTGACCTGCATGGGTCCGGGGATGTTGTAAACAAACAAAAAAGACATTTTCTTTTATTTCGACTGGGAATTTGTAAAAATGGAAATTAATAATAATAAACAATCATCGCATGGTCTTAAAGATTCCTTAGGAGTCTGCCGCTAGTGGAGAAGAATGCTTGAGTTGCTGAATACCAAGGCTGTCTAGTCTTGATTCCAGCTCATACCGCCTTCTTCCGCCACCAATTGCAAGCACCTGCATAAACTGAGCACTGTATGCAAACGATTATGTATATAGACATATTTACTAAAGGAGATGTGGTTAAGTAGAGACGGACAGAATTTTAAATCCAACACCTTCCCTACTGTCCGCACAGACTGGAGTTGGAATAATAAATTATACTATTCCAACATCCAGCGCCACCCCTCCGCAAGTCGTTGTTACGACTTGCGGAGTAATGGTATGCGGCATCACAACACGGTCGTTGTAACAATCGCGTTGTGATTCCCTGCGGACAAAAAGAGTGCGGGATAACGACACACATTCATGCCAGAGATACATCCATTCTAGAAGCAAGTAGGGATTGTCTCTAGTGACAGGCTGGCCCACCTCTTGCGGGCCACAGCACTCTTTGAGCCTGATTCAGAGATGGGTGGTAGGGAACAGTCTTTCCATTCCTGAATGAACCATAATATCTAGGGTAAACTCCAACAGTGCAAATCTTTCGCACATACTATTTATTCCCAGGACTGAATGCAAATAAACCAGCACATTCTGCTTCCGATGTTATACGTCCACCATTTCCATTGCCATCCAACTCTTACTGCAGTATGGCTTCAAAACCTGTCTCTGTTCTCACACAGTGATTACTACCCACCTCCCCACAAAGCCTGCTTCAATTCTGTAACAGACATTGCCTGCTTCACTCTAGAAACAACCACAATTTATGTGACTTGTTTCCATTGTTCATACTGCATACCACATTAAGTTGTTGACCAGGAAGAAATTACCTCCTCTCTTCAGAAGGATTCATACAACTCAAGTAATGGCTTTTGGTTTTGCCAATGTTTGTCTGTATTGTTTAAAAGAAAAAAAGAAACATTAAAAAAATCCAAATTTTGGGGGGAAAGATAACACATGGTATCTCAAAACTGTACAATGATTTCACTGTTTCCATCCTTATAAATGGCATGGTTAATTTTTCAAATACTTCATACTCCGGAAACTCCAAAGAGAATTTGAAAAGAATACTTTCAGAACGTAAAGGGATACATATGCCAAGGCATAATTTACTTTCCGAAAGATCCAGCCATTTGATCCTCTGCAATAGCCTACGGAGCAGATTATGAGCTTCCAGGAGAAGTATCATGCTATGTACACCTTCTGGCTCGGACACCAGCCAAGTCAAGTGACTGAAGCTTTGTGTGACAAAGCTTGTGTTTCTTGCAATATTTGGAATTCAGGAGATAAAACAAACAAAAAAAACTGCAAGCTTCCTCTTCAGTCATACCATAACAAACATATCCCTGTTGCTGGGCTTTTACAGCCAGGCTTGGATGGTTGAGGAGCAACACATCATGGGGCGGCAAGTATTTGAGGGGGTGAAGCACTACATGAGGGAGAGAGCTAGAAAACACATGCACTCTTATGGAGTGCTCAATGAAAAAGTAGTTCCCTAAATGTAAGCAGTGGAACAGTACCTGCCAGCTGAACAAAATGATCATAAATATACTATTCTCCAGTGGAGGGACAAACACAATAAAAGCACCGCAAGCCATTGAATAAGAAGCAAGCAAACGAAAGTGACAATCAAACCAGACAATAATAAGCAATATACAAACTTGGAAGTCACTAAGTTCACTAAAGGTCTTTCATAACTATAGAGCAGACCTAAGCACAGTGGGCAAGGCCTTAATTTACTAACCAATTACCCAAGAAGCTTTGCCCCATAAGAGTCCTGCTACTTTTACAATTACACGAGCTCTTTTGCCCAAGCTTTTTAATGGCATGCTCTGTCAAATTCAATATCAACAAATGGTTCTTGCAGCATTGATTCAAGTTTCCGCAATCTAGACAGTTTTGGATGACTGTAAGATACATTTGAAGAGTCAGACCCGGACAGAGAAAAGGGTGTAAATGCAGGAACGAATAAGATAATAAATAAACAATCTACAGAGCTTTGTTGTAAAGGACTCCGAGGGGGTCATGAGTGCATGAAAGTAAGCACCCAGTTTGACAAAGGCAAACGAGATCAGGTTAAAAGCTAATTTAGAAGGGGTAAGATAAGAAAAAATGTCAAATAACATTTGGTTACAGAAGCCACTGGAACCGTTTAACACAGAGAACAACAAAAAAAAGATTCCCATCCACCATGCACAATCCCTAATCTCTTCTGCAGGCTACTTCTCCGCTCTGTCCATTTAACAGAACATGCACCAGGATGCTCTGGGAGGTAATGGGGGGAAGGGGGCTAGTATAAACTTGCTTAGGCTAAGGAGATGGGTCAGGGTAATCAGGCAGTGCTCGTGCCTCACAGATTTGTGTGTGGGCCTTTTTTAGCAGTTTGCGGGCCTAATTTATGGCCAGGCTGAGTTGGTTTTTGCTTTTGATTTCTCCTAATATATAACCATAAACATTGCCTCCAAGAGACACGAATGCATGCAGTCTCCCACACCTTGCCAAATACTCCTACAGCGTTTCTTTACAAGTTCAAAACTGGCGCGATTTGCAAATATGGACCACGAGCTATCTGGTTCGCTAATGGGGGTCCACTTTTATTTTGGTGTCCGGGCCTGTTTTTGTTGTTCCCAGTCCGACCCTATTATGTGCGTTCTTCTGAGCAGAGATTATGCAAATGATCTGAAAAGTCAGACAGAAAATGCCTTCAAAGGCCAGTCTAAGAATGAGTAGGAATGAGGTGGTCTGCCGACAGGTCATGCTAACAATAATCGTTTTTGAGGAGAGTCGCAGAACAGAGATGTGGCCATCACCGGTGCAGCCAAAGCAGTGTCACACGTGACCAGGACTTTGACGGGCCCACTGGATTCCAAGCATGGTGGTCTTTCACTAACCATCAGAGGGTGGTGGTCACTATCCTTGCCTTATGGCACCTGATATACCTCTGAGAAATATCCAACCGGAGACCTCACAGGGCATGGAGCTGATTACTGCCTTTCATGCGTATGGTTTGGTTCTGATATGTTCAACTCCTATTTTCCTCCAGAAAACACCCCTCCTAGTTTCTGTGTCTTTCTCAAGTAACCCCTGGACGTACTGCACAGCACTGAGAAGTTTCAGCAACAAATATATCGCATATCACATTTTTTCACACCATCTGTACTAGTACTCAATGTAAACTTTATTTACAGCAGTAATTTGGAATTACATGTTCGTCACACATTTTAGTGATGCGTTTGGATGAACTGTTGGTATGTGTTGTTGACTACTACATTTCCAATTGCTGGGCAGGTATTGCAAGCAGTCCTGCCAAGTACCATGCATCAGGAGTTAGACTAACGCATTTCAGTGTAGTGATCCGCATCACCGCACTGAAATGCAAAGTCACGCATAATAGGTATAGCTTCTGCCTTAGCTGTCAAGCTGTAGCGCAGCTATGCTGACTGTAAAACTAGTAGCTGGAGTGGCGCTGTGACGAGCTCACTGCTCCTGGCAGGCTTCTGGGGCTGGCTGAAGCGGAGCTTGGTTACAATGTTTCGATATTCACCTTAGGTGCGGCATGACCTCATGACACTGATCTGTGTCAGGAGAGGCTGTGTCCAATGGCTATTTCCACTGCACAGTACGTACCATCCCGCTGCTGCCTCCTGCGGCTGCGCAAGTGGGTGAGTAAAGTGTTGGAACTCAGGCCGGTCACCTGACACTGCATTGAATCCCTCTGAGCTCCGCTGGAGCTCAGGCACACATAAAAGGGCTGCAGCTGCTTCGGAGCCTTGAATGCAGCCAGGACAGGGGACTCCAGTGGTTTATTGTGGCCTGGAGGACTCTCTGAGGGGGCGGGCGGCCAGTCCTTAAACCGCATTTCCCGGCCGCTGCTCGCCTCGCAGTTTAAGTTTATTCAAATGGTACTGTCACAGTGAGCCTCTGGAGCGTGGTAATGCAGGCAAAATTTGCTTTATATTATAGCGCGGCTTGCTGCAAGGTACTTTACATCATACAGTGCCCTGGCTCACTCAGCTGCCGCGCTGTGTGTGCGCACGCCTTCCAGCCTCTTCCCCCAATGAATGCCCGGACCGCTGCTCTTTGCCACGGCGGTTGTTGGGGGGCGACTACTAAGTGTCTTGGCTTATTAAGGCAACTATCTGGACCGCAAGCTACGCCAATGCTTGGCATGTAGCGGCACGCCAACCGGGTCGCGGACCACTTGCTTTGGGGTAAGAGTTTATTGGGGCCTCTCACAATTTGTTAGGGCAGCCCGTCGTGAAGGGCACTACGCTATTGCCCTTTCTTTCTGGTGCTTCACAGCAGCTGACTTAAGAGTTTCTCATTGCTCAGATGGGTGTTATTTCTGATATTTATGTTTTCCTCCTTTTCATTCTTTGATTTTGCTTTTAAGAAGTGTCACTCATATTTGTAGAAATGTCACTCATAATTACATTGAAAATATGAAAATGTCACACATAGCAATCTGAAACCTTGGCAGCTATGCGCAAGGAGTTTAATTTATAAAAATAAAAAAAACACACCAGGCCCAGAATCCAACGTGTCACGCACATCGAGTGAAAGGCGACTTCACTCCCGTTCCTCGTCACATTTCCTACAGCTTAAACCTTTAAATAGAAATGGAAATGACATCTGCAACAGTGTTTGTTTTCCCGCAGCCTTTTGTAGCCCCTTCCTGTAATCCCAACACGCCCAGGTACACTGAGGCAACGTGACATTGTTATATTTCTATGCGCGAGCGTGCAGGCAGAGCACACGCAGTTGGTTCAACTTCCCGCCATAACCTGCCTTCATTATGTAGCGCTTCCTGCGGAAATCCGTACTGGGACCAAAAACTGGGCGTTTCAGGTTGAAGGATGTGAGCTCCAGTGTTGTGATTTCTTGTCAGGTCTCAGCAGTTCAAAACCTAGGCTTTCAAAAAAAGAGAAAAAAGCAGGGTGGACCCCGGCCTGGTGTGCAATGATCCCTTTAGACCCTGTCTTGTTGAAGAGGCAGTATAGTAGGGGCCACTGGAATTAAGTGAGTCACTCACATCACGCTAAGAATGCGACACTCGTAGTAAGCGCTATATAAATGCAATTACAATACAATACATTATGCCGCATAATTTGACTTTCCAATTTGGTCTTCTACTGCCCCATATCTCCAGTGGCCTTCAGTATACCTCCTGAAGCAACATGCAACAACTATCCAGCAAAAAGATTTAAGACAAAATGTACGCTAGCCAGTATTGCTTCCTATGGTAACATTTGTCCTTCTACTTTAAGGGTTTGCGGAAGCTTCAACTGCGACGGGCTTCCCTATGAACAGTCTTCATAGACCCCAGAGCAGCAAAGACTGGGGTTTGCTCTTCGGGTACCCCAGAGTCATTACCTGATTTCAAAGCCTATGCTCTCTCAGCCAAATGCAATGGCCCTCCAAAATTAAGAGAGAATCATTCTTATGGAAGGAACTACCAGGAACCAGACAGCTTAGGGGACATTTCTCTTCAGACTTCACCCGTCCCAGTTCTGTGCCTAAGAGCTAGTTTCAACTCCAAACTGATCCAGAGGACAAATCCGGATATCGTGGACTCCATGTCCTAAGGCAAGCGATTATCCCATTGCCTGAGGCAGATTGAAAGGTAGTTTCAGCGTTGGTTTTTGACGGACATGAAATGTTACAGTGGCAAGCCTAGACATAATGTTTGTGCCTCCTTGTTACATATATTTGCTCAACATTTGGCAGTTAGATCATTTATTTGTGTGAAGGAACATTTCAACGTACAGCCCCCGAGGAGTCAATCCTAGGTAGGGAAATGAAGGCTTCAGAGGGAGGATTGTGGGTTCAGAGGGAGGATTGTGGGAAGTCGAGTACCCTTTCAAGTTTGCTCAGTGAATCCTTTTCTGTTTCGAGCTGCAGAGCACAGTGATTCCAGATAGATTTGGGGGATCTGTTCCTCCTGGGTAGAACGTCACAAGCTGTGTCTTTTTACCAATCTAAAAAATATCTTTTGCTGTAACTTTTACCAAACACTTCTCAATGTGTCAATTTAACTACTGATTTGTGTTGTAATAAACCTATGGATGTGAATCAATTCAGGATCTGCAGTGCCTCATTGTGCAGTAGAAACTTGTTAACATTTCCCTGCTGGTAAGGGAAACAACAAGGAACAGCCCAGATTTTTTAACAGGAAAAAGATTTCTTGGTTGCCAACAGGCGTTGGGGATTCTGTAGATTCCACAAAGATTTCTACCTCTACCTGAGTTAGTAGCCAGACAACGTTTAGAAGACCACAAGGGAAAAAAAGACTATCTGGGGCCAAGGAGGTGGATCTGACAGTAACATATACTAGCAACACTGCAGGATTGGAGTCACCATTTGTTTTAATAGCAGCTCAGCTGAGATATGGCTTGACATTAGATCCTTACGTAATGAGTCTTTGTAGGAAAGATGACCAGCCCAAGTCACGAACCTCAGTGGGGCTTTTTGCCCATGCCGAGAGGTGAATGCAGAAAGCGCCTGTGTATAGTTAGGGGGCAACTTACAAAATGGGGACAGGGAAAAAGTGAGTGAGGGTGCAGATAGTGCTACAAGATGTGAGCCAGGGGCGAGATGTGAAGGAGGAGCCTGTGACGTGAAGCACAGCAGAGCGTAACTGAAGAAAAATAGGCACCACTGCGCAAGATACTCTCAGACCTGCTAACTCACACGGTGCCAACATGTGTGACATAATATTGGCTGCCTTCGCGTGATCACCTGGTAAAGCGCCAACATCAAACGGTGTGCACAAAGTGAGACGGAAACCCCTGCATAGAGTGGGTTTCCAGCTCATTGTGTGGCGACTCTGCGCAGCCAACATCCAGCAGTGACTTACAACCACCGTCGGACATCAGCGGCCATCTTAGAAATCCTTGCAATTCTTTTTTTCTATTTTTTTTTTTTTCGGGGGCAGGGGGCTGTTGCTGGACAGTGAAAGGCTCTGAGCCCCATCCATTTGCATCATCCCTCAGTACCTCCACAGAGGCCCATGGGTTCAAAGTCCTGCCCCATTTCCAGAACCTGCTCCATCGATGCCCCCCCCCTTCCTCACACAGTAGAATTGATATCAAAGTTTGCAGGTATGGACTCTACGTATTTCAATAAGCTTGCTTTCCATACATATACAAGCGCTGAATATAAAAATACTGAGTGAAGCCTGGTGTACCTTTTTCTTGGATTAGAGGAACATTACTATAATTGTCCACGTTTGTTTCCACTGACTTCTTAGGTGTCCCCCTCAGACTTTACATACTTTTCCTGCAGAAAGTTGAAAATATTTCTGCCGCTATCCTCATATTTTAGGTGAATGTTGTGAAGGAAACGGAATTACCAATGTATTACCCAACCCAACGGATCCTGGTGGAAATTTCCATTCAAGGAAAACACGCCTCAGTCAACATTAATCCTCATGGGCAACGGAAACTCACCCACTTGAGGAATATCAGTTCTGGTTGCCTTAGAAGTGGGTTTCTGGAGTATATATGATGTAAACCACGAGGACAAGCCCCCTTAGCTGACCCCCACAGTTGTCAACATTTTCTTCGTAACTTCCCCTTGCTGCCTAATCCATAGAGTTAATTTATAGTCTGTGTTTTCTTACATGTACGGTTCTTACATGTCCCTTGCATCTAGCGCAGACTATACAATATTGAGGTCTACTTAGTATTTCCAACATGGAATTTTCATGGAAACACCTGAAACACTTTAAAAGATAAGATGTAATGCTTCTGACGTTAAATGATGTTGTTCACAGGTTTATTTAATTAAGTTCCCTTTTTAAATCACTTTAGGGCCCATCTTATCTTTGAGAAAAGGGCCATTTATCAATAATAATTTCAGTGCTTTCAAGCCCTCTTGTACATCACCTATTTCTCGGCACATTTTGGGCATCAATTGGGGGTTCACCTCGTGTTGATGTACAGGGAATTCCTGGCTTCAATAAGCCTGTTTGGAAATAACTCAAACCATTTTCTAAGCTCTTCTAAAATCCTTGTTTGATCTCCGGCTGTGGTAGATGTCACTTCCGCTTGGAACAAAGAATCTCTTTGACTTTCGATGCTTTGCATTTTTACCGGCTTAAAATGTTGAAAATTTGAGCTGGAGAATTGAGTGAACTTATATATAGCATACCTGGAGCCAGATGCAAGGGGGTGCACAACAGTATCCTGAAGAAAAACAGATTTAGCTGCTTGGATATATTGAGTGCGTAGTCTTGGAGCACTGTGTTGATGCACCCCGAGGATTATCAAAATAACTTACACTGCGGATATGTCAATCTTGATGAGAGTACAAGAATTCAGAAAAAAACAGAACAGACTATTCTGGAATGCACAAGCAATGTGTTCCTCAGCCTCACTCGCAGTCCGCACCCATCCAATGGAAGCAAGATTGGACACCTGACCAGGATACATTGCTTAATTTGTGAAACTTTTTCATAGGACTTACTATTTCATGCCTTGGTTGTTAAATGCAAAGGCTGCACAGTCTAGATTCTACCTCATGCTTCTTTCTTCCACCGCCTATAATCCTTCTTTGTCGTACTCTTCCAGGTTCTTTTTCATCCCTGCTTTCTTCTTTTGACATGGTTTTCCTTCTTTCACTTCATCTTGCTTTGATCATTTTTCTACATCTCTCTCTCTCTCTCTTGATCTGAATTAGTGTCTGAAGGTGAAAAATAAGTCCCGGTCCCCAAAAATAAGTGCTGGTGCTGACCACCTGCAACCATCCGCACAAATTAAGCACTGTCTGCACGGCTGTATAAACAAGGGCCTCGCTACCTTTCCAACATATTTATGAAGGATTAAGTGGCGTGCAAAGATTTAAAATACTCTCATTGAGGTTGGTTTGGGGTCTGCTTGCGTTGAGGACAGCATATTATTTCCCTAAGTCCACCCCTGCATGTAAAGAGGAACTTCCTAGTTTGTCAGCTGAAAGGTCTATGAGGCCACAGCTGAGCTATAGTAGAATGTGCGCTAGACAAATGATAAAATAGCATGTGTGAAAAACCCTTTGGGTCCTAATAAGGCTAAACAGTACCCAGCACATTAAAAACAAGCATTTGCAATGCAATAGGTCTTGCATTTACGAAAGTTTGAGCTATTGGCATTGTAAATGACAATGCCTTTTATTTATGTCTTGTTTTTAACACAGATAAATAAAAGACATTGTCATTTACAATGCCAATAGCTTAAACTCTCGTAAATGCAAGACCTATTGCATTGCAAATGCATTTGCCGTCCATGCTATAAAAATGTTTTTTAAAAAGCGTTAGGAGAAAGCGTGTCCTACAAAGCTATTTGAGAAAATAGTGCACGAAGGCTGTAATTAAAGCCTACCAAGTAACAACAAGCGTAACCGGGGATGTCGCCATGGGATTTTACAAAATGAGACAAGGCGGTACTAAGGAGGGACTGCTAAGCCTATTGACCAATGAACAGCCAGTTTACAGTGGACAATGACACAAGCCAATGAAAAATATGGGCGGAGAGTGGGCGGAACTTCAAGTCCCTACGTGAATACAGCGTGCCTCGCAGAGCAGCGCATGCGCTGCCCAGGCTCGACTTAAATCCGGTTCGTGTTATGAGTGGACGCGAGGTGAGAACGTAATCTTATGGTTTACTGTCAAGCTAAGAGTAATTCTTTGACTGAGAGACATCTGTGTTATGGTTTATATCGTGCCAAAAACATCCAATCTCAATGTTATTTCTTGGCTCAGACTTCGCTTTTGAAGGGATTAATACTGAAAAGCATAGAGTTACAAGAAAGAATATTTGAGATCAGCTAGGTGCATGAAAGCACATAAAGCAGCGACCACAAGCCACTGATGTTCAGTCTACTCTCAGTTCAACACTACAACAAAAAGAAATACTTTGAGAACTGCATAAAACCGCTCCCATTCTGAACCTGAGCTTCATATCTCCATTAACTCCCACCAGTCCCAGGAACCTGCACGTCACTTAACAAACATGCACACAGAAATAGGAGTTGGTCTCATCAGCGAGGTGCAGCTTCAGTGCTGAGCAAGAGGCCCACGTCTGGGCACACCCGTCACACTTTGGGCACACCCGGCACACTTTGGGCATACCCGGCACACTTTGGGCATAGCCCCGATGAAAACACAAAGGTGATCAGTTGAATGCTGGGAAAAGTCACAGCCACTGTTGATCACTTGGGGTCGGAATCCAGTGCACTGTGTTTTTCACCAGTATGCCACTTCCTAAAGGTACCACTTTATGCAAATCAGACGTGGTCCTGCTCCAGTAGGTACAGTGCAACCCAAACTGACAGGTCAGACTCCCTCTGAAGAGAAACACAAGGAACTTCAAGAAGGTTTTAGCCCAGTTGGACCGAATTAGAGAGAAAAATCAGTAATTCACTTACATAAAAAAATAGCAATCCATAAACCCGGCAGAAATGTGCTCGGTCCACTTGATCACATGGTCACAGATAACTGACCCTATTTCAGTTTTCCCCACATGCTCAAGCCTCAGCACTTGGATTACAATAATTCTAGGAATGCGTAAAACAGAGGGAGCTGGGGCAGGCTCGGATAGCCCCAGTCCACGTACCGACTGTTTTCACCCTCAAAGTGCTGCATTCTGGCACTATTATCCGTTAATCTGGTAAGGGGGTTTCATTAGCAGTATTGAAGGTGCCCGCCTAGCAGTGGAAAGAAGCATTTTCAAGGCGCTGGTTCAGACAAGTAAGTTCAAAGTCCTAGGCCTGGCACAGCTCTAAGCAATCTTATCACTTGAAAGAGCAAACAATGCACTTTACAGCATGCTATCAGCTCCCAGAATGACCCTTCTACTGTCAGTAAGGGAAGGGCAAGTTTCAGAAAGACTTTCAGCCACTTCCTGAGATGGACTAAAACGTGTTAAAATGGGGTCAATCATCTTCATTTTGCACCCAGTAGAGGATTCGTGCAAATTGAGCTCAGTCCCGAAATCATGCAGCTGACTTCAGATGCTACCTGGAGGAAAGTGTGAAAGATAGGAGTAAGATGGAGATAAAACTGTGCAGAAAAACAGTTCCATAAACCGCTTTTTGCACATTATTCACAATGAGTCACCCCAAAAAGTTAATACTTGTGAGCAAAACAACTCAATACTGCTTGCAAACTGTATGTTTGTGGGCCAATTTCTAGCACCCTAGTTAGAATGAGGCCTTCCGACAACTTTTGCCAAAATGGTGGTTTGCTGATCACTACCCGGGTTAATTGTTTGATGACGTGAATGTTTACTCGAGGAAAGCATGTTACATGTGTTGCAACAAGGCATTTAATAGATTTATCTTACATACATTAAATTAAGCCAGTCTAAGGGGCTGATTATTATGTGGATCACATGTCCATACGCATTTACAGTATCCTATATATTGATGAGGAATTCTTGGAACGCGTTATTTCCTAGCTGGAGTACAACTATAATGTATCAGTTTTGAAGACCTGATGAAGCAAGGCCATGATTGAAGAGGACTCCGAAACGTTGACCATGTTCCACTTGGGAACATATCTGATGTTACAACAATACAGTTAGAGATTTTGATCAATCTAAATAGGAGAACTAGTCCAGTACATACTGTGTCACAAAACGTCTTTACGAAACACCGTCTTATCCAGTGAGCAAGGGTTGGATAATTCCAAAAGGCAATCCACATGCCCCATTACTGTGGCTTTCCAGGGTCCAGCTCAAAGGCGCAGACAGCATTCCCAACCCTCCCATTGCTTTGGAGTCATCAGACTGCTGGGAACTACCTCTTGTCCAGGCTACTCTTGCGACAGACACAACAGTTCCCAGCAGAGACACTACCCTCACCACAAACCACCAAGGCGACTGTGGGATTTTGTGGTCAAAGGACGCCCTTTCCTCTTTGTGATCTGGATTCTTATGGTCCACCATTTATTTTGGGGAGGATGCTGTGTCTGAGGAGTGTGATGGTTTAGCCCAGGTATTCGCCCCTCTGTCACTGTGCATCCATGTGCTCTCAGAAAAAACGATGGATTTAGGCCCAGATTTCTGTACTGAGGTGAATGTATGACATTGTTCTGCATTCTGTCCACCAACTGTTGTTTTTGCATTTGTCACCTCGAGTGGAACGGGTATGCCCAGACGTGGGTCCCGTGCTCTCCATGCCACTGGAATCAAGCTATCCTGGCTGAAGAGGGGTGAAACCCCGAAACCGGTCCTAGGGTGCTTGTTTCCAGTCCAGGGAGGACCTGGCTTGGCAGTTGGGGCTGGACTGTTCCCATGAGGCACAGGGTCAAGACTGATTTGCATATGGCTGGGTTCAAACTGGAATGGCATGGTGAGCAAAAAAACGATGGATTTAGGCCCAGATCTCTGTACTGGGGTGAATGCATGACATTGTTCTGCATTCTGTCCATCAACTATTATTTTTGAATTCACAAACATCCAAGGCGGCGTCCACATTTAAGAACCGAAGCGTGTTCGTGTGTCACGCTGTGAAGGTGATTGCTCCCGTCACTCCCACCTCTTGTGATAAACTCATAAAAATAAGAGTAGCGTCCTCTAACCAATTAACGTGATTGCTGGGAAACAAAAAAATGTTATCACTGTCAACCGATAATCTCTCTATTGTTTAAAACAGATCTCTTTGTAATGGCTAGAATTCAAGATTTATTTTTTATTAAAGTAATGCAACCGACCTCTGACCCTCAGACCAAGGTTATGGGCAGCCATATTGTATGAAGGCGAAACATGGTATGACAAGGCAGTAGAAGTATGCAATTTCACCACTTACACGTGGGCCATATTACAGGCACTGGGACCAAGATCAGACACTTTTCGTTGGAGTGTTGTGATAATTTCTTAGCACGCGTGGAGACACCCGTACGCGCGTTCCCTTTCCAGAACAACCCTCCTTCCCCTCTTCCCTGTGTCGGTAAAGGTATTAAACTTCATTGCGAGAACCATGAAAGGCAACTTCACGGTTTATGCTTAATTTGCACTGCCAGCGCGCGCGCGGGAGGGAAGGGCGGAGGCCGTCAGTCTCTTCCTTTGAAGTGAGCTCAGTCTGGGCTGGGAGTAGCCTCTGTATGTAGCCACGGCACTGTAAGTAATGATGTGGTACCACAGACGCTCGGAGCCAGGGAAGAGAGCTCCTGGCAGAGACGTGGAGTCAAGGAATAAGAAACTGTGCCCACATTACTGCAAAGCAGGCCGGGCCACGTGAAACCGACGGGCCCCAGGGCCAGCTGGAAACGCCGTCCGTCCCTTTTACATGAAAAGCTGAGCTTCAACCCCTTAAAATAAGGGGAAATGAAAGTACCTTAGGAAACGCAACAGTATACAGGACAGCGTTCAAGCACGTTCTTTGACCAAGGAAGGAACAGATGACTGGAAACTCATACTGGTAGTTGGGAAAGAAGAAGTCCAATGTGGAGACGCTCGCAGCAGAACCCAGAGTGAGACATGGTATCACGTCACTTCCTCTTTACGGAAGTGGCGTGGCCCTCTGGATGATGTGCAGGCTGTAGAAATAGGGAGTCAGGTCTCTAATCCTGGCTCAACCACTGTGTGAATCTACGTAGCTCACGTTTTCACCTGTGCCTCATAACCCCACCGCCACACGAGTGCTTAGAAACAGGCTAGCTCCCAGTATTGTTGTAATCGTAAAGTGTATTTATATAGTGCTTACTATCCCTGAGGAAGCAATGAAGTGCTTTGCAGCAAGTAGCAAGATACTCCTTAACCCAAGGTTAGAGGTAAAAGGTAGTAGATTAATACAAAATAAAAAAAAGTTTCTTTTTTTGTGTTATTTTGATTCCTGGTGGATTAGTTGTGGTGATTGTGTTAAGTATTAGGTGCTCTATTTAAAAAATAAAAAATAAAAAGTCAGCATTCACCATCTTTTGACCTGAACTCTCATGGTCGATTCGCAAAGGGAAAATGCTAGATGTGTAGATGCAATACAAACATTTCATCCACGTGTGCGTGACATATTGGGCTTTGAATTCGGTATACTCCATTGTTACTCATGCATAAATGGTGTATGTTGTGATCTGAAAGCCTTTTTATAAGAATCACGTACATTAAATGAGTTATGACGTGCACAAATTAAGTGTGGAAAGTGCATGTGCATATTTTTGAGTACATTAAAACTGGGTTCGACAAAGTGAGACTCCTTTCCCTAAACACACTGTTGTGGATGGCTAATTTTAAGGGTGTGGTTTTCATAAGGGGGCCTAGGTCTTGTGACATTCGCGGCCTAATTTGACTACGTTTTGAGTGTTTAATGGGTTGTCGCATACAAAAAGAACAAATGATGGACGGAATGCTGAACAATGTCAAACATTCACCCCCAGTACAGAGATCTGGGCCGAAGTCCATCCTTTTTTTTCCCCTCACAACGCCATTCCAGCTTGGACCCAGCCATATGCAAAACCGTCTTGACCCTGCGCCCCATGGCGAATCCAGCACGAACAGCCTGGCCAGGTCCTCCACGGACACGAGAAACAAGCATCCTAACGGGGGCTTGGGTCTCAAAATCCTCTATTTAAACCGTGCCAGCTACTGTTTGCCTACAGAAGTTGGTCCTGGTGGATTGTGACATTACAATGATGCCATAAGCCATGTTGCAAGCAAAGAAACAAAGCCCCTGTCCACTGGATGAGTGCTAAAATGCAGACATCATTGGAGTTCAGTAGACTCTTAAAGCCCTTGGGCCCCAGTGCAAATAAACCTTCTGCTCTACTGACAGCGGATCCCCTTTTGATTGGCCTTTTGAGGGAAACGAGGTGTGAACTCGAGTAACAGTGAGTGTGTTGGTGGGGTGATAGATCCCACTGCAGTGGTTTAACCAGCCGTCCCAATCAGAGAAGTAGCGTTCCCTAATGTCAAGATTAAGGTGCAGATATTTCAATGGTTGTTTTGAGTACCTAGCGTCTGAGTAAAAATTACTTTCAGGACTTCCACTGAGGACCTATGTGTATGGAAGGTGTTACTACTGCACACCACTGGTTGGGTTCTGTCCATTTAACATTGGTTCTTGTGTTTCCACGCAGGGCTGGACTCGCAGCAGCAGGAATCGGCGTTTCTCCAGGAGGCTGGAAGGGTGACGGCCGGTTTTGCAGCAGTGGAGAACATTTTTAGGTCTCGCCTGGCGAAAAGCAGCGCATGCGTTGCTCGCCATGGAGAGCACCTTTTGTAATCAATTCAGCCAAAGCTGAATGCACGTGCTTACCAATGGACAGAAATGGCTGCTCTCGCCATTCACAATGGTAAACATGCAAGCGTAGGGACAAAAAAATGCACGCGCATGTGGACAGCACAACGCCATTTTTGTGCACACGCGCGCTGATTTTTTTTGTCCCTACGCGTGCATGTCGGCGTGCGTGCGTGCGCAGCCACCGCTCAACTCTAGGAGCTGGCGCGAGGCTTCCCTGCTTGGCACTCACTGAAGGCGTCTCCTCCGCGCCCCTGCATGACTCTCACCCCGGGGGTCTTCTTTCCACTCATGCCCGGTTCTCACTGAGGGTGCCACCTGTTCAGTCGTGCACGAGGGCTCGTTGTAGGTGCCCCTCTCCAGCCCTGCAGGGTGCCCCCCTGCCCCTGCAGCCCCGCTACCTCTCTGCCAGCTCACACGGTCAGCAGCGGAGTGCCAGCCAGTGCCCCATCGCCCCTGGATTGGCAGCAGGCAGTCAGCTGACGCGCCTCATGAATGAGCCGCAGCGCCTGCAGCCTGGCAAGGGGAGGGTGGGCACTGGAGCTGACGGACGGCTTCGCGGACATGCGTGTCTGGCACCAGTGTCTGCAGTGATTGGGAAGGGTGTACGTGCCGCAGACATCGCATCAGACCCTGCAGACAATGCACGGGTGGCGGTCACTATCAGAGCGCCTTAACTCGGGAGTATTCTTTCAAGCGCTAGGAAGCTCTGCCCCCCAACAATCGTATGACTTCTCTTTAATGACAAAGGTGCATGGAAGCACATAGCTGTGACCACCCAATGGCAAGACCTGGGCATACTTGGACATTAGGTATTAGTCACTTTTAATGTATATTGAACTAATAAACGATGAATGTTGTGTTTATCTTGAAAGTAGACAAACAGTGCCGCCACGTGGCAGACTGTTATAAGTGCCGTTGCTGACAATTAATTGCTGGTACCAAGCACTGGAAACCACAGGCTCAAATTAAGCACTGCATCTGGTTACCTTGAGATTTACTATTCTTAGCTCCGCATCTACAAAATACCTTTGTGATAAAGCGCTAGCTGATATTCTGAATGGGACTTTTTTGTAGTTGGGTATCACACAACAATATTGTGATTCCTGCCAAACAAAACAAGCATTTGGAATGCAATAGGTTTCACATTTGCAAGAGTTTAAGCTATTAGCATTGTAAATGACAATGCCTCTTATCTATGTAAATAAAAGGCAATGACATTTACAATGCCAATAGCTCAAACTAGCGTAAATGCGAGACCTATTGCATTGCAAATGCTTATTGTTATATCGGACCCCAGTTAAAAAAGCAGCAGGGGGGCTGGTCTGTCAAAATTGCCACGGCTGGTTTGGGATCCCAATTCGGCCCGGTTTCCACGTTCCGGTATTTCCTTTCACAGACGATCCACAGTGCGGGAGCAGAAAAGGCGTAAGTGAGGTGAAACACCTACCCTCTAGAAAATTTTATTTTTATCATACGGCATACTATAGTTGTTCTGTATCGCGGGGTATTCATATTTTGCTTACGGTATTCCCATATATGTTAGATTTGCGTGTATGGAGAGATTACAGCTTCATCCTTGCGTAATTATGATTTACGCCACCTAATACAAAATTTTGGAATCGGACACCAAGCTTTGACTACATATTCTGCTGTACATGTGGGACCTCCACTCACAACCCTGGTCTCTCTACAGTCACCTCCTGCCCTCACAGTCAAACCAAGGAAACAGGCCATCAGACAGCAGGCGGAAAAACAGACTCTCGCCACAAAGGCCAAACTGTCTAATCCCAAAAATCTGGCAGGAACAGGACAGGGCCCCTCTCCCATGCCAGCTTTCAGTGTCTGCTTTACATTTTCAGTCATTAATTGGGGCAAGGAACAGCGGCAGCACTGGCGTGAATGTTACCAACATTAGCATAACAACGGTCTTCTCAGAGCAAAAACACGGCGCCATGTTTTTTACTGGCAGGTGAAGTATTTGCAGGGAGCAAACAGTGTGCTCCCTTTAACATCATGCTGTCCGAAGATTTTAGGAGGAATCTGCGTGACAATTAGCGAGGTCAAACAAAATACTAAACTGGGGGTTACCACAGAGTTACGTTGGGTGTTTTAAAGACCCAGCGCTGTGCAAGTAAAACGATGGTAAAATGCGAGTAAAAAAAATGTATTTCTGTACGACATGGTACGAAATGATCCCTGGTGGGCCCATATTGTGAGTGTGCAGAAACAAAATCTGGCCCACCCCGAGTAGAGAGCCAATAAACAAACACAGGGCAATGCCTTCCAGAATCAGAGGCCTGGGCCGTAGGCTTCTCTGACGGACCTCTGTGCTGGGGCCCGGGGTAAAGCTGGGATGCTGTGAAGTAATTAAATGCACTGTCTGGGACTGCGAACCATGGAGGGGTGTGGAGTTTTGTGGGGGTCGGAGGTCGCTCTCTCGCTGCAGGTGGCCCGGCCTATTGAAAGGAAGGTGGCGGCAGCACACAATGTGTTTTGACTTACTGCATGCATGGCTGAGAATGTCAATGCTTGGAGTCACAGCCTTCCCTGGTCAATAATTCCAAGGTCAGTTATAGCTGTTAATTGCCCGTTTCATCATTTCACAGCCTAGCTTTCAGCTTGGCCCACAAAGGCACAGTGAGCATTTAACAGCTGTCAATGACCTCAGCAAAGGGCTTAAATAAAGACGATAAAAGCAGGTATGAGGTCTGTCCATTATCACTGGAGCATTCTGTGAACACCAATGTGTCCTCCTATTTTCTTAGATGCACCTTCAGATGTAGAAGGATTAAACAGTTTATTTATTTTTCTAGGGCTTCGATTTAAAAGATGTGGTGGGTAACGAGGAAAGATTGCACGCCTGTTTTCTATCACCTAAATTGTGGTTAGCGTACTTTTTCTGCTTGCTTCGGGACTGGTGCAACAAATGACTTTACACACAGCACAGAAACACACAACGACAAAAGTTACCACACAAGTAACACTTATGACTGACAGGGAGGTCAATGGCGTGGCCGCAAGCTTAGTATTCTGTGGTACGACCATGAAATCGGAGTCCTAACTCGGTTGTATCGTCAGTGACGTAGCCAATTTATCATGGGCTCGAGTGCAAGGTAGCAAATGGGCCACTTGCCCACTGTTTACAATCTGAAATTCAGCAATAACGCGGGTTCAGTGGGCCCCGGTGCCACTGCACCTGCTAACAATATGGTAGTTACACCCCTGTGGAAATCATTGCGTATGCTGTTGAAATCAATTAACAATACGTGCTCCCTAAAACTGTCCACAAAACCTTCAGGGGTGCGCGTGTGCACTGTCAGTTTTACAATGTGTGCCAGGAAAAGCTAAACTGTGAATCCCAAATGCAGTTCGAGTACACGTGGAAACTTGAACCCTGCATCTAAACTCGTTCCATGGACATGTTTCAGCAGCCAGGCCTGGGAAATGTACCTGGAGCTGAAAAACAAGCTTAGCCAATTTCCCTGAAGAAAATTTTAAAGACACATTAAAGATATGATATAGATGATCTCAGTGCGCCAAGGTAACATGATTCACTAAAGACGACGACACTGGTAAAATCTGATGCTACCCACCGAGTTCTCAAAACTTCAAAAAGTCCGTGCATGTCAAACTCCTCACACAAGTTTTTTACTTTGCATTCTGGGATTTGCAGTCCTGTTGGCCCCGTGTTTAGCTCAGGGCTGCAAGTTCCAGAATAGAAAAAACATAACTGCATCAGCTGTTCATGCAAACAAATGGAAAAGCTCAGAGCTCTCTGCGGATACAATGAAAAGTTTGCATTTGGCACCTTAAAAGAATCAGATTTTCGCTCCACAAAGAGGAATTCTATGTATGTATGTAATCTCCCGGGTGCCTTCAGGCAGCAGAGATAACGTCATCATCAGCAAGTGTTTGCACTACAACTGGGTGCACAGCCGAGGCGCGCGCACTAGCAGCACTTAAGAAGTCTGGCAGGATAAGTATTTCTGGGTCATACACTTTCTCCCTCGCTCTAAGGGGAACCCAGACTCGGCCAACAAAGTCATGCACGACAACTAAGACCAGTCCAAAACAAAACAAACCCGCGAAACACATTTCGAGGAACTAAACAAATGTACAAAAACATGTTAAAAGTAAAACAATGACGAATCGTTGCCTTCAAAGTGCCTCAGAATATTTCCGTCACATTTCATAGGACGACATTGATTTGAAAACACAGTTCAGTGCATTTTGTCATGTTCAGTGAATGCATGCCTTTTGGTGTGGAACGCTTTTGTTTTGGCAAGTGATGGTATGTTTTGAGCTCCCTGTCACACTTATTGTGCCGCAATCGCAGGTCAGGTTGCTCTGGTAAATAACTTCTGTGACGTATGTACAGATCACTGTGTAAAATGCTATATGTGTTGAAGTAAATACAAACAAAACCGTCTCAGCTGTTTGAAGTGAGCATGAGAGCAGCCTGGTCAATTAGTAGCCTGAAAATAGAGTTCCAGTCTGATCAAGGCTCGCGCATCCATTCATCCTTCCGAGGTCGGAAAAATTAGTACCAGTTTTTATGGGTGGCAACTACTGTGCCACCGTAAATCACATAGACACCTATGACAAGGTATGAAGCGCTACAGAAGTAAAAGCCAACAAAGCAATAAAGAACAGTAAGATGTTGCATCATGTCAGGAGTGTGCAGGGAGGGCTCTCTGTCCTTTTTGACACCTCCCGGTACTTATAGATTTACTTTCTTCACTGCATAAGCAGGACTACATTTCCCAGTATGCACCTCCACAAATATGACTGGATGATCTCTTCACGCCTGCAAGGGGACATCTTGGGATCACGAATGCATTACCGATGTAATGAAAGTTCTCGGGTCCAAACAGGTATGATTCAGGTCTGCTGGGTCGTCAGTTATTTGTCCCCTAGCCCCCAAGCGCACTCCCCTCCCCCAACCCTCTCACCGGCTGCACACAAAAACTCACCAGCATCCCCATCACATCGGTCCAGAGCCTGGAAATGCCATCGGACACGTCCGTCTCCTCCTGGGGCTCTGGACAGGCCGCTTGGTCCTCCTCCTCCATGGCTGCTCCCCCGCCTCAGCAGTGCGTCGGCCCGGCTGGGTCAACAACCCTTTGCCCCGGGCAGTACCTTGGGGGGCTGCGTTTTTGTAAATACTTCTCCGCGGTCCCGGGGCAGCTTCACCATGCTCTTGAATCTCTGATTAATCCACCTCAAAGGGGAGCCTCTGAATTGTCCCTTGGGACGGTGGGTATTGGGCAGGCCGGGTCCCGTCCCCTCATCGCGAATGCCCCCGGGGTCTCCAGGTTCCTGCCGGCTGCCGAGCGCTGGACGCTGGAGTTGATGACATTCCTTCGAAAACTTTTCATAGCTAGACGAGCCTGCTACAGGCACACTCCAGCTGAAGCCTGGACTGCACCACAGAGGGACGCACCAGGGGAGTCATTAATGTTGCACACATGACTCATTCTCCTGGAAGGCTTTGCAGAACGCAACACCCACGACTAAATATAGATTTCACAACAGTCAGTTTTGCACAAGGAGTGCTGGCGAGATGAAAGCTAAGAGGTAGCAGGAAGCACGGAGGATCACTTCTAGACTCCCCTTTCTCCTGAATGGACTCTCCCGACTTCACATGACTGCTCTCACTGTCTGTCCACCAGCTAAGGCTTTCAGCAACAAAAGGTGCTGTGATGTCAGTCAGGCTCTGCGCGTGGAAATGCGCTGCAGACTAGGGGGGTGACATGCCTGCTGGAAGGGGGGACACCGGCTGACACATGCTTTCAATCGTAGAGAACTGTCTACTGCAGAAACCGAGCTGAGAGAACAGGATGAAAGGGATCTCCTGAGGACATGTAATAGTTGCCCATGTCAGGTGCTGGTTGTTCGTTCACCCTCTCATGCTATTTTGATTGCATTTTGCATCTTTCTCGTTTTGGTCGTTTTATTCACAATGCACGAATACAAGTGCGGAACCCAAAAGTAAAATAAATAAATAGTAAAGGCCAGAATGAGTTACTCCAACCTGATATGATATTATCTAAAGTTATCATGGCCCCACAGGCAGAGGCGCAACTAGATCCAAATTTCGGGGGTAAGAAAACATTTCGGGGGGCTGAATCTTTAAGCAATAGGCAGAGTGGGGCTGCGGGGGCTCTTAGAAGGGGTGAAACAACAGCAAGGCCTCATTAACATGCAAATGGTCTTTTAAAGACCTGTGAAGTGCTCGGGTGCGGCTGTGTGAGTCCCCGGTAAGCTGGGGGGGGGGGGGGGGGTGTTGCGCTCCTGCCCACAGGGTTAATTTCTTTAAAACATTTTTATATAGCAGTTTATTCCGCCATTATTACCGTTTCAGGCTGCTATCGACATCGTTAGTCGCAGGATAGGATGACGTTTACAACAGGACGAGGGGCGGCGGTGGACGAAAATCATAACTATTTGAAATAGTGCCGCTTTTGTGTGACATGGAAATAGTCTATTTCCATGTCACACAAAAGCGGCACTCTTTTTATAACCTTAGAAATATTAAAGTTTCAGTTGGCCCAGCCTGGTTTAAAAGTTTCAAATCATAGACACATCTAAGCCGCAGGTGCGTCAGTCACTGGACCACCTTACCGCCAATATAAGTGTCTATGTGAAAAAGGTTTTGGGGAAACACAAACGTACTTTATTTATCCGGTTCTCCCATCGCTGTACATAATAGATTCATACTTAATTCCTAAACAACCGAAAATAGATGGTTTTACCTTTATCAGTCTTGCCAGGCCTAAACCCTGCAATCTTGATGTTTGCATGGATGCGAGAGCTGATGGCTGTATGTCCGGATGCTTTCGGTGAATGAAAAACAAAATTCCCCTCCAAAGCAGAGAATTCCCTTGCCGCAGCATAAGGGGCTTTTCACCCCGCCCCCTCCGCCTCACTGCATGGGACAAATGCTGATCCGCATCACCAAGGAGAAAGGCTTGTTGCCTGAAGTGACCAGGGTCCCAGAATCCGCTCCATCACCCTCCCGTCGCCATTGTGTTCCCCTCTAGCTGCTGCCTCGCAGACATGCTCTCGCATGGGAGAGCGGGGAGACATGGCAAGGGGTCCATGCATAGGCAAATACCGACGCAGTAACCGGGCGAGGTCCCGCAATCGGAAGGGAGGGGGGAGATTAGGGGTGAAGGAGTGACGGACACATAGTACGCGAAAAGAGATGGATTTGAACTTTTATTGAAATCTGAAATCCAAGTTCCAATTGGAATATTTCTAGCCTGCAAAATAAGCCGGCGACGGTATCAACAGCTGGGGTATTTTTCACGGCCTGGTTCCAAGTGACGTCATATTTAATAACAGTAAAGTTTGAGTTGTCTTTCCTGCCAGTCGGAAACCTATGATATCAAAACCGGTCTGTTGAGATCTACCTGCATGCAATATAAGGTTATGAATAGGCCTGGGCGTTAGCAGAACTCTGCGAAGTGAACAAAAAACTCAGACACATTAAGCGGACTTCCGCAAGCGGCAGAGTGCGTTAGGTCGCGCCATTCGCACTGATGTTTAAGGGCCGGGTGTTTGTCCCACAACTTTCCAGCGCAAACGGCACCATGCCCAGCACAAGAGGGCGCTGCTTCTTTCTGCCGCTCGAGCAGATTTTCTACTCAAGCGGCAGTTTTCTCAACACAAACGGATAGCTTCTCTACATGAGCAGTTGCGAATATCCGTGACCGCCCAGGTTGAGAAATCTCACTGAAAGGTGGTCCTAGCATTGGAATTTCCTCACTCGCCAACTTAACCTTGGCGAGCGTGGAAAAAACTGCACACCGCTTTGCGGAACAGAGTTTTTCGGAACGCCGCGTGCTCCACGGAGTGCGAAAACCCGTCAAACTCCACGAACAGAGTTCACCGCCCAGGGCTAGTTATAAATGCCCCATTTCGCCCATCCCCCATATTAAGCTTATCTAATGGGCCGGAGTGCTTGCAGCAATAGGGTATTCATGCCAAATATGCCAAAGATGTGTCCTTCTAGTGTTCTTCAGGTGATGTCTCTGTCCCAACTCTCCACCACCACTCAATATAAAACAAACCATACCTGCCAATCCGCTTCTCCCACTCCCAGGTCTGTCTTCTGTCATTCACTAGACATTTTTTTAAAAGATACCCGAGTAGTATTCTGGCTCCCTTTCCCTTCTTCCACCTTACCCTTAGTGTATATTTAAAAATATAGCTGGCATCCTGCTAACATCTTCACCACCCTTTGCCCTCACTTCCTCTGTATATGAAATGTACCTGGTGTTATGTTATCCTCCCTTCGCCTTCCTCTATATCTCCCTTCCCTTCCAACTGAAATATACTTTGGCGTCCTGCAACCCTCCCATACCTCCCAATGTCTGATCTTACCATTCCCATACATATAAAAAACTGTGCATTCTGCCACCCTCTCTCAGTTCCTTCTGGTCTTTCATTCCCATTCCCTCCACCTTCCCCATCCCCCTTGTGATAAGTATAAATGTTGTCCTGCCACTCAGCCCTCCCCAGCTTTCCCTCGCTTAGTGTCCCAGCATGCCATGCACCAGTTCCCCATGACATAGTGGGGAGCAGCCACCATTCTCAGCAGCAGCCCTGTCACACAGGTGCTGACCATTAGGGATCCGCTGTCAACCGTTGGACTGGGCAGACTTGTGGCAGGCAGGAGTGATGGTGAGTGGTGATGCTACATCATCACCCGTCACTCCACCTCACTTGGTTCGGCGGAAAGTGAGAGGACACCGGGAAAGACAGCAGATTATCATTCACTCTTTTACTCAGGGATCGGTCACATGCTGCTGGCCAATGGAGGATTTTAATTTAGATCACCATTGCGTGTCCCAACTAGCCATATGCTGCTGGTCAATGGAGGATTTTAATTTAGTTCACCATTGCGTGTCTCAACTAGCCACATGCTGCTGGCCAATAGAGGATTTTAATTTAGTTCACCATTGCGTGTCCCAACTAGCCATATGCTGCAGGTCAATGGAGAATTTTTATTTAGTTCACCATTGCGTGTCTCAACCAGCCACATGCTGCTGGTCAATGGAGGATTTTAATTTAGTTCACCATTGCGTGTCTCAACTAGCCACATGCTGCTGGCCAATGGAGGATTTTAATTTAGTTCACCATTGCGTGTCCCAACTAGCCATATGCTGCTGGTCAATAGAGAATTGTAATTTAGTTCACCATTGCGTGTCTCAACTAGCCACATGCTGCTGGCCAATGGAGGATTTTAATTTAGTTCACCATTGCGTGTCCCAACTAGCCATATGCTGCTGGTCAATAGAGAATTGTAATTTAGTTCACCATTGCGTGTCTCAACTAGCCACATGCTGCTGGTCAATGGAGAATTTTAATTTAGTTCACCATTGCGTGTCTCAACTAGCCACATGCTGCTGGTCAATGGAGGATTTTAATTTAGTTCACCATTGCGGGTCCCAACTAGCCACATGCTGCTGGCCAATGGAGGATTTTAATTTAGTTCACCATTGCGGGTCCCAACTAGCCACATGCTGCTGGCCAATGGAGGATTTTAATTAAGTTCACCATTGCGGGTCCCAACTAGCCACATGCTGCTGGCCAATGGAGGATTTTAATTTAGCTCACCATTGCGGGTCCCAACTAGCCACATGCTAAAACGGCCTTTTGCCATCTGAAAACGACAGTCAGATATGAGATGATAGTAACAACGTCCATCCCAGCAGATCTCTGATCTTTGACTTCTTTCAACATATGCCTCCTGAGGACCATACATTTAAACAAAATATCTCAGATTGGGCACCACTGTGGAGTAACCAGCTAAGTGAACTATGAATTCAAGAAATACCACAATGAGACCTGCAGAGCTGCTAGCTTACTGAAAATCATAAATTGGCCACCTCTCCCAAATTGCTTTATGCATCACATTGCTAAGCTCTGCATCTCATAACATGATCTCGGTGGTCTTAATGCACGACATGGAAAGACTTCCCACACAGGATAAAAAAAAGACAACACCCATCAAGCCACATACACTACTACTCTGTAGCATGTTATCCATGTAGGCAAGTACTACGCACTCCACAAATAGGGGTGGTAAGCACTATATGTTACAATGCAAAACAATACAATACAATACTTCTCTCTTCTCTGAAGACCTAGCAGTTTGGAAGAAGACAGGGCAGGGAGCCCGTATATAAGTTCTAGTGGTGGGACATCACAGGAGTGAAAACACAGGATATAATTCCCATATTCAGTTTACATTATAACATAGGAGTCATTTCCCTGTATTACACATCCCCAAACAGTGGACATGAGAAGAGAGGAGGTTCATTTAAGAGGCACTGCTAGTACAGTGGTCAGGTCCCTCGTGCCCACAGGGCACTGAAAAAGTAATGCGCATGCACTTCATTCCACAAGCTTTTCCAAACCTTACTTTGTGCTTCTGCACTACTGAAGCACTTGGTGGACAGGAGAGCTCTTGATCCATACATGTCTTGTTGGTTGCCTCCTAAATAAACCAAATGGACTACCATCACTTGCAGTCCGTTACTTGCGGTTAAAAGGAACGCCGATAAACTGTGAACCAACCATTCTATTTTGATCTCTAACATCCCAGTCTCCACATATTCATTTCTGTTTTCTCCTTGAATGATTTGTGTTTTTTACCCAGACAGAGAGGGACAGAATAGTTGACCGTCTTCTAAATAGCTATGTTACTGCAATTTCACAGACCAAGACCATTCCTGCTTACACTCTTACATCACAAAGCCCTGCGATTCAACAGGTAACACAAGCTGAAGATAAACAGGTTCCCTAAACATGGAAGGAAACATTCCTCCAGCCCCTCGTGAGTAAATGGTGTCGTGCTGCCAGTCAAAGATACAACTGGAATGCCATAGACATGAAACAATTATGCTTGATAACACTCAGAAGGCTTTCTTGACAGCCCCTATGAAGAATAAGTGGTTGCCAGATTTTGCCTAATTCTTCCTCCCTGTGACACCTGCTCCTAGGAGGACACACTCCCTCTCATACGTTATCACAGGCCTGCCCATCCTATCCGTCCATAGCGGCACATCAGAAGCTAGTTGACGGATATGGCTCCTGAAAACTGTTCAACTAAACAATGACCAATGAATGTAATCATGGAACTCACCACCAATTCTCTGACTCTTTCATTGACCTACACAAATTAAGCGTTCTCTGGCTCTTTCATTGGCCTACACAAAGTAAGCGTTCTCTGGCTCTTTCATTGGCCTACATAAAGTAAGCGTTCTCCGACTCTTTCATGGCCCAACATAAAGTAAGCGTTCACCGGCTCTTTCATGGGCCAACATAAAGTAAGCGTTCTCCGACTCTTTAATGGGCCAACATAAAGTAAGCGTTCTCTGGCTCTTTCATGGGCCAACATAAAGTAAGCGTTCTCCGACTCTTTCATGGGCCAACATAAAGTAAGCGTTCTCCGACTCTTTAATGGGCCAACATAAAGTAAGCGTTCTCTGGCTCATTCATGGGCCAACATAAAGTAAGCGTTCTCTGGCTCATTCATGGGCCAACATAAAGTAAGCGTTCTCTGGCTCATTCATGGGCCAACATAAAGTAAGCGTTCTCCGACTCTTTCATGGGCCAACATAAAGTAAGCGTTGAAGAACAGAGAAAAGGCCAGACTCGCAATTACTGCTACTACACTGCCTTGCAAATTGAACACTATAGTGAATGAGGAAACCCCTGATCTGAACTTTCTGCTCCACAGTAGTGGATAGCACCCATACGTCACAAGCTAGTACGAGCTACAACTGCATGCAAGCAAAAAAAGACTAAGAGCAGACTACAAATTATCACATTTCCATTAATGAGTGTCTAGCCATTTCATGTTCTACCTTAGGTCACTAACACACATCTTGGTGTTTATTGCCCATGCCTTACACAGGCATGTTCAATTTTAGCAACCAAGTTTGCAGGTAATATCTTTGTGTTATTTGCTTTTGGTGCCAGTAGCTGAAAGTAATTCTACCTATAAAAAGAAAGAAAAAAACAGCCATCTTGCTTTAACCAAATACACTTGCCTTGCAGTAAAGTTTACGGTCAGGAATAAACATGTGACACAATTCCTTACAGAAGTCCAAAAACTAGAAAGCTAAGGGTTGTGTGCCTTGTCACTACATGAACAATCCCACAGATCCTAGACCAGTGGTCTAAACATTTTACTGCTGCACTCTTGTAAAAAATATTTCTTCTGGCTCCCCAGAATAACAGCACTTTTTGCACATTATTCACAAAAATTGGTAGTTTCAAACATATTTAATAGTTCTCGCACTGCAGTTATGGTAACGCATCCTTTTTAAATATGCGATCAAATTAATAATTGGCAAAATGGCATGAGCAGACTGGTCTCCCAAAAGTCCCCACCTCATGCTACCAAGGCCTGAATAAGGAAGATTTTCAAATGGCTCCCAATCAGCACCCGAAAAACTATTACACAAGCTCTTGTCATAAGCGAGCTGGACCACAGGTACACCCTCTATGCCAGGATCAACAAAAAGTTCGCCAGAAGGCAGCAGACCATTCAGAACTCGGCGGCCAGAATCATTCTTAACCTCCTACGCCACACTCATATCACACCGCACCTGAAGGAGCGCCACTGGCTCCCTATACACAAACTAGCACAATTCAAAATCCTCACACACACTTTCAAGGCACTACACTACACTGGCCCAGCATACCTCAACAGTTGCATCCTCTTTCACATATCTTCCAGACACCTCCGCTTGTCAGGACTCCTACTTGCACACAAACAGCGCATACACAAAACCTGATCCGGCAGTCAAGCCTTTTCCTACATCGTGCAAAAAAAGCGTAGACGACCCGCAGCTACACATATGAGCCTCATTTTCCGATCTTGAATTCAGTAAGAAGCTGAAGACCTGTTTTTTCGAGCAGTACCACTAGGCCCTACGATTGGCTAGACTCACCTTCTCAGCGCCGGGATACTCTCCTGGGTAGTAGTGTGCTCTGCAAATCTGCATAGCATAACAAAATGCAAAAGAATCCAGAAAGTGAACCTTTATCAGAAATGGAGGGTAATGAGTTTGATAGTTATTTGGACCACCCACCACAGTCTCTTTGACAGCTACTTAAAACCAGGACATGAGTGACAAAATATGCTATGGTGCCTCACTACAGAGAGACTCAATGACACTCTGTTTTGTTCACTAAAAACAAAACCCTGTGAATACAGCCAGATGCTCCTTTTGGCCAGTGCCTGGGTCTCTCCTGCAACTAATTCGGGCTACACCAGGTAGCCCCCCCCTCAGTTTAAAAAGCTCTGTTTTAGCGTAAAACACGATTTGCCTATATGCCATCCTACTACAATTCAGCTAAAAAATCTTGATAGTGGAAAGCAAGTACCTTAATATTCCTCACAAACCACTACTAAGTTCAAGGAACTGCACACCACCTTGTTTCAAGACCAACCCTTTAGTCAAAGCTGTCTCCACCACAGTGAAAGCTCTAGTTTAGCATTACAGGTCACCTTTGACGCATGTATATGTCCATGTTAAAGATGGCATAGATATGCTAGATTCAAAATGGATCCTATGTGCTTTCGATAGCCAGGAGTAACAGAGATGGTCTCAGACAAACTTGTGCAAACCAACAGTGGGAAAAGACTTAACAGCAAAATGAATGACCTACTGTAAATGGGGGGACTGCTTTTTCACCCTTTCCTTGAAAAAAGCACCTTCTGGTGCGTAGATATACAAACTTTTATTGATGCTGAATAAGTTAGTGGCATAAGTACTGGTGTGAGTTGTCCGGATTGGCTGTAGTGGGCACCTGGTGTATTCCCAGTGGGCCGGAGTGGTAGAGGCCGTTTTTGGTACAGTGGGGCGGTTTTGCAGCATTGCTGCATTATCGGCCCCCTGTACCAAAGGCAGCAGCAGTGTTTCCCACCAGGCCCACAACCCCCACCCCCACGGTCAGTCAGACTTAATTGCCAGGACCAGTTTGCGTTCTCCGTCCGGCCCTGCTTGTCAATCGTTGGGTCACCAAGGGCCTAGTGACTGAGGGTAAAAATTACCAATGGGTTGACCTTGTTGTTTCCAGTAAGCACCTTGCCATGCAATGAAACTTTTAGGCCTCATCACAGTGGCATAACAAATCTTGCAGGCCCCCCTGCAAAGTGCATGGAGGGGGGCCCCCATGCTCTGGACCCAGTCAGGAGCTCTCAGGCCTGCCCATGCACAGTGCCAGAGGGGGCCCACTGGAGCTCGGTTCCCCCCCGCAATGCAGGGAGGGGGTGCAAGAGCTGTAATTATGCAAACCTCATCAAATGCACAATCATATTTTTCAGAACTAGTAAGAGTATCCGTTCAGGTTACCAGCACTGTTCCAGACCCCTAGTAAAGGTGTGGCTCTATAGGGCACTTTCATTGTCTCCGAAAGAAAAGCAGCAGGCCTTGCCTCGGATACTGATTTCAAAGAAATCATTGTCCCAGTGATCTTCCAAATATTCGGACAGGTAAAAACAAATCTTGAGCAATCTGCTTCACCGGCGGCTATGCAAAGGCATTAAGACAAGCCATGCATGAAGACGGTATTACGAAAACAATGCCACATAGGAAAATCTATCAGGAGATGTGGATTTACAATGAAAAACAAAAGCACTATTGAAGTTTCATTAGTAAGCAGGGTTCCTTGACAAGAAAATGACTGCAAGGCCAGGCTTGCTCTCAGAGCTGTCAGTGGCACAATAAAAATAACCACTGGAAAATCCAATAGTTCTGGCATACCTTTATTTAAAACAGCCTCCAGTGGTGAAAAAAATATTATACACAAGGCATCTATGAGATAAAGACTGTAATGTGTGATGATTCAGTGCACTTTCAAGATATAAAATAAGTCCATCATGCATTACAATGCAAGCACTCCACAGGAGGCAGATTAATAGTTCTCCAGGGGGTGCACTCAAAACCCACAATATGTCTTTGCAGACAACGGTGCTGTCAACCTATTTCTAAAACAAGTATTGGCAAAGCTAGTAGGTTTTGCCTAGAGGAGATCTATTGGCTTTGTCAAATTTTTTTTAGACGTTGCACAGCAGCACAAACTGCTGTGCAATATAAATCAAATCAGGGACATTTATTCAGCGCACAAATCACTCGAAAGTCTCATGGCGCTTGCGGACAGCTCTGAAAAGCCGGCTTGTTTAGTTGTGAAAACAACATCTGGTATCTGCTTAAGCTCGACTCATTTCTTCTGTCCAAGGTCTTGTTTATTAATGAAGCTTTTTGCCATCAGAAAGCAATATCCTGAGAAACATAATTTTTACTTGTAACAAAAGCACCAAACATTTCTAAAAAGGTCACTGAAAGAACATGCCTGTAGTAATTAACATGCACATTACAACACACATACTTTTTAAAATTATTGTCTTGGAAACAAACCACAAATATGTGTTTCATGCACCCAATTACTCCCCAGAACCCTGTGGCCTGCCTTGACGATCTCAATATGGGCAGAAACAAAAGCGCTGTGGGTCAAGCTAAATTGGACCAATATACAGCACCAATAGGGGGACCAAAGGGGGTTCGGATGCAGCCCCGGAACCGAGAGTCTAACACAAGCAATAACGCCTCTCTTACCCTACAAGCCATCCATGACTCCAAGACCCTTCTGGAAATGAAAATAGGTGAAGTGAAGATTGACGTGAACCTACTACACCAAGACCTTCACCAAACTCTCAGAGGTTGAAGAGACGATCTCAATCCTAGAGGGTACTTTGAAGCTTCTCTTCTTGGAACTCTCTTGGCTATCCACAGACACTAAATCCCTCCAGGACTGGGCTGAGGATGCCGAAAACAGGGCCCTCTGAAAATAACCTTAGCTTCATCGGCTTTCCCAAGGCTCGGAGGGCCAGACTTCTGACGGATTCCTTGACCAATGGATTAGATCCTGGTTCGACCCCAAACATCTCTCTTCTTTCTTCATCATCGAGAGAGCGCACCACTCACTGGCCCAGAAACCCCCTTGGAGCACCACTCAGACCGATGATAGTACAATTCCTACACTATAAAGTAAAAGAATGCGAGTCTACAGTGCGCCTGAATCAAAAAGGATGTTTTATTACAATACGGGCATGTTCTAGTCTTCCCTGACTATACCCACTGGGAAAAAATGCTGTGTAAATCTTTTGACCAAGTCAAACTTAAACTGCGTGCCATGTTTGTACCCTACATGCTCCTTTATCCTGCGGCTCATTCATCAGGAAAAAACCATCTTCTTTGTCCACTCACAACTAATCCGCCAGTAATATGGGGATCATCTGAGGCCTCCACTATGTCAGACCGTAGCCCTGGCGGGTCATGTGGCAGGTGCACAACGGAAGCGGTCACATCGCCCATGAGTGGGAGGACAGGAACCGGATTTAACCAGGAACTCAGAGGGAGAAAGGAGCCAACAGTCAACAGGCGCGACATTCCATGTCATTATTGTCCCTGACAATAATGACATGTAATGTCTACAGTCCTTGAGCACATTAAAGGGGGGGCGATATTCCTCTTTTTACAACACCACATTCTGATGATAGTCCTTTTACAGGAAACCCACATACGGGAACAGAACTGCCACTTCCTGGCCCGTAGGGGGATATGATAGAATAAACCATGCAATGCATGATGGGGGATCACCGGGTGGCTATTCTCCACCATAAGTCCTTACTGCTGGCCATCACCAAAGTCACACATAGTCCCTTAGGACGTTATATAATACTTGAATGCACATTGGGGGTTTGGCATCCAGATGCCTTGGAATACACTCATGTTTCCGCAGACCATGGTTCCAGGTCCCGCATTGATTATTTGTTCCGTCCTGCAGAAGATATTCTACACTACCCCGGGACAAATGTTTTACCCCAGTGAAGGTGAGATCACGCTCAAGTCCTCCTTCATTTTGACCGTACCTACACTGATATACGTCCAATATGACGAGTTAATGCCTGGATTCTTCAAGAAGAATAGTTTGTGGCTCACCAGCAAATGGAATTTTAAGCCTATCTTGGCAGAGAGCGTAGGGGTCCGAATTCCCTGTCCACCCTGGAACAATGCCAACTAGAGCTGGACAAAGCCTCCCTTTGCCAACTTTGTTTAGATACTGCTCGCCAATGCTGGATGGCATCCCAGCAAAGGGTATATGAGTTGGGAGATAAGTCCAGCAAACTACTGCACTGGCTCGCCAGACGCCAATTTCGAATCCAGGGTCATATCCCGGCTGCCGAACGGATCGGGGGTGGATTGAGTATTCCCTGGGGATCGCGGCTTCATTTGCCCGGTATTAAGAGACTCTCTATGCCCGGGAGAACAGACCAGAATGCAGGTCGATATCCCCTTTAGTGTCGAACATTCCCTGCTCCACTTGACGGGCTCACACTTGGCTGCCCTTGATCAGGACGTCTCACCAGTGGACATCGGAAAAGTCCTATCGGACTTGAACTCTGGCAAAACGTCAGGCCCAAACAGCTTTCCAGTCGAGCTATATCGTAAGCTTTGCCCTACCATTATTCCGCTTCTGTTCAACTGTATTCGTAGGCCATTGCCAAAGGCCGCTTCCTCACCAATATACATCACACCACAATTGTAACCCTGCCCAAACCGGGCAGCTCACCAGTGGCATGTGCCTCATTTCGACCCATCTCCCTAATAAACAGCGAGGTTAAGCTGTACGCCAAACTACTGGCCAATCGCTTATTCATGGATATTCCTACCTAGTTCACCCAGACCAGTGTGGATTTATCCCACACCATGGCACTAGGCATTGTATCCAGAGTCCAGGTGGCCCATATCTTGCATAAAAGCTCCAGGATGTCTGGCTACCCTCCTAGTAATTGACTTCAAAAATGCCTTCCATATGGTCGACTGAACCTACATTGAGGAAATCGTGGTAAAATTGGGTTTTGGGGCTCAATTTTGTGCATGTGTGAAGGTCCTATATGCCGGACCTTAGGCTTGGGTATGGGTTAACGGCATTCTCTCCCGCGGATTCTCTATACGGAGGGGCACCAGACAAGGCTATCCCCTCTTCCCATTATTATTCCTGCTGGCCATTGAGCCCTTAGTTGCCTGAATCAGGTGTGATGCCGAGGTATGGGGCTTTGACTGGGGTCTTGCTATGGAGGACTGTGTAGCTCTCTATGCTGACAGTGTTTTCCTGTTTATGTCTTGTCCGGCTGAAACTGAGCCCAGACTCCTCCAGATACTGGGGTTGTTCGTGGAGGCCTCTGGATTATGGGTTAATTGAGATATGTCCATATTGGTCCCATTAAGAGGTGATCGCTGAGACAAGATCTGGCAGTCCTAGATCCCAATATGGCGGGTCAGCTGCTTATATTTTGGGGTGTATATCTCCTGGGAGCCAGACTTCAAGTGGAGTTTAAAACTCTGTCCTGTCACACGCAGGTCATGGGAGGATCTGGTGGGCTGGAATAATCTCCCTCTTACCATCATGGGCCGCATCACCCTGTTTAAAATGATGATTCTCCCCAGACGACTATAAGTCTTACAACATTATCCATTTCATATTCCACGTACGTGTTTGGATGCAATGCAGGTCATGGGAAGCAAATTTATCTGGGCAGGTAGGATTCCCAGAGTGGTTTGGGGGAAATGTACTTGTGTGACGTACAAAGGGGGTTGGCAATGACGGGCGTGCAACTGTACTACTGCACAACGTCTTCCCATCAATGACTTGCTACATGGAAGATGGTATGACCCAGCCCAAAGAGGCGAACTGGCCCTGCTGGGCCTAGAGACGGTCTTGGGCTTTATGTATGGAACCCTATCCCTTCCTCTCTACCTGAGGAAATCCAAGTAGATCTTCGACTGTGGACAGACGTGATTTGTTGGACAGAGTGAGATAGCAAATTTACATTAGAAACTCCACTATGCGAGGGTAGGTAGTTAACCCAGGTATCGTCCCTGAAGAGCTTCCAAGGATGGGACTCTGTAGGAATCTGAAGATTAAGTGATGTCTGGGACAAGGATCATATGCAATCCGCCCAAGATCTTAGATGCCAGCTTCCCATTTCTTTCGATACCTCCAGCTTCATCATGCCCTCTCCCCCTACCAAGCAGAATGAAAGAACATCCCTAAATGCAGCCCTCTTAAATGCAGGATACTTATGGGACATCTAGGAATGGGAGGGATATCGCAAATCCACAAATCATTGGTCATTCACTCCCCTACAACGCTAGGCAATCTGAGGGCTAAATGGGAAAGCTGTGTTGGGGAGTCTACTGGAGTGATACATGTATGTCCCCTCGGATCCAGATGATATCCTCTAGACTTTGTCTCATACAATGGCGATATCTTCACCAATCCTATTTATCTCCCTATCACTTAAGGAAGGCTGGTATTCATAACTCCCTCACCTGCCCCAGATGTCATGACCTTAAAGGTGACATCTTTCATTTGGTTTGGAAATGCCCAGTGATTCACACCTACTGGGATACCACTCTCTGTGTCAGTGGTGGGGGCCCGCATCAAATCAAATCCACGCATTACAATGTTGGGAATTCTGGAGGATGTTGGGGGACCTGAGGGGAATAGATCTTTGGTTGGTCTGGTCACAATCACAGCAAAACATGATATAGCCTACCACTGGACATCCTCCGCAGCGCCGGCTTTGGAAGCCTGGACGTGAGGCAAGGACAGGTGTGGCAAACTGGAGGAAATGACATATGAGGGGAGAGGTTGCCTGCAGAAATATAACAAGATATGAAGGAAATGGTGGGACTACCATGGACTGGACCGTTAATGTAATGCCCAGGCACCTCATTGTATATTTGGGGACTTGTGGGGGTCAGATGGCAACGGGAAAGTGATAGTATATTGGATAATTATACATCTGTATGTATGATGAACAGTCATTGTTTATGATAACCTATTGTGGAATAAAAAAGTATAAAAAAAATTGTGACCCACCATGAATCACAGCCATCACAGGGATGGCGGCCTCCTGAAGTCAGCAAACCATCATGTCTGTAATTGCTTTAAAAAAAAAATGTAATCCTTTTTCTTTGAAGGAGAGCTGGATGCATTTTAAAAAATGAAAATTTGAACTACACTTTTTAAGTGTAGGGCAGGCAGTGATCCCTGGAATGACTGCCTACCTGTAAAAATCATTATTATTCAACTTTCTCAAAGGGGAAGGGCTCCCCTGGGGACCCCTTCCTGTTTCCGAATGGCTTTCCATGACACTTGTGTAGTCTGTAAAGCAGTAATGTTTTGCGACTGGATTGTGGTTGTAAAACATCAATACAACCCATTCCCAATCGGTATTTGAGAAGGTTGCCTCAAACCCACCCCTTCCAAATACCAATTCGGTATGTCGTCGCAAACAGAAATTGCAATTCGGTAACGCGTTACCGAAAGGCAATCTGTGTTTGTGACACATCAAAAAGTCTTTTTGTGGTCGATCAGTCCTGATTATGTAAATCAGAAATTCTGAGGTGCAAACAACGCTTCTTACATCCGGCCAACATCCTCCAAATTACATAATGTCAGGCAACATAATTGGCAATCCTCTCTGCTGCTGGGATGGAATAAAGCAGCAACCAGGCGAAGGTAGGTGGTCAAGTGCCATACAGGTTTGTGAAGAGGTTGGTCTGTAGGTACCCTATGCATATGGTAGACCCATGCTATTAACAGACTCTGCAACAACCCCCCTTTCACACTTCTGAAGCAGGTGGAATGAAAGTCTGGCAAAGATGACAAAAAATAGAGAAGCAGTAATCAATCCCTCGGACACCCACCATCTTGTGTTCTCCAGGCTTTGGGAAGGCGCGTGCCCTTCATGGGCTCTGGTGATGTGGCGCTCTGCGAACCAAGCGCCCACCTGTGCTGCGCATGTCAGTCAAGGAGCCAAGAGCACCTGTCAGGGGAGCAGCGCGTTGTGCCATCGCAGAGGGTATTTCAGGAGAACAAACCCCTGCTTGTTCTAAGAGCTTGCACTGCGGAATATTATGGACTATTTTCAGGATTGAGTGTCTGGAGGGGGTGAAGCCCTCGCGTGGCCTGGCTTCTTGTGACGGGTGCGGTCACAGCTTACAGAACTGGAGCAGGGGCGTTCATTAAGGGATGACCTGCAGGCGGCATCAGATGGCCGGTCCCCGTTGTCTGGCCCTTGTCGTCCATCAATCCAGGACCCTTAATACTCCCTGACTGACAGGGTGAGGGAAGGGCCTCACTGATATGGCCGCCGCGGTGCTGCGAGGCACCGCAATTTGCGTCATGAGCCGCTTTTAAGAGAAAAAAAAAAGGGCCACGTTTTCTGTAGAAACTTTTACAGCTCTTAGAATAAAGTGCCAGACGTAAAAAAAATGTGAAACATAGGACTGTTAAGGATTAGTGGAAGAAAATCTAAATATGTTGCCTATTTGGTACCCTTATGTTATTCTAATTTTTCATTTAGAGTTTTCAAATGAACCTTAAATTGATAATTAAAAAAGTGTCGCTTTATAAACATATGAAACACACGTAATGATAATTAGACCCATGACAAAAAAGAAAGAGCGAAGAACTAAAAGAAGACGATTAATTAAGCATGAATAATATATATTTAGGAACCTCTGATATTAATTATTAATTCCCAGGCAGTACTCCTGTGTGTTAGACTGTTATAATAAACTCGTTGCATACTCTAATTGGCACAACCTCTGTATCCTTTGTAAAAAAAAAAAAGTATTGGCAAAGCCAATAAATCTCGCCTATGCAAGAGGTGCTGGCTGTGCCAATGACTTTTGGCCATATTGTACAGCAGCATGGCAGCTGTTCAATATGGCTAAAAGTTAGTGATGTGGCATACAGGAGAGTGGCTTAGAATAGCAGAGAGTGGAGTTGATTAGAGTACATTGAGTGGAGTGACTTGCAGTGGCATAAAGTGGCATGATATGGAGAGGCATGGGGTAGAGTGGAGTGGCATGGAGTAGAGTGGCGTAGAGGGGTAGAGTGGGGAGGAGAAGAACGCATTACAGTAGAGTGACATGAATTTCTGTGTAGTGGCGTAAAGCAGAGTGACAGAGTAAGATATAGTAGTGTGGCATGGTATAGAGTGGAGTAGCGTACAGTGGCATACAGCAGAGTGGAGCAAAGTGGTGTGGCATAGAGTAGAGTGTAGTGGATTGGCATAGAGTGGAGTCTCATAGATTGATGTGGAGTAGAGTGGCGTAGAGAAGAGTGGCGTAAAGCAGTGTACAGTGGAATGAAGTGGCATTGAATGGAGAGGTGTAGAGTGGACGGGCATATGGTGGCATAGAGGAAGAATCTGGCATGCACATACAAGGAAGTAATGTTAATAAAAAATTAAGGGCAATGTGGAAAAAGATCAACTTTAGGACATGAGCAACTGTAAAAGAAAAAGCATACATTCGCAAGGGCAGTTTAAAGAATCTGGCGTGTAGATAATAGTAATAATCTCATAATCTCAAACTTGTGTATAACAATACTAAAGTGGCTAGTTTTGAGTTTAAGTTTTCCCCAAAGTCAAGGATAAAGAATTAAAAGTGTACTTTTCCAAATTCCAGATTCTTTTTAGGAACTTCTGTTGTGGTGGTATAGTCTGGATGCTCAGAGGCTTACTTCATCATATGTTGCGTCCGCAGGCTTGCTGGGATTGCCAGACGCCAGTGAGATCCTGGACTCCCTAAAAGTGTATCAGTATCCCACGTGTGACCTTTTATCAGAAATGGGGGCTTTGAGGGTTATTTGGATCCCTCCACATCCCTTGCACCGCTCACTCTGGCAACTACTTCCAGCTAGACAATTAGTGAAAAAATATACATTACTGAAGGCCCATTACAGAGAGGCTGACTGCTACGGATTTCTTTCAGTAAAACAGCACTGTTTCAACCATGATGAATGTCTGTGATCCCTAGGGGCATAGTAAATGCTTCTATTGGCCAGAGCCTAGAACCCCTCTTCAGATCAATTCAGACCCCCTCAAACCAGCTCACCCCCAGTTTGAAGACCTCCGCTCTAAAGCAAGAAGAGAATCGGCAACAAGCAGGGCAGGACTTGCCATTAATTCAGTTCGGCATTTCCCCAGTAGAGAGGTTGGTGGGTCTGAGCCAATGGTGATGAGAGGAGTTGGCCCAACGGATATGGCGGTCATCCTCAAATCTGGGGACCTGGATACGAGTCTTGGCATGGACGCGCAAAATCCTGTGATTCTGGGCAATTCACTTAATCTCCCCGTACCTAACAAAAATGAATGTGTCCCCATGTAACGCACTCTGATACCTGGTACCTTCGGGTCAAGTTTGAGCTATATAAAGCTCAGTAAAAAAAAATGGAGGGTGATTTTTGAAGGTCAATGGCCACTGCCAGGTCTCCAGCTCTCAGAGTTTATGGTAGCTGGCACAGATGAGAGAGGTGAGAGAGAGATGACAGAGAGAGAGCGAGCAAGAGCGAGAGAGCGAGAGAGAGAGAGTATTCCTATTCTGTTTTTAGCTCCCATTCCAGCCTGGGCAACAAGCCGACCACACAGTACACTGTCTGTACGTAAACTGTGTTGACCCTGTTTGTTATCAGTATTACACACCTGGTGTTCCACTTTTAACCCCACTTTCCTATCCAATTTGTGGCAGGACAGCAGCTCTCCCATGCACCTGCTAAACGGTGTCTAATGCTGCAAAGCATGGTAGGCAGTAGACATGATGAAGCTGACCGAGCATGGTAGGACAGGAAATGAAGATCTCACCTAGCACAAATGCTCAAACTCGTCTACACAGCTGGAGGCTGCAACCAGAATGGGAGCATGAAGGCAAGGTTGGGTAATCTCGGCCCATGCTGCTCTCATAGCAGCCCCCATAACAGTGACCAACCAGGAAAATGCCATGGCCTGCCCGGCTCCGAGTCCTGGTGCTATACATTCTGCACCTCGAATAATCCCTGGAAAAGGGTGTGTCCATCCTATCAGGACCGGCTTTAGGCTTGGGCGAGCTTGGACCAGGCCCAGTGCGCCTAGTTTCAGAGGGGAGCAATGGGCTTGTCTCGAAAAGTGCTTTTATTATTTATTTATTTTACCTCCAAGTCGTCCAGACACATACTCTTTCTTTCTAGGTGCTGCACAAATGTTCCATCCCCTTAATCTCCCTCTGCTTGCCTATTCAGCCTTCCATACCTCACCTTCACATCCTCTTCCCTCCACACATGCTTGATGTCTAACCTCTAATTTAGCATCTGAGTAGGTGATTCAGGTGAGGGGGGAGCGGACGTGATCAGTGGACACAGAAGCCCCTGCCTACCCCTACTTCCCACTAACATCACAAGCAGAAGGGAGGAGGCGGATTAGGTCAGTGGTAGACTTTCCACAACTCTCATCCACCAACTTCATCGCCCTGTAAACATCCCCCATCCACCATTAGACGGCAATGTGAGCGGTGTATCTTATTTATGCATTTTTATATAGCGCTATTTTACCCAGAGGTGTCAGAGCGCTTTACAATAGAGCTAAGTAAATTACATAAGGAATGAGAGTAGCATGGAAGTAGGTCAAACTACTTATAGGTTCTCGTGGTGAAAGTTAGATATTAACAAGTTACTGATGCATTCAAGATTATAAAATATAGGAAAAGGAGGCGCAATTCAGGTAATAAGAGTACAGAATGGGTGCTGGTTTATCCTATGTAGACATAGGAAGTACAGATGTGTCATGGAGCTGACAAAGCTTCTCTAATTCAAGCTGAAAAGGTGCAGCACAGCACTATCAACACGCATAACAGTAACTCCTCTGCATCCTATAGTCTGGACTACCTCATGCGATAACATAACCACACATGAAACTGTCCGGATAGAATATATACACCGTACTTCAGATAACCCCCGGAAGCGGAAGTTCTGCCGCCTTTAATTGCTGAAGAATGCTAAAAACCATGCACCAATCTGGAACTCATCATGCGCTGATTGAAGTGTTTTGGGGGAATGTGTCAGGCGCCGCGTGCTGCTAAAGAGTTTCTGGTTGAGAGGTGCCAATTAGGCGTGACTACGGCATGGGGTCATCAAAGAGCCTTTGGCAACACCACGCCCCCTTCTGGAGTTTATCTTTCAGGAAAACCGACATCAAACGCCTGAAATGAGCTCTCCCTATCCCGAATGTCAGCTTGCCGAGGTAGCGTGCTGGCCCTGGTATGCTGTTTGTAAGTCATCTGCATGTCAATCGAGGGCGGTTGAAGGCAGACAACTGACCTGAAAACTGATAACAACCCACATAGGCAGATAACTGACATACAAGCAGATAACTTGATGAAAGGTCACATAAAAAAGTGGCCTGCCAGGCAGAGATCATCTTTATGACGTGCCGGTTTCTGGTGATCAGTGATGGTGGTGTTAGTGCACTCTATCAGCGTGTATAACAACAGACGTTACCTGCTTTAGCATTCTTTCTGGTACTTAAGCATTTGTGCACGTAATTTATGTATTTTTTACCTCCTACTACTTTTTTGTGATGTGATAAAGCATATATGTTTGGTGGCTGGGAAAGACGGCGCACACAACCACAGTAATCGCAATTAAACACAATTAGGTCGTTTTTTTGAAAATGTCCATATGTTTCTGGTTCTCTAGGAGGAGGAAGAGAAACCACCAAGTCTTCCTCTGCTTGATTCCAAAGGTCAAAAAAGTGGTTCTCTAAGCACTCAAGAATCTATTGTTGAGGTTGTGGTTTCAACACGTGCTTTATTAGACATCTATGAGTCCATTTTGCCCTCACGAACACGTTTCGTCTAATGCTGACAATGTTTCAGGAGACTTCATCAGGGTTAGTTTTCTGTTGTTGTATACACACAGTAAAAGAAGTTGAAGGGTCCATTAGTTTAATGTTGTATTTAGCCCCACTAACTTGTGTAAAGTATAGGGCCCTGTATGTTGTCATACCATTCTGTCTGAGGGGGGTGTACTCCTGTGTAAACATTTGCAGTCAGCATTCCCCTTCTTTCACTTTACTGTGATGGTACTAGATCAAAGCTCATACGATATCACTTCCTATGAGGTCATCAAAATTAAGGGTCATATTGCATTGCTTAGAATTATGTTGTGGAGGTCTATGATGAGGTACTGCTTCCTGTGACGTCAGTGAGATTCAAAGTTTGTGCCATGTCAGGTATGCTATGTTGAGAGTTTTGTTGACTTGACTTTTATTACTGGAGCAAACTTTTATGAAAGTTTTTCAATGTTTCTTTCACTTTTGCTTCAACTCTTACATTTGCAATAATGATTTTACCGATATTTCCAATACGAAGCATGGTGACATTTCCATTTATTTATAATTTGTTGTAAGCCATTAGCAGAACAGCACAGTCGAACCCTCTTCAGTCATTGCTCTGATGACAGAACAGCAAAAAGGATTCCGAATTTCACTTTTCTGATGTCAGAGCAGTCATGAACTGTTTGAATCCATTGGTCGATGATATGCTGAATCACTTCTTCACTCTGGTTGTGAGAGAGCAGAGGGAGGTGGTGGAACGAAGGCTGATTTCCCACTGTCTCATCTGCCTTCTCTTGCCTCTCTCAGGGCACCACAGACCTGAAGGAGACGGTGAACACAGGCAGCATTCTTGTGCTGCCGACCGCCATTGGTGATTGCCAAGGCACAGGGTATTTGTGCTTTAACATATTGGGAATGGGTGGTGAGAGGGTGCTACTGAAAGAGATATTTTTTTAATTTTATTTTATTTTAGTTTTATACAGCATGAACTCGACCCGAAGGTATTGGAGCACTTTACATGAGCACCGGTTACATTACACAAGGTCATGTTCAGAATCACAGGATGTTGAACCAACGAAGAGACCCAATGCTTGTTCACCATTTCCAATGCTGGCAGTTCTGGCCCTAGCGCCACATCCTCTCCCCGGAGGATGAGGATGGATGTGAGGTCACCAGATAATTTTTTTAAAATGTTTTGAGGGCAGGAGTGTACTACTGTTTGGGGATAGGAGGGAGGGTGGCTGGACGGCAAGTATTTAAAAAATATATTTTGATGAAAGGCAAACACGCCCAGGGGTGGTGGTTGTGGTGGCAATCCACCAGTATTTCTAAAGGGAAACTAATAGAAGGGAATGGTTGATGACATGTTGGACATGACTATCGGACGCTGAGCGAGGGTTTGGAGGATCACACTTAAGATAGAATTGTAGATGTGTATCAGTCAAGGTTCTGAGTGACATCAAAGACTAATTTCACTCTTATTGTGTATTTTATGGAACACCTTGGAGAAAAAGAACCCAACCATTCCCAGCTACCTATTAGAAAAAAATATTATAAATCCTCGAAAAGAAATACATAAGGGAGATTAGATCATACACGTCCATAGGGACACAAAGTCAGTCATGAATTTATTGTAAAACTCTGCAGTGAATTTCTACACAATTGGAGATATGATAATTGTATAAACATGTTGCAACGCCTCAAGTGTGGAGTGCTTGCCAAAACCCCAGTTCAGGTACAGTTACAAACTGGCCTTAAGAGGACTCTCTAGCCCAGATTTCCAGCCATCACTTCATTGATCCAAGTACAGGAACAAACCAGACTCACAAGCAACTCATGGTGCCAAGGTAAGCAAAATATAAACCAAGGGATCTGCGTCCACTCCCTGAGCTAGTGGTGTGGACTTGGGAGAAACAGAAAAGGGAAATCCAACACTTTTTGCCCGCTGGCCGTTCAGCCTTGGCAGGGACTGCAGTCGGGCATGTGTGACTTGTTATAGAAGGGCCAAGCAATACTAGATGGTGGTCTTAAAAACTACAGCAAGGGTGCCTAGACTGACTCTAGAAGTAACAGATATCACCCAATATTAAGGAAATAGCATTGGGACTAGTGGCGTGATAATGCACGCCCAGTGTGTGGGGTTACCAGATGAATCTATGTAGCTGGGGATAACATTCCAGGGCTTTCTTCTTACAGACAATTTGGGCTTGAATGATTCAACTGAAGAGAGCCCAGACTCCAACTATGAGATTGCATTAGTATGTTAACCCCTTCGACGCGCATGACGGAGCGGTTCCGTCATGCACGCCGGTTGCGCTGTGCGCATGACGGACCCGCTCCGTCATGGCCCCGCCAGCGCACGGAACCTTCAGCGTGGCGCGGAAATCCGCGCCGCTCTGAAGGGGTTAAATGGCTATAGCAACACAATATAAAGTTTTAAATATTATGCTACAAAAACATCACAGTCAAAATATCGAAGACCAAATTTACGTGATGGTAAGTACAAATAGGAAGGTATAAAATTACCATTCTTAACTCCACATATATGTAGCTTGAGGACATATATCTCTTCATGAGAGCGGGAGAACCATAAAATACAAATGAAATTGGGTCAAACTCAGTACAACAAAGACAGGAGAATGAGAAAAATGGGAACAGGGTGACGGGCCAGGCAAAATACTGTTTGGAACCCATGTAAGAACCTAGTGCACTACCCAAGCTAGACAATACACCGGTTCATTTATCTAAATAAAGCAGTACCCACACTAAAATGCCAGGTCTAAGCTCAGGCAAAGAACAACTGAGGAAGGGCTGATGACCGCTTGCAGCAACCCAGGACCTAGGAAAAGCGATAACTATTCTGTGCAGTACGGCGTTTGGTGAGATCCCCAACAACGGGTTACTCTTTCATAGTTGACTTATGTTATGCAGAGAGTCAGAATACCCACACTCCCGCTGTGATAACCCTTTGCAGGGAGAACCCAAAGATTCTCAGGGCCACGTGAGCTAGGGCAGCAGGTTGCAAGCTCCACCTTCCACTACAGACCTCATCCACGTTCTTTCTACTCCACACTTACTCCTAGAGCTGGAGTATGTCCAGTGGCATCCATCCACCCACAGAGCCAGCCCAGGTCTAACCCGCTAACGCAGACATGGTCTACACCAAAGTGTTATGGGGCCAAATAGTTGAAGAACATGTGATACACAAAAAAGGTGTTACGTTATATTACAGTAGGAGCATCAGTAGTAACAGTAATAGTGAGAGTAGTAGTAGTTACTGCAGCACATTAAGTAGTAGCACTAGCAGTGGTGGTAGTAGAGATTGCATTAGGATTAACATTAGTAGTAACGCTAGCAGTAGTGGTATTAGTTGCCGTAAAAGTGGTAGTAGGGTTAGCAGTAGCAGTAGCATCAGGAAAAGAGATTGTAGTAGTGACCGCAGTAGCATTATAGTAATAATAGCAGCAGCAGAAATAGTAGCGGCAACAGCAACAGCAGCAGAAGTAGCTGGAGCAGTATAAGGCAGGTTAGTAGCCCGGCTGACAGTAGAAGCACTAGCACTAGTGGTGGTCGCAGAAGTAGTAGTTACTGTGAAGCGAGAAGGTATTTCAGACGGAATTTATTATCCCGGTCACCTATTTGAGATCCGTTTTTCCCTGATTGCAGCCCTACCGGGGGAATATTATCAAGAAACGGCGTTCAAATTATTGCCGCTTTAGCAGCAGAAAACTGCTGCTAAAGCCGTGATAAGGGGCTTGATAATATGCCCTGGAGAATTCCCATAGAAGCCCATGTTCTGGTGTTAGCATGGGCTTCTATTGGAATTCTCTGCGGCATATTATCAAGCCCATTATCGCCGCCGCTAAAGCGGCGATACTTTTTACGCCGTCCTTGATAATATGCCCCAAGTTTCCCGGGAGCCAGTATGATGTGCTGCTCGAGTCTGGGGTTTTTTTCTTTGAATTCCGCAACTTCTCGTCTGCTTAATTCCATTTTAAAAACAGAAATACAAGTTCCAGAATTCAAAGGAAAAAAACTCGGACTGGAGAAACACACCACGCATGGACCTGGGAAACTTGCCAGCTATGGTTCTGGTATGTTTTTGCTTTCGCCTCACATCAGCCTGTTGCACGCTGGAAACACTTCCTGGTGCCTACCACCAGTCAAAACAACTTTTCAGACCTTGAGCTGTCGAAAAGTTTTTTTTTCCTGTGTTCCCAACGCCTTGGCTGCATCTTGCACGCACAGCAAATTGCATTGGTTTCGCTGGTTTAGGGCGAGAATTCAAAACTGTGCCCTGTAAATGTAACAAACAGGGACTGTTCTCACACATTCAATATATCTCAAGGGTCCTGAGAAGAGCGCGTCTCAGTGAAGTGCATTTTGTATTCTGGTAATTGTAGCACCGAAATGAATGTTACACAGGCAGGAACACAAGTCCGAAATAAGAAGGAAAAAAGTCAACAAAACTAAATAAACTAGTATTTCACAAGGGACAACTTGTGATCTCTGCACATGGAGGGTTTAATAATACTTTGGAACCCATCATTTGGATCTATTTTGTCTATAAACATTGCAGTTTTTACGAATTCGAAGGCACTTCAATGTTTTGCCTATTGATTTTTTCCCCCTAACTAGTCGCCAAATGGCCATGCGATGCAAATACTGTGAAAACGAAATCGACGCCAAGGGGGGGTCACGCTGGCTGGCTCGAGGCGCTGCGAGGGGCCACGCTGACTGGCTCGAGGCGCTGCGAGAGGCCACGCTGGCTGGCTCGAGGCGCTGCGTTGTATTGCCATGGGATAAATCACGGGACCCAATCCCCTCCTGCCACTAACACTTCGTCATGTTGCCGAAAATAAAAGAGAAAAGTCACAAGCAGCAGAGAGAAATTACTCCTCAGATGAGCAGCCTCGGGGCTGGGCTGCCCTCCTGCAGGGAGAGGCTACCCAGGCAGGAAGGCACAATTAACAATTAACCGAGACGATGAAGGGACTTGAAAGGAGAGGCCCTTCCGGGCAAACGAGATGGAATCCAGTAAGCGGCCAACAGTAGCGTGCCCAGGCTGTGGCCACATTTTGTCTGCTTTCATGGGCAGTGCGGTTACAGAGCTTGTTTGTGTAAGACAAACGTCACGCATTTTTTGTGTGTGCTTTTTTTATCGTCATTTGTTGAAGCGATCTTTTTTTAGTGTTCAAGTTGGAGATAAACCGAGCTCTGATGCCAAGTTATACAGTTCGCCACATTCTGTGACTCTGGGGTAATCACCATCAGCCCGATTCACCAAAAAAACAAGGTTTGAAAAAAGCCTATTGGTTAAGGGTAATTAGCACATACTTTTTTCACTCTTTTCTACACTTGGAAAACTTATTTTTTCATTTGGAGAAATAACTTTGTCTTTGACCCCATTATTAGAAATTGGATATTTGGGACACTTTGACATGCACTTTGACATGCACATTTACTTCACCCTCTCTGGGAGCTTCTGCACTTATGCTTTTAAGGTGGAAATGCCATTTGAAATGTCTGTTCATTTGTGGTTGTTTACAGCATTTCCGGACACCCCTCCCTCAGAAGCCTACCCAGGGATAAACCATTGAGGTCAGTGCACCACTCCGAAGAACGTGGAAGCCACTGCCAGCCACAGTTGGCGGGAAACTTTCGAGTCCCTCCCCCCCCCCCCACTCCCTCCGTGGTAGGATCTAAAAACCAACACAGCTTCCACCATACCCCGCAAGGTCTGACTTACCTAGATTCTACCCAATCGTATATGCCAAAAATCTTAACTGGCAGTTCGGGCTGGACTGTTCCAATGGGGAGCAGGGTCAAGACTAATTTGCATATGGCTAGGTCCAAATTGGGATGGCGTGTCGAGCAAAAAAACTATGGATTTAACGCAGATCTGTGATTGGGGGTGAATGTTTGATTTGTTCAGTATTCCACACATCAACTGTTCTTTTTGCAGCAATCTTAATTTAGGTGGGAGACAACTGATTCTTTAAGATAAGAAAAACTTATTTTAGCTTTCTATTGATCATTATACCTTTTAGGCATCTATCCACATGCGTCATGTCAGAGAAGTTGGAAGGGGTGGCTAGGTCATAGACATACATAGACATGTCTCAGACCTAGCTACCCCCGCCGACTGCTCTGACATGAACATCTGTGGCTAGGCGCTTAAAAGATATCCATTTTGTTTGAACAAAGAGGTAGGTTTTTAACAAATTTCTCAATCTGAGAAAGTAATTTTCCAGTCCTAAATGTATTGAAAAGTAGTTTCATAGAGAAGAGCCTTGCCCATTATGGACTCTGGACTCTTCTTTCGGATTTCCAGCAGGAGAGTGGTCTAATGTATAGTACGTTAAGGTTTGAAGAGCCTAGTCTTCTTGGTGAAAGGTAAGGTATGCATGATGGACTGTCCCTGTCCTGGCATTTTTCATTGAATCCTGGGACTAATAGTCTAGGTTTTAAAATGAAATCGAAAAGCTTTATTAAAAAAAAATACTTGTACAGGGGCAGTTAGCCACGCGTGGATCTTGGAACCTTGGCATGGCTGTGAATGAACAACTTAGCCAACTAGTTTGTTGATCATCCATATAACACTTTGTGGACAAAACAAAGGGATTTGAAGTTTGCTCTTCCCTTTACTTGGGAGACAGCGGAGGGCCCCAGAACAGGCGTGGTATGGCAGCTGTAAAGAAGCCAAGGAGCCTGGCTCTGGACTCTGAGGACTGGAGATTGATTGTTTGGGTAGGCCAACACTCGGGCTATTATAGTAATCTAGGTGGAAAATCATCACAAGAACTAAAGCAATCTCCCGAGAGAGGAATTGGAGTCTTAGTGTATGTAAATAGTGGAAAGTCGATTTGGAGATACAATGCACCAAGGTTGTGGGTCTCTTCCTATAGTTTGTGGGGGAGCACAGGGACTTAGGCCAGATGGGCTGAATTAATTCACAAAGAAGCATGTTTTATCTATATCTTTGTTTGAGTTGGCTATTGATGTAACATTTGACATTAATAAATATGGAGTGGAAATGTTACAGGAATGTAGACATTCCCTGCAGTCACAAAGGGAAAAAAAACTTCCAGCATGCTACGACGTTTGCTTCAGATTGCTCTGTTGATATCTAGTGAACACTCAACAACGGCTTTAAGCACAGCGCTGCTGCCACATGAGAAGTTCTGGCAAACAGTAGCTTGTCCGTCCCACTTGATCTCAATCGGGTCCTGTTAAAGGCTTTGTAATCACCTACTGCCATCACACCCACACCGCAACGACCTGCCACTCCCACAACAAACACCACATTTTCTTTCCGCTCAGGGTGCTGTCCCGGTCAATCCAATTTAGGGCTGGCCCTGGGTATACTGCAGGTTCGGACACATTCATTGTGGATGAATCTGAGGGTATAGAGTGGTGCACTTTGGTGGGGAAGGAATCGCCTCAAGGCAGCATTTTTCAAGGGTGCAGATTGGGGACATGTAGAAGACGTCACGGGAGGGTTGCCTTCATCACAGATCAGTTGCGCTATATCTGGGAGGTGTGGGATTCAGTTGCACAGGTGAGCTCCAAAGCTCCAGTATGGTCTGAAGATGAATACGGAGCGCAAAAATAATGAGACGATTAATGAATAACGGGAAAGGGACATTACGACAGTTAGATGACCACTGGTGGGGTGAAAAGGTGGTTGGAGCTTTAGGGATTCCCGAGAGGAGTAATTATATATGGAAAGGTTAAGCATGGGTTGGTTGTAAGGTATGTGCTGTATTAGTGAGGTGGGTGAGACCAAGTGGTAAGACATGACCAGGGATTGTTATTGTTAGTACAAACCTGCCTACTTTTTCATATCACACCGAGGACACCAAACTGTACCACCACCACCACAATGAGTATTATTCTTTTTCAGTTCTAGATGATTTCGCCATTATAATTTTACATGCGCTCAGTGCTTAATTTGTGCCGGTGGGGGCCGCTGACACTAATTTTGGGGGACTCCTCTTCAGATATTGACCACGAGAGAAAAAAACACACAAACAGGAGAGAAGGGGGAAGAGAAAGATAGAAAACGGGCTTGAAGGGAGAAAGCAGGAACCGGCTAGCGTACAATAAAGGGGCAGCAGTGTGTGGTAATGGATTAGGGAGACCTGAGGTGAATTCAAGATTACGCAGCCGCTGGCATCCCACAATTGATTCCTAGTAGGTCCACTTCAATGAAAAGTGGTTCTTTTTGTTAAAACCTGGCTTCAGTGCGCAGCTGCTGGAAGACATATGGCTACCAATACTTTGAAATACATATAGAATGGGCTTTGACTCCGCCCAGAGGAGTGCTTCTCTCTGTGCACATGCTGTTGGCTGTTTGTGTATCACTCCTCCTCCTAGGGAATGTTTGTACTGCAAGAAGAGGGGAGCTACTATATATCTGAAAAGTAAAAGCAAAGTTGGAGTGGTGCACTACTCCAAAAAAGTAATTTCAATAAGTCATGTAGGCTTGTTGTATTGTATAGGGCTGGAACTTTTTACGGCCGGATGACTTTGAAAATAAAGGATTTATTGATACAATACAGCAAGCCTACATGACTTATTGAAATTACTTCTTTGGAGTAGTGCACCACTCCAACTTTGATTTTGTTCTTCCTCTGCCTAGCAGTTGGCACCCAACGACGGCAGGTGCAGGAGTTGCGTGTGCGCACTTTTTTGGATATACTGTTGATATAATTACAAAGGAAACCAAGCATTGGCATAGCCAATAGGTCTCACCTTTGGGACCTTTTAAGTGTTTAGCCATGCAACAGTTGCATAACTAAATACTTATAAGGTCCCAAAAGCGAGACCTATTGGCTATGCAAAGCGGCCATGCGGCCGCGAAAGTGAAAGTAATCGCGGTAAAGCGCGACGCGCGCGCCCATGCACTGTAGCTCTAGGCTGGCCTGGTAGCACTTTTTGGAGCCCTCTCAATAAGTCTCGCCAGTCCAGCGCATGCACTGGGTCAGGCGAGACCTAAACACAGCAGGAAAGTGCGGTTACCGTGTCCGCCGTTGTCCGCCATTGTTTTCAGCATATCTGAAAAGTACTCTGAATCAAAACACCTTCAATTATTTATCTCATAGATGCATTATATAAAGAAAGCAATCCTTTTAGCTTGTTTTGTTCAATGCATCAGTTTTTTTTACTATAGCTGAACCAGGTCTCAAAATGCAAGCCAGACCTATTGGCTTTGCCAATGTTTGTTCTTCCATACTGCTAAGAACAAAGCCATATACATTCACATGAAAGTGGCTAATGTTCATAAAACAATGGATGTATTTTCCAGGTGTTCACAAAGTTACAACGCCCATTAGCACAGGCGTAGTTTATATTAGTGCAGGAGGTGCTGGGGCACCAGGGCCCAGAAGCCAGAGGGCCCCACTGAACCCCGATTGTTGATATATTTCAAAGTTCACACTGCAGCCAGAGGGCCCATTTCCTTCCTTGCACTAACTAGTCTTGGATACACTGACAAACTCACTGCCCATTCGCTGCTCTTTAAAAGACAAGTAATTCCAGCTCGTGTAGTTCCTTCCTGTCGGTAAACGAGTCACCCTCGAGGTAGAGATAATAGCAATGAAACGACACAAATTATGTTAAATCCGACCTAAAACATTATATAAAACTCATAATCTGCACCTCATTGCATGCTATGGGAATGAACACAACCTGATCAGAAGTATCATTACTTTGGCATATAGTTAATAATGACGAAGATACAAGGGGAACATTACACATCCTACAACACAGTAAACCTTCACAAAACGCAGCACAGCATAGCATAAAGCGCCACGGTGTTGAATTATACCGCGTAGCACTGTATCACATAACACAGCATAGTTTAGCAAGAAGTAAAACATAGTTCAGTGCAACATTTCACAGCAGAGCATACCACAGCACGATGTGATACAGCAAGTAAACACATTAAGAATGCTCCCCGAATCCTTCCTGCAGACGTTTGAACAGACGGCAATAAACAGCAATTCCTCTTTAAAGGGTGTCATTGTAACATATTCCCATAACATGCAACCCAGCGTCTGCAGGGCCCTGCCGATATATACTATAATAAACCATGGGTGTCCAACTTGGTCCAGGAGGGCTGGATACTTCCAAAGATTTCCACATAACATGCATCTGTATACATTACATCTAAATTTAATTTGTTAACATATTGGTTAGCCTGAAAACCTGGCAGGGATCCGTCTCTCCTGGGCGTACACGGAACACAAACAAACCCAGATTACATTACACATAAAACTAGGCATGCTGCAGGTACGATTGTACAGAAAAGGTACTTCATTGGGCAATTTAGCCGTGGGCGGTGGGGTAGAAAGAGTGCCATGGGCCCTAAGACAAGTAACTAATAATTAGCCCCCGCCCTGCCCCCAATTAGATAGTGAAAAGCAGCACCGATGGGGTGCAGAGGGCCTCTCATACTCCTGGGCTCCGGTGCCACTCCACTGGCAGGGAGAGGATGTGGTCCGTCGGCTTAAACTGCCGACTTTGGTGTTGGAAGCCAGAGTTCAAGCCTCCAGGTCACGTCCACATCCTGTGATTCTGGGCAAATCACTTGGGCATATTATCAAGGACGGCGTTAAAAATTATCGCCGGTTTAGCGGCAGAAAACTGCCGCAAAACCGGCGATAATGGGCTTGTTAATATGCTCTATGGAATTCCAATAGAAGCCCATGTTCACACCAGAACATGGGCTTCTATGGGAATTCTCCAGAGCATATTATCAAGCCCATTTTTGCCGGTTTAGCGGCAGTTTTCTGCCGCTAAACCGGCGATAATTTTTAACGCCGTCCTTGATAATATGCCCCCTAATCTCCCTGTGCCTGAATGTGTAATGTAAATACGGCGCTCATGTAAAGCGCTGCAATACCTTCGGGTCGAGTGCGCGCTATATAAATATGCAAAAAAAACTGGCTGCACTATAGATACCTAACCCTCTGCGCAAAAATGCTGTCCACTTCCTAACATTGAAAAAGCTAGCTTTATCATCTAAATGTTATCGAAATCTTTCTGCAATCTTTGTTTTCACGAGTATCCCTCTTATTCTTTACTATTCTACCTCTTTTTAGAAGTCTTTAAAACCACTTCCCTTCGCCCCTCTCCTGCTCCAACCCCTCGCCTTCTTCCTGCCGTGACCTTTAATCCCGGAAACGGCTGCGTGCTGTAAAATGCAGCTGTAGCGAGTTCCCGGGATGAAGCCGCTTACCCGTCACGCAGCAGCAACGAGGCACGTGCTACTAAAACCCGACTCACGGACGAGTCACCGCGCCCCAGTTCACTTCCAGGTCGCCCACCGTCAACCCGTGACGCACCCCCACTACTCACCATGCCGCGCGGAGACGCTTGCCCAGGAACAACCCTGCCTCCACACGCCGACTCCAAGAACGAGCAGACAGCGCAAAAACATGACCCCCACGCTTCAAGAAGTGACGGGTAACAAACGTGGCCGTCGTCCACAGCACACCTCGACTGTATCGTCGCCCACGATCACACAAGTCCAAAAAGCCTTCTACTTCTGTTCCTCCGCATATAATAAGAATAAAATAGTCAACCCTCGGTCTGAGGACTAGCCTGTGCTTTGAAGCACCTTTCGCGTTCCCAAACCGTGCTCTTCAGCTAGACTCAGTCGGTGTACAGAGGGTCATAGGACATCCTCGAACGACCCCCCCACCTTCCTTCCATTAATCACCACCCACAGTGCAGTCTCTCACTGTGAATGCCTCCTCACACCTCCCCCGACCCCACCGCTCCCATTCGACATCCTGGCCCTGCCCCCATCCAGCCAGGCCGAAGGCGAGCTGATAAGATTGGCTACGCAAACTTTGCGGGCACTAATGAGCAAACAGCAAATGGTATCTAAACTGGGGGACTGTGGAAAACGTTTGTAGGATGCATTACTGCACTAAAGCTGCATAAACACACACATAAGTTAGTGAGAGTCCCCTTTACTGGACACGGTTTTATTAAATTGCCGTTTAATTGGAAGAAACTCTCCTCCGCGCAATGCGTAGAGACTGGCCGAAAACTTTCCCGCGAAAAAGCGTACGAATTCTGCCTACGTGGCCATTGCTCGCGTGGGACACATTCACCAAGTCTTTCTCTAATGTCTTTCACTTTGCAGATTTCGCTGTTTGCGAAATGGAAGAACACGTGAACCGGTAGCAAATGCTTCTCTTTCGCTGGGGATTTTGCTGGGAGTTTCACATCTGCGAAAATACAGGAACAAGCAAATCCGCATCCTGTTTCGTTTTTGCTCTGTACAAAAATAAGAATTTTCCAGACCTAGTTAAGCATATATATTAACATGCAGGTAGAGAGATGAACAAATACAACTCCTAAATGTAGGAGGAAACAACAATTTAGTGTCCTGGTCAAGAAACCATTGTAATGTCAGTGGCTCAATAGCAAAACCACCTCCAGACTTCCCGTATATGAAACCAGTCAAATACTCATACTCAAGTAAAGCTTCGAATAAAAGACTGCCGGGTGTAGTACATTCTGGAGAAATGGCTTTGGCCCCACTGCAACCTAAAATATTTTCCCAATTTCCTGTGTTGTCACTTGAAAATATCGATGTGCTCCAGTTTATTTAATTACAAATTGACAAAACCAGCTTTATTCCGGTGGAAAGCAATGCTTGTCACAGTATAAAACAAGCATTGGCATAGCCAATAGGTCTCGCCTTTGGGACCTTATAAGTGTTTAGCCATGCAACAGTTGCATAACTAAATACTTATAAGGTCCCAAAAGCGAGACCTATTGGCTATGCCAAGCGGCATTGCGGCCGCGAAAGTGATCGGCCGCGAAAGTGAAAGTAATCGCGGTAAAAGCGGCGCCCGCGCACATGCACTGTAGCTCTAGGCTGGCCTGGTAGCACTTTTTGGAGCCCTCTCAATAAGTCTCGCCAGACCAGCGCATGCGCTGTATCAGGCGAAACCTAAAAAGGCCTGGGCGGAGCAAAGTGACCAAAAAGCTCTGCCACGCTACGCGGAGTTCCGTAAGTAGTGGAGTGCTTTAGGTTGTACAGTTCGCGCCTATTTTATGCACCAGGTGTTTGTCCCACACTGGAAAATCAGCTTGAATTGCACCTTGCGCAGCGCAAGAGGGGGGTGCTTCTTTCTGCTGCTCTAGTGGATTTTCTACACAAGCGGCAGCTTCCTCAATGGAAAGGATGGCTTCTCAGTGCGAGCAGTCGTGACCATCCGCAACCGCCCGCGTTGAGGAATCTCGCTGGGAGGAAGTCTAGCATTGAATTTTCCTCGCTCGCACTCACCAACTTAACATTGGCAAGCAAGGAAGTGGAGCGGGGTTTTTTGGAACGCTGCATGCTCAGCGGAGTGCGGAAAACTCCGCAAAATGAGTGGAGTTCACCCCCCATGCCTAATATAAACAAGGTAAAATGTTTGTTTAATTGAGCAGTGGACTCAGAAACTATTGGTTGAAACTAGATGCTTTGGAAAATATTGCTTATGAACATATGATATTTAATCTGAGGTCCACTTGGAGCAATTGATGTTTACTTTTTATTTATGTAATGTCAAGGGGCATTTCAACATGGAATTACATGCACGATTTACAGAAAGGAACTCATAAGGAAATGGACACATTGTGCAAAACCTTGACAGGCTCAACTGAAAAATAAGATGCAAAATAGTTCCTGGTATGACAGGGAGGTACATTATAAATTTTTAACGACATCAAAACAGCTGACTACAGCAAATCCTATTACTGTGGGAGTGGTAAGTGTACAAAGGGTGCTTTCTCCTCATTTACAAAAACAACAGTTGATGGACAGAATTCAGAACATTGTCATACATTCACCCCAGTACAGAGATCTGGGCCTAAATCCATCATTTTTTTGCTCACCATGCCATTCCAGTTTGAACCCCGCCATATGTTAATTAGTTTTGACCCTGTGCCTCATGGGAACAGTCCTGCCCGAAATGCCAAGCCAGGTCCTCCCTGGACTGGAAACAAGCATCCTAGGACCGGTTTCGGGGTTTCACCCCTCTTCAGCCAGGATAGCTTGATTCCAGTGGCATGGAGAGCACAGGACCCACGTCTGGGCATACCCGTCCCACTCAGGGTGACAAATGCAAAAACAACAGTTGATGGACAGAATGCAGAACAATGTCATACATTCACCCCAGTACAGAGATTTGGGCCTAAATCCATCGTTTTTTTGCTCACCATGCCATTCCAGTTTGAACCTAGGCATATGCAAATCAGTCTTGACCCTGTGCCTCATGGGAACAGTCCAGCCCGAACTGCCAAGCCAGGTCCTCCCTGGACTGGAAACAAGCATCCTAGGACTGGTTTCGGGGTTTCACCCCTCTTCAGCCAGGATAGCTTGACTCCAGTGGCATGGAGAGCACGGGACCCACGTCTGGGCATACCCGTCCCACTCGGGGTGACAAATGCAAAAACAACAGTTGATGGACATCATTTCCCTTCCCCACAGCTGCTACCCGTGGCCAGAAATAAACACAAATTTATCCCAAAATGTCACTAAAATTCGTCTATGTTTTGAAAAATTGCAGAATATACTCCAAACTATTGTTTCTGAAACAAGCAACAAAACATTTGATGCTGCTTCCAAAAGGTCTTCTCTATCTTCAACCACAGCAGCAAAATAACTATTGTAAGATCGAAGCACACCCATCACTTTGCTGCTCTTTTTAGACAATCTTTGAGTGGCGCTGCAAATAAATGCCTTAGTAGGTAACCTCATTATTCTCGGCCCTATCATTTGTTAGGTCTGGACTGTAGACAATGGCGGCTGGCATGTTGGTTGGAGTTGGGTTTACTAATAATTAATTATAGTTATCCAAAAACACTCCATTTATCAACCCTAGAATAATGAAAGATTAGAGAAAAACAATAAAGCTGTAAACCCATGCCTTACAGTTTCCATGCTGCTATTTGACTTTGGTTCATAGCTCACTGTGCTATATTAAGATGGTATGTAGTTTATGAATGCAATATACAAAAGGTTGCATGTGACAAAAACATTAACCCACTGAGCTGTCTACATAAAATAAAATCTTGTATCTGCATGTTACACATTGTGCTTCGCTGGAGGCACGCTAGCTGCACTACTTTATGATGAGTCAAAATTTAGGCAAGACAAAACTCAGATCTCTCAAACGGATACATTAATCACCAGAGTTTTTAGCCTATCAATTGCAGGCACACAAGGGATCTGAAGTCTGTGCATTTAACCCTGGAACAAGTGCAGAAATGCACCCCCCACCGCCCCATAGGTTGCCCCCTGGTGAGGTGACAACAGCCCCTGAACAAAAGCAGAAAGACATGCCCATGGCTGGGACAGGAGGAGGCCCAGTAAATGCTGTACCTGCACAGAGAGGCCCATTATCATTCTGTATGTAATAATCACCGGCAATCAGAATGAGATACCAGTCTGTGCATTCAAGGTCAGCCTCTAGTAGCGAATGCCACTCCATCCTGTGATGTGTTGCATTTATTTCTACCCAGAATGTTGCGATTCTTCAGGTGTCCCTCATTGTTAGGTCGTGATGAGACTCCCACTAACAGTGAGGTCGAAACATCGTCGACATACATAAAAAGCAAACCATTTCCAGCTTTTATAAAATAACAAAACTGTTGAATCATTACAGTTTATTTATAATGGTCATTTCCTTGTATTAAGAAACCACGTTGTATGTCATTTTTTTTCATTCAAAGTGTTGGTTTGATTTTCACTTGGGACACTGAGCACTTCTTTTACATGTTTTTTCAAAATACAGATATGATTTTGTGCTAACAGTATTTGCTTTCATGAGTGCATTTTTGTATGAGCGTCTCTCTTTTAACATCCTTTACTTGTATTGTAAGCCATTGAACCTAATTATTATCACATATTTTTGTATTTCCCACAAGAACCATTGTTTTTTCTATATATATGATATCATCCAGTACAGCTTGCAGCGTGAACTCCATGCTATTGTTAACACGAAAACCGCTCTGAGGGGGATCCAAAAATTATTGTTTTCTAAAAAAGAGTTAGTTGGCAGTTCACTAGTCTTTCCATAATTTTTGACATGTACAGAAGGAGAGATACAGGGCGATAGTTGGAAAGAACAGACACATCCATACAAGTATCGCTTCTTTCTAAATCTCTCGATAAGTTGCCTCTGGATATGTGTAAGCTTTTGTTATTTAATTCATTTTTTAATGTGATCCCATAAGGCTGGTAAGACCTGTCTGTGGGCCAGACCTAAAAATTACACAGAAAACTAGCGCTGCAGTAAAGTGCCTTGGAGTTTTTAAATATAAAACGTTTTTTACATTTTTTATCAGCTGGGTCGGATGGCTCAGCGGACTAATCCATCTTCTCCAGGTTTCTGTGTTTGAACTCATTGTCACAGGTTCAATTTCTGGCAGCTCTACTCAGCTTTTCCTCCTTCAGAGGTTAATAAAATGATTAGCATTGAGATGGGTAACAATAAACATTTGTTATCTGTCAGTAGTGCCTAGAGACTCCTCAGGAGTGAACACGTACTCTACAAATATGCTGTTTTTTTTGATGCAGCCACCAAAGAATGCTGCATTTCACTGGGCAAAAAGACAGACTAAAACAACGATTCTTAACCTATTGACTTCTGTGGACCCTCACTGAATCATTACTGGGATCCGGGAACCCCCAGTGGGTCATTATTGAAAGCCGGGGACCTCCCGCCCTAAGCAAATTCTATTATTTAAACCTCAAAGCAATACATAAGCATTGGCATAGCCAATAGGTCTCGCCTTTGGGACCTTATAAGTGTTTAGCCATGCAACAGTTGCATAACTAAATACTTATAAGGTCCCAAAAGCGAGACCTATTGGCTATGCCAAGTGGCCGTGCAGCCGCGAAAGTGATCGCAATCAAACATCAAAGCGGCTCTGCAGCCGCAAAAGTGAAAGTAATCGCGGATAAGCGCGGCGCGCGCGCCCGCGCTCATGCACTGTAGCTCTAGGCTGGCCTGGTAGCACTTTTTGGAGCCCTCTCAAAAAGTCTCACCAGACCAGCGCATGCGCTGGGTCAGGCGAGACCTAAAAAAACATAGTATACATCAAACACATGCTCAAATGTTGATATATTTTTAATCAAATCTAGAAAGAGTATTAACAATTACATTTTTGCTTCTTTAGTCGTGTATAATTTTTATTTATTAATTTTAATATTATTTACTTGTGTAAAATAGTTGTGGACTCTCTGAGTAGGCCCAGTGGATCTCCAGGGTTCCTTGTACAACAGGTTAAGAGCCACTGGTCTAGACATTTGCTGAGGATGCGATCCATGTCAAACTTCTTAATGCTGTCAAAAGCATACAACTAAGTGGCGTAGTGCAGTAGTCCCTTTTGTGCTCCCCTTACATCATCAACTCATCACGTATTGCTAGTAGTCTTCAAACTTGAGCAAGAATTTCCCAAAGCCAGGCATTAGGGCAACAGTTTGAGATTGATCAGTACAGCGCATAGTGGAGGGACTTTGTGAGAAGAAGTGCTAGAAAGCACAACAGAAGTGTCAATAGTTGTGTTCACACCCTATAGATTTGCAGTTCACTTACTGGGGCAAAAACCATCAAAAGGAAGCATTTAAAAAAGAACAACCCAGAACACACAGATTAAAGACATGCATAGGTCTGGCACGGCTGCCAGCATTTGGCTTTGTAAATGCTTCTTTTGTTTTACCGTAGTCTTTGTAAAACAGTATTATTGGGAAGCTGCAGGGCCTTTGCCAGTATTAAGAAAAAACAAAGCAATTGGCTAAAAGCAAAAATATGTTTTATTCTGAAAAAGTACACATTGCCATAGTAGCCCATGGCAGATTTGGTCTTTGTGAAGCAGCGAAATGCCATCATCATTGTGAAGTTAGCCAGTGGCTGAGGAGGACTTCCCCGTTGTCCCATGCCGTGTGCTATATAGGCAGAAGAAAATTGTGAATGGCACAACAACAGACCAATGGATGAAGAAGGCTGGTTGAAAGTCCCTACTATAACTAAATACATATATAAATTTAGATAATACAATCAAAGGTCTTGGCTAATGCCAGACTTTTAAAGGTTTAAAGTGTATTGTGAAGTTCCAGCAATAAGCAGCAAGTTCAGAAGATTGTAACTCAGGTCCTTCTTAATCAGGGTACAAAGGGGCATATTATCAAGGACGGCGTTAAAATTATCGCCGGCTTAGCGGCAGAAAACTGCTGCTAAAGCAGCGATAATGGGCTTGATAATATGCCCTGGAGAATTCCAATAGAAGCCCATGTTCACACCAGAACCTGGGCTTCTATTGGAATTCTCAACGGCATATTATCAAGCACATTATCGCCACTTTAGCGGCAGTTTTCTGCCGCTAAACCGGCGATAATGTTTGACGCCATCCTTGATAATATGCCCCAAACTTCTTCAGTTTGACAGATATGAGCGTGGGTACCAATGTATGCCAGAATGTGGGCACATGAGGACCGAATCAGTTTCTATGTTTCCCAAAATGCAAACAAAAGGTAAGTAAAAGCAACACTAAATAGGTCATACTATGTTTTCACTGCAGCTGCAGAGACACGTTTTCCTTACGTTACTGCTGCTAGTGATTGCGCTCATGATCTCGTCTCCTCCCACCCGTTCATGGGTGGTTGCCCTTAAACAATCTTCTCAATGTTAGTGAAATAGATATTACTGTCGCAAAGTCTCTCTAGTGCGCTGCAGTCTGAAGTGCAACATACCATACCATAGTGATGCGGAGGCTCCCTCAAGGGTCCTTACTGAGAATGTGACGTCAAAGCTCCAGCACCATGCAGAGCCACTTGTACTTGTAATGTTTATAAGAGCCTCCAAAAATCACTCTGGCGAGGTGGAAGGGAGCTTTAATACAAATAGAGTCATGCAAATAAAGACTTCAGACGTCTCTCTTTTTGAAAACTGGAACGTATGATAAACGTAGGCCAGTTGCCAAGCAGCATTCCCTACCTTAAAAGCGTACACATCATCAGGGTAGTAACAGAGACCCACGCCGACCCTGCAGTGCGGGGGAGAAGGGCAGGGATCCATGTTTTGGAGGGAGTCATCTCACCTCCCAAACTCATGCCATTGCATGGCTTGTCGAATGAACTAAGAAATAGGTAAACACTTGGGAAAGTCACTCTGCTTTCCCGAGCAGGCCAGATGGAGCATAAGGTGGCCCCAACCCTTCAGTGGGACCCCATTGAGCCCCAAAAAATATTTATCTATGCGATCTGGGAGACGATGGGGCCCCTCTTCACATTTTGCAGGGGAGCCCCATCATTTTGTGTTACACCACTGCACGTCATCCATCAGTGGGCCAATTCCATGTTCATTTTGCCAAAGGTGGAGATAGGGCTCAAGCCCAGGGACCTTTTCTTCAAAGGTTCAGATGATGTCTGTAGATTCTCTCCTATATATCCTGGAAAGCTTAGGTGTAATGTTGTTAGTGCACATACAAACAGAAACTAACACCCCAAAGCCTGGTTTGATAGAGCTCTACAAATCAAGGTGGACATTTAACAAAGATTTATTCACTACCGTTACAGCCACTGGAATAATGCGGCGGGGGAGGAACAAATTATGCAGCAAGAAAAGGCAAATTATGCTGCATAATGTGGCTTATTTTGTGAAATTGTTAAGTCAATATTTTGTCAATTTTAGGTCTCACCTAGGGATCTATCTTCGAGACATGATGTATCCATTCTATGGGGTTAGACCACGCCCATCGCTTTCTGTTTGTTCCTTTGTGTGCCCTTTCGAAAATCCTGGCTTTTTTGTGGTTAATCGCATATATTTGTGCTTCCTCTTGGGGTTTTGCTCATGCCCATGGCTACTGGTCAATTACTTGTGGGCTTTCACTTTTGGCTATTTATGTTAGTTTCTGCGCACAATTTCTTTTTGTTTGCTGCGGCTTGTGTGTTGGCTTTGCAAACAAAACGCACTCAGCCGATGGCTGTAAATCATGTCATTAACTTGTTTCTTTTCCCGCCCCCCAAAGACCGTCCTCCCACTTGTTGTTCTGTTATGTCCTTGCAATGGTAGACGGCTAGTTGTTTATTTCACTCTCTCTGTATGGAACAGTCCTTTGCTGCCTGTGCAACACACCCTTGTGCTCTGTGCATGACATCTTTACTTCCTACTTAAAAAGGAACTCTAATTTCTCGTCTTCCTGAGGCATTTTTTTTTAAAGTCTGGTCCAGGTATGCCTCTAATTTCAACATTGCTCAGTATTATCTGTCCTAAAATTGTTTGTTTTAATGTCTGTTCTTTTATTTTGAACCACCATTCTTTTGTTCTTGCCATATTTATAGAGCCTCTGAAATTGTGCAGGAAAGAACAAATTATTGGCCAAGATGTATAACGTATCTGATCAAAAAGGCAACGTTGCACGTCAAGTAAATGCAAACTATGCAAGATAGCTAATTACTCTGCACATTCTGCAACACTATTATATGGCTATTTTGGGGTTTTCAACAACACACATTGATATAAAATTAATAACAACATTACAGAAAATAACATTTCAAGTAGAAAACACCTAAATCAGATCTTATTCCAAATGTTGTTCACCAAGATTTAATAAATGTGTCCTACATGGAAATGTAGAAAGGGCATTTATCAACATTCCTTTTCACCTCCCTGTGTAAAATGGTGTAAAACATACAATATTACACTCAACAAAAAGCATGCCTATGCATGTACACTTTTTTTATAAACTCAGTGTCTCATTAATTTTTCACATCCCAGCTTTTTTCTTTTAATCTGTTTTGGGATATCTTGTGTTCATACTAAATGGCTTTTTGGGACATTTGAGCTTACTCAAGGTTATCCCCATTTTTCAGGTTAGACAAATCTGTAACATGAGAAGATGGTGCATTCTTATACACTGTAACAGGGCCTCTACCTTCCATAATGCCCACATATGAGGCCAAAACAGACATGCAGGTGGTGAACATGAAAGCCCTCCCATCTGAGCCTTACAGACAAAGACCTAGCCTCCCCGAAAGCATCAGCATAGTAAGGGCACCATGGGCCTTAATGCAAGTAACTAGAACAAAATGGTCCTCCTTGCTCCCCAACTTGGTAAATCAAAGCCTCAGATAGTCCCTCACATCCATGTGCCCCAGTGCCGCGGCTCCTGCTGCAGTAATTATAGCTATACCCCTGACTGAAGGTCACATGGAACTAATGGACTGCCCCAGACCCACATGCGTTAGGCAAAGGTTTGACTGCAGAATATGTCCCGTTCCACTGGTGGCATTCACTGAGAGATTGCCTCAGCTAAGCGATGAGGTGTATAATAGTAACAACCCATCTGGGCCTCACAGAACCAGGTGCTTTGACTCACCCTCGAGGGAGCTAACAAATAATCCTGGCCAGTGAAGACACAAGATCCTACAATGACATCAAGGCATGTCCTACCATTTACAAATATGGCGACACCTGCAGAAATGTGGCTGCTCTGATAAATCAATATCTGTGACGTGATTATATAAATATATCACAGTTGCGTTCAAGAACTCCCCAAGAACATGGGGCTTGGAGCTCCAAGACCAGGCTGACGGTGGGGCCAGCCCCAGCATCACTGGAAGTCTGTGGTTGTTGCATTGGAGGTGCATTCATCATTCCCCACTCTCTCTCTAAACATAATTTCCACAATCATGTCTGTAATTCAGGTGTGGAAATCTAAAAGCATGTCATCGAGGTGGTACAGGGGTGTGAGGCCTGCTAAGACGCAATACACCCTTGGGTGTTCAGAGGGTTCTTCCTCTTTTGTCCCTTAGATGCTTCCTGCCCAGGACCTCCTTCTGCTCTTGTTAAGTCTGCAGCATAATAGGTTCAGGTTTATGTGTGTTTAGGCTACCACTGTGTAGGGCCTTTGCTTTCAAAAGTGGATTTGAGCTCTTCACGGTTAAGAAATTGATACTCCACATTGTAAGCATGGATGTGTGCGTGAATTTTGCCTTGAGGGTTATTCCCTTGGGTCATCAATGCTCCGGATCCATAGCACTATAAATGTCTCTTTAAAAGCTAAACATCGAAGGACATGACTGTCAACATAGGATCATGAAGATTTAGGTTAAATTCCTGTAAACCATTAACAAGACAGTGCTCTGCCACACACCTACCAATCCTAATTCTCAGTTAAGTTTGCCCACAGATAGGCCCAGCTGCGCTAATTGTTATGCAATTTGTTATGCTGAGACTATCTCCTGGACAATGAAGCATTCAAATTTTCTGTGCTGTGTTGCACCAGGGTGCAGAATGCGTGGATGAGGGGGAGGGTGGGGCTGAGCTCCAGGGGCCCCCCACCAGCACTGTGCATGGGCGAGCCTGAGAGCTCCTGATCGGGTCTGGAAGGTGGGGGAAAGGCTCCTTGCACTTTGCAGGGGGGCTCCTCAAGTCTTGTTACGCCACTGGGAAAACAGACATGCAAGTCCAGTGGCTCAACATTGTGTGCCCTTACCTCTGCTACTATAGAAGACATCAGGAATGTAATTCATAGCACAAGCTCATGCATTCAGATGTGGTCATTATGCGTGTAGGTGGTAACAATATGGTGGGCTTATCTAGCGAGGATGTACTACATTCTGAAGCAAAGTGGGACTCTCCTATATCTTTTTCTATAGTCGGTCCTTGATTGGTTGCAAACGATTCAGAGAAAGCATTGGGGAAGCCATGTGCTCTAACGGGCTTTAAATATTAGGCGTTAAAAGGCCCGTTCTGCCACAATGGCAAGAGCTCTTTTTCAAAGGGTGTTGCAGGGAAGAGCATGTTCCACAGATATGGAGTGCACCTATTGGATCTGGGGTGAAAGTTATCGTTCATGCATAACTTGTATTTGCTTGAATGGTGGATTTTAAATGGAAGGGCAGGCAATGATGGTGGACACTGTGGCTCTTGGGGCAAGGCTAGTTCAGGGCGACCGGCTTTTTTAATGATCTTGAAGAACTTTTCACTCAAAGTGATCAGGCCTTGGGTGAAACATGTTTTGCTGCCAGGGAGTACCACATGCAAAGGTTGGTAGATTTTGGACACAGGACGGGGGCTTTGGGGTCTGGGCTCATACTTCCCACTACAGGAGGTGTATAGTGTTTGAAGGTGGCTGACACAATGGTTACTCAAGGCAGACTCGAAGCGGGGTTGTTTGAGGGAGGCGTGGGCTGTCATGCAGAATAATAATTATTTCATCATAAAACATTTTTGACGTTCATGCAAGTGGAGGCCAGCTATCAAGTAATTATGCCTGTTGTAACACATTTGAGATGTTATTCTATACAGATGTAAATGCTGGCCTCCCAACTTTTGCAAACATTTGTTGCACCTATAAATAGAACTTTTTGAATGTTTTTTTAGAATGCAATTTAGATTTAAATGTCAGGAATATTTTGCATTATGGTGATCTTAATTTTTTTTTTTTTTAACTATCTTGTTTGTACAGTAAAACTTTACCCAGGGTTTTTGGAACAGCGTTTATGGGCTGTGCGTTGTTTTCTCGGGAACGCATGAGGGCCTCTGCAAAACGGTCCACTGCCTTTGAAGCAGACATGTGGTGACAAAAACATATGAGGAAAACTTGATAAGACACAGATTGGGGGAGAAACAGGAAGATTGGCCACAGAGATGCACCGAGAGACTGAGACACCAGGAAACAAGGGAAAGCACAGACAAAGAGAAACACATATATGGGAAGACACTGAAAGAAACAGACACACAAAAACACGCACAAGAGATCCATTGAGTAAATCATACCACAAAGGCTCTGGGAGACTGAGGAAAGAAATTCTTCAGGATGTCTACAGCATGATGAGACTAACCACTGGCAGAAGTGAGCTATAGAACTGGAAGATAACATGAATTAATTGATAATAATAATTAGTGCACTTATAAAGTGTGCACGTCCAATTGTATTTTATATCAAAACTGATAATTGGGTTGGCCAGTCTCTTCAGGATCTGGGAGCCATTACCTAGAATTATACTCCCATCACATGGAATTCGATTCCAGTTGAATTCTGCTCACTACCATACTGTTGTGTTATTAACTTTTTAGTAGAATTTAAAAAGCTTCTAATTCCACTTTGGTCAGCAGTATCTTTTAGCGCCAAGAAACTCCACTCATGGTGGCAGGGCGCTATTACAAAATTCCCAAATAAATACATTAAATAAAGGTGCACTGTTGAAAATCTCGTTTTACTTGAAGGGATTTTTAAACTTCCTGTGTAAAACGATCTTTAAATTCTTTGCTACCAATATTTCAGGAAACATTCTGTTTGAGATGAGCTTTGTAAGTTCCTTTATTAACTTCTTGTTGCAGGGTATTGAATATGTACAAATGTCCATCAGCCTGGTGTTCCTTATTCTCCAGCCCCACCAGGAGCAGCTTGCCTGCTGCTCAGCCCATCTTCCAACTGACACCACTCATCCACACAGGCACCCAGGCATTCCAAGCATCACAGTCACGCCAACGTTCCACTGTCAACACTCACACTGGCTGAGCAGCAGGGAGATAGCTAAGCTGGGAAACATTTACTAAATAATCAGAATATAACATATCCCCCGCCTTTTAAATGAAAAATGAAAAGAACAATATAACATGAGAAGAACTATAAACAAGCATATACATAAACAGAGACAAAGTTCAAGACTCAGGAAGCAAGCTAAAATACAACTTTGCAAGAGTCCTAACACTGCGTGAGCTGAAAGAACAGGTAAATATTGACGAGCAACAATAAAACATTGACAAGCAATATAACCCATCCCTCCCAACAAACAGTTTTTTTTAAAATGCGGAAAATGTAGCAAAGGGTGAGCCACACCCATGACACAACCATCGAAAGGGTGACACAATGTGAATGAGACCAGACCTATGAGACCTACCCTGTGTGAGGGTGTAAAGCCAAAGTACACGTGTAACACCAGGTAACTTACACACCAGATGTATGGAACGTGAAGCGCGAGGTGACTTGCATACCAACAACAATATGTGAGGTGCAAGGCGGCTTACACACTAGACAAACAAGAGGTGAAGCACATTACAACTTACACACCGACAAGACGAGACATGTAACACATGGCGACTTACGCAACAAACTGACCAGACTTGTAGCGCATGGCGACTTACACACAAAACAGACCAAACGTGCAGCGCATGACGACTTACACACAGTAAACTCCACACAAAATGTATGTAGTGTGAATCCAACACATTGACCCAGAAAGAAACCAAAACCACCCTCAGGTAAGGGAGTGTAATGTGACTACCCCCCACTTAAAGTCAAGAGCCACCCTTGTGTACGGAGAAATAAACTGTGGCATCACTAAACCAGTATGCTACAGAAGAACTTTAAAACTTAAGTCAAACAACATCTTTTCCTTTGCCAACTGTATATTTTTTAGCTGTAACCTATCACCGGTGAGCAACCCCTCACTTGAGGATTGCTAGACTGGAACCTCCCTTGAGTAAGGGTACCTATACACTTTTCCTTTGACTTTTCTTCCTAACCACACCGTAACCAATATTTTACGAAGCAAGTCCTCTTGTGAGCGATGTCTCACAAATTTGCTAAGGCAGACACTTTACTTTCACAAGAAAACTTTACTCTTCTGTTCATCAGTGTCTAGAAGCTAATCCGTGGAATTTGACATGCAAGCATAGAGATGATGCTGACTCAGAACATAGTGAACCAGCAGTAGAGAAAGAAACTTTACTGAAGACCGGAGACAATCAAAAATGTACCTTTTCTTTTTTAGGGAATTCTTCTGCCAATCCGGCTGGTGAAATACCATAGCTGCAGGGCCCCCAACCAGGCGCAACAGGAATATGCACAAATACGACACCCAAACCACAGTGTCTGCCATGCACTATGATTACGCTACAGATCAAAAAGACAAAGTGACCTCAACACAGCTCACAGTCCTGAGCCCTCCCGTGCCGAACTAGAACTCACATTGATGCTGCTTGTCATTACCCAAAAAGATCAGATTGTAGAAGGTGTCCTCCAACGCAGCTGAACAGAGCTGCCAAGTGAAACCGGCATTCATACACACGTGAGGCTTAGACAGGACAGCTAGTGCCCCGACACCCCCTCCTCTCAGGGCTGCCGAGAAAAACTGCCAAGTTCACCATTGCTGAGACGCAAGCAGACAACTGGTGTGCTGACTCCCGTCTGCATAAGCGGTGCCACAACTACCCAAAATGGCGGCACACAAAGACACTAGCGCTGGAAGGCTTCAGGCGTGTGCGTGCGCTAAAAAGTGCCCCGCAGCAAAATAATACTTGGTGGAGGGGTGCCCCGTCCCAGAGGATCCACGAGGAGCTGCGTGCGTCTTCATACAGGTAAGATTTCACACGCTGTACAAGAATAGTAGCTCCATTGTAAAAGAATGCACATGCTCCAAACGGCCCACACACTAGACCAGCCTCAACGGGAAAAAAAATCACATACTGTCGTTGCTAACGGTAACCATACGAAAGCTGCAGCCCGTACATAGATGAAATAACTTGCCTGCTAGCACACAACCACATCGCTCCTGTGTGGCCCCACTAGTGTCCACGCCATGAGACAGAGTGTATCAGGCCCCAAAGTATTGTGAAATGCATCCATATTTTGCCGCTGTGTAGCCACTCGTCTCTTAAAACTCCATGGTCCATAGAAACAAGCTGTACAACAAAGCTGACATCCCAAAGAAGTAAGCGTTCATCAAATTGTGCAGAAGAAGTAAAACAGAGCAACACGCATAGACTTTGGCAGTCCGATGTGGAATGACACTGTAGGAGCTCAGTACAGTCATCCACCTGCACAAAAAACAATATTTGAATTCCAATTAAGTATGTATGTCGAGACTGTGGCTGTCCGCTTTAAAAACTTGTAAGATGGAAAACCTCTCCGTACCAGTTGAACCATCCCAATGTAGTAAATGTCCAAATCTGTGATGTGGAAGTAGTGAGGAACACACCACTTACCCACTTGGATAATAGTCATTTTAAGAAGTAGAATGAAGCATGTCTTTATTTGAAATCCAATGAAGCATAACCAGGCTGGGACTGTCCGCTGTCAAGGACACTGGTGGGGCTGGCTTGCCTGGAGCCCCATTCTTCACGCTTTACTCTTAGTTTCTCATGGTTTCTTTAGTTTCTCCTTGTCCAAATCATAAACAGTTCCTTTAAGTCCAGAAATACGCTTGAGTCCAGGTCGTCGCCAAAAATATGTTGTATCTTACCACGGGTAGCCGAGATGAGTTTTGTAAGTTCTTTTATTAACTTCTTGTTGCAGGCTATTGAATAGGTACAAATGTCCATTAGCCTGGTGTTCCTTATTCTCCAGCCCCACCAGGAGCGGCCTGCCTGCTCCTCAGCCCATCTTCCAACTGTCACCACTCATCCACACAGGCACCCAGGCATTCCAAGCATCACAGTCTCACCAACATTCCACTGTCAACACTTACACTGGCTGAGCAGCAGGGAGATAGCTAAGCTGGGAAACATATACTAAATAATCAGCATATAACACATTTGTTTAAATTGCACATACTGGATTCCTGTTGAATTAACTCTGCCTTCGGACACTGCCCAAGAATGGTCTAGATGTAACCAATTAACCAAGACAACTGTCCTTTCAGAATGCACTTTTTGGTTCAAATTCTGCAAATATGTTGACAGAAATTCTTCTAAGCCCCTCCCCCAGAAGGCATTCTGGTTCTGATTTTGAGTTTGGCAGAAGGGTGCTCTGTCACAAATGTGACAGGTATAGCGTCCGGCATGTTACAAGTGCGCTTGTAATATGTCAGACTGGACATCTACTGCATGCGTGATGTAGCATCCCATTTGCCAATAGCTAAATAAGGCCCTCTGTTTTTCCCCTGTTTTTCATAGCTCTCCATTTTTTGTGGAATTAGAGCACCATCGCCGAGAAAAACGCGGATAAAAACCGGAATGTGTTGTGACCTCTTAACGGTAACAAAGTAATATTCTAATTATAAATACGGAGTAGTTTCTTACTCACCAGTCAGGAAATCCCTTTAGGACTTGCAAGGGGAATGGAAAGTTCTATGTCAATACCAATAAAATACCCTCTAACTCCCCCACCACACACATCGTAGGAAAGTTGGAATGTTTGTGCATATATTGGACAGGTGCTCACTCGGCCATTTTAAGAGACGCAGAGGATGATTGGCTGCGCGGATATATGCAAACACACAATCACAACATATGAATATCCCAGAAAACACGTGCAGCTAATTTGGAAACGCTAGTGACATCACCCAGCTCCGCGTTCCTGAAACCCTTTCAGCATGCCCAGACTGCGCCTCGTGCCAGCTCCCTTCCCACAAACGCTCTGTCTGGTAAATAGCAGCTGCGGCGGAAGGGCGGCAGTGCCAGGGCGCGCTGCGGTGACCCTTCCAGCTCAGTAGTCCACTGTGTCCCGAGCCAGAAACGGCACCGATAGAAAATGGTGGCCTTGTTCAGAGGATTCGGTGACGGAAACCGAAATGTAGGCCTTTGCTTTCATTGCTAACACAATTTAAAAAATACCAAGGAGATGTAAAAACACTCACGGGCGGAGGGGCTGATTTATATTTTTATGGGTTTCTTTTAAATTTGTAATAGGAAATACCTTTGCATTATCGAAAATGAAGGTTGCCACAATCAAAAGGCCCGCTGAATTAATCAGGCAGAATTTTTCGTGGCCTCATTATTTATAGCACAGGGTTTATATCCTGTCAGTAAAATACCAAAGTGGTTCCAAATGCTAAAATTAACTCGTGCGATCAGTTGTTGCATACCTTTTAGGTGCACAGTCACTACCAATGACGGGATGCATTTTTCAAAAGTATTGTGCTGTTTTTTGTGAACGAGACATAACATCATATATAGAACTACAGGGTTTAAGCAATGTGTACACTCAACACAATGGTGTACTTGAAATGAAGGAAACCAGCCGCGGCCTGTGCAGGTAAGAGCGGTGGGGACGGGTGGGGGGATTTTGACAAAGAGGGAAAAAACATTATTTATTTAATTTCCTTTGTGGTCGTCTGTCGAACCCACAACCTGGCCCCGCCACTCTGCATGGGACGCGGCTGAAGGAAACTGCCCCTAAGGCGGCGATAATGGGCTTGATAATATGCCGCAGAGAATTCCAATAGAAGCCCATGTTGACACCAGAACATGGGCTTGTGTGGGAATTCCCAAGAGCATATTATCAAGCCCATTATCGCCGCTTTAGCGGCAGTTTTCTGCCGCTAAAGCGGCGATAATTTTAACGCCGTTTCTTGATAATATGCCCCTGCATTTTTAAACCACAACCTAGGTACCTCGCCCTCCCCATCTGGAATCGTTAGTGCTGGGGTAAAGGTCACCCTGCCTACTACTACTATCATTACCATCACCAAATAGTTGTATCTCAGCCTACCTAAATGAAAGTGTCTGCCTACACCTGGTCCAAAATGTCACACCTGTACTGGTGATTGCAAATAAGCACCCAAGACATCATCCTAACCTAAAGTCACTGCCTGTCAATGTCCCGTTGACCTCCAAAATCTTTAGAGTAAGTGTCTTCAGTGACTTCAAAAATGGAGAATGAGGCGATATCAAAATCAATAACATCGGCCTACAAAACATATTGCATCAGCTACCTCACTTACCATCATGTTCTCATGGGAAGAATATATTTCCTAGTCTTAACTCCACATCTTTTGTAGACTTATCATGCAATGTGGTGGTTAGATTGATGTAGTGGTTGCAATATTTTCGTCATGCAATATCATGCATCTGCTATAGTGACCCTGAACCATAAAAATACTTCACTAACGCAATTATCTAAGAAAATCCTACTCCAGAACCACAGAATAAAATGCAGCCTGGAAGGAGGCTGTCCCTTTGCAGTAGAAGGGCTCAACTATTTAACCCACTCCCAGGGAACAACCAGATTGACACTAGCCCTCTGACTCCCTTAAAAAAGCTGAAATCCAATTTTTCTGAATTGAACTCCGCAACCACTCCTCCACATGAGAAGCACTCTGAGGTGATTATGATTATTGAGCGGAATAGTACAAGGCTTTCATTCATTCATTTGATCAAAAATACTCACACACATGCTCATTTTCGCTGAATCAGGTAAGCAGTCTATAGTGAATTACTAATACGCTCCATTTGGTTTTACGCAGCAGACAGCTACTTGATTAGGAGCTTGATAGAGTAATGAATGCATTTGTGGGGTGAAGGTCGCCACTACGCAAGGACCGCAGTGGGCCCAGTTTACCCTCTGAGCTCCAACTCAGCACATCAAGAGGTTTTTCCATCACTTCAAGTCAGTCGTGGCCGGCATGACTCGCGGTTGGAGGGGGGTGCGCAAGGAGGGGGGTAATTTACATTTTTTTTAAATAAGAAAAAAAAATTGTCTCAGGTCCCGGACTACCGCGTCGCGTCTCCTGCTCAGTGCTCACAGGAAGCAGAAGCAGGCAGCCTCCCTAAGCCAATCACAATGCTGCAATGGCAGCATTGTGATTGGCTAGGACTCCGCCCGTACATGCGTCTATGGGGAGGCCGTTTTTGCCATGCAGGCTGCGCAGCAGCCTACATGGAGAAAACGGAGAGTGCTATGACTGGTTTGGTTAGCCCTGGGGCTGACTAAACAGTGAGCGCCCATAACATTGGGCTAGCCAGTCCTATCTGACCCGCCTCCAACCAGGCATCCCCTTCTTCTGCTTTCTCGCAGCACGAGAAGCAGAAACATAAAATGGAATTAGACCATTTTATGTTTCTGCTTCTCGCACTGCGAGAAAGCAGTTGGGTGACGCTTCGATGCCCACATGGAGGAGGCGCCCCTGCTTCAAGTGCTCGTCAGACTACAGTTTAACTTGACAACAAAATGTGATTAGATATCCCTAAATTCTTCATTAATTCTGTACTTTAAAAGTGATCAATGCAGATTTCCATTGCTCGTCTTGTGATATGAGATCGCCATAAACTGGCTATGTATAGTCCTCTGGGGGTCCGTATTATGAGTTGGGTGGAACAGTATCTCCAGGGGAATACCATCCTCTTCAATTTCATGTGGCCTGGTATTAGAGCCTCTGAGAATACCATGTGCAGGAGCACCGGACCAGATTTTACCATTTGTGAAAATGTACCAGCTAAAACCACCAGGCACAGCACCAGGGTCAGAAATGCTCAACCTAGTTGCCACCAGACCCCTTCAACAGCACTGGAATGCAAGAAACACTCTCCACAGAAATCCTGAAACCTGCTTTGATTTAGACCTCCTCCTGACCTCCCCCACCATCTACACAGATGTTGACTGTTGCCTCCCTCTCACATTTTCCACCTGCTCAGAGCAAGTGGTAATTCTGAATAGACTGTCTCCCCAAATGGCAAAATCTGCAGAAATTTTAAGTCCTTTCAGTTTTTCTACATTATGGGGAGTTAATCTCTTCGGCAGGGAGATACTGGTAAGAGTGAAAAAATCCAGTCTCTCTATCTACCTTCCTTAAATCTGCCCAACTCAGGATGAGGCGGGGGGGGATTATCAGGGGATCAGGAATATTGCACGCAATTCCCACTGTTACTCCCTATATTTCCTAGAATTTCACAGGGGTATTCCTCCTGCCTGGCCCCATCAGAATTGCAGCGGTTCAGGTAAGGAGGCCCATGTGGATAGCCCTGAGCTACCAAGGGGTATAGCTACAAGGCGGCGCAAAAAAATTATCGCTGCTTTTGCGGACGTTTTCGGCCGAAAAGCGGCGATAATTTTATCGCTATATCAGCAAGGTCACGCTATCACGTGAATCCTTGCCTTAGCGTCTGTTTTCTGAACGCCCAGCTTTGCATCTCCAATGAGATGCAAAGTGGGCGTTCCTTCCTGAAATAACTGGCGAAATGTCGCTAACAGACATTTCTCCAATTATCAAGGGAATCGCTAACAAGCATAGCGATAAGAAAAGTAGCGCTAACCTTGGTTATCGCTACTTTCCTTAGGCCTGCTTTTGGTTTGACTTAGCCATGATATCCAATGGAAGGTGGATATCATGGATAAGTATGCCCTGCCCTATCAACAAGCTATCGCCAAATGTTGTGCGATTATTGCTGGATTTCCAGCGATAATCGCACATTTGGCAGCTTGCACCAGGAATTTTATCGCTTTTGAGTTAAGCGTTGCTAATGGCACGCTATCTCAGCGATAAAATTCGGCGATAGCTGGCGATAATGATCCTAGCGCTAAGTGGGCTTAGCGATAATTATCGCCGGTTGTTGCTGATATGCCCCCAAATACTTTCCGAAAAACGTTTCAAGCAGCCTCCTGTACGCTGGGAAGTCCTGGCCATGCCGTATCGAGATGTCTCTTGTTTAACGACAAAGCAGAAAATTGTGACTGACAAAGTAGAGGGCAGTTTGACTCCGAATTTCGCTGGTGATAAAAAAAAAAAATTATGGTCCACTGTCTCCTTTACCAGAAAAAAATAGTTCTGTCTCACGATTTGAACCTGTGCAGAGTATTCTGGCTAACATTTAGCTGAAGAAACTTCTTGCTTTCATCACTATCCCTTGGAAACACATTTAATGGGAGAACTGATGCCAAGTGACTTTGGACCTTGTAAGATATCCCCCTGTACTCGAGAAATGACCCAGGTGACAGGATACAGTAGCAGCCGGAATGTGAGACAAGCAGCAGGCATGCCTAATGTCAAGTCCTGGTGCTTTCATTCCACTCTGCTCATTACTGCATACTGTCATGGCGGAAGTGCTGGAAGGAACCATGCCGCGTGCTTCCTAATATGACCCTACAGCCACACAGCTATGCATAGGTTTACATTCCAAGAGACTGAACAGACATTGGCAGTGTAGCCTTCATGACGTCGTTAGCTTCAGTTTGTCCTAACAAGCGGCTTGATATGGTCCTGCTTGCAAGAACAGACATTTTTGGGGGCCATAAAATTGTCTTGAATATACTGACAGCAACCATATAGAGAACGCATGTCGGTACATTTAGCAGCATTGACTTCCAGTTGTGATGGCTGGAAAAATGGCAAACAAATATGGCGAAGGGGAAATTAATACTTTCTTTTAAAGGTTGGCAACCTCTGACTTGATTGTCATCACAGCAAAAACAACTTAGTTCTTGCTCCTTCCGTAGTCAATAGGAAGAGTATTCCTGAGGTACGCTGTTATAACATTTACTGTTAGATAATTCAGAGTTTGTTGAGTTTGATCTATATATAATGAACATTATTATGTTTTAAAGGGTTTTAGTTCAATGCAGGTGTGTTTCCAGTCTCATTGCATCGGTTGGATCCCAGGAGGAGTTGTAAATTCTCAAAGTAGTCTCGGATGCTACATTGTGCAGTTATATAGCTATGTGTTTAATTTTTGGTCTACCTCGAAAACAGCCGGGGGTGCTTCAAAGTGCGCAAAGCTTAAACAAGGAGGCAGTAGGCTTGTAATGTGGCAAGCCATATGCTTGTGGGAGAGCTGTGTCTTCAGGAGTTTTTGAAATCTTTTCATAGATATGAGTAGCTGTCAGCAATGCGTCACCCATGGCCGGACTGGAAACCGAAACAGCTCGGCTGGCCCCTGGGGGGGAGGGGTGCGCTAGTTGGAAGCACCACTCCTGTCTCACCGCTGCAGTTTTTGTTACAGTGGGACGATATTGCGGCTAACCGCCTCCAGTAACAAAAACGGCCTACTAGGAGTCCAAAAAAGGCCCACTACCGTGGCGGCCCACCGGGGAAACGCTCGGTGCCTGCTACAGTCAGGCCGCCCTGGCATCACCATATTTAGTTGGTCTAGATTTGACACTTTGGCCACAGTATGACCATGTCTCCTAACGCTTCAAAACTAATAGCGAGATATATCTAAAGCCACCATAAGCTATATCATTCATTAGCACTTATGCTCACAATTAGAAAATTCAAACCCTGAAAGCCAAAGTGATAGACCGAAGTACTCACGTGTTTTTTGAAGCCTTTAACAGTGCACAGATGTTCCCTACACATGTCTCGTGCATGCCCATAGGTGCAACCTCAGTCCAAAAAACTGTAGGTGTTTATCAGAAAGTAATGTGTGTACTACTGTAGAGACTGGTGCTGGAAACATTTTTGGGCCTAGCCAGAAACCACATTATCTGTCTAACAGAGGACATGTTACGCAGACATAATAAAGAATGAGCCAAAAATAATCCTGAGAGTCAGAAAATTAACTTCTGCTTAGCATCAAATAGAATCACAGAGCTAAGAATCAGGAAGCGTGTTACTGAAAGAAACCCCACTGACTTCCTCAACTAACATAATTTATTTTCTGATTCTTTTCTGTGTTTACTGTATTGCGCTGTATTGTGAGCTGTTGCTAAACATTAATACATGCAACAGTTGCTGATATGAACGATATCAGTCCAGGATGCATCACTCCATATGAGATGAAAAAATCATCGTACCCAATGTTTAGTCGATAATCCATAGTTTTATTGATTGTAAAACTGAGATTGTAGAACGAGGAAATTTCAATATTCAAATGCGTGCATAATGCCCAATCGCCTTTAGTGCAGCATGTCGAGATACCCAGTTCCGTAAACAATAGTGAAAAGTATAATCCAATGCATTTCGGGCCGTGACGGCACTTCGTCAGGGATTCTTTTCTGAAAAAATATTAATCAAGCAAATTGACATTAGTATTCTGTAAGCTAATTACAACGATCAACATTGTACACCTTTTGTGAATGTTAAATAAATTGTACAATAAATGACGCTTTCCCTCTAAAGTGTAAATTAACGCTTTTAACAAATGCTACCAAGTAACTTGTTCTACACCCTCATTGTGGGAAGTTCAAGAAAAGAGTCACCGCCCAATAAAACTCTACTATTCCTCAGGGATTAAACAAACTGGTGTCTCGTACCTTCGTATTCTGATCGAATATACACATAGCACTTCCTGCTTTGCTCTACTGATGGTAACTCTTTCACCCTCATGAGTAACAGAACTTATATTAACGACGTGACCACTCCCACATTGTTGCCCAAATCCTCGAACAGGCCTATGAAAACTACAACTCCCATAAACCTCCAATATCGTCTGTGAAACTCTGGCCGTGCTAGTGTAAATGTTAATAATAACAAGCCTCCTTGGTAACTCAAAATGCCCCACCCTTCCCTAGAATGTATGAAACTGCATCAATTGAATAACCGTTATAAAAACATCAAACAGTGTCAAAACTTAATTTGCAATGATTAACAACAGATGTTACGATACTCTGTCTATAGCGAAAGTTTTTAACATGGTAAAGTCCATATGTAATCTCATCTTTTTGTAGTACATTTCTTTTTGGTTGCTGGGTCCAATTTGGACGTGAATATCAATTATATAAGAACAGATCTTACATTACCATGTATAAAACACAACCATTCACCAGCTAGGGGTGTAATAGGCCCATGATTCCCATTCTAAGATATATTGACCATGACCTTACACGTGACGTTCAAAAGGACATTGTCAATTATATCACTGATATTATATTTTGACATGCACACACTTGAATGATGTCATGTGACATCACTGATTTAAGTGAAGCTGTAACTTATGATATTATATCTGATGCCATGCTTGAGATCATAAATAGAAGATGGTGGACGAAGGAGTCATGGTTGCCTACTACTCCCTGCGTGATGAATTGTAGGAGGATCTTTAAATCTATCTATCTATCTATCTATCTATCTATCTATCTATCTATCTATCTATCTATCTATCTATCTATCTCCCTGTCTGTGTATATATATATATATATATACATATATATATATATATATATATATATATACGTCATGTGATCAAGGCTCAAGCGAGCCGAAACGCGTAATGGCGACTGGTGAGGAGCAATAAATTATCATGTCTGCACCAATTTTGGGTCCGTGTCCGTCTTTGGAGATAATCCTGCAACGCACGGAAGAGTGTGATATATATATATACGTAGAGAGAGAGCTTTATACCAATGCATTTTCGGCAATAAAAGCACCCTAACACGTAATACATGTATCAAAACCAGCTCGGATTGGTAAGCAAACAAGAGTCATGCTACTGTAATACCCCTATTGCTACCATTAGAGAGACAAGGACTTAAAAAGAATGTACCCTGTTTTTTTTTCTTTTTTACTTTAACAGAGCTCAATTTGGTTGAGGGGCTACACACCATCTAAGTGGGAACGCTTTAATGGAATCTCTACTATGACCTTAATGTGTTTTTATCTTCTTTAAAATTCACTGTTGTGATGCAGTTGACATGTATTTGAGAGATAATGCCAATCACGCCAGCTCCCCAAAAATATCTGCTTCATCAAACAGTTCTCTATCAAATAGGACAAGATGGGGCTGTGATTGTTTTTTAAAGATATTTCATTCACTAACAAAGTAATGGATAATGTGAAAATATTATTAGATCATAAGATTAACCTAAGCAAAACACCCACAAATGGTTTCATAGGGGACATTATCTAAACCATAGCTTCTCCTGTTTAGATGAGAATTTCCTCTACTTCAGGGTCGGTTTCAACTACATAATGAAATTCCAAGTTTATATTGTGTCCTTCCTTTTGTGTTTAGAGATTTTTTTAAACTCCCAAATGCTAAAGTTAACTTGTGATCAGATGTTACATACTTTTTAGGTGCATAGACACTACCTGCCTGATTAGATGTTGCCTTTCCTATACTATCGCCAGTACTCAAAAGAAGGATGATGCAATGCATGTTTAAATAAAGGGTTATGTGTGTGAATGTGTGCATGAACTTACCAAGGCATGTGTCTATGTATGAACTGAGACTACAAAAAATGAGCTGGCGCATTTAAAAAACAAACAAATGAGCAAGAAGATGCTAAAGCTGACTTAAGGAAAGCCATTAGAAGCCCACACAGCAATAACACACGTCATGCGTTTCATATTGTTCCTTCACAAGCCTCATACAGTTATATATTATACTTCTTACAGTATAATAAACATCCAATCAAGTGCTGTCAAGGGACGGAATCAAGATCTGGTGTAGTTTTTTATTTTTAATAACATATTTTATTGACTTTAACAATACATAGCGGGTGGTGCCTGAAGCATATATTTCAGATACAGTTTATATAAGATTATACCAATTATATTCAAACAACAATTTTGCCTGTGAACATACATGCCCAATAACTAAACTGGCACAGGTTACTACATGTTTCGCTATAAGTAAAATGTCCAGGTGTATACATGTAGATGACAGAGCGACTCATCTTACTTAAATATGGTCCAGTTTGATTTAATTGCCTGTTTTGGGGAGGGTCTGAGCGCGGCAGGGGAGGCAGGTTTATGCCGGGGTATGTTGCCCAGCGAGACCATATTTTCCTATGTTTTTGTGGACAACCACGCGCCTGGGGCACTGCAATTTCAGCCCCCATGCATCTGCCCATGGCCTTTCTCCGCCCGCCATTATTTGACGCGTTTTTAATCAAGCACATGTAGCCGGGACTGGGCCCCACTTGCAGTGCTTAATTTTTAAATAGTAAGAGCTGCTCCCAAACGTTTTTTTTCAGCTGCCGCTGATGAATGTCGAGAGTGGCAAATACCAAGGGCTGCATAATGTTAAATCTCACCTCGTGTCTCTTTCTTTAACCAGAAGACACTCTCTTACCCTGTATTTCACTTTGCGTGTTCATACCTGCTTTCTTCATTTGACATAGTTTTTCCTTCATTCTCTTCCTCCTCGTTTCCCCCATTTGTGTCTTTCTCTCTCTTGGTCTGGGACAAAGTCTAATAAGAAAAAATAAGCGCCAATCTGCAACCATGAGTGCTGGTGGGCCCCACTAGCAACCACTGGCTCAAAGTAAGCACTGCCCCTTTGAATGTTTAATCACTGTTGAGGACAGAAAGGTTGACAGAGAGCTCTGGTCACCACAGCCAGTACAATGGGCTGCTATCCCTTTGAAAGGACCCTTTGCACATAATCTAAGTCATGAATTATGAACTGTGACTTACTGCAGCCACGAACAACTAGTCCCATGGATTATGTGCACCAAGTACATTACTATACCTCCATTTTATGACAATAACATCCTTTTCCTCCTTTAGTCACCATTTTGTCAGTCTCTTGAGGGAACTTGAAGGGAACTCAAGGGAAGAAGTGACCAGGGCTTTACTTCCTGTTGGTAGTCAAGGAAGGATAAAATGGCTGTCCCCAACACCCTCCATTTACCCTGGAAATCTCGACCTAAAGTAAGCAACAACATTGTGGACCTTATTTTCATCCCCTGACCCAATGCTAATTCCATCAGTGGGAGTTCTTCTGACTCTTACCATGAGTCCATTCAATCTGGTAACATGGTGAGATGGGAATTTTGCAAGTCTAAGTTCATGTCTTGCGTTAGTTCAAGATGTGGGTCCTTTTTGGAGCCAAGAAGGAAGGAGCAAAACCTATCCAGCCCTTTAAAAGCACAACCTAACTTTCCTCCGCTGTTCAAAGTTACTTTGACACTTGCTGATCACAGTTAGTTCATCTGATGATGACCACAGCGTCCTCAACCCTAATACACCCACCTGTCTCTCAATTTCCACAGCATTGGCTTTACTCAGAGAACTTATCCTCGAAGCTTGCAGTGCAATGCACTCGTTTGACCCATGTCATCTAGTTCCTTTTCTAAGTCATATCTTTTTGGCCCGCAAAAGCAACAGATGTTTTTGCTCCTTGTGGAATACTGTCTCATGGTCCCACCTCTCACCTGCAACTTCCCCACTGCCAAAGTCCACATAACAGTTCAGTCAAAGAAACCTACAAAGGTACCAGTGGACGTTTTATTTTCCCTAAAATATACTGCAGCTCATAGATATATATTGGTGTATGCTTAACTACATGCCAAGGCCTGGTTGATGTTTGGTTGAAAGGAACGGCGCACCATTCACGGGTGCGGAACGCAAAATTGCAAAAAAAAGGATATTCTTACAGTAATGTGAACTATACAAGGTGTGCTTCAGGACATTCTCTGTCAGGCCTGGTTGATGACATAACTTGTTTTACTTCATTCCCACATTTTAAGACCATTACTGCAAATCCGCCTCCACCCATAACTGTTATACTGGGCTTGCCATTTCAGTTTGGCCAGTAAGAAGAATGCAGCAAAGAGTTTTGTAACAGGGGAATTCTTCAGTAGAAAGTGGGACATCTTTCACCCTTCTTAAATGACGGTCAAGGGATACCATCTTTGGGGCTACCGTAGGACCTTCCAGCTCCTTCCTGTGCAAGGAAGTAGTGAGGGTAGAATGTGGGGGGATTTGTTGTCCACTTGCTACCTCAGCCACACGATATTGGTTCCTTTCACACAAACTGGATACTATTGCAAAGAGTGGATTTCCAGGTCGTCTTTCAAGGCTTTGGATAGGTGAAGTCCATTAAAGGGTGTGAAAATACCCTAGGAAATGGGCACCAACCTAAGCACATTTTTACTTTAAAAGGAAAGGGTTTGGTGTGGGGGGGGGTGCCTCTCAGTTACTTCTCAGAGTGAGGCCCTGCCCACTCCTCACACTGTGATTTTTTACATTTTTATTTCCAGGTATGCTACCTGGTTCATGGTAATTCCATGTAAAGGCTCATTAGAGAACAGGTCTGCTAACAATATTCAATCTTACCGGCCAACTCTGCTCTTAATGGATGGCATCAACATTTTGAGTAAGTCAGAGGATATAATGAACTAGGAATCATGCTACACCCGAGGAAAGGCAATGTGACAAAAAGATGGATGCAGCCAGTCAATCACCTCAATCTCTTAATAAAGCCCTGGCTTTCCTCAAGATGGCCTGATAGTCTTGCAGGCTATCTAGCTGGTGCTCAGGGGCCAGGATAACTTTCAATGTTTTAAGCCTCCCCAGTGGTGAGGTTCATTGTAGATCATATGATTGTCCCAACAACCTTATTATATACCTCATTGGCAGATGCTGGGAGATAATATTTAATTTCAACAAGCAAGCAGCTGTGCAGAGGCTTGTGTAAAACTCTACCATGGCAAACGTATCATGCGTTAGCGGCAAAGGCACCACTGCACTATGCCTCAATTATTAACCAGTGACCCTAACAGTCTCTAGTAAGTAAAACAAGCAGTATGTTTTGCATTATCGAAGTGGGAGGAGTTATTATTAGGAAATCGAACATGTCAGCTACACTTCCTGTCATAGTTTATGGCCAAAGTAAGCAGCTGGGCTCTGGATTTAAAGTATAACCCACACAACCTGATTGTCACTTAGAAGATCTGGAGAGCCCTAGGTTTGTCTAAATACAATCCTATATCCCTCTGACAAGACGTGGTAGTGGACAATGTGGCTAAAAAGTTTACTGTTGGTGGATCCAGGCAAGGAAATAACTGAACTATGCATATTCACAATCTTACTCTACGTAAACAAACTGAAAATGTTTTTATTGCATTTGTCTATCTTATGTAAGTGTAATTCAGTGCTTAATTTGAGCCGGTGCTTTCTGGCTGAGTTTGCGTACCTTTCTTTCAAAAGCAGTAACCATTTGGTAGGTCGTGTGGCAATTTAAACATTCAGCCCTTTTTATTGCCCCGTGTCAAGAATTCCTGTCATACAAGGGAAACACGCCCTTCTGTAAACAGGAGAGCTGTTACATAACTCAAGGGAAACACGCCCTTATGTAAACAGGAGAGCTGTTACATAACTCAAGGAAAACACGCCCTATAAAGGGAGGAACCGGGAGGTACAAGGCTGTCGGATATTGTGTTTACACCGACGTACCTGCTTCGTGAAGAGCAGTGTTCCGGAGTGGTGCTCCAGTAAGGCAAGACGGAGGTAGGTCGAGTCGTTACTCCCTGGGCCGTGTCTTGCCCCATCGTCACCTGTGAAGTACCCGGAAGCTCTACCGGTCAACCCTTGAGCTTCGCTTTTTGACTCGGCTGAGTCCAAGCGCAGTGGCGCTTTTGCTGGTTGGAGTCGTAACTCCCAGCCCGACCAGAGACACAGGGACTGCCAGCTGTAACGCACACCAGGAGGTGTTTGCCGCGTTACAGACTCGGAAGTCCACAGGATCGATCGAGCGGCTGCTCTCGGTTCAGTCTTCTTGCTTGTGATTGGGGTATCGGTGACGCATCACCAGGAGGTGACTCCGCGTCCCGGTGCAGTCTGAGGAAGAGGTTGAGCGGCTGCTCCCTTCAGGTAGAGACCCCGGCTGGGTGTTTCCCTGACTCCTCAATTCTCCCCAACACTCTTCGTGCCCCTCACAGCCTACCGATTGGCATTGTCGGCCATTTCATTTCTGCCCTCTGTTGGCATACACCGGGATCGGCGTATATGCAGAGGACGGTTAGGACCATCCGTGCTGTGGGCTGGTAACGTACTTAGCCTGGAGGATTCCAGTGACTATAACTTTTGTTTGTTCTTTGTATTTTATTTGCCTTCATTAAAAGAACTAACCCTTCACAAGTGGTTGCGTCCTCATTGTCGTGTCTGTTAAACGATCCTGAGACGTTCAGGGCGTTACAAAATATCCGACCTTAAGAACACTAACTGTCTCCCGGTCGATAACAGACATGGCAACACTTGATGATGTGCTGGCTGCTTTAGCGGCCATGCAAGTTGAAGTGGCTGCCTCTAGGCAAGAAACAGCCGATGTAAAAGCCATACTGGATGCTATCCAATTGGACCCGCTCACGCCCAGCACCTCCCTCACGAACCAGACCCCTGCGGTAGTAGTGGAAATGCCGGTAGCCATCCCCTTGGCAACACCAGAGAGGTACAGTGGGGATCCTAACACAGTGCAGGTATTCCTCACACAAGTGGCGCTACATTTATCGTGCAAACCAAAGGCGTTCCCCACGAGTCAGGCTCGTGTGGCTTTCCTTATATCCTATTTGGCTGGAAACGCGGCACAATGGGCCGTACCTCTGGTGAGCAGGGACGACCCCCTCTTATGTGATTGGGGTGCTTTTCGCGAGGAATTCCTGAAGGTATTCGACAGAAGGGCTGACTCGTACACGGCGGACCGTGAAATGCTTGAGTTGAGACAGGGATCCAACGACCTGGTGCAGTATCTCAACGCGTTCCGAAGGCTGGTTGCGGAAACCAAGTGGCCTGTTGCTAAACAGACGGCGCTCTTCCATCAAGGGCTGTGCGATGAGCTCAAGGACGCCGTGGCTCATATTGACCCTCAACCCAAGACATGTGAGGGCCTTATCAACCTGGTATTACGGCTGGAACATAGGCTAAGTGAAAGAAAGGGGGATCATGGGAGAAAAGGAAAATCCCTTCCATCCTATGTGACGGTGGGAAGTCCTGAAACTTCCACCGCATCCAAGGGAGAACCCATGGACATCAGCGCAATACGAGCGAGCCTCACAGCCACGGAGAAAGAGTCACGCCGTAAACAAGGATTGTGCCTATATTGTGGCAAAAAAGGCCACTACGTACGTGAATGCCCTGCCAAACCGAAGACGTCACGTTATCGGGCCAACCGGTCGGTAACAGCCGTGGTGGACATACCGGCGGAAAACTAGAGGACTCCAAGACCAGAGAAGGGGCATCTCGGAGTCACTCATCCATCCCTTCACTTTCCAACTCGGTCACTAAGGGACAACGACACCTGTTTATCACGGTGCACGTGGGAGTGCATGACCAGTGGATACCCGTTGTGGCCATGGTGGATTCAGGGGCCACTGGCATGTTTATGGACCACAACGAGGCATGCAGGCTAGGGCTAGTGCTTCTTCCCAAAGCAGTACCCGAAGACGTCTATGCGGTAGACGGAAGGCGATTGGTGACGGGGCCCATCGGACAGCACACGGGGGTCCTTCCGATGAGATATGGGAGGAACCATTTGGAACAAATAGATTTTAACATCATCCGAGCGCCCCAATATGGCGTCATATTGGGATTGCCGTGGCTACAGAAACACAACCCCTTTGTGGATTGGCCAACACATCGCATCGAAATGACGTCACCGTATTGCATCCTGCATTGTGGAATAAGAAAGGAATCCCTTGACGCAGATGAGAGCGGGAGTCAGACGGTGGCTACAGCGGCAGAAAAAGATGTGGCTCTCCCCCAGGCTTATCACAGTTTTGAGGATGTATTTGATGAGGTGAAGGCGGAAGTGCTACCACCACATAGACAGTTTGACTGCCAGATCGACCTGGTGCCAGGGGCCAGCGTTCCCAGCGGCAGGCTGTATGCCCTGACGGAGCCTGAAAACGTGCATCTCCGGGGGTACCTGGATAAACTCCTCAAGCTAGGATTCATCCGCCCGTCCAAGTCTCCGGCCGCCTCGCCACTCTTCTTCATCCCGAAGGCTAATGGGGAGCTGAGAGCCTGTGTGGACTTTAGGGCATTGAATGCGATAACCATAAAAAATCGGTACCCCTTGCCTCTCATCAGTGTACTTCTGGAACAGGTCAAGAAAGCTCGTATCTACACCAAGTTGGATTTGAAAGGGGCATACCATCTGGTGCGCATGAGGGACGGAGACGAGTGGAAGACCGCCTTTAAGACCAGGTTCGGCCTTTTTGAGTACCTCGTCATGCCGTTCGGTCTGTGCAACGCCCCGGCAGCCTTTCAGTACTTTTTGAATGAGGTATTCAGAGAGGAGTTGGATATCTACGTGGTCGTATATATCGACGACATCCTCATCTATTCGTCCAGTGTGGAGGAGCACGTACACCACGTCAAAGCTGTGCTCCAAAAGCTGAGGGAAAACATGCTGTTTTGTAAACTCAGCAAGTGTGACTTCCACGTCACATCCGTGGAATTCCTCGGAGAGATGCTGAGTCCAGAGGGACAGGAGATGGCAGAACGAAAGATCAAGGCGGTGAAAGAATGGCCGGTGCCCCAAAGCGTGAAGGACGTCCAAAGTTTCATTGGCTTCGCCAACTTTTACAGGCGGTTTATAGATGGATTTTCAGGAGTGGTGGCCCCAATCACACAGCTACTGAGGAAGTCCAAGGAGTTTGTCTGGTCCCCTGAAGCGAACAAAGCCTTTGAGGCCCTGAAAAGCGCCTTTGGTAAGGCGCCGGTGTTGGCTCACCCCGATCCGGATCTCCCCTACGTGGTGGAAGCGGACGCGTCGGATGTGGCGCTGGGGGCTATCTTGTCCCAACGCAACCACGACACAGGGGTGCTTCATCCCGTTGCGTACATGTCCCGCAAACTCAACGACGCCGAACGCAACTACCATATTGCGGAGAAGGAGCTTCTCGCAATCAAGGACGCCTTCACCGAATGGAGGCATTGGTTGATGGGGGCAAGACATGTGGTATCGGTGTACACGGACCATCGGAACCTACAGTTCATGACGGCCACTAGACACCTTTCTCCCAGGCAGCTGCGGTGGATGATCTTCTTTGCGGGGTTCAACTTCCGCATCACATATCGGCCGGGGACGGAAAACCGGAAGGCGGACGCCCTGTCCCGTCAATCTGCAGTTAAGGAACCATTGCCTGCAACCGAGCGTTCCATCATTTCCCCGAGGATGGTATTGGGGGTTATCCAACCGGATACTTTCCTGAGGGGAATAAAGAGAGGGATCAGGTCATTCGCATGGCGGAGGTGGCTCCTCAGTCACAGAGAATGGCAGCTGAAGGACGGGATACCCCTGAAGGGCAGGTGCCTATTGATACCCACGCCTAGGCTAAGGAAACAAGCATTCATCTGGTGCCATGACTCTCCATGCGCAGGTCATTTGGGCTTTGAAAAAACGGTGGCTAGCATGGGACGGCATTTCTGGTGGCCAACCATGAGAGTGGATGTCAGGAGGTGGGGACAGGAGTGTCCTACGTGTGCTACCATGAAGGCCGACCATGGCCGAACCCAAGGGCTCTTACATCCACTTCCGACCCCGGATAGACCATGGGATAGCATATCACTGGACTTCGTGGTGGGCCTACCGGTAGACCAGGGGATGACGGCAATACTGGTGGTGGTGGATTACTTGACGAAAATGGGGCACTTCATCCCCTGCAAGAGAGTCCCTACGGCCGGGGAATCGGCGTCACTACTCCTAAAGAATGTGGTACGACTGCATGGATTACCTGGGGTGATCGTGTCGGACCGGGGGTCGCAGTTTACTGCGCAATTCTGGAAGACTTGGTGCACTGCGCTGCATGTTAAGACCGCCCTGTCCACCAGCTACCACCCTCAAACGGACGGCCAAACCGAGCGCCTGAACCAAACGCTCAAACAGTATCTGCGATGTTTTGTGGACCAGGGCAGGGAAGAATGGGTCGACTTGCTATGGGTTGCAGAGATAGCCTATAACAATGCCACTCACAGCTCCACACAGGCATCTCCGTTCTATAGCAACTATGGCCAACATCCCAGGTTCTTGCCATTTCTACATCCGTTCAGAGAGGACAGGATTCCCGCCACAGCGGACAGGGTGGCACACATAAAAGACACGTTGATGCGCTCAAGGGCTGTCCTAATAGAGGCCAAGAGAAGATACAAGGCTGCGGCAGATAGGAAGAGAAGGCCCGGGCCACTGTACCGCACTGGAGACTACGTCTGGATATCCACAAGAAACATGAGGTTTCGAAAGAACAGTGTGTTCCATCCCAAGTACATGGGCCCCTATCGAATTACCAAGTGTATGGGTCCCGTGAACGTGAAGGTGTGCTTGCCCCAGTCATTGCGGATACACCCTGTCTTTCATGTATCATTGCTCAAACCAGCACCCTCCAAGCCGTCTGGGACACCTAGGCCGGTATGCGTGGAGTCGGAGGTGGAGTATGAAGTGTCGGGCATACGGGCGTCCAAATGGCGCCGGGGGAAGCTGTGGTACCTGGTTGCGTGGAAAGGCTATGGCCCGGAGGAGCATTCATGGGAACCGGCTGAAGGGGTTCATGCTCCGCGCTTGGTCTCCTTGTTCCATCGGCGTTTTCCTGCCAGCGCTGGACCCGTGGGGAGCCGCTGAGAGGGAGGATGTACTGTCAAGAATTCCTGTCATACAAGGGAAACACGCCCTTCTGTAAACAGGAGAGCTGTTACATAACTCAAGGGAAACACGCCCTTATGTAAACAGGAGAGCTGTTACATAACTCAAGGAAAACACGCCCTATAAAGGGAGGAACCGGGAGGTACAAGGCTGTCGGATATTGTGTTTACACCGACGTACCTGCTTCGTGAAGAGCAGTGTTCCGGAGTGGTGCTCCAGTAAGGCAAGACGGAGGTAGGTCGAGTCGTTACTCCCTGGGCCGTGTCTTGCCCCATCGTCACCTGTGAAGGACCCGGAAGCTCTACCGGTCAACCATTGAGCTTCGCTTTTTGACTCGGCTGAGTCCAAGCGCAGTGGCGCTTTTGCTGGTTGGAGTCGTAACTCCCAGCCCGACCAGAGACACAGGGACTGCCAGCTGTAACGCACACCAGGAGGTGTTTGCCGCGTTACAGACTCGGAAGTCCACAGGATCGATCGAGCGGCTGCTCTCGGTTCAGTCTTCTTGCTTGTGATTGGGGTATCGGTGACGCATCACCAGGAGGTGACTCCGCGTCCCGGTGCAGTCTGAGGAAGAGGTTGAGCGGCTGCTCCCTTCAGGTAGAGACCCCGGCTGGGTGTTTCCCTGACTCCTCAATTCTCCCCAACACTCTTCGTGCCCCTCACAGCCTACCGATTGGCATTGTCGGCCATTTCATTTCTGCCCTCTGTTGGCATACGCCGGGATCGGCGTATATGCAGAGGACGGTTAGGACCATCCGTGCTGTGGGCTGGTAACGTACTTAGCCTGGAGGATTCCAGTGACTATAACTTTTGTTTGTTCTTTGTATTTTATTTGCCTTCATTAAAAGAACTAACCCTTCACAAGTGGTTGCGTCCTCATTGTCGTGTCTGTTAAACGATCCTGAGACGTTCAGGGCGTTACACCCCGTGGGGTTGCCTCCACCCTTCTGCATTAAAATATGCTCGTCCCTTTTGGACGGGGAACAACCTTTACAACGCAACTGTTACAACGCACTACACTTACAACGCATTTTTTACAACGCATAATCCATTACAACGCACTACACTTACAACGCATGACACTACAACGCATTTTTAAAAAATACCTTTACAACGCCTACCATTACAACGCATAATATTACACTACACTATCCAACACTTACCCTACTGTTGCACCCCCTGGAGTTAGAATAGTAATTTTTACCCCTATACTATCCAACACTTACCCTACTGTTGCACCCCCTGGAGTTAGAATAGTAATTTTTACCCCTATACTATCCAACACTTACCCTACTGTTGCACCCCCTGGAGTTAGAATAGTCATTTTTACCCCTATACTATCCAACACTTACCCTACTGTTGCACCCCCTGGAGTTAGAATAGTAATTTTTACCCCTATACTATCCAACACTTACCCTACTGTTGCACCCCCTGGAGTTAGAAAAGTAATTTTTACCCCTATACTATCCAACACTTACCCTACTGTTGCACCCCCTGGAGTTAGAATAGTAATTTTTACCCCTATACTATCCAACACTTACCCTACTGTTGCACCCCCTGGAGTTAGAATAGCAATTTTTACCCCTATACTATCCAACACTTACCCTACTGTTGCACCCCCTGGAGTTAGAATAGCAATTTTTACCTCTATACTATCCAACACTTACCCTACTGTTGCACACCCTGGAGTTAGAATAGTAATTTTTACCCCTATACTATCCAACACTTACCCTACTGTTGCACCCCCTGGAGTTAGAATAGTAATTTTTACCCCTATACTATCCAACACTTACCCTACTGTTGCACCCCCTGGAGTTAGAATAGTAATTTTTACCCCTATACTATCCAACACTTACCCTACTGTTGCACCCCCTGGAGTTAGAAAAGTAATTTTTACCCCTATACTATCTAATACTTACCTTAAATGCAATTAAATATTATGCGTTGTAATGGTATGCGTTGTAATGGTAGTTTTTTCAAATGCGTTGTAGTGTCATGCGTTGTAAGTGTAGTGCGTTGTAATGGATTATGCGTTGTAAAAATGCGTTGTAAGTGCATGCGTTGTAAAAGTGTGCGTTGTAACGTCATACATCCCTTTTGGACACGTCACGAAGCATAAAATGATAATAACTTGAAGTTATTATCATTTTATATTTCTCTTCTTCACACTGCTTAAAAGCAGTGGGGCGACACTCCCCTGCCATAGCGGAGGAGTCATCCCTGGGCGTAGAGTGGCATAGAATGAAGGGTGTAGAGTGTTGCAGAGTGTCATGGAGGAAGTAGAGCGTCATAGAGTGGAAGGGTGTAGAGTGGAGTAGAGTGGCATAGAGTTAAGTAGAGTGCAATAGAGTACAGTGCTGAGGAGCAGAGTGGCATAGAGTATTGTGGAGTGGTGTAGAGCACAGTGGAGTGGCATAGAGGGTGTTGCGAAGAGTGGAGTAGAGTGTTGTACAGCAGAGTGACGTAGAGCAGAGAAGATTGTAGTAGAGTGAAGTGGCACAGAGTGGAGTAGTGTAGGAGAGTGGAATAGCATAGAGTTGTAGAGTTGATTGGCATTGGGTGGAGTGGCGTAGAGTGGAGCAGTGGAGTGGAGTACACTGGAATATTATGTTGTAGAACAGTGTAGAGTAAAGTGAAATGGAGTGGGGTAAAGGGAGCTGCATGGAGCATCATATAGTGGAGTAGTGTTGTAGAGCTGCATAGAGTGAAGTAGAGTGTTATGGAGTGGCAAAGAGTGAAGTAGAGTTTTATAGAGTGGAGTGGAGTGAACTATAGTGGAGCAGCATAAAGTATAGTGGTACAGAGTAAACTGAAATAGAGTGCAATGGTTTTGAGTAAAGTGGTGTAGAGTCCATTGGTATAGAGTGCAATGGCGTAGAGTGGGGTGGCACAGAATTGAGTTGAGTGGCATAAAGTGCAGTGGTATAGACTAGATTGCTACAGAGTCGAGTGAAGTGTCATATAGTGGAGTGGTGCAGGGTAGAGCGTGATAGTTTAGAGTGTAGTGGCACATAGTACAGTGGTACAGAGTAGAGTGGCATTGAGTTCAGTGGCATAGGGTACAGTGGCATTGAGTTCAGTTGTAAAGAGTACAGCTGTGCAGTGGCGAAGAGTGCAGTGGGGTATAGTAGAGTGTGGTAGAGTGCACTGGCATAGAGTAGAGTGGTGTAGAGTAGAGGGGCATAGAGTAGAGAAGCGTAGAGTGAAGCAACATAGAGTGCAGTGGTGCATAGTAGATTAGAGAGGTGTAGAGTGGATTGGCGTAGAGTGTAGTGGCATAGAGTGCACTGGTGTGGATTGTAGTCGAGTGGCATTGACTAAAATGGTGCAAAGTATATTGCAGTGGCATACAGTGCAGTGGCAGAGTGTATTGCCATAGAGTAGAGTGGTGCAGAGTACAGTGGTGCAGTGACAAAGAGTGCAGTGGTGGATAGTAGAGTGGGGTAGAGTGCACTGGCATTGAGTAGAGTGATGCAGAGTGGAGTAAAGAGGTGTAGAGTGATGTGGTGTAAGGTGCAGCATCATGGAGTGCAGTGGTGCACAAGATATTAGAGTGGTGTAGAGTGCATTGCTGTAGAGTGAATTGGCAAAGAGTAAATAGAGCTGTGTAGAGTGATGCTGAGTAGAGTGCAGTGGCAATGATCAAAGTGGCATTGATCTCAGTAGAGTGGCATAGAGAGTGTTGCGAAGAGTGGAGTACAATGTTGTACAGTAGAGTGACGTAGAGCAGAGTAGATTGTTGTTGAGTGAAATGCCATAGAGTGGAGTAGTGTAGGAGAGTGGAAAGGCATAGAGTGTTGTAGCCTTGTGTGGCATTGAGTGGAGTGGTAGAGTGGTAGCATGGAGTGGCATAGAGTGGAGTGGCATAGAGTGGAATAGTCTGTTGTAAAATAGAGTTAAGTAAAGTGACATTGAGTGGCGTAAAGGGAGCTGCATTGAGCATCATCGAGTGGAGTAGTGTTGTAGAGCCGCATAGAGTGGAGTAGATTATTGTGGAGTGGCATAGAGTGGAGTAGAGTTTAATGGAGTAGACTGTTGTGGAGTGGAGTGTCGCAGAGTGGAGTAGAGTGGACTAGAGTGAAGTGGCATAAAGTACAGTAGTGCAGAGTAGAATGAAAGAGTGCATTGGTTTTGAGTAAAGGGGTGTAGAGTCCATTGGCATAGAGTACATAGATTGGAGTGGTTCAGAATTGAGTTGAGTGTCGTAGAGTGCAGTGGCAGAGAGTAGATTTTTACAGAGTAGAGTGAAGTGGCATATAGTGGAGAGGTGAAGACTAGAGTGGAGTGGTGCAGGGTAGAGAGCAGAAGTGTAGAGTGCAGTGGCATGAAGTACAGTGGTGCAGAGCACTTTGGTGCCTTTGTGAAGAGTGCAGTGGGGCATAGCAGAGTGTGCTTAAGTGCACTGGCATAGAGTAGAGCGGTGCAGAGTAAAGAGACATAGAGTAGAGAAGCATAGAGTGAAGTGGCCCAGATTGCAGTGGTGCAGTAGATTAGAGTGGATTGGCGTAGAGTGTAGTGGCGTAGAGTGCACTGGCATATAGTGCAGTCCAGTGGCATAGACTAAAATGGGGCAGAGTGTATTGCAGTGGCATAGTGCATTGCCATAGAGTAGTGTGGTGCATAGTAGAGTGGTGCAGTGACAAAGAGTGCAGTAGTGCATAGTAGAGTGGGGGTGGGGTGCACAGGCATAGAGTAGAGTGATGAAGAGTACAGTAGAGAGGCTTAGAGTGAAGTGGCATAGAGTGCAGTGGTGCACAGTAGATAAGTGTGGTGTAGAGTGCAATGGTGTAAAGTAGATTGGCATAGAGTGCAGTAGAGTGGTATAGAGTACTACAGAGTAGAGTGCAGTGGCATAGAGTGCAGTGGTACAGATCAAAGTGGCATCGAGCTCAGTGGCAGAGAGTGCAGTGTTGCAGAATAGAGTGGTGTAGAGTGCATTAGTAGAAAGTGCAGTGGTGTGGAGTGGTGCATGGTAAAGTGACGTAGAGGGTTGTAGAGTAGAGTGGCGTAGAGTGCAATGGCAAAGAGGGCATTGGTTTTGATTAAAGTGATCTATAGTGCAACAGCATAGAACAGAGTTGCATAGAGTGCAGTGGGGTAGAGTCAAGTGGAGTGGCACAGGGTAGACTGCAAAGGTGTATAGAGGAGTGGTGTAGAGTGTAATAGAGTGGCATAGAGTGCAATGGCTAGAGTAGATTGTTTCAGAGTAGAGTAGATTGGTGTAGATTGGTGTAGAGTGCAGTGGTTAAGACGGCAGTGGTTCTTAGTAAGTAGTGTGGGGTGAAGTGCATTGGCAATGAGAAGAGTGGTGTAGAGTACAGAGTCGTGAAGTGGAGTAAAGTGGTGCAGAGTAGAGTGCTATGACAGTGTGGAGTGGCGTGGAGTGGCATAGTGTGAAGTGGTGCAGAGTACAGTGCTGTGGCGTGTTGTGGTGCAGAATAGAGTGGAGTGGGGTAAAGTGGAGTATGCATGATGTGGGAACGCACTGCCATTATCGACATACAGTTTTACTGATACAAGTATGCAGCGCACAAATGATAATGTGTGAAAATGTCATCACCTGGTGTAGTGAGCTGGTTTGATGGTATTAAAATATTTCTTTCCTTCACTCTTCAGAATTACCAAAAAATGTGCTTCATTTATGCTTTCCACATTCTGAAATACCTGCACAGTTCATTTACGACACTTACATTTTGTTTTGTGCTGGGGAAAAAATAACACGGTAGAGCAAACCCCCGAGTAGCCAGCATGAGTGTCATATAAATCCTCTCACTTTAAAGTCAGGGAAAGAAAAGTAAACACAAAGCTCCCTGGGAGACAGAGCCTGACTTTTGACCTTTGTCTCTGAATGCACAGCAAATGTGACAAGATAAGAGCAAGATTTAAAGGCCTGCTTTCAGAAATTCAGGACTGGTGGAAGAATACAGTAATTAGGATTTGGGGTAAGGGAATAAGCCGGACAGCCTAAAACAAATAAAGCCAGCAAATAGAAAGAAAGCAAATGTGAGTTACAAACCACAAAGCCAATTGTAAGGAATAGGTGAAATGCAACCCCAGGTAAAAATTTCTGACTGTCCCTAAGATGTCGTAATCAAACCAGAGAAGTGCACTCTCTGGTAGGCTTCAACCTATGTGGCCTAACGGCTAGAGTAGTCAATCTCGGAGCGGGGGAACCAGGTTCGAGTCTAGGCAGGGACGCTCAACATCTGTGATTGTGGGCAAATCACGTAATCTCCCCGTGCCTAACAAAAAGGAATGTGTGCATCTGTAACGCAACTGGTGCTCATGTAAAGCGCTGTGATACCTTAGGGTCTAATTCGCACTTTATAAAACTGAAAAAAACTAAAAAATAAAACTGGGAAGTTTATTCCAATGTCAGCTGGCTGGAGGGACGCTTACATGAGTGGGTCAGAGTGAAAATGCTAGTAACAGGATGATGACAATGCGTCCTGCTGTGACTAAGCCTGGGCGACATTCAAATCATTTCTTTTTGTGGAAACTACATGAAATGCCCCCAAAATTATGCAAAAATACAAAAAATTGGAGAAAAAAAAAATCCTATCTGACGTTTACCTCCATTTTGGACCCACAGACAAATGTGCAAAAAAAAAAAAAACGTACATGAAGTTAACAACAACCACTCATGCTCTGTTTCGTAAACTAAATTAAACCCCAGGCCCAGTTGTTAAAATACACCTTCCCCCCCCCATCACCACCCACAACTTAGTTGCCCTGCCCGGTGACACTTTCAAGCAGCTTCACAGGAAATATTCACATGGGATTAATGATACTCAGGAAGGGCCTCTCTCCTTCTGTATCAGCACGGCCTGCATTCTCGCTAAAAAAACACACGCATCATGCAGTAAATAAGGAAATGTGACCTTTTTCCGCAAGGGACGCATATATTTAAGGGGTTTAGTCTCCCGCTGGACCGGGTCATTCCAATCACTCAAAAGCCAGCCGTGACTTCCACCCCTCATTGAACCAGCCCTGTCTTAAGTACTAACAACAGACGCTGCTAATTTAAATTCATTTAACAGACTTATGTTGTGCCAGATGATGTGACCGTAAAACAGCTGCCAGTGCACAGTCTATGGTGGATCAAAAAGGAAGCCCGGGAAGGCTGCGAGGCTTCGACCAAGATCACGGCGTGTGGTGACTCCGAGCCGAGGTTTGTTGCATCCACTTCCGGTGCCTTTATACAGACTGACCCTTGACCTTCTGCGTTTCTCCTCTAACAATATGGCCCTTGGCAAGTACAGGAAACGGTATCACTCTGCACATTGAGCATCCAAAATATAATAAGTGATCCATCAGCATCGCATGCAGGCCTTGCACATACACTCCCAAACACGAACTCCTCATTCCGCTACAGATAATGTGCCTTCAGACTCTGAAGCACACTTACAAAACAGTTGAACAGTACGGTTGCACTAGTTTTCTCCCACAATACATTTTGATGTCCTAAACGTCATGTTGTTGAAGCGCACCCTCAGCCAGTCGAATGAGCATGATAGGTTGATTGGGCTCACTGTGGCCTATACGGCCGGAGTGGCTGTAGCAGCACCGGGTGTTTTCCTGGTGGGCCGGAAGGATGGGGGCCGGATTTCGACCGATAGGGGCCGTTTTTTGACCGATGGGGGTCTGTTTTGCACAGAGGCGTAGCAAGAGCTTGTGGTGCCCGGGGCTATCCCTCAGATTGCCGCCCCTGGGGGGAGGGGTGCTGGGGAAAAAGGACGGCAAGCACTTGAAAGAGGTCCGAGAGACGCATAGTAATCACTGCTAATAGTTACCTCGATCATGCAAGTTACATGCACATACATGACACGGTCCAAAGCTACACAGTTGAATACACCAGTGACCGGCAGTACAAAGGAGAACACACACACTGCTTGATTTATCTGGGGACTCAGAAAAACTACATGCGACATCCATCAGAGAGCTGCGTGAACAATTACAACACGAAAGGACTGCATACCCCATATCACCTCTACATGAAGTTAGAATTTTTGAAATCCTGTTTTATGCTGCTAAAGTTTTGAGAAATTTCAATTTTATGCTGTCTGAAAAATTTTCCAAGGTAAGTTTGTCTTTACCTTCCTTACGAGTTTTCATTAAATTCTGCTATGTGCGGTAACTCCTGGAACCACACTTATTGGACTTATGAGTTTTGGAATGAGAATCATGTTCCCTTGATAAATGCTTTCAGGCCAAATCTACTGATATCTATCAGGAGAAAAGCAGAAGATGGCATTTAGGTGCAGTAAGCAGCAAGATCTGAATGTTAGTCCTTATTACTGGGGGAATAACCACTCGTAATGAAGGGTATAGCAACAACAAAACAACAAAAAATTCAAAATCCTTCCCTTCTATCCCTCCACTACACTTTTTCAATCCAAATAAAAGACTAACATGTCCACTACTCAAATAAATGTCCTATTTCACTATACTAATTCGCCACTAATCCTTTATGGGTTTCGGAGTAGCGTGCTACTCGCCGAAAAAGCACATTAACACCTCAACAGGGGTAGCAAGCGCTATATAAATGCAAACCTTTTTACCTCTTCTACCCCTTCGGTATCCTTCTTAATCCAAATAATTGACTAACATACCTACCACTCAAATTATTAAAAATGACTTGCATATTTCACTATACTACTTCACCACTAACACTGTACAGGTTCCAGAGTAGTGTGCTACTCGCCGAAAAACGCTTCAACCCCCCCATCAGAGGTAGCAAGTTCTAGATAAATCCAAACCTTTTTTCCCTTCTCCATATCTCCACTATCCTTCTCAATCCACATAATCTGACTAACATATCCACCACTCAAATTACTTTCAAATTTTCACTATACTAATTCACCACTAATCATTTATGGGTTCCGGAGTAGCGTGCCACTCGCTGAAAAAGCGCTTCGATGCCTCCTTATGGGTAGTGAGTGCTATATAAATGCAATTACAATACAATACAAAAAATAATTGCAAAAGTGCCATCAACACCCTCAAGCAACCAGGCAAAGGGAAACTATGCAACCAAATTTAAACCCATTCTTCCAAACTCCCGACCTCCACAAAGAACGTTGGTCCATATCAGTGTGTCAAAGGCAATATTGAAGCTACATGAAATCAACCACATCTGGCCCAAATTCTGGGTTAAGCTAGACTTTAGGTTAAAGTTGTTAGATATATGAGGTGCTGCACCTCGGCCTCCTCTTAGATATGTTGCAGCTTTGTTCCAAACCACAGAGAGCAAATGCTGATTATGCCAGAAAACAGAAGCCAAGGGGTTCACAGGAGGAGCCCAAAAAAATTGAAAGGATACTAGCAAATAAAAGCAAAAATCCTCTTGTGTGCATGGGAAGCAGTTAGAAACACACGGGAAAATGACTTAAACCCCATCATTACTCACAGAACAATATGGACCTCACAGACCTCCCCAGTGCCCAGTTGGCAATGTCCTTCTGTGTTGTAGTGTGACGTATCTCAGGCTGAGGCGGGCTAGACTAAGGTAAGAAGCCATGGCAGGAGTAGAGTTTTGGCTTCTCGTGGGGGCTGGGCTTCTCAGTAAGACTGGGTGGGGGCCCAATTCGGTTAAAACTGAGTAGAGACCAATGCCCCTATGCCCAGACCTAGGCTAAACCTTTTTTTCCTTGAATTGTTCTTGAAATCACTGCAGAGATGCAGGCTTCAAAACCGGTGACGGATCATACTACTTACTAGTGGTACAGTTTAAGAGCAACAAAGCATTATGGGGAAGGAGGGACGCAGTACTTCACATCTTCAAGTGACCCTTTGACATCAGTGACACCTTCATCAAGTCCTGCTTTTGTGACAAACAGAACTTTGCTTTCTGCTGTTCTAGGATCCACAGAAGCAAAATGGTCTTGGCTAAAAAGCCAAGAATGGATGAAGGTGTCACTTATGACAATGGGCGGTTAACACGCTTACTACTTTCATAGGATTAGCAAGATAGGGTACCATCTTACAGATTCTTCCACTGATAGCAGGCACCTGATCACATAAAAAGATCCCGAGACGGAAGCACCGTTTCTGCTCCACTGCACCACTTACCACAGACTTAATTAAGATCATTGCGAATTCATGATGTGATTGTGAACCCAGACCAAAGGGTACCCCCCCCCCACCCAAGCTCTCTTCAAACGGAATACAACTGCATGGGCAAGTTCTCTGGCTGGGATTTGTAACTTTTTTTAATCTTGAAATACGCCATTGGCTTTTCTAACTGGGATATTTTTTTAGCCTGAAATGCAATGTCATTCTTGCACAGCTTTTTAAATTTTGTAAATATGTTAGATGCGCGCTTTTTACATGTTTATGCTTTTAATTAACTAATACTGTTCATAGATATGACTGGATAACATGGATGCGCTGTCCTTGGGCTCTGGAAAAAAACACACATATACACACACGCACACCACACATACGCACAGAGACACACACACACCATACAGACAGCACACACACACAGACACACACCACACACACATAGACACACACCACACACAGACACGCACAAAACAGACACACACACACATACACACAAACACACAAACACACACCGAGGTTAGTAGCCCTATTGTGCAGGGTTTCTAATAACATTGCACTGAACTAATGTTATACATGAGTAAGACATCTTAGAATGATGATTTCGCGTTTCCTGCTGCAATCATTTGAAGGGAGGAGACAGCACAATGCTACACCATCCAGAACGACAGTAGACATCACCACCGAAGCAAAATGTCACACAACAAACATGCACAGAAATATTCTTGCCACACATTAACACCTCCAGAATCATGCTTTCGTGATACAGTGGAAAAAGTCTTTGCATCAAGAATTGCTTTAAGTTCCCCCAAGGACATACGGACAGTCAAAAATGTTCTGTGATGCAACCCCTGGGGCCTCGTCACTTGAAGGGAGCTCTAGGGCTGGATCAGTAAACATTATTATCTGGCATTATTCGTGTGCCCGGTGGTAAGTTAATGCAGTGCTTAATATGAGCAACTGTTTTCATCGTAATATCTATGAAAGTGGATTTGTGGCGGAGCCTAGGTGATGATTCCACCCCTCTGAAAACGTTCAGCTAGCTCCTGCTGCTCTCCTCTTTCTTACCTCACTCACTTCAGGGTCTCACACTATGGCAGGCAGGGATTGGTTCGAACTTCTTTCACTTCTGCTGCACTGCAGCAGCCAGCAAAGCAAAATCGCCCAGCAGCAGCACTGCCACTGCCCCAGGCCAGAATTGACTCCTCACGAGAGCGCGTAGTGGTGAAGCGTGTGACGTGTCACTGCTACGTTCTCATCGCAAGGGCTGGCCAAAATGTAGCCCAGGGCCCTCATTGGTAGCGCTCGCGCGCTACCAATGACGGCCCTGGGACGGACCAACAGTCAAGCAAGTTTTCGCACAAACAACGCGGGACGTCGCGGCGGCAATTTTGGCAACACTGCAGGCGCACTGACTGACTGGCGCAGCAGTTACAACAAAAGCAAGCAGGTCAGGACAGGTGCGCGCTGCTTGCACTTTCAAACTTTAACAGCCTGGGCCGTGCGCGCGGCACTGGTGGTCCGTTGCGGCTGCCTTTAAAATTTATTTGGAGACACTGACGCTACAATGACTGATAGTAGTGTCAGTGAGTGTCCCCAAATAAATTATAAAGGCCGCCGCAACAGGCCACCTATGCCGCGCGTCTGCCCCCAAAATAGTGCCGCCTGGGGCGGACCGCCCCCCCCCCTAGCTACGCCACTGACAATATACCCAACATCTCCCATGGAGGCCGAACGGCAACCTACACCCTTCAACCATGCTGTCTGAAAGGGCCCCAGGAAGTCGATGTGAACTAAAGATCTTCAGAGCCTCATCGGCGATATAAAGTGCTATATTCATTCATCAATGCAGTACAATACAGTACCTACATACCCTTCCTAAAACTATCCCCTGAAATGTGCTCGCATTCCCTGCTCTAAGGTGCTGAATCACTAAGAATCTTGCCAAAAAAAGCATCTCTGTGCCCTCTTTCCTCTCCCCCCACCCTCTGACGGTTTATTATATTCAATATTTCGATTTTTATATCCTTCAATATATGAAGGGTACTGCACTGCCTCAGCAACGGGCATGAAGTGTAAAATGAACTATATATTCAAGCACCAGGGATAGAGAGAACCTGTTGTTTTTTTTCAAATAAACATTCCACTCGCAAGTTAGAAAGTTCTAGAGGAATCAATAGTAGATAGTGTTATGAGCTATTTCTCATTATGCTTTGTCTGGGAATGGAAAGTTCCATGCCAGCTTAGTGTGAAAACGCCCACCAAAAACGCTGTCCGCGATTAGCTGCGGTCTGTGATACATTGAGGGATGTCAGAGCCCTCTTTTTCAGACCCCACCTGCTCTAGGTCCACATACAATAGTCATATTTAAACATACAGAGAATCTCAAAGAATTAATATAGTCGGACACACGCAAGCACCTGATTCTTCATATAACATAGCACACGCTGACTGGAAATGTTTGTAGGGCAATACAAAACAGAAACTACGTTTGATTTACTAAAAATACAGATTGGTAGCGAAAAGGCCACCTATGAAACTTCTCTGTCCGGAAGTACCCCTCGTTGCACCAATTAATGGGTACGTACATCTTGTAATGACTATGCTTAAGTGACAAACGTGTATTCAGTGGAAAACCAATAACAATTATTCAACTAAATAAAGAAAATTATTTTTTTTAATCACCCGAAACTAATTCCTTTTCAATGGCACACTGTTTCATTGTCTACCACAATAGGCACATTTCAGCTTCCGGTATAGTCACGACCAGGCGCGCAACACCCATTGGACTCACAGGGCTTCAGACCCCCCCCCCCGTCGTGTGTGGCAGCCCGGGATGAGACACCTTCACGGGCAAAAAAAGCAGCCGCACCCGAGCACTTTACAGGTCTTTAAAAGACCATTTGAATGTTAATGAGGCCTTGCTGTTGTGTCACCCCTTCTAAGAGCCCCTGCAGCTCCACTCTGCCTATTGCTTAAAGTTCAGCCCCCCCCGAAATTTTTGCTCAGCCCCCCCCGAAATTTGGCTCTAGTTGCGCCTCTGGTCACGACTCACCTGAAGTATTCTGAATCAAAAATCATCCTGATGGCTGCACCAATATCCCTGTGCTGCCTGTGCCGGAAAAGAGGCGAGCGCGTGGTAGTGGAGCGTGTGACATCACTGCCGCTCTACTTTTTTTTACCGCAACGCAAGGGTTGACTAAACATTATGCCCAGGGCCGTCATTTGTAGCGCTTTCGCGCGCTACCAGATTGACGGCCCTGGGATGGGACCCACCACATACAAGGTACGTCACGCACGCATGCTGCACTGCAGGCAGCACAATTTACAATCAGGTGTGCTTGCTCTTCCGCGCGAGGGCCCCAGTGGCGGCGACCTTTATAATTTATTTGGGGACACTGACACTACTGTGAGTGTCCCCAAATAAATTATAAAGGCCGCCGCCCCCAAAATAGTGCTGCCTGGGGCGGACCGCCCCCACCGCCCCTCCCTAGCTACGCCAGTGGTTTTGCAGCAGTGCTGCAATATCGGCCCCCTGAAACAAAAGCAGCAGCAGTGTTTCCCACCAGAACCCCTTTTTCCCTAGTGGTGGACCACGACAAAAATAGACAACAAACACAACAAGCATTGGCATAGCCAATAGGTCTCGCCTTTGGGACCTTATAACTGCTTAGTTATCCAGCACAATATCCTTGATGCAACAACATCAACTGTTGCATGGCTAAACACTTATAAGGTCCCAAAGGCGAGATTTATTGGCTATGCCAATGCTTGTTTAATAAATATTTCGGAAAGTGTACATAAATGTGGAAATAGGTGGTGTAAAGAGAAGATGACTGTGTAATTTATACATAACACTAACAATGGAAATAGGCAACAATTTAACAATAATTCAATATGACCAATATGTTCTTGAAGCGAAGCTGTAAGCCTGATGTGGAGTGATCAACAAGATGTAAGCCTGATTTAGGGTGATTACTAAGATGCTCATGTAAAGTGTTAATTCGCCACGGCAAAATTAATTGTGTTGGTGGATTAGAGACTTCTGGGATTGGGCAGGACCACACATTGTTGGATACTAATTGTTGGATGCCCTAATGTTGGTGGCAGCTACTGTGAGGCTTGGAGTTGGTCCATCAGGGTATAAAATTGATGAGAAGTTAAGTGTTACAGCCTTTCCCCTTCATATGACTGTACTGGAGTGTTTTTATCCTGTTGGTCTGTAGGTGTATTAGTACAAGCTGTTCCAAGCAGGGCTACTCCTGCATAGACAACATATCAGTAAGTCATGTTACTCCTACGTGTTGCATGTTCCTTCAGTCCATTGAAAGAGACTTGGCAGTCCATCTCAGCCGCTTCAGATAGCAAAGTGCTAGAATGCTCTCCCCCCTGCTCAATGTCTCCTGCCTCACTATGGCCAATTTTGAAGGCAGAGGAAGGACGCTGTAGATGCTTGAACTAAGAGCCAGGGTTGGTTTCCTGTTCATTTCAAGCATTTATATATTTGCTACCACCTGAAAACGCTTTGTGGTAAGAGTTTACCATATACAAATTCCAAAACTCAAACAACATTGACAATACTCCTCCACATTTCTAGGGGGTACTATTTTAGCAGTGAACTCCATTTATGTGGCTAGGAAAGAGGTTTATTTTACTCAGCCTGGTTTCAGTTATTTTCGTTATTGCAGCCTTTTAGTATTATTTTGGAAGCATTTCTGAACGTCACTTGGGTGTTTTTATATGTCACTTTTTTTTTTACAGAGTTTTATTTAGCGCAAACTTGACCCGAATCGGGTATCAGAGCGCATAACATAGCACCAGCTGCATTACATGAGGACACATTCATTTTTTTTTGTTAGGCACGGGGAGATTAAGTGATTTGCCCAGAATCACAGGATGCTCAGCGTCATTACCCCAGATTCGAGGTCGGACGCCATAGCCGTTAGGCCAACTGCACTCCCCACTTGTTTTGGGACTTCAGGCAGCTGCACAGTTTAACCTTTCAATAAAATTAATAATTTCATCTTGTGAGAGGTGGTAGTTGGGGGATGAGGGATGGCATGGTCACCACTGGACGACTAAATCTTACACAACCTTGGGTGGTGGGACCTTTCAGCTGGTTGCGGTACTAGTTTGAAAAGGTGAGGCTCCACTGATGAATCAAAGAAAGCAGGTGGGGCAGTCACTGCAGAGAAATACTTATTGATGCTATCAAAGACAAAGATGACTGAAAAGAGCAAGTTGACAAACACTTTCTGAGAGCTGAAAAATTTCGGGTTTCAATTGTTTGTGAATTTGGGCCTAGTTAGACAATAGAGTTTCAAGGCTGGTGCAAACTCAATGGTAAAAAAAAGACTCACCACACAGACCCTAGGTGCTGAACACATGCCCCCCCCGCCTATAAACCTCAGGCTCAGGAGCCATCGATCAGATCACGCCTGGGAGGGTGCACTGACAAGCCTGGCGGAAGTGGTATTTCAATATATGTGGACGCACGGCAGGCTAAGAGCGGACCTTCCCCGCGCCTGCTCAACAAATTGGAGGTGCAAGGCGAATGGGTGAAGGGAAGCAAACGCGAGCAGCTCACAGATAAATCCACATGAATAAAATGCGAATACTTTCATCAGTGATGGAGACCGTCAGTCTGCCTTGAAGGCTCGCGTCGTGGTACCTCGCATGCGTATCCCCCTGAGCAGGCTCTGCGTAGAACCGCTCCAGATCTCGTTTCAGCTCGAGGAACGCAGCCAAAAAGGTCATATTCACAAGATAGCAGTGGCGTAGTATTTGTAGCTTGTATTACATCATCTCATGAGTAAAGGATAGACGTTTAACTTTAGGGCGTAATGTAAGAAAAGTTTTATCTTCACTCTGGCTGCTTAAGGAAGAGCTGTTTATGCAGAAAAAGCCGGAGGCTAACCTCTCCGTGCGTCGTGATCAATCACACACGTGGGACTGCCTAATGGCCGAATAATTGCTGTTTGCAAGCCTCCTTCATAATGTGATATTAAACCAGTCACACGTCACTCGGGCTGGTCAAGAAGGCTAGCTACAGGTGATTTGTAACCAGCAACACATGGAATGCAGCGTCCCGCGAGTGGTGCGCGCAAGAGCGAGCACCAGGTCATATGTTTTGAATTATCGCGCCCGTGTCTGGGCCCGATAATTCAAAACATATGGCGCCGTGCGGGTAACCGCAAGCAATAGGCCACACACGCACGAGTGTGTGTGTGGTGAGCTTTTTGAAGCCCTTACAATAAGTCTCACAGAGCAGCGCATGCGCGCTGCTAGGCGAGACCTAAAAACGGTCCACATTCACAAATCTCAGTTTAGAACATATTGCAGTAATCAGATTGTGTAATACCTGAATGCCGTAACCATTTTGGGGGTTCTGGGGCATGCAGTGGTTACTGGGCAACAACAGAGTTGATTGAGGCCTTTCACAACTGATGCCCTGGGACCTAACCTACTGTGGTTACTGAAAACTAATCACCATGGACACCATTCCAGTACGTTACAGAGGTAATTTGGAGGTACAGCCTAAGAACTCAACATACACACAATAGAACACAATAATGACACTCCAGGCAAGTGCTTTGAGCTTTATGAAAAGAAATTACTTTATTGCACCACAAATTAATTGTGCAAGGCAGCCCAGGTTTGTCACGAGGTGCAACACCAATAGGCCATAGCAATCTAGGAAGTCAAAATATAGGTGCAGGCTCACAGTGGAAAGGGCGAGCAGGTCTATGTCTCACAAGTCAGTCTCTTAATGGTTCAGGGTTTCTCGGTAACAGTTAGTAATTAGGCCCACAATCTCAGTTAAAAGAACCACATGTCTCTAGGGTGGTGGTGGTCAGAAACAGTTTATCTTTTCTGGTACAATGGGACCTCAGCATAAGGTCCTCCCTGTATGAACAGCATGTGTGTGGCCCCACCTTCAGTCTCAGTGCTGCCAGTGGAGATGAAGAAGCCAAAGATGTGCAGTTGAGGCAACAGCAATCTTTGGTGGTTCAATATATGCCCACCCCAAGAAACAGTATTGCGAGTCCACCACAGGATACTGGGGAGCCAGTTGGGAGCCGGGTCAAAGATGATGGGTGACACCAACAGGCACCATGATTCTCAGGGGTAAAGCATGAGGAAGATTTCTGGAAGTGGTCATGGTTCTCTACACCAGGTTCACTATAGAGAAGCAAGGAGATTGGCTGTAAGCAACTCCAGGCCTGGACCTCAAGAGTTTCCTGGCATTTTAACAAGTTTCCCCATCTTTGATTAGTGAGAAATCCTAGAACCATTTGGGGAAGTTTCAAGCTTTGTGTTATAGTATTTTTCCAGGAACGGAACGTTGATTTCACTGCCTCCATTTTGGAACTGGTTTGAGGTGGTGCACTCAGTTTGTGTATCCCCCCTCCAGAAAAGACAACGTCTTTGCCTTCAGTTTATGGACCCACAGCAGGGAACGGTAATGGACATCTCCAGGTACAGCACTCAAAACAAGAACATAATGATGAGTGAAATCCTCACACCTGATAACCATCAGGCTTTTGGAGTACCCCCTCTGGGAGAAACAAAAGGGAGGCCCTGGCAGAATGGGTCATCCTCTATCTCCACCTCACCACACCTTCCATGTATTCTAATGGGAGTGATCGGGAAGGAACAATAAGGTAAGCTGCCGCTGGAATGCCACTGCTACTTATCTGGAGGGAGTGCCATCTCCATTATCTTCCCTCACCTTAACATCTTGTGCTTCACAAAAGCTTCAGGAACACCAGCCATTCACTTTGTTTTGTAGGTGGCTACCAAGCCCCAGTTAGTGCCGGGCTAAACAAGGGATGTCCAAAATGGATTCCACTGGTCTTATAACTTCACACTCGCAGGCCATACAGATTCATAATGCCACTTATTTGATATTCCTTGCACACATGCCATACACTCTGGATATTGGCCCAGCACTGGAACCTTAGCGGAACATCCTGGATCAAATGCAATAGGTTTCTTGATTGCTAACAGGGAGGAGAAAAAGGCCTAGCTGTTTCTAGAGATTCAAAAATAGTATGGTGTCACTACCGCTAAGCATCTATGAACTAATCCATCAACAGTAATCCCAAGTAAAAGGGAAGCTACACTTGGTGTACCCCTCCAAACCACAGAGTCCTGCTCTAGGCCCTCAGTACCTTTTCATAAACAAGCCCTGAGCGCCCATGAATGGTTTTCACGCACAGGCCACTAAGATTAAAAAATATTGTGCCTACCTGCTATTGGGTTACTCGGGGTATGGGATAACACTAAGAAAACCACCCAGTGGACATTCCTGCCCCAACAATGAGCAATGTACTTTTGTGAAAATATTTGTTAGCTAATCTTTTTTGAAGTGCATTGGATCCATAACATCGAGCAAACAAGCATTGAAAATGCAACAGGCCTCGCCTTTTATTAAGTTAAAGCCATTTGCTTTGCTAATGGTATTATATAGCAAAGCAAATGGCTTTAACTTAATAAAAGGCGAGGCCTATTGCATTTTCAATGCTTGTTTCTGCTGGTGTTATGAACCAGTACCAGATCACGAAAGCACCACATTTGAACATAATCGTGGTATAAAAGGGTCAACATTGGGTAATTTTTTTCTCAGTTAAGAATGCCAAAGATTATCCCTCCTTGAACATTCCCAAAGACAAGAAGGATGTTGGCTGGGTGTCAGAAATACTCCTTGGACAACTGATTCAATTGTATATTGCTGCATACACTATTTGCTCAGCGGAATGTTGGTGGAGGACAAACAGGAGACGCCATAATACTTTAGATGGACCAGTAAAGGGACACTTCAAGACTTGCTTATTTTGAGAAAGTGTTTGCCATGGCTTATGTTGGTGCTGTGTATTTAGTTCTGTGGAAAGCACATAAGAATGCTTAGCCATTAAATTTAATAATACAAGTGCGTCCAGGCCATTCTATGAATTGTCCAAATTGTTAAACTTGAAGGAGTGCCATGATTACTAGTTGTGTTGGTCAGGAATTCGGCAGCACTGGCAGGGATAATGGGTAGTGCAATCTACAGTAACCTCCTGAGAAATGCCTTAGGCTTTGGCGCTTCATTTTTTTAATACAAATTAAGCAGTGCCTCCAAGCCGACCTGAGGGCTAAGGTACACACTGTATAACGGCGTCCATCTCCTACGTGTGATCTGGAATCTTGTCTGTTTCTTTTTGGTCGCATGATTTGCTGACATTGTTGACTACACTTTGGTAGCACCGGCCATCACTCACTCATGAGCATGGGTGGAGTGGCACAGTGAGGAGTGGAAACCATTACTCGACGACCCCTCTTCCGTTCTGCAAGCCCGTCCTTGTTCCAGCTGCTCTGTACCAGTGCGCGTGCTCTACTGGGAATCCCGTCCCTACCGACATTGCTGACTATGGAGTAAGTTTGGCAATCTATTTAATGCTAGAAATAGATGGCAGACAGACGATTTTGCTTTTTACTGTGACTTAAAATATTTCCGCTCCTGCTTGAATGAGATTTAGAAGTGACCTCTCACCCCAGCCCGTTTTGTCAAATGAAACTGAGCACTGTGCAGATGTCGCTCAGATGTTCATTTAGATATCGGTTGCGGGTGGCATCTTTCCGGCCCCTTTTTTGGCGTGTGCTCCAAGAAAACAAAGAAGCCGATTGATTGTTGGTGCCCAGTGTTCTCTGCTGCCTGCCCTGTTTCACAAATGCAGTCTCAATTTCGCAACTTCTTGTGGTCTCTGAAATAAATTAAGGTTTACCTGTACAGTCTATCATTGAGGTTAAGCACGTTTACCGGATTCATTTCAAAAGTGGAGTAAGGCTGACTTGCAGCATGAATTCTGTTTCTGATGTTTACATAAACTTCCTTAGTTACCTGGCCCGCCCTTCGTCACCACCCATTGCTAAGGACATAGTGGAGCTTGCGCAGTGCTTCATCCGGGAGGGACGTCACTTTTTTTGCATCTTTTATATAGCGCTAACTCGACCCGAAGGTATTGGAGCGCTGTACATGAGCACCGTATTTACATTACATATTCAGGCACGGGGAGATTAAGTGATTTGCCCAGAATCACAGGATGTGGACGCGACCTCGAGGCTCGAACCCTCGTTTCCTGCACCAAAGTCGGCAGCAGAGCCGACGTGGCCTTACCGGTACCAAAAAGCAGCGGAGCTTGAAAGAGCAGTCTCTTTCCTGTCCGGAGCCCTCCTACAGAGCTCCATGCAGCCTCGGCACTGCACCTTCCCGTCCCACCTCCCTCTCTGAAACCCACAGCTCCCCCAACCTCCAGCCATGGCAGAGGTAGAGCCTCCCCCGTCGCTGATCAACGACTCGGACTCCACAGCTTCCAACGCATCTGCCCGGCTGCCGGCCTCCCCCGAGGGGACGGCGCTAGCCTACGGGAGCCTGATGATCATGGCGCTGCTGCCCATCTTCTATGGAGCCCTGCGGAGCATGACCTGCACCAAGAGCAAGGCATGGAGCTTAGAGGGGTATGGTGTATGTAGGAAGAGAGTGAATTGGCCATGTGTGTGCAGGAGAAAAATGAAGGGATAGTCTTTTTCTCTTTTAGAGCCATCCCAGTTGGACTGGCTCGCGAGCCGTCCCAGTTGGACTGACTCGCATGACTGGTTTCTTATCTTTATGGGGCCATGTGTTTGGCCCCATAAAGATAAGAAAACCTTTTACACCAGCAGTAAGTCGGGGCAGCCAGTCCATCTGGGCCGGCTCTAAAAGAGAAAAGTGTACGTCACTAGATGCTCTTTTCCAATGGCTGGCCACCGTTTAGCATAAACGGTGACGCCAGCCAATGGAAAAGAGGGGCAGGGCTTAAAGCCCACTAGAGAAATCTCCTAAAGCCATTAAATCTCGCCAGCGATACTGCTCATGTCTGCGCAGTCTTACGCCAGACGAGACCTAAAAAGGGATTTTAAGCCTCCTCACAGGCTAATGTTTTATTGGGGGATTACCCACTGAAGAAATTTGGGGGTGAATTGTAACAAGCTGTTAATTTGAAAGCCCTTGTGAGTGTCACATCGCTCCTTGCCTATACGCAAGCCCAGTCAAAACATCTCATTGTGTCTTCTACCTGAGGACATGTACCTGTCCTTCCATGAAATCCTTCCTACCCGTGGTCACAAAACTAGCCCATAAGGACACTAAAAACCAGCACACACTGACCTTTTTGCCAGCCCTTCTGGATCTGCCCTGTGCTCGATGGGCCAGTCAGACCTAATGTTTTCCGTCAAAGGCAGTACATTCCCCATCACACCATTATGCATGGAATCAGTTTGCAAGATGTCCAACAGAATCAAGGACATCTTTTATGAGAACATTTTTAAAAATCCTGCTTAATAAAGTCCTGTGAAAGGCCATTTATTAAGTGTCACTGAGCTACTCTCCGAAAAAGCACTTTGACCCCTCGTCAAGGGCAGTAAGCGCTACATAAATGTAATTACAATACAATACAATAGATAAGGAGTTTATGTTTGTGCCATGTGTGCAGTCCATGGCAGGCACATTGAAAGATCTATGAAAGGCAGGAAAAAAGTCAGGCCCTGATTAAAAGCACTGGGGGAAAATGTAATCCTGGCCTGAACAGGAGTTTGCGTAGGGATCGAATTCAGTGTTGCATTAACTATTGGATGAAAAGTGCTCAGAATAGGCGTGCGTTCAACTCAAATCTGGAGTAGATGGTAGGGCTGGGTTGATTGCTTTGTAGTTCAAATGCTATGCTTTTTGCTGCTAACGTGAAGACTCTTGAGAAACCTTAGTAAAAGGTATCGCCCTAAGGAGGAAGCAAGTGTGAATGAAGTTGAACAGATCCATGGACGATGTGAGCTGAGTTAAGGCCTCTTTATGTTTGTATATATTTAATATTTATGTTTGTTTTTTATATTACATCAGGCGTGAGACACAGCTGTTTATAGGCTAGCCTTAAAATGATGCACGAGCTGTCTAGGAAGAAAACATGCATCTGCCAATAAAGTGAAACATGTAGGGGTATGGAGAAAATGCGCACTGGATACGACAAAAAAAGAAGGAACAAAGGCAAAATAGTACTCCTTCCAGATGGTAATCAGGCCAGCTCTTTAATCAATGCAGTAAAAAACATAACTGCACCATAAACGAAACTGAAAAGAGGAATACAGCTTTAGTGTTCTTAGAGACGATTTCGGAGAAAATGTTTCGCAGCAGTGGCTGAAATGGGTGGGAGCATGTTTTTTTCAAATTTTGCACTGACAAGTCCCATACTTCTTGTCGCTTTGTCCCCCAAATTCGATGAACCCACCCCTAACAGTTCCCATAGTTTTTACGCACTTCAACCTCTGTGTTGCTGACGTGCAACTTTCTTAATCCATGTTTTAAATTTCCTCAACAGTGGCAGAGAGAAGGCTTAGTTTCCTGTACACAATACACATTTGGTTGCAAGTCGCTTTAACGAGGTGGGCCGGAAGTGTGAGCCTTCTGTCATTCGCCTTTGACACTTCCGTCGAGCATTCTGCCCTTACCTGCCATGCGACTGCGGATTAAAGCAAGCTGTCGAGCCATTAGCTGCCGAGCTTCAAACTATCAAATTCACACCGTTTGTAACAAATGCCCCACTGACACACCACGCCAGCAGCTGCACCTCACACTCTCCGTGCGAAGAGGAAGAGACCAATGAAATAGTGCCCTCAGTTTCCCAGACACGTGAACGTGTCTCATCCAGAGTGGCTGAAAGATGGTATCACTTCCCTAGACCGGCTTCTTCCCAGACTTGTTTTATTTTATACCTTCTTGTTCCTCGAGTAAGAGAGTTCACGCCATCAAATATATGTGCAGTTGACTCGTATTTAGAGTGACCAGATCGTGAGAAACCAAAAACCGGGACATTTTAGGAAAATAAAAGAAAGACTACAATTTTTCGGCCACGGAATGGCGCAGAATGACAGCTCTCATCAACATAGGATCACAGATGCATTAAGAAAATAAATAAAATATAATTTCTACAACCAGCATCATGCCTATTAATTAAATTGCTTACTTATAACAGCCGCTTACTAGCACAGCTTTTGAACACCCAAAAAAGTGCCTCTTGCTGTTTTCAGTCAAACCCCTCTAAAAACTGGGAAATGAGCCAAAATTGACGAAATCTGCCAGGACAGTTGGTGTAAAAAAACGGCACTGTCCAGGCAAATCTGGGACGTCTGGTCACCCTACTCATATTGCACCGCTAGTCATCAAATAAATACTGCAATCAAACATGCAGTAAATACACTCTGACTGTATCAGGAAGGTACCATTCTAACCATGGTTGAGGGGAGCAAACTGGATCGCATGTACCACAGTCAAAGCACCGTTCTCATGAATGTACCTCAGGTAAAAAACAGTGGTGGCTTGTATTTAACAGCGGTGGGGTGGAAGGTCGCGGGGGGATAAAAAAACAAAAAATGTAAAACACTTACCTGTTGCCGTTGTTGCCTCTCCTTCCTCTTCGCCCGGCCCCAAGGCAGGAAGCTCCCAGGCTCCCCATAGCCAATCACAACACTGCAATGCAGCATTGTGATTGGTCTAAGCACCGTGGTTCGGCGCTCAGCCAGGGAATGGGAGGCTGGGCATGTTTTGCACCCAGGCTGTAATGCAGCCTGATGCAGGACATGCAAAGTGCGGATGACGGTTCGGCCAGCCCGAGACTGACAGCCAAAGAGTCTTGCGCACTTGGAGTGGGCAAACCACTCCTGCCCTGCTCTATGAGCAGAGCAGCCCCACCCCAATCCAACCCAGCTGAGCAGGGACAGAAAATAAAACAGTAATAACAATGAGTCATTATCATTTTATTTTTTCCCTGTTGGCCTGCTCAGTGGGGCGATGCTCCTGCATCTTAGCAGAGGAGCCGCCACTGGTAAAGAAGGGTAGAATCGGTCACGTGGTTTACTTCACGTGCTGGGATAGCTTCCGGTAGCAGAACTCGAGCACTTACTCGAACTGCTCAGGTCCGATCAGGACTCTATCAACATTGGCTGCCTTGGCAATAGTCGCTCTGACTGCCAACATAGTCATATTTAGAGGATTTAGTTACATTCCTGATTCATGTCAGATAGCCATCTTGCAATCTTAAGTTGCTAGAATCATTGGCCTAGTGGTGTGCGGTATCACCATCATACATAAAGGTCATTTCTGCCATAGCTGTAATGTAGCAGAGCAGAAAAATGTTGGTAGTTTGCTTGTCAGACATTTTTTTAATGTTCTGCCTCATTACAGATAGGTTCTAAATGACGTGTTGAAGGATTCAGAGCATCCGGGTTCTTTCCATTCCTCCCTAGAACCAGGGCTTTAAGTGAGTTATAAAAAACTGTGGGGGTCGCTTAAAGGATGGTGTAATTGAGGGCGTGGCTTAAATACACGTAAGCTAAAAATCTATGCTTAGCATAGTGTGTTGCTCGACTGGTATTTTGCTGCTTCTGTCATTGCATCCAGATATATAGTACAACAAGTAATATTACACATACAACAAGCCAGGTCTATTGACTTTGTCAATCGCTGTAAGTTGCATAAGATAACTAAGCAACAACTATTGCTTCGTTGTATAGAATATTGAAAATACTTCAGTTCTGAAATGATGAGACTGTGAAAGAACTACAAAGAGTCTCTTTGAAGTTACATCAAAGGCAGTGAAGGGTGGTACTGTCGCCAAGTTAAGATATTTTTTTCACCCTAAAGGTGAGGGCAAAAATGGAGAGCCCGATAGGAGCCCGTCTCAGCAGCTGCTTTTAAGAACTGCAGGTGCTGAGCACTGGCAGGACCCAGCCCACTTAAAGCCCTGACTAGAACCATCAATACCCGGACAAGTAAGTAAGTACGTAAATAAGTAAAATGTTTATTGTACAGTTAATTAAAACCATTACAAAGAATGAAAAAAAAAAAAAGAGAAAAAATTGACCATCTCTTATTAACATGATAAGAAAAAAGGAAAGGAAAAAGGAAAGATAAACAGCTAATAAAAAACACACATTTAAAATCGCACAGAATATCCACTCCCCCTACATTGGTAGCCCATAATCTTATTTCTTCATTTCTATTGGAAATATTAGCAGCAATTTGTTAGGTAAAATTACCCCCCTAAACAGAGTCTTAACTGCAAAATGATATCAGGCCATGGTGTGCAAGTTTAAAATACATGTTTAAAGTACATAGTGCCGCCATAAGGGAGAAAGATGGCCATTTAATTAACCTTTTGATGGTATTCTTAGGGCACTTACTTGTACCGGAATACCAGATTGGAGCTTGCAGGGTATTTTAATAGCATAAGTTATTTTGATTTTCCTAAAAGGGAAACTGGCACACTTTAGCGTAATTCTGTATTTTGTCCAAAATGCAAAACAACCTTCTTCTGCCTAACATTTTTGCTGCCAAATATTAGTTACCTATAATGACGTGTTTTTATATAATGCTTGGTGTTCAGTTTTTGCCATTTCATAGCTTGGTAAACAAGTGTTAATATTGCCCAACATTTTGTGACTGATTTGCCACCTAAATAACAAACCCATTTCTATGCTCCAAACCTATTCACCAAGTTATGCAGGTCAGAGCAACAAATGCTATACTCACTGATCTCTGTTAAAGGATCAAAAACAAAACACATTTATTTGCAACAATAAGATCTACTACCCCCCAAAAAAGGATAACAAATTATTATGTATTACTTGACAAAGAGATTTATTTAAAAATAGATTTGTCGAATACAATGATATTGATCTGTGATTGGAAGATTTGAACCTGGTTAAAAAAATAAAGTTTAGAAGGGAATCCATAATTTATCTTTGTGAATATATGCATACATTTCCTTCTACCAAAAGACACGTAGCTTGTCTGTCACCTTGTCTTAAATGAGCGGCATGGGCTTTTTCAAGGGAGATTTGACGGATTAGTGAACATTACATAATGACATGGAACATCTATCGACAAATGCAGGCTTCAGCACACTTATCAGCGAAGAATGAATATTTATGAAAGAAAAGAAGGACAATATGTATTGGTATTACTGATTGCCATTGCTGTAGCGCCTACATTGATATTGATACGATCATGCAGAGATGTACCTACAAGGCACGTTTGAACCCCACCCCGCCCAGAAACCCCACTCAACGCTTGCTGAAGCTGATGCCGATGTCCTGGGGTGTTTTCACACCCCTTAGTGGACGTCAGCAGTTCAAGGCCTCGGAAAACGAACTAGGAAAAACACTATTTACTGTGGTTTTCAGCTTGTTTTCCCTGCCATTGTGTGATATTGGCTCCTCACTGAGAGACCCTTTGTTAGGAGACGATATCGTGTGTCACACGGTGGCACCGTGTGAGTTGCCAGGTATGCTTTCATGAATGTTGAAGTTTTGGAATGCTGCCAGAAAGTTCACATAGTTTGGACTCCACTGAAACTATTCTAAGGGGGCCCCTGCCTAGAAAGGTATACTGTATAGGTGACTAGTGCGCACTCAGAGAATATTTTTGCTCTCACAGGGATCTACTCAGAAGGCAGGACAGGATGGCTGGTGGAGTAAAGGCCATAATGCGAATTACTTCCCATTGATGCTTTCTCATCTGACTTGCATTCTGTAAATATGAAATTTTATAGGACGAACAAACACTAAATGACACCATGGAGGCCATTTGGGGGTAGTCGGGGCCCAGGGGTCGCAGCTGCGACCTCTAGCTTGCTACATGCATGAATGGCGCTATTTTCTTATTTATCACAACATGGAACGCTTCTCCACCGTTTCAGTCAAAACAAACACATGGCCATGAAGTGCTGCCCTCTAGTGGCAGAACACTGGGATTGCAACTGCTAGCGTCTCAAGCACATCGCATAGGTTGAATCGTTGGGACTAATACTTCTAAATTTTGCAACCAACAAAGACTTCCTTTCCTGAATTCTGACCGATTGAAAGAAAACACATTTGGAAAACAGCTACTAAGAAAGTGTCCAAGAGCTGCTGCTTTTGCAGCTTCGTGAACTAATATTTCAAAATGGGAAGTAAAAGAAAACGTGCATAGAACGATTTGCAAAATGTATGCAATTTACTCATTACACATAGCTTTCCACATATTCTTATGTTTTTTCGATTCGTTTGCCCTGTCAATAGACATATCCAGATATGGACTTCTGATTTGCAGATATACGAGGTCGGACTGCAATGCTAGGACACAGGGCCGGCTTTAGCGCTGGTGGCGCCCTGTGCGACAATGTTTGTTGGCGCCCCCCCCAATGTCCACCTCCCCCACGGAGTCTCTCACTAGCACCCTTTAATAGTCTCCATAACCACACACTCTCAGATACATTGAATTAGTTATATAGCGCCAGTCGCCACTCATACCAGTGTAGGGTGTCAGAGCACTTTGCATCACACACACATTACACAGAGACAATCAATCATACGTGTTTTAAATCAGAGTATAGGAAATGTTTACATAAGCCAAAGGACTAAAAGTGTAGGAGTCACATGTCATCCATACTGGTAGGCAGTATAGTTTAAGAGTGCTTGGTGTGGAGAAGCAAGCACTCACTCGAAAAAGAAACAGCATAGTTGGGAGTTTTCTTTAATAATAAGAATCGATTTCTAGTCAAATTAACCCTTTATGCAACATGAATCAATGTTCTAATGGATACTTTGCAGTGTGTATGCAGTTCTGTGATGAAAGTTAATAGCTCACTGTTGAATATTAGGACTTTAAGTTATAAATTGAATGTAACAAAAGGATGTCTCTTTTAAAAACAGTAACCTGCTGATGTGTTGACATTATATGCACTCTGAAATCAACCTGGTACACTTTCTTTGCAGCAGGTATATTAACCCTCTGCACTAACTTCACATAAGTCAAAATCTCAACTATACAAAACACTGATCTCTCTCCAGGAAGATAATTAATCACACGAGTTATCTTGACATTTTTGTGAGGCCTGGTAAAGAGGAAAGAAAGGCTGCAGCAGGTGCTTCAAAAACATAATAAACTTGCAAACAGGGCACCCCCAGGAAGCCAGCACCCGGTCGCACCGCCCTAAAGCCGGCCCGCTAGGACATGTTTTCCGGCGACATACGTCCTGGACGGACCACCCTCTTCAATAATATATTGAGCTGTAAGCAGCGCCACAAACTCTCTTTAATCTAAATACGCACTATGGGGCATATTATCAAGCAAGGCATTAAAATGATCGCCGCTTTAGCGGCAGAAAACTGCCGCTAAAGCGGCGATAATGGGCTTGATAATATGCCCTTGATTATTCCAATAGAAGCCCATGTTGACACCAGAACATGGGCTTCTATGGGAATTCTCAAGGGCATATTATCAAGCCCATTATCGCCGCCTTAGTGGCAGTTTTCTGCTGCTAAAGCGGCGATACTTTTGACGCCATTTCTTGATAATATGCCCCTACATCTTTAAAAAGGGTGGTAGGTGCTTTCTTGATGCAGAAGTCCTCTGTAACTGTTAACGGTCTGCGTGTCTCACACCATTGCTTCATTCGAACCCCAATGCTGGTACACAGCTTGTTGACGCAGCCCTCTGAGAAGGAGCACATCGCACGTGGCACTGTCTCTCTGATCACAAAAGCGACTGCTTGGTTCACAGTGAGAGAGAAATGGGGTTCAGTGCTGCACACAGGGCCAGGCCTCTCCCACCCATAGGATGCAGGAAGCGTTAAGATTGTCAGGGGGGGGTTCACAGAACTGGCCCAGCTCATCACACTAGGATTAAACTCTGTTCAACTGATATCAATGTCTTTCACCATGCATTTATGATGCTCTGACTGGGTTACAAGGACGACTTAAAAACTGGCCCGATTATTCGAAAGAAGAACTCATCCGCTAATGCCAAGAAGGAACATAGAGTTCTTCAGTGCGGGAAGACTTCAGAAGGAGATGTGTCAAGAATGGTCTTTTAGTATGTGGCCGGCAGACGGTACAAGCTATTATGAACAGAAATCAGATCAGGTCAAATACATAGTACATGGTAAATGGTCATGGACGTCAATTCACCAAAATGCCAGGGCTAGTGGAAGTGACTTCACATGCCCTTTGACCTTCACTTTCACTCACACATACACATGCGTACACATGCACACACATACACACTCTCTCTTACATAAACACACTCAAAACAGCAAGCATGCACAACATACATACATTTACACCCATTATTTTCTTACCACAGCTGCTAGGGAATGTCATATTTGAGCTATTTGTACTCCATTTTTTTATTTAACGAATAGCAACTAATGTAATATTATTCACTATTAGTATAATAAAAAAATTGACAAAAACAAGGAGAGTGAAGCCCCCACCGACGTCCATAAGGACGAGCTGCTTCTGTTGCTGGCACTGATTTTGCCAAGGTGAGGCTAGGGGATGCAAAGGCTGTGCCAGGGGTCACAAGGGGCATGCGAGGGGTTGCAGCAGTGACCCTTCGCGACCCCTAAATAACGTCCATGCACCTGGCCCTCAGAAATATTTGAACGCCAGGTTGTTAAGCCCACAGAGCACAACCACTGTAGATGAATGTCAACGCCTTAGGGATATTACACACAATGCCACTAGACAGACCTCTATCATGTATGACAAAGGCATTGAAAATGAGTCCTAAGGCCATTACAGTCCAATTTGGTGACGCTTGTAGATTCATGCAGTTTAACGCTGCTCACAAATGTTCCTTTTATTATATAACAGAAGAACTCCAGGGAAACTATCTTCCTGCTCTAGACCTCATAGTTTTATTGCAATGTTTGACCTCCTTGGAGGCTTAACCACATCTAGGGAATGCCATTTGTGTGCACTGTGAAACTGCTGAATCGAGTGAAAACTTTTGAGTGAGACATGCCAAAGCTCCTTAATCTAGACTCTAAAATGTTAGTAATACCAGACACCATTCCTCACCGATAGAGCAGCACCCACAAAAGTAACATTTCGAGGTAACGATTACTACCTCTTTGGCATCAAAGTTGTAAAGCAAGCTTTAGCAAAGACAAAAGTTCTCTCCTATAAGATCTATTGGCTGTGACAATGTTTTTTTTCGTGATATAAAGAAGTTGGTCCTTGACTGACTTTTGAAGAGAACAAATAAATGCGAGAATGAGTATAATCTGGGGGTTGCCAGAAGAGTCAACCTCTCGAAATTAATGCAGTTCACTGTGAATACACACCCTGACCAAGGATTCCTCAGAATACAATTTCTCAAGAAACGAGTGTAATTCAAGTATATAGACTACACTCACACATTATTACGTATAGTACTTTCATTTTATGCATACATATTTTTTCTTAATTATAAACATAAATCAACAAATAATACAATTACCACACAAGTAAATTAAAAGGTTGCACAAGGAAAGAGAAAGTAGTGCTCGTGCTGGTGAAGGGAGGGAGTGAGAATCAGAGGATCTGGAAATTCTACACTGTTCATTAATTCGGAGAGCGGTGTTGGTCTGAGAGAGCAAGTATCATGTGCCTGTCCAAAAATTATTGATCAAGAATCTTTACATTTATTCATTTGAGTGCAAGGATGCACCAGCAGCAGGTGACAGATAATATTGATGGTACAGGTCCTTCTTGGGGGGATGCTTCGACGTTTCGACCCGACTTATGCGTGAAGGGTGGTTCGTAACCTCCGCTTGCGGGTCTTCTTCAGGACTGGGGGGGGCAACCTATGAATTAAGAGATGTAATTAACAGGGTGTGGATTAAAGGTTAATTTAAATTGTAAAGGCGGGGTCTAGGTACTGATCTAATGAGAGTGCCAATGAGGCGAAGACCATGCGCCAAGGAAAGCAGCTATTTATGATAGGTTGATGCTGAGGCTGTTGATCAACAAGGCTAAAAAAACAACAAAAAACAATAAAAAAAGATGTAATGATGTGGCCACAATGTCATTTTGTCGCATGCATGCATTCAACACATAAGCATGCGCTTGCACAAGGGCACCACTTTTTTTCCCTATTAATTGATCTGGGATGGACAAAAACATTTAAAAAAGTACCATAAAAGGGCTCTATTTTTTAAAAACGAAACATTAATGGATCAACAGGTTGTGTAATGGTGGGGGTGGGTGAAGCAACAGGATAGGGAAAAGCAGCACAGCGGGAAGAGAGAACATGGGGAGAGCAATGTGAAGCGTAGGCGAGAAGCACATGGCGAGTGAGAGCAACAGAAGTTGTAGGTAGGGGAGAGAAGCACATAGGTAAGAGAGAGCCCAACATGGGAGGGGAGAAAACCACATGAGGGAGACAGCTGGAAAATACATGCATGCACTCTCAAACGTAATATGTAGTGCCCTAGAAGGGAGCAGAGTAAACGTAGAAGCCAGCCAATCAAAGAGATGAGATTGACAAAAAGGCCATCAAATAAGCAGCCAAATGAGAGTGGCAGAAAAGCTAATCAATGGTAAGCAGTGCGTGAGCTTCAAGCCCCTGTGCATTGTAGGTAAGCCCACAATATATCTTTCACAACAAGACAGCAAGGGCTGTCTGGTAGGATTGACCTAAACAGCTGAGGGAAGCAGGCAGCATCCAACTGAGACTGAAGAGAAAGACGTAGCTCACTGGCACTGACCTTTGCGGGAGCTAAGGCAGCAGGGTCGAACTGGTCTGTAGGTAAACCAGGCAGTGCCTAATGGACTGATCTGACAGATCAGTGTGCGGACCATTTTTGTGTCAAAGCCGTCTAATTTGCTAATGACATCTTGGGGATATTCGGAAAGCATCCCTGGAAATGCATTCTGCTCAATGCTTCCCATTGGATTTGCGGTTTGTAACTCACATTTGCTTGCTTTCAATTTGCGGCCTCTATTTGTTTTAGGTTGTCCAGCTTGAGTTTGACCCGTCTGTTACCCAAATCTGATTTTCTGTATTCTGCCACCAGTGCTTGATTTCTGTAAACGGGCCTTTAAATCATGTTCTTATCTTGTCATATTTGATGTGCCTTCAAAGAGAGAGATCAAATCTGTCTTCTGGGGAACTTGATGTTTACTTTTCTTTCTCTGGCTTCAAAATGAGAGAATTTATGTGACAATCATGCTGGCTACTCTGGGTGTGCTTGAGGAAGGCTGTATGATGTTAATATTTATTTAGCTCACAACAAAATGTAAATTTCTGTAAATGAACTGTGCAGATATTTTAGAATATATCAGAATTAGAAAAGCACAAAGGAAGCACTTTATTTTGATAATTCTGAAGTGTGGTACAAACAAATATTTTGATACAATCAAAACAAATCAATACACTAGGTGATGACATTTCCACACATTATTGTTTGTGCAGTGTATACTGTTATCTGTAAAATTGAATGTCTATGCAAATGTAATGGTAATTTCAATTGAAGATGTGTGGTCTATAACAGCAGTATGCTAACACAACATGCATGCTTCACTTTACTCCACTCTACTCTGCACCACTCTGCACCACTGCAGTCTACTCTGCACCACCCCACCCCACACTAAACCAATCCACTCCACTCCATTCCACTTCACACCACTCCAGACTGCACCACTGCACTGTACTTTCCACCACTCCACTCTATGCTACATCACTCTATGCCTCTCTACTGACCAACAACCTATGAAAAATGCACTCTACCCCCACTACTCTACTAAGCACCACTGCACTCTTTTCCACTGCCCTCTACCCTGCACCACTCCACTCTACTGTGCACCACTCCACTCTACTCTACAACACTGCACTCTCTGCCAGTAATCTGTAGGCCACTTTTCTCTGCATCAATGCACTCTTTGCCACTGCACCCTAAACTGCAACACTCTATCTATGTCACTCTACTGCACTCTATGCCAATGCACTGTATGCCACTACACTCTACGTCACTCTACTCCGCATCACTCCACCCTACGCCACTGCACTCTACGCCAATCCACAGTAAAATACTTTAACCTACTGTGCACCATTGCACTCTACAACACTGCACTCTATGCCACTGCACTCTACTCTGAAATGATCTACTGTATTCCACTGCACTCTACACCACTCTATTTCATTCTGCGCCATTTGACTCTATGCCACTCCACTCTACGCCCCTGCAATCTACCCTGTGCCAGTCCACTCCACCCCACGCCACTCTATTATATGCCGCTGTACTCTTCGCCACTACACTCAATGCCAATGCACTCTACACCACTTTACTCAAATCCAATACACTCTACGTCAGTGCACTGTACTTCAGTCTGCTCTGCACCACTGCACTGTACGCCACTACACTGTACTATGCAATACTCTACTCTACGACACTGTACTATACACCTTTGCACTCTACATCACTTTACTCTGCACCACTATACGTCACTATACCCTACACCAATGCACTCTACGCCACTCTACTCTACACCACTGCATTCTACAACACTCTATTCTGCAACACTGAACTCTCCACCACTGAACTCTATATCACTCTACTCTGCAGCACTGTACTTTGTGCAACTGCACTCTATAACATTGCACTCTACTCTGCACCACTCTGCCACTCTACTGCACTCTACATCAATGCACTCAATGCCGCTACACTCTATGCCACTACACTCTACGCCACTCTAATCTACTGTACACAACTGCACTCTGACACTGCACTTCAATGCCATTTCACTCTACGCCTCTCTACTCTACTCTGAGCTCTACCGCACTCTACTATGCAGCACTGCACTCTTCGCCACTGCCCTCTACAAACCTCCAGTCTAGGCCACTCAACTCTGATCTGTACAACTGCACTCCACCCTGTGCCAATCTACACTTTCAACACTGCACTCTATGCCACTCCACTCTACCCTGCACCGACCAATCCACTCTACCATGCACCATTTCCACTCTACCCTGCACCAATCCACTCAATGCCACTTCAATCCACTCTGAAACAATCTACTCTCCTCCAGTGCACTCTATGCCACTCAACTCCACTCTGCAACACTCCAGGCTATGCCACTCTATCTACACCACTCTACTCTCTGCTATTGTGTTCTATGACACTACTCTATGCCGCAGCACTCTAACTTTCACCACTCCACTCTACCCTGCACCACTGCACTCTATGCCACTCTAATCCACTCTGCACCACTGCACTCTAGGCCACTGTACTCTACCCTGAGACACTCTACGCCACTGCACTCTATGCCAGTCTACTCTAAACCACTGCACTCCCCGCCATTGCACTCAACACCACTTTTCTCAAAACCTACGCCAACTACTCTGCACCAGTGAGCTCTATGCCACTATGTTCCTACTATGCAACACTTTACACCACTGAACTCTTCACCACTGCATGCTATGCCACTCTACTCCATTGCACTCTAAGTCACTGCACACTACACCACTCTATTCTACTCTGCACCACTGTACTCTGTGCCACTGCACCATGACACTCTTCTCTGAAAGACTGCACTCTCCACCACTGCATGCTACACAACTCTAGACTATTGCACTCTGACACTCTATGCCACTCCACTCTACTCTACGTCACTTCACTCTGCAACTGTCTACTATGCTCAATACATTCCACTCTCCTAGACTATTCCACTCAGTGCCACTACACACTTCAACACTCTACTCTACTCTACACTACTCTACACCACTCTACGCAACACCCTCTATGCGACCCCACTCTGCTCTACACCAATCAATAACACTCTATGCCACTACACTCTGCCCCACTCTGACACTCTACTCAACTCTACTCCATTCTATGCCCTTCCACTCTATGACACTTTACTCCCTCCGTGACACTCTACAACACTCTACACCACTCCCCCACTCCATGACACTCCACTCCACGCCACGCCACCCCACACCACTTAACTCTACTCTGCACCACTCTATGCCACTCCATAACACTCCACTCTACTTTATGACACTCCACTCCACACCACTCTCCTGTACCTTGCTAACTTTTAGCCATGCTGAACAGCAGCCACGGTGGTGTATAACATGGCTAAAACATACATGCAAAGCCAATAGCTCTTCCACAGGCTAAAACAATTGGCTTTGATAATGCTTGTTTTAGGAATTTGTGGACCCATTTTATGATCAGGTGGACTGTTTTTTACTGTTGATTTCCCTTATTTTACCACAAACATTGCTTATAACAGACACAAATATATCCAGTCTCCCATAACTTGCAAACTACCCATACCACTGCCTTTACAAGTTAAAAACCGGCCCAATTTGCAAATGTGGGCCACTTTTTTAGATATCTAGGGGCATATCAACAACAACCGGCGATAATTATCGCAAAGTGCACTTAGCGCTAGGATAATTATCTCCGGCTAGCGTGGATTTTTATCGCTGAGATAGCGTACTATTAGCAACGCTTATCTCAATAGCGATAAAAATCCTCACGCTAACTGGCTAACGTGAGATTATCGCTGGAAACCCAGAGATAATCTCACGTTAGCTTGTTGATAGGGACTCACAAACTTAGCCATGATATCCCCCTTCCATAGGATATCATGGCTAAGTCAGTCCTGAAGCAGGTGTTAGGAAAGTAGCGATAACAGGTGTTATCGCTACTTTTCCTGACGCTATGCTTCATAGCGTGAGGCTTGATGATAGGAGAAATGTCGCTTAGCGACATTTCTCCTGTCATGTCAGGAACGCCCACTTTGCATCTCATTAGAGATGCAAAGCTGGGCGTTAGGCATCCCCATGCTAAAGCAAGGTTTTACGCGTTAGCGTGACCTTCCTAATATAGCGATAAAATTATCGCTGCTTTTCGGTTGAAAACGGCCACTAAAGCGGCGATAATTTTTTATCGCCTCGTTGTAAATATGCCCCCTGGTTCACTAATGGGAGCCATTTTTATAATTGTGCCCCGGACCATTTTTTGTCCCAGTCTGACCTTGCAAGGCAGTGGCATTCACACAAACTCAGACATCATGCAGGAGTGGAAGCTGGAGAAAAATCAACTGTTTGTCTTAAACGTGGTACCCGAAATAGCGCTCCTATAACCAACTGAGACTATTTAACCAATCTCTATGCTGAATCCCCTTCCAATGACGCTCTCTGCAAATACTTGTCCCTATGCTTCCTGGGTAAGGTGCTTAAACTCGGATGTCCCATTCCTCTCGTAAGCCCTAATCTGTTACTTTATTGATGTGATCAGCAACTTGCAACTGGAAGTCCCCTTTCTCTCTTTCCTTCTGGCTCTGTATGCATCTCTAACAGGCGCGGCTCCTCCGCAATGGAGGAGGAGCGTCACCCCACTGGCTCAGAGCCAGCAGATGAAAAATAAAACGATATACTATAATCGTTTCATTTTCATTTGCAGGCTCCGAGCCAGCGTGTGCAGGGAGGGGCGGGGCTGGGGCCATGGGAGGGGGAGGAAGACTTGTTTGTGCACTTATAAGTGCACATATCTGTTTGGCCCCCCCGTCTTAGGCCAGCCAAACACACATGCACACTTAGGTTTCTCAACCGGGCTGTATTTAATAGCCAGGTTGGAAAAACAGCACAGACTCCCTGTCCTGAGCGGAGCGTCAAACCAGCCCGCTCAGGCTAACCTCTGCGCTGCGCTGCTAGCATGAGAGCAGCGTGGGGATTGCACAAGGAGTCCCTGCTGCTGTCCCAGTGTCTGCCTGCTGGGACCAGGAAGCAGAAGAACACTGAGGTGTGATGACAATGTGGCTTGCAGCTTCAGGTAAGTGTTTCTATAAAAAATTATTAACCCCCCGCGGTCCTCCTCCCGTGCTCCCCCACTTCCCCCGCTCCATTACCTATTCATTGTGTCGTCTGCCACTGATCTCTAATCTTTCGAGGTGGACAGATACATTAAGGAGAGGGAGCTGTAAAGACTTGCTACTCAGCCCGGCCATTACAAGTCCATGGCACTCAGGACCCACGCCTGTTAAAAAATATGTTCAATTGATAAAAAAAGCAGATCTGATCTGTTCCTAACCGGATGCAGCTAATGCACCACAGGATGTTTATTCTTTGCCCAGAGAACCCTTTTTTCTAATGACGAGGTGGTCCTTTCATTAATTTACAACCCAGAGAGGGGTCCCGCACATGTTTTGTTCCTGACCACACAAAATATGCTGACAGGCACATTCCTTAAACCTTCTTAGGCACAGCCACAGAAATAACTATAAAAAAAAATACAGTGACACTGAGATAAAGAATACAAACTGTGACAGGGAACGCCTGACAAGCACACCTCAGCTAAACCTCAGGATCTACAGGTCATCTTACATGAATTTATTGGAAGGTCACAAGACCCAGCCGCTCCAAAGCCTCTGCCATTAGACCCCATACCAGAAACCACTGGTCTACACACTGAGACAACTGTTGCCAAGAGCTCATGGAAATAATAAATGATGGGGTATGCAGAAATCAGGCGACATAACATAACATATGTACCATACACTGTAACCCTTCATCGCATGTAGACTTGTTGAGAAGCACCAAGAAACCTGCCCATTTCAGAACTCTATGGGCCAGTTCTTAGTTTGTAAAAGAATAAGTGACAGGGCCCTTGTCAGGAGGCTACTGCAGCTTGCCCCACACATTGCCACTGCCAGTGCTGTCAATGACAGTACCTACTATCCATTGATACAGATCAGGGTGTACAAAATATCCCCACTTCCACGGATAGAGTAATTTCACAGTTACACGCACATACACTCATCATACACTAGGGCCCATTTCACTAACATACGCTCAAATACTCTACCAGCACTGAACCTGTGGAAAGAAAACTCCTAAACACCCTGCATCTACATCGAGGTCGATAAGACCTGGTTATTGTAACTGTCCTGAAACATGATCTAAACAATCTATACAACAATAATCAAAATAGAGTACTCAATAATTGACAAGAAATAATAACCAACACCGTATTCAAAGTATGGTACTTTATTTAAAATTAGTCAAAGTAAATCAATCAGAGTAAATCATCATTCTCATAATTACCTATTCTAGCTAAATGTCAGAATGGGTCAGGACAAGTCTCTCGGTAAAAGTCTCCCGAATCGCCGTCCTCACAGCATCGATCCTCACCAACGCAGGTTTGGGAAGAAAATGGCAAAGTGGCAAAGACCCTCTCTAGGCTAACAATTTTTATAGTATTTTAAACAAAAGAAAGCAACAAAAAGTATTCTTTACGTCCGCTGAACCGCTGAGCAGAGCGAGCAGGAAAGGATGTAGCATCGCTACATTTGGAAAATCTCCGCTCAGGAAAATCACAAAAATAAAAAGACAGAACAGGAACCAAAAATAAAAAGTATCTTTTAGCAACCACATTTCCTCGGCGATGACACAATGAGCTCAGAGTTCTTTCTTTAAGGCTCCTTTGTCTTCCAAGGCTGTTCCGATACATCTGGAAACTCGCCCAGAACTGCTGCTGTCCTCACGGAAAGTTTTAACCAGGCAAGGACTGTGGTCAGATGTCCCGCGACCATTTTCAGCAAGGCCCTCTCATCACAAGTCACTCACTCGAGGCCAGGCTGCAAACGGCAGCCATTTTTCGTTAGGCCAAAATAGACCATCTTAATTGAAAGAGACAAAAACAACGTTACCACAGCATAGTGATTAAACAGTGTTAACCCCACTAATACCCTTATGTGTATGTAATTATCTAGCCTTTGCAACACAGAAAAGCATTAATTCAAAAGCGTTTTGTGCTTTAAAATAAACAGCACTCAGCAACATTTAAACGTGCACATTATTATTAATAAGCATCACATACGCGTTCCCACTTGTAGTTCTCTCTTGTTAATACGTACATGTTGATAAGTATAAAAACACTTACACAAAACAAATAATTAATAATTAATGATTAGTAATTTTAACTATGACAAATAGACAAACCGGAGCTTAAAAAAACCAATAGATTTTCAACAGAAAATTCTGCTCCAGCAATCCCCCCTTTGGTGATTTTATCACCAAATAACCCCAAAACAAACAAAAAAAATTAGCGAAATTTTAGTCCCATTTTAGGAGAAATTGGAAATGTCTTTTTCTCCTTACACAACACTACACACCAGACACTCTTTCATCATCTCTTTTTGTCTCCAAATAAACACTCTCCCTTAATTCTTCTAATTCTATTTCCTGTGGTTCTCTTTTCAACCTTTTATTTCTCTTTTCATTATTTCTCTTTATTAATTTCTTTTTCCCTCCCCTGTTTTTACAACACAAACACACTAATCTAAGTATCAATAAAGCAACAATTATACAAGTTAAAGGAAACAATATCTTACCTATAATAGTACTACCTATTTTTGCAATAAAACTTTTAACAGCCATCACCTTATTAGCTAATTTAGTCCAGATACTTTCAGCTTCAAGTGGTACTAATTCTTCATGCAAATCAGTAATATTTTTGATATAGACCTTCAGGTCTCTGCTTTCGTCAGGAATGTAAGTGCAACAATGTTGAACTTTCAGCATTCCACAAACTCCACCCTCCTTGGCTAATAGAATATCAAGGGCAAGTCGATTTTGCATTGACATGGCACGTACGGCAATCAATTCCGTATTCACCAAAAGAAACCCTCCAGCGGTATTTGTCGATAAGCGATCCACCACTGTTGACAGTTTCCGAATTCCATAAGCATTCAAAGAAATTCCCACTGCTGGAATTAAAGCTCCAAAAATGTCACCTACTATTTCAGACCAAGTTTCTCTCTTAAAACGCGTTAGTAAATTAATATGTTCTACATCTTCTATTCTATCTATATGAAAGATCTTTGGAAAGACCAGGCCCACATAACACGTGCCATACCAATGGTCAGGCAACTTGTAATAAGCCTTGTTCCCACAAACATAATACACTCCTGGAAAAATTGTATCTTCTCCACCCTTGAAACCCCATCCTGTTGCAATGAAGTATGTATCATGACATTCACTAGTCCCAACAAAATATGTATCATATTGGGATTTCTTTCTTGTAATGCACAGCTTACCCTTCTGTGGTGCATCTAGAGCTAAAGTTGGACTAGCCCCATTTCTCAATTCTTTTCCCATCTCAATGTCCCAAATTGTCTCACTCATTTTATATTTTCCTGCTTTCTCATGCATGCTCAATCTCCTTTCCTCCACCATATTTAGGAAAGCTTTCTCCTCTTCTTTCAGACTGCAAGTTAAATTATTCTTAAAAATGTAATCTAATGTTAATTCTTCTTTTTCAATAAAAACCTCACCAAAAATGTTAGCTTCCTTAGCTGGATTCAGCTTTTTGTTCATTGGCAATTGCCCAAAAATGTTATCTTTGTTAGACATCTCATAATCTATTTTCCCTAACAAATAAAAAACACTACTTAATACACTACAAGAAATTCCATACGTAGCTGGTAAATGGTGATAAGTAACACCCTCTGAAACGGATGCAGGTAATTGCATACAGACGTAGCAATCCCTAACTTCCATTGTCTTCACATATTCGTATAACAGCTTTGAGAAAACATTACTAGAAAAATCATTAATCGACCTATCTTTATGTACGTAAGTATTACTAATTCTAGTCGAAACTATTTTTTGTGAACTCTTCTCTGCAAAAGTCACATTCTCAGTGTGTATTCCTAAAGTGTCTAATGTAACCCTAAAGGTAACTAATAAAGCTAAAACACCCCATAATAGCATTAATAATCCAGTACAGCAACAGCACATTTTACACCATCTTCTTAAGAAGTCACATCTACTTTGGTTGTTCTCTGTGTTAGCCATTCTACTACTTTGACCGTGTCTTTTGACTTAGCCTCTACTACTCCACTACTTGAGACTCTAAAATTCTGGATTACTTCAAACAATCAATTTCAGTTTCTTCTTCTTTTTTTTTTTCAAGTGATTTCTTCTGTTCACTCAATTTGGATATTCATCACTCTTTACTTCATTTTCTTCAACATCAAATTGTATTAGATCTCCAACGATATCCTCAGTATCCGACTTTTCATCAATGTCAGTCAAGATTACTTTCAGGATTTCACCTGTATCTTCCTCAACCACTTCTCGTACGGTCTCCTCTGGATTTCCTTGACTTTCTGCCTCTTCACCTTCAGACAGCGCCACGTACGTCCATTCCGGCGACCTATACTTCTGGTTAGGTTTTCTTATTCTCGTGATCCCTTCTGGTTCTTGTTCTTTTGACTCTTTTCTCTTTTCACCTTTTACTGGATTCTGACTCGATACTTCATTCACTTGTTCAGCTTTCGAAGTATTTGCTCTTACCAGTCTATATCTCAGCCTCTTTATTCTGTTGTTAGGCCAAAGATCTCCTCTCACAACCTTTTTCGGTCTTGTTTCTGTATTATTTCTCTCTCCAATCCAAGTTCTCTTTCTCAGAACTCGACCCTCTGATTTCTCATTCTCACTTTCATCCGATTCTGTTTCAAATGCCTCTTGTTCTTCAGCAGCTTTCTTTCGCTCCACAGTCTTTTTCACCACTGTTTGAGACTCCCTAACTCTTTCCCTCCTCGGATCTCCGACACGCAATCTTCTTGCTGTCTACTTGTCCCTTTACCTAGCTTATCAGGAATGTTCCCTACACCTCCTCGGGGGTCTTCCGCAATCTGTCCCTCTCTATCTTCTTCTGACCCTGCTTTTTCAGGTACAATCTCAAGTGGTTCTTCAATCTCCTCCTCTGATTCAGGAGTCTCTGTGGAATTGCTCTTTTCTCTTCTTTTTTCTTCACTGCTTTTCGGAACTTCAGGCTCTTTCACAGAATCTGATCTTTTTCCCAAGACTTTCAATGGTTCTCTTGAAGTCTTCTCTGACTCTTTTACTGGTTCTGTTTCTTCATCATCACTGGAATCCGACTCTTCAAAATACTCCTTACCAGTTCCGTCCTTCGGGTTTGGAACTCTCAGAGTATGACTCGCATGCACCCAGTTTTTCACACCAGCACACTTTACTGCAGTTGTCGTAGTTAGAATAACTTGTCTCGGCCTTCCCCACCTTGGAACCAAGCAATTTCTTCTTCTGTGCACTTTAATCCTCACCCAGTCCCCTGGACTCAGATCATGAGCTTGCTTCTTCTCAAGTGTGGTAGCTTCTTCTCCAACCTGGTGAAACACAGAATGAACTGCGTCAGCCAGGCCTTTACAGTAATCCAAAATCATGTCATCAGTTATTGTCATCAACTTATTTGCAGGTACATATGCATGTCGCATTGCACGTCCCATTATGATTTCGTGCGGACTTAAACCAGTAGTTCTATCTGGAGTAGATCTAATAGTCATTAGCACTAGAGGCAAGACATCGGGCCATTTCATACCAGTGGCTAAACACATCTTACCAATCCTGTTCTTGATTGTGCCGTTTATCTGCTCAACAACACCAGAAGCCTCTGGCCTGTATGCACAATGTAGCTTCTGCTGTATGCCTAATGCTTCACAAATCAAACTCATGAGTTCATTATAGAAGTGTCCACCTCTATCAGACTCAATCGTTACTGGAAATCCGTACCTAGGAATCAACTCTCTCAACAGTAACTTCGCCACTGTTATTCCATCATTTCTCCTAGTCGGATAGGCCTCCACCCATCTTGAAAACAAGCAGACTACCACTAGAACATACCTCAGTCTGTTCACTTGGGGCATTTCAATAAAATCAATCTGCATTCTTGTAAAAGGACCTCCTTCTCTGCCTATTGTTCCTAGACTCGCCACTGTCTTTTTCCCAGTGTTAAATTGCTGACAAATCAAACATCTTTGACAGATGCTCTCTGCAATTGTCCTGAACTTTGCATTGTACCAGGTTTGCTTAAAAGACCTGATCATCGCATCCCTTCCCAAATGTCCCTGGCCATGATACATCCTTGCCATTGACGACAGTATGGAGTTCGGCATGACTGGTCTGCCATCTCTATAGACCCAAACGTGGTCTGTTTCTCTTGGGGCACAACCTGCCTTAATCCAGTCTTTCTTCTCTTCCTTTCCTGCCTCATCCTGCAACTGTTTCACTCCATCCCACGTCTCTAAGACATTAGTAAACATCACAGAACAAAAAGACATTTCACCTTCTCGTTCCCGATTAATGGACTGATTGTTTTTGGCGCAATATTGAGCAATGTCATTGGCATATCGATTGCCAACTGTCACAAAATCATCTCCTTGTCCATGAGCAGCACACTTCACAACTGCTAACTCTTTAGGCAACTGTATCGCCTCAAGTAATTTCCCAATCACTTCAGCATTCTTTATTGGAGTCCCACTCGACGTCAAGAAACCTCTTTGTAGCCAAAGCTGGCCGAAATCATGCACAACTCCAAATCCATACTGACTATCAGTCATCACAGTCGTTCTCAAATCTTTCCCAATTTCACAAGCTTTTGTCAATGCCACTAATTCAGCAACTTGTGCAGATTTCATTCCTTTCAATGGTGATGCTTCCATAACCTCTGAAACTTTGCACACTGCATATGCTGCACATAACACACCCTCATCATTCCTCAGACATGATCCATCCACAAACAACACATGATCACTCTCATGCAAGGGAAGATCCCTTATGTCTGGTCTCGGTTTTGTACAGTAATCAAGCACATCCAAACAATTGTGATCATCTTCTGTCTTCACACCCACATTTTCCATATCCGGCAACAATGTCGCTGGATTCACATTCACACATCTCTCAAGAGTCACATTTGATGCTCCCAAAATGACTTTCTCATATTTAGTCAGCCGACTATGTGACATGTACTGGGTTCTGCTTCTTGTCAAAAGAATTGCCACATTATGAGGTACGAATACCCTTACAGGATATCCCATTATGATTCCCTCACTCTGTTCCAGGCTTCTGCATGTTGCAGCCACAGATTTCAAACAACCTGGTAAACCTACAGCTACAGGGTCAAGTGTCGATGAGAAGTACGCAATAGGCCTTCTCAGCAATCCATGCTTCTGAATTAACACTGAAAGTGCACATCCATTCCTCTCACTACAGTACAATTCAAACTCCTTTTCATAGTCAGGCATACCCAAAGCAGGGGCTTCACACATTCTGCTCTTTAGTTCTTCAAATGCTGCCATTTGTTCTCCATCTAGTTCCAATGGGTCTGTCATCTCACTTTTTGTCAGCTTAATCAGTGGCTTTCCTATCAGAGAAAAATTAATTATCCACTGACGACAATAACCCACCATACCCAGGAACATTCTCACTTCCCTCTGGGTCTTTGGGGCCTTCATTCTCCTGATGATTTTGATCCTGTCATCAGTCACCTTTCTCAGACCTTTTTCAATATTGTGTCCAAGATAATGCACCTCTTTCTTACAGAATTGCAATTTGGCTGGAGATACCTTTAACCCTCCATCTGCCAGATGATTCAGTAAAGCTATGGTATCTACTTCACAAGCTTCACGTGTCTTTGATGCCACAAGCAGGTCATCAATATACTGCACTAGTACTGAGTTTTCAGGCATGATCAAACTCTCCAAAGACTTTTTCAATAGCTGATTGAATATCGAAGGACTCTCTGTATACCCCTGTGGGATACGACACCATGCTAAAATACGCTGGCCAAATCTAAATGCAAAAATCGGCTGGCTGTCATGATGCAATGGAATTGAAAAGAAAGCATGACACAAATCAATCACTGTATACCACTCTGCATCATGTGGAATCTGATACAAAATCACCGACGGATTTGGCACAATAGGACAACATGCCACCACAATTTGGTTAATTTTTCTCAAATCTTGTACAATCCTGAACTTCCCATTAGGTTTCTTTAGCCCCATTATCGGTGAATTACACGGGCTACTCAGTAGTTCTCTCAGAACTCCCTGCTGAATCATTTTCTCAATTATAGGAGTTATTCCTTCAATTATTTCTGGTGTCATTTTGTACTGAGGAATGTTAGGATAAGTAATTCCCTCTTTCACTAAAATTTTCACAGGATCTACATTATTCATCAATCCCACATCCTCTCCAGTAAAATCCCAAACTGCCCTTTTCACTGTGTCTCTCAGCTCTCGAGGCAAATCCTCCGGATCAAACACAGCAAATGCACCAACCATTTCACTCTCTCTATTTCCTAGAGTCATTCGGTACAAAACATCCTCATCTGGTGTTTCAAAAGCTATTCCATCCGGTGTACAGAAAATTGTGCAATTCATCTTACACAATAGATCCCTACCTAACAGGTTCACTGGACTAGTGTCACAGACGATAAATCTGTGCATGTCTGAAAATTTCCCTATTTGTACTCTTACTGGTTCTGTAAGACGTGTCCTGATTTGTGTATTGGCTACACCAACTACTTGGATTGCTTCATCCGAGAGAGGAAGATTTCTAATATCTGTTGACCTGACAGTTGATCTCGTTGCACCTGTGTCTACTAAAAAAGTAACACTTTCTTCATTTATTTTCCCATCTACAAATGGTCCTGCCTGGTCTATTTCTAGAGTTGCACCAAGTATGCACTCTTCCTCCTCTCTTCGGCACCGTCAATATTCACCCTCAGACTCACTCCCTTCATTCTTTAACAAGTACTGTTGTACCTGGTTAGAACGCCTTGGTTTGTTTACCTGTTCATCATTGTAGAATCCTGAATCCTGATTATACTTTTGTGACCCTCTATTCTGCGGCAAGGGCGGTTTTGGCTCTTGACTCTGCTGTCTCACAACTTTCTGTTGTTGCTGCTGTTGATTATTCCCTTCATTCTGCACCTGTTGATTCAAGGGTTTTCCTTCATTATTCACTAATGGTGGATTGGTACACTCAGATCTCCAATGTCCCAGTTGGCCACAGTTGTGACATGGGAACTTCTTTTTGGCTTCCTCAAGATTCCCCTTTCCTTTCCCCACATACCTGGGTCTATTCCCTGCATTATTTCCTGCACTATTCGCCTGTTCCACCAACTGTGCTTCCTGTCTTTCCGCAACTTTCACTTGTGCCCACATTGCTTTTTCTTTCAGCTTTCTCTGTTTTGCTTCAATTTCATCACTGAAGTATTTTGCATGTCTCAGAATCTCATCTATTTTCTTACTCTGCCAGTCCACTGTGTGCTCACGAATTCTCTCACTAATCTCAGGTCTCAGGCCATATACAAATCTGTATACAAAATGACTCAAATCTTTGTCACCCAGGTGTTCATCTCCACTGAATTGTTTAAAAGCCAGTATCAGCCTCTCGTAAAAAGCATGAACTGATTCTTTTGCTTCCTGTTGTGTTCGATCTATTTTAACCCAGTCTGTTTCTTTTGGAGGTACCTTACTCTTCAGGTATACCATCACCTGTGTATTAGTACATATATCAACATCAATCAATAATCAATAAGCTAATGTACAAGCAATCTAATCAGATCAAGACAATCATCAATAACCATCCTAACTCTGCTACCAGGAAATTGATACAGATCAGGGTGTACAAAATATCCCCACTTCCACGGATAGAGTAATTTCACAGTTACACGCACATACACTCATCATACACTAGGGCCCATTTCACTAACATACGCTCAAATACTCTACCAGCACTGAACCTGTGGAAAGAAAACTCCTAAACACCCTGCATCTACATCGAGGTCGATAAGACCTGGTTATTGTAACTGTCCTGAAACATGATCTAAACAATCTATACAACAATAATCAAAATAGAGTACTCAATAATTGACAAGAAATAATAACCAACACCGTATTCAAAGTATGGTACTTTATCTAAAATTAGTCAAAGTAAATCAATCAGAGTAAATCATCATTCTCATAATTACCTATTCTAGCTAAATGTCAGAATGGGTCAGGACAGGTCTCTCGGTAACAGTCTCCCGAATCGCCGTCCTCACAGCATCGATCCTCACCAACGCAGGTTTGGGAAGAAAATGGCAAAGTGGCAAAGACCCTCTCTAGGCTAACAATTTTTATAGTATTTTAAACAAAAGAAAGCAACAAAAAGTATTCTTTACGTCCGCTGAACCGCTGAGCAGAGCGAGCAGGAAAGGATGTAGCATCGCTACATTTGGAAAATCTCCGCTCAGGAAAATCACAAAAATAAAAAGACAGAACAGGAACCAAAAATAAAAAGTATCTTTTAGCAACCACATTTCCTCGGCGATGACACAATGAGCTCAGAGTTCTTTCTTTAAGGCTCCTTTGTCTTCCAAGGCTGTTCCGATACATCTGGAAACTCGCCCAGAACTGCTGCTGTCCTCACGGAAAGTTTTAACCAGGCAAGGACTGTGGTCAGATGTCCCGCGACCATTTTCAGCAAGGCCCTCTCATCACAAGTCACTCACTCGAGGCCAGGCTGCAAACGGCAGCCATTTTTCGTTAGGCCAAAATAGACCATCTTAATTGAAAGAGACAAAAACAACGTTACCACAGCATAGTGATTAAACAGTGTTAACCCCACTAATACCCTTATGTGTATGTAATTATCTAGCCTTTGCAACACAGAAAAGCATTAATTCAAAAGCGTTTTGTGCTTTAAAATAAACAGCACTCAGCAACATTTAAACGTGCACATTATTATTAATAAGCATCACATACGCGTTCCCACGTGTAGTTCTCTCTTGTTAATACGTACATGTTGATAAGTATAAAAACACTTACACAAAACAAATAATTAATATTAATGATTAGTAATTTTAACTATGACAAATAGACAAACCGGAGCTTAAAAAAACCAATAGATTTTCAACAGAAAATTCTGCTCCAGCACCATCACACTGCTAAAAGTGTGACAAATTAGACTGCTTGAGCCTCCTAAAGCTATGAGAATTACTTGGGTGGCAGGTATTACTTATTTTTAATGCATATTGAATAATAAACAAGTATCGATGTTATGATCTCTAAATTACACAAACAGCGCCGCCATGTGGCTGCTGTCATAAGTGCCAGTATTGACAACTAAGTGCTGGTGCCGTGCACTGGAAACCACTGGCTCAAATTAAGCACTGCTCTGGGCTCTCTTCTCCAAAGAAACCAATAAAGAACGGGCAAAGGCTTGCACCTCTGCCTGAGTGTACATTTCTATTTGTCTTCAGTTCCCAAACATGCCCACACATATGCTTGAAAAGGTTTGTCAGGAACCCGTTTCCAAGCGTACCTTTGGGAATATCACGTGACTGACTAATTTATTGTGTGTCTTCGCTATAGTTAAAAGCATTGAGGCAGGTGTTTTGATAGGATAAAGTGTTCTTAAACACTAAAGTGTATCGATATGTTTCAGCGCCTCATGGTTAGGCCATTCAATTAAGTCTTGTTTCAAGGATGTTTTATCCCTATGAGTTGCGGATTCGTAGGGCTAGGACAACCTTAAAGCAAAATTAGACTAAACGGGGTATCCACATAGGTCCTTCCGTAAGCCCCAGAACCTGAACGGCCTAACCAGGAGGGCTGGAGCATGTCTACACACATTAGGGAGTAAGAACACTTTATCCTCTTAACACACCCATATTGCTTTTAACTATTCTGAAGACACTGAATATTAAAGGGATACTGTGGTGCCCTTCATAGGTTTTTATCTCTCGCTAGAATACCTCGTCCGATAAATAACACAAGTGCTCTCTGGACTGTGGTTGAGTCCATCCTCTTTTATAGGGACCAGGATGAGACATGACACTAATATAGTACATAGGGTTGCAAAGAAACACCACTGAGATATTTTCTTTGAAGTCTGAGTTTACCTTGACAGAGATCTGGTACTAAGTGTTAGAGAGCACCTTTAAGTGACATAAAAATGAGGGAGACAGTATCCTGTATTCCCTAAATTTTCTCTCAATCCCTCCCAGAAAAAGAACGAAAAACTCTGTCAGATTAGTAAAAGATATGTAAAACTAGCCAAGTGCTAGAAGGGCCTCCTGATTCTAATGAGAGTTTTTTTTAATGCTAAGAGGGCTCTTCAAGGCTTTGTGTAGCAGCGACATGAAAAGCATGAAGCCTGCTGCTTGTTTATGAATGGTAAAGGTTCTGATGGTGACAGAGTTTATACTTTTGGAGAACAGTTCTACAAAGTGTTTCCCTTGCTTTCTCTCCTTTTACTGGTATTTCCATTGTTCTTTTCCTTCTTTTTTTCACTTTGCCTGTTTTTCCCTCTCTTGCTATCGGCCAATATCTGATAGGAAAAATAGGTGCTAGTCTTCAACCATTAGTGCAACCGGGCACCCAACCAGGTCAAATTAAGCACTGCCTACAGTAAACAATAAAGAAACATATTTTCTCGATTTTTTTTCTTTTAAAATACCTGAAAGAAATGTGCATGTTCTTGCAATTTGGTGACAATTCAGGACAATTTTTAGCACATCTCAGATACAAAGTGTTTTTTTTTTTTTTTTAGAAAGGATGTGGCGTCACTGAGTCCTTGGATATACCAGGATTTTTTGTAGTCATTGGTCTTATCTTGTTATAGTGCTGCAGTTGTCTTTTGTAGGGAAGTTTGTCCGGTAAATTGCAAAGTAGACTACTAGCGCTCTGATGAGAACTTGTTAAAGTGTTAGTGCCTGACTAGGAGTGTGGCGGATACCATACGCGGTCACAAACAAGAGAAATGTCCCAACCGCTGTATTACAAGGGCCATGGGATATAATGCACTTGGAATGCAATATCCGTCAGTAACCCAGCTGCCAAACTCTCAATCAGGCACTAAATTTGTCCATTATCACAATAAATCAGGCATATTTTGAGTGGTTCTGTTAGTGGAAGAGTTTTGTCAACAGATCGCATCTATGGACCTGTTGCTCCTAAACCTTGGGTACAATAAGGTTACTGAGGCTTTAAAAGTTGACACGCTGCTGTAGAAAAGGGAGTGCTCAAATGGGAATACTTCATTTTGCCTTTGACTCCATCAAACATTCCACTGGTGCTGTGGGCCCCGCATTGTAGCTGATGGTTCGGAATCAGCCTGGGGTTCAAATGGGCAGTGTCCTGATTTCCCCAATTTAAGTACACGTTCCAAATCCACTACTGAATGTCGACATGATCAGTCTTATAATACATGTCCCTTTTTAGCTTTACATTTCTGATATAGCCCTCCAGCTGTGTACACAGGAAAATGATGACCTATGTGAAATATCTTATTTAAGTTAGGACAACTTGCAGCATTTCTTTTAAAACTAAATTCTGATTTCACAACTGTCAGTAGCCAAGAAGCCGGGTTATGATTTGTAAATAAAGTACCAGCCTGCTGAATGTCCTGGCACAAATAGCTGTGGCAGCCGCCCACTCAACCCACACACAAGGCCTCGCTTGTTGGCCGCCTGACGAGAACCTGGAAAGGGAAAACAAGTCAGATGGACAACATTCCACATGAGTTGTCCCCAAAATACGCTTACGGGATACGTATTGCGCAGTCTAAAATAGCATGTGTTTTCTGCCAAGCAAGTCCGTTGGGTGTTTTCGCGGGCGGTCAACAGAATTTACCTCTGTGGTCGGTTTAAGATTCTCGCTCAGTGCAATACACAGGTAGTGTTGTTGCCCAATAAATTTTGTTGACAGGACTTGTCAGGGGCTGATGGGTCATCCGTAGCATTGCTAAGCAAAATGGAGGCATCCGCCTAGCCCTAGCGAGTAGCTGTGGTCATGTGTGGTGGTCAGTATTCCCTCAAGTTACCAGTTACAGTAAAGTCTCCTCTGTGGTGCTTAGTTCCAGACAAAATGATGAGGTGAAAGAAGCAGTAAAACAATCTAGGCATCAGCAAATGAGTGGTCTTGTGATTTGAAAGCTTCCCCTCAGGAGGAAAAGTAGCCGTCCATGTAGGCGCACCAGGGGTCGTATTACATAAAGTGCCCCGGGGGCAAAATGGGTGTTTGCGCCCGATTTGAGTGCCCCTGGAGCACTTTAATATTACAGAAGGGGCCGCAGATATTATTTCGGACCTTTCTGTAATACCAATAGCACCGACGCACATAAAGCGCCAGCGCAATCTTTAAAGGGGTATCCCTCATTTGCCTCTGGGCCCGCGCCGTATTACTGAAGCGGGCGCAGAGGCAAAGAAGCCCTCAGGAGGCACACTGTCAGTGCGCCTCCTGAGAGCAGCCCTCTGTAGAGGGCAAAGGGGGTCCCATGGAACCCCCCCCGACATCCCCTTGCAGGCTGATGCAGTCACTGACTGCACCCGCATGCAAGGGGATCGCTATTCCCCATTAAAAGTGCAGGCGGGTTGCTGCCTGCACACTGAAACACGGAGCGGCTGTATTTGACGTGAATGCGCAGCCCCCAGGGCAGCACGAGTTCACGGCTGCCCTGGGGGCAGCACATGCTCATAATGCAGCGCACTTTCCTTCATTGGGCCAGGTGCACCTATTCTGGCGCAATGAAGGAAAGTGCGCCGCATGTGTAATGCGTCCCCAGATACTTGCCCAGGTTACCAGGTTAAGTTGAGGCCAAATTCGATCCCCCCAAAAAAATCAATCATAAAAGATTAAAATGGGAAAACATGTGAGATGCTGATTGCATGATTCGCCTAGGGTGCCAACCTTTGGCAACAAAACTAGCTCTACCCCAGCCAATGTGTAAGTTAAGTCACCAAAAAGTGTGCTGCTTTAGCACTGTGGCAGTCTTACTTCATTAATCCATTAATCACAGACCTGTAACATTTGTAGACTGTAAAGTTTAAGAGAAAAGCACAACATTAAGCAGGTGGCTGGTCTCCTAAGGGAAATGGCGCAACTACAACAAGAGTAAAATTGCTACGTAACATATACATTACATGTGATGTACTGGCTATGTAAAATGATCTATGTAGACTTTTTGTTGTTTTTGTTGATATCTTCATTAACTCCACCAAATATTCACCAATTAATATTTTGATGTGAAGCACCCCACCAGCGTATGGCTTTGTCTTAGAACTATCCATATACATAATTATATAAATAAACCTAAGGAACATTATTAGCACACAAGTACAGGGACCTGCAGCCACTGCTGTCTAAGCCCTCCGTTTACCCCTTTGACCACTATCTAATTTTTATTCCGAAGACAGTGCATTCAGTGAGAGGCTGTATGACAAGTTGTCGCTGTACAATGAGCGCTTTCATCAGGGTAATCGAATTTGTTAAAGCACAAATAGACCTGGCTCATCACACCAAACATGATTTTCTGGGTTTCAGCCTAAACAGAAACCTATCTGCTGGAGCACTCCCCATACACTTAGAACTATTTGTCTGGCCTTCGGCAGTAATTTCACCCCGCCACTATGCAACACCAAAAGGCTGCTGTCTCAGTTCACCTTATGGAAGATCCCACCCTACCATGCTTACCTCTTTTGGCTTTCAGTCTTCCTTGTGGAAGCAGGTGAGCACTGTCCCTGTACAGTGTTCATTATAAATATGCAGATGGACCATTGCGTAATTTGAGCCGGTGGTTTCCGGTGCTCGGAACCGGCACATAATTGTCAACACCGGTGCTAGTGACAGTCTGCCAAAAGGCGGCGATGTATGCCTAATTTAGAAATAACTACAACAACTGTTAATTAGTATTTCAATATACATTAAAAATGACTATCACCTGCCGCCCAATCCATTCTTATAGCTTTGGAGACCTGAAATAGTCCGAAATGTCACACGTGTAGGTGTGTGATGGTTAGTAGTTGTGTTGTTACTATCACTGGCAGAATGGCAGGGGCAATGTGTGGTGCAGGCTGCAGTGGCCACCTGACAAGAGCCTGGCGCTTAGTTTTTTTTTTTTACAAATTAAGCACTGAGATGGACCCAGTTCGCAGCTGGGCACAGCTCTTGCATGAGCAGCCACATTAGTGGCAAGCTGCAAACAGGCTTTTCAGAAGCCATTGTGGAACCCAGGTCACACCCTATAAAAGCTCTTTTCTGTGGAAACATTTAGGTGCTGCTCCGTAATGCTGGGCCAACCAGCGTCTGCTGCCATTAACTGCCCTATGTGAATGCATTCCAGATGCAAGCCTTCTGCAGCAGCTGGGTGGGGTCATGGAAAGAGTGGGCCTGAGACAAATGGCCCCGGCTGTCCCCCGTTTGTGACGGCCCTGAGGTCGAGTCCTTCCTCTAAAGTCTAAGGGTAGGAGGTGGTAAACTCTGCATCGCTCCCTTCCTTTATTTTAGTGACACGCAAGAGGATTGGGTGTTGGCAGAACAAGGCCCTTTTTAAGCGCCATCCTGTTGAGAGCATACCTGTTTTCTAGAACAATGATGCTCCTGGGCATAGTTATCCTATGGCTGGTATGCAACTAAACTACCAGGGAGTCAAGCAATGGGCAATTTATGACCGATGTGCCATTATTTTAAGCTGTACATTGTATAGACAACTTCTTCAAGCATGGCGTTCAATATGACAATAAGTAACAAGGGAGGTGTAAGGACTCTTTCAATATGATACAGACCCCCCCTTCCCAATCTGAATCACTTAAATGAAGGGGGGGCTTTTGGTGTCTTTTAAAGGAGGAGATATGACCTAGTGACTAGAGCTGCTGGGAAAACAGTCTTTACAACGAGGTTGTGACTTAACTACGCATTTTTAAGCACGCATGTTTTTACAATGTGTATGATTTTTACAACGGATGCCTTTACCACGCCTTTAAGGTAAGTTGTGGGGTGTGGGGGGGGGGGTCTCTCCCCACAAATACATTGTTTTGAAATAAATAAACAATACATGGTAATGGCACCCGCTGTAAAAACATACACATTGTAAAAAAATGTGTGGTAAAAGATGCGTGATTAAGGCTTGCAACATATTTCCCCGCTTTGTTCCGTGTACAACCGAGCTGCTGACCATGGAACTCAGGAACCAGGCTCGAGTCCTGGCTTTGGCTCAACAGCCTGTGATTCTAGGCAAATCACTTAAACTCCTGAAGCCTAAACATGTGTAACTTATCCAGATTTTCTTTTATAGAGCCCTAATGCCCCCAGGCCAGGTTTGTGGCATGCGAAGCAGTTATAGCTCCTTTTTGGCATTAAGAATTGGGCTTTAGTTATGCAACTGTTGCATGGATAAACACTTATAAGGTCCCAAAGGCGAGACCTATTGGCTATGCCAATGCGTGTTTTCTGATTGCCATTCGATTCCCTGTGAGTGTGCGGTATTGACAGAGGAGAGAAGTGATTTCTTTGAAATCACATTCTTACACTGTGGCTCATGGGCCAGACGGCATGGTGGGCTTATATCATTTTTTAATAATGGCTACTAATAGCACCACAGGCACATGGCAGGCATGCCAAGCTGTGCACAGCTGCTTTCATCCCAAACCATAATGTTTGCTATTACAGCATTAGCGAAGCACAGCTGTGCACTCTCTCTGGACTCAAGGTGGTGCTTATTCATGTGACCGCTTATTTAGAGGGACCCTGCCTGCCCGCATCAATATCCAGTTCAATAGAAGCAAACAAGTCTCCCAACGACAAAGTATTTATGGCAAGAAACACCTTACGAATCGAGGGCAGGTGGGCTCCGCGTTTACTATGAGTATAACAGGCACACCAAGGTACGAACAGGGTCTTTGCTTACACTATCCACATCTTCCCTTTCACAATGAATCTTGTGTGTGATGTAAGTTAATTAAAAACTGACATCTTCAAAACCAATTGCATCATTTACAAAGCCATCACAACCAGCAACCCTGCTTATCTTGCAGGCAAGCTCCCCATGTCTGACTGCTTTCAGCACAAACACTCTCAGAACACCCTCTGACGGCAAGATAAGAAGATTAAAAAAGAAAAGAAAAAGGCAGGAGGCCTTTCTATCTATGCACCCAGGATCTGAAACAACATCCCTGTATCCATTAGGACTGCCTCAGTGCTACTCCAATTTAGAAAAGAGTTGAAGACGCACTTTTGTTTAAAGAACACTACATCACAGTGTATTAACCATCCACAAACCAGCTACCTCTCGTACCACTCGTCAACTTTATGCTTGTCTTTGAGCCTGTACAGCACTCTGCTGTCTTTTGGCTTGGTTTGCACTATAGAAATAGCACATAAACAAATTTGAAGAGACATTGCAGTCAGGCCTGTCATGCCACCAGCTTTTTTACTGAAAGTTCTCTATGTCAGCAGAAACCAATTTGGCAAAATGTTTCTGTTTGGGGGAAGGAGATAAGGCTAAATAAGGCAGGAGAATCACTGCTGGAGAATCCAGCCCACCAGTATACATGACCCTCACAATCTCTTTTCTGTGTGGCACCTGATCACTACAAATGCTTCTCCATCACTTGTTCTTCTCTTGGCCCAATGGACTATATTTCTCCTATTAGTGGGTAAGAACCCAAAGTGAGTCTTATATATAGGCCCTGTTCTATTTCAATTTCATTGTTAAGTTGTTTGTCTCTAAGTTAGCAATTGTGATGTCAATTTTACATAAAAGAAAGGACTAGCTGGTGTAGGAGCAATATTTATTTTTGATTTACCATTTCTTGCTTTCTCCTAGGATCTGCCTTCCAACAAGTGTGGTGGTAAACATAGAAAACAGATTGCTGTAACTTTTTCTTGGTCTCCCTGATCTCTCTTTCCTTCCCATTATTTAAATTGTTACATTATTTGGTTTTAATTTGAATTACTTAGGTAAGTAGAATTTTTTTGTTTTCATTCCCCAACCTGTGGACTCAGATTTAATACCAGGCTGGATGTTTAGAAGGACTATGTGAACTTTGTCAAATTAGTTATTCTACAAAAAGGGCGATTTGTCAGATTGCATTTTCCATCTTGGAAATAACCAATTTCAAGAGCCATCTTGAAGAGAGAGTATCGTATTGGACCAGATATCACTTGACCTTTGGGAAGCAGCGGCGATGAACTGCACCTCTACTGGCTCACTGTTTAGTGTTATAGTAGGATTGAGGTAGAAGTGTGTGTTCGTAGCAGTGCTTCGAAATATTTGAGATTGAAAGGGTGTAGACAGTGCTCTTTTATAGTTCTGTGCGCAAACTTTATTGGTAGATGGCGAGTAGGAAGTGCTGCCTTTCTGATGCACATGAGGACCAACTTATTGAGGTGGTCACATTATCTTCTGCCCAGCAGAGATTTCCAGTGAAGGATTTGGTAAAGAAAATGGGTTAAAAGCGTTTGAGTGGCATAATTTCTTTCTGACTCTATTCTTGGATTGGACAACGGTGTACATTTTGGGCCAGCATGATTGCATTTCACAATATGAGGCCCTGCATCCTGAACATGCAGGCACACATGACGTCAGTATTTGGGAAAGAGAGAAATATTTTGTCCTTACGCAAATTTCAGATTCTGCTGGACTTTACTAATTCCATACATGAATCAAATCCATGGGGAGCCACAAATGCTATCAACCCTGACATAATGGTCCAGACCCTACAAGGACTGCCCTCTGACTTTCCTGAACCGTGGTGAACAATTCAGGAAATGCGATCGGCACCACTGTAACAAATCAGATTGGCATAAAAGAGGCTAATCTATATGGTCACTGCACAGCTAATACAATTTTTTTAACTTCCTGTGGTCTTCACTTTCTGCTATTGAACAACGACATGTATTGCGCATCAAGTGGAGCTACTCTTCCACATGAGAGACTGAGATCCTAATGAAGAAATACATTGCATGGAATAATATAGAAGTTTATTGTATTAATCCAGAGATTACAATAAAAACAGTGTATCACAATCACCACAAATATAAAAATAGAAAGTAATGATCAAAAAGCACTGGACATGTGTATGTTAAAAAAAAAAAGTTGCAGTTAAAAATGACTAAACACAGGAGGCTAACACTTTATACGCATCATCTACAAATTGGGTTAGTCATGTTAGGCACCATTATCTTCAATTCTAAAGCAATATCCAACAGCCTCTAGGTGGATCTTATTTTGTCTTGTTAAAAATCGGTTGCAAGTAAAATTTTCTAAAATACAACAGTTTAGGGCAAATTCATAGCATGTGCATAAGAGCTTCAGCTGTAAGTCCACAGAGTTGACAAGCAGACTTTCCTTTAAGAGCTTGATTCTATTTTCCCTCAAATTCATAAATGGGAATAGAGGCCCATCTAAATCTTGGTATTTCAATTTGATGTCACCTGGCACATTTGACCCAAGATAATCTTGGTCCGAGGTATTCTTTATTCGAGGGGAAGTAAGGGTTTCAAAAACTAACTCCATGCGTTTATATTGCTGTAGCATGGCCAGATCATTCTCCCTTTGTGTGCTGAGTAGTATCCTTCATAGCAAACATTTTTAAGTCACTCGATTTAGCCAGCGTCTCCAAGTCAGGTAGACTATGTGTTTCTAGAGCCATTTTTGATGATGCTATGTTCAGCTCCATGTCCGTGTATGATGTTTTCTCATGTTCCAGCTAAGTGAGGCTAGGCTTGCAAATGAGGGACTGGGATCTTAATGAACAAATACATTGCATTGATTAGGTTATTTATCTGGTCTTTAAGAAACGCATTGGTCTACCCTTAAAATACAATTAAAAATATCAGATGGGTGTGGAATGCGTAGGGACAGCAGGGGCGTAACACAGAAACGTGCATCACAGGCAGCCCCCAAAGTTTCAAGGGGCTCAAACCTCCAGGGAGATCCCATTCAGCCCAAGGCCAATATATTTTTCTGAAAATGGGATACTCAGGGATCCTCATCACATTCTGAAAGGGTGCCCCATCATTTTGTGGTACACCACAGAAAGATAGCAATCCACCAGGACTGGGCTGGGGGTCTACTGGAATCCCCCTCGGTCTCTGGGGTATATCAGTATATCAGTTTAGGGACAAGCCTGTTTTGAAGGTCTATGGGGTTTGTGTTTTAAATAGTATCATATGCTGATGATACCCAAATTATTGTGTCTATGACAAGTAACGTACAGGAGGTAGCAAATAGGTTCTATAACTGTTTGACAGAAATTGGATGAAAAACAATTGCCTAAAACTTAACGATGGAAAAACTGAAGTCCTTCTGTTTGGCAATGATACATCTTTCTGGATCCCCCTCTTGGTGGCTGCAGAATTTTGGCACCCTTCCGTCCCCTTCCAGAAAGGTAAAGAATCTAGGAGTGCTTTTTGATGATATATTTACCTTTTTAGGCCAAATCAATCAGGTTACTTCTTAAATTTGTTTACATCTTAAGAATGTTGAAGAAAGTCTTTTCTTGCATTCCATCTGATTTTTACAAAATAGTAGCTTTGCAATAGTAGCTCTGGTAGTATCACAAATCGATAACTGCAATGTGCTCTTCCTTAGCAATTTGTGAATAAGCTACCAGCCCTTCAAAACAAAGCTGCTCGTATGCTTCTTTTTATTCCAAAATTCCAATCAATATCCCAGGCAGTACAAAAGCTGCTCTGGTTTCCTGTAACAAAATGTATTGCTGTTAAGGCTCTCTGCACAGCCCATAAGGCCCTATATGCGTATTCAAAATCTGAATTCAATCTGTGGGTATGCCCAGGCGTGGCACCCTGGCTCACTGCATCACCGGATTCAAACTGGCCTGGCTGATGAGGGGTGATGCCCCAAAACCGGTTCCAGGATGCTTGTTTCTGGTCCAGACAGGTCCTGGATTGGCAGATCGGGCTGGACTGTTCCCATGAGGCACAGGGTCAAGACTGACTTGCATATGGCTGGGTCTAAACTGGGGTAGCATGGTGAGCAAAAGACAATGGATTTAACCCAGATCTATTGACTGGGGGTGAATTTTTGATTTGCTCTGCATTCCGTCCGTCATCGGTGTGTTTTTTGTTTTCTCACCCTAAGTGTACTGGGTGTGCCCAGACGTGACTCCTGTGCTCACTGTGTCACTGGATTCAAATTGGCCTCCCTGATGAGGGGCGATGCACCAAAACTGGTCCCAGGATGCCTGTTTCTGGTCCAGGGAGGTCCTGGCTTGGCAGTTCGGGCTAGACTGTTCCCATAACGCACAGGGCAAAGACTGATTTCCATATGGCTGGGTCTAAAACGATGGCTTTAACTCAGATCTATTTACTGGGAGTAAATGTTTGATTTGCTCTGCATTCCGTCCATCATCTGTGTGTCTTTTGTGTTCAGTGAATGAGGCACCTTGTGCGACTAGACCAGAAGATGGTGCCAAACACCATGTTTTCTCATTCCCTAATGGACATTTTTGTAATACTAAGAAACAAATACTGCTTATCACACCTGGCCAAAAAGGAAGGCAGCATTCAGAGAGCCCCGCATTAAGATTTGGGCCCTGGCCTTGCAATATATATACTGACAAACCTCAATTTAGCTAGCATCATTCAGTACTTCAGGGACAATGAGAACAACCTGAAGCGTAGAATACCAGCTTTTAGCCAAACAACTAATTAATTCCAGAGCAATTCCATTTCGGTAATCTATTTTAAGACTTGCTGCTAAAGCTTTAACAAATATTATATGTTTACAGCCACTTGGTACCACATGCCAAATGCACATCAATTATGGTTAACCTTGTACTGCAGCTGATACACCTCGCTTGCCCTTTGGTACTCCTTCATTGCCCTTGCTGCTTCTCATCATGGGGCAAAATGGCGGCAAGAGTAATAGAACGTAAGCATGGCTCTAAAATCCTTGTTTACTATCAGTTTCCACCCCTACCTCTCTACAGAAGCAACTAACAGCAAAAAAACAGACTTTCGAAGGGTAAGGTTGTAAACAGGGTTGACCCTATGATGTCACCAGAGTCAAATGGCTTATGATGTCACTTCTGCCACCGCCGCCATTTTGGCAATTCGAAGTCTGTGGTCCACACCAACCCTCACTGTTTATAGATAGGTCAACTATAGCACACCTGTTTGTCGTGATATGGAATGACACATAGGCTCCAAGTGATGGAAACAAATAAGGAAACGAGACTGGATTTTTGCAGGCAGCTGAGAAAATATATAAATACACCCTTTTCACCATATCGAGCAACATTCTGCATAATGCAATGCGAGAAAATCTAATTGCTATCAAGAAACAAACATCCGAGGAGGAGCCTAGCGCGCAACCAAGATGGCCGCGTAGGCTTGTGGCTCCCGAGGGCCTCCGCAACCTCCCACGTCTATCCTGTCATAATCCTGATTTTTTCGATGGGCTTTTGTTTATGATCTTGCGCTAAGGTGCCACTCGTTTTCCAAATCGAAATTGGACTCCGGGAACGTGTTTTTTGGCGATCTGAAGTTTGCGGCCTTCTCCGGCCTTGGTGCCGAACTCGGGTTGGTGAGGTGTCCGGCTGCGAATTGAACAACAGCGGCATGCCAGGCTGGGCCTGCCCCGGACCCCGTGCTTTCACTTTCGGTTTCGAGTTGAGCTACCGAGACTGATGCGTGGGACATTGGGAGAGCTGCGCGGAGTACGGAGTGCAAGGCCTAGTCTTGAACTGTAAACGGGCCTCTTTCAGTTAGCGGCCCGGATCTCCTGGCCTTCCTCCGGGTGCTGGAGGGTGCTGACCTTGCTGATCGCTGACGATGACGACGAGAGTGGACGGCGACAAACTGAAACCCAAATCTACCTGGAGGGGAGCCTATTCCCAGGCCAACAATATGGACCGCTATGCACAGCCAAAGGGATCCCCTAGTGGATCGCGTAAATCGCCTGAGCCGCCCAGGGAGGCCTCGGGCGCATCATCCGAATTGACCCTATTGGATGTCATGGGGGCCATTGAGGAGATGAAGGTGACTGTGAACCAGCAATTGGATACTCTGGCTAACAAATTGGACTCGGTGCTGATTGATGTCACCTTGGTCAGAGCGGACCTGTCGAAAACCAACGACCGGGTCGACTCATTGACCCAAGCAGCGTTGAGCCTAACGGTAGATGTGGCCGCCTTGCAGACGACGGTGCGGAGGTTGCAGCTCGCCAGTGACCTGACCGAGCGTCGCCTTGAGGACTCCGAAGGCAGGGCCAGACGGAATAACGTCCGCATTATCGGCGTGCCCGAACGGTCGGAGGAGTCTGCTGTGGATCTTTTTGTGGAGGATCTAGTGGTGACTCATCTAGCACCCAAAGGGCTGAGCAAGTTCTTCGCTGTGGAACGGGCCCACAGGATTCCGGGGGGTGCGCCCAAGGTGGGTGCCCCCCCGCGGCCTATCATTGCCCGACTTTTTAATTTTCGGGATAGAGACGCTATCCTGCAGGCGTCGAGGGTGGCTGGGCCATTACGATTTGAGAACTCTAATGTTAGCTTTTACCCAGACTTTACACAAGCGGTTCAAAAGCAACGGATGGGATTCTCGGCCATCAAACGGCGCTTGAGAGACATGGAATTCAAGTATGCGATGCTGTTCCCGGCTAGGCTGCGGGTCGAGTTGGATGGTCGCTCCCACTTCTTCGACCGGCCGGAGGCGGTGGGAGAGTGGCTGGATGCCCTGCCCAAGAGTCGGGATCGGGAGGGTGGGATCCCGGAGAGCGGAGAGGGTTTGACGGAGTAGGAATGGAACTGTGATCCTGGTGATGGACTGTATTGGTAACGTTTTGCACCTGTGGCTGCACTGGACTCCAATTTGTAACGCTTTGCCCCTTGGTATTTGGAGGTTGCGGGGGGCTTGCTGGGGCCCTTTCCTCCTTCTGGGGTTTTTTCTTGTCCTTTCTTCATATTGGGGCGACAGGCACACTGCATGTTGGGGGGGCTGTTTGGGCTCACGCAGGGGTGCAGGGAGGGGGGAGTTTTGTTGGGGTTGATGGGGGGGGTTGGGGTTTGTTTGTTTGTTTCACAAGGCGGGGTAATATGTTTTGCTGTGCTATTATGATTGTGCTCCCCGGGAGGGGGATATTTTGTGCTGGGAGGGATGGGGGGTAGGGGACTGAGACTTCTTTCCTGGAATGTGAATGGGCTGGGGGACAGGATAAAGCGGGGGGTAGTCCTGCAGTTCTTGAAACGTATTTCGCCTGACATTGTGTTCTTGCAGGAAACGCACCTCATAGGGAACTCTTTTCATGCCATGAACAGACGAGGATATCGCCTCCTGGCCCATTCTGGTTTCACCTCTGGCTCGAGGGGAGTGGGCATCTTAGTCAGGACCTCTCTCCCGCTGGTGGTGGATGAGGTGCTCCACGACGACAGAGGGCGCTACACTGCGCTGGTGGGGAGGTGGGAGGGTAGATTGATTTCGCTGGTCGCGGTCTACGTGCCGCCGGGCCTGCAGACGGCCACCTACGCTGATTTGGGGCGCCTGCTGCTTAGGCTCCCGGGGGGGGGTGTTGGTACTGGGGGGGGTACTTTAATGCGGTGGTTTCCGGTGTTGAGGATCGATACCCCCTAGGGACCTCCCTCGGGCCCAGAACTGGCTGGGGGGTTTTCTGGATACCCTAGGACTGATAGATTGCTGGCGGTTGAAACACCCTGGACAAGCGCAATATACCTTCCACTCCGGGGCCCACGGTAGTCTTTCGAGGCTTGACTATATGCTAGTGCCTGCGGCCCAGGCGGGGATGATCGGAGAGGTGCGACACTTGGCGCGCGGTATATCTGATCACTCCCCCTTTTGCTGCACCTAGATATCGCCCTGGGGGCTGAGGGGAGAGTGGCTCCGATCAACCCCTGGTACCTCCGGAACCCCACGATTCGTGCAGACCTGGTTAAGTCTTTGGAACACTATTTTAATGATAACGTGGGGTCGGTGTCGTCCGCCGTCTCCCTTTGGGAGGCCTTTAAGACGGTGCTCCGGGGCCAGGCCCTATCTCTCATTTCCCACACCAAAAAATGAGAGGCGCAGGAGGTTGTTCGGCTAGAAAATGAGATCACCGAGTTGGAGAGTGATTTGGAGCAAGGTGTTACGGATGACAGATTGCATGTGCTGGAGCTTAAGCAGGCCGACTATAAGGCGCTGGTTACTGAATCTGCTAGGAGTATGAGCAGGGAGCAACAGGGGCGATTGTACGATATGGGTGATAAGGCAGGGAAGTTGATTGCCTGGTTGGATAAGAAGGAGAGAGCGAGTCGAGTGGTGCCGGAGATTGAGAGGGTGGATGGTGTGCGTGTGACGGACCCCGGTGACATTGTTGATTGCTTTGCGGAGTATTTTCACGGGGTCTACTCTCCGGTCTCAGAGCGATCGGAGGAAGACTCTCGACTGCTGCTTCGAGACATTACTCTGCCTTCCCTATCTGATGAGGATAAAGTATTGATGGATGCGGCCCTATCGCCAGATGAGATTGCTTTGGCCATTCGCTCCATTGCCTCGGGTAAGGCCATGGGTCCTAATGGACTTCCCATCGAATTGTATAAGCTGCGCCCAGATGCGATTGCCCCGTATCTCCGGGACATGTTCCTTGAGGCTCAGGCGGCGGGCTCCCTCCCTTCTGACCAACGGCTTGCTACTATTGTTGTTATCCATAAGGAAGGGAAGCCGCGGGATCGGTGTACTTCTTACAGGCCTATCTCTTTGTTAAACGCGGAGCCCAAAATCCTCGCCAAGGTACTGGCCAATCATCTGATCCGGGTTGTGGGCGACCTGATTCATCAGGATCAATCCGGTTTTATACCCCATCGCAATACCGCTTTGAACCTGCGGCGACTGCATGGCGTCCTTGCTCGCGCCCCGTTCATTCGTGAGCCGGCCATCTTGGCGTCCTTGGACGCTACCATGGCGTTCGACACCTTGGAATGGCCATACATCTGGGCGGCGTTGGCGAAGTTTGGGTTTGGCCCGGGGTTTATCGGTTGGGTGAAATTGCTTTATGACAACCCACTGGCACAGGTAGTGGTCAACGGACGGGTGTCGGCTCCCTTTGTTTTGGGTAGGGGCACCCGACAGGGATGTCCACTGTCGCCTCTTCTCTTTGCGCTTTGCTTGGAGCCCCTTGCGGAATGGTTGCGGTGGCACCCCTCGATACGTGGCCTTAGATGGACGCCGGAATACGAGGATCGTGTTTCCCTGTATGCGGACGATATCCTCTTGTATCTTGCATCTCCGCGTAAATCGCTCATTGTATTGGTGGACGTGTTGAGCTCCTTTGGTCGCAATCCGGATTGGTAATTAACTGGGCTAAGTCTTGTGTATACGTTCTCTCCGGGGAGGCCCCCCCCCCCTTCCGCGGGGGTGCCCTATCCAGATTGCGGAGTCGGGGTTCACGTATTTGGGTATCTTTATAACCCTGGATCCGGTGGCCCGGTATGAACGGAATCTTCTCCCCCCCCTTCAGCGCCTAAGGGCGGATGTGGCGGGTTGGCGGCGGCTGCCGCTCTCGCCGCTCGGCCGGGCAGCATTGTTCAAAATGATGTCGCTACCACGCTTTTTGTACGCCCTGCAGAACACTATGGACGTAGTGCCGGCCCGTTATTTTCGGGAGGTGGAGTGTCTCCAGCGTCGATTGTTTTGGGATGGGCGGCCGCGGATTGCTCTTGCCAAACTGACCCTACCGTGGTATGACGGGGGGATCGCCCTCCCTGACATTAAGCGATATTACTGGGCTTCCCAGTTGGCTGCCGTCAATCACGGGATGTATGGCCCTGCTTTGAACCCGGCTTTTGACATGGACAAATTGCTACTGCCAGGCGGAGACTATAATCGAGCACTATACTCGGGGTCCCTTGATGCGCGGTTGACGGGCCCGACGCGGGTCGCGGTGCAGGTGTGGCATGCAGCAAATGCGGCGATGGGGTGGAGGGATCGCTTGACTCGGGCTACGCCATTGTACGCGTCCCAGCGTTTGGGTTGTCTGTATACTACGAAAGGCTTCGAGAAGTGGGATACGATTGGTATCAGCACGGTAGGGGATCTCTGGACGAAAGGGAAATTTAAGACGTTCGACATGCTGAAAACGGAATACCAGTTGAATGATAGGGAATACTATCGGTATGTTCAAGTTCATCATGCCTTGTGTTCCGTGTATTCAGACGTGGCGGCTATTCCGGTGCATTCCCCGTTGGAAGACAGAGTATTGGACGGCTATGTGCCGGATAGCACCATTTCGTTGATTCATAAAAAGCTTATCAATGATCGAATGGGTTTGCTGGCCTCATTGCGGGAGACATGGATTGCAGACGGTATAGAACTGGACGACGAGGATTGGGTGTCAGCGGTGGCCTCCCCGAAAGAGGTGGCTATCCCGGCCCGATTGCGGTTCGTCCAGCTTAAGATACTGCATAGAGTGTACGTCACGGGGCCTGGCCTGATGCGTATGGGGTATTCGGTGGATGGTTTGTGTAAGCGAGGCTGTGGGCTACTGGGGACTTTTCTCCATATCTTGTGGGAGTGTCCGGGGGTGACTCGGTTTTGGTGCAGAGTGCATGCGGTGTTAGAAGAAGTCCCGCATGTTGCCTTGTTGCCGGAGGCACGTAGATGCTTGCTGAATGTCTGGGAGCCGACTGATTACAATGTGACGCAGACGCAATGGGTGACTCTAGGCTATATGATAGCGAAGCGTGACATCGCACAATTGTGGGGCTCCCAGAGGCCGCCAACGGTCTCCGAGTGGAAGGAACACATGGACTGGTGTATGTTTAGAGAGAAAACGGTGTATGTGGCGAGAGGCAAGCCTGGGAAGTGGATTAAGGTGTGGGGTCCCTGGAACTCCTATCGTGGAGGTATTTGCGCCCCGCCCCAGACGCGCGAGATGGATGCCGCTCTGTCTCCCTAGCCCCCGCATTCCTGTATGCTCCTGCGACATGCGACTTTGTCGCTTCTGCCTTGCCCCCCTCCCCCCCCCCCTCTGTCTACCCGGGTTGGTTTACTCCCTCGATACGAGGAGCACATGTTTCTGCCATTAACCTCCTCTGCCTTGTGAGTTTGATGTTTTCTGTTTTTCAAAAATATGAAACCTTTCCTGCTTGTTTTGGGACTGCGGCTGTGGCTGACTGCTATGATTAGCACTTTAGTAACTCTTTTGCTGCTTCATTGATGTGCATGTTAAGTCGTGCCTAGGTTTACACTGCGTTTAGCGGCCGGCCTGTTGGTTGTAGGCCCATACTTGTATCTTTTCGAAATTGTAATAAAGGTTTTAAAAAAAAAAAAAAAAAAAGGAAACAAACATCCGCTCCTCACTCAGGTTGTCATGAAAATCCAAAGGCTCAGTTTTACAGTGATGGGCCTATCCAGAGACCTCTAAAGGTACATTTTAGGTCCAGGTGCAAAGGTGACTATAGCAGCAGTTAATTTGTAAAAAAAGAAGTTCCGAGGCTCTTATCAGGAGACAGCTTGCACCAGCCCATTTCTCCTGTTCATGCCACCTAAAACAGAACAAAATACTAAGGATGTGGCGTAACGCCAGAGCTTCCAACTTTGGAGCAAGGGAACCAGGTTCGTGTCTCGGGGTCGGTTCAATATCCTGTAATTCTGGGAACATCCTGTAATCTCCCCGTGCCTACCATAAATGAATGTGTACTTAACTGGTGCTCATGAAAAGTGCTGATGTTGATGATTAAGTCCCGGTGTTGAGCACCGGAAACCATCGGCTCAGATTAAGCACTGGACTATAGACGTTAATGTTATTAGAACAGTTTTGCCACAAGGCGACTATGAGCTGAATACTAATTGTGTATTTGCTAAGATTCCATAGTTAGAGTTACTACTAGCTTTAAATTGGCAGTAAAACAAAAGCTGTTTAATGTGGTGCATCTTTTGTTCCCATTTTTTAGTGCCAAACCATAAATCGGATACAAAAAATTCAAAAATAACCAGGACCAAGCATTATTTGCACCAGGTAGTTTTTTCACCTGAATGTAGCCCCAATATCTAAAAGATCTGCTTGCAGTTTACGGTGGCACTGGCATCAGTGGCCAATAGCCAGTTCCAGGTTTGTGGCATAAGAATACTTTACTGGTATAAGAGAGGCATGCGAGGAAATAGCAAGGCTCCACAAGCATCCCTGAACACCAGGGGCCATATTAGTCATAGGGGTCTTACGCCCATGTAATTGGTGGAATTTTGGTCACTCAGTATTACTCTTTAACAAGGGGTTCCAGACAAATTCCGCCAATCACTATGTGACAGCCTTTTTCTCCTGCGAGGCACCAGAAAATGCAATCTGGCGAGCACGAGTGTTGGAATCTTTTAGTGTTATTTTCTAACTTGGACGATCGCGGGTAGTCGCGGTCATAGGGCTGCCTCTTGAATCTTCTGCTACCGCCCGAGTAGATTTTGTACTTGAGCTGCAGCAAAATCAACTTGAATGGCCACGCTCTCTTGCACAACGGATGGTTCCATTTGCGCTGATTTGTCAGCGCTGCTCGCACCACCGTCTCTGAATTGCGGTGCAAGAACAGTAAGATGCATATTTTCTGCCTGCTGGTGGAACTCCGTAGAATCTCACAGTGTTTTATGTAACTCTGGGGAATTCCATGGAGTGTAACTCTGTGAGTTTTGTTCACCCCTGATTAGTCGTAGAATGCATCGCCCCTGTTTTTTGAAGAAACAACACATTTTTTTCTTATGTGATTATATTCTGGGAGTGTATGTGCTGGACATTCATTACTCCCAGTCCCTCTATATCTGTTATTGGGACCATTATCTGGACGCACTGGGTGCAGACTGATGCCCCCTCTTTCAACAAATGTGCTGTTACCACTGCAAGCATGAACTCACATCTGGCCTGTGGATAGCATATTGGTAAAAGATGGACAGGTTCACTTTTCAATGGGGGCGGTGACCCAGCCTCAATTTGAAATGGGGCCCCTTCAGGAATGTGCTGTGAGTGACATGCCTAAAGGAGGATGATGGGTGTTCCTGGGACCCCTGTCCTCTCACAAGAAGTGCATATCACAGGCTCACTGACTGCGCAAACCTCTATGTGGCGCACAGTCATTAAGCCTCCAGACAAATTATTTTCCTTTGTATATGGATCTGTAATATGGCATGGGCACAAATGCAAAGGATTCTTTCATTTGAATGTGGCACGCTTCCATGCAAATGAAGGGATTCTCCTTGGTATCACACTGACACACAATTTGTTTTATTCTCCAATTTGTCTGCTGGAAAGGGACTCGGACCAAAACACCAATTCTCACATGTTATTATCCAAAAATATGTAATGGGGAGTAATTTTGTCCCCACCAGAGTCACCAACGCCTATGGTATCAGTAATTCCAGGGTGGGTGGGTATAGGATTATTGGGCCCTTTTCTGGCCCATTCGCAATGGATCCCTGATCACAAGATTTGCTTCCGGTCGAACTGAGTTGAGCTGTCCAGAAGAAAAAAACTTCTGCCTCCCCGTGCCCCCTACTTCGCAAACCACAGGCGGAGATCCCTCCACAATTCACACTGGAGTGTGTCCACTCATCTGAAGAACTAGACAAGCCCACCTATTGAATTAAACTTTAGTCATATAACTCATAAGATCAATACTTGAGAACACCTCAAAGGTTAAAGAAGCAAACAGTAAGAATTGATCACCCTGTGCCATGCCAAAACCAAGATACTGAACACTGAAGTTACCATTGTAAAATCCGAAAATTATCCTACATTCGTTTTTGCATTCCCACCCTTCCATTCTGCTCAGTACAGTGACAACTAGGCCTAAGTGATATTAAAATCACTCTGGCATAATTCGTATAATTTCGGCAACTATGCGAAATTCCCATAATTACGGTAAAATGCCACTTTGCTTAATGAAACACAATTTGCAGTTAAAAGTTACTGCGAACGCTCCATTTGCGATAAAAATGTCTTTCGAATGCACAATAACAAAAACTCATGAGCAGATGTTGTTCGAGGGGTTTTGTGCACTTTTAAAAAAAACACAAAATGACAGATTTGCACTTCACATAATTACAAGTATTTTTGCTGAAATGTAATTATATGAAAGCAAATTACCTGCATTTTGCACACCTCCTAGGGTCAACCTTGTGGCTAGGAATGATATCAAAGGTACTGACAATCCTCCATCCAAAACTGAGTTTCCTTTCATCAGGTGAGACCCTAACAATTAGGGGTACAAAATTCCATTTAAAACGCCCCTTTCGCTGGAACTGACTTCCCTTCCCTCTTTGCACTAAAGACTATTTTCGGAGGTTCAGGACATTCCTGAAAACACACCTACTCCAACAGGCCTTCAGAGGCACCTATAACGTCTCGCCTTGTTATATATAATTAATTTCAGTACTGATGGCAATTTTTCAACTTTAAAAGGACACCCTCCTCAAAAAAAGTCGTGCAACCACCAATGATCTACATTAGTGCTACATAAAAATAATACATTTATTTATTCAGAAGTTTTCTATAGATCGTCATCACTCGAGAGCATATGAGTGCTGCACAAGTTAACAGCTATTATATGGAACAGAAGAGAGTTTTCAATCTTCAGTGACTAAAACAAAAGAGCGCTATGAGTAGAAGCAAACATAAAAAAATGATATTCAGGTAAAACATCAACAACCAAGAACAGGATAACATATCAGTATCTCTGTAGTTCAGTAATGTAGTGATCGGTATCCGGGGACCTGAGGGTGACAGTACCAGACAGAAGACAAGAAGAGCCGTAGTGTCGCGAAAAAACAACAGTGTACTCTGTGATGACAGGCTGTTTCACAGATTGCATCAGTCAGCGAACTCGACCTTGATGGATGTCTGACTTCGACAATCTGTCTGCAAGTGACAGCCAATACCAGGCCAGACTTGATCAATGTTATGGTTTCTTCTTCCTTGAACCACAGCTTGTAAAGACAGGCACATTGTATAGATCAGCCTGGACAGTTGCACCAGAACTCATTAGTGTGAGACAACCTCTGCTTCACCTTTGTTGTTTTTGCACTTTTATATAGCACGACCTCAACCCAAAGGTATTGGGGTGCTTTACATTTGTTTTTTTAAGCACGGGGAGATTACGTGATTTGTCTGCTGGGGTCCCATTTTGTTTGCTTGTATTGGGACTCATTATACCCTTTCTACACCAGGGTATGAGTTACACAACCTTTGACATTGAAGGACACTCTTTCAGTTATCATATTTTAATGAGTGCCTCGTTCACCTGGGTCCATGAAATGATGGGCTGTGCTGGTTCAATGCAGAGCTGACCAAGAGTGACCCGTGCAGGTAAGAGCAGTGGGGCAGGGTTGGGGGGATTCGACAGACGACCATAAGGGAAAATTAAATGAATAATTTTCCTTCGTCGTCTGTCGAAATCCCCCCCAAACCGGTCCCACCGTCCAACCACTCTTACCTGCACGGGCCGCTGCTGGAGCTGACACCTATTCTATTTCAGCACCATGGCCGAACGGCCTCCCTAATGCCTTATTTAAAAAACGATCCCTCATTTTGGACGAACCACTTAACACCATTGTTCAACCATTTATACTCAACAAACTCCATTCCGGACTTTGGGCGTGGCAGCATACTCCACCCAATTTACAAATCAGGCGTTCACTCAAATCCTGCAAACTACAGACCAATTGACTTAGAGGCAAAACTTTGCACCTCAAACCGGCTCTTAGATCTGGAGGCCTTGGCCAACCAGACAGACATCATTCCAAAAATACAGACTGGCTTTAGAGCAGCTATGATCACTACGAAACATCTGCTGGCAGTCACGCTCCTCGCAGAAAAGGTCAAGGCAAATCCCACAAGCTCTTTACCTGCTTTAATGATCTGAAGTCAGACTTCAATAAAGTCCAGAGGGAATGGCTGTGGGAAAAACTGGGGGCTGCAGCCAAAGCTGTTGGATGCGATCACCAAGCTATATACCCACACACAGGTACAAATCAAGGTCGGAGATGGTCAAAGAACCACACGTAAGATCAGTACAAATACAGGTCTGAAACAGGGGTGTGTCGAAGCACCCTGATTATTTAACATCTATATGGCCGACCTTGACAGCCGTCTGGCCCAAGTGGTGTGTGACCCCCCCACTCCCTCTCACCAAGCTAGCCCTGGAGCAAGTAAGATGCCTCCAATATGCAGACGACATCCTCCTGCTCAGCCAAACGCAGATAGGTTTGCATCGCCTAATTGACCAACTGAGTGGTTACATTCAAAGCCTGCTCTAGGACTTCAACTACAGTAAAACCAAGATGGTCTGTTTTTTTAGTTCTTCTGCCAAACTAAAGCCAACATTCTTATGGCGGGCAAATAGCTGTGTTTTAGAATCCGTCATTATCATGCAAGTACCTTGGTGCTAATGTGGACTCCCATTTACCATTAAAAGAACATCTCACCCCCTTAAGCCCAACAGCATCTAAACTCCTGTTTGCATTCATAACAATACACTCAAAGGCATGCAACACGTTGACCCACTACCTACTTCAGGTCATCAACGCAAAGTTGATGCCCTCGATCACCTATGGCTCAGAACTGCTGAAGGGGAAAGACGCTGTAACCTTAAACCGGTTACAGTCGAACCTATTCAAAAAGTTGTTTTGGAGACCACAGGATGTCTCGCAAGCCCAAGTCAGGCTAGAGTTTAGTCTCCTTCACCAGGGCCCAGCAAGGAATGGGGCCCAAGTGAAATTATGCTGGAGGCTGCGATCTGCTTAATCCGAAACAATGCCCAGCCAGTGTTGGCAGGAAATGGGAAAACAGCCGCATAGTGAGGCTTTGTGGTTCTCTGTTTTACAACACTCGATCAAAGCCTTAAAACTGGTGGATGCCTGGGACACACCAATGGAATATGCTGCCTTTAAGTGGATCACCAACAAAGCTTCTTAAGCTCTCATCACAAATTCTTGACAAGGCAGATTTTGTCGTGATTGGGCAGTTCTCTCACCATATGCTGCCTGGGGGCCACAGCCATACCTGACTCAGTGGCCTTGAAATATGCTCTGCTGCACATTCATCTTGGTGTTCATCCATCAAAGGACTCGGTCCTCACTTGGAAACAGTCTTCGTCCAATAATGACTGTCGCCTATGCGGATATAAACTGGAAACCTTACTGCATCTGGTCTGTGTGTGTACGGCCCTACTAGTCCAAAGGCGAACAATTCTACCGCTGGCTTTAACAGCCCTAGGAAATTGGGACATGCCACTCAGCAGTGATTGCTCTTCTGAATGGGTCCTCAGTCCAGTTGTCCTGTAAGGTAGTGAGGTTTCTCGCCTATGCATCTAGATGGCTCGAAGAACACTGACACCATTCATCTGGGTGAGGGGCAGGCCACTTACTGGGACTGGCTTGGAGAAAGGGGGCTCAGTCGTTATTCAACATTCATGCACTAGCGCTTTCATGCCTTGGTTGGTCTGTTGGTATCTAACTCACGTCTAGAAGATTTCCATACGTTGATTTTAACATCTTTATCTTACGAACATTTTCCTGACTATGGCCTAATGGGGTGGCTAGCAGCTCGTTGCACTCTGGCAAGAGGAAGGAAGCCCCCTAGTGGGCTATTTTGCTATGCAATAGCACATTCTTCTCCAGCCCAAAAAACCACCCGCATAGACGGAGTCTGATGTCCAACTCCCCATGAGCAATCACGGGGGCATATTATCAAGCACGGCGTTAAAATTATCGCCGATTTAGCGGCAGAAAACTGCTGCTAAAGCGGCGCTAATGGGCTTGATAATATGCCCTTGAGAATTCCAATAGAAGCCCATGTTGACACCAGAACATGGGCTTCTATGGGAATTCTCAAGGGCATATTATCAAGCCCATTATCGCCGCTTTAGCTGCAGTTTTCTGCCGCCAAAGCGGCGATAATTTTAATGTCGTTTCTTGATAATATGCCCCATGGTTCTTTCATACTGTAAGGCAAAAGCAAGAAGAACACTTGTATGTATGAGTCCTAAATGAAGAAATATCATGTGGGAAAATTGTATCCATCAATACTTAGTAGTCAAATAGAGTTACAAAAACATTGTGACACAGGAACTAGACATCAAACAACATTGGACTCCTTCTGAGAATTCATCCTTTATTTTCTTTTTTCTTGCACTTTTTAAAAGCAGGGACAAGGACACAGCCAACGCATGTAGGGGCATATTAGCAAGACCAGCGTTAAAATTATCGCCCTTTTAGCGGCAGGAAACTGCCGCTAAAACTGCAAAAATGGGCTTGCTAATATGCGTTATAGAATTCCAAGAGAAGCCCAGGTTAGATGTGCAGGACATCTAACCTGGGCTTCTATAGGAATTCTATAACGCATAGTAGCAAGGCCATTATCGCCCTTTTAGCGATAATGTTATCGCCGGTCTTGCTAATATGTCCCTTCGTCGCTAAACATAGAGATGTCTTCACTATGGAGCAAAGGAATGTGGGTAACAAAAGGCAGCCTGAAAGAGCACCAGCGCTGGGGAAGAGAGCAGCAGCGCCATACTTTAGTAGATATGGCGCCGCCCTGCTGCCTTCTCCTAGCACAATGCAGCAACCAAAGTTGCTGCCCAGCGCTATAAATCAGTAACTCTCCCCCTGAGTTTTCTGTCATGACACAGTAAGATGACAGTAATTAAATATATACAACACCCTGTTGCATCCTGCTTTTGCGTCTGATAACGAAGAAGTGAATGGGTGGGGGTGAAGAGGGAAAAGAATCGCATAAATAAGAGAGCAACTCTGGGGCAGTAGCAGAAACACACATAGAAGTGCACACAAGAGAGTGAGAAGAACATGAAAATTACATTAAGAAAAGGAACGAGAGAGAAACACATGAGGGTGAGAACAACACAGAGGACATAGGTTGTCGGTGGGAGAAGTACATGAGAGTGAAACATGGAGCACAGGGGTGGACATTTTAAGAAAATACAATGCACTATTAACAGTCCTTAATTTGTAACATAATAAGTGACAGGGTAATTGCCAGGAGACCACTGCAGCTTGCACCACCTATTGCCTTATCCAGCAATGCCAATGACCGCACCAACTCAACTACTAAGCATCACACTCCTATAAGAGTGACAATTCAGACTATTCCAGGCCCCCAAAGCTATGAGAATGGCTTTGGTGGCAGGTATTAGTCATATTTAAGTGTGCCTTAAATTAATAAACAGCTGTTGTTGTGCTTATATCTAAACTAGACAAACAGAGCCACCATGTGGCACACTGTCATAGGTGCCAGTGTTGACAATTAATTGCTGGTGCCCAGCACCGGAAACCAAAAAATGCTCAAATTAAGCACTGCTGTTATATAGTGCTTAACCAAAAAGGGAAAAAATCCCTAAAAGTGAACAGTAGAGAACTAGAAGCCCACCAGTCAGAGGGATAGTAAGTAAGCTATGCTCCAGGTGAGGACAAACACAAGCTGGAAAATGTTTGAATAAGTAAGCAAATAAGACTCACAATAAAGCCAACCAAAGCTAAGCAATGGGTAAATCTTAAATGTTTACCCTGTAAATCACTGTAAATCTTGGTTAGCCCCCAAAAGGTCTTTTTTGGTAGGCTCGACCCAAAAATTGTAACTTCTTATTAGCACCATTTTCCCCCAGATGGTTTAATGGTACCTCTAATGGTTGCTCCTCTATCTCTCCTGGGTAGACACCACATACCATTCCCTAATGGCATAACTATGCCACTCATGGGTCACTCCTCTGATGGCCATGGTGGGCACATCAAAATATTCTCTGATAGTTTAACTGTGCATTTAGTGGATTGTTCCTCCATCTATCCTCGCTAGGCACCATATAATACTTGTAGGTGGGTGAAAAGTACCTTCGGCAACTTGGATTTTCTGATGCTACTGGGTGAGCTCCAGATGCCATTAAGGACTGTACACATGCATATCAATGACAGCTTTCTACGTAGGATACTGCCCACCCAAAAAGATGCACGCACGGCTGTGTCTACTCTCACACTGCCTGCGACCTGTGCTTATGCATAGACAGAGGCGCAACTAGAGCCAAATTTCGGGGGGGGGGGGCTAAGAAAAATTTCAGGGCGGCTAATTCTTCCAGCAATAGGCCGAGTGGAGATGCAAGGGCTCTAGGAAGGTGTGAAAAACACAACAAAGCCTCATTAATAAGCAAATGGTCTTTTAAAGACCTGTGAAGTACTCGGGTGCGGCTCTGTGTGTGTCCAGGAAGCTGTCTCAGCCCAGGCTGACCCACACAATGGGGGGGGGGCAGGCTGAAGCCCTTTGAGATCAATGGGCGTTGCGCGCCTGTGTATAGTGGTAGCAACACTGGGACGTACCTTGGGCTCACCATGTCCTCGTGTCTGGTGTAGGCAAAATCACAATCAACAATTTTTCAACCATGCACTCAAAAGTGCGCCAAAGAATGAAATGCAATGTGGAGCCCTTCATAGCCTCACCTGTGGTTAGAAATGCTATATATGTAATGCAACTACACCACCCAGGACAGCTCTTTTAGCCTTGCAATTGGAATGGAAAGTGCTGTATAAATGTCAACACATAATAGACACCTCTCCAAGCCCGTGTGTGATATAGGATTGAACCCCGCCCGCACACATTACACTCACTCATTCTGAACTGCATCTTACGGCCACAGATCCTGTGGGCCAGCAGTGACTGGCACAAAGACCATGTCTCAGAGTAAGCTGATGTATATTTCTCCTGTATTCTTCAGGGTCCATGCTCAGTTGCATTTTTAACAGTAAAAGCAGCACTTCAAAAGATTGGAAAAGCACAGGTTTATCTAAGCCACTCTCACAGGACAGCCAATTGTAAGATGAGCCCGGCCTTCACAGAACCCTCCCCTAAGGCTGCTCGCTGAACTTGACACCCAGGAGACACTGGGTCATGGCATTTACTCCCTTACGCTTCTCAGATTGGACATCATCCTCATCTGGATGCACCCTTAGTCTTGTGTAGTTGATGTATGTATAGAACCTGGCATTTGCAGCTGTTTGGGGGTCACCAGAAGCAGTGGCACTGCCACCGAGTAGCACGGGTAGAGCGGCGACACGGGGATTGGGGATAGAATCATTTTTTTTTTAAATACATACCTAGCTGCCGGACCGCTGCCTCACCTCTTCTCTTCCTGCTTGAAGCAGGAAGCACAAGCAGGCTCCCATAGCCAATCACAACGATGCAATGCAGTGTTGTGATTGGCCGGAATGCCCTGGTTCGATTCTCAGGCAGGCAGTGGGAGCCTGTGCATGTTCCTCACCCAGCTGTGTATAACAGCTTGATGGGGAGCATGCAAAGTGTGCATGACTGTTTAGCCGGTCCAAGACGGCAAGCCAAACAAAACTTACGCACTTAGGTGCCAACCACTCCTCCCTTTGCTGGATGTGACACAGCCAAGCCCCGCCCCATAAACTGGAAAAATAAAAAGCTAATAACATAGTGTTATTATCATTTTATTTTTCCTTTATCCACTGCTCAAAATGCAGTGGGGTGACGCTCCTCTGCCGAGCCGCTGATCAGAAGAGATTCAGGGGTTCACAGAAAGAAACTATACCACCCAGTGTCAACCCTTAATGCACAATGGCCACTCTGTTCATAGTGACTTTCTGATAAAGAAACAACTATGTACAGAGTGTGCAGGTGCTTTTTTTATTATAAACATGAGTATCACTTCTACAAAAATTTGAATTCCAGATTATATTTTAAATGTAAGTTCAAAATAATAGCACTGATGCATTTCATGTAATATTTCATACTTAATACCTATTTATTGTGATTTGTTGATATGTGTCATTGTCACCGCCTCTTGTTTGTACCTCCAAATATAAAAATAAAATTAAAAAAAGTGACTCCCTGGATAAAAGCTTAGTTTCGGCATACCTGTGAGCCAATTTCTCAAGCGCTATGAAGTATCTATAATGCTTCACATAGGCGCTTTAAAACTACCGATGCAAACAATCTTGCTCCCCTCTGGAGGTGATATGGAACCATGAATGTTTATAACGGTTGTCCCCCTTGCAACTTCAGTTCAGAAACCCATAAGGTTGATTCTAGCATTACTAGCAACATCTGGCAAAAACAGAAACCTGTGATTCTTGGCTTCTCCCGCGGCACGTGCGTCACATGTCACCACTACTAGTTGCGTGCCTGCAGGAAGTCTTTGCGAATACAGTTACCTCATACATAGACAAGGAACAGTACAACATTTTGACTGGAACTTGGATGAGAAAGGGGTACATAGTGGAATGAAATGCCAGAAATTCCATATATCGAATTCTTCCTGGGCACACAAAAGATGGGTTTGTGTCGTCCATATTTTGTGGTTGTCCAACTATTATGTAAGCTATTGCGCAAAGCATTGTAGGTAACACTGTTTCTTTATCTGAAAGTGTTTATGTTGCGCAGGAGATGGAACACGTCCCTTTCTTCCCCTCCCACACTGGATATCTACCGTGCAGCCTCGCCAGCAGAATTCCTCACATTTCCTCAGGCATTCTCAGCTGTCTCTCCAGGGACTGGCCGCGGAACGTATAGTGAATGTGGGGTCGGCCTTGGAACGCGGCCTCCAGCGAAGAATGCCAGGGCACAGTGCGCACGCGCAGAGCAGGCTGTCCTCCGCCGTCTTCTTCCATCTGAGGTCACATATGAGCGCGCGCAGAACCGCGAGGTGCCACATCTGCATTCCCACAGCGAGGCCCACTGGCACTACTGCTAACACTTCTGTTAGCCGCGGGCCCCCTTCAGGCCTCTTTGCAGGCCTCTTTGCAGCACGCCGCTTGCAAAGAGGCCTTCGAGGAAACCTCCATTGGCAATCAGGCCCGGTTCTAGAGGGTGGGCAGGGTGGGCCAGGCCCACCCAAACATGAGCCTTGGCCCTCGCAGGGAATCTGCCACCGATGTACAACAATAAAAACTGTTCAGATAACTTGTGATTTACGATCCTGCTGCAGAGCAACCATTTGTCTGTTGGTGGTTTTTAAATGCAAATAAACTGAATTTTATGGGAATAGCTCAGTGGGTTACTACCTCTGTCACAGATATCCTTGTGTTACTTGCAGTTCAGAAGTTACTATCCTAACATAGGACAGTGACCTATGAACTGTCATCAAAGAGCTGCAAACAAACTTCGCTTTTTTTTGTGTTGTGATATAGTTAGAACTCCTCCATTCTTTCATTATTCTAATGTTACTAAAAAAGAGTTTATTTGGGCAGTTATACATTTTTATCAGTTACAGCCAACCCCCACCCACTGGAGTACTCCAGAGTTTGTGCTTCTCCAGACCAAACCCCGTAAAATATATTGCCCACCAGTATGGATGAAGTGATTTCTACACCTTGTAATCCTCATTAGCTTATGTGACATTCCCCGTAAACTGATTTATTGTCTCTGTATAATGTGTGCTGTTATGTAAAGTACTGTGACACCCTACACTCATATGAGTAGCGCAATACAACAAATGGAATGGATATGAGAGAGGGGCAACGGAGAGATAAGGGGCACTAGTGGAGGGTGGCAGTGAGGGAATCCCAGGAAGAGGTCATGGGGTGGGGGGAGCTACAGATAGATGAAGGGTGCGGGTGGCAGTGAGGGAGTCAGAGGAGGAGGTCACGGGGTGGGGGGAACTGCAGAGAGATGAGGGGCACTGGTGGAGGATGGCACTTTTGCACCAGCACTAAAGCCAGCCCTGTCATGACCTTTCTGTTTTTGTTTATTTAATTAACAGTCAGGTGATTAGGACAACTGTGGAGCATACTTTAACATGCATGCTAATTACATTTACTGCTGTATTCAATGTTTCAAGTTTGAAGGTGATTTTACTATTGTTTTTTAATGGGAATAATGAAAGTGGAACTGAATGGTGGCTGATATGGGGCTGGGTCCCAAGGTCAGCTGTGAGATAAGGTGTAATGGAGAGGGGTGGTAGAAAAGTGGATAATCAGACCTGGAAGGGAGTGCGCTGCAGAGTTAGGGGTCAGGTGGAGGTAGTAATGAAGAGGGTTTCTCCCTGAAGGCTCGCACAGAGGGAGCACGAGTAGAGTCACTTGCTAGATACTCCCACCCTAGAAACCTCCTCTTCCCATCAAAGGGACATTACATGGAAAAAAGCACTTTTTGAGAGTGATAACATTTAGAAAGAGACTTGGAAAAGAGTGTGTTTTACTATACCTTGTAAGACTAAGGTGAGATAAAAGGAGGGCCCAGAAGCAGGCCTGGCTAGATATATAAGCGATAAATCGGGCCAGCAGTGGCCCACCCGAACAAAAATTTCTGGAGCCGGGCTTGTTGGCAATGCTGTCACTGATGACCGCAGCGTCACATGACTGCCAGTTGGAAAAAATCAAGCACTGGCAAAGCCACTAGATCTGGCCTGTAAATGAAAGTGCCTTGGTCATTTATTAGGTCTCGTCTGTGTTGCAGCGCAAGCTGCTCACTTGCGAGATCTATAGTTGTTGGTTTTCTGTCGGGCTTCTTTGGAAGTGGGGTTGGTACACGCCCTGTCTCCCTTAGGCCCCACCCACCCATTGTCTATTGCTCGTCAAGGCGTTTTGTGTCCTTGCCTCACACTCGTTGTTCAGGCTTGGCTTGGAGATGTCTGGCTACACACTCGGAGACAATTGGGCGGTTGCGGCTATGTGAAAGTGAGATCCACCGACACACACCAGCCAACCAGCAGAAAATAAAATATGTCCAAAGCACTTGGAAAGTTCACAAGCACACATTGCTCGGTGTACTGGATTGCAGGTTTCACTCACCAATAACAGGGTGCTTGCAGGGCCATTATCCGCCGAAGTGGCAGCCTTCTGACTGAACGGCTCTCCGCAGTTTTATGAAGAAGTGATTCAGCATGTACTATTTTCACCAGGACAGGACATGCTTTATTTAGGTTCAGCGCCGTGCCGCCTCGCTTTTACTTTCCAAGCAGCCGGGACAATGGGGGGGCGTTTTGTCTCTAGAGGAGGAAGGAACAGCCGTGAGGCGGAATCAATAAACCATGCATCCTTTGTAGGCGACCACTCCCGTATTCGATAGTGCGGTTGCTGAAAAAGGCTCTGCACGCACGCATTTATTTTCACAAGTCGCTCGCAAAGTGGTTTGAAAAGAAGATGCCGTCGCTTTATTCTTAAGAGTTGGGCTCCGGGCGCCATGTTATCTCATTTGTGTTTTTTTTCTCTTGTTGGAAACCAGGGACTTGAAGGGAGGGTTGGATTACGTAAATCACAACTGACAGAGAGGATGTTTAAGGACCTGTTGGGAAAGTGTAGCCGCATTTCTGAGACTTCAGTTGCACCATCCGGTTTGCCGCGGGGAGGGTGGTCAGCTGTGGTGAATTCTTGCGTACAGGAAGGAACTGGTGCTTTGTGGTGGCGAGAGAGGGAGGTGGGAGCGTCAGTCCATGATAAGGTGTCCTGGGAGCGGCCGCTCGCATTTACTGGGTGTGTTGTGGACAGGCTGGTCTGCCGCTCTCGCTTTTCCTAAATTGCCTGGGTACTTCTGTTTTTGCAGGCACCGGCGGGGCTCTTGACTACTGGTATTTAATCTGCGTCCTGGATACTGCCGCTCATCAGTTTTATAATTGCTGGCCCGGTCGATTCTTTTGTTTCTTGCTTTTTACCTCCTGACTGCTTGTTATTGTCTCCATTCGTAAATTATTTTTGATTTGTGTCACTTTAATATATCACTTTTTAACAACAACTTTAAGTTTGACAATACAAAAAACATGAATCTACATTAATGTTAGCAAGAATGTATCCACTGAAACTGTCACTGCTACCAGCCGAAAATCATAAGGGAGGTTCGGATTTACAATATAAAGAATCTCTAAAATGAAATAGAGCGCACATTCAAAGGCCCAGAGACCTTCAGTGACTTTTTATCAAATCGAAAATATGGTCGATGGTCCTTTGCCTGATGCCTTAAGTTCTGCAAGTTTAGATACTCTTTAATTTCAGGTTAGAATAAAGAATAACCGATGACAGAACGACTAATGACAAACTTGCCAAATGTGACAAATGCCACACGTAGATAGATGGTGAAGGACGCTTTGCTGCTCAGCCCCCCTTCTGCTGAAAGACTGACATCTCTTCAGTTCAAGAGAATCTCAAGTTTAAGTCGAAATTTAACAAAACTTGCTAAGATCATTTCTTAATTTTGTGGGCTATTACATTTTGCCATTTATGCCAAACATGACAAACTAAAAATGAAGCTCTACTTAGAGCAGATGCATGAAATTCAGTTCTGATCTTTCCCTGAAATTGACATTTTAAGGTCCCAACTGGTAGCAGCAGTTCAGGTTCCTGACCCTGCTGGCATTTCCACTACATTCCCCACGCTTTGTGGCATTTCTGTGAACATCCCCTTGTCCCGTAGATGCATTCCTCTGCCTTAGTACAATAATAAATACCACAGGTGCATTTTTCGAATGGGGGGCGCCCAAGCAGACAACTACTGATGGCGATGTCCCTCTTTGCAATTAGCAGACCTACTGGCACCAAAAGTATTGTGCTCTACTCATCCTTCAGAGCCAGTAATGCCATCTTACAATCGAGTATGACTAGTCTACCCACAATTTGAATTAGTGTATTGTATATTGTAGACCAATATAGTTGTATGACTGGGCACTCTCATATCGTATAAAAAATAATAATTAGCCAACCCCGCCCCACAGTAGTGGGGATGGATCATCCATCCCTTTATCCTGCTAAGTCTAGGGGCGCTGGATTAAACCTGATGTATATTTTCATTTGGATGAATCTCAGCCACATAGACAGTGAGGATCCTAGGGGACATCTTTGCCTAATTCCATTCTTCATCCTCTATGGGGCCCACATATTGCTCCCATCTTTCACATAGATGTGTTAAGGGACCAGGGTGTTGGACACCGACAATGAATACAACCTGAAAATACCCTTCGTCCTCAGCTCTGACGTTGTAATCTTCGACTCCAAGGGGCTGAATTTGGGAGGTGCAACTAGGCTACTCCTGTGAGTTTCCCAAGCATGCTGCAGCTGTAGGTATTGATAGAATTGCGATGTATGCCTCCACCAGCTGTGCAGATGATCTGATATGATCACCATCTCAGATGTCGCCTAACTTATAGATGCCTATAAGATTCCAGGGGTGCAAGCCCTCCAGACCCACCCTGTGTCTAATCCATGTTCCACACCACAGGTGGTGCAGCTTAGAGCAGTCTTGAACAGCAATAGTGGTACATAAAGTGTACATAGTATAACATGACATTTGGTTGTGGACCTCTTCTCCATGGTTCACTTCCTGAGCAATAGGTCGACAGATCTCCTACCCATTCCCTTCGTAGGGGTCTTATTATAGGCCTGGTGTCCTCCTGTAAGGAGGTCTTGGTCAGTTCCTTCCATTGATGCTGGTAGACCTGGTTTTAACCCTTAAAATGATTTGTACCACTATTCTGGTTGCTAACAAGGTAAAGTTTTTCAACAAACTTCCATATCCACTAATCTCCATATAATCATTTACAATCGCTCAGTTGAATTCCTGGAATTGTACAAAACTGGCCTCCAGATTAAACAAGCATTTGAAATGCAATAGGTCTCACATTTGCGAGAGTTGGAGCTATTGGCATTGTAAATGACAATGCCTTTCATTTAGGCGCTTGAAAACCTGCACGCGGTGCGTAAACAAGCACTTTGTACGTATAGTCCTTGCTTACTAGAAGCAAGGCTGGCAGTAAAAGAGACTGCCAGTCTTGCTTCTCATTAGCAAGGACTATAAGTACAAAGTGCTTGTTTACGCACAGCTTGCAGGTTTTCATACGCCTAAATAAAAGGCATTGTCATTTACAATGCGAATAGCTCAAACTCTCGCAAAGGCGAGACCTATTGCATTGCAAATGCTTGTTCTTTTAGGCACTCAAAAGTCATTGTACTCTGTCTCTGATCCTTGCGCTCATGCATTCATTCATTCCGCACTGATTCATTCTTATATTTACCCACTTACAAAATCACAATAAAACACAGAGACAAACTAAACATATGTAAGATACCTTAAAAGAATGATAGTAGAAACAAGCATTGGCACAGCCAATAGGTCTCTCCTTTGAGACTTTTTGTGTTTAGCTAGAGATATTGGTTTTGCCAATGTTTGTTAGCTATGTTGGGATGTTGAAACCTCTCAGAGAGAATATAGCATGCCTCGCAGAGCAGTGCATGTGCGCTGGCTGTAGGCTCGACCTAAACATGCCCCTGGCTAGGGGACCCTGCTCCTTCCTTTAATCCCTGCCAGCTCAGCTCACTGATGTGTCTATGGAATCTCTCAAGATTATCGGTCTCACTCTAATACCACATTATGCTGAACCAAAACAAAACATTTTTAAAATAGGAAAACACATACAAAGAAAGTTTTTCTGCAAACTGCAACAGCAAGCATTTGGTAAGGGCATCCCTTGTCCAAGCAGTCTTCTGTCACATGATCAGAGATCTATATGACTGCAGAAACTACAGATTGAAAATACTCATGTTTTAAATTAAGCCCAGGGAGAGATCGCCACAAAACAAATTGCGCATTTTAAAAGAAGATTAAAGCAATTTAGATACACTTACCCGACAGCCAGCAGTCCATGGGTGCAGGGATATCAGAACACCTCCCTGGCAGGTCTGTATGGTGCATCCCTACAGACGTGTCTGTGAGTTTGTGGACATGTTTGTGAGCACACATGTGCCTGTGTGTTGTTTATTTTTGCCACAAGGGCAGCAGAGACAGGAATGTTCATCTTTTATGAGTTCAGCAGGTCTGAATATGAGAAGAGATTCACCGTACCTAGCAGTGAAGGCAGTAAAAAATGGGGTGTAATACGTGCATAAAAAGTTTCCTACATTTACATGAGGAGACGTGATTGTGTTCAGCAAGTTGCCTGTTTCTTCCCCTTAGGCTGCAGCTGTTTTGCAATTCATAGTGCTGGTAATTTGCCATTAGGGGCAAAATGTGAAGAGAGAAACAATCAGAGAATTCGGGGGAAGGGGAAGAAATTTGGGCAACTGCTCGGCTAATTGACTAAAAGGAGAAATTTAAAATGCAATCACAGCACTCATGCTTTTAGCCGTAAATATCTCAAGCTAAAGCGTGGGTGCAGCGATTGCTTCAAAGTATAGAAATAGAAAAAACTTTTTTTCTACTTCTTTACTGTTGTAGCAATCGCGGATCCCACGCTTTAGCTTAAGATGTTTACAGCTAAAGCGTGGGTGCCGCGATTGTAACAAAAGTAAAGAAATAGAAACAAATGGCAGCTGCATGCTTTTTTCTATTTATTTATTTTTGTTATAATGGCGGCCCCCACGCTTTCACTTTAAACATCTTAAGCCAAAGCACAGGTGCTGCGGGTGGTTCAAAAGTAAATGATTTCCAATTTTTTACTTTTGAAGCAGTTGCAGCACCAGCGCCTTAGTTTAGGATGTTTAAAGCTAAAGAGCGAGTGCCATGATTGTAACTAAAGTAAATAAAGAGAAAAAAAGGCACAAGGCTGCTTTGGCAATGAAAGGCATGGCCACTATTATTTCAGCCAAGGCGTGCCGCACTGGTGAAATAAAAAAAAATCATTGCAGCAGAGCTTGTCCTGCCTTCATCAGCAAGCAGCACAAAGGTATTTAAGAAAATAGTGCTCAAAGGCTGTAATGAAAACTATCAAGTAACAACACATTTAACAGGGGTTTCCTTATGGAAGGCCGCAAAAAGAGAAAAAGTGGTGGGACTACTAAGTCTATTGACCAATGAAAAGCCACCATTTAGAAAAGACAGTGACAGAAGCTAATTAAAAAGATGGGGGGAAAGTGGGTGGGGCTTCATGCCCATATCCTGATTTTGATAATAAACATATCCTGAATACAGCATGTCTCGAAGACACAGCGCAAGCGCTGCCTAGGCAAGACCTAAATAGGAACATGCTCCCACCAAAAAGTGGTGGGCCTATGTTTGCAATATAAATGAAATTACAGATAGCAGTGGTGGCGTGTTAGCAACAGTATTGTACATATTTTATCATTGTTTTAAAGTTCTAGCCTACTCACCACATTTAGAACCAACATCATGGAACAGTATAACAGTGATGCTCTATGGACAATATCCTTTCATTATGCTTGCCTGGTTTAGAGACAGTGGCCACATGGGCTGTGACATACTGCAGCTGAAATGAGTGCCAAGCAAGCAGCCATTAACACAGTCAGAGGAACTTTAGTATTCACTAAAAAGGGAAAGAAAAGGAAAAGGAAAGAAATAAAAGGGGGCCTATATAAGCTAGAAATGGAAAGCTATCGGCTGGTCCACCATCTCTGGCACTAAAGCATGAGTATTTTCAGGTGGATTTGCACATGTGATGAGACAAATGCCGTAACTTACACGACACAAGAGCACATGGATGAAATAGGTTGACCTATTTCTCAAGGCGGTATACTACAATGGATGGAAGCAGAATGTAAATTACACTTATACTGACCAGTGGCAGCAGCGGGCTGACACAAAGCTCCTCCATGTATATGTATTAATTTAAATACACATATGTATGCATTTGTATAATTTTTAATTACAAATTCCTGGCAAATAATTAAGCCTGTCAGGTCTTCTACAGTGATTCTAACAATAATTAATACAGTGAAAATCTTCCCCACCTAGGGTTTGTCATATGGATAATTGGCTCCAAAATCCTTACCTACAAAGGTAATCTGTGAGATATTATGTAACTATATGCATCTCGTCAGAGCAATACGAATCCACCCTTAACTAACTATTCACATTTACTTAGGTTTTTCTCAATAAATATGCCTGGCCTACTCCCTTTATGATAGTCTTTCATACTAAACAGATCAGCCTATAGCCATGATGATTGACTTGCCACTACAATCAACTCAATTGAGCATAAGCTTTCCCACAAGGCAAAACGTGCACTAGAAGCACTCTTTTTCAGTGGAAGAACACAACTTCTGTAGCAATCAAATGCTGTACTCAATGGGTAACCAACGTGTGGGTGTGGCCTAAGCCCTTCTCTGAATAGTTCTTCTATATGCCCTTTTTCAGTTGATCACAAAAGGTCTGGTGGCCGCTGAGCTGCCAAGTGAGACTAAAAAATAATCAACACCAGGATGGTCAAAGAACTGAGTAGGTTTGTGCCACTGTTATGTTGACAGTCAGCCGTCTGCACATGGTCATACTGGAAAGGAACAAACAGCAGTGGCTCCTCTGCTATAGCGGAGGAGCGTCGCCCACCCCCTGCCAGCAGCTTCAAAAGTTGAAAAATAAAACAATAACAAAACAAGTTTATTACCATTTTATTTTTCAACTTCTCCGTGCTGTGTCCTGGGGGTGGGGCCATCGTGGATGAAGTCAGGAGAGGGAGTGGTGGGCAGCACTTCTATCAGTGCCCATGTGGCTTTGGCTGGTCGTCTTATGTCAGCCAAACCAACATGCGCACTAAACTATCTCTGACAGGATTCTATTTGCCGGTAAAACACTATCTGCCCTTCTGAGGTAAAACCGGCAATCGAGGAACCACGTCGGAACTACGATTACTGGCGTGCAACGCGAGTCACGTATCACGTGACTCGGAAGCAACGCCGGAGACAAGGATGAAGACGCCGGAAACCAGATCATACCGCCGATTATTCGACCTGGATCGTGGACGCTGGATTCCTCAGTCAGCTTGCTCCATTGGGCGGTAAGAGTGCGCTAAGCACACATTTTCCGAACCGCCATTTCCTCAGGAGACGGTGACGGCTCACCGTTTCTGTCAGACTCCTCTGTTGGGCGAGACGCGCGATTCCGCGGTCTCTTGCAGAGGAGTTTAGGTGCCCGTAGAGGCGCTTGGGCTGCACTCTCCCTGTTGGAGAATCCATAGGACGAACCCGGTTTCATGCAGGGAGACGAAAGCGCCCACGATATCTTTCGGCTGTTGTGGCTATTACTGTCGGATTATCGGATGTGATTACTTGTTTCCGTTGGTACATATGGGGGAGTCTCAACCCAGTACTCGGGTCATTACCAGGCTGGGTGGATTGTAATACCACCCATATCGAGACTGTTTTCTGTGTCTAGATCTGTTGCAGGGGCAATGTGAATAATAACATTTCCTCGCATTTTATGGATCAGGATTAGACATTACTTGTTCCAGACTTTTAAGAAAGTCTTCTTGCACGTTTCTTTTTTGGTTGTTCCTTTTATTTCCATCACAGGAGAGAGGTCGCTTAGAGAGGGTAACTGAATGCACAACCAGGCCAAACATGACATACATGACAAGTATCCCTGGTAGGTGATTCCCAGAAGGGGCTTTAGTGAAGATCAGGGAGGGGGGCAACAAGGAGCACTATCTCATGTCTTCTTTCTTGTTTTGTGTTTTCTCGATAGAGTTTTGTTCTGACTGTGCCACCACCCTCTGCTCTCTTCTGATGTTTTTTGCTTCACCTTTCTTTGTTTCAGGTAGGAGTTGTAATATTAAGGAGCATTAGGTGTAAGATAAATGCCAGTGTCAGACGGGAGAAGTGATAGCTAAATACTCATGGTGTTTTCTTGTATTCTTCACAGATCTCCCTCCCCGCAGTTCCTACCCTTTCCTTCCCCCGCTCAATTGCCCCAAAAGTCTGTGTATGTATACCTCTTCCAGACTTGGGTCGATTCAGAGGTATGCTCCCTTTGGCACAACCCAGAGGATTCGGAATTGAGGAGCCTGACAATCTCCATCCCAGGTGCCTTGCTGGGTTGGAGAGAGCAGACAGAGACTCCCAGTCACCCTGGGAGTGCAAATCATAGGCGCTAAGGCCAATCTTGAAGCTGCTCTCATGCATGGGAGCAGCTTCAGGATTGTCTGCAGTGGAACCACGAGAGGAGAAGAAGACTGGCGATGCGGAGGGCTGCGGGGATGTTCATTGTTTTTTCCTTCTCCCCCCTCCCCCCCCGCCCCTGTCAGCCTGAAGGATGCCCTGTAAGGTGGCTACTGTAGAGTTAGGAATGCCGTAAAGTAATCAGTAGCCACTGTGTAGGCGTAGAGGATCTGATCTTAACCCCTTCAGCGCGGCGCGGATTTCCGCGCTGTGCTGAAGGTTCGGTGCGCGGGCGGGGCCACGACGGAGCGGTTCAGTCATGCGCACAGCGCAACCGACGCGCATGACGGAACCGCTCCGTCATGCGCATCGAAGTGGTTAAACTATGTGTTTTAGGTCAGGAAAGTTTTATTTCTTAGAGAAATGGTAGCTGAGACCATGGTCCTTGGTTTTTCTGTCTGTCTTTAAAGAGAGCTTGTTCTTTATAGGGAAGCAGAGAACATTGCAGAATTGACTACGTGTGGGTAACCAGGACAGCGCAGGAATAGAGACAGCAGAACCCAGAATGAATATTTATTAAGAAGATAAATACAGCCGCACACCTGAATTTGAAGACAAAACCCAGAAAAGTCTTCTGAAATGAGCTAAATTCCTCTGAGAAAGGTTTGTCATGTGTGTGCAGTGTAGTCATGCAACCGCCCTATCAATGCTGCATTTGTGCACCAAGGCGCGGGCAGTAGGAATGGGGAAATGATCTCTGATTGAAAAACCACGGATAACCATTCAGAATCAACGTACATTATAGAAATCAAGGACCAAATAGCAAATGGAGATTCTGTGGCCATTTGGAAGTATTGTTACAATAAACAACTGCATCACATACTGCTGGCATGAAACTAGAGCAGAGTGTGTGCATTAACAGGGACTTCTGAAACTCAGAAGAATATTAAGCAAAAGTTGCTAGGCACTAATCAATTGTAGCCATGTAAGAATGCCCAAATGTACTCAGCACTGGAACATTGCAAATGCCCTTTAGTCAGGCCATGCCAAGTGCACATGGGACACATTTAAATTTTTTTATACAGAATTAAAAGAAAGTAATTTACTATATCCATGTGTTTATTCTGTTGACGTGTGTTGAGCCACATATTCTGCCCTATGGCTACTTCAGGGAATTTTATGACAATTGAATCAGAAATACATGAGGTAAGAGTGGAAGGTGGACTCCTACAAATATGGATTATGTCTGGTATTATGCAAATTTTTTTTTTTTGCAGAGTTTTATATAGCGCAAACTTGACCCGAATCCAATCAGGTATCAGAGCGCTTTACATAGCATCAGTTACGTACATGAGGACACACATTCATTTATTGTTAGGGACGGGGAGATTAAGTGATTTGCCCAGAATCACAGGATGTTCAGCGTCATTACCAAGACTCGAACTCAGGTCCCCAGGTCGAGCGCCCTAGCCATTAGGTCAACTCCTCTGTGTAGCATAGGCCTTTTTGTATATTTATAACTTACTGCATATGCCACATAGCCCACCTTTTGCTTAACAATTTGTAGATTTCAAATATACACGTTTCTAGTTCAAATGGATCAGAAGTTACAAAGAAAAGCACTGTATGTGGTGCCACATGGTGGCAGACCCACTGCAAGGGTTAACTGATTACCTGATGTATTCTGGTGTTAAACTGGTAGCAATGGTTAGAAAGCATTAAAATGTGTTATAATGACAAGCTAGCAAAATAATAACACCTCCCTTCTTCTTCCTCAGTTTGTCCTTTGTTGTTGAATAATCTAGTTTTTCTTGGCACATAATGTTGTTCTCCATTGCTGTATAATTCCATTGGGCCTGACTACGAGAGAGTTCAGTTTGTTGTAGAGCATCGGTGCGGCTCTCAGAATGATGTGGTTGAGAGAACGTAGGCTGCTCTCTCTTTCAGGCTGTTCATGAGGTATTTCTGCAGAATCAGACATTGCCCTACAAGGTCTCACTTCTTTTTCTCTTCTCTACTTTCTTTGACTTATTTGTCAATCTTACAATATGTTCCCATTTTGACAATTTGCTGGTTTGTCTCCTTTGTTTTATTTATTTTCATCTCTACTCGAGATCTCAACTCTTGTCACATTTTCCCTCTTACTCCCACCTTTCATTCTTGTACCACTAGTGTTATCCATATACTCTCATTCTCTCCTCCCTTACTCTTCTTCGTACTCTCTATGTACCAACCTATCATTCTCTCTTCTTCATTTTCTACTCAGGTTTGGGCTGGCCATGGGAAGAGCGTGCTTTTGTCTGAACTTTATGGCCATAGGGGCAAATTTACCATCCCCTATCACCACAGGAATATCACTTTTGTGAAGTTCCTGTGGCAATCCACCCTTTGCCTTATTTACAAGGCAGCATTAAGCCGCTTTACATGGCTTAACGCCGCCTTGTAAATAAGTTCCCCCTTCACGCTGCATTTAGGGTGAAAGGGGCGTGCAATGGGTATTGTGGTGGGCGTTCCGCTGCAACATCCATTGATTATGATGCTGTCCCCTATTTACAAGGGTGGCATAAATATGGGGCAGCGCCAAAATTAAGACCAGGGAAAACCTGTCTTAACATGGTGAAACAAGGTTAATGCTTTATTTCTCCTCGTTTTTGTTGTTTCTATGTGTGTTGCATTGTGCAACACACAAAGAAACAGCAAAACGCCATACTTGATTGTTTATGTGCAGAAAGTTGTCCATTCCTGCACATAAACAATCATTTACAAAATGACGATTTGCAACTTATATGTGTGCTACCCAATGCAGCACACATAATAGTTACAAATCACCATTCTGGATTGTTTATGTGCAGGAAGGGACACCTTCCTGCACATAAACAATCATTCCCTCAACGCAGGCACCCTTGCACTGTGATGAAAGGGCGCTTGGTGCTAGGCAGCTGAATTTAGCACCAGTGCAGGGTGAAATGCAGGAGTGCACCGTATTATTGTGAATACGGTGCATCCCTGCATTTCTAAAGTGACAGAGCTCCGCGTTAGCAATTTTGGAGCTAACCCGCACTCTGCCACTTTCTTATACATATACCCCATAGTTTCCCCCTGAACTTGTTCTCTCACAATTACAACATCAGAAGGTATTCTTAAAAGGTGTGACCCCTAAAAGTTGTAATAACACCCTCCAGGGAGCCTGGTTGAGGTTTTCAACTGACTGAAGTATCTATTGGTGAGAATGGGCCTAAATTGTAACCGAAATACATTTTTTTCCTCGGTGGTTTGGCAGAATCTTTCTTTGCCAATCTCCCGCTGTCCTCAGCTGCAGCTCTTGCTTTGTAAATTTGGAACCTGCATAGATCTTCAAGTGTCACTCTGAGAAAGGAGCAAGCATGTGACTTACATGATCCATGGCTATGCCTTATAAACCATGATTTTCTGGTATCTCAGCATGTGTTTCTTTCTCGGATTTCTTCCGCTCCATTCTGCATTCAGCTTCTCTCTTTCAAGGGATTGACTTCTATGTTGCAGGCCATCCATATGTTTTGGGCACAATTTTATGGCAACTCGTCCACCGATGTGGTTTAGATCCGGTCATCTTCCATTCTCAACTGGAGAGCTCGGGCTGTGGGAGTGCCTTCCTTGTGCTCTTTCTCTTCTTATCTGATCCTGGCGAATGAGTTGCAGGTCACTTGTCAGTGCAGAGGCTATGTCGTGTAGTTCCTACAAATCTATATAGGTTCTGCGCGATTAGACAACATAAACTAAGGCTTCGGTGTCCAGACTGATTCCAGACACCCTCAGAGGATATTAGTCTGTAGACCAGCCAGCTCACAGTGCCACTATAAGCCCCACAACCTTACCAAGGAGCGAATAGTTTCTTGCAACTATCGAGCAATGCAACCCTGACCCCTCAGGGATCGTGGAAACAGTACAGTACTTTTCATTCAGTAACCCGTGCTCACTTTGTCTCAGAGAGATACACAGAATAAACAGTGGGGACGTTTTCAATAAGCATTTATTGAACCCTCTTCATTCTAGAATAAAATAAGTGTGCTGCAACAACTCTTAGACAGAAACAGATATATACAAGTATAAGCACCAAGAGTGTAAATAAAAGGTAGAATTCTGCCATGGTGCTAATAAAACAGTGAATATATGCAGGCATATAGATACATGGCAGTAATCATGAGTACTCCTAAGATGCAAACCCTAACTAAGGGTACCTAAGTGTACCTAGCATGTATGTAGGTGTAAAGCCAAGAATCCCCCTAGGAAAGAGCCAACCCCATCAGGGGAGTGAATGAAGGACCCCGTCTTGGTCTCGAGTTGGACACCCCGCGAGGGATGTCAGACCGCTGCATGCTGTAGTGTCTGCGTACAGGGACTTCAGCGTCTCATGTCAGCATGGAAGCTTCTCCTCTGGTTTGCACAGCAAAGATGTGGTACTTATATACCTGAAGTTGTGGTACTTATTTACCTGAAGTTGTGGTACTTATATACCTCATGGGGTTCTACTACCTAGATGTGTCAAGGTAATGTGGGCCTGTCGGCCAAAGATGACGATAGTGGTGACTTTTGTACAGAGTTATTATGCAGACGATGGTAATCCTGCTGTGATACTAAAAATCCTCATGCGTAATAAATGAGGCTAGTTTTCAAAGAAAACCACACAACATTTATTCGGCACCTACCTAGGTAAAAGGTCAGCACCAGAGCTGTTATGTAGAGCAAGGTAGGAAAAATGTAGGTAAAAGGTCGTGCAACTGCCTAGGCCTATATTGGGGTGCATTGGGGTTCATAACAGCTACTGTGACGTGAAAAGCATATACCACCACCATAAAATAGTATTAAACCAAAAACATTGTTTTTCTGGAATTGTGCCATATATTACAAGGCTAAATACTCTATACATAAAGTCCGTGAGATACTAACGTTTTAGAGACGACCAATCCATCTACAAGGCTCCTTTATCTTGTCCCCTCATTGTCTCTCTGTTGACCCTTATTTTCCATCTCTCTCCCCCTCCTCCAACTCTTTATTGTAACATTAGCATGTGGAAAAGTACTGTAAACCTAACAAACAAAGCAAAATAAAGGTAATCTTGTTGAAAATTCCTACCAACAGACTGCTTTAGCTGTCTGCTGTTGAAGACCTATTGTCTACTAAACGATATACAATGTGGAGTATTGGCTCTGGGATGTGAGGCAGTGCAGTCCTACCCCCCATACTGTTTTAAAAGGCTACCGTGACCCTAAAGCTTCAGAGCTCCTGTGTGCCCAGAGTGTTATTGACCTGAGGAAATTTGTGGCAGCATGTCCAGCAATCCCAGAATAATTCTCTACTGATGATAGAATAATCCGGAAACACGTGTCTAGAGATACGGCAATAACTGCACCAGCTTTGGTGAAAATTATGATGAACTTTGATGCAAGTGCAAATTCCTGTACTACACTAACCAGGATGCAACGGGCAAATGGCGCTGGGATGTGAGACAGTGTGCTGCTACCCCCTTACTATCTTTGTTCCCTGCAACTTTTTTAATGGTTTTCCTTACTTTTCTTGTGTTTGACCCGCACCTGGAGTACAGTTTTTTAATATCAATTTCGATTGGAAGACTTTTATCTTTCCACTGCTGCCATGTCAGACCTACTTTTTCAGTTCTCTTTCAGAAACCAATGAGAGTGCCTCACTTTAGTCTCTCTAGCTTTCCCATCCACTCGCTAACATATCCGGCCCTCCCTCACATCCACTGCTCCCTTTCCCAGCACCTGCTCATTATTTTTACATATATAAACTTTGCATTAAAGGGCTGTAAACCATAAGTGTACATGTGTATACCTGCATGTTTATGTGCTGAAACTGGGGCACACATACTCTTCAATCTTGGCCTCTTATGCCTCTGCTTTTCCACCACTGAAAGCAACAGAGATCCTGCCAGTGACCGTTAAGACACAACATGCATCACCAACTCCTACTATTGCAGTGCTGAGAGCAACACACAACTCTGCCAAAGCACCTCAGTTTTCCCCTGCAGTCCTGTCTACTATTATCCAATCCTATCCAATCTAATCCAAACCAAACCAAACCAATCCAATCCAATCCAATCCAAACCAAACCAAGCCAATCCAATCACATCCAATAAACTTAAACACAATAGGTTCAGGAGCAAATCTTTTCTAAGGTGTCCACTGCAGGTGCTGCTGTATGCCAGTGTTGCCGAATACGGATGTTAGCTAGTCCAGATTTCATCGTATGCCTTTTTGTTCCATCGCTCAACACTTTTTGTCTCTCTATCTCATTTCTGCAGGTTTGAAAAAATATTTTTGAAAAAATATTTTTATCATTCACTTCCTCTATTTTTCTCTGTTTTAATCCTTTCTTTTTCTTGCCCTTGCCCAAAGTCTGATCATTAAAAATAAGTCCCACTCCCCAAAATAAAGTGAAAGTGACCACATGTCAGCACAAATTAAGCGCAGCATACCATTATACGTGCATTCACTCACAGCCATCCTTCTGAGCGCTAACTTGTGTGCAGCGGGTATAACATGAAGCAGACAAGTAACATGGCCATACATTCACTTCTCCAGATTCAGTCTACCTTCAACAATAAGCCCTGACTCCCAGGGCTTAATTTGAGCCGGTAGTTGCCGGTGGAGAGTACCCGCACTTAATTTTGGGGGCCGCCACTTTTTTTCTGCATCAGGCAATTACTGCAAGCAAAATACACATTTGAGAAGGACACAGGAAGAGAAAGACGGATAAGTGTCACAAAGGGAGAAAGTAGAAAACTGCAAGAGTGAGCTGAAGGGACAGGGAGTGGCTGTTAATGGATTAAAGAGGCCCAAAATGGCTTTAGGATTACACTGTCTCCTTATTCTGTGCTTGCACATTTAATTGCAGCAGTAGCGTGTTTTAGAGGAGAGCTTTCGGCACCGGCACGCTTTAATTTACAAATTAAGCATTGCCCACGCTATGTTTGGGCTACCGTATTCCAGCAGAACAGCCACAATATTAAAGATGACATTTAGTGCCTAATTTCATTAATGCTCAGTTGCCATTAATATCAATGTAGAATTAATACGTCCTTCCAGAGTTCATAAATTAATTTAACTAGGAACTTCCAACAGCTTTCTATTGGATTTCTCCTCGTTAATTCGGTGCCACGGGCTCATACATGCATCATTAATAGGAATAATGCATGAGCTCCAGCGAGGCCCTCTATCACGGTGAAGTGTCAGAATGTCACCCGTGATTACAGTCACAAAGTCATTTAAAGAATGGCAGTCAGAGATGCGAGCTCACTTACATTCACAAGATGGCTGACACCATTCCCGCCGTAAACACACCTGAAGAGCGATTGCATGGCTGCATGACAACCAGGTGACCCCGGAGAACGCAGCCAGATGGAGGCTGACTTCCAGTCATTTAACAGGCTCATTCAGCTCTGTGATAAAAAAAAACAAGCACTGGCAATGCTAATAGGTCTGTGTTGGAAAACAGCCTTTTGGCTTTGCCAATGCCCGTTTGGTTTCAGCATTGATTTTGTAAACTTTACTGTTGGAGGAGCTACTTGCTCCTCACCAACATGAAAAAAAAATCCTGAAAAGCAAAACTATTTTTTGTATCAAAAAGTAAGCATTGCATAAAAGTGTCTAGTATTGGAGGACTTACTTTATGTGTGGATGTGCTCCTAGTGATAGAGCATTATGCCATCACTCAAGTTCAAGTTAGCCAGTTGCTTAAAAGCTGTGATCCACCAACAGTTTTTTAAATAACTGAAAAACGTGGGTTTTCATTTTATCCTCAGTTCATTTCAGGGGGAAATATATTTCTTGTGTTCCTTTTACAGGCTGTAATATTTTCGCACATTCATTTGTGAGCTGTATCAGTGCTTAATTTGAGCCAGTGGTTTTCAGTGCTCAGCACCTGCACTTAATTGGTTTACGGTGCTCGGAACCCGCACTTATTTGTCAACACCGCACTTAGGACAGTCTGCCACATGGTGGCGCTGCTCATCTAATTTAGAGAGGAGCAGAACAACAGTTGTTTATGAATACAAAATACAATAAAAATTAATAATACCTGCCTCCCCAGCCATTCCTTTAGCTTTGGGGACCTGGAATAATCGGAACTGTCGGACTTGCAGGTGAGAGAGATGATTAGTAGTCGTTTTGGCAGTGATGACAGGGGCGATGGGCAGGGACAGACTGAGACCTGAAAACATCCCTGGCAATTTCTTGGACCAGCACCTGGGGAAGCACTGCCTGGTTGGAAATGCTTGCTTGCTGCTTTTGTTACTGGGGGCCGATATTGCAGCACTGCTGTAAAACCTAACCCCTGTAACAAAACCTGTCCCACCTCCGCAAAACTGCCCCCCACCCTTCCAGCCTCCTGGGGAAACACCCAATTCTCAATACAGCCAGTCCGGCCCTGGCAATGGGTGGTGCAAGCTGCAGTGGTCTCCTGGTCAGGGCCCTGGCACTTATTATTTTACAAATTAAGCACTGCTACATTCATGTGCAGTTAGACTGTGCTGGACAACTTTCACATTTCAGATGGTCACATCAAGACCTTTCCATGATTTTTAGAGAGAATTATGGTTTTCATATGGTGTCGGTGGGTAGCACTGGTGGAGTGGCTTGTGGGCCACGTCAACTTGCTACTTCCCTAACTGGAAGCTTTCTTATAGACACTCCTTTTCTCCTCTACCTAAGGCCTGGGTCCCACCATGAAGACAAACATATTGGCCCTATTTTGCTCTATTACAGAAACACAAACCACAGCTTTTTTTGTGGTCATCTGCCTTTAGGCAAAAAAAGAGTTCATACGGAGTGTCCAGACCACTTCCATCTGAAACTCATCATAAATGTTCATGTCATTTTTATTTGATATGATCTCACGCTCCAAGCTAAGAGTGACCTAACTCAGGACATCCTGCAAGCTACTCTGATCAGTTACTTTAAAGTCAGAGGTCCCTGGCACAGTACTCCAGTGCTGTGCTGCTCCTAATTGCAGTTTACTGATCAATACAGAATCTTCTCTGGGAACCAGATATCATGATGTTGTCATGGGGTACACTTTAGGTTTTGATGTTCCTCTCCAACAAAAAAGTGGGCTGTGGTGTTAGTGACAGCGGTGACAGTTGATTGTTAAAAATAAAAAATTGAAAGAAAATGGATACCACCCATTTTACCTGCAAATACGCAGCACAGACCTCATAATTGGAACTACTCACTTTCAACACATGCAGTATACATATGAATGCACATATATGTCTTCATGAGGCCATGGTTTAGGCCTTTCAACATATGTGTATCCTTGTAAAACATAGACATAGACAGGGCCGGACTGGCCGTAGCAGACACCGGGCATTTCCCTGGTAGGCCGCCAGGGCTGGGGGCAGTTTTAGTCCCCTGGGGGTCTTTTTTGTTTTAGGGTATGGCAATATCAGCACCCTGTAACAAAATCGTCCGAAACTGTCCCTAGCAAACAGCTCGATCGCAACCCCCTCCCCAGGTGGACCGACCAAGCAGTTTGCCAGAGCCGGTTTCGGTTACCAGTCCGGCCCTGGACATAGAAAATAAGGTTGCGTTATGTTGTAACTGGTAATGTTGCTTTCCATCCTTTCCCTCAGCTATCTGTTCCCTGCTGCTCAGCCAGCATGAATGTGATGTGTGTGGAATGCTGAAATGCTTGATGAGGTAGTGGAATGCTGCAGTGCCTTGTGTGGTGGAGAGAGAGACAGTTGGAGTGGGTGGTCTGAGCCGCAAGGATGCTGCTCCTGGTGGGGCTGAACCCTTTATCCTACTTACCATCCTGTAACTAAGCTTAATAAACATCTTACCTACAACATACGTCATGGCTACCTATGAACTTCTTTTGGATTACATCATGTTCACTCTTATAGTCAATAAAGGGTAAACGAAGAATTATTTGTGGTTTATGCAATGTCATCGATTATGTCATCTGTGACGTGCTATAGGCCTTCACCAGCCACCTCATCGTTGACGTTTTGGTGTACATGAATTGAGCACTTCCTCCGTACCTGAGACATTTATATATTACGAAACAAAGTCTGAGCCTTGCAAAGCAGTGACTTCTTCCCGTACCTTTTTGGAGCTGTAAGTAGACACATATATTTTGCACAAGATCAATCTGCTCGGTAGGCGCTTAAGAAAGGATAAGCTAATAATATTCTCTGCTTACAATTCGGATGAGAAACGTCAATAGGAAAAATAGTTGCAAGTTATTTCGAAAAATATGTCTTTCAGAGGGACAGAGCCGAGAGAGCTGACTGAGCTATTTCCAACGTCATTACCAAAACCGCCTTTCACTCAGAAGAGAAGAAAACAGCAGGGCAGTGTGTGTCTCGGGCTCTCGACTAGCTCGGAACTTGATTACCTATGCCTTTGGTGCTGCGCCATTATCATCATCATTCGGCACTGATTATAATTGGAGGAAGCACGTGTTTATTTCTACACTTGAGGAAAGGGGGCTGAAATGTAGTGGTCTAAGAGAGTCTGACTCATTGTGTCATAAGACACTGCAGACAGTTATTTATAGGCCTGTTATTATAGACTAGGAAAAGTGCTGAGTGGCTGAGCAGCCGTCGTTCAGATAATACAGAACAATGTAGCCCTCATAGCTGTGGAACTTATTTACAAGCCCCTTGCGCCACTTTTGTGTCACTTTTCCCATGTTAAAAGGGACGCACCGGTGGCGCAAGGGGCTTGTAAATAAGCCCCAGTGTTTTTTTTTTTTGCTGCCGCAGAAAAATCAAAATCAAGCACTGGCAAAACCAATAGGTCTGGTATTGGATGCCAACTGTTGGCGTTACCAATGGTTGTGAATGTTTTTTGGAAAACTGTTCATGGAAACTACTTTTTGTGTGTAAGTGCACATTGTGCAAGTATATAATGCTGTCACACTCAGAAAGACAGGTGAAAGGTTGAAGTGGGCAGATTCTGCGCCCCGTGCTCTATGTTGTGTAGGGTGGAATGTAAATGACACATTGACACACCAATGGATAAAGACAGCTGTCTGAAAGCTTCTAAATTCTAACGTGTGTGTGTGTGTGTGTGCGTGCGCGTGCGTGCGTGTGTGTGTGTGTGTGTGTTTTTCTTGGCTAACACCAGAACTAAATAGATTTAAAATAAAGATTTACCGTCATTTTTGTTCAAGTTAAATTAACTGCATGAATGCATGATGAGACATGGTGGACTATTGAAAAATTCTGGTTCAGCTAGTAAAAATATCATTGTTGATCAAGAATCACTGACAGATTATCGAAGGTCAAAATATCGGCAACAAAAATATTGCATCATGAATATCGAAGTCAAGAATATCGACATCCTATCTACATTATGGTAAGTACAAAAATATCGGGGAAAAATATCGATGTCAAAAATATCGTTGTTAAAAATAATGTTTTTTTTAAAGTTAAACAATTAAGGTAAAATAAAGTAAATAATACATATAATTAAAATAAACATAGTTAAAATATTTTAAAATGTTTAAAAAGTATAAGTAATATAAATAATTTAAAAATACATCAAACATATACATATAATATATAATATATATATTTACTTATTATTAATTATTTTAATACCATACATTGTTCAAAAAATCTTATAAGTTATAAATACAACTATACACACAAAACAATATTATAAATAAAAATGAAATAAATATATGTAACAAATTAAAAATATTAACATTATTTTAAATCTTTTTAAAATTAATGATATACTACATTAGCTAAAATAATACAAAAAATATTTGATAGCAGAGGGAATAAAATTACTATTCCAACTCCAAACAGTGCAACATTAGGGAAAATGTTGGATAGCGTAGGGGTAAAAATTACTATTCCCACTCCAGTGAGTGCAACAGTAGGGAAAGTGTTGGATAGCGTGGGGTTAAAATTACTATTCCCACTCCAGTGAGTGCAACAGTAGGGAAAGCGTTGGATAGTGTAGGGATTAAAATTACTATTCCCACTCCAGTGAGTGCAACAGTAGGGAAAGTGTTGGATAGCGGAGGGGTAAAAATTACTATTCCCACTCCAGTGAGTGCAACAGTAGAGAAAGTGTTGTATAGCCTAGGGGTTAACATTACTATTCCAACTCCAGTGAGTGTAACAGTGGGTAAAGTGTTGGATAGCGGAGGGGTAACATTTACTATTCCCACTCCAGTGAGTGCAACAGTAGAGAAAGTGTTGGATAGCGTAGGGGTTAAAATTACTATTCCAACTCCAGTGAGTGTAACAGTGTGGCAAATGTAGGGTAGCGTAGGGGTTAAATTAACATACTTATGAATTAAATAATTGTTATACAATAAATGACATATTAATAATTAATTAACAAAATAATTACTAATAAATACCAATAAAATGTAATTAATAATTACTCAAATAACATTAAATTACTTCCCACACTATTCCCCCATAAACACACAACACGCTACACATAAAAAAACACAATTAATTTAATTACCAATCAACCAGTTAATAAAAATTAATTAGCAATAACAAATTAATTAACAATAAATTAATAATCAATAACAATAAATGAAAACATATTCATCAATTAATTATAATTAAATTACTTCCAACCCTATTCCCCTATAAACCCACAACCTGCCACACATAAAAACACATAATTAATTAAATTATCAATGAATCAATTAATAATAATTAATTACCAATTATTAATGAATTAACAATAAATTAATTAACAATAACAAATAAAATGTAATAATAAATTAATTATAAGTGATATAATTATAAATGAACCAATTAATAAAAAATATTTACCAATTAATAATTCATTAAAATTAATTAATAGTCAATGACAATAAATAAAAACATATTAATTAATTAATTATAATTAAATTACTTCCCACCCTATTCCCCTATAAACCCACAACCCGCTCTGATACTAAGACGCTAAATTTACTTAAAAAAATTACTAATTTCTAAACATTTAATACATATATTTAAAAATAATGAAAATACATTAAAAAAATGTTCAACATACATATAAAATACATACTAAAATACATAACATAAAAATATCGATATTATTGACAACGTTATTTTTGCTAACAATATTACTTACTTCAATATTGCTTACTTAGATATTAAAAAAAACAATATTACTTACCTTAAGGTCGATATTCTGGTCAACGATATTCTTGACTTCGATATTCTGCCCCTACGATATTAAAAACTCGATATTAAGGTAGGTCGATATTAAAAAATCGATATTTTGACTGCGCACCGTTGAGCAAACAACCTACTGCCAAGGGCAACTGCGTAGTTTGGTAATCCACAACAACCAATGAGGCAGGGTTGGATGGCCAAGGTGGGCAGTCTGTCATTGCCCGAGGGTCCAATGGCGAAGGCAAACTTTTGGCCATTTTTCCTACTTTGTGCGGTGTGAGGGCCTCCTATGGGCACTCACTCCTAAGGCTTCTGCTGTCCAAAGAGCAGACTGTCAGGCCAGCTCATAGTCATTCACAGAATGGCAAATGGGTGGGTCTGGGTGGGCAGAGCATGAAGTGTGGCACGCGCTGGTTGCCTGCTTTCTTCCAGGATGTCCTCTTAGTATAAGTGAGGCTTCTGAGGAGGCGGAGCTGTGTCTTTAGAGCAGCACAAATAGGCCTCTAAGAGTGACCTGCCAGTAGAGGGGCTGAGAGGCCTATCATGAGGGGTGGTTGTAATGTTTCACTCCCAGTTCCACCACCTGCTTCAGGGGGTATGGTAGCAGAATGTCATTGTCAGATTATTACAAACACAAGAAGATGATGAAATAGCGCTGAAACTTCTCAATCACCCCCAGTCACAGATTTGGGTTGAATCCATCATTGATTTTTTGCTCACTAAGCCACCCCAGTTCAGACCCAGCTATATGCAAATCAGTCTTGACCCTGTGCCTCATGGGAACAGTCCAGCCCGAACTGCCAGGACAGGTCCTCCCTGGACCGGAAACAAGCATCCTGGGACTGGTTTCAGAGTATCACCCCATATCAGCCAGGCTAGCTTGAAACAGTGGCAAAGTGAGCAAGAATGTCGTCTGACATATATTTTGTGCCCTAAATATAGCCTACGAAAATCTCACCTCATTTAGATAATGCTAGAAATCTGCTTTCAATGGGGCTATATATTTTACATTAATTTTAGGGCACAATGCCTAAGTCAGACAAAATTTGTGCACGTAATATTTTGACATACAATCCCCAAAGAACTATGGTCTTGCCTCCATTCACAGCCAGCAAGAAGAGGCATGCAGAAGAGTAAGCCTTGTGGGGTTTCTGGGGGTATGAGGAGATGAATTGCCTATGTCGGGGTGCAGGCAGCACTAGGGTTCCCAAATCTATTTGTTAATCTGGGACATAGACTGCTGAAACTATTCTGCTGCCTGCCGTGCAAACTGTCCCTTCTACTGGCTTCTTTAAGCACTCATCTCTACTGATTTGTTTTAGTATTAGGGTAATTCTGTGAATTGTTTGTGTTTGTCACTAGAAGGCTGAATCTGACTCGAAAGCCACTTTCTCTGTCGCTTTTTTTGAAGTACGTACTAGCTGCGGCATTGTAGAGTGAGGTTGCCAGATGATTCCATGCTAAGCGGAGGTGGAGCTTCATTCAAGGCCCTGTCCTTGAGAAATATTTTTCTGGTGTTTAAGTTCATTTGTGTTCATTGGACTGAACCAGGACGAAAACTCCCGTATTATTTAGATTGTTGAGGGCCACTGGAAGTATGCGGCAGGAGAGGGCCAAATTATGTGGTATGGTTAAGTAAATTATGCGACAAGAAACGGCAAATTATGCAGCACACTGCGGCACACTTTGTAGTTGTATTACTTCATTATTTTGTCGTTTTTAAACTTGGCAAAACTGTCTGGGCATTGGTTGCACCTTATTTGTACCGGTTTAACCAGTGGCGGCCGCTCCATTGGAGCGGAGGAACACTGCCCCCCGCCCCTGGCAGCAGCAGCAAATAAAACAATAATAAAATGAGTTTAAGACCTGTTTTATTTGAATCCCCTGGACCTGCCCCCAGGACTCTGACGAGTCTTCTTGGGGGCGGGTTCAGGGAATGACCCTGCTAGTGGGGGAGTGATGGGCACTCCCTTCGCTGGGCATGAGGTTTTGGCCAGCTCTCTTAGGCCAACCAACCCCTCATGCGCAGTGACGCTCTCTCTAGCCCCAGCTGTGTTGCTGGGGCTGGAGAGAACAGGCTCCCAGTCTGCCTGGGAGCGCAATTTCCTCGCGCTCAGGCCAATACTGATGCGTTAGGATTAGCCGCAGTGCAGTCTGGGAGCCTGTTACAGACAAAGAAGCCTGCAGGAGTGCGATGCGGTGGGCGGCGTTCAGGTACGTTTTTTGGGTGATTTTTTTACACCACACCCACCCCCGTGGCCCTGATTGTGGGGCATTGGTTAACTTGCCCAATTGGCCATTCTGACACTCTGGCATCATCTGTAACCTGAAGCAGGGAAGCCATGGGTTAGAATGTGAGAAAGTGGCTCTGTATATACTGTTCCCTAATAGGTACAGGGTGTACAGAGTCCACAGTCCCCCAGAGGCTGATAGAGGTCAAAGTTAGGTATGACCTTACTCTCAAAAGTGGTAGCTTGGTCGAGCAGTAAGGCAGTACCAGAGGACAGTGTAAAGCATTTATTGTACACACTCAGTCAGCAAATGGTTTCACACACTCAATAACTGAACTCTAGGCCAATGATTTGTATATATAAAATATATGCTTGTTTTATTTTTAGAACCACAAGGGGGTAAAAATATACTTTCTCAGAATGAGAGGTTGAATATAAATACTTTTGTTTCAAGCAATAAATTTGTGTTAAACAGTCACAGTTGGTTGCAATAAACAATCCTATTTCCTAAACATAACAATGCATTGAGCTCAATGGTAAATTCAGGTTATTTGTAATAAATTACTTTTCAGATTACTTTTGGAATTCCAGGTCTGGATCCTAGAACCAGCCTGGGGTCAGTATTCAGAATCAAGTGATGAAAGTCGACTTAATAACTGTAATGATTTTTAAATAATATTTAGCTATTTCAAAAGTTAGCACTTAGAAAATATTTAACAGAAAACATTCTATGGATCTCTATGGCAAGAAATTCAAATTGCAGGTAGAGTACTTTATCGTTACTTTAGTAATCCAGGACTGGGTGCCTAGACCCAGGACTGGGGTCCTTATCAAAAGCAGGTAAGTAATTTCGTTTGCAGAAATGGTACGATTTTAAAAGAATATTTCAAATTTGCAAAAGTAGACACTTAGAAGAAATTTCACAGAAAAGCAGACAATGGTTTCCTATGGGAGAAAAATGAGTTAGAAGTAAGTATAGTTGCGAACACTTTTCAGAGTCAGGGCTGGGCACCAAGATCCAGCACTGGGAGCTCACCTAGGAGCAGGTGAGTAAATTCGTTTTTGTCACTTGGCTGATTTTTGGTGAATTTTTGCAGTTTTGAAAAGTTCACACTTAGAAGATTTTTGAAGAAAAAAGCCAGTCAATGTTACCCTATGAGGAAAATGGAGTTAGCGGTTTAAGGGTAAGTACTCGACTGGTAGTGTTGAAATTCCGGGCATGGACTCAGGGGTCCCCCAGTGTCAGGTAGGTACAGTTGGTTCACCCTCAGCGGTTTCAGGACGGCCGGGTGCAGAGAGAGTTGGGCCCAATGTTATCCTATGAGGGATAGGGGGGCCTTGGTTGGTGGCTGCTGTCTGGCAAGCCACGCGGCTGTGGGAGCTGGGCTCCTGGTCACTTACTCAGGGCAAGTGGGGAAGTAGGTTAGTGTAGAGAGGGCACTGCCAGGGCCACTCGGGCGGCTGGGTGCAGGGTGCTTTTGAGCCTTAGGGCGCTCAATGGAAATCAATGGGAATGTTCCGGTTTGGAAAGAGGCTGCAGGCTCGGGGACGAGGATGTTTCAGGTGCCACCACCACTTCGAGAGGTAAGTTGGGTAGTTGTAGGTTAGGTGGGTACCCCGGGATTGGGCACAGGGGGTCGCAGGGCGCCGGGTGCAGGGGTGCCTTTTGACGTCGGGAATCTTACCCTCTGGTTGATCGCGGCTGGGGTGGCACTTGGTTCTGAGGCTGCAGGCTTCTTCCGGGATGTCGAGGGGGGTCCTTGGGTGCCGGACTCTGGGTCACAGTCGCCGTGGGGTCGTCCTCTGGGTCTTTGTCCACTCCGGCACTGGCCAGGCTTGGCTGGTGCAGAGTGTGTTGGGTCCGCGGTCCCGGGCTGGTGCCAGGGATAGCAAGTAGGTTTCTTGAGTAGAGCCTCTACTCGTGGGAGCCCCAGGGGCTTAGAGCTAAAAGGTAGCCAGGTCCTCCGGGGTTGGTGAGGTTGCTGGCCACGTGGGATGCCGCGCTGGTGCAGGTTCGAGAGTCGACAGGCCGGTAGGGCTGGGGCCAAAGCAGTTGGTGTCTTCTTCTCTTTTTAGCAGCTGCAGGGCAGGTCTTTGTTCTTCTTGCTCTTCTTGTCGTTTTTCTATCCGGAATCTGAGGAAGGAAGGTTCAGGGGGCCCCTAAATACTAGATTTAGGGGCGTTACAGGTAGGTGAAGGCCAGGGACCAATGGGTCCTTGTCCTGGGGTGGGTACACCCCCTATCCTGCCTCTCTCCTGTGGGAGGGGGGCAGTAGCCTGATCCTGATAGGGTAGGGCCTCCCATCTTCAAGATGGCGAGAGCCCGGAGATGTGCTTCACCTCGCCTCCCCCACCTGAGGGGTGGGGTGGGCAGGCTGGCACATCCCCTGTCCTTGTATGGGGTTTCCGGCCAAGCTTCCCGCCAGAGTATGGGGTTGCAGTGGCCTGGGGAAACTCCAACTGGCGGCATGCCTTTGAAGCTTCCCTTTGCTCATCCTGGGGGAGGAGATTTCTCACCTCACCCAGGATGTGCATTTTTGCAGGCCCGGGAGAGCAGGGGCTCTCCCACCCAGGGGTCCAGCAACGTGTCTGCTGCGTGGCAGCCTGGGCAGCCTCAGAGCAGACGTGGATTGCAAGTTAGCTGTAAGGGGGCATCTTCTAAGATGCCCTCTGGGGTGCTTAGTACATTAAATCCTACACTGGCATCAGTGTGGGTTCAATGTGCTGAGAAGTTTGATACCAAACTTCCCAGGCTTCAGTGTTGCCAATATGGTGCTGTGGAGCTCGTGTTTGACAAGCTCTCAGCACCATGTATTCTTAAATGACAGCACTGCACTTACAGTGCCCAGGAATGGACCTGGGTACTGTAGGGGCACAGGGCTCCTGCTCCTGTGCCCACACCATAGGCGTAATGCACCCAGCTAGAGGGGTGGCTGACATATGCCTTGGCAGTGTAGGTGATGGGCATGGTACACAGTGATGTGTGCCATGTCGACTCTTTGTTTTGTACTGCACCCAGACACTCAGCCTGCAAGGGCAGTGTGTGTGTGTAAGGGTACAGGGCCTCTGAGGGTGGCACAATGAGTGCTGCAGCCCTTAGAGGCCTTCCCTGGTCACAAGGCCCTGGGTACCTAGGGTACCATTTACTAGGGGCTGACATGTGGCTAGGGTTTGCCAATTTGGGGTTTGTGTGGTTTAAGGAAGGAACATAGGCCCTGGGCACCTGATTGGCAGGAACCCAGGGTACACTCAATCGAAGTACATTCAGCAATTTAGCAAAAAGTGGGGGCATACCATGCAAGAAAGATGGCACTTTCTCACACAACCCCCCCCCCAAACGAAAGGTGATGAGACTAACCTTGTCCTATGGAGTCTTCATTGTCTAAGTGGAAGAACCTGGAAAGTCCATCTGCATTGGCATGGGCAGTCCCTGGTCTGTGTTCCACTTCAAAGTCCATTCCCTGTAGGGAGATGGACCACCTCAGTAGTTTTGGATTTTCCCCTTTCATCTGCATTAGCCATCTGAGAGGTCTGTGGTCAGTTTGAACTAGGAAGTGAGTGCCAAACAAGTATGGCCTCAGCTTCTTCAGGGACCAAACCACAGCAAAGGCCTCCCTCTCAATGGCACTCCAACGCTGCTATCTAGGGAGTAGTCTTCTGCTTATAAAAGCAACAGGTTGGTCTTGGCCTTCATCATTGGTCTGGGATAGGACCGCTCCTATCCCTAGCTCAGAGGCATCAGTCTGCACTATGAACTGCTTGGCATAATCTGGAGCTTTTAGAATTGGTGCTGAGCACATTGCTTCTTTTAGGGTGTCAAAAGCCTTTTGACAACTAACTGTCCAGTTAACTTTCTTGGGCATTTTCTTGGAGGTGAGTTCTGTGAGGGGGGTCACAATGGACCCATACCCCTTCACAAACCTCCTGTAGTACCCAGTCAAGCCAAGGAATGCCCTGACTTGGGTCTGGGTTGTTGGAGCTATCCAGTCCATGATGGCCTGGATTTTGGGTTGTAAGGGCTGTACCTGGCCTCCACCTACAAGGTGGCCCAAGTACACCACAGTGCCTTGCCCTATCTGGCATTTGGATGCCTTGATAGTGAGACCTGCGCTCTGCAGAGCCTCTAAAACCTTCCCAAGGTGGATCAGGTGATCCTGCCAGGTGGAGCTAAAGACAGCAATATCATCAAGATAAGCTGCACTAAAGGACTCCAACCCAGCCAGGACATGGTTCACCAACCTCTGGAAGGTGGCAGGGGCATTCTTTAACCCAAAGGGCATCACAGTAAACTGATAATGCCCATCAGGGGTGGAGAATGCTGTTTTTTCTTTTGCTCCTGGGGCCATGCCAATCTGCCAGTACCCTGCAGTTAAGTCAAAGGTACTGAGAAATTTGGCAGCCCCCAATTTGTCTATCAGTTCATCTGCTCTTGGGATAGGGTGAGCATCTGTCTTGGTGACAGAGTTGAGCCCTCTATAGTCCACACAGAACCTCATCTCTCTCTTTTCACCCTGTTGATGAGGTTTGGGGACCAGAACCACTGGGCTAGCCCAGGGGCTCTCTGAAGGCTCAATGACCCCTAACTCCAGCATCTTGCTGACCTCAGCTTTGATGCTTTCCTTGACTTGATCTGACTGTCGATAGATTTTGTTCTTGACAGGTGCACTGTCACCAGTGTCCACATCATGGGTACACCAGCTTGTCAGACCAGGGGTCAGGGAAAAGAGGCTAGCATATTGTTGCAAGACTTGCTTGCAGTCAGTCTGCTGTTGGGCAGAGAGGGTGTCTGAGAAAATCACACCATCTACTGACCCATCTTTTGGGCTGTAGGATAGGAGGTCAGGGAGTGGCTCACTCTCTGCTTCCTGTTCTTCATCAGTCACCATCAGCATGGTGATGTCAGCCCTATCATTGTAGAGTTTAAGGCGGTTCACATGGATGACCCTTTTGGGTGTCCTGCTAGTGCCCAGGTCAACTAGATAGGTGACCTCACTCTTTCTCTCTAGGATAGGGTAAGGGCCACTCCATTTGTCTTGGAGAGCCCTTGGTGCCACTGGCTCCAAACCCCACACCTGTTGCCCTGGTTGAAATTCAACCAGTGCAGCTTTTTGGTCATACCAGTGCTTCTGGAGCTCCTGGCTGGCCTCAAGGTTCTTGGATGCCTTTTCCATATACTCAGCCATTCTGGACCTTAGGCCAAGCACATAGTCCACTATGTCTTGTTTGGGTTCCTGAAGAGGCCTCTCCCAGCCCTCTTTTACAAGACATAGTGGTCCCCTTACAGGATGACCAAACAGAAGTTCAAAGGGTGAGAAACCTACTCCCTTCTGTGGCACTTCCCTGTAAGCGAAAAGCAAGCATGGTAACAGGACATCCCACCTCCTTTTGAGTTTCTCAGGGAGTCCCATGATCATACCCTTCAATGTCTTGTTGAACCTCTCAACAAGGCCATTGGTTTGTGGGTGGTAGGGCGTAGTAAACTTGTACTGCACTCCACACTCTTTCCACATGTGTGTTAGGTAAGCAGACATGAAGTTGGAACCTCTGTCTGAAACCACCTCCTTAGGAAAACCCACCCTGGTGAAGACACCCAGGAGGGCCTTGGCTACTGCAGGAGCTGTAGTAGTCCTAAGTGGAATCGCTTCAGGGTACCCAGTAGCATGATCCACTACTACTAGAATGAATTTGTTCCCTGAGGCTGTGGGAGGTTCAAGTGGACCCACAATGTCCACACCTACCCTTTCAAAGGGGACCCCCACCACTGGTAGTGGAATGAGGGGGGCCTTTGGGTGGCCACCTGTCTTGCCACTGGCCTGACAGGTAACACAGGAGCTGACAAACTCCTTCACCTTTTGGTGCATCTGGGGCCAGTAAAAGTGACTCACTAACCTTTCCCAAGTTTTGGATTGCCCCAGATGTCCAGCTAGGGGGATGTCATGAGCCAAAGTTAGGAGGAACTCCCTGTACTTCTGTGGCACTACCACCCTCCTGGTGGCTCCAGGAGTGGGGTCTCTTGCCTCAGCATACAGTAATCCCTCTTCCCAATAAGCTCTGTGGGTACCACTGACATCTCCCCTGGCTTCTGAAGCAGCTTGTTGTCTCAGGCTTTCAAGAGTGGGACAGTCTCGCTGGCCCTGGCACAGCTCTTCCCTAGAGGGTCCCCCTGGGCCCAAGAGTTCAACCTGGTAAGGGTCAAGCTCCATGGACTCAGTTCCCTCAGGGGTATCTACATCCTCTCCAGGGGGAGAGGGGTTCTGAGTGTTTGACTGTACAGAAGCTGGTCCCCCAGTCTCCTTGCCCTTCCTCTTGGTTGGTTGGGCCATTATTCCAGGCTCCAAACCTACTTTTTCACCCTTCCTCTTGCTCTGTGCTCTGGTTTGCACACACACCAATTCAGGGATGCCCAGCATGGCTGCATGGGCCTTTAACTCAACTTCAGCCCAGGCTGAGGTTTCCAGATCATTTCCAAGCAGGCATGCAGCTGGCAACTTTGGAGAGACCACTACCTGTTTCAGGCCAGTAACCCCCCCCCCAGCCTAATGTTACCATGGCCATGGGATGACTAGTGGTGACACTGTCAGCGTTGGTGACTGGGTAAGACTTCCCAATCAAGTATTGCTCAGGGGAAACCAGTGTGTCTTTCACCATAGTGACACTGGCACCTGTATCCCTCAGAGCTTCTACCCTAGTTCCATTTACCCAGGGGTACTGTAAGTATTTCTTTAAGTTGGGGGGCCACACAGCCACAGTGGCAAACTCCACTTCTCCCAAGGAGACTAAACTTGCTTCAGTGTGTTCCCAGATTTGCTCAGGGTACACCTCTGATCCCATTTGTATACTTGCTGCCCCAGGAGTGGCTGTACTGGGTGCCTTAGGGGCTTTGTTTTGGGGGCAAGATACAGTTAGGTGTCCCTGCTTCTTACAGGTATTACACCAGGCCTTTAAGGGATCAAAGTTCTTCCCCCTATATGGTTGGGGCACATAGGGAGTAGTTTGGGTCCCACCCACCTGAACAGGTTTTTGGGGCCCTTTGGAAGACTCAGACTTTTTATCTTGGGGATTCTCACCACCTTTCCCCTGGGGAGGTTTTGTGACCACCTTCTTTTGGTCACCCCCAGTGGTTGTCTTGGTCACCCTAGTCTTGACCCAGTGGTCTGCCTTCTTTCCCAATTCTTGGGGAGAAATTAGACCTAGGTCTACCAAATGCTGATGCAACTTTTCATTTGTGCAGTTACTCAAAATATGTTCCTTCATGAATAAATTGTACAATCCAGTAAAATCCTGCACACCATGTCCAGCTAACCAACCATCCAGTGTCTTCACTGAGAAATCTACAAAATCAATCCAGGACTGGGTCTGGGTTTTGTGAGCCCCCCTGAATCTAATTCTATACTCCTCAGTGGTGAATCCGAATCCCTCAATCAGAGCTTTCTTCATGAGGTCATAGGATCCTGCTTCTGGCCCAGAGAGAGTCAGAAGCCTGTCCCTGCAGTTACCAGAGAACAGTTCCCACAGGAGTGCCCCCCAGAGAGGTTTCTTTACTTTCCTGATATCACAAGCCCTCTCAAAGGCTGTGAACCATTTGGTGATATCATCACCTTCCTCAAATTTAGGGACAATCCCTTTGGGGATTTTAAGGTCAGAAGGTTCCTCCCTATCCTTGTTTTTATTATTGCTGCCACCATTGATGGGTGCTAAACCCATCTCTCTCCTTTCCTTTTCTAGAGCCAGGAGCCTGGACTCTAGATCTATTCTTTTGGCCAGCCTCACAAGGCTGTCCTCTTCACTGGGGGGTCCCCCAGTGTTGTCTCTGGGACCAGAGCCACCTGTGTGGTCTCTAGGTGCCCAGATGCTATGTCTTGAGTTGGAGGGTATGGGTGCCATCTCCTCCCTAGGGAATAGTATGGGGAGGTTGCTGTCCTCCTCCCCTGTTTCCCTTTCCTCATCTGACTGGCCATCACCATGTTCAGATGGGTGGTCTTTAGCATACTCAGCCAGGAGCTCCTGGAGCCCTTGTTTGGATGGATGCTGACCCATTTGTAAATTTTTGAGTTTACATAAGGACCTCAATTCCTTGAAAGACAAGTGTAAGTAAGGTGTGAGGTCGAGCTCCTCCACCAGGTCCATGTTATTATTATCACTAATAGCTGGGTTTGTTTGAGACATTCTAACCTGACAGTTCTAACCCTCTACCCTGACTATAGTGACTTTTATTTTTCTAAAATTCTAATGGGACTTAAGCAAGGCCCTAGCAAGACTTTTAGTAATTTTGGAAAAACCAATCAGAATTCTAAAGGCAATTTTTAAGAGTTCTGTCGTGTGATCAGATGGTAACCAAGTAGTCCAACAAATGCAAGTTTGTATCCCACCGCTGATCCACCAATGTGAGAAAGTGGCTCTGTATATACTGTTCCCTAATAGGTACAGGGTGTACAGAGTCCACAGTCCCCCAGAGGCTGATAGAGGTCAAAGTTAGGTATGACCTTACTCTCAAAAGTGGTAGCTTGGTCGAGCAGTAAGGCAGTACCAGAGGACAGTGTAAAGCATTTATTGTACACACTCAGTCAGCAAATGGTTTCACACACTCAATAACTGAACTCTAGGCCAATGATTTGTATATATAAAATATATGCTTGTTTTATTTTTAGAACCACAAGGGGGTAAAAATATACTTTCTCAGAATGAGAGGTTGAATATAAATACTTTTGTTTCAAGCAATAAATTTGTGTTAAACAGTCACAGTTGGTTGCAATAAACAATCCTATTTCCTAAACATAACAATGCATTGAGCTCAATGGTAAATTCAGGTTATTTGTAATAAATTACTTTTCAGATTACTTTTGGAATTCCAGGTCTGGATCCTAGAACCAGCCTGGGGTCAGTATTCAGAATCAAGTGATGAAAGTCGACTTAATAACTGTAATGATTTTTAAATAATATTTAGCTATTTCAAAAGTTAGCACTTAGAAAATATTTCACAGAAAACATTCAATGGATCTCTATGGCAAGAAATTCAAATTGCAGGTAGAGTACTTTATCGTTACTTTAGTAATCCAGGACTGGGTGCCTAGACCCAGGACTGGGGTCCTTATCAAAAGCAGGTAAGTAATTTCGTTTGCAGAAATGGTACGATTTTAAAAGAATATTTCAAATTTGCAAAAGTAGACACTTAGAAGAAATTTCACAGAAAAGCAGACAATGGTTTCCTATGGGAGAAAAATGAGTTAGAAGTAAGTATAGTTGCGAACACTTTTCAGAGTCAGGGCTGGGCACCAAGATCCAGCACTGGGAGCTCACCTAGGAGCAGGTGAGTAAATTCGTTTTTGTCACTTGGCTGATTTTTGGTGAATTTTTGCAGTTTTGAAAAGTTCACACTTAGAAGATTTTTGAAGAAAAAAGCCAGTCAATGTTACCCTATGAGGAAAATGGAGTTAGCGGTTTAAGGGTAAGTACTCGACTGGTAGTGTTGAAATTCCGGGCATGGACTCAGGGGTCCCCCAGTGTCAGGTAGGTACAGTTGGTTCACCCTCAGCGGTTTCAGGACGGCCGGGTGCAGAGAGAGTTGGGCCCAATGTTATCCTATGAGGGATAGGGGGGCCTTGGTTGGTGGCTGCTGTCTGGCAAGCCACGCGGCTGTGGGAGCTGGGCTCCTGGTCACTTACTCAGGGCAAGTGGGGAAGTAGGTTAGTGTAGAGAGGGCACTGCCAGGGCCACTCGGGCGGCTGGGTGCAGGGTGCTTTTGAGCCTTAGGGCGCTCAATGGAAATCAATGGGAATGTTCCGGTTTGGAAAGAGGCTGCAGGCTCGGGGACGAGGATGTTTCAGGTGCCACCACCACTTCGAGAGGTAAGTTGGGTAGTTGTAGGTTAGGTGGGTACCCCGGGATTGGGCACAGGGGGTCGCAGGGCGCCGGGTGCAGGGGTGCCTTTTGACGTCGGGAATCTTACCCTCTGGTTGATCGCGGCTGGGGTGGCACTTGGTTCTGAGGCTGCAGGCTTCTTCCGGGATGTCGAGGGGGGTCCTTGGGTGCCGGACTCTGGGTCACAGTCGCCGTGGGGTCGTCCTCTGGGTCTTTGTCCACTCCGGCACTGGCCAGGCTTGGCTGGTGCAGAGTGTGTTGGGTCCGCGGTCCCGGGCTGGTGCCAGGGATAGCAAGTAGGTTTCTTGAGTAGAGCCTCTACTCGTGGGAGTCCCAGGGGCTTAGAGCTAAAAGGTAGCCAGGTCCTCCGGGGTTGGTGAGGTTGCTGGCCACGTGGGATGCCGCGCTGGTGCAGGTTCGAGAGTCGACAGGCCGGTAGGGCTGGGGCCAAAGCAGTTGGTGTCTTCTTCTCTTTTTAGCAGCTGCAGGGCAGGTCTTTGTTCTTCTTGCTCTTCTTGTCGTTTTTCTATCCGGAATCTGAGGAAGGAAGGTTCAGGGGGCCCCTAAATACTAGATTTAGGGGCGTTACAGGTAGGTGAAGGCCAGGGACCAATGGGTCCTTGTCCTGGGGTGGGTACACCCCCTATCCTGCCTCTCTCCTGTGGGAGGGGGCAGTAGCCTGATCCTGATAGGGTAGGGCCTCCCATCTTCAAGATGGCGAGAGCCCGGAGATGTGCTTCACCTCGCCTCCCCCACCTGAGGGGTGGGGTGGGCAGGCTGGCACATCCCCTGTCCTTGTATGGGGTTTCCGGCCAAGCTTCCCGCCAGAGTGGGGGGTTGCAGTGGCCTGGGGAAACTCCAACTGGCGGCATGCCTTTGAAGCTTCCCTTTGCTCATCCTGGGGGAGGAGATTTCTCACCTCACCCAGGATGTGCATTGTTGCAGGCCCGGGAGAGCAGGGGCTCTCCCACCCAGGGGTCCAGCAACGTGTCTGCTGCGTGGCAGCCTGGGCAGCCTCAGAGCAGACGTGGATTGCAAGTTAGCTGTAAGGGGGCATCTTCTAAGATGCCCTCTGGGGTGCTTAGTACATTAAATCCTACACTGGCATCAGTGTGGGTTCAATGTGCTGAGAAGTTTGATACCAAACTTCCCAGGCTTCAGTGTTGCCAATATGGTGCTGTGGAGCTCGTGTTTGACAAGCTCTCAGCACCATGTATTCTTAAATGACAGCACTGCACTTACAGTGCCCAGGAATGGACCTGGGTACTGTAGGGGCACAGGGCTCCTGCTCCTGTGCCCACACCATAGGCGTAATGCACCCAGCTAGAGGGGTGGCTGACATATGCCTTGGCAGTGTAGGTGATGGGCATGGTACACAGTGATGTGTGCCATGTCGACTCTTTGTTTTGTACTGCACCCAGACACTCAGCCTGCAAGGGCAGTGTGTGTGTGTAAGGGTACAGGGCCTCTGAGGGTGGCACAATGAGTGCTGCAGCCCTTAGAGGCCTTCCCTGGTCACAAGGCCCTGGGTACCTAGGGTACCATTTACTAGGGGCTGACATGTGGCTAGGGTTTGCCAATTTGGGGTTTGTGTGGTTTAAGGAAGGAACATAGGCCCTGGGCACCTGATTGGCAGGAACCCAGGGTACACTCAATCGAAGTACATTCAGCAATTTAGCAAAAAGTGGGGGCATACCATGCAAGAAAGATGGCACTTTCTCACACCCTGCTAGTGGGGGAGTGATGGGCACTCCCTTCGCTGGGCATGAGGTTTTGGCCAGCTCTCTTAGGCCAACCAACCCCTCATGCGCAGTGACGCTCTCTCTAGCCCCAGCTGTGTTGCTGGGGCTGGAGAGAACAGGCTCCCAGTCTGCCTGGGAGCGCAATTTCCTCGCGCTCAGGCCAATACTGATGCGTTAGGATTAGCCGCAGTGCAGTCTGGGAGCCTGTTACAGACAAAGAAGCCTGCAGGAGTGCGATGCGGTGGGCGGCGTTCAGGTACGTTTTTTGGGTGATTTTTTTACACCACACCCACCCCCGTGGCCCTGATTGTGGGGCATTGGTTAACTTGCCCAATTGGCCATTCTGACACTCTGGCATCATCTGTAACCTGAAGCAGGGAAGCCATGGGTTACCCAGTTAGGGATTCAGAGGCACAAAGTGAGCTGAAGGTGCAGAAAGCTCAGGTATGATCAGTGTGGAAGGGTAGCTGGTCCTGACCATTCCTCTCACTCCTGGCTGTACTGTGGTAGGGACCAGTTATATTTGAGGAGCAGGTTATGGGTGTTGGCAGGGCTTTAAGTGGGATGAAAAAACTGGGGGGTTCTCTAAAAGGCATGTGGCCGATGTAATTAAGGGCGTGGCTTAACAACACAGTAAGCTTAATATCTGTGCTTATCATGGTGTGCCGAAAGGTATTTTGCTGCTTCTGTCACCGCATCCGTATATAATACAGCAGTTAACGTTGCACCTACAACAAGCCAGGACTGTTGGCTTGGTCAGTGGATGTTGGTTGCATAAAATAAATAAGCAACAGCTATGGCTTCATTGTATATATTATTGAAAATGCTTCCATTCTGAAATGATGAGACCGAAAGAACTATAACCAGACTCTTTGAAGCTACATCAAAGGCAGTGAAGGGTGGTACACCTACAGAGTTAAGATTTGTTTTCATGCTGAAGGTGAAGCAGAAATTGAGAGGCCTGGAGCGACTTCTCTCAGCACCTGCTTTTTAGAACTGCCGGTGCTGAACACCGGTAGGACCCGACCCACATAAAGCCCTGGGAGCTGGAGAGTAGAACCAGATGAAACAATCAGTATTTGCGTGAAATAAAGTAAACGTTATGCCTCATCCGAAGAAGTGGGGAGAAGAGCTGAGAAGAAAAAACAAGGATAATGTCTGAGAAGAGGAAATGAGATGGGGAGATTTGGGTACAACAGCTAGAGGGAGGTAAAAGAGAGAAAGTCTGAGGGAAGAATAAGATGGGGGAAAGCATGAATGGTAGACAAGACGGAAGAAGATGAAATTGAAAGAAAGGCAGAGAACAAGGCATAAGTAGTAAAGGAAGATAATAGGACAGACGAGAGTAAAATTAGGAATACAATGTGTGAGAAAATGTAGTGGTAAGAGGTAAGTAGTCAACATGGGGAGAAAGGCTAAGTAGGAGAAATTATTTTTGAAGGCCTCAGAGGAGAAAAATGAGGTATGAGAGATGGAAACTAGGAAAGAGCTTGGGAGAAACAGAATGTTGTGAACCTGTGGGGAGAGGAAGAACTGAGAATAAGAAAACCAGAACGTGAAGAATCTGTGAGGAGGGAAAGAAATGAGAAGGGCAAAGAGTAGTGAAAGGACTGGCTGGAAGAGAGGAGAGAGAGGGTACACATGTTGGACAAGAGGAAAGGGAGAGATATCAGTTGAGCGGAGTCGGGAACAAACTAAGGGGCATATCATCAAGAGGGGGCGATAATTATCGCTAAGCGCACTTAGCGCTAGGATAATTATCGCCTGCTATCGCTGTATTTTATCGCTGAGATAGCGCGCTATCAGCGACGCTTATCTCAAAAGCGATAAAAATACCAGCGATAGCCACACAATGTGCTATCATGGCTGGAAAACCAGTGATAATCGCACAAAAAACAGGCGATACCTTGCTGATAGGGCAGGGTGGACTTGGCCATTATAACCACCTTCCATTGGAAATAATGGCTAAGTCAACCTGAGAGCAGGCGAAAGGAAAGTAGCGATAACCAAGGTTAGCGCTACTTTTCTTATCGCTCTGCATGTTAGCGTGCAGCTTGATAATTGGAGAAATGTCGGTTAGCGACATTTTTCCAGTTATTTTGGGAGGAACGCCCACTTTGCATCTCATTAGAGATGCAAAGCTGGGTGTTAAGGAAAAGGGCGATGAAGCATGGAAACACGCGTTAGCGTGTCCATGCTGATAGGGCGATACAATTTTCACCGCTTTCCGGCCGAAAACGGCTGATAAATCGGCGATAATTGTCTTGATGATATGCCCCTAAGAAGGGCTGAGATACTGAAAAGGCATTACTGCTTCCACCTTTCACAGAGCTATAATGCCAGTAATGCATTTGGCTGGCTGGCTGCTGTACAATATGTTGTCGGATACCCTTATTTTAATAACGTCCAACTGTTCAGTTATTACTAATATAGAATATCTCAGAAACATTTTTTTCCTCGTTTAAAATGTGAAAAACTGTTTATATGTTGTATTTTTGCAGAGAAACGCTGCGTTTGCAAACTTTATTTTAGTGATATGATAGGCAGGGAAATATAAATCGAGGTGTTTCTTGTGCTATTACCTTTGAATAAATACATGTGTTGAGGAGATATTTAATGGTACCTTGTTGACTCTGCCAGGAAATTGTTGCTCCGAGTAGCTAACTGGAAGATGTTGTGAACTTTGTTGGTGAAAGGAAGGTGAGGTGTAATCATGCTGTTTTTAGATTCATTTCGAAAGGTTGAACTAAGAATTGGACATGGAAACGTCTTGTGCTATAAGAATAATGTGTGACTGTGAGGACTTGGGTACATTATATGGTATGGTCGTGCGACCTTACAGTGTAATACACTCACAAAAACTGTCTTCGGTCCAGTTAGGCTCATTTGTAAAACCTTTTAGCTCAACTCTGGGGAGCTGTGGCTTCAAGCAGCAAGGCTTCAACAAAGGAACTAGTGTAGAGCATTTAGAAGCACCAAACAACAAAGTAAGGAAGTCACACAACACGAAAGAAATCAAACAACAATATATAAAAATAGATTATATTTGTGTTCATTTTTTAGAGACTAAGATGAGCGAATTCCATGAGAGGGATCCGGAGATATAGATTTTTAAAGAAATTCAACCACAAACAAGCAGCGATAACTGTAAAGTCTGTACACTTTTGAAAAGTTTGTTTGACTCCTTCATCTAATTTGGGAAAAGCAGGGAAAAGATTGGGGGGGCAATGGGTATTTGGACAGTTACCTGGCCACCAAAGCATTCTCCAGTCCAGTTCTAAACTTTACAGCACAGCCACCATAGACTTCAGTGGAGTGGTCCTGATGCTGAATATGCACGAGATGGAGGATGCTCAAGGATGCTCTGGATGCTGTGTGGTCATTCAGGGTGTCCTTGCAGTTATTCCTTGGTCCATGGATGAGGTGGGGCAATTTTAGCCACAGAGGTCGGGGTCCCTCAGATTCCTCTTAGAGCCAGTAGAAGGCCAGGTGCTGCTGGGCTACTAGTCTCCGCACACAGCAGCTCCAATGGTGTCCTTTGATGGAGGCTAGTGTCCCTCTTGAGTGACCAATCTGGACTCAGACAACACTTCCAGGTCCGTCAGACTCAGGCGCAACTTTTGGTCATTGAGGGTCGGTCTTATGGGGCGCGCAGCAGGGGTCAGCAGCGATTCTTCGGTAATGACTGCTAAGTTGGGCTACTTCAGCTTTGATGGCCTTGGTACTGGTTCCAGCAGGTGAGCTGACTGACACTTGGAGTCACTTCTTTGGTCTTGGGCTTGGGAGCCACCTTTCCTCAAGCCAGGAGCCACAGGCATAGTCCTCTCTTTGCTAGCCCTAGGTGTGAGAGGTTCATCCAGCTGACGATGCAGTCTCTCTTTGCTGGGTCCTGGGGTCAGCAGTACAGTCCTTCTACGGTCCTCCTCCACCACCATCGTGATCTGAGGTTCAGGGTGCCAGGGGTGCCATATCTATGCCAAGAAAGTGCCATGGGGGAATTATGCGGTCACTAGCCAACAGGCTACCAGGATCCCTCCTGCCCTGTGATGACCTACGAATATGTGTGGTATCTTGCAATCCCAGATTGCACTGTTCGGCCCACTCCTAAGATATCTGAACCCTTCTTTTGTTATTAGAAGCTCAATTACACACTCTTGAAGTGTGGCTACCTGTGGGCTACAAACCCACCGGAAAACTGGTTTGGACACTGCTCTCCTCTCTCTGTTCCCGCCACCAGGCCATCTACCTGAACAAAGGGGCAACCCCTCAGGAGTGTGATTGACCAACAAAGGCAGCTTTGTCTTTGAAGCCTGCCTTTTGAGCCAACACCCTGAGTGTCTTCCTGAGAGAGGGAGGGAATACCTTCATCTGTGGCAGGTTAACATTGTTCCGAAGCCTGGGAGTCATGCACACTACTCCCCAGGAAGGCCGAAAGCTGTTGATTGCCACCAACTGTGTAATGACACACACTGAACAAACTGGCCTACAGAGTGGCAATTACTAAAACTAGCATTTCCTTAAAAGTGACATTAAATTCGACTTGGGCATCATGTCAAGTTTAATGCCACGATTATTTGATTCCTTGAATTACCTATTTTAGTAGTCCCATTCCGAAAGTTGCTGGGCTAAGTGGTCAGCCGGTTACTCTGTGTTAGCAAACGGGGCTACTAGTAGCGGTCCGTGGAGGGAGTTCGGTGGGGCAGTGAGGCAGGGCGGGGGAGGGGCAGAGTGGGGAAATGTAAACACCGGAATATGGATGAACGGAGGTAAGTACACATTTAAATAAATAAAACAAATTCCTTTGCGTGCGCTGCATCGCAAAATGCGATGCAGCGCGCACAACGAAATTCGTTTTATTTATTTAAATGTGTACTTACCTCCGTTCATCCATATTCCGGTGTTTACATTTCCCCACTCTGCCCCTCCCCCGCCCTGCCTCACTGCCCCACCGAACTCCCTCCACGGACCGCTACTGGGGGCTACTAACCTTTTCAAGGCAAAATACCAATTTGGAGGTGTTGCTGTTATGACAGATTAAAAGCATATGTCCTTCTTAGTAACATATAGCTCCCTGCTTGAGGGCTCTATAGGGCTCTATAGGGGAGACTTACATATATTGTTAAGGGAAGTGGGGGCTTTGCCATTGGTTTAAATGGCAAAGTTGAACTAGCAGCCATTTTGTACTCTGGCACATGCAGAACAGCACAGTCAGTGCTGCAGCCCCTGGGGAAACACTGTTTTACATGCCCTGGGTCCCCAGGGTACCATATACTAAGGACTTATAAGTAAGTTAGCTTATGCCAATTGGGGGTAGCCAATTCAACATATACTTTGTGAGGAGTTAGAACACTGGCACTGGGGTCTGGCTAGCAGGCCTCAGTGCACTCTCGGAGTCAAAAAACAAGCACTATCAGTCCAAAACTTTGGAGTGATCATTGAAGAGGCATTTTCTTACAGTGAAATGTAATAAATATTCTACTCATACAACGTCCTTTAGTATTGGGAAAGATACAGGGTGATTAAAAGAGCAGCATACTTTTTAGGTTTAGCAGTAGTAGTGAGCAGTAACATCAATGAGAAACATTGTGGGAGGTGTTTTTCCCAAAAATTACTCTGATTTGAGTTGTTGCTAAAGACAACAAACTCAGATTGTCATGCTTTGCCAAAAAATATTCACTTACCAGCAATGCATCACCAACGACACAATCCTTCAGCAGCTATACACACGCTGATGGTCACCTGGGATACAGGAGAGGAAGCCTGCGTATACTGCCACATCACTGATTCAAATGTGTCACAGCCAATTAGCGACAAATGAGGACCGTAGGGTAATCTAGCAATGGCTAACTGTTGTGCAGTGGGCATGTTCGTACGTAACCCGCTTCCCCATATGTCTGCAATGACCTCCCCGGGCCACGGCTTCTGATCCTCTGTTCCCCTGGTGACACTTGCATGCCTTCCTTCCAAGTTAATGTGACATGAGTTCTTGGGTTAGACTCCTTGCCCATACAGCAGCTGGGAGCAGGGATCTCCTCAGATGGAGGTGAGGACAGAAAGAGTGGCAGGTGCTGAGGCCATGGGAGGAGCCCGACTGCTGAGGGCCAACCTCCCTACAGGCCCTGTGGCAATCCACTAAGAAGCCACATCAGAACCTGCTGTAAGTCTTTGTGTGTAAGTCAGGAAGGTGGCCCTGAAAGACCCACCCTTTGCGCTGCAGAACTTTCCCACCCTAAAACATTGTCCCTGTTCAAACTACACCCCCTGTACTCTGCGTCCAAATAGACAGCCCTTTCACTGATACTAAGTCAGCCCTTTTGGAGGGCTTTCCCGGACAGATTATATGCCTCCTTATATCAGTTTGCCCCAGAGATTAATATATATTATTTTCCATCGTGTCACTGTGTTTGACACCAACCCTTTCTCTGAAGCCCAGGATTGATACATCTTTGCAGATGCTCAGGTTTGGAGCGAGGGTTTGGAAAAGTCAATCCTATTTCATCTGTAAACGGTTTTTTCACTGGGGCACTCTATTGTCTGTGAGTACATTACGACCTTTGTTGACAACTGCCTTATGGTCCCACCACAAATGGCCACAGGAGGTGCTAAATTACAACACCTGGCCTAAAACAGTCTTGTTGTGATGGAAAAGGGAGCAGCTAAAGAGAAAAATACATATTTTTCAGGGCTTGCAAAATAATTGCCTGTGTTCACAATAGTTTTTTCTATGTTAAGATTGAGAGGACAGTTTGTGTTATCCAATGTTTCCTATCTAGTGGGTTTTATACATTTTGCTTGGATTGCCTTGATGTTTGATTGATATATATTTGTTTTAGCTATCAAATAAACCCTGCCATAGAGACTGGCTGTTGGTGCATCACATCACATAAGAGTTTATTACGCCTGTGAATGTCACCGAACATTGCCCTGTTTTTCTCTACTGCCCTGCACAAGGCCTACATCTTATCTATTGGACTCCCTTATTGCTTTGTTGTTTTCTTATTGTAGGGATTCAGATCAATGAACTGCTGTTTATTTTTTCAAGTCAGTGCCGACTTTGGTGCTGGGGGAGCTAGATGAGACAGTCTTTTTAAACACCCCCCCATGACCTCTTTCTCCATTAATTTCCTCACTTTTGCCACCCAGAGTGCCCCTCATATCTCCATTGCCCCTCTCTGGCATTCATTTATTTTAATGTGCAAATCATAGTTCACTCACACTCAGTTCTGTGATCTGCATGGTACACGTTCTTTGCAGGAGGCACTTTTACCCTCAGCTCTACTTTATGAGGAGCCAAAACTGCCACTAGACAAAACTCTGATCTCTCACCAGCAGGGACATTAATCATCACAGTGATATTGACATGTTTTATTGTTGCCTGAAAAATGTTGGACATGCAAGGAAATCTGCAGCATATGCTTTTATCCCATCAGTTCTTTTTGAACACAGCGACCCCCACCAACGTCAGCGGCTACATCGTTCGCCCCGCCCTAAAGTTGGCCCTGGTTCAAGCTTACTTCCCAGCAGCACAACAGGCGAGGGCGTCTTCAGGGGCTTCCTATGCATATTCCACTGCTCCTTATAATCAGGGCCACTGGAATTATGCGATTGTGCGGCTGCGGCGATCTTCGCATAACTATAGATATGCCGCCTTTGCCATATAATCCCTCATATGCTGCACAATCTGCAGATTTTAACAGCAAAAAAAATGTTTCTAGCTCAAACGGTTCAAATGTTACTAAAAATGCAGCAAAACGCGTTTCAGCGCAGTGGAAAGCCCTTTGCCATGGTTTACTACTTACATTTTTGTTGCTTATTGCAATATTTGGGTGTTAAAATGGTACTAATGAGGTGCAACCAATGCCCAGACAATGTTAACAAGTTTGAACAAGCATTGGCATAACCAATAGGTCTCGCTTTTGGGACCTTATAAGTATTTAGTTATGCAACTGTTGCATGGCTAAACACTTATAAGGTCCCAAAAGCGAGACCTATTGGCTATGCCAATGCTTGTTTTGCTTTGGAGTTGGGTAGTTATGATTGTTCAGATAATGCTACAGATCCACTGCACTGTCTACTCTCTGTGGCCCCGTTGCCTCCTAGGCACCACCTCTTCCTTCTCTGTACCATCACACAGTAGAAGTTATTCCAGGGTCGGCAGGTCTGAAGAGGTGAACCACAAGTGTGCATCGGGCATGGGTACCATGGTGGTGAAGGGTAGAGTCTAGTGAGACAACGGTTACACTACTGATGGGTTGGTGACCGTTGTTGTGTCTCTCAGATGGACATGGCTCGAAACCCAAATAGGTTGGAGCAATCTAATGGTGGGTAGGACATGTGGGAAAAAAGGGTTTACCTCAGCAAGGTTGGGGACGCTGTCTTCATATTGTATGTTAAGAGGTGTGAAAAGGCGTGGTGCAGATGAACAACGTGGGAGGAGGTACAGAGGATGGGATGTTGCCTGGTAGCATTCGAAGTTTACAAAGTCAAATATTTTACTACTTTGCTTGGAAAGATTTCAACATTTTAGGTGTAGCATCTTTAAAGCGCACAATAAAAAAACTGAAATAATTATTCCTTTCTTCACTCTCACCAAGAAACCTCTTTCCTGTTGGGCGGAACCGCTGTTGTTTTCTGTTCCATTAAGAGACATTTTCTTTACAGTCCTCCTTGTTATCCTGTGTGGCCTTAGAATGCGTCAACAATCCATGGACTGTGTCTACAGCCATTCCAGTGTTTACGTTCACCTACAACTGCTTTAACCCCTTGCATGCCCGCCCCTTTCCCCGCCCAGTGCCGCGCTTTGTATTAGCGGGCGGAGTTCATGACGAGCTGGACTCGTCATGGGCACAGCGCCACCGCAGCCCATGACGAGTCCAGCTCGTCATGGGCACTGAAGGGGTTAATGGCCCTTACACAAGTATGAGTAAATGACGAGCACATGTGTTACTGAAGTTCAATGCACAGCATTTAGAACAGGGTCGCTTTAGGACAAATGATTAAAACTCCTGAGAAGCAGTAAGCCCGGAACACACGCAGCTCTATCCGATATGGATCGGTCACCTCTCCAGTCGCACTGCCTGCATAATGTGCTTAAAGTGTTAATTAGATAGTGTAGTTCGTGGATAAGCAGCACACGCATTACACTGAAGTAGGATGTCTGGACTCATTCCAGAGACTGGCTCTGTGCTTCGAGGACGGTAGTGACGGTGAGCGGAAATCCTGCCGGTACAAAGCCCAGTCATTGGCTGTGACCGGGAATGGCTGTATGAGTGTTAGAACGCCTATTTCATATGCAGAGCAGCATACTGCTATTGCTATTAGCAATGTTAGAATGTTTTCCACACAGACGAGGATTTCACATATACAACGTTGTATGTAAAACGACATATACACACATTAATGTACACACACAGACAAGCCCATTTAAATACTCAAACCCAATGAAACACAAACATGCACTCACTCCAGTTCTACATTCACACAAACACGTGCATTCAGGCACAACAGAACTGCGCATGCACCACATACACTGACATAAAAACACGACACACACTTACAGCCACCAAAACATTCAAACACACAAAAAGACAACTTGCCTGACAATGTTGTGTTGAGTAATGTTTCCCAACTTCGTTTCGCTCTGCAAAATGCCCGTTTGCTGCAGGATGTAACATTTATTATACCTGGGACTTTGATCTGTAAATCGAGGTAATTACCATTACTACGCATGGCTGTTAATCGCGCACAACACCTTTTGCGCCCTGAGAGGTGTTTAACGACACCCAGGCCAAATGCAGCTTAATTTGTTCCATGTCTGTGAAAAACGTAAATGAGACTTGACTAAATAGTAGAATCAAGCGGCCGTGCGGCCGCGAAAGTGATCGCGATCAAATATCAAAGCGGCCGTGCGACCGCGAAAGTGAAAGCAAGCGCGGCGCGCGCGCCCCGGGCACATGCACTGTAGCTCTAGGCTGGCCTGGTAGCACTCTTTGGAGCCCTCTCAAAAAGTCTCGCCAGACCAACGCATGCGCTGGATCAGGCGAGACCTAAAAACTCACAAAATAATTAAGTAATACTATCATACTATCACAAAATGTGGCACATTATGCCGCATAATATGCCTTTTCTTGCTGCATAATTTACTCAACCCCCACTGCATAAATTGGCCCTCCTCTGCCGTATAATTATAGAGGCCCTGCTTATAATGCCTGAGTTAAAGACAGTGTCTTTTACTCCCAGGCGTAAAAGCATGTCAGATGTTTTTGCGGAGCCAGAGTTAATACTTCACCTGTTTCCGCATCCCTCAGCCTAAGTAGTTCTTTTTATCCCGTTAGCTCCTGTGTCTGACGGTAATCAGTGGTGGGGGTGGTCGCCGTTAGCAGCCTCATTATAAATTAACTGCCCTGCCCGGGCTAGCTTTTACATTACATAAATACATTTAATGCAGAAGTGTAGGGCTCTGAAAAGCGAGGGTCCAAGTCCAAGAGTCTGCTCTGCCCCTCACTTGTTACAGCCCTACCTAGAAGTGTACGCTGATGCCACCTCTACTCTTCGGCACTGCTCAGTGCACAATGCTCTTGGAAATGCACTTACTTCCAGCACCTACATTTCCCTTCAAGCAGTCTTAAGCAACCTAAGTCACCATGACTGGGGCTGTGAGTAGCCATATTAATAAGCTCCTGCTGAATAATTCAGCGGGTCTCTCACTAACCCCCCCCCCCCCCCCCCCCCCCCCGCCTCCCCCTCCCCTCCTCCTCACAGGCCAGCGGTTTTAAAATTAATGAAGGCGTTCTGTCTCCTGAAAGAACGACCCCCTGGGCTGGAGTCTGCTCCATTGCTTGTTAAACGTGCAAATGAGTGACGTTTAGTGGCGGAGTGAGATCACGTGACCAGCGTCGTGCCGAGACTTGCGTCAACGTAGCTAAGGGAAAGATAATATTTAGAAAGAGAAAGGATGAAGCAATATAAAAAACAGAAAAGCCAACATGCTGCACTTTAAAGTGAATCATGTTTGGGTGATTCATAGTGGATTATATAACGTGTATTATGTTTATTTCGCAAGTGGAAGCTTATATATTATGTAAAATGCGGTAGGTGTGCCAGTGACATGGCGAGCCGTAGTCTGCTGTTGTCAGTGCTTAATTTGGGTAAAACATGAAGTGCCAGGGCCCTCATCAGGAGGCCACCGCAGCCTACACCACCTATTGCCCCTGCTAGTGCTACCAATGACAGCACCTCCACAGACTACTAACCATCACACCCCTACAAGTGTGACAGTTCAGACTATTCGGGCCTACAATCTGTAAGATTAGCAAGGGCAAGAGGTATTAGTCATATTTAACGTATACTGAATTAGTAAACTACTGTTGTGCTCACTTTAAATCAGGCAACTCTAAATCGGGCAAACAGACCATCATGTGGCAGACTGTCATAAGTGCCGGTGCTGCCAAAAAAAGTGTGGTGACGAGCACCGGAAACCACCGGCTCAAATTAAGCACTGGCTGTTGTACAGTGAGGGTACTTCTTGCGAGGGATGTGGTGAGGGGTATGTTCGGTATTTGGGTAAGATAGATTTGCGATCATGCGGATTTTGAAGACAGGGTAGGATTGGCACCAAAATAAAAGTGGGTCTAATTAGCAAATCAGATTTCTGAGGAAGTGGCCCACATTTGCAAATCGGAGCAATTTTGAACTTGTAAACACTCACTGTTGAGTTGTTTAGCAAGCTATGGGAAATTACACGCATTTGTGCATGCTACAGGCAATGTTTGCGGTAATATCAGATAAATCAATTGTAAAAAGCGGCACAGAAACAGACAAAACAATAATTTGCAATGCAATATGTCTTGCATTTATGAGAGTTTGAGCTATTGGCACTGTAAATGACAATAGCTTAAATTCTCTCAAATGCGAGGCCTATTGCATTGCAAATCTTTTTTGTTTACAAGTGCCCCATGCCGCGCTTTCACGTTAATAGAGGCCACGTCCCTTTCTTTAGATGAGCCGTGCCTAAAGAAAGGTCTGCGACCGATGCTAAAGTTAAAGCGCAGAATGGGGCGCTTTTACCCAAAAAATAATTTGTTTGTCTCTATTCTTTTTCTTGTAGTACCTTTGACTGTTTCAATCTATACCTAGCGTTTTTTCACACAGTTTAGTGCTGTGGACACATGGGCAGGTAGATTCCACTGTCCCTTGAGGAAAACCCCCTCCCCAAACCCCCCTGCGCCGCCTCCACACCTCTTATAAGAGAGCATGAATACAAAATCGGGGGGCATATTATCAACAAACGGCGTTAAAATTATCGCCGCTTTAGCGGCAGAAAACTGCCGCTAAAGCGGCGATAATGGGCTTGATAATATGTCCTGGAGAATTCCTATAGAAGCCCATGCTCTGTGTCAACATGGGCTTCTATGGGAATTCTCTGCAGCATATTATCAAGCCCATTATCGCCGCTTTAGCGGCAGTTTTCTGCGCTAAAGTGGCGATAATTTTAACGTAGTGCTTGATAATATGCCCCCAAGTTCTTTAGCTTTGCTCTCTAATTACTCTGACAGTTTAGGGCTGTGGACAACAGCTGGAGGTTACTCTGCCCCTGTTCTGCTCTGTGTATGTTGAGGAAGCTTGCACTGCCGCACCTGTTCTTGATGTGTGAGGCATTCTTATGATACTATTTCCATACTGCACTACACCTCATTTCTGTCAAGTGAACAACTGCATCTTATCTGTATGTGAGGGAAGCTTGCCATGCTTCTGCCCATGGCCTCCCCTAGTACGCAGCACCTACAGAATTTAGCTTGGCTTGACACAACTGATTCCAAGTGGTGCTTGTGAAGAGAGGGAGAGAGAGTGCGCGCGCGCGTGGGTGTGTGCGTGCGTGCGTGTGTGAGACAGTGAGCGCTCTGCTGTGCACGGCGGTTGGCTGTATTTTATCTGTTCTGCGTGGTTAGTGCCGCTTAAACGAGCACCAACAAGGCGTTGTCAAAGCTTGTTTTTCCATAGCGTCGCTGCCACACCTCTGCTTTTATCCCTTCCTGCTGCCTCGTGCAGGTGCTAGCAGAGAACATGCGCGAGACGGCCTCAAAGGAAGGGCAACCCTCAGCTCGCTTTCCCAGGGTGTCATGTAACCCACAATCCCAGTGTTACTGAAATTAGAGGAGTGGATTCATCTTGGTACTTGAGGTGTGTGATTGCTGGTTTACATTTTGTTATTCAAAGTCTTAATTTCAGGGTCCTCACTGTGAAAATAGTGCCACCATCAATGAAACAAAAAAGGCAGCACTGATTAAACGTGCGGATATCTGGACGTTTGCCGAAAAACATCGTATGTCCTCCAATGAACTGGGTCACTTGGCAGAAATGGAACGGAACAAAACACGACGCTAAACAGAGAAAAGGGACAACAAATGTTTTCTTTTTGTTATGGTAGGAAAATGAACGGCGGATGCAACAGATATGCTGGGTTCTTCAGAGATGCACAGACGCTTAAGAAGACATCAATAGATTATTAACACCGCTGGTGGAACAATTGTTTTAAAGCAAATGTTATGCTCCATGCTCTGGAGATGGGAGGGGGCGCTGCACTTAGCACCATAGGTTAAATCAAGCTGTCTGCCTTCTGCTCAATTAGTCCCCATCAATAGTGGCTTTTGTGCGTTATTAGCGGCTGCTGGAGGCATTGGCGCAGACAGAGGAGGCTATTGTTAAGTGGCTCAAGCAGAGGGGAACAAAACAAAAAAAAAACATAAAGGCGCATTCTTCGTTGTTTTTGTGGGAATCACGTGCTCTTCTACTGGCAAACCAGTGCTACTGATTGCACAATATTTCACATCTTCATAAAAATTAAATAAAATCAATTTAGGCGCACAGAGTCCACTTTAGGAAGTTCTTTGTGGTCACCCCGGAAGCATTAGGAGATCTGAGATGGTAAATGTTTCCTTCCTGCTCACTGACCTGGGCGTTTCAGGTGGTGGCGGGTGTTTTCTTGCAGAAAGGCAGCTAAAGGCAGTTCTTAGCCAAGAGGAAACTTAGTAGCCACTGTAGCCACTGAATGACATGCATGTTCTCACAAAGAAATATATTTTGATCTTAGATATGTGACCTAACCGCAGTGAGGCATTGCACTTCCAACAAATGGCCAAAGCGCTGACTTAGCGCACATGAAATGAGATATCCGGCAGTGGCTTCAACTCCCAAACTATTACCAGTCCAAGTGAAGATGAGGCAACCAGATACAGGTTTCAACTAATCCTTCCTGAGAGAATGAACCCTATTGAGACAGCTCTGCAAAGGTCTCGACTATCCCTTTGCAGGCCCTGGTGATATCCCATCTGGATTATTGCAATGCAGTATACATTGGGGCCTCTCTGGGCAGATTGCAAAAGCTGCAGAGAGTACAAAACGTGGCGGCACGTCTATTGTTACATTTTCCCAGACGTGCACCTTCAGGCCTGGCGTTGGCCAAGTTTCACTAGCTCCCTTTGAGCAAAAGAGTTGCCTTCAAAGATTTGTGCCTCTGTCACAAAAGGTTTAAGGCATGGGTACTCACAAACTTTCTCTCGGGGGCCAAATTTACAGTGTGGTTTGTGGCCAAGGGCCGCACCGGTGGAGGCGGGGTCAGAGGGGGAGGGGCGGGGCTAAAGCAAAAAAAAATTGTGACCATGAGGTTGAACACAGGTCCCTGCAGCAGATGCCTTCTTCCACTGAGCCACCAGACCCGGCATACACACATCTCTCTCTCTCTCTCTCTCTCTCCCCCTCCCTCCCCATGCCCCTCCCTCCATATCTCCCCCTCCCTCCCTCTCCCTCCCCCTCTCCCACCCTCTCTCCCCCTCCCCCTCCCTCTCCCTCTCTCCCCCTCCCTCTCCCTCCCTCCGCCTCCCTCGTCTCTCTCCCCCTGTCTCTCTCCCCTGTCTCTCTTCCTCCGTCGCCCTCCCTCCGTTGCCCTCCTCTGTCTCCCTCTCCCCACTGTCTCCCTCCTCCCTCTGTCTCCCTCTCTGTCTCCCTCTCTGTCTCCCCCTCTGTTGCCCTCCTCCCTCTCTGTCTCCCTCCCTCTGTCTCCCTCCCTCCGTCTCCCTCCGTCTCCCTCCATCTGTCTCCCTCCCTCTGTCTCCCTCCCTCCGTCTCCCTCCCTCTGTCTCCCTCCCTGTCTCTCTCCCTCTGCCTCCCTCCCTCTCCCTCCATCTCCCTGTCTCCGTCTCCCTCCCTGTCTTCGTCTCCCTCCCTGTCTCTCTCCCTCCCCCTGTCTCCCTCCCTCCCTCTGTCTCCCCAGACTGCACCTCTCTTTCTCCCTCTCTCTGTCACCCTCTGTCAACCTCTGTCTCCCTCCCTCTCCCTCTGTCTCCCTCCCCTCCCACCGTCACCCTCTGTCATCTCACCCCGTGTGTGTGTCAGCCCTCAGCCCAGGCTGAGACAGCTTCGCAGCGCGCGCACACAGCCGCACTGAGACAGCTTCCCAGCGTGCACACACAGCCGCACCCGAGTACTTCACAGGTCTTTAAAAGACCATTTTGCATGTTAATAAAGCTTTGTTGTATTTCACCTCTTAGGCCCCTGCATCTCCACTTTGACAATCACTGGAATCCCCCGGCCCCCACAGAGCAGTCTCAGAGTCCGGGCTGCTGTACCCAGCAGTGTTTGCTAACACTATTTAATTTTTCTTTTAAAAACACAGGTAGGATGTCTGCAAGGTCCGCGGGCCGCCAAGGAAGGCTTGCCGGGCCGCTGGCGGCCCGCGGGCCATACTATGAGTAACCGTGGTTTAAGGGCACCGATCCCCACTACCTGTCCTCTATGATAAAACCATACCAGTCTGGCTGAAGTCTCAGGTCAGCCAGTGCCAGGCTGGTGGAGATACCCATGGGGGGCTGCTCCTTTGGGGTTCGAGCCTCTAGATTATGGAACTTGTCAGTTTAATATGAACAGCATTGGTTGCTGCCCACCCGCTAACGTGAGGCTTAGACTGTACTGCAAGTCGCTCCTTTCTTATCAGGTATGCATGGCAGAGCCTCTCCAGGACATTCTCTAGCGTGGGGACGCTCCAGTTGGAGCAACCAAGCATTCTCAACTATTACTATTATTATTGTTGATGTTGTTACTTTGGAATATGAATTATGAATCTAACGCACCAAAGTCCAACACTGTTCCTGCTTTTGCTTATGTTGGAATAGAAATAGTAAACCTAAGCCCTTCAAAGCTCAACACAGTCCCTACTTTTGCTTTGTTGTAGTGGGAATAGTCAGTAAATTAGGTTACATGTGTTTTGATTATTTACATTTTCACTTTAAGTTATTTGTTAATATTTATAATTTAATGTTTTGTAATGATTGTTTAGTTATTGGTTTTAGATTTTTCTATATAGAATTCCACTACTTATTAAAACACTTTTTTCTAATTATATTATTATTTTGTAGATGAATATTTGACAAAAATACTTACAATACTATATATAATCATAGTTGTATATACTTACCTTTTTAGATGATATTCTGTTCCAAAACATTTTTTACAGAATACTTTGGTAGTTTATATACAAAGGGGCAGATTTAAAAGCCCCTTGCGCCTCTTTTACGCTGCCGTTGCGTCACTTTTGAGACTCAGCGGTGGCGCAAAGCCAGCGCCATGGTGCGGGGTACTTACAAAGTGACGCATCTGGGAGATGCGTCATGTTGTAAAGCCCTGCGCCACATGTAGGCGTTCCGGCGCAGGGAGGGGTGTTCCGGCGCAGGAACGCCTCCTAAAAGTGGCTGAGTGAAATCTACAAGATTTCACTCAGCCACTTTTAAGGCCATGCTGTGTCAAAACCCTGCGCCTGCTTGAAGCAGACGTCAGGATTGACGCAGCATTTTAAAGATAGGGCACCCCCAAGCCTTGCTGGAGCTGCGTCGCGCTTGCGACGCAACTCCAGCAATGCGCCGCCTTTACGGCAGCAGATGCGTCACGCATCTGTCCATTTTTGCCGCATGGTGCGCCGCATTGTAAATGCGGCGCATCCATGGTGGCGGAGCCGTGATGCACAATAACTGACGCATCCCTGCTGATATGCAGGGATGCGCCAGTTATTGTAAATCTGCCCCAAAATATGTAAACTGCCATATAGAACAGTAGTGGAGTAGCACCATAGAAAGTGAGGGTTAGCGCCTCTGAATCTGTGGCCTGAGAGCACCTTGGGAGCTTGGTGCCCCGATTTAGAAAAACGGATTTCAAACTAGAGATGGACAAGTACACATTTTCAGTTCGAAGTAGTTCTGACCTCGAAAATGAAAGAAGATCCCTTGCTGAGCGCTTCTGCACATTTCGTGTTTCAGATCCAGGTGAAAAGACAGAGGGGCTTATTTACAAGGCCCTCGCGTCATTTTTAACATGGGAAAAGTGACGCAAAAGTGGCGCAAAGGGCTTGTAAATCTGCCCCAGAATTTAGAGAGGCTCTCTTCCCGAGAATACATATACTAAGCAGGTTAATGAATGTCTCTTTATGCAGTGCTTGAAGTGCTATTGAGTTTAGAATTTCTTAATAGCACAGCAGACTAGAAGGGAACATCCTGTCTGTACACTGTTGCACTTACTGTTGTGCAATGCTGGCAATCTTAGAAGCAGCAACATTTGAGAACTGCGATGTTTGCTGCCTTTCTGTTTTTTGTGGGAGCGGGAGTTTTTTGGGTCAAGTAACAAATATTTTACTAATCAACATGTTTTTCAAAGGGGGAAGTTGTGGTCAGGCCAAATGCTTATCTAATTGAAATTTAGGTCTGTGGAAATGAGAAGCACAGATTATGACTGGAATTTCATGAAGTTAAGATGTCATTAAGTTCACTAAGAGCTGCTTGATGTGATCTTGCTTATGTTAAGACTCTGGTCCAGGAAGAAACCCTGGCAACCCGCAGGAGACACACCAGTAATCATGGATGGGCTACTGATTTGACATTGGTGGTACCACTTTTAATGGTCTTTTTCTTTTTGAAAAGGCACATTCTAATTGTAGGAGAGTGGAATCTGACTAATGGTTGCCCCCAACTTTTTGCCTGGCATTTAAGTGGTTTTTGACTAGTCTGGCTGGGATCCTGCTATCCAGGACCCCAGCCTATCTGCTTTCTCCCTAAAACTTGTGTGAGTACTCTAGGTACAAACCTAATTGGATGCTGGGCATGCCCTACCAGTCCCTTGTAGATGGTACCCTAGGTACCCAGGGCATGGGTCCCCCAGTAGGCCTACCAGGGCTGCAGCACTTATTGTGCCACCCTGGGACAGCCACCCAAAATGACACCACCAGGCCACTACTGTAGCCTGGGTAAGGTGGTGCTAGCACCCCTTACAGGGACGTAGGTACCCTATGTCCCATACCATACAACACATATACTCTCATAGATCACCCCTATGGCAGGCCCTGGTAATCCTACAGGGCTGGGTGCTGAGGTATGTGTGAGGGGGGACCCCTACGTGAGTAGGACCTCTCTGCAACCTTCGTAAAATCGTTACTGGGTTGTTTGTAGTGTAGCCATACCATATACTCTTAACCGCATTATAAGTTATTGCGTCATCGCTGTAACTTAGGAATGGCTACACAGAACCATATCGTGTTTGGTGTCAAACATGAAGGAATCATACCCCCAGTCCAGCCATGGGCATGGGGGCACGATTCCCCCTTGCTAGGAGGGTGATATGGGAAAAGCGGTAGAATTTGGACACCAATTTAAAAGTGCACATGTACCACAAAATGGCTACTGTTCGCCACCTACACGACTCTGGCTGGCTGTTGCTGGGGAAAACCCCAGCCTCGCCATCTGGACAATAGGGCTCCTGTGGCAGGGAGGTGCCAGCACCTCCCCAGACAGGATATGTGGATTGGAACAGGGTGGGTGCACCAAATGTCCTTTCAGAGTTGCACGTAGGCAGCTGCAGAGCCCCAATTCTGCATACACCGCCTGGAACCGGTTCAGGGGCGTCCTGCCCCTCGCCCAGGCGGGAAACACACAAAGGGGAGTGGGTGTAGCCACCCTTTCCCGCCTCTACTCTGATTGGTAGGCTCTCTTTTGGACCATCCCCTAATCTTGGGGATATATGGGAATAACTTTGCCCTAGAGCCTTAGATTCGTACAGGACTTCACAGAACTGACCTTCGACGAGCTGCTGCCCAGCTGACTGAAGAAATCTCCCTTGGGATAAAGGAGTTATCCCCCTGCTTGGCAGGCACCTAAAAGACTACAAGATACCCGGTTGGAACTTCGTTGCTCTCACGACCTTCGACGCCTTCCAGCAACCTCGAGGTGGGTCTCCAGTGCATCCCAGCGTTCTGTGAGTGTGCCCAGCAAGTCTGAACACCCTGGACCACGTGGGTGTCGAGATCCCCGCATACCCCGAGACACCGGCCACCTCTTGTCCAGCACACGACCCCGACCAGTGGGGAAGTTGTGCTTTGGCCCATTCTTGAGCCAACCTTCAAGCAGCATTTGTGCCGACTCTCAGCTCCCTGGCCCGCTCCGGTGGCCCGTGGGAGCCCTTTTACGCACTCCATTTTGCTGCCTTCCGCGGTCCCTTGTCTCTCGACTTGTGGGCCCTGACGGAGGACAATCTTCTTTTCTAAGAGTTCCCCTGGTTGCTCCAGGCCTGCTCTACGCTCCCTGCAAAGGAGAGCACCCTCAGACCTCGTGGGTCTGCACCAGCAGCTGCTTTGTTCATCTTGCGTGGGTTGCGGTTGCCAATGCTTAGTGGATCCAATCGGGACACTAACACCGCAGCGACCCTCAGCCGACGTGGGACAGTCGCCCTCCAGAAGCTGGCCTTCCTTGAAGCCTCCCGGAGCCCGTGACTGCAGAGCCCAGCTGTACCTTCCACACCTGAAGCACCCGACATCCACGAGCTCCTTCCTGTGAGCTCCCTGGTCACTGTGCTGTGACCCAGACTCTGTCCCCTCTGCTTTCAGGTTCATCTTTGTCTTTTCTTCAGCTCTAATCTTCACGACTTCAACGACACTTCCAGCTAGCAGCAGTTTGGACTCCTTTTCCATAGAAAATCAGCCCGCGACCCGACACCAGAATCGACCTATGCACCCGGCTTCCCTGGGGCAGGTAACAGTGGTACTTCGGTACTTCCGTGGTGGTGGGCTCTCCAAAGCCTTAAGTCTCAAGCCTTAACTTTGTACTGTTGTTAGAAGTGTCCTTAAACCTTAATTATTCAACCGCGACATTCTCCATAGGCTAACATTGCGATCCCGATAGCAACTTCTCGCACTGCACACGCCTCCCGTGGGTCCCCTTCCTCTTAACTGTGGGTGGATTCGTAAGGGGCCAGCGATCCTGAATGCCCTAGGCATTGCCTGTAGAATTGTCGTGGTTCTTATACCACTATTTTAGTATATGGTTTGGTCCCCCCCTGGGGCCCATTGATTTCTGTGCTATTTATTGTGTTTATAAATGCTTGTTTGAAGTGTAACTTTGCCACTAGCCACATAAAGTGACTGTGGGATTCTGTCTAGAATAAATACATATATTTTATATATATACCTGTGTGGGCTACTCTTTCATTTGGTTATTCAAGAGGTTATTATGGTAAAACAATAAGCTTAACACTCCTTCAAGACTTAGCCTGAAGGCTGCTCTCCACAGCTACCACTAGGATAGCTTTCTTTAAAGGTTGTCTTAAACCTATCATCAATAGGAGTCGAATTGGACTGGTGCAAGGTGTCCCTATAACTAGGAACAGCATATGCCAGGCCAACTTCTCACATTGGTGTGCAGCGGTTGGATTCAAGCTTGCCATTGTTTTACCAGATAACAAATTGAATTTCTAAAGTGAAAGCCACAAGGTACCAAAGGTACATATAAATTCAAGCTAGAATACAATAAGTTCTACTGAACTTGGAGTTGTGTGTAGAGGGTTTAGCACACCTTGACTACAACTCAAGAGAGGGTTCAGTAGGCCACACTTAGTGTAGGTAGATACATCACTACACTAAACATGTCTTCAGGTGGCACTAAGGCTATGGAAGGACCCCAGAGGGTCCCAGTAGATAAGTATGATCATTTCACCTTTGCAGAGCTCAGGGAAATGTGCACCCTTAGAAAACTGAAGACAAACAAAGGTGCCAACACAAAACGTCTCAGGGAAATCCTGCTCATAGCAGACTTTATGGAGTCCATAGGGTCCAGAGGGACGGACAGAGTGGGTGGGCATCCTTCAGAAGAGGACACTCCCAGAGTGGACTCTGATGAGGAACAGGAAGAGGATGAAAATCCTGACCTGGAAGAAACAGACCACTCACAGCATGGAGGTGATGGCTCAAGAGGCACTCCCTCCACCCTTAAAAGGAGAGTGGTGGATCCAAGGAGGAACAGATCCCCCTCAGTGGGATCCAACCATTCTAGGAGATCCAAAGGGTCCTCTGCCTCTTCTCAGAGAAGAGAATCCTCTCATGAGAGGAAATGCAGACTGATCAAATTTGAGCAGGCTAAGCTTGAGCTTAAAAGAGAACAGTTAGCATTGGACAGGGAAACCCTGGAGCTTCAGAAAGCTTCAAAGAAGTGGGGTCTAGAGATCCCTGGTGGCAGTGATGAAACCCCTAGAGTTAGAGAGAAAGTCCCTGACAATAGGAACCTCCACAAGATTGTGCCCCCCTATCAGAATGGGGATGATATCCACAAATGGATATCTGCTCTTGAAAGGGCCTGTAGAGTACAGAGGGTCCCTGTAGAGCAGTGGGCAGCAATCCTGTGGCTCTCCTTTTCAGATAAAGGTAGAGACAAGCTCCTCTCTGTAAGAGAAGAGGATGCTGATGATTATTATATCCTGAAAGCTGCTTTAATAGATGGGTTTGGCTTAACCACTGATCAATACAGACTTAAGTTCAGAGACACCCAGAAAGCACAGAATCAGGATTGGGTAGACTTTGTGGATTGTGCAACCAAGGCACTGGAAGGTTGGTTAAATGGCAGTAAAGTTAATGATTATCAAGGATTGTATAATCTCATTATGAGGGAGCAGATTCTTAATAATTGTCAGAACCAACTTTTACACCAGCACCTGGTGGACTCTGATCTGACCTCTCCCCAAGAATTGGGAAAGAAGGCAGACAAATGGGTCAGAACCAGGATTAGGCCTAAGAACCAAGTTGGTGACCAGAAGAAGGATTCCACTAAGCCCAAAGAGAAAGGTGGGGATGATAAACAAGAAAAGTCCTCTGAAGGGCCCCAACAACCCAGTGCTGGGGGTGGGTCCCAAAATACTTCCTCTAATAACAAGAAACCATATTGCCATGTGTGTAAGAAACCTGGCCACTGGAAAACTGACTCCAGCTGTCCAAAGAATGGCAATAAAGAGAATGTTCCTCCAAAACCTGCTCCAACACCTCCTGTTGCTACTAGTAGTAATCCCCCAGGTGGTGGGAGTGCACCCAAAAACTTAGTTGGGTTCTCTTTGGGGACACCAGTGGACTCTGGCCTAGCCAGGTCCCCTGCATTAGCAACTATGGTCTGTGATGGTGGCATGGGGTTTGCCAACTTTACCATGAGTCCCAGTATTCTGGGCAGGTACAGACAAGAACCAATAATCAATGGTCAGAAGGCTGTGGCCTATAAGGACACAGGGGCCAGTGTCACCATGGTGACCAAGAGGCTAGTGCCCCTAGATCAGCTTTTACCTGGGTTTAGCTACCAGGTGACCAACATAGATGGAATCAGGACAGATCATCCCATGGCAGTGATAAATCTCAGCTGGGGAGGGGTCACTGGCCCCAAGAGAGTGGCAGTGTCCCCAAACTTGCCTGTAGATTGTCTACTGGGGAATGATCTAGAGATCTCAGCCTGGGCTGAGGTTGACCACAAGGCCCATTTGAAAATGGTAGGAATCCCTGAGAGAGTGGATGAGACCCTGAGGGCCTCACCTCCACCCCAGGAGAAAATAGAAAGAGTGAAGCCTGAAACTATGGATCACTCTACCCAAACAGAGAGCATAGGGGAAGAGGAACAGTCCTCCCCCCACCAGACTACAGGTAAGGGTCAAGCTTCTCAGGGAACTGATCCTGCCCCTTGGGAAGTAACTGCCCCAGAAGTGGACAGGCCTGACCTGCCCACCTCTCTGATGGCAGGGGATCCTTCCAAGGTGGTACCCAGTCTGGAGCAGGTATCCTGCCCCTCTCTACCCTGCCTCAGTCAGCCCAGGGCTCCAGAGGTCAGGGAGGTCAGTGGACCCTTATTGGGCCCCTGCCCAGAGGAACCCCCTCATCAACAGATTAGGGACATCCAGCAGAGTAGTTTCAGCCAGGTGAATATTCCTCTACAAACTGAGGGATCCCCCTTACCCCTAGGTATAGGCACCCCTCAAATGGATGTTGTTGAGCACAGGGAAACCTGGGGCCTAGCTGCCCCAAACCTTCCAGTGCCCTCCACTATTCCAGCCAAAGGGATCCAACCCCCAGCTGTAGCAGCCAGAGGTTGACCCTTAGGGCCAGATATGACACAGTCATGGGTAGAAAGGCTTCCATAGTGGCCAGTGATCTGAGGAGGTTGAGACCAACCCAAGTAGGGTCTCACTTCCAGACTCAGACACCCCACCAGCCCACCTCTGACCCAAAAACCAATACAGGTAATTTCCCTAGACTTTGGAGAAACTCTAGAACCCCTTGGGGTAGGATTTCCCAAGTGGACCATGACACAGGGAGCAACCATGTTAGTACAGGTTCTTCCTTATATGGCCACTCGGGAAATAAAGGCTTATCTGGACAAGGTTAGCCTTATCTCCTTTCGTTGGGGGGGGGGGGGGGGGTTATGTAGGAGAGTGGAATCTGACTAATGGTTGCCCCCAACTTTTTGCCTGGCATTTAAGTGGTTTTTGACTAGTCTGACTGGGATCCTGCTATCCAGGACCCCAGCCTATCTGCTTTCTCCCTAAAACTTGTGTGAGTACTCTAGGTACAAACCTAATTGGATGCTGGGCATGCCCTACCAGTCCCTTGTAGATGGTACCCTAGGTACCCAGGGCATGGGTCCCCCAGTAGGCCTACCAGGGCTGCAGCACTTATTGTGCCACCCTGGGACAGCCACCCAAAATGACACCACCAGGCCACTACTGTAGCCTGGGTAAGGTGGTGCTAGCACCCCTTACAGGGACGTAGGTACCCTATGTCCCATACCATACAACACATATACTCTCATAGGTCACCCCTATGGCAGGCCCTGGTAATCCTACAGGGCTGGGTGCTGAGGTATGTGTGAGGGGGGACCCCTACGTGAGTAGGACCTCTCTGCAACCTTCGTAAAATCGTTACTGGGTTGTTTGTAGTGTAGCCATACCATATACTCTTAACCGCATTATAAGTTATTGCGTCATCGCTGTAACTTAGGAATGGCTACACAGAACCATATCGTGTTTGGTGTCAAACATGAAGGAATCATACCCCCAGTCCAGCCATGGGCATGGGGGCACGATTCCCCCTTGCTAGGAGGGTGATATGGGAAAAGCGGTAGAATTTGGACACCAATTTAAAAGTGCACATGTACCACAAAATGGCTACTGTTCGCCACCTACACGACTCTGGCTGGCTGTTGCTGGGGAAAACCCCAGCCTCGCCATCTGGACAATAGGGCTCCTGTGGCAGGGAGGTGCCAGCACCTCCCCAGACAGGATATGTGGATTGGAACAGGGTGGGTGCACCAAATGTCCTTTCAGAGTTGCACGTAGGCAGCTGCAGAGCCCCAATTCTGCATACACCGCCTGGAACCGGTTCAGGGGCGTCCTGCCCCTCGCCCAGGCGGGAAACACACAAAGGGGAGTGGGTGTAGCCACCCTTTCCCGCCTCTACTCTGATTGGTAGGCTCTCTTTTGGACCATCCCCTAATCTTGGGGATATATGGGAATAACTTTGCCCTAGAGCCTTAGATTCGTACAGGACTTCACAGAACTGACCTTCGACGAGCTGCTGCCCAGCTGACTGAAGAAATCTCCCTTGGGATAAAGGAGTTATCCCCCTGCTTGGCAGGCACCTAAAAGACTACAAGATACCCGGTTGGAACTTCGTTGCTCTCACGACCTTCGACGCCTTCCAGCAACCTCGAGGTGGGTCTCCAGTGCATCCCAGCGTCCTGTGAGTGTGCCCAGCAAGTCTGAACACCCTGGACCACGTGGGTGTCGAGATCCCCGCATACCCCGAGACACCGGCCACCTCTTGTCCAGCACACGACCCCGACCAGTGGGGAAGTTGTGCTTTGGCCCATTCTTGAGCCAACCTTCAAGCAGCATTTGTGCCGACTCTCAGCTCCCTGGCCCGCTCCGGTGGCCCGTGGGAGCCCTTTTACGCACTCCATTTTGCTGCCTTCCGCGGTCCCTTGTCTCTCGACTTGTGGGCCCTGACGGAGGACAATCTTCTTTTCTAAGAGTTCCCCTGGTTGCTCCAGGCCTGCTCTACGCTCCCTGCAAAGGAGAGTACCCTCAGACCTCGTGGGTCTGCACCAGCAGCTGCTTTGTTCATCTTGCGTGGGTTGCGGTTGCCAATGCTTAGTGGATCCAATCGGGACACTAACACCGCAGCGACCCTCAGCCGACGTGGGACAGTCGCCCTCCAGAAGCTGGCCTTCCTTGAAGCCTCCCGGAGCCCGTGACTGCAGAGCCCAGCTGTACCTTCCACACCTGAAGCACCCGACATCCACGAGCTCCTTCCTGTGAGCTCCCTGGTCACTGTGCTGTGACCCAGACTCTGTCCCCTCTGCTTTCAGGTTCATCTTTGTCTTTTCTTCAACTCTAATCTTCACGACTTCAACGACACTTCCAGCTAGCAGCAGTTTGGACTCCTTTTCCATAGAAAATCAGCCCGCGACCCGACACCAGAATCGACCTATGCACCCGGCTTCCCTGGGGCAGGTAACAGTGGTACTTCGGTACTTCCGTGGTGGTGGGCTCTCCAAAGCCTTAAGTCTCAAGCCTTAACTTTGTACTGTTGTTAGAAGTGTCCTTAAACCTTAATTATTCAACCGCGACATTCTCCATAGGCTAACATTGCGATCCCGATAGCAACTTCTCGCACTGCACACGCCTCCCGTGGGTCCCCTTCCTCTTAACTGTGGGTGGATTCGTAAGGGGCCAGCGATCCTGAATGCCCTAGGCATTGCCTGTAGAATTGTCGTGGTTCTTATACCACTATTTTAGTATATGGTTTGGTCCCCCCCTGGGGCCCATTGATTTCTGTGCTATTTATTGTGTTTATAAATGCTTGTTTGAAGTGTAACTTTGCCACTAGCCACATAAAGTGACTGTGGGATTCTGTCTAGAATAAATACATATATTTTATATATATACCTGTGTGGGCTACTCTTTCATTTGGTTATTCAAGAGGTTATTATGGTAAAACAATAAGCTTAACACTCCTTCAAGACTTAGCCTGAAGGCTGCTCTCCACAGCTACCACTAGGATAGCTTTCTTTAAAGGTTGTCTTAAACCTATCATCAATAGGAGTCGAATTGGACTGGTGCAAGGTGTCCCTATAACTAGGAACAGCATATGCCAGGCCAACTTCTCACACTAATGAACTGGCACCACTCACTGAGACACAAAGTTCCAGAGGTCCACTCAGGACACAGATTCATACAAACTAATTTTCACTTTTTAAAAACGCCACCAGCCGAAATCCCTATTAGATCTTAGCGGGACCTTTCTTTCCTGTGGTTGTGTGACCTGATTATTGACACCAGAATATTGATGGTACACAATATCGAGGACAAAATATTAAAAAGAAAATATCAACAGATTTTCTATACCCAACTCTACAAATGTAGGGAGAGGTGTGGCGCAGCGGCCAGAGAAAGTGACTCCGTAGCACGGGGCTCACGGTTCGATCGCCGGCGGCAGCTCTGCTCTGCACCATGTGACTCTGTGCAATAGCTCACTTAATGTCCCCAACGGTCCACAGCGCCTTGAGACCCTTAGGGGGATTAGTTTGCGCTTGACAAATACTGGATTTATTTATTTATTTACCATGGCAATATATATATATCTTATAGGTATGTAGATGTGCAGTTAGGAATAACAAATCTATACTTCCCTATATACACTTACCTTCAATATTTTGGGGCAGATTTACAAGAAAGTGACACATCTGTAGAGATGCGTCACTTTCCCTGCGCCAACATGCAAAACCCTAGCATCACCATGGATGCGCCGCATTTACAATACGGCGCACCATGGCACAAGGATTGACAGATGCGTCAGAAATTCTGACGCATCTGTTGATGGAAAAGTCACGCATTGCTGGAGTTGTGTCGCAAGCACAATGCAACTCCAGCAATGGTCAGGGGAGCCCTATGCCTAACATGCTGCGTCACTCCTTACGCCTGCTTCAAGCAGGCGCAGGGTTTTGACGCAGCATGGACGTAAAAGTGACTTAGTGAAATGTTGTAGATTTACTGAGTCACTTTTATGGGGCTTCCTGCAACGGAATGCCCACCCTGCATACATTAAACCTGACGCAGGTTTAATGTGGCGCAGGGCTTCACAACGTGACGCATCTCCCTAGATGCGTTACATTGTAAATGGGCCGCAACTTTTACGCTGCCGCTGCGTCACAAAAGTGACGCAACAACGGTGCGAAAGTGACGCAAGTAGCTTGTAAATCTGCCCCTTTGTCTCTTGATATTCAGACCCCTGTATTCTTGTACCACAATATTCCGGGGGTCGATATTCAGTAGTACAGCCTGTAGGACCTTTTACTGAACTAGATTCTAGAATCCCAATGGACTCTGCATGGATCTGACTAATTTCTTTTGCTGACAACTGTAATAGTTGTAGACTTATGGCACCTAGAGACAAGTCCCTTTTTAATAGCGTAAATCAGTAGACTCAAATAATCTGTTGAGCGTGACTTTATTCAGTTATCCTCATTTCTATCAATTGTCTGGCCTTCATATTGGACAAACGGTACACTGGAAAGATGTGGATGTCTGAGTGAGAGACTGCATGGCTAATATAAGAAGCATAGACCTGTTGGCTTTGTCAGGGTGTTTCAGCTATGTTGTACAACAGCATGGCTAAAAGTAAGTGGCATAGAGAAGAGTGGAGTAGAGTGAATTGTCATAGAGTGGAATGGCGAAGGGTGGAGTATAGTGGCGAAGAGTGGATTGTTGTGGCGAAAAGTACAGTGTCATATATTGGAGTAGAGTGGAGTGGGATGTATTGGAGTGGAGGGTGTAGAGTGTAGGGGCTTAGAGTGGAATAAAGTGTTGTAGAATGGAGTAGAGCCAAAGAGTGGAGTGGTGTAGAGTGGAGCGGAGAGTCGTGGACTGTAGTATCATGGAGTGGAGTGGCGTAGAGTGGAGGGGCAAAGTGTGAAGGGGCATAGAGTGGAGGGGATGGAGTTAAGGGAGTAGAGTGTAGGGTGCAGAGTGGCGTAGAGTAGAGCAGAGTCATAGAGTGGAGTGGCTTAGAGTGAAGTGGCATAGAGTGGAGTGGCAAAGAGTGGGTTAGAGTATCTTGGAGTACAGTGCCATAGGGTTTTGTAGAGTGGAGTGGTATAGAGTGCTGTAGCGTGGAGTGCTGTGGAGTAGAGTGAAATAAAGAAGAATGTCGGAGAGTGGAGGGATGTAGAGTGGAGGAGCATAGACTAGAGTGGCATAGAGTAGAGTGGCGTGGCGAGGAGTGTCATAGAATGGCCTAGAGTGAAGTGGCATAGAGGGGAGTGGTGTATAGTAACATAGAGTAAAGTAGAGTGCCATAGAGTGTAGTGTAGTAGAGTGCAATAGAGTGTTGTAGAGTGGAGTGTAATAGAGTGAAGGGGCATAGAGTGTTGTAGAGTGGAGTGGCATAGAGTGGAGTGGTGTAGAGTGGTAAATGGTCTAGTAAAGTAAAGTGTCAGAGTGGAGTGTCATAGAGAGGAGTAATTTGTTATAGGGTGGAGTGCCGTAGAGTAGAATGGAGTGTTGTCGAGTGGAGTGGCATAGCTATGATTACAGTAAAGTGTCATAGAGTGGAGTGTCATAACGTGGAGAGGCATAGAGTGGAGTAAAGTGGCACAGAATGTCTTGGAGTGTTGTAAAGTGGAGTGTCATAGAGTGGAGTGTCGTAGATTGCAGGAGTATCGTAGAGTGGAGTGTCGTGATGTGGAGTAGAGTGGCCTAGAGTGATGTGGCATATAGTGGCGTAGAGTGGAGTGGAATGTGGTGGAGTGGAATGGAGCATTGTGTTGTTGAGTGGAGTGCCATAGAGTGGAGTATAGTATCGCAAAGTGGAATGTTGTACAGTGGAGGTGCACATAATGGAGTAGAGTGTTGTAGAGTGGAGTGCTTTAGAGTGGAGTGGTGTAGTGTGGAGTATGCATGCTGTAGTAATTCACTGCCATTACAGACATCAAATCAATTGGAATAAACATTACATTTGGACATACAGTTTTACTGATAAAACTATACAGCGCACAAACGATAATGTGTGGAAATGGCATCACCTTGTGTACTTATTTCTTTTGATCGTATTAAAATATTGTTTTCCACCACACTTTCCTTAATTTTAAACAACTGTTTTATTTATGCTTTCCTAATTCTGATATATTGTGAAATATTTCCACAGTTTATTTAAAGACATTTAAATGTTTTTGAGTGCAAGAAAAAAAACATTTTTCCCAGTACCTGGCAAGATTGTCACATAAATCCTCTCACTTTGAAGTCATAGAAAGAAAAGTAAACACCAAACTCCCTTGGAAGACAGAGCCTGACACTTGACCTCTGTCTTTTAACACCACAGCAAATCTGACAAAATAAGAAACAAGCATTTGCAATGCAATCGGTCTCATCTTTGGGACCTTCTATGTATTTAGCTATGCAGTATATTAGCCTGGGTGCTGAAACATCTACTGTTGTTTAACATGAAAGGAAAGTAAGCACCAAACCGCATGACAGGCCAAGTATGAGACCACATGGAGAGAAATATTGCCCGTCAGCAGGAAATGGTATAGTCCAAAGCTCTGTTTTTAATACAAAACCAAGGCCTAGGGAGGTCATATCACTGAAAATACAAGATTTGAAAAAAATATTATTGTCTACGGGTGCTCGTGGAAGACAATATCTATGGGCTGGAATCTAGAGAATCCTTAAGTGATTCTGATATTTTACTCTGCTTGATGTTTTCTATCAAGAAAGTTAAATAGAGGCAGTTGCCAGAAAAATGAAAAAAGAAAGTCCCTCAGCAGAAAGCAATTCTGGTATTATACTGACATGTACTGGCCGTTTTCTATCAAGACAGTTAAATAGAGACAGTTGAACAAGCAGAAAGCAGTTCTGGTATTTTACTGACCTCTACTGATCGTTTACTATCAAGACAGTTAAATAGAGGCAGTTGAACAGAAAAAAGTCCCTAAGCGGAAGCAGACAGGTCCTAGGTATGATCTCCAGAGCCCACAAAGTCCATACACATATAAGTATATACTAAGGTATATACAAGGGGTCTTGAATGCTCGACCTAAAAACGTAAAGCCTGTTACAGAAAGGGAGGACTTGTGGATCAATAGTGAACAAGCTTAGCTCCACAGAAGGGACAAATACACGCTGGACAGCCTAAAACAAATAAAGCCAGCAAATAAAAAGCCAGAAAATGTGAGTTACAAACCACAAAGACAATGGTAAGCAATGAGCAGAATACATTACCAGGAAAGCTTTCAAAATGTCCACAAGAAGTCTTTTTGCAACCAGAGAGCTGCACTGTCCGGTAGGCTTCAACCTAAAAGGTAGAGTGTGTTGGGGCGAGCAATGGTCCTAAAGAACAGTGTACATGAAGGGGATAGAGTCAGAAATATGAATATGTGCAAGAATTCAAATATAGGAGTAAGAAGAAGCATCAGAACGGGGCTAAAGACAGTGATAGATATTGTGTGCAGACTTGGGTAAATTCTCTTTAGGCCATGGCGACAACAAAGATAGTGTATGAGGCATTTTGTTATTCTGAAGATCTCATAGGCTTCGTTGACTAAACTATAAAGGGGAATGGCATCACAGTAGGGGTTTATAGTGTGATATCAGAATTTCTCTTGACAGGCATGTTATGTTATATGTATTGAACATTTATCGCACAAGCCATTACCGACAAAGTGGGCACACACTCCAACCTGCTCATAATTATTTGTGGGAAAACTGTCCATAGAGATACAGCACTTTCACCATCATTATGAGTGACCAGATTCCCAATCGAACACTACTGCTCCATGGTGTTTCACCTAGAGACTCCAACTACTGCAAGCAGGCAAAGTCACTGACGCAATACCGGGGAAAAATATGAGGAAATCAGCAAAGTAAGTTCAAATTATACATGTCATTCCAAACTCATACTTTCCGTTATTTCCCTATCCCTAGAATTTTCCAGGATCCCTAGTAGCGGTAATTCCGGGATGGGGAAATATTGGGAATGGGAATTCTAGGAGCCAATCATAATGAGAGACCGTGTGGTTTTTTCCCTCGGGCCGTTTGCATTTTTGATTCAGAGTTCTGCAGCCTGGAACCCGGGATAACATGGAATACAAGGTTTAATCTATGGTCAAACTTCATGTTGTCCCTTTTTCAGAACCTCAAAACTCAGAGGGGCAGATTTATAACGGACTTGCGCCACTTTTACGCCGCCGTTGCGTCACTTTTGTGACGCAGCGGCGGCGTAAACCCTGCGCCATGTTGCGCCCCATTTACAACGTGACGCATCTAGGGAGATGCGTCACGTTGTAAGGCTTGCGCCACATGTGGGCGTACTTGCACAGGCGGGGGGCGTTCCGGCGCAGGAACGCCTCCTAAAAGTGGCTGAGTGAAATCTACAAGATTTCACTCAGTCACTTTTCCGGCCATGCAGCGTCAAAACCCTGCGCCTGCTTGAAGCAGGCGTAAGGATTGACGCAGCATTGTAACAATAGGGCACCCCCGAGCCTTGCTGGAGCTGCGTCGCGCTTGCAACGCAACTCCAGCAATGCGTCAACCTTCCGCCATCAGATGCGTCACGCATCTGTTTATCCTTGCACCATGATGCGCTGCATTGTAAATGCGGCGCATCTATTGTGGCGCAAGGGTAAACTTTCGTGACGCATCTTCCCTGGCGCATCCATGCTGGTTTGCAGGGATGCGCGAGGGAACATAAATCTGCCCCAGAATTGGGATCTTGTTTTCCCTTGAACATGTCACCGTGTATTACCTGAAGAAATGTGTTCATAGAAAAATTCTGGGTCCAGGTGCAATTTTTGCTGGACTCAGACCTTTTGTGCCCAATCTTAGAATTTCTTTGGGACTATGAATGAGCTCCATAGTCAAACTGGGTCGTATAACAATAGCCGCTGAGGTCGTTGCCATATTCTAACTGGCTTTCCATACCATGACTTACAGGGTGCGCAAAGTGGCAGGATACAAGCGCTCTGCATTGCGACCTGACTTTTTATGTAACAAAGATTGATCATGATTTTGCCCTTTAATCCAAGGTCAAATGTGTCCCTCGGTTAACTGAGATCATTTGCTGTGCATTTCTGACATGTTAAGCTAATTAAAAAACACAGTGTTGACAGTCGCGGTCCGTGCAGTCAACAGTGGTGAGGCGGTGAGGCCACGTAAGGGGGAATTTCGAGGGACGATGCTGCGGAAAAATTAATTATTTATTTAATTTCCCCTCTGCATCGTCCCTCGAAATCCCCCCTTACCTGGCCCCACCGCCCCACCGCTGTTACCTGCACTGACCACGGCCGAGTGTTTATGGGACCAAGATCATTTGGTTTGGGACCATTTTATGTTTGTTGTGGTGGTGGTGGTGGAGGGGGGGTTTGAGCAGATTCATGAATAAAGAAATCAGTGCTTAGAAACCCTCGCTATATGAAATGATGGCCTTGCTCTGTGCCGAGGACAGGAAGCTCCTTATTAAACTGTACAAGGAGAGTGCATTTAGGACAATTCTGACACCATGAGCCTTATTATGAGGTCCCCAGAAGCGCAGTGCTTAATTTGTAAAACAATAAGTGCCAGGGCCCTCGTCAGAAGGCCACTGCAGTTTGCACCAACCATTGCCACTGACAGCGCTGCCAGTGAGAATACCTACACAACTACTAATCATCACACTGCTACCAGTGTAGCAATTCAGACTGTTTGAGGCCCTCAAAGCTATACGAGTGGCTTTGGCGGCTGGTATTAACTACCTTTAATGTATATTGCATTAATAAATAACTGTTGTCCTGCTCATTGATTAATTACTCAAACAGCGCTACCATGTGGCAGCTGTCATATGTGCCGGTTTTGACAATTAAGTGCCGGTACCGGAAACCACCAGCACAAATTAAGCACTGCAAACACAGGGGTGTTAATTCCACATCCCTAAAGTTAGGGTAATTGACAGGGTTGAAACCTCAGACTTTCCTGAGTGAAGAAGAATTAGCAGGGAAATTGGTAATTCCTGGTCCGATTACACTGGTAATTGCTATCCTCCCCATGATTTTCATCAGAGATGTTTGCCTCTTTTAGTAGACGTTTTGGATAAAACAGGACAGGTCCGCGGTATGTTGATGGCTCTCATAATTCTTGATGGTACAGACAGTAACAAGGTTACCAGCTCCAGCAGGAATTGCAGGTCTCATGTAATAAGGTGTTCTGGTTAATGGGCTTCGCAAGTAATACAGTAAATCAGATTTACATAACGGGGAACACCCAGTCGAGGAAAACATATTCCAGAGGTGCTGAAGGCTGAACCATATGCCCTCGCCAATTGAGCAAAATGTCTTCATACAAATGATGAAACAAAAGAATCGGGTCAGAGGAGGGGAAGGAGGTACCAACAGCAAGATACTAGATCAAAACACTTCTGTAATAGTAGCATTATCCAGACAAACTCTGTAGGAAAAACAGGGCTGGCTTGCATTTGAAATGCTCATTAAACATCTGCAGCGAAAAAACAAAACAAAAATGATCGTCTTCTGCATTCAATGTATCTCTAAGATAAAAAATAATTTTAAAGTTTGATGACACATTGTACTTTTAAGATTTAAAATAGTTCCTCGTGCACTGCAGTGAAAGCACTCCACTAGAGGCAGAATGGTACACCAAACAGCTAATAGCAGGAGATGAAAGAGAAATGCTTCTCTGGGCGGGGCTAACCCCCAATCTGTACATTTTACTGCATTAGTAACAATAGGTAGGCTGACAGCTGTGCTCTCAAGACAGACCTAAAAACAGCTAAAAACATCTGATATTAATGCTGAACAAAAGCTTGTGTCTTAAATAGGGCCGGACTGGCCGTACAGGGCATCGGGCGTTTCACTGGGAGGGTGGGGGCCGGTTTTGAGATGGTGGGAGCCTCGTTTTTTTGTTTTTTTTACTGGGGTCGGTTTTGCAGCAGTGCTGCCATATCTGCATCCAGTATCAAAAGCAGCAGTTCTTCACACTTGCAGCCCCATCAAACCCTCCCCCCTCAATCCCTCCCCGGTGGCTGGCCTGACAAATTTCCCAGGGCTGCTTAGTGTTACCAGTCCGGCCTGGTCTTAAAGCAGTGTTGGGATTCTTCAATGAGTTATATTAAGGACTGTGTCGTAGAGGCACATTTCACTACTTTTGTGGGATATCACCCTTCAAGCTGGACTTCACTAATGTAACACAGTGTTCCATGGTTTGGGGTTAGCCTGAAGAGTGGACAGAGTAAATGGACAGACAGGTTTTTGCTTTCACCACTAAGGGGCAGATTTACAAGAAAGTGACGCATCTGTACAGATGCGTCACTTTCCCTTTGCCATCCTTAGAAACCCTTGCGCCACCATAGATGCGCCATATTTACAATATGGCGCACTATGGTGCAAAGATTGACAGATACGTCAGAAATTCTGACGCATCTGTTGGCGGAAAAGTCACGCATTTGCTGGAGTCGTGTCGCAAGCACGACACAACTCCAGCAATGCTTGTTGAGGCCTATTCCCACTACATTGCGTCACTACTTACGCCTGCTTGAAGCAGGCGTAAGGTTTTGACGCAGTGGCGTCCTAAAAGTGGCGCAGTGAAATCTTGTAGATTTCACTGAGTCACTTTTACGAGGCCTTCCTGCATGGGAACGCCCACCCTGCATATATTATACCTGACGCAGGTATAATGTGACGCAGGGCTTTACAACGTGACGCATCTCCCTAGATGCGTCACGTTGTAAATAGGCCGCATTGTTTGCGCCGCTGTTGCGTCAAAAAAGTGATGCAACTGCAGCGCAAAAGTCACGCAAGGGGCTTGTAAATCTGCCCCTAAGTTTCTATATTTGCGAAATTTGGAAACCGCCTTGATTCAGAAGTTTTCATTAGTGCAAGGTGTACCCCTCTCCATTGCGCAAGTTGATGACGTAAAAACACGTGTACAAAAATGCAGGGAGAGGAGAACGTTGAGCACCTTATTTAGGTAAGAGTGCATCTTCTAAAATGTAGCCCAAACTTCTATCCCAAACATAGGGCTTGGTTCATAAAGGAACGTTTAAGCCAGAAGTAATCCAGAAGCAACCATGGCTTACTCAAGGAATTGAGGAGAAATATTAGACTAAGTCACAGCCAATTCTGTGTAAATTGGCAGGACTTTGGAAACACATGCAGCACTGACAAAAATACTCAAATTACCTGTGTTTCCTTCATCTTCTTGAGCACTTTCTCTTCCCATCCATCCATTTTTTTTCTCCTTCTCTCTTCTACCTTATTTGATCGCTTTCACTACACTTTCCCTGTCCCTCCCTCTCTATCTCCTGAAGCCTTGCCATGCCTACTTCAATTAACCTTGAGGAGCTGGGGAATGTGACAAAGGCATCAGCCTCAGCCTGGGCTTTCAAAACTGGCCTTCAAGGGCTCAAGCCCATCGGGAAAATGCCGAGTGGAATAGAAGGCTTGTCCAAACCTGGCCCAAAATATATATCCACCATTATCATGGAAAGTTCTGAATTGCGTTGTGAATCATTTACTAAGAGAGTAGGACAAAAGAAGCGTGGATTGGGTGACTTGTGAGCATCAATTTACATAAACTAAAACAGGATACACTGTGCATAATTTGAGCCCGTGCTTTCCGGTGCTCGGCACCGGCACTTAATTGTCAACACCAGTACTTATAATAGTCTGCCACGTGGTGGCGCTATTTGTCAAATTTAAAGTAGAGCACAAACTGTTATTAATTCAATACACATTAAAAATGACAAATACCTGCCCTTCTTATAGCTTTGGGGGCCTTGAATAGTTTGAATTGTCACACCTTTAGGATTGTGAGAGTTAGTAGTTGTTTTGGTACTGTCATGGCAGCGCTGGCAGGGATATGGATGGTGCAAGCAGTTGTGGCCACCTGACGAGGACCCTAACATTTATGATTTCACAAATTAAGAACTGATGATATATGGATATAAAATGACTGTAAAAACAAATTTGTCATCTCTTGCATGGAAGGAGCAGCACCACAGCAACACACAAAATACACCGTGCCTGAGTGTAGATTCCACTACACTGTAATGACTATACGCAACTGACTGCCTACTATGCATGCCCCCCAGCAGGATAGGGGACAATAAGGATTAGCCTACCTCATTCCAAACTACTAGTTTGATATCTTTGCCGTTACTTTATCCTGAGTGAGTGATTGCAAGTGTTGGTAACTAGGGGAGTGAGTGATTGCACTAAGGCAGTGATACTAAAAGTACGGCTCAGGGTCAGCTTGCAGCTCTCCTGACCTTTGCATGCGGCCCCTTGGTGAACTGCAACACTGGTCTACTGTTTTCTAGACTCAGCACTAACATTCAGAATAGCAGTAACTAAGGCGTCCTGCCCCACTTTTTTAAAAGACTTTTGTTATGAACATCTTACAACAAATGTGTAAAAATATAATAAATTCTCATAAAAATTCAAAAACGTGTATTTCATTGACATGTAGAACTTTTTCACCGTATTACATCCAATGGTATCACTGTATTGAGAGTTTTTTAAAAAAAAATTATGATATTTTTCAAACATGAATTTAGAAACATTTTTGCTTCCATGGACCCTGACAACAATGCCAATAATGAACTAAGAGGCAAGTCAGTTGACATGTGATGCTATTATAAATGGACATCATAGTTTATTAAATCAAACACAAAAGAAAAAGGAAGCAAAGTGAAAAAAAATGCCTAGGATCACACAATTTGGTCAAGTGGGGAAGTAGGGATTGATCCCAGGTTTTCTGGTTTCGCATTGTGCACTTCACCCACTAAATGTACATGCTTCACTTCCCCTACATCCACTTTACAAACTCCAAACCGCCCAACCGCCAAGCTGCTGGCAACGGCGTGGCCCTCGGTCACACCACAGACCATACTTTGTGGCCCCCGGTAAAATGTTTGCGAGTACCCATGCTCTAAGGTTCCCTGTACAGTGTTTACACCACACCTTGACACACCTCCTTGTCTACGGGTTCATTTTCATTTTCAGCCAGTTACCTAGCTCAGTCAGACAGGCTAGTTCCCGCCACACCTGTAATTACAGCGATTGCGATACAGGTCTGTGTCAGAATCTAAGACAGGCAAGGTTGAGGCAGGGCAGCAGGTGTGGGAACTGGGAACGGTGCAATACCCTTCAAGCCTGCGTCATCACTCCCTCAGGGAAGGAACCCTCTGCAGGTTCAAGAGGGTCATCTCTGAGCTTCAAGTGATTAATACTTATTGGGCCCCGAGGATCTAAGGGTCCAAGAGATCGACTCTTTCGAAGCACCACTCGTCAATTTCAGAAAAAACACAGAAGACGTTTCTATTTTCTAAACAATACATACGCTGACTCCCTTTCACAGACCAAAAGGCCTTTGGGTAGAAGTGTGCTTCACTGCTTTGTAAAATTCAATTAACGTACCATAAAACACCACAAATAGCAAAACACACAAATTTGGCACTAAACTGCCACAATCCTCAAAAGAACGTTTATGTGTCGAAAAAGAGAGGTAGAAAAGAAAATATCATAAGTACTATTTGTTAATGCGTTTGAACAATAATAGAACAATTCCCAAAATGTAAATGGTGCGCTGAATTTCGTGCGAGCTGTACCTTAACCAGTATATGTACCCAAATTTCCCTTCCACACCAGACTGAACAAAAGGATGAAACAATTGTTAAAAAAAACATTCACATTTTTAGACAAAGATGACATTGTAGCTTTCTTTTTTTGGGCAGGTTTTGGAGGAGTGTCTCTTCTTTTCCGCCTTTAGAAGTAATCATAGCTTGCACTTCCATGGTTACAAAAAAAGAAAAACAGCAATTGTAGTCATCTTTAAATACGTGCAGGATTTCCTGGTTGGAGATTAAATGCATATATAAATAGAGGGCTTACGCTTACCACCGTTAGCAGGGGTCCCACTGTCTGTCATCAGTGGATCAACAAGTCCCGACAGTGTTGGATGCAACCTTGAATCCCAGCATTGTGCCATCACAGACGGCCGCCATTTTCTTGTCAGCATGCAGACTGTTGTACTGTGTCACCAAAGTGTACCTCAGAGCAGCGACGCGACACCTCAAGCATATCTCTGTCTAATTCCACAAATGTCCAACAGGTCCCAATGAACACCGAGGAATACCACGTAGGAGGGGCTTACGTCCCCGTGGAAGAGCGCTACATTCTCATTTTCAAAGGCAGAGCCCGAGAGCCCAGCCTGCGAACCAGTTGAACAGGTCGGACACAGCGCGTCTTTCATTCGGAGCCATCCAGCTCACAAAGCTCTGTGGCCGGATTGTCGCACACACCAACCTCGACAGGCCTCGACCTGCGCGTGCATGTAATAAGGGCTTGGCTCTCGTGTTTAAGGGCGGGAACTCTGTCGCTTTTATTTCCTGACATCACTTGGCTGGCCCTACCTGCTGTGGTGCATGAACGTTGTGACTGAACAGCTAGTCACATACGGTGATTTAGTCAGGTGTTGGAGACTCTGTTACTTTAACAGAAATGCTTCTGGTTGGTTGAAACAACATTTTAAAGGAACTGTCAAGAAGCAAAAATCAACTTTGAAAACTGCTAAACTCAGAATGTATGCGCCTTTTTAGTTGAATGTCAGAATTTTTAGCACAAATATTATCAGTGAGAAATATCTTGTCCTAAATATCGTTTACAAAATATTGTTCCACTTAGTATGGATTTGTATTATGATGTATAATGAAGCAACATTGTTATAAAGTAGGGTGGCCAACCGTGCGTAAATTTCATGGACCGTCCTTAATTTGGATCTCACGTCCGTTGTTCGTGATGATACCTTTTACGGACGCCTTTTGTCCGTCGTTTTGGGTAACATCACTGTTCCCCTGCCAGAAGCGTCAGCTCCCTGATGGGGCCGCCTCGCACTCATCCTCTGAGCTCAAGAGCAGCCCCATCTGCAGTGCTTAATTTGTAAAATATTATGTGCCCGGGTTCTGACCAGGAGCGGAGGCCACTGCAGCTTGCACCACCCATCGCCCTTGTCATCGCTGCCAAAATAACTATTAACCATCTCTCTTGCCTGCAGTGCGACAGTTCAGATTATTCCAGGTCTTCAAAGCTAAAGGAATGGCTGGGGAGGCAGGTATGAGCAAATTTAATGTATATTGTATTCCTAAACTACCCTTGTTCTGTTCACTTCTTATTTATATGTGCAGCGCCACCATGTGGTGGACTGTTCTAAGTATGGTGTGACAATTAGGTGCCAGTGCGAGCACCGGAAACCAATTAAGTGTCGGTGCTTAGCACCGGAAAACCCCAGCTCAAATTAAGCCCTGCCCATCTGCCCATTGTCATTCTGTATGGGGCAGATTGCCACATACAGAATGACAAAGGGCCAGTCTGTGTTCTTAATCAATCAATCTTGTAGAGCGTGCTAATCAACCCGTGAGGGTCTCAAGGCGCTGAGCGGGGGGTGGGGGTGCAGCTACTGCTCGAACAGCCAGGTTTTGAGAAGTCTCCTGAAGGTCAGCAGGTTTTGGTTCTGTCGCATCTGTGTGGGGAGGGTGTTCCATGTAAATGTAAAATGTAAATCCAGTACTTGTATAGTGCACAAATCACCCCCGAAGGGGTTATCGGCGCTGGGGGCCATTGGGAAGATTAAGCAAGCTACTGCCCAGAGTCGCATGGTGCTGGGCAGACCCCTGCCGCTGGAGCCAGGGATCGAACGTCATCCCCAGTGTCCAGTGTCAGTCGCCCTAGTCGCGGCGCCACACCTCCCCCCTATGTCTTGGCAGCGAGGTAGGAGAAGGATCTGCCACCGGTGGAGGTACTGTGGATGCGTTGGACGGCGGCGAGGGCGAGATTGGCGGAACGAAGCTGACGGTTCGGGGTGTAGAAGGTGAGACGCTTGTTGAGGTATTCTGGTCCGGCGTTGTGTAGTGCTTTGTGGGCGTGGGTGAGGAGCTTGAAGGTGATCCTCTTCTTGACTGGGAGCCAGTGCAGGTCTTTCAGGTGGGCAGTGATGTGGGTGTGGAGAGGAATGTTGAGGATGAGGCGTGCGGAGGCGTTTTGTATGCGTTGGAGCCTCTTCTGGAGTTTGATCATGGTCCCTGCGTACAGGGAGTTGCCGTAGTCTAGTCTGCTGCTGACGAGGGCCTGTGTGACCGTCTTTCTGGTTCCAGTGGGGATCCATCTGTAGATCTTACAGAGCATGCAGAAGGTGTTGAAGCAGGAGGAGGAGACGGCGTTGACTTGCTGGGACATTGAGAGCGATGAGTCCAGGATGAACCCCAGGTTGCGTGCATGGTCGGTGGGTGTGGCTCCCAGGGCGGCCGGCCACCAAGAGTCGTCCCAGGTGGAGGGTGTGGATCCGAGGATGAGGACCTCTGTCTTGTCTGAGTTGAGTTTCAGGCGGCTTATCTGCATCCAGCTGGCGACGGCTCTCATTCCTTCGTGGTGGTTGGTTTTGGTGATGGCGGGGTTTTTGGTGAGTGAGAGGATCAGTTGAGTGCTGTCAGCGTAGGAGACAATGTTGAGGTTGTGCGAGCAGACGATGTTGGCGAGGGGTGCCATATAGACGTTGAAAAGGATGGGGCTGAGGGATGATCCTTGGGGCATGCCGCAGATGATCTTGGTGGCTTTAGAGCGGAAAGGGGGAAGGCAGACCCTCTCGGTTCTGTCGGTGAGGAAGGGGGTGATCCAGTCCATGGCTTTGTCCCGTATTCCTGCGTCGTGTAGGAGTGTGCATAGGATATGGTAGCAGACGGTGTCGAAGGCAGCCGAGAGGTCCAGGAGGATGAGGGCCGCGGTTTCGCCGTTGTCCAGTAGGGTCCTGATGTCGTCTGTGGCAGCGATGAGGGCGGTTTTGGTGCTGTGATTGCTGTGGAATCCGGATTGGGACTGGTCCAGGATGTTGTTTCCTGGAGGAAGTGGGTCAGTTGCCTGTTGACGATCTTTTCGATGACTTTCACTGGGAACGGAAGAAGGGAGATGGGCCGGAAGATCTTGAGGTCCTTTGGGTCTGCTGTGGGTTTCTTGAGTAGGGCGTTGAGCTCGGCGTGCTTCCAGCTTTCCGGGAAGTTGGCAGTCTCGAAGGAGCTGTTGATGATCCTCCGAAGTTGGGGTGCGATGATGCGGTCTGCTTTGTTGAAGATGTGGTGAGGGCAGGGGTCGGATGGTGAGCCGGAGTGGATGGTGTTCATGGTCTTGATGGTGTCATTGTCGTTAACGTGGGTCCAGGAGAGCAGGTGGTTGTGAGGCTGGGGGGCGGTGAGTCTGCAGTGTTGGTGGCTGTAGGGAGGGTCTGGGTGCTGAAGCTGTTGTGGATGTCGGCGATCTTGCTCTTACTGCATGTGGTAGGCCTCCTGCATCCTCGGTCTAGGGCAGGGCATTCAGTCAGGTGGAAGAAACGAACAAAAACGCCCATGCTGCTAGGTGAGAATCCAGTTCATGAAAAGGCGGTAAAACAAGTAAAAAAAAAAGGGTTGTGGGTCTTTCACTGTCTCATCATTTTATAACTGATGCATTTTCAATGTTATATTTAACAAAGCCATGGTTGCTGATTTTTTTATTTTATGCAACTAGCAACCATTGACAAAGCAAATAGTTCTTGCTTGTAGGTGTAACACTATTTGTTGTGTTATATATCTGGATGTAGTGACAGAAGCAGCAAATTACCAGTTGGGCGGCACACTATGCTAAGCAGATATTTTTAGCGTAGGTGTTTTAACTCATGCCCTTAATTTCATCGAACACCCACTTTGGAGAGACCCCCCAGTTTTTTCATCCCACTTAAAGCCCAACAACACGTCACAGTGGCACTGTGCATCTTGCATGGCTCATGACTTCCACTTTTTCGGATTGCCTTTGTAGAGGAGCATAGTGAGACCTCCCTCGTCCCACCCCTTGCTTTAGAAACTACTCCTTGGTGGGCCTCTTCTGTCTGCAACTCAGCAGACAAAGGCTCAGCTCATAATTAATGTCAAAAGGTGTGTAAGTGAAGGGATGGGTGGATGGCTGGATGGATTAGTAAAAGGGTGAATGGGTTCATGAAAGGGTGAATGGATGGATAACGGGAGAAAGGATGGACGGATGAGTGAGTGAAAGGATGGATGAGAGAAAAGGTAAATAGATGGATGTCTGGATGGAAGGGTTGATGGACGGGTAAAAGGATGGATGGATGAGTGAATGGATGGATGAGCGAATGGGTGGATGACAGGTGTGTGAATGGGTGGATGGATGAGTGAACTGATGGATGGATTGATGAAGTGATAAGTGAAAGGGTGAATGGATGGATAGATGAGTGAAAGGGAGGGTGGATGGACAGAAGGGTGGATAGATGAGTGAAGGAGTGAAAGGGTGGATGGATGAGAGAAAGGATGGATGGATGAATGAAGGAGTAAAAGGGTGGATGGAAGGGAGAAAGGATGGATGGATGAATGAATGAGTGAAAGGGTGGATGGATGAGAGAAAAGATGGATGGATGAGTGAAAGGATGGATGAGCGATAGGGTCAATGGATGGATTCATGAATGGATGAGTAGATGGATGGGTGGATGGAAGAATGGATGGCTAAATGAAAGAGGGATGGAGAGAGAAAGGGAGGATGGATGGATGGATGACTGAAAGGGTGAATGGGAAGGGTGAGTGACTGAGTGGATGAATGAGTAAGTAAAAGGATGGCTGCATGGGTGAAAGGGTAGATGGCTGGATGGATGAGTGAATGAATGGATGAGTGGAAGAGTGGATGGATGAGTGTACAGATGGATATGGTGGAAGGATGAATGGAGGGATGGATGAGTGAAAGGGTGGATGGAGGGATGGATGAGTGGAATGATGAATGTATGGAAGGATAGATGATGGATAGGTTTGCAAATAGTTGAATATTCATATGGATGGACACACAGATGGAAGGACAGAATGAATGGTGAAAGACTGAATGATGGATGAAAGAATGATTACACCTTGTAACCCCATTATCTGAAGTACATTTCCTATAGATTGACTTTCACATTTATATGAGTCATTGTCTCTATACAATATGTGTTTGATGTATCGCATGCCAACACCCTGTCCTACTTTCTTTGGATGAGTAGCACTATAAAAGAAATTAAATACACATGAGGGAGGGTCGATGTGAAGAGGACGGTTACCATTGGAGGGTGGTAGCAAGGCCGGACTGGCCGGACCAGGCATAGGGCGTTTCCCTGTGAGGCTGGAAACGTCGGGGGGGGGGGGGGAGGGGGCGGTGGTTTTGTTACCACAAAAAGACCTGCCAAATTGCTCAAAGCTGCACGCATACTGAAAAACCATGAAGTGCGCAATAGTCTGAACCTAATATAAACTTCTTTTCATTTGTACTTATGTGGTTGTCTATTTACTTACTTATATACTATTGCGCAACCTCTTCTGATGTGTCTGTAAAAGTTACAGTTTGTCCTGAATTCTGACCTCCTGTCCTGAAGTTTTGTCCTGAATTTTTACCGTTTGTCCTGAATTTTTACACTCACAGTCCTGAATTTGCACACATGCTAGTTGGTCACCGTATTATAAAGGATGTTTAGGACACAATGGGTCATATTTACAGGGGAAGTAGTGGAGTGAGGCACTAGCCTTCATGGCTTAACGCCTCACTCCGCCACTTCAGATATGCAGGGCTGTACCATACTTACAAGAATATGGTGCAGTCCTGTGTTTCACCCTGCGCTATCACTACACCTAGCAGACTAGCGCCAACGCAGGCACCCTTGCACCATAGTGCAAGGGTGTCTGCGTGCAGGGGAAGATTGTTAATGTGCAGGAAAGTCCCCCTTTCTGCACATAAACAATCTTTAGATGCCATCTTGTAACTTCTGTACATGCTGCTTATTGCAGCACACACGGAAGTAGCAAAACGGCATTAAAAAAAAAAGATTGTTTATGTGCAGGAAGGGGGACCTTCCTGTACATAAACAATCATTGGCCTCTTGCTGTTTTCATGTGTGCTGCACAACGCAGCGCACATGATAACAGCAAAAACGAGGAGAAATGAAACATTTCTCCGAGTTGTGCTAGAGTAAGACCATTTTCCCTGGTCTTAATTCTGGCGCTGCCTCCTATTTACTCCTCCTTGTAAATAGGGTGCAGCGTCAGAATCAATGGGTGCTGCGGTGGAACTCCCACAGCAACACCCATTGCCCTCCCCTTTCACGCTAAGCATAGCGTGAAAAGGGGCCTAATTTACAAGGCAGCGTTAAGCCACGTTAAGTGGCTTAATGCTGCCTTGTAAATAAGGCGAAGCCCCTATCGCAACAGGAAAGTCCTAAAAAGTGATGTTCCCATAGCAATAGGGGCTTGTAAATATGCCCCCATATTTCTCCAAGTTGATCATTTGTTAACGCTTTTCTGGTTTCATGCCGTCTTTTGAATGTGTTTGTTGATTATGCAATCATGACATTTTGTGGCGTGGCATTTTCCACATAATTATGGATTTGATACATTTGACACATAATCTATCATCTGCTGCAGGGCTGTACTGGCTGTAGCATGCATCGAACGTTTGCCCGGGAGGCTGGAGCGGTTTTGGAGTGGTAGAGGCCGGTTTTGTTACTGGAGGCCGGTTTTGCAGCAGTGCTGCAATATCCTCCCCCAGTAACAAAAGCAGAAGTGCTGGGAGCCGGGTTAGTTAAGCAGCAGTGCTTCACACTTGCAACCTCGCCCACCTCCAGGGGCCGGTCCGATTAAATTGCCAGGGCTGATATGTATTCTCAGTTCAGCCCTGATCTGCTGCATTATCTGGAGTTTCAAAATAATATTTCTAGCTCAAACAGATATAAAGTTACTAAAAATGTCTTACCATGTGCTCCACCACAGTGGAAGACTCTTCACAAAAAGTTCACTGGTCGTCTTTATGTTGCTTATTGCAGTATTTGGTTGCTAAGGCGGCACTAATGAGGCAAAATCTTTACCCAGACAGTGTTACATGAGTAAAAATTTCAAAATAAGGAAGTACTACAGTCACAAAATGTGCTGCATTACGACGCATAATTCGCTTTTTCGTGCCACATAATTTTGTCAACCCTTCTGCATAATTTGGTTGTCCCACTCACATAATTCCAGTTGCCCGGAGTATAGTCAATCAACAGATTGGCCATTGTGGATACAGGAAGTAAAAAAAGGACAGAGCTTACTATGTTTTGCACTGATCACCTGAGCAACAGGAAACAGGTCACTGAATTGTGATTACCACTCTGGTAAAAACTTGGGGGCATATTAACAACGGCCAGCGATAATTATTGCTGGCCGTGCTTAGCGATAATTATATTATCGCAGGCTGGTGTTCCAGCGATGTTCCCTGCAAAAGGGCGATAACCTTGCTGATATGACCCACAGGGTCGTATCAGCATAATCCACCCCCTATGTTAGGAATGGCTAAGTCAGGATTTTAGCAGACGTTAGGTTTTGGCGAAAACGGTAGTTTTCGCCAAAATCTAATGTGTACTAAAATCATGTGGGCTGCCTTGTAAATATCGCGATGTAAACATCAGCGATATTTGCAAGGTAGTCCATTTTGGGTACGCCCAGTAACGCCCACTTTGCATCTCACTGGAGATGCAAAGTGAGGCGTTGGGAAAAAGGGTGCTAACATGTGATTATGCATGTTAGCACCCTCTTGTAAATTGGGCGCTGGTTTTATCTCCGCTTTTTTGGCTTTGTAAGCCAAAAAAGCGGAGATAAAGCCCTTGTAAATATGTCCCTTGGAGTTTTCTTCGGATGAAGGAAAAGCACCCGAACTACAGGTATTAACTCTGGGAAAATTCTCCTGCCTAAAGTGATGGGATAGAGCGGTTTGAATTTCCTTTTTAAATCAGCTATGGGGGGGGGGGGGGCAGATCCATTTTATGGGAGTAAGTTTTTTGTATAGCTCAGACTACAAGGTGAATTATTCGTAGGCACATCTATGTTGCGCTCCCGAAAGATGCTAGAAAGGAAAGCACCGTAATCTCTAGTTATTATGGTTTCCTGGAGCTGTACTCCTGTGTTAAAAAATGAGAGACAATTGTTCAGACTCCCTGCTCCCTCCAGTCATTGTCCTGTGTGGAAAGTGCTCATATTTGTGCTTTGCCTACTAATATTGAAGGCAGGTCCTGTTTGACGCGGCGCCTATGCTCTGAGTAATAGAATGAGTTCACCACAGTATTTCTGCAAGACCTGCAGAAGTCACCGGAGAACCATTCATACGTATCATCACCAAGTTCAGTTGACTTACACGCAATATTTTATTTTGTAAAAAAAATAAAAAATGCAGGGGCCTAAAGTTTTTCTAGGGTGCCTAGTGCTACTTATTGCTAAGGTTACAGAAGAGCGAAGCTATGTCCTCTTGATTCCACCTCTTGCCTCTTACTTTCACTTTCACTCTACTTGGAAACTTTGAAGCTAAAGGTTGGCGGTGAAAATGTGTCTATGCACACAATCCTGGATAAGGGTATTGTGCCCTATTAAAAGGGTGCTGGGTGTCTGTACAGCTTATACATTAAAAAGTGAATATATAATTTACACGCATTGATATAGAATGATTTCCTCCAAAGTCTTCACCTTCCATATCCTAGAAGCTGTTTGGCGCGTTGTTTTGACAGGGGATACGGGCGTGGACTGTTGATGCATCCCTTGGAGGAGCCATGACTTGGAGTGTGTCACCCAGGAATTCTAAAAGCTGAGAAAAAGTGTGCGGTATGATGATGGCCCAGGGACGCTCATGCCTCTGCCAAGTCAGTAGAAGTTTCTTATTATTCCATTTGGCAGTCTAGGGTTAGCGAGACAACCAGCCAGAATGGGATTATGCAAACTGAAGATGAAGGGGTATTACTCCCTTGTGCACCCTCGGTATTTTCAAGCTCTGTTCTTCCATTCTGCTTCAAATGGATTCCAATTTCGGGTAGGGTGCCTTACCCCATACTTCTTTGCACGTCCCAAACATCCCCAAATCTGGACAGGTTCCTCCTGAACAATCCCCTTGCCAGGATTCTGTCCATGTCCCAAGTGAGCAAGTTAAATATGGTTGTGATTCTAAGCTGCATTAATTTTGCTTTTACATGAGACCTGTTAGGCAAGTTCCATCTAGAACCCACAATAATATTCATACTGCCCAAAGCAATTAAAACGTAAATGTAACCTGGGTTAATCTCGCAGACATTACTGTATTGATGAAAGACTACCTTTTGAGGACAGTGCGCATCCTCATCTTTTTGAATTCCTTCTGTATGGTCCTCAGTGGACTTTAGATTGTGGAGCATGCAGGTGGTACTCCATGTTGCTTTTGTTGCTCATTCATCTGAGTCCAGATGTTTGGTGGCTGGTGAGATAGTGCTCCCAAGGTAATCATTTGCCTATAGGGGATGGTGGCTACCGCCACCGTCACCATCTATGAAGAGCAAATCAGTCCGCGGTCGCTGATTTTACTGTGCAATTGTTTCTGCCTCTTTTCATCTGTACTGATGTCTAAAAAAACATACATTCAGAAATGTGACTCCTTCATGCCACCTACAGGAATATGGAGGGTCACAACGTGTAGCATGTAAGTTATTTCTTTGTTGCACAGCTGTTTGTACATGCGTTGTGTCAATGGTGTTCTCCCGGATGTGTGGATAGTTACATCCACAAAGACACAGTGATATTTTTTCTTTATTGTTGCCTGAAATGATGTGGCAACCCTGATGTTTCTTTCCCTCTGACACACCTGCAGCTTACATGGCAGGGGTGGGCACATTCACATATGCACCATGTGAGGCCAGAGCACTGCTAAAGAACAAAGGATTGAAGAGAGCTGGTGTTTGGTCCGTTAGGCAGTATCTCCTCCAGATCTGTGGGATAACAGGTTATCTCAGATTGGGATGAATGCAATGTGCCTTGTTGAATATACATCCCTTTGACCCTTTTTGCTAATCTAGAAGCTGTCACAAAATTAAAGAAACCCCACTGTTAGACTTGGCATCTTTTGGTGTGTTTCCCTTGAGTTCTTTTGCTTTCTGACCTCCCGGTTCTGACTCTGTTTGTGCTGGCTTAGTGTTTCTGCGCACTTTTCTCACTGCTAATCAGTGGTAAAGTGCAAGTGCTCCTGTGGTAAAATGTGTTATGGATTGGTGTTTCCATGATTGGCCTGTTTGATTTATGTATCAGTCCCTAGTAAAGTGCACGGCCAGGGCCTGTGAATCAAATGCCGTTGGTGGGCTGCAGCACGGGATTGTGCCACCCACATAAACGGCCCGTGAAAGGTAACTCAGAGCCGCCATTGCGGAGTCTGCGCGCAGTTTGTAACTAATATGTCGACTTGGCCAGTGCACACACTTGCCAGTCCCTCACCTTCCCTTTTCTTACATGTCAGGCACCCCTAAGGTAGGCCCAAGGTACCCCTGTGGGCCGGGTGCAGTGTATGTGAAAGGTAGGACATGCCCTGGTGTGTGTGGCATGTCCTGATAGTGAACTACGGCCAATTTCGTTTTTCGCTTTTGCAAGGATACCTGGTCCCCATAGGACAGAATGGGGAGTTTGTTTATAACATCTTATAAACATAAGTGGCCCGGGGAATTAGATAGGAAAATTAAGTTTAGTATGCCTGAACTCAGAATCTAAAGATGCATCTTTTAGTAAGGGTGATTTTTACATTCTGTATTTGAAAATACCACTTTTAGAAAGTAGGTATTTTCTTGCTCAGTCATCCCATGTGCCTCTGCTGGAATGTGGAATGCATGTCTGGGTTTTGGATGACAGAAGGCTGGGGAGCAGGAGTGGCTCCAGATAGTCTAGGTGAGTCAGGAAAGGGCTGAATAGACCTGGTCTGCAATTGGGGAAGGGGGGGAGATTTCCTTGCACCTCAAAGGCCCTGGTCTGCCACTGACCATGCCGTCTCCACCTCCTGCTAGGAAGACACACCAGAGAAGGCAGAACTGGTTCTGGCTGGGCACAGACACTCTCTGCCTAAGAGATCAAAGGATTTGGGGATATAAATATAGGGGCCTAGATCTCTGACTTTTAGAACTATTTTGGACCAAGAAGACTGCCAAGAAGAAGAGCTGGAGAAGCTGTGAGGAGGAACTACCACTTTGATGTGTGCTTTGTTGTGTTGGCCTGCAGTGGCTGCTTCTATCTTGGGCAGTGAAAGGACTGGACTGAACTTTCTGCAATCTTCTTTTGTGAGTTTCTCCAAGGACTTGAGGTAGAGCTTGCCCCCTGTTCAAGAAGTCTCAGGAACAGCAAAGACTTCAAGCTCTTCTGCCCTCAGCACTGGGAACTGTGTGTTTTGTGCTGCAACAGAGGAAAAAGCAACCCGACACCGTCTGCAACTCCGCTGCTGACTCCGTGTCCTGAAGGCACCACAGACGGCATTGCCGCACCGCAAGCCTGGTCTCACCGACGACACCTGCTGATGCTGCCACCAAGCCTCTGCTCGCAACGTGACCTGTGGGCACCGCCCTCCAAAATCTACCCCCGCTGCTTGCACTGTGGTTCGAGGGCACCGCTTGTAAAGTTACACTACGCACCGCCATCATGTCGCACCGCAGCCTGGGCCTACCGACTCCGACACCATCGACTCCAATTCATCAGCAGATGACAGCACTTCAGCCACGACGACGCCGCTGCTTGCACCGTGACCTGCCAGCCCCGCGACGAGCACCGCCTTTACCTCGCACTGTGACCCTGGTCTCATCGTCGATGCCACCTGATGCCACCACCGAGCCGCTGCTTGCATCTGGACCTGAGGGCACCTCACGTCGCACAGCTGCACTTCGCAATGCAGCACCCGACGCCTGCCGACGTCAGCGCTCCTGACTTCAAAAGAGGAGAGTTCGACCTGAAATGCGTGTGACTTCAAGGGCCCCGAAGACTCCTGCACAGACCTCCGGAATCGACGCCTGCAGATGCCGTGCTTTCGGAAGCTCAACGAGAGGTCGCTAATGCCCTGCATTTCTAAAAGGTACTGTTTGCGGGTCTTCCTGACACCGTAGCTGGCCCGCGACACCGCGGTCAGCCAGAACTGTTTGGATTTGGAAAGGGAGCCGGAAGCAAGCTGGCGGTTCAGCCAGTAACTATGGCGGTGAACGAGAGGCTCAGTCAATGACGGACCGCGATTCAGTCTCGGTGAAAGAAGTTGGTGTTGCTGAATAAATCAGAACGTGCGGGAGTATTGATGCACTGCCAATTGGAAAGCGGAATTAAGAGATACGGCATGAATACAAGTACGGCTGTCCATAGAACGCCCGTACTCTGAGTGGTGTTCCGAAGTGTCTTGGTTGGATCGCCACAGGATCGCTGCATCCGCGGGGATCCTGGATCCCGCGTCTGTCGCGGTCAGGGAGCTGTAATACACTGGTGTGCCGCTGAGGCACCGCCGAGCATATTACAAGTTGCCTCTCTAACGCCCTGTTCATGGCTGAGAGCCCGCCACGTAAAGGGTTGCAGTGTGGCAACAAAGGGGGCCCTAACAGGGCACCTTGCTGCTCCTGGGCCTGGGGGTGCATGCGGGGGCACATATAGTGTCCCCCCCTGGATATGCAACCTCAGTTCCCGCATAGTGTGGCATGTATGCTACACTGTACTGGAGGGTGAAGTCGGCGCTCTGACAGCAGCGGGCCTGGATGTTACGCTCTTCTATGAGCCTAACAGCATCTGCTGTCAGACCGCCGCTGCACCGCCCATCAGACCAGGATTGAACTCCTAAATCTGGTGGGCGCGCGCAGAAAGGCTTGGGCACTCCAAACCTACAGCGGACGGTGGCTTGGCGGCGGCACTGTAAGACCGCCAAAGTCGAAATCAGTCCCATAGTGTTTAGTCATGTGTCCACAAATAATGCCCATGATGTTATCCGGGGCATTTATTCCCATTATTTCTAAGCTACAGTCAAACTATTACCATCACATCAATTACATTAAGTGTTCTACTGACCTAACGATGCAAGAACAGAGTGCATCCGTACCTGCCTTAGCAAACCAACACGATTGCGCAACAAGTGATCTAAAATAAAGGTTGGTACATCTAGCATTAACACTGAGATATTATTAAAGGTAACTTGAAAAAGGGTGATTGATAATAATACCACTGTTGGCAATTTAGGAGAATGATAAAACCATTAACACTGACTGCTAAATAAAATTCAGCCGAACGAGCAGTACTCTAAAGATATGTATTACCGGAGAATCAAGAGGTGCTCAGATTGTTTGGCAGGGAGAGGGAAAAACATAAAGATGATGATTTTAGTAAAGTAGTCAAATTCCAGAAACAGACCAACTGGTATTAGCTGAGTCAGGAAGAGCTTACGCTTAGGATGAACATCATACCGGCTGTTTTGTGTGACATATTCAGGTGAACGGGACACTAATAATAACTGATAACTCCCCCCATCCAGAACCCACAAAGCCATACGTCTTAATCAATATTATTTTTTTTACCATACAAAATCTTGTTTATAAGACTTCATGTCCTAAAAGGATTTTGTTTTAAACTCTACAGTTAAAGCATATAGTTAAAACACAACCAACTATGAAATAGAATTTGCCTAAAAACAGAATCACAATTAATGTCATCATTGTGTTAAAACTAAAAGCACAGCAATTACAAGTGGCTCAGTTCCCAAATCAAGCAAATATTCAAATGGCTTTTGCACAGTTCTTATTTCAATTTTGTAAAACAAAAAGCATCTGAATCCACACGTTTTACTGTAACAAGGACGTCATCGATAGTGGGCGTTTTTCCTGAATGTCTGATCACCACCATAACCATCAAACTCAAGAAAAACGTGTAACTGCTAAGCACTGCTTTAAATGGAAATATAGAATCACAGGTACTCACTATACAGATTACCTGTTTGGTCCTGAGAAGTGCAGGGAGTTTTCTATTAAATGTTGTATTGCAGCAATGCTGAGAGGGCAGGTACTCTCCGATTCAAATTAAAGAAGCACAGGCACTCTCCCTTTCAAAGTAAAGAAGTGTAGGTACTTCCCCTTTCAAATTAAAGAAGCACAGACACTCTCCCATTCAAAATAAAGAAGTGCCGGTACTCTCCCTTTCAAATTCAAGTGCAGGTACTCTCGCTTTCAAATTACTGAAGTACAGGTACTCTGGTACTCTCCCATTCAAAATAAAGAAGTGCAGGTACTCTCCCTTTCAAATTAAAGTGCAGATACTCTCCCTTACAAATTGATGAAGTACAGGTACTCGGGTACTCCCCCTTTCAAAATAAAGAAGTGCAGGTACTCTCCCTTTCAAATTAAAGAAGCACAAGCACGCTCCCTTTAAAAATAAAGAAGTGCAGGTACTCTACCTTTCAAATTAAAGAAGTGTTTGTAGTCTCCCTTACAAATTAAAGTGCAGGTACCCTCCCTTTCAAATTAATGAAGTACAGGTACTCTGGTACTCTCCCTTTCAAATGTATGAAGTGCAGGTAGTCTGGTACTCTCCCTTTTAAAATATAGAAGTGCAAGTACTCTCCCTTTCAAACTAAAGAAGTGCAGGTACGCTCCCTTTCAAATTAATGAAGTGCAGGCCCCCACCCTTTCAAAATAAAGAAGTACAAGCACTCTCCCTTTCAAATTAAAGAAATGAAGGCAGTCTAGTACACTCACTTTAAAAATAAAGAAGTGCAAATGCTCTCCCTTTCAAACTAAAGAAGTGCAGGTACTCTCCCTTTCAAATTAAAACGTGTAGGTACTATCCCTTTCAAAATAAAGAAGTGCAAGTACTCTCCCTTTCAAACTAAAAAAGTGCAGGTAGTCTGGCACTCTCCCTTTCAAACTAAAGAAGTGCAGGTACTCTCCCTTTCAAATTAAAAAAGTGCAGGTAGTCTGGTACTCTCCCTTTAAACTAAAGTGTAGGTACTCTCCCTTTCAAAGTAAAGAAGTGCAAGTACTCTCCCTTTCAAAATAAAGAAGTGCAGGTACTCTCCCTTTCAAATTAAAAAAGTGCAGTTAAAGCATATAGTTAAAACACAACCAACTATGAAATAGAATTTGCCTAAAAACAGAATCACAATTAATGTCATCATTGTGTTAAAACTAAAAGCACAGCAATTACAAGTGGCTCAGTTCCCAAATCAAGCAAATATTCAAATGGCTTTTGCACAGTTCTTATTTCAATTTTGTAAAACAAAAAGCATCTGAATCCACACGTTTTACTGTAACAAGGATGCCATCGATAGTGGGCGTTTTTCCTGAATGTCTGATCACCACCATAACCATCAAACTCAAGAAAAACGTGTAACTGCTAAGCACTGCTTTAAATGGAAATATAGAATCACAGGTACTCACTATACAGAGTACCTGTTTGGTCCTGAGAAGTGCAGGGAGTTTTCTATTAAATGTTGTATTGCAGCAATGCTGAGAGGGCAGGTACTCTCCGATTCAAATTAAAGAAGCACAGACACTCTCCCATTCAAAATAAAGAAGTGCCGGTACTCTCCCTTTCAAATTAAAGTGCAGGTACTCTCGCTTTCAAATTACTGAAGTACAGGTACTCTGGTACTCTCCCATTCAAAATAAAGAAGTGCAGGTACTCTCCCTTTCAAATTAAAGTGTAGATACTCTCCCTTACAAATTAATGAAGTACAGGTACTCGGGTACTCCCCCTTTCAAAATAAAGAAGTGCAGGTACTCTCCCTTTCAAATTAAAGAAGCACAAGCACGCTCCCTTTAAAAATAAAGAAGTGCAGGTACTCTACCTTTCAAATTAAAGAAGTGTTTGTAGTCTCCCTTACAAATTAAAGTGCAGGTACCCTCCCTTTCAAATTAATGAAGTACAGGTACTCTCCCTTTCAAAATAAAGAAGTACAAGCACTCTCCCTTTCAAATGTATGAAGTGCAGGTAGTCTGGTACTCTCCCTTTTAAAATAAAGAAGTGCAAGTGCTCTCCCTTTCAAACTAAAGAAGTGCAGGCACGCTCCCTTTCAAATTAATGAAGTGCAGGCCCCCACCCTTTCAAAATAAAGAAGTACAAGCACTCTCCCTTTCAAATGTATGAAGTGCAGGCAGTCTAGTACACTCACTTTAAAAATAAAGAAGTGCAAATGCTCTCCCTTTCAAACTAAAGAAGTGCAGGCACTCTCCCTTTCAAATTAAAACGTGTAGGTACTATCCCTTTCAAAATAAAGAAGTGCAAGTACTCTCCCTTTCAAACTAAAAAAGTGCAGGTAGTCTGGCACTCTCCCTTTCAAACTAAAGAAGTGCAGGTACTCTCCCTTTCAATTTAAAAAAGTGCAGGTAGTCTGGTACTCTCCCTTTAAACTAAAGTGTAGGTACTCTCCCTTTCAAAGTAAAGAAGTGCAAGTACTCTCCCTTTCAAAATAAAGAAGTGCAGGTACTCTCCCTTTCAAATTAAAAAAGTGCAGGTAGTCTGGTACCCTCCTTTTCAAACTAAAGTGTAGGTACTCTCCCTTTCAAAATAAAGAAGTGCAAGTACTCTCCCTTTCAAAATAAAGAAGTGATTAAAGAAGTGTTTGTAGTCTCCCTTACAAATTAAAGTGCAGGTACCCTCCCTTTCAAATTATTGAAGTACAGGTACTCTGGTACTCTCCCTTTCAAACAAAAGAAGTGCAGGTACTCTCCCTTTCAAATTAAAATGTGTAGGTACTATCCCTTTCAAAATAAAGAAGTGCAAGTACTCTCCCTTTCAAACTAAAAAAGTGCAGGTAGTCTGGCACTCTCCCTTTCAAACTAAAGAAGTGCAGGTACTCTCCCTTTCAAATTAAAAAAGTGCAGGTAGTCTGGTACTCTCCCTTTAAACTAAAGTTTAGGTACTCTCCCTTTCAAAGTAAAGAAGTGCAAGTACTCTCCCTTTCAAAATAAAGAAGTGCAGGTACTCTCCCTTTCAAATTAAAAAAGTGCAGGCAGTCTGGCACCCTCCTTTTCAAACTAAAGTGTAGGTACTCTCCCTTTCAAAATAAAGAAGTGCAAGTACTCTCCCTTTCAAAATAAAGAAGTGATTAAAGAAGTGTTTGTAGTCTCCCTTACAAATTAAAGTGCAGGTACCCTCCCTTTCAAATTAATGAAGTACAGGTACTCTGGTACTCTCCCTTTCAAAATAAAGAAGTACAAGCACTCTCCCTTTCAAATGTATGAAGTGCAGGTAGTCTGGTACTCTCCCTTTTAAAATTAAGAAGTGCAAGTACTCTCCCTTTCAAACTAAAGAAGTGCAGGTACGCTCCCTTTTAAATTAATGAAGTGCAGGCTCCCACCCTTTCAAAATAAAGAAGTACAAGCACTCTCCCTTTCAAATTAAAGAAATGCAGGCAGTCTAGTACTCTCACTTTCAAAATAAAGAAGTGCAAATACTCTCCCTTTCAAACTATAGAAGTGCAGATACTCTTCCTTTCAAATTAAAAAAGTGTAGGTACTATCCCTTTCAAAATAAAGAAGTGCAAGTACTCTCCCTTTCAAACTAAAAAAGTGCAGGTAGTCTGGCACTCTCCCTTTCAAACTAAAGAAGTGCAGGTACTCTCTCTTTCAAATTAAAAAAAGTGCAGGTAGTCTGGTACTCTCCCTTTCAAACTAAAGTGTAGGTACTCTCCCTTTCAAAATAAAGAAGTGCAAGTACTCTCCCTTTCAAAAAAAGAAGTGCAGGTACACTGCCTTTCAAATTAAAAAAATGTGCTGGTAGTCTGATACTCTCCCTTTCAAACTAAAGTGTAGGAACTTTCCCATTCAAAATAAACAAGTGCAAGCACTCTCCCTTTCAAATTATAAAAGTGAAGGTAGTCTGGTATTCTCCCTTTCAAAATAAAGAAGTGCAAGTACTCTCCCTTTCAAAATAAAGAATTGAATAAAGAAGTGCAAGTGCTCTCCATTTCAAAATAAAGAATTGAATAAAGAAGTGCAAGTGCTCTCCATTTCAAAATAAAGAAGCGCAAGTACTCTCCCTTTCAAAATAAAGACGTTCAGGTACTCTCCCTTTCAAATTACAGAAGTGCAGGTACTCAGTAACAGACGGTGCCTGCCCATTTAAAGCACTGTTGCTAAGGCGTAAAAGATTGACACAACCAGCTAGAGACAAGAAAATCACACAAAATGCTGCTTACTGCGCTGAGATTGCAGGGGGTTTGCCGTCTGCTCTGCTGCACGGAGAACCAATGGCACCACGACCTCCCAGATGGGCCCACAAAGCCAAGGGCAACGGGAGAGTCAGCACATTGGGCTTATTCAGCTATTTTCAGGATGTGGATTTACTGCATAGTTTAGGATAAAGAGGGCCCATTATCAGGAAATAAATCCGATCGTCCTGCACAAAGCACTGCCACTTTCTGCCGCAACAAATCCCCCATTATGCGGCGCCTTTCAGTGGCGGAGGCCGGGGCTTTCTTTGTTTTCCTTTGCTGTGTTTTTTTGGTTTGTTGTGTGCCTCGGTCTCAGTTACATTTCTGGGGGTGGGGAGTTCACATCTGTGCATTTTTGTAAATGTGCATGTTTGTAAAGGCGACTCTGCCAAGGATCTGCCCCAGTGGCAAGAATAATTTTGGGGCCCCTATTTGGAACTCATTTGAATTTTATTACACATGTTCTCCTAATTCAAGTCTATTTTACCACACATAATTCAATTATACATTAAAGATTGACATACATAAGTACGTATGGGTGATCTAGAGGGAAAAATTCAATTTAACAGGCGGCCCTTGGAAAGCTGGGGCCCTGGGCAATTGCCCACTTTGCTCGAGACTGAAAATGTCTCTGCTCCTCATTCTAGCTTTCTAGGGTGGGTCGGATATTGAAACACCCACTGATTGCGTCCTTTTCTTTGCCCAGGTAACTCTGAATGCAGGCCCTGCCCTTCAGATGGGCCTGCTCTCAGCCCCACCAGCCCCAAAAGTGACTGCTGTTAATTCAACGATGGTGTAAATATTTATGCAATTTGTGGTGTCACCTGTGATTTTTTTATTTAATGTATTTGATTGATGTTCATATTTAACAAGAGAAACCTGCAACATGTATTTTTGTTCAATTCACATTGCGGTATTTGGGTGCAACATTTTTCACGCAGTGGTCTCTTAGTTCAGCTAATAAAAGTGATATCTCATGCAGGGATCTTGTATTAACTATATTTCCCCCGCCTGCATTGCCCACCAGCTAGGTAGTTAATTACTCTTGATGTACTTGCCAATATGTTTGTCAATTTCTCACACTGCCCACTGTTTACCCCAGGTGCTTCCGGTTGCCTACAGTATCAATAGCGGAGAGCTATAGCATTAGAAATTCACGTGCAAAATCATTAATAGTGTCATTTATAATGTCATCTGTGACGTCATATGTGATGTCATGCTACATGGCTGCGGTGGGAGTTATGGTTACGCAGGAGCTTTAAGTGATGATTTGCAAGGAATGTTAGTGTTTGTGTTATAGACACTGACTCACAATAACTGGTTAGTTTGGTTAGGTCATCCGATGGCTTACTTAGGTGGGATTTCATTAACCATATATGACTGCATAAAAATCTTCATTAAAGGGTTGATGCTGCAACACATTAGTTACTAGTGGTAGATTAACAGGTAGAAACACCAATATGCACAAACTACCAATAGTAGTAGGCAGGCTTAGATTTAGTTCTATATTTTCACAATGTAAAGCCAGCCAGCATGAGCCATTCCATCAAGGTAGGAGTTAATATCAGTTGAATCTCCTTTTATGTGTGGTCAGCTCCAGTCACTGCATTTCCACAAAGGGCTTTATCTCAAGGCTCCTGTTAAACCCCACTGGGATGATAAAAGTAGATACCAGCCAAACTGGCATGACTAGGTTTGAAGTATCCCTTTGAGTCAGTGGTGTGTCACTGGGTGACTCCACTGGCTGAAAACAGGTGGAATCAAGACCTCATTGATCGATTCTTCTGTAGTTCTTCATTTCCAAAGGAACCGTCCAGGGCTAATTTGTAATTCCCGCCAATTCTACCCCCTGAGTTACTGATTGACCCAATATCTGTAATTCTGTCTAGCAGAGTTACAGAGGATCATAACTGTGGTCTCATAATGAGGCCTATGATGGCCCTTTGTTCTGTTCACACCTCAGGAGCTGATACATATCTTAGTTGGCACTCTGTGGCAAATGACCTCTAGAACAGAGGTCTTCTGAGTCCAAATATCTTCAGAGAATTAAAATCTGTGGGCATCAGAGAAGCAGCCCAGCTGATTTCCCCAGTCTAAGAGTCCCAGCTCGCAGACATTGAGGTTTATTTTTATTTATTTGGAGGGTTTTATATATGACGAACAAGACCCTTGCGAGTATCAGAGCGCTTTACAAGTCAAATGTAGAAAACAAGATGTCGCAAACAAAGATATAGGTGAAACAGCTATACATAGTTTATACATGTACACATCAGCTATCGTGAAAGACAAAATGACAGCTATTGAGCACAAAGACATAGATAGTTATAATATACAGTAAAGCTAGCAACAGGCCAGAGTTCACGTGAAACTCTGGTTGCTCTGCAGTACACAAAGTAGGAATAGTTGATCCCTCATTGTGCACAAAGAAAGCCCCTGCACAATGAACACTTACAACTCTCCAGGACTGAGATAGTTAATCTGGCACGAGAAGTAATCCTTGAGGATTTGATTAAGAAAACAAAGTGAATGTTTTCTACTGAATTACTTCAGGTCTGAAAGGGCGGTATGGGAGCAAAATGAGCCAAGCCGCTGTCTTGGTGGCCCACCGCTGGCGCTGGATAGAGGCGGTGGAGTGGAATGCTTCGGTTTATTAGGTTAAATTACATGTATGTTGAAGAATTGTGATGCTGGAAATTGATATGTTTGTGTCCTGCTGCTGATGTTCACTATGTCTTATGGACATTATTAATCGGTCCTCTTTGTCACTTAAAACAAGATGAAAAATAAAGATTTTTAAAAAAATGCTTAGTTTCAATAAATTCTAACAAGCCTCATGCAACTCTGTGTAAGTTTGGGCAAACTGTTGTTGTTCCCACATGCCTCGGAGTGCATGGCTTTTGGCATTGGTTGAAGGGTTTATGGGGCATATTATCAAGACCGGCGATAAAATTATCGCCGCTTTGGCGGCAGAAAACTGCCGCTAAAACGGCGATAATGGGCTTGATAATATGCCACAGAGAATTCCAATAGAAGCCCATGTTAGATGTGAAGGACATCTAACATGGGCTTCAATTGGAATTCCATAGAGCATATTATCAAGCCCATTATCGCAGTTTTCTGCCGCTAAAGCAGCGATAATTTTATCGCCGGTCTTGATAATATGCCCCATAGTTCTCTCCTTAGAATCTGACCCTGAGCAAGAGAGAAAATGGCGAAAGAAAAAAAAAGCAAAAGATAGGAAAACAGTGACAATCGATGAAAGCAGGGATAACAGGAACGTGTATGAGTGTGATAAAGAGATAGGGAGTCGAAAGACAGAGGCAAAAGGTGGAACCATGAGTAAGCATCTGTTGTATTTGGCAACCAGGGCATGCCTCCGCGAAAATAGCAGTCTCCTAAGAAAAACATTGGATTCCTGCACTTATGTGTTTTTTTAATACATTGTTACTGGAAAGGGGGCTTATTTTGAGTTTAGCAGAGTGGGAGAACCTTTGTAAATTGGCAGTGATCTGCACTGCTTAACGTGTGGTCCTTCACTCTACTTATAGTTTAGAGGAGTACAGTGTTTAAACTAGCTGAGCCTTCATTGGCTCAGCCAGTGTAAGCCATTAACCTGGTGACCATTCCGCTAAAGGACCACCAAATCACAGTGATTGTTGTTTCTCCCTGCTGAGAGTGTGCAGAGGATCACTCATTTACCCTGCTCATGTTCACTATGGGCCTTATTATGAATTTGGCGGTGCGGACCGCCATGCCAGCGCCCCGCACCACCAAAACCATAATTAGGCCACCTGTCGGGTTCCGACTGGATTCCAGGTCCGGCGGTCCTCAGGTGGCTGGCACGCGGCGGTGCCTGTTTAAAGGCTCATAGGAGAGCCATAACAGGCCCGAAACCGGTCCCAGGATGCTTGTTTCCGGTCCAGGGAAGACATGGCTTGGCAGTTCGGTCTGGACTGTTCCCAGGAGGCACAGGGTCAAGACTGATTTGCATATAGCTGTGTCTGAACTGGGGTGGCACAGTGAGCTAAAGAATGATGATGGATTCAACCCAAATCTGTGACTGGGGGTGAGTGCTTGCAATGTTCAACACTCCGTCCATCATTTCCTTTGGTTTTTGCTTTGTTCGCCATAAGTTGGCAGGGTATGCTCAGACGTGAGTCCCTTGCTTACTTTGCCACTGGATTCAAGCAAGCCTGGCTGAAGACGGCTGAAATGCCAGAAACCGGTCCTAGGAAGCTTGTTTCCGGTCCAGGGAAGACATGGCTTGGCAGTTCGGGCTGGACTGTTCCCATGAGGCACAGGGTCAGACTGATTTGCATATGGCCATGTCTGAACTGGGGTGGCAGAGTGGGCTAAAGAATGGTGATGGATTAAACCCAGATCAGTTGACTGGGGGTGAGTGCTTGCAATGTTCAACACTCCGTCCATCATTTCCTTTGGTTTTTGCTTTGTTCGCCGTAAGTTGGCAGGGTATGCTCAGACGTGAGTCCCTTGCTCACTTTGCCACTGGATTCAAGCAAGCCTGGCTGAAGACGGCTGAAATGCCAGAAACCGGTCCTAGGAAGCTTGTTTCCGGTCCAAGGAAGACATGGCTTGGCAGTTTGGGCTGGACTGTTCCCATGAGGCACAGGGTCAGACTGATTTGCATATGGCAATGTCTGAACTGGGGTGGCAGAGTGGGCTAAAGAACGGTGATGGATTAAACCCAGATCAGTTGACTGGGGGTGAGTGCTTGCAATGTTCAACACTCCGTCCATCATTTCCTTTGGTTTTTGCGTAGTACACAATGAAACAAGTGTTCTAGTGAAATATATACAACATTGCAACAGAAAAGGTTGGAGGTTGATTATAGTATCAGTTGAGGAGTACAGAGAGATAACTATTTACAAACCCCTTCTTTTTTACTGCAAGTCCAACATCTATATTCAACACTTAAAAATGTCATAAAAGTATACATTTATGGAATCTGTGCATACATAGGACAAATCCAGTAACATGTAAAAATAATTTAAAACTACATCTCATTAAAATCGTTAAAAATTAAGCAATAGAGTCTGACGGATAAAGTTAAAAGGATATGTTTTAAAGCATTAGCTGTTCATAATGGTTTCTTATTTTTAAGGCGTCCTTAATAAAATTCAATATTTCAGTACATATTTCGATACAGAATAGCCTTTGTAAAAATTCCATAGAGGGTAAATAATTTTTAAAACCAGCTAGGCGCAGTAAAGATTTTAAGAAAACCAATTTAGGGCTTGCCCACGGGGGACAAAACAGGAGAATGTGAAGTACGCATTGTCTAGATACATGATTGCAATGACATGGGTGCAAATCGAGGCTGCAGGTGTATTGAGTGAAGCAGGCCACTTTAAAAATGTATAAGATTAGTCTAAAAAGGGTTAGAAGCAAACAATTAAAATGTTTTTTAATTCAGCACAAGTATGGCTCCAGACTTTTATCTGTCCCAATGGCGATATAAGCTTCCACCGTCTTCATAGTCAACATCTTACATAGACTTTCATTGACACAAAATTTCTGAAAGCTCGACTTCAATGTGTCTTTTGCATGGGCGTTAATTAGTGATGGTACAATGAACATTTCATGGAGGCTTAGATTAGTAAATCATGTTTTTACATATGTACGAGCCAAGGTATCTGGGACATGTTTGAAGAGACAAACAATCAGATATAAATTGTCTTGTCAAACTTGCCTCAGAATTTAGCCAACATTTTAACCAGAGCAAAAATGGCGGCAGTTTCAATTGGTCCTCTAAAAATTATAGGCCCACTTCCTCATGACAGATGAAATTTTGCAAAATGTTTGGGGCAGCCAGCAGCCTAGCGACAAAGCCATTTACAACATGCTGGACCGTGTCTGGATTATAATACCCCCATAAACCCACCTCGTAAATAGCCGCTGAGAGGCATTTTGTTTTAAATAAAGTAATCATCTCTGGCAATGGTTTTTGTTATTATCCGTGAAAAACTGAAAATTGCTTATGTGTTTCTTCCCATTAGTTGGGTTTTCATTTGAATATGTGCCATCCAGCTTACGTTAGATCATTTTAGTCAATAGTAGTCCAGTCCTGTCAGTAATAATTGAGCTTCGAGTCTGAATGGGAAAAAACGTCACTGGGTTTTATAAGGACATGGCACGTCAGACTACTGTGTCATAAGCAAGAGGAACCAGGAGCTATATTTAAGCAGGTCCTGCACACGTGCTCCAACAGAGTAATGTGAAAGACGAAGGGTGTGCAGTGCCTAAGGGAGGGGAGGGAAAAGAAAAGAAAATCTTTGGGGCCCAGATAGGACTGAAGCTAGTTGTGCTGCCTCCCGGCCATCAGAGCAACGACGTGCTTTGTTTTCCCCGCCAGTTTGTTACCTAAATTGTTACGGGTCTCACGCCCTGGTAGGATCTCACCTGGGGTGCCCGACAGCTACTGGTCTACAGTAACAAATAACTGAACCAGACCTGCGGTAGTGCTCTAAATACAGCTCACACTCCTGGTCTTGATGAAGTGCCACCAGACCTGTTAGGGGCTATCCTGGCACAAAACATGTCAACCCACAGCTCCACACCTGCCCTATAGGAACATTATATCCAATACTTTTTAATTAGGTTAGCGCTACCTGATAATAAAACACATTAGTTGAACTGCCCTAGACCTGTTTGAACCCACTCTCTCACCGCACTACCCAGTCTACACACCCACACTCACCCAACTTGAATTATCATATCTGTAGTGTTAAACCAAAAAGTGTCTGGCTGGTAGGTGCAATCCAGAGAGGTCATGCAAATCTGGTAAAAATACAAAAAAAGATATTGTACATCTCCAGTCAATCTGAACATGATGAAAATGTGCAGGACTCAATGCTCAAGAATTCATGTTTTGTTTAGGAGCAAGATGAGTCTGCAGAGTGGCAGGTTTTGTGTCATTCTCCATATAATCCAAGAGAGGTCTGAGCGTCAAGCACACTGAATAAACGGGCATGGATGCCCAAATATGGAAGCCAAGCAAAGCATCACTAAAAATAGAATATAACACAACCAGCACTGTCCACTGTGTGTGAAAGTAGTAAGTTGTCTTTGTCAAATCACAGACTGTGTGGTACTTTGCATGTTGGCACTGTTGTGTATGACTAACAACATAATAAAAGACATAATGGCAAATGTGGGAGATATTCAATTCATCTGCATTTCATTTCTTGCCTTTGCCCCACCCGCTCCTCTGTTACTTCCATGCCCCTTTTTAATTTGAAACTTTCTGATGTTTACCTTTTAGGGGGTTCCGACAGCTGCGTTTTACTGTCACGCCGCTACTTTGACCATAGTACGCTTTCAGGCAACTTTTATGTTTCTTAAATTACCACTCCAGGATGGTTGTCCACCATCATGGAACATACGTTTTTTTTAAAAATGGCGTATGCATGTATCTTTTGTAATACTTACACATGTTTGTATCATCATGTGTAAGCCATCTCTTTCTCTTTTTGTTGATGCTGTTCATCATAGCAATGCATTGGAAAAGCCAAAAGGGTTGGCAATGTCTTTCAAAGCAAAGGCCTATTGGTTTTGCAACTGCTTGTTAATGTTGAGCATTAAATATGATTCTTTGAATAAAATTCCGAATGGATGACATCTCCAATTTTTCAGTTGATGGCATCCCACGTTGATGCCTGTGTAAACAATGATCAACCTTTTCACATCGATATTCAATTTTTAAGAAATATTTGAGTATGAGAATAACACAGTATCTATCTTATCACTGAATGCCTCCTCTAGCTTTTCCATTGATGCAGAACTTGCTTTTCAGAGAGAAGTACTAAGGTCCCTCCTACTTTTTCGATTTACAGTGGACTTCACCACAATTAAATTGCAGATGTGTGTCACTGTCAAGGGGGTTAGTTTAGATAACCATGTTGGGGTCGATATGTTCTGTGTCATTGTGGATTATCCCATAATGTTTCTATCTACAAAAATAAATAATAATTGTTCTTCGTAATGTTTGCCACTTTATTTATTTAAGTATAGATTCTGATAGGTTGTGCTTGGGTATCTGAACAGTGGTCACCCATTTCTTTCATCCTAAAAGGACTAAGGGGCATATTATCAAGCATGGAGTTAAAACTATCGCCGCTTTAGCGGCAGAAAACTGCTGCTAAAGCGGCGACAATGGGCTTGATAATATGCCGTGGAGAATTCCCATAGAAGCCCATATTGTCACCAAAACATGTGCTTCTAATGGAATTCTCAAGGGCATTTTATCAAGCCCATTATCGCCGCTTTAGCTGCAGTTTTCTGCCGCTAAACCGGCGATAATTTTAACTCTGTTTCTTGATAATATGCCCCTAATTTTGGTAAGATGATAGGTGCAGTTGTTAAGATGTTTGATGTTTATCATTTGATATGCAGAAGTATTATTTGTGTTTGCATGAAATTACATTACTGAGTTTAAATACTATTGCCTTATCGAAAACTAAGTTTTTTTATTATTTTTTTATGTAGTCACATTTGGAAAATAGTAAAAGTCACATTTTACATGCATTGTTGTGTCCAAAATACAACATCCAAATTGCAAATTAATGTTATCTATTTTTATATCTCTATTCTTTTTAGGAAGCGGATGATTGATATTAGTTGTTTAATCCATTCACATCTTTGAATTACATTTTTCGATGGTTTGCTCATTGCACATCCTTAACAACTCGATAGAGCTCACACCCAAGATGTAAGGTTCCCACCTCATGTAAAATTGGGGAAATGGCTACGTTTCCAATGGTAGAGTTTCAGCTGACTCTGACATTGGAAACCCATGACCCTCCAGCACATCTGCCACAGGACCCCAGGTCAGTACATGGGAACGCTCAACCAGTGGCGTAACGATAATTGAGGGCGTCCCCCCTGCAAGGTACGTGGAGGGGCCCCCTCCGGACTCTATCAGGAGACCCCCAGCCGAAGTGCAGTGCTGAGGGGGCCCCCTGGAGCTTGGGGGCCCCCCGCATTGCAGGGGATGCGGGGGCTTGTGTTACGCTCCTGCGCTCAACCGGTTTAAGGCTGGTCTTTTGGTAGCATTGTTTCTACCGGCACCATGAAGCAGGCCAAGAAATCAATGCCCCTAAGTTCAGGGAAAAAACTACTTCATCAGGGTCACTGAATGTTTGCTTCTTGTAAAACAAACCCCCGCTTTAGTTTTTTTTAGGTCTCTCCTGACCCAGCACTTGCGCTGGTCTGGCGAGACTTTAAGTAAGAGCTTCAAAAAATGCTACCGCCGGCCACAGCTTGCAGTGCATGTGCGCTGGGGCGCGCTTGAGCAGAGACGCCATATGGTGTGATTACTGCTGCGCGCGCACCACTCGCGCACATGCACTGCAAGCTGTGGCCGGCGGTAGCATTTTTCCCCCGCGATCACTTTCACGTTGGCCCCGCGGTTCACGTTGGTGGCACACGGTCATTTCTCGAAGCGGGCGCTTGCTTTTTTTTCTGTTTATTACTTCTATGTAGTAATGGCGGCACCCGTGCTTTAGCTTAAACAACTTAGGCTAAAGTCGGGTGCTGAGATTGCTTCAAAAGTAAAGAAATAGACAATTCTTTACTTTTGAAACAATCTCGACACCCGACTTTAGCTTAAGATGTTTAAACTAAAGCACGGGTGCCGCCATTACTACAGTGCAGTAATAGACATAAACAAGCATTGGAAACTTATAAGTATTTAGTTATGCAACTGTTGCATGTCTAAACACTTATAAGGTCCCAAAGGCGAGACCTATTGGCTATGCCAATGCTTGTTCTTTCTAGAAATAAGCAAATGGCCAATAACACATGGCAACCAACCACTTTCATCAAATGTACCTCCCCTTGTGTCAGCTGGATCATTTTGGGTGAAAATGCTCTGATGTACTGACGGACCACCTTGACTAGGGCAGGCAGTTAGTTTCCCCACCAGCCCACTGCTTATGGACTGCCCACTTGGGTGTAAATTGCCTTGTAATTTCCCCCTGGAGACCATTTGTGTTACCATAAGGATAGCCAGACTATCACCAAGATTGAGCATGATATGTCAAGTATGGGCTACTATTAAACCAGGAATAGCCAGAATTCCACAAATAATGCCCATAATATCAGAGGTATGAACCTTTATGATAACAGGGATAGTATGAGTTGCTACGAATGCCCACAATATACCAGTGTAAAGTCATTATTATGCAAGCATAGGTATATTATCACCAAGAATACCCACAAAAGTTCAAGATAAGCTACTGTTATTGCAGGGATAGCCATAATGGCAACACGGATGACCATAGTATATCAAAATAGATATCGTTTTAGCTAGGGATAATCTGACTGTGGTAAGGAATAAGCCTGGGCAAAGCACTACGCTACGCTCGCGTAGTTTGCGAAGTTTGCGCTACTTCTCACTACGCGAATCGCACGTAGCACAGTGCAAACATGCGTAGCGTAGCGTTGCGTAGTGCAACGGTAATTTTTTGCTTGCTCGCGGTCCTCAACATCAAGTTGGCGACCGCGAGCAAGCAAAATTACATCCCGGCGAGACTTTTTCCTTGTTCGCGATCAGCAACATCAAGTTGCCGATCGCGAGCATGTGAAATAAACATCCCGGCAAGATTCTCAATGCGGGGAGGTCAGGTTTCTCATTGCGAGTGGTCGCGAATGCTCGCGACCGCTCGCGATGAGAAACTACCAGTCCGCGTTGAGATAGCTGCCGCTCGAGTAAAAATCTACTTGAGCGGCAGAAAACTACAGCTCGCACTGTGCAAGATGCCGTTTTCAATGATTGCACAGTGCCGGATGCTTGTCCGCACTGTGCAATCATTGAAAACGGCATCTTGCACAGTGCGAACAGGGTACTACGCAGTTCGCGAAGTGCTACGCGTAGTTCGCGTAGTGTGATGTGCACTTTGCGTAGCTTCGCGTAGTGCTTCTTCGCGAACTACGCCCAGGGTTAGTAAGGAATGGCAAGAATAAGTTTTTGATGGCTCTCTGTTCTGCAATGGATATCTAGAGAATACACAAAATTGCCCAAAATTGTCTTGGGTGGACCTACATCCAGGGTTAGCCACAAAGTCTCTGAGAATGCCCACACTACAGCAATATTAGGCCACTTTTATACTTGGTATAGCCAAAATGTCACCAATAATGCCCACTATATGGGAAATTTGGTCCAGTATAATGAAGAGGGCTGAAGGAATGCTTCAAAACATGCCACCAATATATGATAACATGGCAACAAATAAGCAGAAATGGTCATAATGCCATCAAGAATGTGTTCACTTAGGGCCAGATGTACGACCATGTCATTTTGAGAGTCGCAAATTGCGCTCAATTGCGAGTCGCAACTTGCGCTCAATTGCGAGTCGCAACTTGCGCTCAATTGCGAGTCGCAATTTGCGAGTCGCAAAATGACATGCACAACAGTGTCAGAGACACTGTTGGTGATTCTCAATGGGGTCGCAAATTGCATGCCTCATCAATATTCATGAGGCACTCGTAAATTGCGACCCCATTGAGAATGGCTGGTCCTTACAGGTATGGTGTTTGCTGGGCTCAGCAGACCTTCATATCTGGGACTGCTTTTAAATAAAGCCGTTTTAAAAAAGAAATGTAGCCCGTTTTCCTTAAAGGAAAACGGGATGCATTGAAAAAAAAGAAAAATTAAACGTTCTCGTTTCATTTTTTAAGGGCAGGTAGTGGTCCCTGGGACCACTGCCTGCCCATAAAAAATATTTTCCCCTGCATTTGCAAAGGGGAAGGGGTCTCCTGGAGACCCCTTCCCTTTTGCGATCGCATTACCACTCTCTTTGAAGAGGGCGGTAAATTGCGAGTGTTTTGAAAACATTCTTACATGGCTTGTGGGGTCGCTATTAGGAAGGGAACGCTCCTTCCTAATAGCGAGTCACAAAACACTATTTTGCGAGCCGCAAATTATTTGCGACTCGCAAATTAATGTTAGTACATGGCCCAGAGGATTTTTGCATGCACAAACGGGTCGCAAACCCGTTTGCGCATGCAATTTTCCGTCGTACCTCTGGCCCTAGGTCAAGTATAGGCACCAATAGAACAGGTTGAGCGCCATCCTTCTGACCATATCACCACCACCTCAAACCTCCCCACAACCACACACAAGGTCACTGAAATCCTTCCTGCACACACAAACACACAGAGACATTCATACTCTCTCACACACACACATGTGCACACACTTCATCGATTCCCATTGCAATTTACAGATGTGGCAGAACTGCGGGTGATTCACCAGTACTCCTTCAGTCTGCTAAGGGCCTGTAGCAGCAGGAACAGAGCAGCTACATGGACAGACCGAAGCAGTCATGATTGAATACTTCTATTTGGCACATGCCTGCCTGCTCAGCCAATAAGCGATGCGGCGAGATATGGGGAGGTTCTTTCCTTAGCAAGACCGGTGCTTTGACCAACACTCACTTATGCAAAGCTGTTTGCTGTTTTTTACAAGTGCACTGCATATGAACAGAAGGCTAAATGTACATGCAGTGGATATGTGCATATGAGTCTTTAGTAACTTAGGGACCAAAATTCAATCTCTCAGCTTAGTTTCTCATGCCTTGAGTGCTGCTGAAATGTACAGGGATTAGCACCTCCTCCCTCCAATTCCACTCACACTTTAAATAAGGTAGGTATCTACCCTTTGCAGAACAATCCATAAAAAAGTAGCTTGGAAGAATATTTGGCTGCATACTTAAAGAATCAAGACCATGCAACCTTTGCATAAATTGGATTTGCAAAGAAAGATGGCGCAACATCCTAGTGAGAAATACCACAACAACGTTCTATTTTGATCCCAAAGTGTATATTTGGTTAGGGAGGGACTTAAATCAAAAACATAGTTGAAAGCTTAGCAAGTTGTAATTTCCTCTGTTGTCTTTAAAACCTGCCTTTCCATCTACAGTGAGGTTTGGAACTGAAATGACATGAACTTGGCAAAGACATTTCCATCAACATATGTTTAGAAATAACATACATTCTGTTTCTATAAAAACACCACTATTGTTTAAGGGCTATGGGATAGTTAAGTATATTCTATTTACAGAACTCACAATAAATATCTCTTCAGTGGTGCTCGATAATAAACATTTGCAGCCTTTACCCAGTGGAAGTAACAACAAATATTCCTTTTGGGGCATAACCGTGGAATTTGAATTTACTAGGACATGAATAACTTTTAGCAAATTAGAAACATATAATACAATATGGAAGGATTCCAAAAAGACATATTGGAGACAGGATTGTTTGGATAAAGTTCCAGAATGTGTCTGCGTTTACATCTTCAGGGAGTCATGGATCATGCTAAAATCCAATGAGAACTCACCCAGAAAAATTATCATCCAATAAAGACTTCCTAGCAGAGGCGTGTGCATTGCTGGCACCTGGTAAGTGTGGCCTCATGGGGAGGTGAGCCTGGGCTTTTCTCTAGAATTCACTCTATGCCTTTCTGGTGTTTATTTAGGCTGCCTGCGTGACATATGTCAAATAGAATAGTATGTGCGCAGAGCAAAGTAACCTTATGGTGGACTAGAGTGCTATTCAGAAACACAATATAAGCAGTACTTAATTTGAGCCGGAGCTTTCCGGTGCTGAGCACCGACACTTAATTGGTTTCCGGTGCTCGGCACCGGGACTTAATTGTCAACACTACACTTACGGCAGTCTGCACAAGGTGGCACTGCTCATGGAATTTAGAGAGCAGCAGATTAACAGTTGTTTAAGAAAACAATATACATAAACAAATTACTAATACCTGCTTCACCAGCTATTCCTTTAGCTTTGGGGACCTAGAATAATCTGAACCATCGCATTTACATGGGAGTGAGATGGTTAGTGGTTGTTTTGGCAGAGATGACAGTGGTCATGGGTGGTGCAAGCTGCAGTGGCCTCCTGGTCAGAGCCCTGGCACTTAATATTTTACAAATTAAGCACTGAATATAAGGTATCATCAGTTACCACAGACTATGCACCCTTGGTCCATTCCACATACTTAGCATATTTACATCATTTTACGGAACCAGGAACAATACACTTCCCCATGGTAAGAGAGCTCTAAAAATCAGCCTCAAGACAATTTCACAGGATCAACACACATGCTTTATACATATACCCAGAACCCTCCACCCAGTCCATAGCACCACAACTATTACACCTTTCCCAAAACAACAGCGATCACATAGAACCAAACGAGTTTATTAGCAAAGAGTGTTCCCAACGTATCCATAAACGAGGGCGTTTTGGTACTGTTGTGTTCCTTAGATTGTTCCAACACTCTTACACTAACCCTTTAGGACTAGTGCCCCTAAAGTAATCCCAAACAACCAGATCTCTCACACCTTATTCTTTGATCCCTTCCACCAGGGATATAGTGCCTCCTCACCTGTACCTGCTATCTTCCCTTAGCAGTGCTGCCTTCATAGGTATTAGGTGGTCCCCTCATCTCACACGCTGCTCTGTTATCTATTCACCTTAACATTACACTCCTTTAAAGGGAAACACTTCAGCCAAGCCCAAAGTACTGTAGCTGTCTCTTTTTGCACTTGCAATCTTGTGAGCTCAACATTACCAATTTCTTCTATTCAGAGTTTTTTGTGTCTACTTGTATACCATCAGGGTCCCATGATCAAGCCTCAAGTTACTGAAAGTAGTTTCATGACCATATAAAGGAACTTTCCGCTATATAGTCACAGAACACCTCGGTGAATTGCAATATCCTTATAATGTACGGCAGGGAGTCCGTTATACAATATATCACTTTATTACAACATATACGCACTCTGGCAAGACTTGTCTGACATGTCATGCCATTGCTGTATTTTGCATTGAAAAATTAAGTTCACCCACTTTGCTCCTAGCTTTGCGGGCCTCTTTTGCCATATGCCCACTGGTACATATATCTTTTAACGAGAGACCATTTAAATAATCCGAGTATAGAAATGCTACTGTCTACCAGGGTTCCTGTCACATCAATGCTAGTGTCCACTAAACAGTGTGATAGTATTTCAAAATATCTGTCCTTTCCTGTTCGTACCTGCTCAGCATGCTTCTCAGCTCCTGCTCCATTACCTATTCTCTTTCTTCTGGTGTTACAGAGATTCCTAAGGTCAGCTCTACCCATAGTGCACTATTCCTCCCTCTAGAAAATTAAACAACTTTTATTGAAGGTCGCTCCTTCTGTCATGATATGAGCCTGGTGGCGCCTGCCTGAACTTCAGAATTACAGGACTGCAACTCCCAGAAGTCAGGGCGATAGGATGAGGAGGAGTTGTGTATATAAATCGCCCGTGCACACCGGCTGGTGTGCGCAATTCTTCTTTCGTACCGGATGCCCACTCTGCGGGTTCCTCGTAGGGCTACTCCTTTCTTTGTTGCCTTGCCGTTTGGTTTTCGTTCTCCTGGGTAGGAACACCGGTGTTCCTGATCGGGCGGAGGACAGCTGTCTACTCCAGTCCCAGGATGTTTGTTTCTGGTCCAGGGAAGACATGGCTTGGCAGTTCGGGCTGGACTGTTCCCATGAGGCACAGGGTCAGACTGATTTGCATATGGCCATGTCTGAACTGGGGTGGTGGAGTGAGCTAAAGTATGATGATGGATTAAACCCAGATCAGTTGACTGGTGGAGAGTGCTTGCAAAGTTCAAAACTCCGTCCATCATCCCCTTTGGTTTTGCCCTACTCCGCCATTACTCCACGGATCGTTTATGGAAATCGGAGCTGCTTAGCGGGAGTGCTGTGGATTCATCAGCTTCCACCTCACAGCCTCTTTGAAAGGTTTCCCGTTTGTTTTCTTCTCTTTAAAACTGGCAAACAGAGGTGATTTTGGGGAGGCGGTTATTATCCCAGTCTGTCTTCAAGCATTTAGCAGTGATAAGAAGTATTATCCCTTCAGGTGCTCTGCTCTGGACTGCCATATCTTTCTCTGACTTCTCCGGAACTATTTTACTTTCAGGTAGGAGTGAGGATTAGATTCTTTATTAAAGGATCGTGCTGCTTACCATTAAGCTACAGTAGTCTGTGGCCTGTTTGGGTTATGGACATACCCTAACTGACTAAGCTGTGCTGTGATTGATGATCTCTGATGATTTTTACTTTGGATTATTAACCCTTGGAAATCCAGCGGAAATATAACTTTGTTACTATCTCGACTTTTGGATTATGAGGAGAGACAATGGTGTAATTGCTCTGTGCTTCTTTATTTGATTTTCTTGGATTGGCTACTATTTTTGGTTTCCTTGTATTTTTCCAAACGGTATGTTTGAATGTGTTTTGTTAGAGGAAGTAGTATGAAGGGGCGATAGGAAGAAAGAACATTTATAATATGTCTTTTACTATCATAGGCGTATGCCAAGAGTAGTGTGAGTACCCGTTACTATCAAAGTTGTGAGAAATTATACAACTGCATGATTCAGGTACGGATCAGTCGTAGCGAGATCATATGAGTGTTGGTTTATTCTGAATTGTGTTTCCTGGTCTTCTTTCTCTCCTACAGGACTCCCATTCCCAGCTGCTCCTTCCCTATTACCTACCCTCGCTTGATCGTCCTAATACTCTGTGTGTACTATCTGAGTTGGGGATGTCAAGAGGTGGATATCTTACTGCATCACCCGGATTCTGAGGAGTGCTCCATGGGGTTCCGGAAACCTTGACACCTTCCACCTCGCACTTTGCTCATTGACCTACAATGCTGCTTCTACAGATAGCTGACTGGGACCATCCCCAATAAAAAGGCATCACTTTATAATACTATATTCTAACATTACTCTCTGTTTCCATAGAGGAAACTTGGAAAGAAGGGACACAGGAAATGTGGATACAAATCTTCTTTATTCAGTCACAAGAAATGGCCCCGGGTCAGTCCCTGATCGTAAGCAACTGTGTCTTCCCGGCTTCCTAGAATCCACACAACAGATTCAAGAAGTTGAAGGACACTGGTTGTCCAGGAACAGCAACACTGTTGCCAGGACACATAAACGTTAGAAGATACAACACATCCCCCTTTCTTAACTAAAACTCCCCCAAGTGCAAATAAATACTAGAGAGATAACTCACAATAATTTATCTCTTAGGAACATATATAACCCCTTTGCCATATAGGCTTAGCCTTGCTCCGCGTGCTAGAATCCCTTTTGCATAGCTTTTCATCCATGCCATTGCGCTCTTCTGCTCTAGCACATTCACTGCATTTCTTTGCCCATTCTTGCCCATCCGTATCACTGCAGGCGGTCACCCTCCTAACATTCCACCACTTGCCATCGGACAGTATCAGAGAGCTGCCCTTCAATTCCAACACTTTCTTTGAACGGGATAACTTGGAGCACCCCTTCCTTGCAAAGTTTCCCAGAAATACTCTAACAAACATTCCTTGTACAAATGTCTTGCACCATTTCTTTATTTTTTGGTTGTGCCTTTGTCGATACGCAGCTTGATATTTTCTAACCCTTTCGCACAACCTAGAATAGTGAATCCTCCACTGTCCAGACCTAGCCATCCTCGCTGGCCCCCTTACAGTACACGGTACCCTGCCTTTCAATAGACAAAATGGCGTTTCTCCTATTACCAAGTGTGGAGTGTTTCTGTAGTTCCACAACATGTCCTTGACTTGCCTCTTCCAACAAACACTACTTTCTCCCAACACGTGGTTAAAGCACTCAATCAAACCATCACCCCTGGGATGATAAACTAGGGTTTTAAGATGCATGATTCCCCATTTCTTAAGAAAAGCCTTGAATTCATCTGATACGAATTTGGATCCATTATCTGTTAGAATTTCTGCAGGACATCCTTCCCTACAAAAAATGTCCTTACAAAAGGCAATCACACTCTTTGATTTGACTTCCTTTGCAAATGCCACCTGGGCCATTTTGAGAAATAGTCCATCATTACCATGGCATATTTCTCACTCATGTTCAATCCTTGAAATGGACCGCAAATATCAATACCTATCCTTTCCCATGGATGTTTTGGCATTGTTACTGGATGTATGGGGTCTCCTGAATAACATGCAATTTGTCGATACATGCACATGGAATAAAACCTCTCAATTTGCATTTCCATGCCCGTCCACCAGAAATCAACTCATGCTTTTCTCTTCACTGCTATCATTCCACCATGACCCTAATGGAGAAAATTTCAGTAATCTCTCTCTCAGATTTCCAGGAACCGCCAGTCTTTTACCTCTTCTAAAAAGTTCCATCCAGTACAGATAACTATACCAATACCTGTTGAAACAATTTCAAAACGCGATCTAATTTCCCATTTTGAGCCTTTGGCAACGCCTCCATCAATCTCACACAAACTGGATCATCCGAGATAGCTTCTTTCCACTCACCTTCTCATATTGCAATGAAGACATCTGATAGCTCTACTACCATTCATTCATCTTCCTCACTCGCTCTTTCGTCCTCCAAAGGCAGTCTGGATAAACAATCTGAGTTAATATTCTTGATGCCACGCACATACTTTACAGAAAACACATACTTGTGAAGACAGTACAACCACTTTGCTATGCGGGGTGTAACCTTTCCATCCCTGCCGTAGTAAAAAGGTCTACCAATAGATTGTGATCCGTGCGAAGCTCAAATTTCACTCACCACACACAAATTAGAAAATGTTGCACACCCTACCTGCATGCCAATGCCTCCTTTTTGATGGTGGAGTACATGCTTTCAGCACCCTTTAAAGTACGTGATGCAAAAGCCACCACTCGTTCTTGTAGCACATGCACTTGCATCATAACTGCACCCAGTCCATAAATGCTGGCATCTGTCACAATTATCATCTCATCCTGAGGATCAAAAGGCTTCAAGGTAACTGCCTTAGAAATGGACTCCTTCACAGCATCAAATGCTTGCTGGCATTCCTCTGACCACTCAAACTTCACATTTTTTTTCATAAGACAATGCAAGGCAAGAACTTTATCAGTAAAGTGGATGTACAAACCTCACGTAGTACCCCGCAAGATCAAGAAATGATTTTAACTGGTCCTTATCTCGTGGAGAGGGATCCTTCTCCAAAGCTTCCACTGAACTGAGTTTAGGTTTTACCCCTTCCTGAGTAAGAGAATACCTCAGGTATAAAACTTTATCCATGCTAAACTTACATTTTTCTAAACTTATTTGAGTCCCACTATTTCCGGTTTTTGCAACACTTCCTTCAAGATCTTGTCATGCTGGTCTTTACATTCGTTCCATACCAACACATCATCCTGGAACACTAGCACATTTGACATACCCTCCAATACACCTTGCATCACCCTTTGAAAGACTGCTGACGCAGAGGCCAAACCGAAGGGCATGCGGATAAACTGGTATGCTCCTTCAGGTGAAATGAATGAAGTCAACTGTTTGGATTCCTCCTGCAGACGCATCTGATGATAAGTACTGGATAAGCCAAAGGTGGTAAAACACCTCCCACCTTTCACACTTGCCAGCATCTCATTTATGCAGGGAAGGGGATGACAATCAACCCAAATGCACTCCTTTAGATCCCTGGGATCGACACACATGCAAATATTTCGGTTGGATTTCCAATCGAACATAACCATTCCGATACTTCTATCGGTTCAATCACCCCTTCCTTACACAGCTTCTGTAGTTCCTCCTTCAGCAATCCTCTTAAAGCAAGCAGGACATTTCTCACTTTGTGAATCTTTGGCACCACACTTTCTTTAAGCACAATGTGGTGCTCAGATCTTCTCAAACACCTCAAATATTTTCTGAATAACTTTGGAAACATTCTCTCCTGGCAATTCCGTTAACAATACAGGTGATTGAGGTTTAGAATCATACCCAAAGCACGCTGCTCCTTCCACCCCAATAATAACAAACCCTTTTCCACTACATCCACCTTTCCTCCTGTCTCCTGTCCTGGAACCCCAACTCTGCCATAAAATAACCTTTAATCAGCAACTTATTGCCACAATACCCTTCTGGTAATATATCTGCTGGACTTAATTCACCCGCCTCCTAACTTTCCCAAGTTGGCCTATATAAGAGTAAACGGGGAACAGGAATCCGCCCAAACGTTCACATTTCTTCCATTCACTTTTACTACATGCTTTGGTGGATGATAAGTATAATTTGCTTCCATGGACCACCCACCTAATGATGATTAAATCCCACACAACACCAAAACCAGTGGCGTAACACAGGCCCCCACAGTGCGGGGGGCTCCAGGGGGCCCCCTCAGCACAATACTCTGACTAGAGAGCTCCTGATTGAATCTGGAGGGGACTCCTCCACATACCTTGCAGGGGGGCCCTCTCAAGTTTTGTTACGCCAATGACCAAAACTTCTACATCATCTTCTTCACTTTCACACAGTATCCCATCATCATACGCCATATCGTTTTTGCACACTAGGTTGTCTGACTTCTTGTACTTTGAAGTTTCAGACATTTTATATAAAACCCTTGAGAAATGACCAACGTTCTTACATTTGAAACATTTACTCCTGACAGCAGGATAGTTGTATGCATCAGCTGTGTGCCTTATACTCCCACACCTATAACAGGTCTTTACTTTCCCAACCTCTAAAATCTTCCCACTCTCTTTGTTCTTCTCACTCATGTTTCGTGCGATGTTTTTTACCACATTCACGTCGTTAATTTTTTCCAGATCACTATCTCCTTTGGCTGTGGCTACCCCCCCCTCCCCCCCCCAACTTCTTCACGTAATGAGAGGTATTTTCCATGAGAAAGAAAGTAATCTGATCTGGTTCAATCCACGGTGCAAAATGCGCCCCCCAGTTTTTTTGAATCCCTTTGTTTGTTTCCTCTCTCTAGACAATTGAGTGTTTTTTTTCTATTTGGGCTTTTTCATGGTTTGAGTTATATATGTCAAGGGACCCAGGTGTTCACGTCTGCTCGCGTGACCATACCCAAATTATTTTTTTGGGTGCACTTTAGGTTATCGCTTCTAGACCAAGCTAGTGTGGCTTGTGGAAATTCTGTGAATTTCTTAGCATACTCTGGTGTCCAGGGCTAGATTAAACCTGTCTTTGTACACTGCCAATGGATTCAGTTCCCTAACCAGTAGCTATTATGGACTTTTTCTCTGTAATGTATCACAACCCTATCATGGGGTCGGCCATACTTATTCACGATGAGTCGTAACTCAGCAAGAGGACTCACCTAAATAAGTATGTACTGCGGCATGGCAGACGTCAGGGGAGTATGTAATAGGGCCTTTTCACCGTGCACTAGCTTGACAGTCTAGACACCTCACAAACACCCTTCTCTTAGTCCTTCGGAGAAAACTTTTATCCCAGAATCAAGGTACATATCCATTAACACGTTTATTACCTTAAAAAATATAATTCATCCTTGTATTGATTGAATGGCAATATTTTAAACGATTATATCTGTATATGGTTAAGGTCAGTTTAGGGACCAATGAAATTGCAGATCCCTAGAAGCTTTATTCTAATTAGGTACACTGTTATTAATTTTCATTTCTAGGAGTAGTGGCGGCGGGCAAAATGACTGTGTTTGACAGTGCTATGTAAATAAACGTTCACATAAACTTGTGATGAATATGTTCGGTCTATTTATCACACCTGGTTACTTTCTACTGCAGGAGTCATTTAATTAATAAACTGCTAGATCTGCAAAATGAAGAACTGGCAACCTTTAGGCTACAAGTAATGATCCATGAACCTTTTGCATTAGCAGAAATATGCTGATTTCTCAAATCTTTACTGGACTCTTTTCACTCAGACATATTCAGCTCCCACTGCGGATTTACACAAACCAATTCAACAGTAGTAATAGCACAAATAACTCATTCCTCGAAAGCAAGAAAGAAAAGAAAAGACTTGGAAAGGCGCTCTCTGCTTTTCCTATGTAAGAGAATTAGCTTGTAATAAATGATGTGAACTGTGCATAAAAAAAGAATACAATACAGCTTATCACAACAGTAGATTACAAAACAGATTCTAAGTGCGGAATTAATCAAGCATTAGTATATAAAATGGAAATTGTTTTATACAAGTGCTCCACTGCACATCCACTGTTAGATTAGGCAGAGGTAGAACAGCAGCCAAGGCTCTCAGTCTTTATTTTCTCTTTCCTCTAAATCTGGTGGGGCACTGCCACTAACGCCCTATTGATGGGCCGTCGGTCCCGGGAGCAGTACTTTTGGCCATGTACGAAAAGTGCCAGCATAGCCCAAAGATCTTGGCCACCAGGGTTGCTAGATTGGACATAATCTCACAAAAATGGGTGACATTTTCCAAGCATGTGCGAGAGAAATCTTGTGCTTTCAAATTACGAAAACTATGGGTAAAAGCTATTCTGTGTGAGTACTACTCGTGAAATTGTGCTATGCTCCCCTAAATGGCCTCCCTATGACTCCTCTCTGTGCCTGGGGCTGAGACTTGACAGCCCAGCCAGCAGCACTGACTAGTTCTATCGTTTCACTAACCTAAATCTTTCCTCTTAGCCCTCCCTGTCATCAGTGGAAGTCTTTCCTCAGTTTTGTCACCTCCATTATTTCTCATCAGAGAGAGACTTTGAGCTGCCAAGCGACTCATCTGTGAAAAAGTTGTGTTTCATAGTTTTGTTTGTAGTTTGAATATTCCCTATTGAAATGTAAAAAATCTAGTACATTTGCACGTTTATGGTCATTTGACCGAAATAAAATATTTTGATGACAATAAATCCAGTGCTTGAATAGTGGAGTATCCATCCTCATCCTGGATTCAGCAGCTACTACTGAACCTGATCCGGTCCGGTCTGACTGTATCAGAAAACAGTTTTGAACGTGTCCCTGTCCAACTTGCAGAGGCTGAGACACAACAGCCACACCCACACTTTGTGTGATGTTTGCATCCAGAGCAGCAACCCACAGATGTTGAGGGAGGCCTGATATTTTCAGTTCCGGCTGCCACCAACACAAATACCTCACTTAAAAAGCCATCAGCACTCCTTTTTCTGAGCCTATTTATACTTGCGCCGAGGTAGCAGGAGCTTGGAGACAAAGACAATCAGCTGTTTCACATCAAATACTCTTAAGTGTTAGACTATGATTTGGAGGCATGTTTTGACTTTCTCAAGCTATATGTTTAGGAGATGTGCATGCAAAGTATAATTGATATATATATATATATATATATTCACTGAAAAAACCATAGGTTTCACACACGTTATAGTTAGGAATTAGCATTTAAAAAACCTCGCAAATTCACTGAAAAAAATATAGGTTTCACACATGTTATAGTTAGCTGGACATTTTACTGATAAAAAACCAATGAAATTCCCCCGTTATAGTTAGTGTAGGCAACTATAACTCACGCGACCGTAATCCTCTGCTGATGCTAATACTGTATTTAGACACTTATTTGCCCATGTCTTCTTCCATTAAATTTTAGCTATACATATATTACAAATATTTTTTTTTCATAAAGACACATGTCATCAGCAGAGGATTACGGTCGCGTGAGTTATAGTTGCCTACAGTAACTATAACGGGGGAATTTCATTGGTTTTTTATCAGTAAAATGTCCAGCTAACTATAACATGTGTGAAACCTATATTTTTTTCAGTGAATTTGCGAGGTTTTTTAAATGCTAATTCCTAACTATAACGTGTGTGAAACCTACGGTTTTTTCAGTGAATTTGTACGGTTTTTTAAATGCTAAGTTACTTTACGCCATTTGTGGCGTGCGCGCCCACTTAACGCAGTTCGTTCCGTGCGCGCACGGTGCGCTTCGCGCACCGTGCACGCACAGTGAGCACGCGGTGCGCTTCGCGCACCACGTGCCCACGTTACGCTAGATGGGCCATGAACGCACGATGCGCTTCGCGCACCGTGCGCACATGGAGGACATATGATGAGCATCGTTGTGACAGGTAAAATATATGTTTTGTTTTGCTGTAATAAGCCATGCACAAATGAAAAAAAAATATTTGCACACGGGGTGGGGAGAATGTGGATTTTTTTTTTTTTTTTTTTATTATTTATTACCGTACGCGTACGGTAAGCGTAATCGGCGAAATTTTCGAAAAAATTAAAATTGCCTTTTTTCACTTGGGGGATCGTTGGGGACTCCCTCGACATGGCTAGGTGCTTGGGAGCTGTCTAAACAGCCCCTTTACATGTTTTTGCCCTTTGTTTTTCAACCCCCTGTCAGAGTGCGAGAGAGAAAATGGTGGCCGCCGCTTCCTGGTTTCGACCGATTCGAATGTTTACTAAGATCTAACGGCCAATCAGAATCGCGCTCGCGCACGTCACCGTTCGCGTACGGTAAGCGCACCGTAAGCGCACCGTAAGCTGGCTCAGATATATATATTGATTTAAAGGCTATTTTCTCAGAATCTACTGAACAGATTTACACCAAACCTACAAAAGGCACTTCCTTGACCTGAGGACTACCTCTCTGCCAAATTTCATTAAATTCTGTTCAGCCGTTCGGGCTGTAGCTCTGTCTAAAGGTCCTATGGAAAAATGCATGGGAAAAACGTGTTTTGGGACCCCCCTTTTATCTCAGCCCCCGCTTGACGAATCCCCCCGAGACTTTCAGGGTAGGAGCGGAGCGTAGTGCCCCACCTATTTTGAAAATTTCGCGAGGATTCGTCGACCGGCGCCAAAGTTATTCAAAATAGAATGTTGCGGTTTTCCTATGGAAACAGGGTCCTAACTATAACTACCTACTGGCGACCGCCAGTAGGTAATATATATATATATATATATATATATATATATATATATATATATATATATATATATCTGCCAACTTGAGTATTTACAGTACAAACAATTTGAATAGCACTAAGTAATAAAAATGTATTACTACCAAAAGGAACCTTAAATTAACAAAAGATTGAGGAAAACGATGTAAGATAACAGATGTATAGCGTGCAGTTTCCAGGCAGCTCCTTGATCCCAGTTCATAATTCACTTAGCTCGCTAAGCTATATTACAAAGGAATGTAACTGGTTACCTGCAGGCAACACATGGACCTCTGTAACAAATGCAATTACCAGCTGAGCTAGCTACAAATAATGCAATCTGTGACAGGCATGTTATATGTTGTGCTTTGCAGCAGCCACATTAACTCTCTGTGTTGTTTTATGATGGATCAAACCTGTGACCGAACTGAAAAGAGATATCTCCGAAGAGGGCTTTCAGTGCTTTAACCACCACCAGGTTCTTACTCCTAGTATACCTTAGAACTAACTACGCTAAGGATGCCTGGCCTCCACCTCGGGGGTACCCAGCAGTGGACGCCTCACAGGGAAAGCCAGGATGGGTTCCACAGCGGTATTCGTACAAGCGCCTTGAGACCCTTGCGGGTGAGTAGTGCGCTATACAAGTATCAAATTTAACTTGCTGGGCCCACAAAGATCTCTGCAGCAGGTGCCTTATTTTGAAATGCAGTCTGGGATTTATTAAGCAAGCAAAAGAGAATATTTTGTCCTTGTGGTCAATCTCTATGTGGACGGGTCAATAAAGAGACAGTTTAGTTTAGTTTGGTTGAGTTGTATCCAACAAGGATGCCCTTTAGATATGTAGTTCTTTTTTCTGTGTTTGCTGTTCTACGCAGTTCAATGACGTGTGACGCTGGGACAAAGAATGATCGGGGCAGGTGGAAAGTCAAAGAGGACAGGTTTGAAGTGAAATCATTCGGTGCCATGGTGTTAAGTGTTCATGGCTGTGATCCCTGTCTCCGGTCATAGATGGTTGTGGCACAGTCTGTAAACTCCACCCTAGGACCATGCTTACTTTAGTAGCCGTTATCCTAGTTTTTTTCCTACTTTTTTTGAAGGTCGCTGCACTCATGGGGGCAGATTTACAACCCCCTTGAGACACTTTTGCGTCGCCGTTGCGTCACTTTTGTGACGCAGCGGCAGCGTAAAAAATGCAGCAAATTTACAACATCTAGGGAGGTGTGTCACATTGTAAATCCCTGCGTCACATTAAACCTGTGTCAGGTATAATGTATGCAGGGTGGGCGTTCCCACGCAGGAAAGCCTCGTAAAAGTGACGCAGTGAAATCTCTCACTTCTAGGACGCCACCGCGTCAAAACCTTACGCCTGCTTGAAGCAGGAGTAAGGAGTGACACAGTGTAGTGGGAATAGGCTTCAAAATGCATTGCTGGAGTTGCGTCGTGCTTTCGACACAACTCCATCAATGTGGGACTTTTGCCCCAACAGATGCGTAAGAATTTCTGACGCATCTGTCAATCCTTGCGCCATGGTGTGCTGTATTGTAAATACGGCGCCTCCATAGTGGTGCAAGGGGTTCTCAGGGTGACGCAGGGAAAGTGACGCATCTCTACAGATGCGTCACGTTCTTGTAAATCTGCCCCATGGTCTTTATTCATTTGGTCTGAGTTTTATCAAATTATATTATTAGAAATTATATAATCTTATGATCTTAATTGTATTTTAATATATTCCTGGAATACTATGAATGTGTTAATGGAGTGACAATATTGAGCTACATTGGCACTGGCATTTGGTTAGATTTCCACCTTCTGGAAACTCTGTTAAAGACAGACAGCCAATCCATTTCCGTGTTTTGGGCTTCATCTGGGAATTTTTCACTTTTTTTTATATCTGTGCTAAACAGTGTTATGCAGTTTCCCAGATAGATATTAACTTTTACCCTTGCCAAAAACGGAGGTGTCAAAACAGCGGAACAGGGTGACACGAAAATGCACTGTAGCCCGGAAAAGACTGACAAACCTGTGGCACCACTAAAAGACAGAACATGTGCATCATTCAAAAGCGGTTAAAAACTAAGGGGCAGATTTACTACTTCCGGCGCATCTCTGCTAATCAGCAGGGATGCGCCAGAAGAGTTGCGACGCATCTGCCCACCCGTGCGCCACCACTGATGTGCCGCATTTACAATGCGGCGCACAGTGGCGCACGGAAGGGCAGATGCTTGTCGCATCCCCCGCGCGGAAAGGCGGCGCATTGCTGGAGTTGCGTCGCAAGCACGACAAAGCTCCAGCAAGGCTCGGAGTGCCCCTATCCCTAAAATGCTGCGTCAATCCTTACGCCTGCTTCAAACAGGCGCAGGGTTTTGACTCAGCATGGCCGTAAAAGTGACTGAGTGAAATCTTGTAGATTTCCCTCAGCCACTTTTCGGAGGCGTTTCTGCGCTGGAACCACCCCCCCCCCCCAAGTGCAGGAACGCCAGCATGTGGCGCAGGGCTTTACAACGTGACGCATAGATGCGTCACGTTGTAAATAGCCCGCAGCATGGCGCTGGCTTTGCGCCGCCGCTGCGTCACAAAAGTGACGCAACGGCGGCGCAAATCTGGCGTAAGGGGCTTGTAAATTTGCCCCGTAATTTGAGTCTATTGCTGAATTGTGCAATGTTCTACAAAAACATATGTAACATTTAAAAATATATAATTATCAATACATTTGTAATTAATACGTTAGAAACTATACTTCCGATGCAAGGAGGTATTTACTCGTAGTTGCACTCAGCGATATAAATCCTAATTTTGAAAAGGTTGCGGTTCTGGTATGAAAAAAGGCGGGAACACAAACTATTCCCCGGAATAAAGGCAGAGCTCGAAAGATATTCTCCTAAAAGGGGTCTGGAAGTGGCGCGGGAATAAATAACATGTCAGCTCAGGAAGCTGTCCTGTGGCTGCGACTGAAGCGTTCTCGGTCAGCGAGCTCAAGCAGGATATCACCCCATTGTACTCCCGCCGGTGAGGACGGAGGTGAGTGACAGTGACGGATTGTCCAATTGGAGCGCAGATAAGGGAAGCTGTTGTCTCGGAGACCTTACAATGTGCGGCCCGAGGAAGACGAATCACCCAAGGGAATGGACACTAATGTGTCTGGAAATTAGTAACACCGGCACGTGAGAGATAAGGTACAACAAGCACCAAATGTATCAACATTTTAGATCCCGGGAGGTGATACTGCAGTGGACGTCACAGGCTTAAACCAGCGCCATTTTAAGGCAGAAGTACAGCGAGCTTTGAAACTAGTGCGTTGTGTACAGTCATACATGCAAACATTTTAGGACAGGGACATGGGAGATTTAAAAGAAAAATAGGGAGAATGAAAATTCCCCATCGACTTCTATTGTAGAAAATGCAATTTCAGGCGGGAGACAGCTAAAATATAGATAGCCATTTTTGGCTTGAAAAATCATTAGTCTCCCGCCTGAATCGGGTCTGTTGGCATGTATGTGTACAGTCACCATGCATTTGAATGCCCGGAAGCCAGCAATTGATATTTTCGGGATTATCAGGGGTGTAATTTGGTAGTGAGAAAGGGAAGCTGGGTTGATAAAGTGAGTCTGAGATTTTCCGACAACCTTTGTGTTGTCCAGTGCTTTAAATGGGCCGGTACTCACCAGTACTGAGTACCGGCACTTCCGAATTTTTTTGCCGTCAGTACCAGCACTTCTCTGTAGCCAGGGAGAGTACCGGTACCCTGATCCACGGCACGGCAGTCTTGGTTTCTCTGCTCCAGTGCAGGGCAGAGGCCGCTCTGCCTCCGAGGAGCTTGTAATTAACTTGGCCGAAGTATCCATTTACAGAGTTGCTGGTGAAGATTCCAGCAGCACCCATTTCATTGTCCCCAAACTGCAGGGGGGTGAGAGGGTTTGTGTCACGCTGTGATTAACAGGGCAGGGTCTCTAGACAGACCCTGCACTGTCAATCAGGTGCGCAGCGACCATTCGGGAGAAAGTGCCATCATGACTTTCATTTTGTATTGAGTTAATCTGTGTTTTTTGACATAAACACATTTGTCATGTGTTTTAATATGTGCTGCAACTGGTACAGAAGTCTCTATGTATGATGTTATTTTGCCCTTAGCCCCGCCCCTGCCCCGCCCACTTGCCACACTTCTATTTTAATGAGTACCTGCACTTATTTGTCCCCATTTAAAGCACTGTATCCAACTAAATCAGGCGGTGCTTTAATTAGCGTTGGGAGCGGTACTAGGAGGATTGTAGTGTACAAGAGGGTCTGTGATAGGGTAGAACTTATTCTTAACAGTAATCAATGTTCCTAAAACCCTTTAGATGTATTCAACTATTGAGGACTCACTGTGGTGCATCGGTGCCACCCCTACTGATTTAGGGGGTAGGCTACAACTTTCCATGCAACCCTGTCATCAATTTCAGGGTGAGAACCTACAGGCGTTTTGCCACCCTGCATGGTGCCAATTCAAGCCCATGGGTCCCCTGCAAAGATATCAACAGCAAAGTGCCTACTGTCTCCGTTTGACACAGCATGTGGCAAAAAATAAAGCCGGCGTCAAGGTTATTCAGAGCACTTCACAGCCAAAGCTTTTTAGTTGGCACATAAAGCATTGAGCACCCAATGCATTGCAGTTTTATGGCCCAGGCCATTCACAGCATTTCAGAGGTGAAGCTTTTCAGTTTGCAGTTAACACAAACATAATGCAAGGAGCAAGACAATCTAGTGCAGGGAAGTAGGGAGAGATGTGGTGAGCGGCAGGGAGATACAGAGAGAGAGGCAGTAGAGAGTGAAATAGCAAGAGAAAGAAAGAGAACGATGGAGAAGATAAAGTCAGAGACAGATAGAGGCAATGGAAATGAAATGGAAACTTAAGATGACTGTAGTCCCTTCAAAAGCGGGGGTGTTAAAAATACACACTGCAGCCCACATGTGACAATTAACACCCATTCTACTGGTGCAATTTTGGCACCATCTACCATAGGCTTGCGGAAAAGTTACATGGACCCATTTGGTGAAACCATTCCGAACAGTATAGTTTTCAGACCAGATCACACATGTCAATGCAATACTAGATCAGAACCGCACCACCTTTCCTGACACATATGCAAGAAAACTTAAGTGTCCATATTAATCCAATAAAGTAAAATTGATGCGAGAGAATTCACTTGTCCCGACAGATGATTTATATTTTCACTTATTTTCAATCAAAAAAACCTTCAGCCAACGCGTTTTGTCCTACTCTGCTAGGACTTCTTCAGGGCAATTGTATTGTTCGTACGAGGGAATTCAAACTGGGCTCGACTGTCCGGCGTCAAATAACCAATAATCTCCGAAAACTGATAATTCTCAGCTATTTCATATGTCAGCATATTTAGAGTAATCCATAATAAAAAACAACAAGGGTGGCTTCTTTCCAGTCCCAAGACAATCCGGTATGGTAGCCAGAAGCAACAAAGTAGTGTTACGTGTAACAAAATAATCTTTTGATGCACGTGTTGATGGATATTCTCCACCCCAAAAGATAAGGTCCTGTGATCGTGGCACACCGCAACGTCGCCCGGGTCTGAAGAAAGTCAATAACACATCATGCTACTGAATAGTATTGTCACAGTACACAGAGCCCTAATAACACCCAAAGTAGGATCCAGAAAAAGGTGAAAATCAGGGGTGACCATTCAGAAAAAGCAGATATCTTCTACATTGCTACACTAGCTATCTGTCTGTGCTTATTTTTTTTTTTTATCTATCTCTATTTCTGTCTCTTTGGATCTCTATCTCTCTGTATGTCTCACTCTGTACCTTTGTCCCATTCTTTATCTGTGTCTCCACCCTCTCTCTGTCTCTCTCCCCTTCCTCTGTCCTACTCATTCTGTCTCTCTTAGAATAAGTCCACTTAAAACATAATCTCCAGCATCTGTAGCGACAAAAATAAGTTCTGATCACACTGTGACCCCTGATCTACAGCAATAGAATGGCTTTTTGTGCACAATGGGACTCTAAATCGGCTGGAACATAAGTGCCTACTGATCCCAAATCTGTGGAGTAAAGTTTCTGCCTATTATAAATAACATGCCCTTTCCAGCCATGTCCAACATGATATCCACAGAACTGGGCTTATGCCTGATTAAAAGAGATCCTTTCACAGTTCTAAGGAAGCTATTGAGAAATTGTGCACAGGGCTCGTGCTGTGGACAGTAAAGTCACAGGCAATGGCGGTCTCTACATCTCTATTTGAGACCACCCAAACCAAATTGGTTCTTATAACGAAGCAGTCATTTAGCAATGGTCACCCAGCAGAATTAGCTCCCTTTTCGATGGGAACATTTTATCACTCACCCCAATAGCGAGTGGTAATATTTGAAAGTAATGGGGTGCAATACGTTCCCACAAATTCCATAGAGTGAGCAAAGTGTTCAAACCTGACTCCTTCTGGCAGGTTTGGAGTAATTCTTACTGGGAAAATAGTTTGAAGAAAACAATAGGGGGCAGATTTACAAGCCCCGTGCGCCACTTTTGCGCCGCCGTTGCGTCACTTTTGTGACGCAGCGGCGGCGCAAAGACAGCGCCATGCTGCGACAGATTTACAACGTGACGCATCTAGGTAGATGCGTCACGTTGTAAAGCCCTGCGCCTCATTAAACCCACGTCAGGTTTAATGTATGCAGGGTGGGCGTTATGTCGGAAAAAGCCTCGGAAAAGTGACGCAGTGAAATCTACAAGATTTCACGCAGTCACTTTTCCGACGCTGGTGCGTCAAATACTTACGCCTGCTTCAAGCAGGCGTAAGGCGTGACGCACCATGTTAAGGATAGGGCAGGTTGGAACAGTGCTGGAGTTGCGTCGCACTTGCGACACAACTGCAGCACTGCGCTAACCTTACGCCGGCAGATGCGTCACGCATCTGCTTGTCCTTGCGCCACGATGCACCACATTGTAAATGCGGCGCATCTGCGGTGGCGCAAGGGCAAACCTGCGTGACGCATCTTGCCTGGCGCATCCCTGCTGATTTGCAGGGATGCGCCAGGGAACGTAAATCTGCCCCTAGGTTCCAACATTGCATTCTGAGGAACAAATTCCACATAACTTTGTTAAAAAAACATAGGCTCTGAAAGGGAACTTACATATTAAAAATATGTTTATGGTGTACCAAGCCAATGAAGCCTAACCGTCAGCAAAAATTGACCCATTTCTTATCAGAATGTGCAGTGGGTGCCCCCTGTACATCAATTATTACCTCCATTGTACCAGGGAGAGCATTTTGTGATAGGCACCCCTCCACCCCTATGAAATGAGTATCTCCTTATGTGAAGACATACAGACAAAATGCAAGTTCCAGAATTTTGCCATTGATACCATCCATATAACATGGGAGACCTACATGTAATAAATTAATTTTAGAATTTCAGGGCCAGTATTTTGTCATGGTTCCTTGCTCCCGATGCCCCTTATTCCATGGTTGTCCTCCCAAATGCCAAGAATTTTGTTCCAGTACGGAAGTGCCAGCATTTTGCCATGGGTATCTCATATGCCAAGAATCATCTTTAGTATAACAGTGCCAGATTTTTTCCAGCGGTACCCCTTACGACAAGATTGACCTCTAATGTGTCTATGCCAGAATTTTGCAGGTAGGTGTCCTTTTCTGCACATTAACAATCTTAAATGGTGTTTTGAAACTTCTATGTGTGGTGCGTAATGCAGCACACATAGAAGTTGCAAAAAGTCATTTTTTAAAATGATTGTTTATGTGCAGGAATGGATACCTTCCTGCACATAAACAATCAATGGTGTTTTGCTGTTTCTATGTGTGCTGCACCACGCAGCACACATGGAAACAGCAAAAACAAAGAGAAATTAAACATTTCACTTGGCCAAATGACCCATCTTCACTAGTAAGACTGGAACTCGATCTACTCAAAGGCCATGTAGAACACGGTCAGCATAATGAAATGCAAGCAATGATAGAAAGACGACAAAAATACTGGACTATATTATAAAAAATGTACTAGGGCACACACAATGGCTATGGGCACTGGTTGTTTGCACCTTTGGGAACTTTGGTATTAGCAAAGGGGTTGTAGACACCTTTGTTAATGTGAATCTCGATAGCACAAGATGTATGCCAGCTCCATGAAAAGGTGGTGTTCCTCCATTTGCATAGGGGTGTGGTCCCATGCAAATTAAAGAACCCTTTGTCATTGCATCCATGCTGTATTACAGATGTGTGTAACATAGAACAGTGGCTCTAAGGGTGTTAATTAAAAGTCAATTTTATCAGGAGCACAACTAATTGCTAGGAGCACTGGGGGTGAACCAGGGAGACAAATGATTCAGAAAGACAACGCAAGTTAGTTGTATATATTTCTTCATATATTTAAGAAACATGAAAAGCACTGTGTTACATTTAATGGCATGTAACCTGTATAATACTGTGCAGAAGTGCTTGTGAAATACTGAACGACGCAAGTGACACATGAAGAAGCATGTACAGCGAAAAGGGGGGGGGGGGGCGCAAAAACAAAACAAATAATATACAAAATTTTAGGGTAGAGATACCTATACAATAAATGCAAGTAAATACAGAGACATTTAGATGGGTATTCTCGAAAGATGAGTGCTGTAAATTTCGCAGTAAAAGTCGATGGACTTTCGGCCTGTAGGAATGTTAGGCCATCATCAGGACCAGGTTACATGACAGTAATGGATTGTGATGAAGTGCAACAGCTCGGGCTGTCAGGCACTAGACACGTGGAGCGAATCCGGTGGGGGTGACCAGAGCGAGTCTGGTGTAGTTACTGCAGTGCAAGACATTGCTGGCTGGAGTCCCTCTTTGTTAATCTCCCAGCACCAGCACTTTACAAAAAATTAAAACGCTTCCGCCATTTTGTGGGCGCACTCATGCATCATGCGCATGCCTACAAAATGATGCAACTAAGCCATCATAGCACCTTTTAAAAGTTTATTTCCTTTAGCCATGCTGCTTACCACTGAGGATACAGTACAACATGGCTAAAACCCATTGGTAAAGCCAAAAGGTCCCAATGGTGGGATTTATTGGCTTTGTTTTGTGGCCGTTACCACCAGGCAAAACTTAGTAGCATTTGCACATGCAAACTCCAGAGTAAGGAATTTTCGCACTCACTTCCACCTGCATATGGGTGATAAAAATCAGGATCAAGCAGTTTTTTTAATTGACCCTATTATTCACAAACGTAATCTGGCTTGATTCCATTTCTTAGGCTTCCAGATGAGATGCAGACTTCAAAACATGTGCCTCTCAACTGCTTCTTCTTCTGGTACCATCTCAGATGCAGTGTGCATTTCTCCTACTTCCTCTTGTTTCTAGAGAGTGTGTAGGCATCAGTGACCAGTAATTGCACCAATGCTTCTGGAATGCATCATAATGTAATAAGGCCAGACCGACCAGGCTGTGTTCCATGGCCTCGTCCTTAAGGTTTGATTTAAACGCTTGTATTAGGCTATCCACTGCTGATATTCTGCTCATCCCTAGAAGCATGATTAACAAAACCTGTCAATTACAAAGTGAGGACAGCCCACATGTACCTAGAATCCGCCCATGCCTGGAGGCCTACCAGATATGATAGGGATTATGTCTCGCCCTTCCCTCCTCAGTCATTGTTTCCAGGACCGGACTGGCCGTAGCGGGCACCGGGCAATCCCCCCGTGGGCCGCACGGGTGGGGGACGGTTTTGGGCCCCTGGGGGCCGTTATTGTTAAGGGACCGTTTTTGCAACATACCTGCAAAATCGGCCCTGTAACAAAATCGGCCGAAAACCGGCCCTGGCAAAGAGCTCGGTGGCACCCCCAAGCCCCGGGGGGGGGGGGGGTTCAGCCGAGCACTTTGCCAGGACCGGTTTTGGTTCCCAGTCCAGCCCTGATTGTTTCCTATACTTCTAGTTTTAGGTCCATACTGAAAGTGATATACCTAATAAAAGAGTCTATCTGTCAGAGGCTGGTGCTGTGGGACCTCCTCTCATTGTCACTAAAAAAAAGGCACAGCCCAGAGACGGCAAGCGAACAGACGAGGTAATTTGTAAATGTTTTGTGAGAAACACCTTTTACAGTTCAAAGTCACAACATAGTGAATATTTGTATTCCCCTTTCACTCAGTTTTTACTTTGCAGCCTCGGGACAGGAGAAAAAAATACACAAAAGGGCGTCCATGTGCAAAACGTTTGTATGTGATTTCATTGAAAAACGATTTTATAGACTACCATTACTGAGGAACCATTTTATTTAAACTGTTTAATTGGCATTTTTCACAATGAATGCCATTACCTTTTCATAGTATGTTTTTTTGGTCACAATGGCTTTTCAATGCTTATTTTTTAGATATAAATGTAATCATTGTAGCTCTTACTTTCAGAAACAGTTTTGTCAGAGATATTTATTCATTGCTTTACTTCAGGGGACATTTTTCATATTTATATATTTTACATTGTCAAACAATTACTTTGGATGTTTTTAATTTACTGATCCATCACCACTGTAAACACCATCCATTGCTGACCCCTCACAATCCCTAAACACCATCAATTCCTGCCTCCTCGAACACCTCACCACACCACACCTAAACTAAACTCACCCATGAACCCTAAAAACCCTTTCTACCTGCCAAAAAAATCTGCCTACCCCTAACCATAAAATCACTCACTACCCCTAACTCCACCCATTCCCGAACCATAAAAAACCCTTTCTATGCCTAAACCCCACCCATCCCATACCCCTTTAAACACCTCAGCACATCCCAACTCCACCCATCACAGAACCCTAAAAAACAGACACCAGCTATTCATGACCCATAAGAACTTCTCCTTAACGTAAACTACTCATCTCTGAACCCTTAAAACTCCTTTTCTACATCGAAACTCCTCCCTTCCCTGAACCCTTAAAACCCCGCACCATCCTAAACTCCACCCCATCCTGAACCCTAAAATATCTTATCCACCCCAGCCGTTATCCCATAATTAAACCTTGAAAACCTTAACCAGCCTTAAACTCCACCCGTCCATGAACCCTAAAACCCCTCAACACCCTTACACTCCACCTATCCCTGAAACCTAATAACATCTCTCACACCTAAACAACACTAATCCGTGAGCCCTAAAAATCCCGCACCACCACTACACTCCAGCCATCTCTGAAACTTAAAAACCCATTTCTATGCCCGAACTCCAGTTATTCCTGACCCCTAGAAAATCTTGATCACCCTAAATATTACCCTTCCCTGAACCCAAAAACATAGTAGTTCTACATTTCACCCAAGTAATGTAATTTTGGATTTTCCCTTAAAATTATCGTTTCTTTAATATGATTCCTTTAATTTTCGATATTTTTTGTATTTCCTTAACATGATCTTACATTAAAATTGGTTTTCCATTATTTGGTTTCCTCCAATGTGGTTTCTCAGTTTTCTTTTTCTATTAATTCACACACGTCAGTACAAAAGGTGTTTAGGAATCTGCCAGCATTCCTTGTGGAAACAAAGGAATGTGGGGGGGGGGGGGGGGGGGGGGTGGTGGGATGGCGGTGGGGGGAGGTGGAAATTGTTTACTTTGGCACATGTTGTTTCTACTGTGAGGTAATTCATTTATATACAGCTCTTGATAATGTGGACAGTTTATTAGAATAAGCTAAACTGAGGGAAATAGTTGCTGAGCACAGCAGCTTCAAAAGTGGCCAAAATGATGCATTTGAGCACTGAAGTGGAAATTGTGCCAAGGTTCCTAATGCAAGCCAGTAAAAATGTGCGCCTTCCCCTGGTTCAGTTGTAGAAGGTAAACATATGTGAGGTATAACTGACCCCTTACATTTCCAGGCCCAGGTGCCACTGCTGCACTATTGATAGCTAGGACCTGACTCTAGATATTTAGGTTTTATTAGTTGAGATTACTTAGTGTCTGTGGAAGCAGCTCCCCCTAGTGGTGTGCTGATGCGTTCTAAAATTTCTAACATTAGCTCTGAAACACTTTAATGATGCTCATTTGTGAACAGTTGGCAGGCTGAACGTCTGCATTTGCTTCACTGTCCAAAGGCTGTCTCCCAGAATTGGGAGGAGTGATGTTATGGAGGGCATGGCAGGGCCGGGCATGGCAAGGTTTTCCCCTTGAGTGTCCTTAGCACTGCAGGGAGATCTTATGGCTGCTGGAGGTGGTGGTGGGCATAGACTCTGGCCACCGCGGTCAAGCGGTTTTGGCAAAGTAGGGCTCAGACCTATTGTTCCTGCCCTCCTTGCCATGATCAGCACCTCCTCCGTGTGCTGCGAGACCTGCAATGTTTTAGAAGTGGCTGCCGGCCAGAAATCTTTTTTCACCACCCACCCATTCCTTTTATTGGAATAATCATCGACAGCGAACTCAACATGCCCGCACAAGTCAATGCCATCACTTCATCTTGCTTCCACAACTTGATGATGCTAATGAAGATCTTTAAATGGCTCTCAAGCAACACTAGAAAAATTGTCATTCACACTCTAGTAACCAGCGAGTTGGACTATGGGAACATCCTGGACTCCAGGATCACCAAGCAATTCACTAGAAGACTATGAACCATCCAGAACTCGGCAGCCAGACTCCTCCTCAAGCTCCCACACACAATTCACATCACTCCACACCTGAGAGAACACTGGCACCCGATACACAAACACACTCAATTCAAACTCCTCACACACACATTCACAGCACTACACATCTCAGACCTCACCCACCTACCTGAACAGTTGCATCTACTTCTACCTACCATCCAGATACCTCCGCTCTGCAGTACTACTATTTGTATACATTCCACGCATATACACAAACAGATCAGAAGGACGGGTCTTCTCTTACATCGCGCCTAAAACGTGGAATGATCTCTTACTCCACATCAGAGCCGCCTTTCTTCTTCAATTCTACAAGAAGCTGAAGAGTTGGCTTTTCAATTAACCAACCTACCATAGGCAGGGCTAGGCACACACATCTGCTCAGCACCAGTATAACCTCGCGAGCGATAGTGCACTTTACAAATACACACAACATAACAGCTCTTACAGCATCTGAGGATGCCACTGTTCATTCTGTACTCAAGATTTGGAGTCCTATGATCTGTCTATATAAGTTTAATGAATGCACCTAAACCTATCTTTCCTGGCCACTCATCTTGTATACTGAACAGCATTGTTTTACTACGCACCCCGTAGATCTCTATCCTGACCTAGCTTATGTGTATTCAAACTTCTGGAGCACAAACCTAGCAAGAAAGAGAATGCTGTACATTACATAGGGGGATTGGTAGACAATCTACAAGATCATGTACATGAAGTGGAGATTAAGCAAAACATTTAACACTTTTAGGCAAGGGAGATTAAGGGATTTGCTCAAGAATCACACAATATGGAGCCAAGTACAGAGGACGAGATTCAAACCTGGGACCCTAGGCTCCAAAGCTAGCTCTAGACACCAAGCCATGTATCTTTCTTATTTTACTTTCAAGTTCAGACTCATAATTAAAGATGTAAGAGACTGATATAACAGAACAATCATTTTTCCCATCCCTTGTTCAGATATTGTAACAGGATGTTGTTCCCTTCAGATGATTCCAAAGCAATTTTCATTTATCCCTAGGTGCTCCTGGCATACAGCTGTAACTGAAAAAGTTCTCTCTAAAATCCATGAATTACTGATGATCCATTTTTTGTAAATAAATCTCGCACTGCATCAAATCCAGTGCTGTTTCATTTAGAGATGTCAATTTAGGTAGCTGCCATTAGGAAGTGAGAGCTATTCAGTAGAAGGTCAATGTTAGTATGGTGCCCTCAAATCAGGTCTGTAGCTGGTGGGGACCCAACATTTCATGATTACCTCAACCACCCTAGGGGCCCCTGGTGTCTTACCACTGCATCATAGTGAGCAGTCTTCCAAAGCAGACAGCACATCTTACTTCAGAACATTCCCTTCTTTGTATTACTGTGTTTAAACTTATGTTCTTCTGTATGGTTATTCCCGCACCATACCTATTGTTCCCCACTCTAGTCTGGCCACGGCTGTAGTGATTTAGATTGAAGAAGTGGAGAAATCTTGGCAGGAAAGTACTTTTCTTAGTACCTCCCTCCCCATTAACAAAAGGGGGTGTCTCAACAAGAATGATAGACAGTTATTGTTTTAAATATAATTGTAATGGTTTTATAAACATGTAGTGATATCTGAATAAGTGGTTTTCTGCTACTGTAATTTGCTTGTCATAACAAGTGGATCCCCACCGAAACTAGAAGGACGGTCACCCAGGCCCTCGTCAGCAGTAGACTGGACTACGGTAACGCACTCTACGCAGGAGCCCCGGCCAAACTCCTGAAACGTCTCCAATGCATCCAGAACGCCTCCGCATGCATGATCCTCGACATCCCTCGCCGCAGCCACATCACACCCCACCTGAGAGACCTGCACTGGCTCCCCATCAACAAGAGGATAACCTTCAAGCTGCTCACCCACGCACACAACGCACTCCACGATACCGGACCAGCATACCTCAACAACCGACTCAGCCTCTACACCCCCACCCGCCAGCTCCGCTCCGCAAACCGCGCCATCGCCACCGTCCCCCGCATCCGAAGAGTGACTGCCGGCGGCAGATCACTCTCCCACCTCGCCGCCAAGACGTGGAACACCCTCCCCATCCGCCTACGGCAGACCGAAGATCTTCTAACCTTTAGGAGACTCCTCAAAACCTGGCTCTTCTAACAGTAGCAGCATCCCCACCTCCCCCCCCCCCAGCGCCTTGAGATCCTCACAGGTATGTAGTGCGCTTTACAAATGCTATGATTGATTGATTGATTGATAACAGCAATGAGTGCAAACCTAAGGTATGTCATACTGCTTCAACAAGTTTTCAAGCAAACATATGTAATAATTAGAAATCAACTATCTCCAGCACCTATTCCCCGCCTTAGGATAAATTCTGCAGAGTTCTTAGTTGATGTCTTCACCTTGAGTGTGCTGTGTTCACGTAGGTCTGCCTCTCAGTGACGTATGCACCTCTAGAGATCAAAACTCACTTGTAGACCACTATAGTGGTAAGTTGGGCAACGTTATCTAAATGTATCCCTCTATCAGTATCCACAAGGGCAAAAAATCAAGGTCTCACTCAATTGACCTTAAGTTGCATGATAAGGAGACATCTTTCCGCAATTGCGCCTCGGTTAGATCTCATTGGCTACAATACTACCACAGTTCATAGGCCAGAGCTGTGACAAACATATGGGGTATGGGGATATGGAGTTCTTATTTCTAGTGAGTAGTATAGAGTTGCAGTTGGTAGTATAGTGTTATATGTTGTCCTCTCCACAAAAGACATTCCAGCTGTCCTCCAATTGAGGAAAAAAGAGAAAAAAAGGCAATCTAGTCTTGTACACCGCATTACTTCCCTTACTTCCAAGTGCCTTGGTAATTTCAATGGAGCATGCAATGGGTACAGGATTATGGGGTCCACTGTAAATCCACCCATCTGTGATATTTAACCCAAAGACTCCCCCCGCAAGATCAAAATGAAACTCTCCTGGTGAATCACTAGGCAACAATGAGAAATTATTGAAGGGGAATCACAACTGGAATTACTGATTCCACTGGCAATTTATCATTTTGAAGTGGAAACTTAGGTTGCCACTTGTAATGCCTGTTAATTCCACCCCATTCCCCGGTGTTATCAATGCCCCTCCATGGCAGGGGTACTGGGTAATAAACTAGGCCTTTTGTACTGAGTCTCTTCTTGTCTATACCAATAGGCTTATTTTAGAGCAGCTGGATTCAATACACAAACTCAGGTCAAAAATTCATTTTGTCTAAAACTTAAAAAGGTAACCCAAAACTAAAAATGTAAATGCCTTTTCACCATTCACTTGGCTACTGTTGGATAAAAGTCACCACCTACGGCATAATCATTGACAAGAAACAACTGTCTTTGCTTGTGTTGAGGTCCGCCCAAGAATACATCTGAATTTGTCCTCTCTCCAAGGTTACCAACTATAATCCAAACTATAGAAACAATTATTTACTCAACATTTTAAATCTAAGGTCAGCAGCCATAACACTTATAATGTACATCTGAGCGATCCTTGCCGTGGCTGCAACTACTCAATTTAATGACTCCTAGTGTGTTGAAAAAGTATATTACCTTTATCGGTCTGGCCACGAGAACGCTTTAGCTGTTTCTTCAACATCATATTTTCCTTTCATTATAGAATCATATACATATATAGATCCATACATTTGCGATTCGTCAGCCATCTTCATCCATTGGCCTAGTTACCTGCCATTCACATTTTGTGTCTGCCCACCAGAGCATACAGCTGGAGACGAAGTGTCAGCCTCTCACCGATTGGCTGGTTTGAGTATTGGAGTTTTGTCTGATCACATGTGCACTGCTGCCTCAAAAGGAGAGTAATTCAGTATTTTTGCCCTTTTTTGTACATTATTCATGCATGTAAAAAATAAGACAAAATAAAAAATGCACGCTTGCCGAGGCCAGACCTATTGGCTTTGACAATGCTTGTTTCTGAGGTGGTTGACGGTAGAGAGAAGCTGCCCATGTGACAAAGTGTCCTGGACTTGTGTAAGGGACCAGGCCGCCCCACTGAGGAAGTCGAGCTGGAGCTTGGGCAGACACGTGGTCAGGGTAGTGCATTCTGACATCTACCAAGCTCTCATTTTTATAGACTCGTCCTTACACGTTGAGCACTGGAAACAACTACACTCTCACGTTTTCAATAGACGATAATTGAGTGCTATAATTTAATACAGAGGAATCCAATGTAGGTCCAGGAGAGTCGGATCCATGCCAGAATTCAGGATGCCCGTAAAATTTATACTGACATACAATTAAGTAAAATAGAATTCAATCACATATTTAGAGACAATCCTGAAAATGTGGAATGGATCTAGGGCAACTGGACCAAAAATGGACACCCCCACGCTAGTTCTTTTTCTAGACCATAAAAGGGAATCACTCCTATCTGAAATAAGACCATTCAATGAAGCAAGTTGATTCCATGGTATGCATATTTTTTTTGCTATTCTTGGCTTTTTTGTTTGGAAAACTAAAACTGAACAAATCTTGCTATATTTTAGTTTTCACAAATAACCGTTGGTGACAGCGATAGTCATTAGTGATGCTCCAACATATGTAAAATGGCGGCACTTCCGCTGGCAGCCATTTTCCTTTGTATGGTCTTTCTCTTAGCTTCCTCTTCATCAGACCCGGACGAGGTACCGTAAATGTCACAGAACGGAGCAGAGGGTCGTCTCTTCTGTTCTCTGTGGGACTTCTGCTTCTTGTAAGGAGCCCTCTGTGGTTCTCCGCTTCAACCCTCCCATAAACCCCGGAATGAAGGGAGGGAACCGAGAGAGTGTGATGCTATTTTAATAGCACCCAGTCTCACAGAGAGCAGATGGAAATGTTTACCTTACGAATACTAATAAGCCATATGGCTTAGCAAAAGGAATTGCAGATATTCAGAGAGAGGCAAATATTAGTATTCCAAGGCATAAACATACCACAGCGTGAGCTATTGTTCTCCTGAGAAAGAGACGTCTTTCCTATCTGCAGATACAGAGACCTTGAACATTGGCTGCGCGTGAAACCAGCCCTTTCTTGAAAAACAGTCTGGCCATCAAAAATGGTTCCTACTGGGAATGCTGATGCAAAGTGTTGTAACTGCCAGGGGTGATGCGGCTGTGCACGTAGCACACAGAAACGTATTTAGTAAAATGGAATATTTCTTAAAGGGGATAATTTTCCAAATGTTGCCGCCAATGAAAATAATTCTAAAAGTCGATAATGCGATTCGGTCTCTAGAACACTTACGAAAGTAAAGTTATTTTGGGAGAAAGTAAGAATTTATTTTACATATAAAGACTATGGGGCATATTTACAAGCCACTATCGCCAGAGGAACGTCACTTTTTGCGACCTTCTTGTGTGCGATAGGGACTTCGCCTTATTTACAAGGTGGCTTTAAGTCATTTAACGTTGCTTAAAGCGGCTTTGTAAATAAGGCCCCCTTTCAAGGTAGACTATGTGTGGAAGGGGCGGGCAATGGGTGTTGAGCAGGGCATTCCACCGGAACTAACTCGCACTCTGTCAATTTCTTATAAATATGCCCCGAATTTGACAAAGTAGTGGGAAACTATTACTTTCATGTCAATCATATTAATGAGTGCTAGATATTGAGCACCCTTCACACACCCGTACCGGTTCCACCCCAGCCCAGACCCTGTCCACTCTGCCCACAGATCTGCACTGTTAACCAACCGTCCCCCCAAATCTAACTATACAGCCACTGGCTGTGGGCTAATTGCATAGTACTATTGCTGTGCCAGTCAGCAACACTGATAATACATCATAAAACATGCCAAACCTGACTGAAACACTGTTGAAAGTAGTAAAGATGAAGTAAAACAAAGTTGACAAAAAGTCAACTAAACTATTTTACTAATCCCCCACGCCCAAGTCACCAAAGGAATAGGTAGGTGGTTGGCTAATAGAAAGCTGAGCACAGCAAAAACATGTGGCATGTGAACATGGCAGCAAAGAAGCTGATTTGTCTCATGTACTTAGCTTAAGAGCCCCAACAGTCAAGCTGAACCAGAAGACCAGTGTCATACTGAGACAGGGAGAAGGCCCTGACAGCAAATTAAAAGTGCCCTCCAACAGATAGCTAAAAAATGGACTCACATTTTCAAATCAGGACAATTTTAGATTTGTAATGGCAAGCTGTATACTGTTTTTTAGTGTGCCGGAGACTCTGCATTTGTGCATGCTGCCGGACATGTTTGTGGTAATATAAAAGAAATCCACAGTAAAACCTGGCACACCAGACCAGAAAACAGTGCCAAACCAGCCAGAATACCAGCCCACACACTGAATTGTCACACCAACTCTTTGACCACTGCCTGATTGCTCTGTAAGGTAGTCCGACTGCATAAGAACCACTTGAAAGGAGTGCTTAATTTGAGCCGGTGGTTTCTGGTGCTCGGCACCAGCACTTAAATGTCTGCACCGGCACTTATCACGGCCTCCACCTGGTGGTGCTGTTTGTCAAATTTGGAGATGAACAGAACAGCAATTGTTTATTAATTCAGTATGCATTAAAAACAACTAATAGGTGCCATCCAAGCCATTTTTAGAGCTTTGGGGGCCTGGATTAGGCTAAATTGTCAGACTTGTAGCAGTGTGCTGGTTAGTAGTTCTGTAGGTACTGTCATTGGCAACGGTAGCAGTGGCAATGGGTAGCGCAAGCTGCAGAGGCATCCTGACTAGAGCCCTGGCACTTATTTGTTTAACAAATTAAGCACTGCTTGCACGTCTACATCCTGGGGCAAGTTGGTTACTAGCCATGAAAGAAACCTGCACTTGATACATTGGAGACGTTTTGTTTGCTACACGCTCTGCTAACTACTAGACTGGGTGTTTGAAAGTAGCCTTTATTGGGCTTCCTCTTTCTTAACAATCTGGTTTTTAACCTCTTCAGCGCTGCACGGATTCCCGCGCAGTGCTGAAAGATCTGAGCGCGGGCGGGGCCATGACGGAACGGTTCCGTCATAAGCACAGCCCAACCGGCGTGCATGACGGAACCGTTCCGTCATCGGCATCGAAGAGGTTAAACAAATAAAGAATGGTGCACACACCTCAGAAAAAGACACAGCGCCACGTGGTATTAACTCTCGGAAATGTGTATCTCGAACTGCTGAGCTCACTGTTCAAGGGGTCGGGAGTCTCCAAGCATCAAAATGCTGATGTTGGAGGAGGAGCCTAGCGCGCAACCAAGATGGCCGCGTAGGTGCGAGGCTCCCGAGGACCACCACGACCTCCTGAATTAATCCTGGCTATATCCTGTCCTTGTTGAGGGGACTGCATCGGTGAACCCGAGCTGAGGCGCCATCCGTTTTTCTGTTTCGAATCGGACCCCGGACACCGGTGGGAGCACCGATTGAAGGTTGCGGCCTTCTCCGCGCTGGCCCCCCGGATTGGAGTAGTGGGGCGATCCGGGGACGAAGCGAACAACAGCGGCGGGCAGGGCTGGGCGACTCGCGTATCCCGTGCTTTCACTTTCGCTTTTGCGCTCTCCTTGCCCTCAAGCGAGGTAGGGTTGCGGAGCGGGGTGCGGTGGTGTGGCCTTGTCCAGGTGCCCGGCTGACCCGCCGGCCGTGAGTCGTCCTGCGGCCCAGTGGTCGCCCTCCCCCCCCCCCGGAACCCGTGAACTGGTTTATCGGCCCTTTCGAGGAGATTGGCACGACGGTGGGAGAGCAGGCATGTCCACCAAACAAGATGGCGACCGGGCGAAGGTGAAGACGACCCGCCGCGGCCCGGCGCCTCAATCCAACAGTATGGACCGCTACACCCTCCAGAAGGGATCTCCGGAGACATCGCGCACATCCCCGGCGGGCCCGACGGAGGCATCTGCTCAACCGGTGGATCTGACCCTCCGGGACGTCATGGGCGCCATCGCAGAGATGAAGGCCTCGGTGGACCAGCGCTTCGACACCCTAGCGCAAAAGATAGACTCGGTCCTGGTGGATGTTAGCCTTGTGAGGGCTGACTTGTCCAAAACCAACGACCGGGTCGATTCCCTGGCCCACACCACAATGAGCCTCACGACGGACGTGGTGGCCCTCCAAAAGGAGGTGCGCCGGCTTGGCCAGGCGAGCGCCCTGATGGACCGGCGACTGGAGGATTCCGAGGGTCGGGCCCGGAGGAATAACGTTCGCATTGTGGGAGTGCCGGAGGGACGAGAGGCGGAGGCGGCAGATCTTTTTGTGGAAGAATTGATCCTTACCCATCTCCAGCCCCGGGGGCTGAGTAAGCTTTTTGCGGTGGAACGTGCTCACCGGGTCCCTGGGGGCAGACCTAAGGCCGGTGCCCCGCCGCGGCCTCTCATTGCCCGGATTTTTAATTTTCGGGACAGAGACGCTATCCTGCAGACCTCCAGGCAACAGGGACCGGTCAAGCTTGATAACATGGATGTGCATTTCTACCCAGACTTTACTCCGGCGGTCCAAAAACTGAGATTGAGTTTTCTCGGAGTTAAACGTCGCCTACGGGACCTGAACCTTAAGTACTCAATGCTTTTTCCAGCTAAGTTAAGGGTGGAGGTGGATGGGCGCACGCACTTTTTTGACCGACCCGAGGCGGCTGGGGACTGGTTGGACACTCTGCCTGGAGATCGGGGCCGAGGGGGTGGGGGGGGTGCGGTTGGCGGGGAGGGCCCGCCGGATCAGAACTGAGGGGTGAAGAATAGGCCTTGCTCTGGACAACATTCCTTTACCATTTACTGATCGTTTATGTTCCCCTCCGATGGAGGTCGTGTGGGGTCTGTTGGGGGCTTCCCTCCTCCTCTGGGGGACTAGTTAGTTTTTCATCTATGGGGCGACAGGCACACTGCACTTTGGGGGGGCTGTCTGGGCTCATGCAGGGGTGCAGGGAGGGGGGAGTTCTGTTGGGAAGGGGGGGTGGGGGGGGTGTGTTGTTTGTTTGCACCGCAAGGCAAGCCCTTTACTGTATTGTTGCTCTCGAGATGCTCTGTGGGGGACGACTGATTGCTTCTACGTATGATGGGGGGTAGGGATTTGACTGTGTTGTCATGGAATGTTAACGGCCTGGGGGACAGGATTAAGCGTGGTGTGGTCCTGCAGTACCTGAAACGTATCTCACCAGATGTTATCTTCCTGCAGGAGACACACCTTATAGGTAACTCCTTTCATGCCATGAATCGGCGAGGCTATCGTTTGGTGGCCCACTCGTGCTTCACCTCGGGCTCGCGGGGGGTGGGTATCATGATTAAGAACTCGCTCCCGTTGGAGATTGATGAGGTGCGCCATGATGAGAGGGGACGCTACACTGTTCTGGTGGGTAGAATGGAGGGTAGAGTGTTTGTTTTTATATCAGTGTACGTCCCGCCTGGGTTACAATCTACTACATTTGCGGATTTGGGGCGCCTCCTCCTGGACCTCCCGGGTGGCCTGCTGGTGGTCGGGGGGGACTTTAATGCGGTAGTTTCTGGGTCTATGGATCGCTATCCCCCTAGGGACCTCCCCCGGGCACAGGCCTGGCTGTCCGGCCTTTTAGATACTCTGGGCCTGGTGGATTGCTGGCGACTAAAGCATCCCGCACAGCGGCAATACACCTTCCACTCGGGTACCCATGGTAGCCTCTCGCGGCTTGATTACATCCTTGTCCCGGCGGCCTATGCTGGGAGGGTGGGAGAGGTGTGCCATCTGGCGCGGGGCATTTCAGATCACTCCCCAGTACTGTTACATTTCGATGTCTTCCCTAGGGGGGAGGGCAGGGTGCTCCAATCAATGCTTGGTACTTGCGTGACCCCACTATTCGTGCCGACTTGATCAAATCCTTACAGCGATACTTTGATGAGAATGTGGGGTCTGTCCCTTCGGCCATCTCCCTGTGGGAGGCTTTTAAGGTAGTTCTCAGAGGGGAGGCCCTCTCCTTTATCTCCCATGCCCGGAGGCGCGAGCGGGAGGAGGTAACCCGGGTGGAGGCCGAAATTGCGGAACTAGAGGGTGACCTGGGGAGCGGGGTAACAGACGCCAAGTTGCATGTTCTGCACCTCAAGCAGGCGGCCTATAGGGCCCTCGTCACGGAGGCGGCCAGGGGCCTCAGTAGAGAGCAACAGGGGCGACTGTATGATGTGGGTGATAAGGCTGGTAAATTGATTGCGTGGTTGGACAAGAGGGAGAGAGCGAGTCGTGTGGTTCCTTTGATTGAGGGGATGGATGGTGTGCCTGTCACCGAGCCGGAAGCCATTGTCTCCTGCTTCGCGGATTACTTCCGCGAGGTGTACTCCCCGGTTTCTCCCTGCTCGGAGGAAGATTCCCATGCCCTGCTTCGGGACATCGCGCTGCCCTCCCTTACGGTGGAGGACAGGGATTTGCTGGACGCTCCTCCCACCTCGGACGAAATTGCCCTGGCTATTCGCTCGGTCGCATCCGGCAAGGCCATGGGCCCCAATGGTATCCCCATCGAGCTTTACAAGCTGCGACCGGATGTACTGGCGCCCCACCTGCGCGCCATGTTCCTGGCGGCCCACTCGCAGGGTTCCCTCCCGCCGGACCAGCGTCTGGCCACAATCGTGGTGATCCACAAGGAGGGGAGACCCCGTGAGCGGGTTACATCCTATAGGCCTATCTCGCTCTTGAACGCGGAGCCCAAAATCCTCGCCAAGGTACTGGCCAACCGGCTGGTTGGCGTGGTGGGCGATTTGGTCCACCAAGACCAATCTGGCTTTATACCCCATCGCAACACGGCTCTTAATCTGCGACGCTTGCATGGGGTGCTCGCGCGTGTCCCGTTTGTGCGGGAGCCGGCCATCTTGGCGTCCTTAGACGCCACCATGGCGTTTGACACGCTTGAATGGCCATACATCTGGGCGATGCTGGCGAAATTTGGATTTGGACCGGGATTCATTAGCTGGGTCAAATTGTTGTATTCGGGCCCATTGGCGCAGGTGGTGGTGAATGGGCGAGTCTCGGCCCCCTTCGCGCTGGGGCGGGGCACGCGTCAGGGTTGCCCCTTGTCACCGCTCCTGTTTGCATTGGCCTTGGAGCCCTTGGCGGAGTGGCTGCGGTGGCACCCCTCTATCCGTGGTCTCCGCTGGACCCCAGGGCATGAGGACCGCGTGTCCCTCTACGCCGATGATATCCTTTTGTATCTCGCCTCCCCGCGTAACTCGCTGATTGTCCTGGTTGATGTTTTGCGCTCCTTCGGTCGTAACTCAGGCCTTGTCATCAACTGGGCGAAATCCTGCGTGTATGTGCTCTCCGGGGAGGCTCCGGCCCTACCACGGGACTGCCCGATCCAGATTGCCTCCCAGGGGTTCCGGTACCTGGGTATATATATTACTCTAGACCCGGAGGCCCGCTACGAGCGGAACTTGCTACCCCCCCTCCAGCGCTTGCGGGAGGACGTTGCGCGCTGGCGGCGTCTTCCGCTTTCGCCGCTTGGCCGAGCGGCCTTGTTTAAGATGATGTCCTTGCCGCGCTTTCTGTATGCGCTTCAGAACACTATGGACTTGGTTCCGGCGCGCTACTTCCGTGAGGTGGAGAGCCTGCAGCGGCGCCTGTTCTGGGACGGGAGGCCGCGTATTGCTCTGGCTAAATTGACGCTCCCGTGGTACGATGGGGGGGTTGCCCTCCCGGACATTAAACGGTATTACTGGGCCTCCCAGCTAGCTGCGATTAATCATGGCCTTTACGGGCCCGCCCTGAACCCGGCATTTGAAATGGACAAGATGCTCCTGCCCGGTGGCGACTACAATCGAGCGCTCTACTCTGGCGCGCCCGACTCCCGTCTGACGGGACCGACACGTGTCATGGTGCGTGTCTGGCACGCGGCTAATGCAGCGATGGGGTGGAAGGACCGTTTGACCCGGGCGACACCGCTATATGCGTCTGAGAGGTTGGGCTCCCTGTGGACATCGAAGGGCTTCGAGAAGTGGGACATGATCGGAATCAGCACAGTGGGAGACCTCTGGACAAGGGGTGGATTCAAAACTTTTGAGACGCTGCGGACGGAATTTCAGCTGCAAGGCAGTGAGTACTTTCGGTACTTACAAGTCCGCCACGCGCTGGGCTCCGTCTTCCCTGATGTCGCGTCCATTCCGGAGTCTTCCCCCCTGGAGGACAGAGTGCTGGATGGCCATGTCCCAGACAGCACGATCTCCCTTATATATAAAAAACTGATCAATGACAGATCGTGCCTGCTGACTAGTCTCCGCGAGGCCTGGGTTGCCGACGGGCTGGAACTGGACGACGAGGACTGGATTTCCGCGGTGGCCTCTCCGAAGGAGGTGGCCATCCCGGCTCGCCTTCGCTTCGTCCAGCTTAAGATCCTCCACCGGGTTTACGTGACGGGGCCAAGGCTTCTACGTATGGGCTTTGTTGGTGACGGATTGTGTAAGCGTGGCTGTGGTGCCTTGGCAACTTTCATGCATATTCTGTGGGAATGCCCACAGGTGGAGCGATTCTGGCGTGGTGTGCATGAGGTCCTGCGTGTGGTGACGCGTGTTGCGCTGTTGCCTGAAGCGAGGAGATGCTTGCTGAATGTGTGGGAACCAAATGACTATTCGGTCCCGCAGACGCGGTGGGTGACTCTGGGATACATGATAGCTAAGCGCGACATTGCTCAATTGTGGGGATCCCAGTGGCCCCCAGCGGTGTTGGCCTGGAAAGAACATATGGATTGGTGTATGTTTCGTGAAAAGGTAGTGTATGTGGCGAGGGGTAAGCCTGGGGCGTGGGTGAAAATCTGGGGCCCCTGGAACGCCTATCGCGGGGGTATTTGTGAGCCGCCACTGCTACCGGCCGCCTCACCAGCTCCGTCCCCCTAGCCGACCCCCTCCCCCAGCCACGGGCATGTGGTTCCCCTGTCCCTGATCTATTCCCATTCCCCTCTTCAGAGTTTGGCTGCTGGTTGGGATCCCCCACTTAAGGAGCACGTGCCGTCACTTTGGATGGCGGGTTGCCTTGCGGGTGTGGTTTTTTGTGTTGTTCTGTTTTGAAAAAAGGAAACCGTATTGTGGGCTTGGAGTTATGTGGCCTGCGCTATTGATATCTCCTGATTTACCGATCTGCACCGCCAAGAGACTCTTACTGTAGGTATGTCATATGCTTCTGCCACTCTAGCGGCCGGCCGGATGGTTGTAGGCCCATACTTGTAACCTTTTTTAACATGTAATAAACGGTTTCAAAAAAAAAAAAAAAAAATGCTGATGTTACTCAATTGTACCTGAAAATATAATTTTTTACTGAAATCCTAACTCTTTGCTCATGCTTATCTAAACTACAACAGTGTGTGGTCTGTAGATCTTGAAACTTGAGCTCATATGGTTTCCAAGTACTGTCAATGCGGGCAGGTGAGGGAAGTGAGACAGAAGATATAAAGCAATTTTTCCAGGGACACATACTTTGCTCCAGTGTGAACACTGGATTAGGTTCTTGAATCATATGGTTTTATGATTTATAAGTAAGACAGCATCACCTAACTAACATAACAGAAATATAATATTTCCATTACTTATTCTCATATGCACATCTAGAATAACTTTCAAGCTGAGTTTTTCATGTGTGAATGGGTCGTCCAAAGAAAGACCAATCAATTTCACAACAATTGTGGTCACAAAAGAAAAGTAGGGTGAGAAGCGAAAGCTGGAAAACATGAAATCTATGCCAGAGAAGCAGAGATTAATTTCTTAGGGGGCCCGGCTGAATGCCGTGCTTGCTAAGTACCAAGGCTGCCTAGTCTTGATTCCAGCTCATGCCTCTTTCCTCCACCACCCTACACTTTTTAACTCACTCCTGTATGCTATTTTGCACCCAAGGTCTGTTCCTTTGTTACTGTTTTCCTGTCTTTCTCTTCCTTCTCCCTTTTCTGTTGTTCTTTTTCTTGTTCTCGGCCAATGTCTGGTGATGAAGTTTCCAAAAATTAACACCACATGCAGTCACCGGCACAAAAGTAGCTCTGCTTGAATTTGTTTATTAAATGGTTTCACCTATTCTTACCTCACAGAACTGACTTGCCTCAATGAAAGACAAATGTTCCTGGCAACCAAAAGCAATACTTTACCTTCAGATGAAAGATTGTACAAATTTATCCCATGTGCATGTGTGCCCGACAAAATGAGAGATGTTGCGCATGTCTTACCAGTGTGGCCCCATATGCTTAGAAAAATAAACCTAAAGCAACTAATGAGAGATTTAGGCAAGTGCTGAATAAATTATGTTTTTGCTTTTAGAAGACAGGACTAGGAGGTCATCAGAAGGATGGTGGACTTCCTGCATGAAGCTTACGGGTGGTAAGCAACCTCATGGCAAAAGACGTATGCCTTATGGAACTATTTACGAGGTGGCAACTGTGGAAAGGCTCTCTATAGCTCACATGCCTTGAACTTGTGAGTAAAGCGTAGCAGCCCTTCTTTAATCATTAATCCAATGTTACTAACTTTCCAAACCATGGACAGATATGATCCTTGCGAACAGGACCTGCACTTCTATAAGACGGCGTAAGGTCTTGTGTTGTCACCTAATGGCGGGACCATATTACTGTTGTAAGCCTGGAAAATTGTCTTTTCAGTAGGGTTGGGCGGAATTTGAGGAGTTTCACTCCACGAAATTTCATGGAGCTGCAGAAAAACTCTGCGAGATTCTGCAGAACTTCGCCAACGGGCGGAAAATTTGCAGCTTGCGCTGCAATCCAGCATTGGTAGTGCAAGCAGCCATTCGAGTTGATTTGCTGCCACTCGAGTAGAAAATCCAATAGAGCGGCAGCAAATCTACTTCAACGGAAGCCCTCTTACCCCAACCACTCGTGAACGCCGGCGACTGTCATTAGAAAATCGCACTAGGGAATGCCTTATCTCGCTCGCCCTCGCCAGCTCCCATATTCTGGAGCCTTTTGGAAGAAAATGTTTGCCACACGGCGATTGGTGGAATTTCACCAGATCTCCAGGTTGAAGAGTAACATGGAGTGGCCAAAATTCCACCAGTTCTGTGTGCGGAACAGAACATTCTGCCCACCCCCGCCTTTCAGGTCTTGCCTCTAAACCACTTTAGCTGCTACACCAGCAGCCACGGTCCATGCAGATAACAGCGGAGGGGCCGCGTGGGGGGGATTTCGAGGGACGACGCTAAGGGAAAAATAATTCTTTATTTAATTTTCCCTCTGCATCGTCCCTCGAAATCCCCCCCACACTGCCCCACCGCTGTTACCTGCATGGACTGCGGATGCTCGCCAGTCTCCTTTTCCCCAAAAAATCATGATAAAAGTACATATTTATATATACATATGTTCCGTGACTATTTGCTGACTAGTCTGTTCAAATGTCATTTACAATTTGCTTCGGCTCACTACAGCATAAAGCATGGCCCAGCGGATCAGACCACATCAAGCATTAGCTGTCATGCACTGTGAGTGACTGCTTTTTGCCTGATCACATGTGCACAGCTTCTTGAAAAGGAGTGCACTTTAGTGCCAGGTCGCCTGTTTCCGGGTTGTTCAGCCACTCCTTTGCTTTCATATGTTTTAATATTGTTCTCAAAATGTTTTTGAATATTTGATATATCTATAAACTATTAAATCAAAAAAGAAATGCACGTTTGACAAGGCGATACCTATGAGCTTTGTCAACGCTTGATTAACCGTATGGGAGAGTTCCTGCAAGCACGATTCTTTGCTCATGATGTTTTCACTGTTCCTTCTTAGGATAGACTGTAAAACAAGATCCTAGTAATCAGCGAAATGAGCCATCCTTTTATTTCAGTGATTTTCCACGGAGTGGCCATGTTCTAGAACATTCTCAGTTCCTTCCTTGCTCCCAATTACTGGACGCATTAACCCAATGTTATTTATACACAAGTAATGGACCCATTTAATCAATCAATCAATCATAGGCATTTGTATAGCGCACTGCTCACCCGGAGGGTCTCAAGGCGCTGGGGGGGGGGGGGGGGACGCTACTGCTCGAACAGCCAGGTCTTGAGTTGCTTCCTGAAGGCGAGATGGTCTTGCGTTGTCCGGAGGTGGATGGGGAGGGAGTTCCATGTTTTGGCTGCCAGGTAGGAGAAGGATCTTCCTCCGGCGGTGGCTCTGCGGATGCGGGGGACGGTGGCGAGAGCGAGGCTGGCGGAGCGGAGCTGGCGGGTGGGCTTGTGGAAGGTCAGGCGGCTGTTGAGGAACTTGGGGCCCAGGTCGTGGAGGGCCTTGTGTGCGTGGGTGAGAAGTCGGAACGTGATTCTTTTGTTGACGGGGAGCCAGTGCAGGTCTCTCAGGTGTCCGGAGATGTGGCTGTGTCGGGGGATGTCCAGGATGAGTCGTGCTGAGGCGTTCTGGATCCGTTGGAGTTTCTTCTGGAGTTTGGCGGCGGTGCCGGCGTAGAGGGCGTTCCCGTAGTCCAGCCGACTGGTGACGAGGGCCTGGGTGACCGTCTTCCTGGTCTCGGTGGGGATCCACCGGAAGATCTTTCGAAGCATGCGCAGGGTGTTGAAGCATGAAGACGAGACGGCGTTGACTTGTCTGGTCATCGAGAGGGAGGAGTCCAGGATGAAGCCTAGGTTGCGTGCGTGGTCCGTTGGCTTGGGGGTGGCTCCCAGGGCGGGGGGCCACCAGGAGTCGTCCCAGGCGGAGGGTGATGATCCCAGGATGAGGACCTCCGTCTTGTCTGAGTTCAGTTTCAGGCGGCTGTTCTTCATCCATTCGGCAACGTCTTTCATCCCTTCGTGTAGGCTGGCTCTGGCGGCGTCCGGGTCGCTGGTGAGGGAGAGGATCAGCTGGGTGTCGTCGGCGTAGGTGATGATCTTGAGGTTGTGTTGACGTGCGATGGTTGCGAGGGGGCTCATGTAGACGTTGAAGAGGGTGGGGCTGAGCGATGACCCTTGTGGAACGCCGCAGATGACTTCGGTGGCCGCTGACCGGAACGGGGGGAGGCGGACTCTCTGGGTTCTTCCGGCGAGGAATGAGGTTATTATTATTATTATTATTATTATTTGGAGTTTTGTACCGCGCACGGTTACCCTTGGGCATCCCAGCGCTGTCAGTAGATCGGAGCATCGCCCAGCGCATATCATCTCAAACCGGAAACAGGTGAGTTTTTAAAAGTTTACGGAAACGCAGAGTATCGGTTTCTGCCCGGAGTCTGAGTGGCGGGGAGTTCCAGGCGGAGGCCGTATTCACTGAGAACCGTCTCCCACCAGTGCGGGCTCGTCTTACTCTATAAGACTGGAGAAGAAATTTATGATCAGAGCGAAGAGCCCTTGCTGCTTTGTAAGGTTGGATCATATTTCTCAGGATCGCTGGGCCCTTCCCCTGCAGACTCTTCTGCGCCATGCAGAGAGCCTTGAAGGTTACTCTTTCCCGTATCGGGAGCCAATGCAGTGCCCTCAATGCTGGTTTAGCAGACTGCCTTCTGGGGACATTAGTTAGCAGTCTAGCTGCTGCATTTTGCACCTGCTGCAACTTCTTGAACGTGGATTCCGGAGCGCCCAAGAAGAGAGCATTGCTGTAATCCAGCCTGGAGATGATGAGCCCCTGTATAAGCAACTTGCGAGAGGTCTCAGGGAGGAGTGACAGAATCTTACGGGCTGACCGGAGCATACCAAAGCAGACGCCCGCGGTCTTTTTGGCGTGTGTGCTAAACGTCAGGTCTTGCTCCAGCCACACTCCCAAGCTCTTAATCTCCTTCTTTGGGCTGGGAGGAGCTCCCATGCAGTCAGGCCAACAGCTGGGAGAAAGGGAGAAGGAAGACTGGCCTAAGATCATGAGCTCGGTCTTAGAGCCATTCAGTTTCAGGGATGAGTGACACATCCACCCGAATACTGCCTCCAGGCAGGAATGGAGCGCCGCTGGGTGCTTTTCTACCTGAGAGAGCCCCACCACCAGCTGCGTGTCGTCCGCATAGCTGATGATGTTAAAGCCGAACGGAGACACCACGTCCTCCAGGGGGGCCATATATACATTAAATAGTGTAGGGCTCAGTGATGAGCCCTGAGGAACCCCCCACTGGAGGGCGAAAGGGGGGGACTTCTCGTTTCCTTCCCAAACTTCAAATGACCGTCCACCTAAAAAGGAGGCCAGCCATCCCAGAGCCTTCCCTGTGACACCCAGCCCTTCCAGTCGCTGGAGTAATACCTGATGATTCACGGTATCAAAGGCCGCACTCAGGTCCAGGAGGATCACTGCCACTGACCCCCCTGAATCCAGAATGCATCTGGCCTCCTCCACCACGGCCAGAAGGGCGGTGTCTGTACCCTGTCCAGGCCTGAATCCTGTCTGGGAGTCCCGTAGCCGGCCATTAGACTCCAGGAAGTTCGAAAGTTGGTGGTTAACCAGCCTTTCAGCCACCTTACTCTTCCCAGGGAGCAGGGAAATCGGCCGAAAGTTAGCCAAGTCAGTGGGATCAAGGCTCGGCTTCTTCAAAAGAGCTTTTACAACTGCTTCTTTCCATCCAGGTGGCACCACCCCCTGTGAAAGCGACAGGTTGATCAACTCAGTCACTGGGGCCGCAATTGTCGACGCGACTTGTTTAAGATATCGCATCGGGACAGGGTCTTTGGGAGAACCACTCTTCAATTTCCCGAGCACACTCAGCACTTCCTCCGTAGTCACGGGGCCAAAAAAGTCCAGCTCAGCGGCTCCTACCCTTTGCTGAGCAATTGGCTCTGCTACTGCAGTTAGCTGAGGGAGTGAGCGTAGGATGGTCTCGATTTTTGAGTTAAAGTAAGTAGCCAACTCCCGGCATTTTCCCTGGGGATTGTTGTGTATAACCGGTGGGTCGGGAGTTTTTATTAGCTCTTTCATTACTTTAAAAGATTCTCTTGAGGAACAGGTGGCTTTGCAGATTCTTTCATTGAAGTGTTGGATCTTAGCTTGCCTTATCGCGTTCTTATATGTCCTCATTGCTGAGCGGTAGTTGTTCCTACTAACTGTCCCCCAGTCCTTCCTCCACTCCCGTTCCAGCCTTTTACAGCTCTTTCTCAGAGCCCTCAGTTCAGGAGAGTACCATGGGGCCGAGCCCACTCTCTTATCCCTGATGAGCATCTTTTTCATAGGGAGAATGGCATCTAAGGAGCTACTCAGCCAGGTCTCTAGGCTGGCGTCCGCCGCCACCGGGTCAGAGTCCCCATGGGGGCATGTTGATTCCAAGAGAGTCGCCCATTTATCCATAGGGAGCCTCGACCAGGCTCTATCCGTCCTGAACGTCCTAAGTGGGGGAGAATCCCAGATCCCAGGGGCCCAACTGAATAAGACCAGGGAGTGGTCTGTCCATGGGAGGGCAAGGGGAGGTGGGGCAGTCAGGTACTCCATGTTGGAAAAAATAGGGTCGAGCAAATGACCCTTTACATGGGTCGCCCCTGAGTTGATTCGTCTCAATTGCATAGCATTCAGGTCGCATTGTAGGTTAGTGGCCGACACGTCCATTAAATCGTCGAAATGGAGATTCAGATCTCCTAGTAGGATAAAATTCGTCGAAGAGGAGGCTATACAGGTGACGGATTCCATTAATGAGTCAATGAAACCGGCCACTGCCCCCGGGGGGCGGTAAACCAAGAGGCCTGAAATAGCGACCGTGGGGGAGAGCCGCAGGGAAAATTGACAGCTTTCGCAGTCCTTAACCCCGGCTTCCTGCGTTTTACACGTGAACATATCACGGTACAGAATGGCCATACCCCCTCCCCGTCCCATGGGCTTGTCAAGGTGCAAAATAACAAATCCCGGTGGAAGGGCACGGACCATATCTGGGCCTGATGTGGGCGTAGTCCATGTCTCTGTTAGAAATAACACTGTTGATCCACTCCAGGGCCTTCTCCTGGATGCCGGTGTTGTTCAGGCGCTGTACCAGGGTGCGGTGGCAGACAGTGTCGAACGCTGCGGAGAGGTCCAGGAGGATGAGGGCCGCAGTTTCCCCGTTGTCCATTAGGGATCTGATGTCGTCTGTGGCTGCGATGAGGGCGGTCTCCGTGCTGTGGTTGGCTCGGAAGCCGGATTGCGAGTGGTCGAGGGATCCGTTGGTCTCGAAGAAGGCGGCTAGCTGTCTGTTGACGGTCTTCTCGATGACTTTGGCAGGAAACGGGAGGAGCGAGATGGGGCGGTAGTTCTTGAGGTCGGAGAGGTCTGCAGTTGGTTTCTTCAGCAGGGCACTGATCTCGGCGTGTTTCCAGCACTCCGGGAAGGTGCCGGTGTTGAAGGAGGCGTTGATGATGTTGCGGAGGTGGGGTGCGATGATGTGGTCGGCCGTGTTGAAGATGTGGTGTGGGCAGGGGTCCGTAGGGGATCCGGAATGGATGGTGTTCATTGTGCGTGTTGTGTCTTCGGTGCTGACTGGGGTCCAGGTGCGGAGGGTGGCGGTGGGGGGCATCGGTTCGGTGGTGGGGTTCGTGGTTGGTGGGCCGAAGCTGTTGTGAATGTTGGAGATCTTGTCGTGGAAAAAGGCTGCGAGGGAGTCGCAGAGGTCTTGCGAGGGAGTGATGTAATTGTTCCCGGCGTCGGGGTTGGAGAGCTCTTTGACGATGCTGAAGAGTTCCTTGCTGTTGTGGGTGTTGTTGTCCAGTCGTTCCTTGAAGGCTGTCTTCTTTGTGGCGCGGATCAGTTGGTGGTGTTTGCGGGTGGCGTGTTTGAGGGCCGTCATGTTGTCTGTGGTCTGGTTGGTGCGCCAGGTGTTCTCCAGGGAGCGGCAGTTCTTCTTGGAGGTGATGAGCTTGTCGGTGAACCAGGAGGCTTTCTTGCTGCCGCGTCTGCTGGGGGGGTTCTTCTTCAGTGGTGCGAGGGCGTCTGCGCAGTTGGTGATCCACTGTGTGAGGTTGTTGGCGGCTTCGTTGGGGTCCGTTGAGCTGATGGGGGGGTTCTGGCTGAGGAAGGTGGTGAGCTGGTCACCAGTGATCTTGTTCCAGCTCCTGCGGGGGGCTTGTTGAGGGTGGTGGTGGGTCGTCGTTTTACTGAAGCTGAAGTGGACGCAGCTGTGGTCAGTCCACTGGAGATTGGTGGAGTGGCTGAAGGTGACGTATTTGCTGGATGAGAAGACTGGGTCAAGCGTGTGGCCGGCGTAGTGGGTGGGGGTGGTTACTAGTTGCTTGAGTCCGAGGTTGTCCAGGTTGTCCAGCAGAGCAGTGGTGTTGCGGTCCTTGTTGTCCTCCAGGTGGAAGTTGAGGTCCCCCAGGAGGATGTAGTCGGTGGAATTGATGGCGTGCGGGCTGACGAAGTCTGTGATGTCTTCGCTGAACTGTGTGCGTGGTCCCGGTGGTCTGTAGACGAGGGTGCCTCTGAGCGTGGTCTTGGGGTCGGTGTGTATCTGGAAGTGGAGGTGTTCGGCGGAGGTGAAGGTGTCATCGGAGTTGGTCGTGATGCGGATGGTGTTCTTGTGGATGATGGCGATGCCTCCTCCTGTCTGGTTGACGCGGTCCTTCCTGGTTATTTTGTAGCCTTCTGGGACGGCGATGGCGACGTCGGGCGCTGAGGAGGCGTTCATCCAGGTTTCCGTCAGGAAGGCGATGTCTGGTGCTGTCGAGTCGAGGAGGTTCCAGAGTTCGACGGCATGCCTGTGAATGGAGCAGGTGTTGAGCAGGATGCACATCAGGTGTTTGTTGCTGGGGCTCGGTTTAGCAGGTGCGGTGTTGGGTCGGAGGCCGGTGAAGTGGCAGGTCAGGCAGGTGAAGGGCCCGTGGGTGCGTCTCGGGGTGGCTCGGTAGCAGGCGGTGTTTTGGCTTGCATTGAGTGCGTGGAGGGTTTTGGCGTCGTAGATGTGCAGGGTGTGCTGGCGAGGGCGAGGACCAGGGGGTCTGGCGCTGGGCGCAGACGGGCTTACCTTTGGCGCACCTTCGGCGCTCAATCGGCGCTCCCGCTGCGCGCGTCCGCTGCGCGGTCGCTCTGGGGGCGTCATAAGTAAGGAGCCGGGAGGGAGGAGCAGCTGGGTGGCGGGAGCGGGGCGGCGAATGGAATCACAGGGGTGCGGGGCCGCAGGGAGGCAGCGGCGGGAAATTCCAAGAAGCAGCGGGCAGCGGGAAATTCCCAGGAGCAGCGGGAAATTCCCAGGAGCAGCGGGCAGCGAGCGAAGGAATCTGCAGGCAGGAGGCAGCAAAGGCAGGCAGGAGCGGCAGCAGTGAGTGGGGCGACCAAGCCCTGTGGAGGGCCGAGCGGTCACACTCTGTGGTCCCCTACGGTCCCCTTAAGTAAGGAGCCGGGAGGGAGGAGCAGCTGGGTGGCGGGAGCGGGGCGGCGAATGGAATCACAGGGGGGCGGGGCCGCAGGGAGGCAGCGGCGGGAAATTCCAAGAAGCAGCAGGCAGCGGAAAATTCCCAGGAGCAGCGGGAAATTCCCAGGAGCAGCGGGCAGCGAGCGAAGGAATCTGCAGGCAGGAGGCGGCAAAGGCAGGCAGGAGCGGCAGCAGTGAGTGGGGCGACCAAGCCCTGTGGAGGGCTGAGCGGTCACCGCTTACCGCTTCCACTAGGCCTATTTTTATGTGAATGATTTTTAAGCAAATCATATTTATTTCTTTATGCATTTTCTGGTACAGTTTAACTGAAACTTAACTTGCTACATAGATGGTCTAGAGTTTTGTCCAATGTAGCTTGTGTGAAATCAGCCGAAGCTTCTAAATCCACGCTCTCCTGCTGATGGATAGTGTGATCTTGAGCAAGTAACAGCCTATTTACTTCTCAATGGCAGCACTTGGAGCAGCTCTATGCTTTCATAGTAAAGCATGCTGTGGTGCTTTTTTAAAGGTGTGGGTACTTACTTATAAAGACACATGAGATTACTACTGGCAAATGAGTGCTTTTTAGAAAGTCAGATTGTAATCTGAGGGTGCAACAAAATCAGTAGAAAACAGATTAATTGTGTCAAGGGCAGGATAGAGCGCTTCTTAATTTGTAACCATTAAATAATGCAACTCCTGCCTGCAGGAAAATCCTGCGCTTGGTTGCTTATTTACAGAACAATGTAAGGAAAAAATGACCATGCACAGAAGTGATGAAGAATATACATTGGCTACAATACACTAACTTTAAATCACATTGTTGGGCACACCAAGGAATTCCTAGTAAGTGATTGGCATACCCAGCCCTAGATCTACTTATATTCGTGCTGGCGCTCGTGCAAGGCATGGTGGCGGTTTGTGACGGATACGCAGTGCTCATCAACTTTCGCGTGCAAAAACATTTTTATGTGAAAGGTTACTCATATGGTGGACCAAACTGTGGGGCATATTATCAAGCACAGCGTTAAAATTATCGCCGCTTTAGCGGCAGAAAACTGCCACTAAAGCGGCGATAATGGGCTTGATAATATGCTGCAGTGAATTCCCATAGAAGCCCATGTTGACACCAGAATATGGGCTTCAATGGGAATTCTCAAGGGCATATTATCAAGCCCATTATCGCCGCTTTAGTGGCAGTTTTCTGCCGTTAAAGCGGCGATAATTTTAACGCCGTTTCTTGATAATATGCCCCTCTGTTTCTACCCCTAAGCATCGGCCCCCACCATAAATTACCCGAAGGGGGCGTAACGGAGGAGGAACAGTGCAAAGAGCCATAGGCTTTCACATAAAGCCAGCTCAACTAAAATAGAGAGATTTGACTTTACTTGAAATCCTAAGGACAAAGGAAACCAGGCACAAACAAAGCAAGCGGAACATTGTATGATATTCAGTAGGCACGTTGTGTTATTGCTTCAGAATTACACATCTAATGCAACTTACTCTTGGCAGTTGACCGCGCATAGAAATCTATACTGGAGGGTATACTTTGACCAGATGCCCTGACCATAGTGCAATGCTTACGCAGGGGTGGCTCCTCCATTGGAGCGGAGGAGCATTGCCCCACTTATGTGCCCCCCAAAGCCCCAGAGATAAAAAATAAAATGGTAATTCATTAGCATTTTATTTTTTAGCGCCCCGTCCTGAAGCGAGCGTCAGGACAGGGCGGGGCCTTCTCAGTGAGCAGGGAGGAGTGGTGGACAGAGGGCTGCCTTATGCACTTGTTTAAAGTGCGCATGTGTCTTGAGACGGCCAGCCACACACGCGCACTTTAAACCTCTCAACCCAGCTGTCTTAAGACAGCTAGGTTGGGAGCAAGTGCAGGCTTCCAGTACTCTCGGGAGCGGCGACAGAGGCTGCTCACACCAATCAGGGCACTGCTCACATGCTCAGCCGCGGTCGGTAGTAGGAGTAGCTGCAGGGCGGTGATGTGGGGAGGGGGGTAGTAAACTATGGATTACGGAGGTTTGCAGGTAAGTTAACATATAAATTAATAAAACGAATTTCGTTGCGCGCACTGCATCGCATTTGGGGATGCAGTGCACGCAACGAAATTCGTTTTCATTAATTTATATGTTAACTTACCTGTAAACCTCCGTAATCCATATTTTACTACCCCCCTCCCCACGTCACCGCCCTGCAGCTACTTCTACTACCGACCGCAGCTGCACATGCTGGTTAACAGCACTGGAGCAGTCCTGGATTGGTCCAGGGAGTTTGCTGGGACCTTCACAGCAGTCCCAGCAGCAGGATCGGTAAGTGTAATTTTTTTTTCTTTTTTCTTCTTTTGTTTGTCCACCCACCCCCACCCTCAATAGATTCCAGCCCCCACTGGCTTAGTGAGGCCTTAGTCATTGCTGCATGACTGTCGTGCAGCTCATTTGCAAAACATGGCACTGCAGTTTTTCACATTGTGTGAACAACACTAATATAGTCCCTCGTCATTATACTGCAATGAAACATTGAGGCTTTCATTGTAAGTTGTGTAGAAGTACTGGGATCGGTGACATTCATTGATCCGCTTTTCCAAGATGTGCGCTAATTTTGGGCTCCTGAGATTTTTTTGCTGTAGATTTGCTTGGGAAAAGCGATTGGAACGAGGGAACAGTTCTGTAACACTGGTCCCGTAACTCCAAATCATTATGATCTCCACACTGGGAATCAAAATGCTCCGGAAAAAACAGCAAAGTGTTGTATTGGCATTACAGTAAGGTGATTCCTCAAAACTAAGAAGCATTGGCAAAGCCAATAGGTCTTGCTTATGCAAGAGCTATTTGTTTTGGCAAGGTGTTTTGGCCATGTTGTACACAATTGTGGCTGCTGTTCAGTATGGCTAAATGTTGGTGACATTGCGAGGAGTGGAGTAGATTGGCGCAGAGTGGAGTGGGGGTAGAATCAGTGGCGTAACGAAACTTGAGGAACCCACCTGCAAAGTACATGGAGGGGTGCCCCACTGGACTCACTTAGGAACTCTTAAGTCAGGTGCAGTGATGAAGGCACCACTGGAGCTCAAGCCCCCGCACTGCAGGGGCTGCGGGAGGCTTTGTTATGCCACTAGATAGAATGGAATAGAATGGAATGGGGTGTGCTTGGGTAGATTGGGGTGGGGTGGAGTGGAGTACATTGTGGTAGACTGGAGTGAGGTAGATTGCAGTGGGGTAGACTGGAGTGGGTAGATTGGAGTGGGTCTGTTGGGTAGATTAGCGGAGTAGATTGGAGTGGGGTAGATTGAATCGGGTAGATTGAGGTGGCGTGGGGTACACTGGAGTGGAGCAGATTGGGATAGATTAGAGTGGGGTTATTGGGGTAGGGTATATTGGGGTAAATGTAGTAGGGTAGAACATGGTAGACTGGGGTAGAGTGGAGAGGGATATATTTGAGTAGATTGGAGATGGGTAGATTGGGGAAGAGTGGAGTGGATTGGGGTTGTTTGGAGTGGAGAGAGGTAGATTGTAGTGGAGTGGGGTAGATTGGAGTGGGTTAGATTGGAGTAGGGTAGATTGGGGTGGAGTGGGGTGGTGGAGAGTGGGGTGGATTGGGCAGAGTGGGTTAGGTTGGACTGGATTGGGGCACATTTGAGTGGCATGTAGTAGATTAGAGTGAAGTGGATTGGGGTAGATTGGTAGAATGGAATGGAGTGTGGTAGATTGGGGTAGATGAGAGTGGGCAGACTGGGGTAGAGTGGAGCCAGGTTGGTTAGACTGGAGTTGAGTCGAGGGTGGAGTGATATAGATTGAGGAAGAGTGGGGTAGATTGGAGTGAAGTGTGGTAGATTAGGGTGGAGTGGGGTAGATTGAGTGGTTTAGAGTTGACTAGATTGGAATGGTGTAGATTGAAGAGGGATATAGGAGTGTGGTAGCTTGGAGTGTGGTAGATTGAAGTGTAGGGGGGTAGATTGCAGTGGGGTAAATTGCAGTGGGATGGATTGGGGTGATTGGAGTACATTGGAGTGGTGTAGATTGGAGTGGAGTAGAAGGGGGTAGATTGAAGTGGGGTAGGTTTGGGAGGGGTAGACTGGTGTTGGGTAGATTGGGGTGGACTGGGTTGGGGTAGGTTAGATTGGAGGGGAGTGGGGTACACTGGAGTGGGGTCCATTGTGATGGATTGGGGTTAGATTAGAGTTGAGAGGAGTTGGCTAGATTGCAATTGAGTTTGAAATGGAGTTGGGAACACTTGACTGGGGTAGATTGGAGCGGAGTAGAGTGGAGTGGGGTCATTTGGAGTGGAGTCAGATAGATTGGAGTGGGTTGTATTTGGGTACATTGGAGTGGGGTGGATTGGGGTTGATTGGAGTGGGAGTAGACTAGGTAGATTGGAGCAGAGTGGGGTAGCTTTTAGTGTATCGCGGTATATTGGGGTGGAGTGGGGTAGACTGGATTGGGGTGGGGTTGATTCGGTTAGATTGAGTGGAGTGGGGTGGGGTGGGGAGGATTGGAGCAGGGTGGAGTTCATGAATTGACTCAGTACAGAACCATAACTGTTACAGTTGTCAGGCCTTCTTCTCTATAACAGTGCTGGTCCTTCATACAATTGTGCTAGAAATGTGCCACTTTAACCAAGCCTTCAGCAATTTACCACTTATCCTTTCTCTGACCACATTACAAAGATTGCACCAGTGCTATTTCATATCAGCATTCTTAACTCTTCTATATTTCATTGGTCCCTGAGCAATTCTTCACCAACATTCTGACCAGTGCAATGAGGTGATTTTCTACAAGTCAGGGTGGAACCTTTTCCCATAAGAACTTGTCAGGTAATATACATGTGGTGAAATAACGGACAGAAAACTGTGCAATCTATGCAATCTGAAAATGTTGGTGCAGATTTTTCCTGTCACTTCCACAATCTATGTTATCCAGTGCCAGGTCTTGCATTGTATTGCCTTGATGACAGACATTCCAATCTCAGCTCTTCTCCTTTTGTTTTAATTCAGAAATGTTAAGGAATGAGCAAAAGCCAATTTAACCCTGTGCTAGGTGGTGAAAATAAATTGAACAATTTAATCTGATTTTAAATAGTGTATTAGCACTAGTTCACAAGTATGTGGCGATTCACTTTGCCTCACAGTAAGTGACTCAGCACTTATAAAAGTGCTAAAATCTTATGGAAATACTGCCGTAGTCAGTGACAACCCACGTAAAGGTAAATTTGTTATAACACATTACAAAATTTGTGGTATCACAGTTTTGGATTTTCTACATCATTGCAAATTTATCGGAAACAAACATTTAAAGATTTATATTTTTCTATCAAAGCAACAACCCATATTATGGAATTAAGTTTTTTTATTCAAGTAAAGAATAATGGTAAATGTGAGAAAACGTGGGGCGAGAGAAGGCAAGAAGGGAAAATTGTAAAAGCTTGTAGCAAGACGAGAGAAGGGAGATACTCTGCAATTGTAGAAATACAACAATAAAGAGACAGCGAATGAGTGGCAAAAATAAAGAAAGAAGAAAAGCAAAGAGGTTAAAAAAAAGAAGAAATAGAAATCAGAGAATGATTTATTAACAATATCAATCAATGAATATGCATACAGCATGCATACATACATATATACATACATACATATTTATATACATATGGTAAATGAAAGTTATAGCTAGAAACTCGGAAGACAAATGCGATTTGTTTAAAGAGACAACATACAGATTCTGCTAAAACATCAGTTGTAGTGCTGTTATGACACAAAACCTAAAAAATACTGATATTCTCTTATTAACTTGCCATTAATTATCAATAGCTTCATTATGCCTGCAGCAAATTTTTATCCCACCCATGCTACATCAAGTCTTAATTAGTACCTCGGGGACTTCAAAATAACTGAGTTTGAGGTGTGTGTCTAAAAATCTTGCTTCCTTCTAATGATGACAGATAATTGGCTTGGGCCAGGTTGACAATCAATGACGCACAAAGGGGGAGATGCTCTGTATTGGCTAAATTCTCAATTGAATTATCTGAACCATGTCCTATTCTTGGCTTCCCAATTGACTAAATCTGTGTGGTCCTGGGCAAATTAGTATATCTCATTGCACGTTCATTTTCCAAAGTAGTAAGAAATAGGCAAGCATTATGGTAAAAGATGGGATATTCTGCTGATCAGCTTGGTTTTGAATAGTGCCAATTAAGTTTCCATTTGCTACGAAAAATGTAAGCAATAGGTTGTATTCGTAATGCAAAAATCCCACTGCATTATTTTATTGGTACAGTACACAACCACACACCAAATCTATAAGAAATAATGCAATAGTAAAGATTCAGACATTCATATTGCGAAAAGTTCAATTCTAGAAATAAATGTGTTCGTGAGTCATGGTGCTGCAAATGGGGTTCACCTAGTCGCCTGTAGAAAAAATCTACATCATTGGTGCTTAACCTTTTGACTTCTGAGGACCCCCACTTAATCATTACTGGAACCCAGAAACCCCTACTGAATCATTATTGGAATCCAGGGACCTTCCCAATACGTCTTTACTGGAAACTGGCGACCGCGGTCTAAACATTTTCTATTATTCGAACCATAAAGCAATACCCAGAAAATACAGAAACAATCAGTCAAACAAATACATTAATGATTAAATATTTTCTTGAATTCACAAACAAATATAAAAAAACTAATATTTTAATTATAATTGGAAGGTTGGAGCATTTCTACATTAAACTGAGGCCACTTATCTTCCATATTATATTCTGGCAGAAGCACTTTCACTGCTCCCACAAATAATTCTGAGGATGCTAACTTAACTTTTAACCTCCCATTTCAAATTCCTTCACATTTACAGAATGTTTTAAAATGTTCAGTTGCACACTTTGCTTCCTTATTTATGCATATTTTATTCATCTGTTAATATTGTTTAATTTTCTAAGCAGTCGCAGACTCCCTGAGTAAGCTTTGTGGACCCCCTGGGGTCCTCAGACCACATGTTAAAAAACGCTGCTCTACATCATAGACCAAAAGATACAATTGCACAAAAGACTCCCAGGGAAGAGATATCAAGTGACCTAGGTGCTGCCAAAAGAATCCTACTCACCATCGCGTTACTATCAGTCCAGCTTTGTAGGAGAGGTTAAAGCTCTTCTCGGCAAGGATGAAGAGCTGCTCCGGCACACAGCCTTGTCGCTTGAGCCTCGCCTAGGCCCAGGAGAACCAGCTGGACACGAAACCAAATCAGCCCTGGTAAAAATGTTCAAACCATCTCCACACTGTAGGAGGCTGTGGAGAGACCAGGGTTAGGAGGTCATCTATGATGGGCCCATTTGGTCCCACCCACAAGCCTGCAGCCTACCAGGGAAATGCTAGGTGGGAGAATGACGAGTCTAACCCTGTAGGGCTGCCCAGAAGCCACTCACGAAGAGTGTGAGAAATCATTTGCCGTGTCACTGGACTTCTTCGTATCCAGACATTCAATGTGACGTAATTTGGCACCAGCCTGGGCGGCGGCTGTAGGCCTGCCAAGTTCGGTGGAATATGTAATAATGGAACGCCTGAGATGCCGGTTTAAGCATTCTTCGCAGGAAGGCCGTAACTCAAGTTACCCTGTTTAGCTTCACCACACCTCAAGTGGAGGCACTGTAATCTGTGGCCAGCTTTCCAACGCGTTGTATCTCAGCGTATCCAAGGAAGTTAAGCTCATGAAGCTACATTTGTAATCCAGAACCCAATAATTACCTAGTTCCGCAATTGTTATTTTTGGAAGCTCAGCTGGAAAATGCAGAATCGTGGCAGTGTGAGAATGTATTTCTGTATTTTTTTTTTATAAACGACAGAATAAAACTTTCAAAAAAACTGCTGCCCTATATAATTTATATGTCAAAATCAAAATAACTTACTGAGGTGGAGTAAATCAAGTAATTTGTAGGTGGCTGCTTCGAAACTGGAGCTTTTTCCCCCAGTGAATTTTGTCTGCATTCCATATTCAGGGCTGTTTCAGTTATGGCTGGAGCTGAAATGATTTATACTTTTGGGACAACCTAAAACAGATCTTCATCGGTATCCCGGAAGCGGAACTTGAGCAGACTACTGACCATCAAAATGGACCCCTAAATATCGTTGAAGTCCAGCTTGAATGTTTGATACTTACGAGAATTGGAAGGCCATCAGTGTAAGTACACATTATACCTGTGTTTTCTAATGTATACATTTATGCTTAAGAACATTTTATTTTGCATTATCTTTCAAACAATATCCATATATATGAACAGAATACTGAAAGCAGTGAGAAGTTTATCAGCAATGTATGCGCCTATATGCACTCCACTTCACCTTCTTCACTCAGGTATCCATGTACGGCTACCAAACCATGGGGCATATCTACAAGGGGATATAGCCACCAGAACGTCATTTTTAGCGCTATACACGTCTCCATATTTACAACTTAATGCCACCTCGTAAATAAGGCCACTTTACATGCATCACTTAACGTGAAAGGGGCGTGCAATGGGTGTTACTGTGGACGTTCCACCAAAACACCCACTGCTTTTGAAGCTGCCCCAGATTTAGAAGGAGTAAATTTGAGGCAGCGCCAAAAACCAATGCTATGCAAGAGCAGGCGTTAGAATGGCGAGAAATAAAAGTATTTCTCCCATCATTTTTATGCCATTAATAATTGTGTATGTGCAGGAAGTTGTTCCTTCTTGCACATACACAATCATTAAATAATGACAATTCGCAAGTTCAGTGTGTGCTGCATTCTGCTTTCTTGTTAATGTGCAGAAAGGTGTCCCTTCCTTCCCGTGAACAATCACCCCTGCAGTGCAGGCACTCTTGCAACATGGCGCAAAGGTGCCTGCGCTGGTGTTAGGCAGCTTCTGTAGTGCTAGGGGAAATGCAGGGGTGCGCCGCTGACGGAGTGCCGCATTACCAATTTTGGCATAACAGTAGCTGGTAATTATGCCCCATAGAGTCATAGGGTAATACTGCATTCTGTGTTAAGACGTGAAAATACCACATGTGATACTGGGGATATAGTGCTGTGTATAGGTAATATAAAGAGCAGTACAGTAATATACCCCTTAACCGGGGCCATTCGGATTACAGGTCTTGGAGAGGAACTACTCGATTACGAGTCAAAGTGAACTTTTAAACTAGTTCAGTATACTTTATTACACAAAGACTGCCATTGTGCATCCCTTGCTATTAGATATTCTCAATAGAGTATTGTCTGCCTCCCAGGCGTCATGAGCACTGGGTCAGGCAATACCTCATTTGGCACACATTCCTGTACCAGACCAATCTCCCACAACTATGAAGATTCATTTACTGGACCAGAGCTCAAAATCTTTTTATTTTTGCCTCATAGACATCTTTGTTGGATTTTTAGCTTTCGGCTGATCCGTGTTACCACAAGAGTGTATTTGAAAGATCAACAGGCGCTTCACAAAAAAGTCCAACAGCATAAGATAAAATAATGTAAAATACCATAATACAATGCAGTGCACCGTAGCAAAATGCAGTCTAACTTAACGTAACATAATGTAATATGAATAATATGATGTCGGAGACTGGCCATACGATTGAATATCATAGAGCGAATGAATGCCCCGCCAAACCAACCTCACCACTGCTTTTTAGTGAGGATGTGTTTGTAACATTATCTAACAAGAAATATTGTATCTTTTTACCTTGTAGCCAGGAGTCTGCCCAAATCTCTGACGAACCTGGGGCCAAATGTATCAAAAAAGAGTTTTGCGATTTTTAGCGAATCGCAATTAGAGAATCGCAAAATGCAATGTATGTAGAATTTGCAAAAAATGTTGCGAGTCCTATATATTCTTTATTTGCAAATCACAAATTGAGATTTGCAAATAAGGAATAGCTTCCAATTCATTCCTATGGGCTAGGAGGCCCATAGGAATGAATGGGAAGACATTCTCAATTTGCGATTACCAATTAGAGAATCACAAATTGAGAATGCAATTTCAAGGTTGCAGGGGTGCCAAAAGGACACCCTGTTGCACCCCTGAAATATGCATGTGTGCACATTTTGCGCACATACATGCCCTAAGGGCATGTATGTGCGAAAAATGGCACTTTGAAAAAAGCAAAAAAGTGCTTTTATCTAGAAAACCGCAAATTACCACCAACTTGAAGTTGGTGGTAATTTGCGATTCCTTATGGCCAAATAGCAAATTTCTGGTGCTTCCAGAATTGCATTTTAGGAATCGCAATTTGCAATTCCTTAATTGTATTTGCAAAATAGAGAATTGCAAATTTTGCGATGGCCTTTTGGGATGATGCATCCCAAAAGGCTTTTTCCCATTCGCAAACGGGCAGATTCTGAGAATCGGGCCGTTTACAAACGGGAAAAAGGCTTGATACATATGGCCCCTGGTTCTGTAGAACCAAGGGATTTTTAAGAGGGCACTTGAGCACCATCTAGTGGCTGCTACATGTCAATGCACACTGATAGTGAATGTGTAATTTGGTAGAAGATAATGCGTGGCATTGCTGGTGAAAAAAACACATGTGAAATGCCTGCAGATGGGTTTGACCTTCTTATTTTTTTTTAATTTTCAAAACCTTTATTGACACATGACATGGTACATCAGAATAAGCATGGCAACATAATGTGGACTGAGGCACCGCCCACCTCCGGCGTCCCTCCACGCACCCTAGTACAAATAAGTCATCCGCCCCCCCTCCCGCCTTAACATAATGACGATACAGCCACATAAGTTCGTCAATGAGTCCAAACAGGCATAGTACTCAGTATTGTCCTTCGCCGCCCTCCATCCCCCAATCCCGAGGTGTCAGTCTCAAAGGCCCCAGAAGTCTCGGCCATCTCGGCAAGGGCCCACCCCCCCTCCACACCTCTGGACAGCCCGGCATGGCCCTCCCCAGCCTCGATAGCCCCGCGCCATTGCTCAGCATTAAGAGTACATCCGGGCAGCTATGTCATCCTCAGCGTGGGCGCCCTGCTAGATCGCTTGTGCACTGGCCTGTAGCCCCTACCCATCTCCCCCCCCCAGTGGAACATCCGTGTACGTACTCTCACGCCCCTCCTCTTGTGCCAACAGGTACGTGGTTAAAGGGCCCCATATATCTCTCGGTCGCGACTTTAACGGAAGAAGATCCGCATAGTCGTGTAGCTGTTCCTGCCATGTAACCATTGGGGTGATCCACTCCTTAAACTTAGGGGCCCTCCCTCTGCCCCATCTGCACGCCACTTGCCTCCTAGCTAAGAGCAGCCCCATCGCCAGGAATTTCTTATATTCAGTATTGACGGTGATAATCAGCCCCAACAACGCAAGCATGGGGCATGGCTGCACCTGTACCCCAATCATTTTGGAAAGACCAGCGAATGTCAACTCCCAAAACTCAGCCACCGCAGGACAACTCCAGTCCAGACCTTCTTGTTTTACCATTTGAGGATGATGCATTTGTGTAAGGCTGAGGTAATTCTAAGTTTGATTTGTGGAGTGACTGCCTGTTCTAGGCTTGGGTTCTCTATGTAAATGCTGGATATGTGAGTTAGCAGATGGTTCTTGGTCGTTTCTGAGGAGAAAGGATGCTCTCTGATTCTGACACTGTCTATGGGATGATCTCTGGAAGCCTTGTTTCATACTGGGTGACTGTGTTAAAGCTATTCCCTTTGTTATTCAGTCTAGGATAAGCAGATGTTGAAAGCCAAAATCCCAAAAATTCCACAAGCGTGGAAGTAGGACTCCAATTTTTGAATGACAATGGGCCATAGAATTACTGAATAGACAACGCTCACCAACACAGACAACGAGGCACTACACTGAGTTAAATGCAACACATTATAATCTGTATTTTAAAGAAAGGGATCGTATGGCAAGATCACCCCTCCCCCAATTCTTCGGACCAATGCTGCTGGTTTTTCAACACTGTAGTGCGCTGGGTCCTCCTGACCCGTCCCCTGTTCTTGTATTGTGACCTTTCAGAGTGAATGCGCTATTGGCTAATCCCCGATTGGCATATTTAACTTATCTATATATCCCTAGTATATGGTACAAACTGTTCCCGTTTCTAGGAAGTTAAATGTCACCAGTGGACTGCAGCCGATATTGTGCCACCACTGTTGCGATAGAGTGAAAACATGGCTCTAGGTCTGCCATTGCAGCCTTGTCGGGCAGCCTGTAAACTACCAAATCTACAGGGCAAAAGAACCAGTTTGCCATGTCCAGACTTTCTTTTTTAATATTTGTAAGTAACACTTAAGGCAGGCCTTAGTAGAACATAAGGGAGGGTGCCAGATATTAAAAGGAAAGGCATGACCTAATCATTAAAACTTGAAATTGTCATTTTTGTGTGTACCAAGACGGGTGGCTCCCATGGCTAACATGGACTTTCACTAGCCCACACCTGAACTGCTAACATCTAGATGGAACCACTAAACCCAGTTATCTACTGTATCAAAGTAATTGTTACATTAAGCCCGGCTTACTGCTGAAGTTAGATTTAAGGTAACTTCTGAAACTAGAGTGAATTTAGAAAGTCACCATTTTCTTGCCCCAGAGTTCTAATAGCCACCTCTGTTAACTGCAGCAGTGCCACCAAAGACAGTCTGTTGCCCTCCTTGATATGAAGTGTGCAGCATTCCCAGGAAGGGGAGCAAAGGATCTGCTGGAGAAGGAGGTGTGACATCCCCCTCCCAAGATGGTCCAAGCAAGTGGGAACAGATGGCCCAGCTTCAAAGGGCTACTGCCCCTGGGAGGCAAATGAGAGTCACCCCTTAGCTAGTCCAGACTTTTGTGTTGGTAGGCAAGCCCCAGAAGGGGGGAGATGGGGATCTTTTTTCTGAACCGGTTTTCCAGAAGCGCTAACTCATTATGCTGTATAAACCTCATGGCTCTGTACCAGGGAAGAAGGGTTCCAACATTTTTGATTTGAGCACAGCGATGCACTGTGAGATTGTCTAGTGCCAAGACCACAAGAAGTGATATAAAAGTAGGTATGGTTGCCCTGTGAGACTTGTAGCCCCATTGAATACTGCGTACAACCCACCCACAAACCCAAAATTGGCATAAATAAGTCATCCCTGGCTTTCATCCTCAGAACACCATTGGACTTAGGAAGAACAAAAGAAGGACTGCACCTGTTGAACTTATGGGACTGAGAAAGGAAGGCATCACCATAGAAGTCTGCACCTGATGCACCTTCTGAGCCAAGACAGCACTTCAGAAAGAGGGAGGGCTATTACTGCAGTTGAATCCATGGAGTGAGACCCCAAAGGCTTGACCTACTCTCACTCGTGCCAAGGATAAGTTAGTGGACTCCAAGAGCTAGCTGGCTAGGACACCAAAGCTAAAGAAGCCCTGCACCTACAAAATGTCCAGTTAACCAGTTTGCCCTGGAGCTGCCCTGGACTCAGCTGGTGCAGCCGAGAGATTGAGTTCTAGTCCCCAAGAGGTGCCTCTCAGGTCCTGGAACCTTGGCTAGTGTTGAAATAGATTCTTTGTTGCCAGAGGAATGCAAGCTGTTAGCCAGAATCAAAGATAAAGTTTTCTGAACCTAGAGTCAGTGGCTCATAGGCTACCATTACTTTGTAGTTTAAGTTAGTCTTGAATGCAGCTGAGAACCAAAGCTTTACCTGTACCACTGGACTGCACCGATCCATCTACCTCAATCTCAAGGCCAGCACCAGCTACAGATGACCCAGCCGACAAGAAAAACCCCATAAACGTTTCTAAGTGCATAGGTAAAATCTTCACCGGGACCAGGTGAAGGTGGATACCTTTCATTGCACTTGGCCTGAAACGATGACTTTGTCCCAGACCCTTGCATTCGAGGCTCATAGACTACCATTGAGAGTGAAAAACAGTGTTTTACCAACTTTTAAAAACTTTTCCAAACTTTTTGGAGTGAAAATGAGTGATTTATGAATAGCTTGCACAAACCATTACTCCGGTTCCCTTCATCTTTGTTGTTTTGGTGTCTAATAAATATAACAATATATTCTATTGTTATGAATTGGAGTGGGATTTTTATTGTATTGTGTTTCTTGCTTATTGACTTGTTCTAGTAAATGTTTTACATGTGTTAGCCCCTGCTACACAGTACTGAGCTAAGGTATGATTTAAAGAAACCTAACTGGACCTGATACGGGTTAGAGACATTAGGCCTGATTCACAGAACTAACTTAAGACAAAATTCTATACTTACTACTTTTGGTATTCACAGAAGGCATTTATTTAGTAGTAGTAAAGTTAGGATTTTGTCTTAAGTCTGTCTTAAGTCTGTCTTAAGTCTGTCCTAAGTTTGTCTTAAGTCAAATTTAAGACAAAATCCTAACTTTACTACTACTAAATGCCTTCTGTGAATACCAAAAGTAGTAGGACAGACTTAAGACAAACTTAAGACAGACTTAAGACAGACTTAAGACAAACTTAAGACAGACTTAAGACAGACTTAATACAAACTTAAGACAAACTTAGGACAGACTTAAGACAGACTTAAGAAAGACTTTAGACAAAATCCTAAATGTACTACTACTAAATGCCTTCTACGAATACAAAAGTAGTAAGCTTAGGATTTTGTCTTAAGTTAGTTCTGTGAATCGGGCCCATTATTGCTTGATTATGTCTCACTACCGCCCCAACTAAGACACTTTTCTCACATGTGTTAAATAAATTGTTTTCTGTTTGGGCTACTGTTTAATTCTGTCCTGAAACACACAAAAAATCTGTGTTTTACATCCCTCTATTAAAAATGGGCTGTGCTTATTTGACTGCAATTTACCAGGATGTAGAGTGAAAAAATGTGACTGTCCCTGAAAATCCAGGATGATTGGCCCCCTAATTCAGATACGTATTGAATAGACAAAGGTCTTGCATTATATAGGTTTGTCTCGCTTCTCGCAGTTTGAGAGATCTGCATCAGGCTCAGTGGTGTAATGCTAAATGTTTAGGCTGCCCTGCAGATGAGGGGCACATGAGTTTCACAAAAATCACAGATATTCTTTGGCCTTGGGCTTGCTGGGCTGCACTTGAAGGGATAGGCTCCCTTTGATGGTGTTGGGGTTTTCGTGGTCCTCAGACACTGCATGGGCCTTTGTTAAGGGTGTGCCCCCTGAATATTGACGGGGAAGAATATCAAGGACAAAATAGCAAAGCAAATATTGGAAGGTAAGTCTAGATTTTCAATACCTAGTTTCATATACATGTACCTGCACAATACATATATCTTCGAGGTAGCTGGATGTGGGATAAGGAATAGTAAATCTATGCTTCCCTATATGCACCTTTCCAGATTTTGTCCCACGAAATTCTGTCCTCTATATTTTTGGATGATGATATTCTGGGGGTCGATATTTAATAGTATAAGTTTTTACGCCCCTGATCGGCTTTGTTTCCCTACGCTTATCTGTTGCCTTCCAGGAGATAAATATGCAGAAGGTGGGTATTCCTTCATAAGCTACTGGGTGGTTAAACCTGCTCTGTGCCTGGTCTGGTTAGAGTTTGACCCAGTATAAGAGACATCAAGAACGTCGGAGGAAGAGAAAGATAGGAAACTAGTGCTGGAGCGGGAGTCAGGTTAAATTAATTATAATGGTTTAAAAAAATCATCCAAGCTAACCCTCGCTCTGCTAGACAGATGGACTTTGACTGTTGAAGCAAGACGAGAAACGTAATTACTAATCATTTTAACACCATCAGCAATAATCAATCTTAGGTGTGAGACAAAGAAGAGCATTTTAAAAATTTTAAAGTTTTTATTATTTCATCTATATATCTTTAGTAGCTCAATTTTATGAAATCAGAGTTATTCATCAATCAATAATTTAAATCAGATTAGTATCAATACAGTGCATAAATCATCAATAAGCACATTCCATGAAGGAAAGTATTCCTATACTAATAATACATGAGAAAAGAGTCAATTAGAACCCATAAAGTGTTTTCTTTCGAGAGAGTGGGAGCAAGCATAAAGCTTCAATAAATTCAGTTCAATAATATAAGAAGAGCAAAAACAGAATGGCCCTTAAAGAGAAGTTCAAGAAACTCAGTAAAGTCTCAGCGCAATATAACACAGGGTCTGGGATAAAAGGGAAAGGTTCTCAATCAAAGCTCTGCGGACCAAAGTCTGCGAATGTGAGCCCGCATGAGAGGTTAGCCAAGTGGCAAGGAGAACTAAATGCAAGTAGAGTCCGAGTCTGAGTCTCACAAAGAATGGAGTGAGGGTGTAGGAGAGTGTGGTGTGTCCTAATCTAGGAACCCACACTTATATAAACAACACATTTTGTTAGTATCAGCATCTGTTGCATCTTCTGTCATCTTCAGTCCAATCACCGTTCTGGGTTTTCCTGGGAACCGAATTACTCCTCTCCTTATCTTCAAGAAACAATGAACTAACAATTTTTTAAACTAATTTTATTGCAACTAATATCGAACAAGGTTTAGCTCCTCTTACAGCTTAGCTTTCCCACAAATATTTATAGTAGACTATGCTTCCAACGAAAGTAAGTTATGTAAAAATTTAAACATCTGCTAGGAAAACTATAAACATTTTCCAATGACATAAGCTGAAAAGGAAAAAACTAATTAGTTCAAGTGTTCAGCATTCAGGACTTTGCTGCTGATTCTTCATATAAGGTTGCACAGTTTCCATTTTAAAGCTATATCCTAATCAGTTCTACCAATGAGCTTTTACCAAACAACAACATTTCTAAAAATTATTTGAATCATGTTATAAACTGTTAATCTTTTAATGAAAAAGAATCCTTTAGCGAGGGTCAAAAGTACACATTTTTGTTATATCTTCATAGTACATGGACTAATTTTCACAATTGGAATTTGTATACTTATCATTTTTAAATGAACGACTTTTAACATTACAACAGAACAGTTTGAGGCCTAGGGTGTGTAATTATGACAGCTGTGTGCATTTTCATTTGTTTTAAGCATTTTCTTCTATTTATGCTCACATGATAATTTTTTAGACATTTATTTAAAATCTAAACTATTGCATTTTTATTCATCGCTCTTTTAGTAGCATCAGCAACATTCAGAAGCAACGGGCTCTTAAGAAAATCTTTGGGACCCTGCAACTATTTTATCTTTTTGTCACAAATTGGGCACTGTTTATACACAAAAGTCATAAAGGGTGAATGCTAATGACTCAATTAAATTTGATTTTATAGTAACTCATCTCTTGGTGGTAATGAGCTTGAGAGATAGCTAGAGTTCCTGGAGGATGATCTTGCGTTCGCATTCCCTTCGAAGAATGCACATAGATTCATCACAGCTATGAAAGCTTGGAAGCGACTGGTGCTTTTCAGGCCAGCCCATTGTATGCTCAGATTATTAGAGATTCTGTTCCATGTTTTCTGGTTTTTTTTGGCTCAAAATGTGTGCCAGATATCCTCTCCACTAGATGGAAGCATCTCAATATATTTCTCAATATAGTGAAAGCAGCCCATGAAGGAGTCACTGTACTTCCATACTTGTTAAAGACAACAGTGAAGGTGGAATCATTGTCCAAAAATAATTGCCAGCAAGGTCTTCCCAGAACCAAACCATTCATTTAGAAAGTGATCATGAAAGATCACAATGATGAGTCGGGCAACGGGGGAAAACTTGTGCAGAAATGCCACCCACTAATCAAACGGCAGTGCCAATTTCCTTGAGGGTCCTTTAGACACTCGGGGACAGAAGTACGACCACTCCATTTTGTGAGTCGCAAACTGCGATGTTTTGCGAATTGCAATTTGCGACTTGCAAAATGGAATCTACGACAGTGTCTGAGACACTGTTTGAGATTCTCAAATGGGTTGCAAGGGACCTGCCTCATTAATATTCACGAAGGCAGGTCACAATTTGCAACCCATTCAGAATGGCCTGCAAACACAGGGATAGTGGCCTGCTGGGGACAGCAGACCCCCATGTCTGTGTTTGGTTTCAATAAAGCAACTTTTTTTTTACCAAATGCAACCCATTTTCCTTAAAGGAAAACAGGATGCCTTTTTAAAAAAAAAATGAAAACATTTCTATTCATTTTTTAAGGGCAGGGAGTGGCCCCTGGGACCACTGCCTGCCCTTAAAAAACATTTTCGCACCCATTCACAAAGGGGAAGGGTCTGGGGACCCCTTCTCATTTGCGAGTGGCTTACCACCTACTTGAAGTAAGAGGTCAACTGCGAGTGTTTTGCGGCCAAAAAACAATGGTATATACCATTCTGACTCACAATTAGGAAGGGACACCCTTGGCACTAACTCGCAAAATAGCATTTGTACATACCACCACCTCTTTTTGCATTCGCAAACGGCCCGATTTCCCATTTGCTACCGCAAATAACGGTCGTACATCTGGCCCCAAAACTCAAAGCTAGATTTCCACCTATATTAAGCAATTCTTCCTTGTGGGTGTATTTTCATGCACTTAGCAGTCCAGCTGGTTGAACAAGTCCTCTCACCAAAGTTTTTATTTCAAAACTACAACAAAACCAGTCAGGTTTGTTTTGCATCTGCAAAAAATCCAGTTAAATGTAAACTTGTTTGGAAAATATCAAATAAAGAGAGTTCTGCTGTGATTCCTATTGATACGAATACACTAAGTAAATATGGCAGTGCCACATCGGGTCCCCCAATGGTCAGTTATATGTTTTCGTTCTCTCTGATCCCAACTGCTCTGTATGACATTATGTACATATGATGAACAGATCTGCCAACTAACATGGCATCTCTGTGTGTCACACAATATCGGCCCTCATCACACGGTCACTCAGTTAATAGTTGATATATACCACAGCAAGCACAAGGCGAGCTGTAAAACCCTACACAGAATGGGTTTACATCATATGTGTGTAGGGCATTAGAGCTCATAGCCCCTGTTTCCTCTCCACGTGCCTGCTTCCTCTCCAAGCCCCGGATCCTTTCGCTGCAGGCTCACATGATGAAAATGTTTTCAGGTTTGCAGGTCTGGATGAACACAAGACATTTGCCATGTTTTCATCAAGCTTAAAGACAGGGTAGTGTAAGCAATAAGGGACTAAACATCAATGGCATACTCATTTCCTGGAATTGGTGCAGCCTCTACTTGCTTCTATGAATCCTTCACTTCTTTTCTTGCAATCGTTCATGCACTGCAATGCAACCTTATTATCTGCTTCCAGAGGTGTTCGCCTTTTAGAATCCTGTATGGATGGTCCAAAGAAGCCAGCAGACAGGCACGGCCTGACTGTTTTTTTCCAGTGGGCATTTCCCAAGTGGGCTGGAGGCTTTGGAGGCCGGTTTCTAGGGCAGGGAACCACTGTGGGCTCCTCTGTCACTTTTCCAGAATTCCCAGGTAATTACAGCAGGCACGGTGGTCTTCAGAAAAGACTGAGAGGAAAGAGCGAGGGGGAATGGAGCAGGGCTGGTTTGAACATATGTGCCAGGGCTACTTTTGTTTCCCAGTCTTTCTCTGGCACAGATCTCCAGGATTATAGGGGATCTAACTAAATGGAATTAAACTCCCAGCCCTCTTCTTCCAGACCCAACATATTCTCCATGCAGGGTGAGGTTGAAAGGGTGAAAAAAGGTCTAGGTGGGGCAGACCGCCTTTAACCCTGTTTTGGTGATTCTGGCAATTGCACTGTTGTCACTCAGCATATGATATGAAGGTGTTATAAGTGTGGGAGCATATTTGAATTGTGTACTAGTTTTTGGAGTTTTCAATATATTTAAAATATTGTAGGGTAATGCAGTCTTGTAAATGTATAACACATATTATTGGAACACTGGGCCACTAATGCCCTCCCAGCAAATGAAATCATTTTGGGGGAAATTTAGGTCTAATGTTTGAAGGAAGTGGTATATAGGGCAAAATACAGCACTTGAAAGGTAAAGAGAACAACAAAAGCAAGAGCCCAATCTTACAATATATAATATTTCTAAAGAAGCACATTGACTTCAGATAGCTTGGTATTAGTCATGTTCGACAATCAACGCATGTCTACATTAGGTTGACTGTCATTGCTAAATATCTTTAATCAATGCTTGTCTTTGACTGATGAAGTTTTTTTTACAGTGGTCCTGCATTTAGATGTTGTTATTATGCTGAATTTTCTCTAGGAATCACTGGAGCTAACAAACAGTGGCAAAGCCAATAAGTCTCACCTATTGGAGATATTGGCTTTGCCAAAGCAATTTGCAAAGCAAAATGCTTTTTGTTGATGCTGTAATGCATCGGCACAAAAATAGAATAAGGAAGGAAATAGGGGGCATATTAACAAGCCAGGCGATAAAATTATCGCCGCTTTAGCGGCAGAAAACTGCCGCTAAAACGGCGATAATGGGCTTGATAATATGCTCTATGGAGTTCCAATTGAAGCCCATGTTAAATGTGAAGGACATCTAATAATAATAATTTTATCGCCTGGCTTGTTAATATGCCCCTTGGTGCCTTGCCATGACTGCTGTTGTCAGTCTCATCATTTTGTAGATGCTGGAATGCTTCACCACTACAGAATGACATGGGCACCATTTTCCTTTTTCTTATTTACACATCCAACATAGCAGACACCACTTAGATTGGTAAATAAATATATATATATTTTTAGTATGAAAGTGCAAAATAAAAAGTACTGCGGATGGTAACGGGGTGAGGTTGTGCGGTGAGTGGGTGGTGGGAGTAGGGGAAAAGCAAGACAAGAGGGGAAAGCAGCAGAGGCACAAGGGGGAGATGCACACAATGGAGAGCAAAACACAGCATGTATGGATTTGGAGGCTAGAAATGCATAAGAGAGAGTGAGCAACACATGAAGGAGAAAGCAACACAGACGTAGGAGATGTGCCCAAGAGGGAGAGTGCAGAATGGAGCGCTGGGGTGGGCATTTGGTGGTGGGAGAACCACATGAGGGAAAGAGATAGAAAACACATGCATTCTCATACTCTCATGGAGTGCTTAACCAAAAAGAAAAAATACATTTCCAAAAGTGAGAAGTGGAAGGGTAAACCAAAAGGGTGGTGAAGAGGATATGCTCCTCGGGAGGGACAAACACTAGAAGAGGAAGGCAAGCCATTGATTAAGAAGCAAGCAAATGAGAGTGACAAGAAACTGAACCAATGGTAAGTAATTGGTGGGTTCTAAGCCACTGTACGTTCACAATAGCTCTTTCCCACCCGGACAGCTTGCGTTATCTGGTAGGCTCGAACTAAAAAGGAAGTGTACATTCCTCGTCAAAAATGCAGATCAAATAAAGACCTGTTCTTTTTTTTAAAGAAAGAAGGGTAAAAAGAAGATTAACACTACCACAGCTTCTTCCTGTGCTTTATTGCCTTATTAGAGTTTGTATGGTGTGTAAATTACTATAAATCATTTTTTATCAATTCTACTGCAACGTATGTAATAATTGGCACTACATTTGCTGACACTTGCCACCAATACAAGCAAAAGCACGCCGCCAGATGTATTAATTTTTCTATACAAAAAAGCACGACAAAATTTGCTACACTACTTTTCTTGTGCAAGAGTAACAAGCATTGGCATAGCCAATAGGTCTCGCCTTTGGGACCTTATAAGTGTTTAGCCATGCAACAGTTGCATAACTAAATACTTATAAGGTCCCAAAAGCGAGACCTATGCTATGCCAAGCGGCCGCAAAAGTGAAAAAGATCGCGATCACGATCAAACATCAAAGCGGCCATGCGGCCGCAAAAGTGAAAGTAATCGCGGTAAAGCGCGGCGCGCGCGCCCGCGCACATGAACTGTAGCTCTAGGCTGGCCTGGTAGCACTTTTTGGAGCCCTCTCAATAAGTCTCGCCAGACCAGCGCATTCGCTGGGTCAGGCGAGACCTAAAAACACACCACAGACTTCTATCTACAAAGATTGGCCTGCTGCTGCTGTCATCCCATCCACTGGTGCACAAACATGCCGCTCCTGTGGTGCAGCGGAAAGCATATGCTGCCTAGAATAGGACTTGTATTGGAAGCATACCCTCTCAGTACAGATTCCTGTGCTTGGGCGATTACAGAAGGATCCCATACACTGGATATGTGCTGTGCACTTCAGTACACATGCAATATGTGTTTTAAAAAAAAAAATTAAAACATTTTTCCCCTTTGCTAACACTTGCTTCAAGGAGACATACGTTTTTGATAGAAAGCCTAGTCTGGCTATCTTAGTAGATAGGGCGTTGGCCAAAACATATAGGTATTTGCACTGATCTGCCCAATCCAGTAATGCCCCCTTGACTGAAAGCGATACAAAGTGTTTTTTAGCAGAGAAATTGTCTCCTTTCCAGCACAAAATACATTTTGCACCGCAAAATAAATAACAATGCACCACTTTGCAACAGCGCAAAACTTAAGTAAATGTGAGCAACAGAGACAAAGTGTAGCAGACTCCAAATAAACCAAGTAAGGGCATGTCACCAGAAAATCATTTTCTGTAATAATATTAATTGTTATCGGTGACCAAAAGGGGGGAAATTATTACAGCATCAGAGAGCTCATTCACCCCCATCAAGAAAGTTAGTATAAATCTAAGGAGAATGGAAAATGATATTCTCTGCATAAAAGAGTCGCCGTGTCTACCCACCAGTAAAAGAGTTGCCTGGACGAGTCACTAGATCATTTAATGACCTTTGTTACAAGGTCACAAGTCTAATCTTACAAGATCTCTTCCATGAGATCCTGGAGTGGAGGTTCATTCCGTTCTCTCTCTCCTTCATTGATATGAGTCTTTATCAAAAGTAAGAGTACGGGCCCGATTCACAGAACTAACTTAAGACAAAATCCTAAACGTACTACCATTTTGGTATTCACAGAAGGCACTTACTCATTTTGGTATTCACAGAAGGCACTTACTCATTTCGGTATTCACAGAAGTTAGGAGTCCTAACTTTAGGACTCCTAAATGCCTTCTGTGAATACCGAAAGTCTTAAAATTAGGATTTTTTTGAAAAATCCTAATTTTAAGACTTTCGGTATTCACAGAAGGCATTTAGGAGTCCTAAAGTTAGGAGTCCTAACTATACTACTACTAAACTGAGAAAAATCCTAATTTTAAGACTTTCGGTATTCACAGAAGGCATTTAGGAGTCCTAAAGTTAGGACTCCTAACTTCTGTGAATACCGAAATGAGTAAGTGCCTTCTGTGAATACCAAAATGAGTAAGTGCCTTCTGTGAATACCAAAATGGTAGTACGTTTAGGATTTTGTCTTAAGTTAGTTCTGTGAATCGGGCCCTACATCTTTAAACTACACATATGGACACTAGCCTTCTCAGAATAAAACATAACAAATGCAAGCAAAACCTGCATATATTGCAATGACTCAGGGTGCCCATTGCACATAAGAATGTACCTTTACTATATCAAATTGCTGCCTGTAGACACCTTTTTTATTTCAAACCTTGTAAAATAATCATAAAAAGTGGGTGCACATTCCCCATAATATGCTGTTTTTTCATGCCAGTCCTACGCCTTGGAAGATATGAACCTTGGTATTATGAAGCTACTTATTGTAAGTATGACATTTCATAACAGCTAACATTACCTTGATAAGTGTCTCTGTGAAGATTTATTGTGAGCTGTGATCAGTTTCACATGGAATTTCCCCTAATCGAATCAATTAGGGTCCTGAAGAAGGCATAATAAAAGAGGATATTGCTGAATCAATAGTTGAGCCATTTCTAGAGATTGTGTCTCGAGAATGTATGCCCTTTTTTGGCCTTGTTTATCTACATTGTGATTTCACCCAAAAACAATTTTTCTTCTGATATTGATGCACAAGTCTAATGTTGATATTCTTAGGTACATTTTTCAAGATTATATGTAAAAGAAACAAAATCTTTTTTACTATGTACAAATAACTGTTATGAAACATGTTACCAGTGTAACCAGCATAGCAAACTGAGTTATAACAGCTACTATCTAGCAATATCTAATAGAACAGCAAGAAAGTAAATTGAATTTTTTTCATCCACACTACAAAGATCTTTACACTTTTTATGAGATAAATACTTTGGGACTACAATGTACCCCTGTTACTAAAGTAGGGTACTGGCCTGTGCCATGGTAAATCACCTTATAAACCATTATCCAGTTTCTGACAGATATTTTAAAGATGTGACATACTTTCTTTTGATGTAACCTATGGAATTCAAAATGTTCAGTTATTATTAAATAATTTTCATCGTGGAAATAATTACCATGTCTTACTCAGCACACAACAGTCATCAGTGATGGCATTGTGTTTTGTTTTTATGGTGAAGATGCCAGCGTAGGAAGTCACAAAATACTGCTGTCCCTGTACAATGGCGTATGTTGTATGTGTGTGTGTGGATGGTGCAATGTTATTTTAAAATTAAAAATACATCATTGCTGGTTAAAAGCATTAACCTCAAACACAAAGTGTAGCTTTGAAAAGAAAACAAATGTATTTTGGTCTCTTACATTAGTTAAATAAACCAACTAATGAACGTCCTTGCATGTTATACAATCACGGTAATGCAAACAACTACACAAACCCCAACCCATATCACTACCCTTAACTTTCCCACAGGATTTCTAATTGCTAGGCCCCCCCTATTGATAATCGTCCCAAAGCTGGGCCTCTTTGAACTTAAAAGTAATATGTACTTCACTGGCCCGTAAATCAGCAGGACTGTTTGTGAGCAAAAATCGTCAATCTAGATAGGCTCTGAAACATTCTAGACTGCATTGTCCCAAAAATTCTCGATGCTTCATGTTCCCAAAAATCCCAAAGGTCACTCAAATCCAAAAAGGCAAACCTCATGGTGGGGGTGCGTGTTTGAAAAGTTTCAGAGCTCCGTTCATCTTCTCTTTTGTTTGCTTTGTTCGCCCCAAGTTGGCAGGGTATGCCCAGACATGGGTCCCTTGCTCACTTTGCAACTGGATTCAAATTAGCCTGGCTGATGAGGGGTGTTATCCCGAAACCGGTCCCAGTGTAGAAGTACAGACTAAAAACAGATGTATGGACAGTTAGATTCTTCTGCACATGTGCAGGGTAGCAGAGTCTAAGTATAGCCAGTCCTTTAAACAGAGCACAAGGGTAAACAACAGTGAAGAAGGAAACAGCCCTTGGTGAGCACATGGCAGACAAAATGGCTGCCAGAAATACAAAATGGATTCCACAAAATTGACAAGATAGCCTCTAAATACCAGATGGATTCCGCTAATGCTAATCCAATCGCCGCCAATTTACAACACCAGGATGCTTGTCTCTGGTACAGCGAAGACATGGCTTGGCAGTTCGGGCTGGACTGTTCCCACGAGGCACAGGGTCAAGACTGATTTGCATATGGCTGGGTCTAAACTGGGGTGGCAAAGTGAGCTAAAGAATGATGATGGATTTATCCCAGATCCGTGACTGCGGGTGAGTGTCTGAAAAGTTTCAGCGCTCCGTCCATCATCTCCTTGTGTACCCAAAAATCTTCATACATTCAATATCCCATGGATCAGACTTTCTTCAGCAGGAATTCAAAGAAACATCTAAACTTTGGACCTCATTTAGAGGTTTGCAGATGTCTGGCATCTGTCTAAAAGTGGAGATATCCCATCCACAAAACTCGTGTTTCCCCACTCTATTTAGAGTTCAGAAGGTTCATGTTTCCAACAGGGGAGCATCTGCTGGTGCCACTGGCAGAATCGTTTTAACAAATGCCCTGTCGGCCAATGTGTGACCGATTGTCTGCCCTACTGAGGGTGGGTGTTCAGTAGTAAATGTTTCCTGCTTGGGACAACCAGGGTAAGCTTGATGGCCCTGAACAGGAAAACCCCCAGTGAGTCAGGGAGATCAACAAAATGAGAGTTGATGGCAAGTAAAGGCTTAAATACCCATTATGTTGACCAGTTCTGAACCATGTACTAACCCATTGATCTAGTAAGTGTCCATCTGACTTTGACCGTACACATACCTTTTTCCAAAAATGTGTCAAATTCACTTATTGATTTGGCCGTCATTTCCATGAACATCTACTGCCAGTTAGAAATACTGAATAAAAAGAACACAAGGGCAAACAAAGGTTATGTGGCAATAGATTGTAGAGATAGATGCAGACACTCAGACGGGGAGTCCCATATAATGGCAAATTATGACCAAGCAACCATAGACTGGAGACAGAAATAGGCAAAAAGAGATAGCAGGGGTTCCACATATAAGAATCATTAAAAAAGGGGTGAATGATGTCCAATATTCTAGAGAACGAGACAGTCAGAAATATACCACAATGGAAACTCATGTCTTCATTGTCCGGCTTGGTCTCAAGAACATGCAGCCACAGGGGACACTGAACTGTCCTAGGCCTTCATTATGAGTTTAGCTGAAACAGTAGTTTTCGGGGGGATTGAAAATTCCAGCCCTTTACAGCATGATCACATCTTCGCCTCAATTTTCTAGAGATATGGAAAAATCATTTGGAAATTGGGCAGGGAAAAAAGATTTCCAATATGTCTGTTAAATTCCAGTCTAGTATTACCACTCCAATTTAGAGGCCAGCTTGCAATGAGGAACCCAATGAATGCTAGTAACAAGGGTTTAAGATACTGAGTCCAGAACAGAAAGCTGGTGTCAGCTAAGCTTCCATGACAGTGTAGAAGTATGTAAGCAGCTTAAGACAAGGCTCACTACACCTCAAAAGAGATGTAGAAGTGAATCCATGTACAATACAACACTATTATCACACAATAAAATGTGAATATCCAGACAATGTTGAGTTACAGAATAGTTTTAATAAAATCTCATATATCTTAAGTACCCCAACAGTTTAAAAAGGTACCTGAAAAATAGAAAGCACACAACATACAGTACAACAATGCAAAAATTAAAATTACAATGAACTGGCAATCTCACAAGGGAAACTAAACCGGTAACCAGCAAACGCAAATGATAAAACTCCGTGCAACAATGGAACCAGTGCCATTGGCGTTAGAATTCTACAAATCTCTAATGTTAACAAAGCTCTAATGTTTGCAAACTTGGTAAAACTTTGGCTTGTACAATCCCAGGACCACTGAAATGCAGTACGGACAGGACATAACACAGATCTCAGAAGGCTAATGTTCACGCAGCTTTAAATGCACACTTTAGCCAGAGGCAAAGATAGCAGTTTTCCTTCCAAAACGATTGACTTTCTATCTTGTCAGTGTTCATTTAGGTTCATATCCCTAATGGTTTTGCAAATATCAAAATTTTGCAAAGCAAACACAGGGGGAACTACAGTGCTGATGGTACAGGCCAAAAAAGCAACAGTGTCTCAGATTTCATGTGTGTCTGTGGAGCTTATGGTCACCTATAAGGTAACCTAACCGTGTGGTGTTTTGATGAACATGCGGCTACCAGCCCACAAGTACATGGGGCTCAGAAGAAGAAACCACGAGGCATCTTTAGATCAAGCTAGCTGGCTAACCAAACAAGTGCTGGGCCACCACACTCAGCAAGTTCAAGGGAGCAACGAAATTGATATAATAATCTATACTAGGAAGGGTGTATTAGCCCGGTGACTCACCATCCATCTCCTGTACACATGTTATAGTCAATTTGTTGTTCACCTCTATCTCTGATGAGGGCTTTGAGGAGGTTAACAAATGAACACTGGCAGACACTGAGGTCATTTCTCCACCAGTAGGTCTCAGGGGTCTTGGTCAGTAAAATAGCAGGCTTCAAGTTGCTGGATTGGTTCTCTGCTTTCCTTGGGCTGGTTGAGAGCTTCCAAACAGGAATAGCAGTAACAGCAACAGGGCAGTTCAACAGAATTACAGTTCTAAACAATTCTTCATCAAGAATTGTGAACAATGTTGGCTACTCGTCATAGATGCCAAAACAAATGATTTGTATCATATAAGGAAAGTGTTAGATATAGGAAAATTACTTTATTTAACTAAAAACTGCTTCTTTGTCCTGCTGGTGGTTTTTTGTCTGTTGGATTATTCTTTCAGAAATAAGTTACTGTTTTTCCGCGAAGGGATCATTTTGTGGCTTTTTGGCATCTATGTTGAGTGGCCGACATTGTTCACAATTCTTAATCGAGAATTGTTTCACCTGATAGAACTCTTTGTAGTTTATAACTGTATACCCAGGTTCTAAGCGACACAGGGCAACCCCATTATATGTAATGGTTTGAAAGATTTACAGCATGGCCTTCAGGCCTAGCCCTCACCAGCAGGATTTTGACAACCTGCGGCACCACATTCTGAATACACTTGCAGCACAGATCTATGCAAGCCCAATGCCAAAGAGGTTCAACTAACTATATAGCAGCTCAGACCTTTATTTCCAAAGCCAGGGAGTTGGGCAAAATGCCCCTGCCAAGTACTGTCTAGTGCATCTCACAGTTTCTAAGGGTCAGCTAATTAGGCTGAGGCGTGGTTGTCCTTCACATGGAGATTTCTTTTATAGCTCTTATCCCAGAATCCTACACACAGCAACCGGAGATTAAGAAGTGAGGGATTGGTTTCTCCTACGTGAGCATCACTGATTCCCCATCTTGCAAGCTCTAGTCGCATTACAGTGTAGGTACAGTTACTAGTATCCCTAATGAAAGCTGTGTCTAACATTACCGAAGCACTTTACTACGGCTCACTCATTCGAATCTTCAGTAAGGTCTCATATAAGGCACAGACATTCCAAGAGACATCCCTGCTGTCTACATACCGAATGCAACAGTATAAAGCACTCACAGTCAACACATCCAAAATAATCTGACACTGGTCTGGCATGAAAGCCCTAACCTTGTATTTGAACCCTACACAATAAGACAATGTGCCACTCTTGCTCTGGGTTTAGACCGCATCTCATTAAAATATGAAAGAAAAAATATGTTCAACCAAGCTTTGTCGGTCCCTGTATTGAGGGGCAGTTCAATGATTCTGTCTTTTATGGCATTAGTAAATACATGTAGGTAGGTTTATGCTCCGCAAGTCCACATTGCGGTACCTCAGGGATTTATGTGACATCACTGTGACTGAGGTGCATGTGCTGGATATTCAAGGGACATTACCACAAGTTACTATGCAGCTCACCGAGGAGCTAGGCACCAGTAAGTAGGTAACTGGCTGAAGTACTACACACAGGATCTGAAAGGTTTTTTACTTTGCAGTTAAATATGGGAAACAACGTTTACATTGCATGCGCTACAATGCGATACAACGTGGTCGTTACAATGACCGCGTTGTTACAACACAAGCCATTACATCGCAAGTCGTTTCTACGACTTCCTGTAGCGGGTGCTCTAAAGTAAGGAATAGTATAATTTACTATTCCAAAACCTTCCCTACTGTTGCACACGCTGGAGTTGGAATAGTAAATTATACTATTCCTAAGTCCAGCGTACCCCCTACAGAAAGTCGTAGAAACGACTTGCGATGTAATGGCTTGCGTTGTAACAACGCTGTCATTGTAACAACAGCGTTGTAATCACATGTGTTGTAGTGCATGCGATGTAACATCGCATATTCTTTTATATAGTGTGAACTCAGCCCAAAGGCGCTGGAGTGCTTTAAGTGAGCACCAGTTATATTACAAAAGGTCACATTCATATTTTGTAAGGCAAGGGGAGATTAACAGATTTTCACTGAATCACCAGATGTTGAGCTGACGCCATGACCCAAACATGGTTCCCAGCCTTGGATTGGCAAGCAATCGGCCATTGGCCGATGGGCATCTGGCTGAGGCTAGCTGGTGGGCCGTTTTTTGTTCTACTAAGGACTCCATCCCTGGTGCACACTGTGAAAGACTGTTGGTATAGCCTTAAAAAACATATACTGAGCATGACCCCATGCACATGAATTGAAGGCTAGTGCACTAATGTCAGAGGCAGAATGACAACAGGGTGCTCCATTTGTCACAGCACAAGGAGTGCCTGCCCTCTGGCTCCCTCCAGGTGAGACAGAGGAAACAAGGACTTACTGATGATGAAGCCATTAGCATTTGTTTTGTAGGGGACTGCGGGAGGGGAGAGGACTGGAAGGATGGCGAGGAGTTGGTGAGGGCTAATTGGGGATCTCCTCTGTTCTTTTGTCCCCCTCCACTCCATGTGACAGGCACAGATAAATCAGTCTCTGCTCTTCTCCTTTTCCTGTCAGATATCAGTTACTGCAGTCAACATGGACAGGTCTGGCCTTAGTTAACTTTGAAACTGGAAACCAGTTTTAAGTCCCAGCACCAGCTCAACACCCTGTGATTCTGAGCAAATCATTTAATCCACATGAACCAAAACAAATGATATGACACTCTGTAATGTTATCTGATGCTCATGTAAAGCGATATAGTGCCTCTGGGCCGAGTTTGTGCTATATAAAACTGCATGTAAGGAAACAACACTTGTTTCTTTTCTTGTACATTTACACACTGGCATCATTCTCTTTCTCACAACGTACATGTGATGCTTGCAGCAAGTAAAACAAAAAAACAGATGCACCTTTCACCAATCTCTGAGCATTGGAGGGCCTCCGTTATGTACTGGAAAAAATAACATGAATATCAAAAAAGCCCAGGGTGAGTGTAAAAGGCAATCTACGTCAATGCCATGTCATATTTCCCAGCGAACATTGATCAAAACACCCACCGCAAAGGTATGGATGCAAAAGCAATTAAAAGTGAGTTCTTAGTATTTTTGATAATATCTATACTTAAAAGTATATGTTTTCCATTGTAATGTTAATTTCCTATTTAAGTACTGGTCCTATAAGCTTTAAAATACTTTTATTACCTCAAATGTTTGCCAACATTTGTTTCCATGATCCCAATCAAGTAGTGCATTTCTAAAGATTGTGATCTGCGAATGTGGGACGCGTTTTTTTTGGCTGCCCTGGCCTACTTGTGGCCCCAATCCAGCCCTGCTGGTTCCCTTGTTCCCAAGTCGGCAGCCCTGGCTGTAGCGCCATATCTTGCTCAGTTTTCCATCCTATGTCAGGAGGAGCCAAAGGAGGGAGAGGGAGTCGCCTTGCCTTCACTAGAAGGCCCTAGAAGGCATGTTAGGCAGCACAGTTGTAATTAGGGCTCCCGGTTTTATGGTATTTATATTTTTGTCATTTCTGTCTGTATTTATCCATATTTATTTTTTACTAATTTTACCTGTATTTATCCATATTTATTTTAGGTTTTGTGAAAAAATGAAGCTGAAATGTGTATATTTCTGCACTTATTTAACCAGTTAATGTGCACTTGTGCCTGGACACCTGACTGGTTTCAATTATATATACACATTCAGATGGTAAAATATGCACTTTCTTTGAGCCCGTGCCCTCTTCTGATGATGAGAGCCGGCCCTGCATCATGACTGCCACCGCTCTCTCTTTTTCAGTCTGTGATGGACTCAGTTTCTTTGAGCTCCCACGCCGCTGATGTCTCCGTAATCTCTTTCCGGGTTGTCGATCTCCAGACTGAGCCACCCTTGCCGGTGTCCCAGGCAAACCTCCCATTTTATAGGGTTCCAGCCACTCCCAGGCTGCCCTGGGATTGTCGCAAAAGTGGGTCTTCCCGTCCCGCACTATCCGCAGTCGAGCCGGGAACATTAAGGAGTATTGGGCTCCTTTGTCGCGTAAAGCCCTTTTGACTTCAAGGAAGGAGGTGCTGAGCTTCTGGACCTCCAACGTGTAATCAGGGAACAAGGACACTTTGGTATTGTCAACCACATACAGTCCCTCCTTGCGTGCCTTCTGTAGTAGAGCATCTCTATCCTTGAAGTGGAGCAGCCTGGCCCCCACCGGGTGTGGAGGCCTCCCAGGGGCTGGCGGCCTGACTGGGACTCGGTGCGCTCTCTCTAGTGTGTAAAACCGTGACAAGCCCTCTGGCGCGACCACCTCAAGGAGTCAGCACTGCAAGTACTCGATCATGATGTCGCCCTCCACTCCCTCCAGAAAACCCAGGACTCTCACATTGTTTCTACGGTTTCGTCCCTCCGCGTCCTCTGCCCTCTTCTCCAATAGAGCAACTCTATTGGTTAAGTCCCCCATCTGACTAGTCAAGGACTGTTGCGCCAGAGTAATGACTGCCAGAGAGGATTCAGTCTGCTTGACCCTATCTGCCAATTTTGCATCCTCAGGAGACCCAGGCCCACTGCCACGGTACTGATGTCCTAGTGTAGTGTTGCCTTAGTATCGACAATGGCTTCTAGTATTTTATCCAATTGCTGTTGGACAGGGACGTCAGATGGGTCACTCTCCTGTGCCTTGTGTACTTGGTCTTACGCCGTGTCCTCGTGATCTGGGGGAGGCCCCATTTGTTTCCCTCTGGGTTTTCCCATCACCAGCGGGGTAGAACGGCCAATGGATGATCTGGTGCGCCCCTCTGTAGGTGGTCGGGGAGCAGCCGCCAGAGTGTCAGCCACCTACCCCTCCAGTGCGGTATCACAGAAATCCTATAGTATGGGTGCTCTGGTACTGCACCTCGTGCCTCACAAAGGCACCCTCCTCTGCTTAAAAGCCCGGGAATCGTCTGGTCCTCTACGCTTATGTACTGCTCCCCTGTTCTACACTCATGGCGTGGGAGCCTAAACCCCAGAGCAAAGTTCGATTAGTAAAGGTTAAGATACGTGGCTAGGTCAGTGGGGCTCCCACGCCTCTACCGTACCTCTTTAGGGCTCTGCGCTAGGGCCATGTCCCGTAATGTCAGCAAGCTTGATCACTTCTTCCCAGCATTTATGAGCCTGCACAAGTATGCACACAGGGTCCTCAGGCAGGACAAAACCTCACCACACTTCCCCATTCCAGCCACAGATTCCCAACAGCGTGTGCACAGGTCCAGCTCTATGTTGTAGGCCTCCCGGCCTCCAGGGACACTAGCAGCCCACTCAGTCCTACCAGACTGTTAGGCAAAACTACGGCTGCCACAGCTTCCCTCCGAGTGGAGTCCGCCCCAAGTCTGTACCACAGCACCGCCGCTCCCTTCTGTTACGACTCATCGAAGCTCTGCACTCCGTCGTCTCGCTCAGATTGTCGTGGCGTCGTAGGCGTCCTCACCACTCCCTTCTGGTCAGGGGGTGTCAGTAGCCGCGGGACAGCAGACGCTGGGGAGCCCCCCACTGTATGCAGATTCACTCCGCTGCAGCACACAGGCGTGTACAGGGTGCAGTTCAGGGAGGCCCGGCCAGCTCAAATCCACCGCACCTTGGGGCCTCACACCAAGCCCCAAGCTGCCAAGATCGTACCAGGGACTGCAATCCACCAATGGCAGAGCACGCCAACTTCTATGCTCCTGCCGAGCTCAGCTCTACTCTGTGGGGTCCGACGGGATCTTAGGCCACCATCTCGCTCAGGCCTCAGCCGCCAGTCTCTACGCTCCACGCGGTGTCTCCGCCCCACACCCCCAACTAAATAATCACCTTGAGGGGGGGGAGGCACATTTACCGCCACTCTGCCCAGCACGTCGGCCTCCTCAGGTATCGCATCCACACTCCTCTGTCCCCCAGGCAAGGGGTGGCAGCTCGGCTCTCCCCAGTGTGTTCTGCCCACCGCCTCTCCGTTGGTGCACGCACCGAAGCACGGTGCACAGGGAACCTGGTCAGGACTGCAGTGCACCCCTGCAATCAGTCGGCAACAGCCCCCTACGGGGTCATGAGTTGGCAGTAGTGCACCGCGCTCCGGAGTCCACCGTCGAGCCGCCTCGTAGTCCCCAAACTCTGTCCTCCGCTCCGCACCTCCTCCACCGCGACAAGGTCGCCTCAAGCCGCCATGTTGTCTCAGCTTCAGCAACCCTGCACGCCGTCCCAGCGCCAATCACCACCAACCCTCAGACCTTCAAAGGGCAAGATTAGGGCCGCAGCTATCTCTGGCGGATCGGGCACCCATAGCGTGCCCCCGGGCTCCGGCAGATACCACATTCCACAGGAGAATCGGCTTGGCTGGCGCGGAGCTCTTGACTCACGCGTCCGCCATCATTGGCTCCTAGTCTCTGCCACTTACTGTTGAGCGGAGCAACCTCTTGGGTTCTTCATTGTACAAGCAACAGGTAAAAGTGGTCTTGCAAACACAATGGCGTAACACCGGCCCCCGCAGCCCCTGTGGTGTGGGGGGCCCCCAAGCTCCAGGGAGCCCCCTCAGACCAGTACTCTGGTCGGAGGGCTCCTGATTGAGTCTGGAGAGGGCTGACCCCCATGGAGCGTGGTCTGGATGTATGGACCAGGTTAGTCCAGCTGAAAGAGTTACCTTCAAAAGTCCAGCATGAAAAGTTTCCTTTGTGGTGGTGGGGCCCCTGAAGGAGACGGTGGAGAGTTGCGGAAGGTCGTCGCTGTAGCGTGAAGAGCAAGGCTAGGTGTCGTGGACAGTCGTTACTGTAGCGCAAAGATCAGGCTTTGTGAACGGTCATTGCTGGAGCTTTGTGCTGGCGGTCACCCTAGGCTGTTGATGCTGTAGTGGGAAGTGCTTGCATTTCTCAAGTTCTACTGATCATATTTTTGTTGTTTTGATCTCAATTAATTTATCACATTTTACTCTATTTTTCTCAGTTGTTATGGAATTTTTCCTGTGCGGGGTATGCACTTTATTACTGTTTAAAGTACTACATAAATACTTTACACATTGCACAGATGACCTACTACCTGGACCTGCAACTGAAACTGCCAGAGCTCTGCTGGCCTCTGATGGGGGAGCTCTTGTCAGAGTGAGACACAAGCCAGCCCTAAGTTAACCTGTGCTCAACCCTCTGTTAGTTGGCATACAGGCAGGCAGGCTCAGCTTAGAGGCAATATGTAAATAAAATATTTGAGACCAAAACATCAAAAATACAATCAGCAGAACCGGAGATATGCAATTTTTAAAACTCTATTGCCCATAGAGTCCCATTACATTCCCTCTTTATTTGTTGGCGCTGTGTAAGCAGAAGACACACAATTGATGGACAGATTGCAGAACAAACCAAAACATTCACCCCAAGTCAAGAGATCTGGGTTAAATCCATCATTCTTTTGCTCACCATGCCACCCCAGTTTAGACCTGGCCATATGCAAATCGGTCTTGACCCTGTGCCTCATGGGAACAGTCCAGCCTGAACTGCCAAGCCAGGTCCTCCCTGGACTGGAAACCAGCATCCTAGGACCGGTTTCGGGGTTTCACCCCTCTTCAGCCAGGATAGCTTGATTATAGTGCCACAGTGAGCCCAGGACCCACGTCTGGGCATACCTGGCGCACTTAGGGCGAGAAAGCAAAAGACACACAATTGATGGACGGAATGCAGAACAAATCAAAACATTCATCCCCAATCAAGAGATCTGAGTTAAATCCATCATTCTTTTGCTCACCATGCCACCCCAGTTTAGACCTGGCCATATGCAAATCAGTCTTGACCCAGTGCCTCATGTTATGTTATGTTATGTTATTGAGTTTTGTATAGCGCGGCAAATACCCGGAGGTGTCCTGGCGCTGTCATGAAAACTGGGAGGACTTGTGATGGGAGTAACAATACGGATACCCGGGCCTATTCATTCCGGAACAGCCAGGTCTTTAGTTCCCTTCTGAATAATAGGAGATCCGTCGTAGTCCTAAGATACGGCGGAAGTTCGTTCCAGGCTTTAGCAGCCCCGTAGATGAAGCTCCTGCCTCCCCAACGCGCTTTCCTAATGCGTGGGACATGTGCCAGGTTGGCTGATTTTGGACGAAGACATCTCCCTGGCACATACCAGTTTTGTTACGCCAGTGTGCGTACCCCTTCTTCATTTAGTGGATAATATAGGCGTGTCACGTGCAGGAAGAGTGGGAGGGTGGGGAGAGAGGGGCAGTCGACATACGACCACAAGGGAAACTTAAATAAGAAAAAAGAAAAACATGTTTTTTTTGGTTTGTTTAAGTTTATCTCGTTGTCGTATGTCGACTCACCCCCATCCCAGCCCGACCCAAACGCACTCTTACCTGCACGGGCCATGCCTGGTATAATGAAAGGTATCAATGCTAATGCTTCATGTACAACACTTCACACCATCCCATCATGTAACCTCTTTCTCAAACCTTAGAGTTTTAACAGACAAAATTGCTGGAGCTCTAGTAGAGGAAGTGATAGGTCAGTATCACACGAGCTACACAGATTTATGCTCCCTTACCGGCAGTGCTTAATTTGTAAAAATATAATACCCTGGGCCCAAGGTGTTTTCTAAGGAGTCCACTGAAGCTGACACCACTCATATGTCCTGTCACTGCTGCCAAATGTGAGTGCAAGCATTACGTGCTAACCCTCACACTTAATCAAGAAAAACATTTTCGACCATTTCAGATCACTTCAAGCTATGGTGGAGCTTATTTTGCCATTTTTAAACGTACAAGTGAATGGTTAAACACTTTAATGCTCAAACATAAGCAGACAGCAACACCATGTGGAGGACATAATTATGTGTTGGTGTCGAGCACCCCCAAACACCGTCGCAAATTAAGTACTACTTACCACTTTTTGATACAGCTGATAATAAAGGAGGTTAAGTGACTCATTGAAATTTAAGTTTCACCCTGGGGCTTTGGGGGCTGCTGAAATATTTGCATTGAACTCTGGGGGTAGAATGAGGAATTACTGGCTTAATTGAGAGCAATAATCCAGCTCCCATGGTAATTCTTCATTTCTCCTTAGAACCTCTTGGTTACACTCCTAATAACCTGTATCTCCATAGACCCGGCCTGGGCGTAACAAAACTTGATGCTCTCCCCACCCCTCCCCTGCCAAAGCAGAGGCCCAATTTTGAGTCAAATTTCGGGGGGGGGGGGGGGGGAGGGGGGACTAAGATTTTTTTTTGGGGGGGGGGGGGCAATTCTTTCAGCAAAAAGGCAGAGTGGAGATGCAGGGCCTCTAAGAAGGGGTGAAAAACATTAACAAGCAAATTGTCTTTTAAAGACCAGTGAAGTGCTCAGGTGCGGCTGTGTGTGTGCCCGGGAAGCTATCTCAGCCAGGCTGCCAAACACGACGAGGGCTGAAGCCCTTTGAGCCCAATGTGCGTTGCGCGCCTGCTGCAAAGTATATGCAGCACTCCCCCTCCCCCGCTCCAGACCCAGTCTTGAACTCTGGCCTGGGACCTGCCAGTGCTTATTGGGAGGGCGGGGGGGGGGGGGGGAGTTTGGGGGGGGGGGGCCGCCCCCTCAGCACTGCGTGGACTTATATAACACCACTGACCACCGGAATCAATCGTAACCCGGTATTAGTCACTTTGGGGCGGAGTTGCCTTGGGTTGGGCACGTGGGATGTTTCCCTTAGTGCCAGTTTGACATCTTAACCACAATGTCCCATCTTCTCCCCCATGCATGAGGCCTTTTTTTCAGTGTCTACTTAACGAAAAGTGATGTAGAAAACGGAGCATTGTAATCTTTCTTTGTTATACCCGCATCAATCACGCAGAAACGAGGACACAGAACAGGGGCATTAGCAGTTCATGGCTCCGAAATGATACAGACAAATTAAACAAGGCGCTTGAGATAATTAGAATGACACATTCTGCCACTATCTTGCCTCGCTAATGAGTCCTTCCATCCAGCTAATAGTGCAGAATGGACAGTGCTCATACTCCGTACGGAGGGCTGAAAATAAAACCCATTTTACCTCGAGTTCTAGGAAAGTCCGCCAGTTATGTACAATGTGCCCACTAGATGGCAGTAAATGATTGGTTAAATGTCCCAGTACGAAACAAGCCACAAGAGAAGAATGTTTCTGGTGGAGCATCAGTCACGTGAACCGGAACCAATTAATGACAGTGATTACATGCATCTGCTTAAAGTCACATTAAGCAGGACTATTTTTTCTGAAACTTGCCAGCGCTATAACTCATAGCAAGAAGGCCATTTACCGGTGTATGTGAAGGATTACAGCAAGAAGGGAATGCACATTAGAACCTCATTTTTAAGTGGGCCGTTACTTGGAATGTAATATTGCACCCGGTAAATACGTTACTGTTCGGAGTTCAGCGCCTCGCACTGTGGGATAACATGAAAATGATGCATTTCATGTTTGTCACATGACATGTTGGCTTTCTATCACTTCTATGGGTTTAAGACAATAACATCTAAATATAGAGGAGAACACAAGGAAAGTGTAATACCACATAAAGGTACTGACGCACTATGGGGCATAACACAAGGAAATGGTGCAGCGCGGCACTGCAGAAACTTTTGCAGCACTGCGCTGCTTCATTTCCAAAACAAAGGGATGTGACGTATTTACAAGAAAACTGCACACCCCTGTGTTTTCCCTAGTTCTGGTGCTAAAAACAGCTGCCGAGCGCCAACACAGACACCCTTGTGCCATTATGCAAGGGTGCCTGCTTTGCAGGGATGATTGTTTACGTGCAGGAAGGTGCCCCTTCCTGCACATAAACAATCAATAGCGATGATTTGCTACTTTTATGACTGCTGCAGAATGCAGCAAATATAGAAAAGCAAAACCAAGAATAAATACAAATATTTAACCTCGTTGCACCAATCTAACTCCTGCTTTTGCATGGCATTAGTTTTGGGCGCTGCCTCAGATTTACAGATCCATGTAAATCTGGGGCAACGTCAAAAAGCAATGGGTGTTGCTGTGGAATGTCCACAGCAACACCCATTGTACATCCCCTTTTTTTTTCCTTTGGCGTTTTATATAGCGCAAACTTGACCCAAAGGTTTCAGAGCACTTTACATGAGCACCAGCTGTGTTACACAAGGATACATTCATTTTTATTAGGCACGGGAGAAGAAGTGATTTGCAAAGAATCACAGGATGTTGAGCGTCACTGCCAAGACTCCATACCAGTTCCCCAGATTTGAGATTGACCGCCCTAGTCGTTAGGCCACATCCTCCCCCCTTTCATACAGATACCTCTGTGAAAAGGTACCATATTTACAAAGTAGCGTTAAGCAATGCAAAGTGACTTAACACCACTTTATATATATGGTGCAGGGCATTGCGCCACCAGAACGTCAAAAAAAGTGACATTCCGGTGGCTCAATCCCATTGTACTGATGCCCCTATATTGCATGTAGTACAGTGCACAAAAAAAATATTGCATTCACTACATGAACCTAACCCTGCCCTGCAGTGGCGGCTGGCAATTTTAGGAGGTGGGGGCAGAAGGGACACACACACATGCACACATACACACTCACAGCAAAGCATTCACGCAGGCGCACACACACACACACACACACAGAGACATCCATTCACAACACTCATTACCAAATATTCATACATATATGCACACATGCACTAAACATGAATTTAAAAAGAAATCACACTTACCTGCAGCTCTCCCTCGGAGGTCCCCGGAGACTTGGGACTGCTTCCTTCTTTGGTCAGCCAATGAGGAAGACAGCAGCAGCAGTCCCAACAGCATCAGAGTGGGATGACGGGGAAACTGCTGACCCCACTCTGTGATGAAGTGTCACTGATTGACACTCGACACTGGGCGCTGTGCTTCAGGGCTGAAAATTGAAGTGCCAAGGTGCGAGACAATGAGTGACGCTACTGCTTGGCACTGAGGGGGAGGGCCTTGAGGTACTTTGCTGAGCTGAGGAGACCACGCCCACAGGAGTTGTGACATTCTCAGCCCAGTAAAGTTCTGCTCAGGCAGCCAGGATCCAGTGTATTTAGTGCATGTCCAGCTCCTGGCTGCCTGACCTGAAAATGAACAGATGGCGTAGTTGGTTGAAGTCTTGCCTATGTGAATAAAGTGGGATTAATAAACCAAGGCACAATACTACAATACTTATTTCTGGTTTTTGTTATTTGTTCAAGTGGATTACAGATCGTTAGAAATCGACTGTTATTTGTCCAGTCTAATTCCACTGAGTGCTGCCTATAACTACCAGAAAGATTAGCATGGCTTCTAATTACATTTGAAACATATGTGTCTTGTGCATAACCCTGTCTTCAAATGTTAGTGACTGCTAAAAGTTGGTCTTTGTTGCATTGCTGTCAACGGGGTGGAAAATGTCCTTCTCCCGTTGTGGCACGGACTGAGACCGTAACTGTATCTGGGCTGTGAAGGTGAAGCCACTGCCCCAGCTGAGTCATTGATACATGGAGAGGTGGAACGCGGCCTGCCGGGCTCCAGGTTTACGCATCCAGTGGCGGCTGCTCCCGGGAAGCAGCAGTGGGCGGGGAGGGGGGAAGATGGGTAGGAGGAGGGGGTAAAAAATAAATAAATCTCTTACCTGCCGGCCACCCGCCTCCTCTCTTACGCCCTCCGCCCTCTACCTCGCATCTGCTCAGAAAACAGAAAGCACCCAGGCTCCTCATTGCCAATGACAATGCTGCAATGCAGCGTTGTGATTGGCCTGAGCGCCCTGGTTCGGCGCTCAGCCAGGGAATTAGAGCCTGGGCATGTTCTCCACCCAGGGTATAATGCGGCCTGGGTGGAGAACATGCAAAGTGTGAATGAATGTTTGGCCGGCCCTCTCATTCAAGCGCACTTACATAGTGCCCACCACTCCTCCCCCTGTTCTGAGAGCAGAGCCGATCCGCCCGCCCCGCCAAGACGCCGCAGCAGGAACAAATGAAATGATAATAACGTTGAGGTATTATCTTTTCATTTTTCCTTTTATTTCACTAGCTCCTCCTCCTTAGCAGTGGAGCCGCCACTGACGCATCAATAGTGCTTGGTTTGTATCAAGCCCCTTCAGTGGCCTAAGGCTCAGTGGTGACCCAGAGAGTGGAGCAGTCGGCCTTGATGTCTGAGTTTCTTTACTCCAGTGTCGTAGAAGTCGGGAGACTAACAGGTGGTTGTGGGAGAGAGTGTCTCCCCTAAGGCAGGAAGGAACTGGGGAAAGCCTGTCAAATAGGCTGTAAGTACAACTTATCGGCGACATCACTGGGAAAGCCTAGGCAGAGTACAACACTTTTTGTGGCAGGTAGCCATCGTAAATACTTTGGGGCAGGTAGCCATCGTAAATACTTTGTGGCAGGTAGCCATCGTAAATACTTTGGGGCAGGTAGCCATCGTAAATACTTTGGGGCAGATTAACAAGCCCCTTGCGTCACTTTTAACATGGGAAAAGTGGCACAAAAGTGGCGCAAGGGGCTTGTAAATCTGCCCCTATACATTTACTGACAGAAAAAGACTCCTCTCTCAGCAATGCACGGATGCTGTAAAATGCGACCAGAGTGGGGAAGCCTGTCAAAATCATTCTGTAAAAATGTATGCGGGGTCCACTCCTGTGTCCCTAAAAAGCGCACCTCACTTTAGGGTGAATGCATGTTTTCCGGAGAAAGAGTTTGACATTAGCAGGCAGTTTCAACCTTTAGCGCCCCCTGGTGGGCCCGGGGAAATGGCTCCTGCCTTCTATCCTATGAGAGTGGCCGGGACGAAACCTGAAGAAAAGCCTTATGTTTGTGTCTCGGGACATGCTAGAGGAAATGCATGCTGTTTGTATTAATACAAATAAACACAGTTACATGAATCATAATAAACACCATTGGATTCGACATATTTATTGTACCAAGATTTTCCCTCTGCACAATGCTTAACCAGCCAATCCTTGTGAACTACTCTGCAGTTCCAAGTCGTGGCAGCTCGGTGACCCATGCACATACCTTGTGTCTGTGTGTCAGAGGCGCAATAGAGCGCGCCACGTGTTTCTCGTACGATTTTTGCTAGCACGAGCTGGCGGAGTGACTTTGAAACCCCGCCCTGTCCCAGGGGCGCGCGCTTCGCGTCCTCACAGAAGTTGCAGAGAAGCGCATTCCTCGCCGTATGATGCCGGTGATATACGACACCCCGGCCCGGGCCCAGGCCTGTCATTGCGGGCGGAGCTGCGTTCTGATGAGCTTGCTGAAAGGCCGCATTAGAAAAATTGCTTTCCGGTGGGCTTTTCACGGTGCATTCGATTTCCTGCACTTCATTTCGCTTACGACCCACAAGGTGAAGCAGCCAGTGATAGCGCCTCGGTTGCCTGTAAACAAGTCTAGCGCTTGTGGTTGGTGCTGTCTCCAATGTGTGACTATTGGCATAGATAACATGTACAGAGTGCTGATAATGACATGTTTAATAGAGAACTTCTGCACATAGGGCACAAGTCCTGAAAAAACAGAAGTGTGGGATAAACCAAGTTAGCCAGTATGCAAGTGACATTATGGGGTGTGCCATCACAATGCATGACCTCACAACGCGTGACATCGCACATAGCATCACAGGAAGTGACCTCACTGGAAGTAACATCACAAGAAATTCTATGTCAGGACCGGAGGCTCCGATTATGCTTCTCATTTCTTTGAATTTATTACACAGCAACCAATAAAAACACTTTTTTATTCGTAAACTACAAATCCCATGAGCACTAGGTGCCCCATAACCATAGAGAGTACCCTATATAAGGTCTCACAGAGGTAGTCATTTCTTCTTTCTTTGCTGCTCCGCAGCCAGTTAAGTGCCTCTTCCCTTTCTATTCTCTTTTATGTGGTAGTGTATGGGTTTGGGGTCATAGCTATCAGATTGAGTGTTTACGCTTATGCTTATCCCTGCTTACTGTATTTAACGTGGTTGAACTGTTGTGTTTCACCAACACAGGCTTGCAGTTATTGGTCACCTTTTGTGGTAGCTTTACTGTTTTAGCGCGGCGATCCCCAGCTCATGGTGTTGCTTGTAGCGCTCGTTCCACAATATCGTTGGGAGCGCATTGGCCTTCCCTGCTGGGCGCTTCGTGCCCGAGGCAGCTTCAGGTGGAGTGGGAGTGCGGGGCGATTACCGCGCATGCGCGGTGGCCATTTTAACTCTTTCCCCGATAGAAACTGAACGATATTGCTGGAGCGGGATACTTCTCCCGATTTGAAAATAACTTTTGGTCCGTCAGTTGCCCCAGTGACGCCCGATGCTAATGAGAGGCGGAGGGCAGTATAATGCCGCACAGGCACTGCCTAGAGAGGTCTGCCAAGCCCTCCCTCCACCACAAAATACGTCTTGATCGCCTGGCTTGCCTGGGGTTTTTCCTCTCCCCCTGATTCCTCCATAATATTTGAGACACTCGGTTGGGTGTAATAATAATAGTACCTTATCACTGCGGCTCATACACAATAGCCAAATTCTTCTCTGAGGACGATTATTTGGAGGAGGAGCCGTCCGGCTCTCTGGAACATGACCTCGTAGAGGCCCTAGATCAGAGGTCTTCAAACTTTCTGATGCCGAGACCCCCCTGTCAAAAAACTTTTAGGCGTAAGGACCCTCTCCTGACAAAAATCTCCAGAACTTGAGCCTCCTCATTATTGCTAACTATCGACAACCATAAACGCCTCTAATTACCACAGCAAATCATTTATACATTGGGGAAATAAATTAAACTGTATTTATCAAACCAAAGGTCAGTGGTTGGGGGCGTGGTCAAAGGTGTGGCTAAAAACAAAGGCCCTCATTTATGAGGCACTGGTGTAGGGCAGGAATGCACCTTATTTATGACATTTTTCCCCTATGTTGGCACACAAATTGCTGCCTAGCGCCAACATGGGCTGGATGGTTTTTGTGCAGGAAGGGGCACCTTGCTGCACAAAAACAATCCTGAGAGGGGTTTTCCTCTTTCCATGTGTGCTGCAGAATGCAGCACACATGGAAAGAGGAAAAAACGAGGAGAAATGAAAACATTTACTCTTGTTACGCCTACTGTGGGAAGGCGTAAGGATTGGTACTGCCCCAGGTTTACATGGTTTTGTAAATCTGGGGCAGCGTCAAAAATCCATGGGCGTTGTGTGGGAACACCCAACGCAACTCCTATGGAATGCCTACTTGACATAGAGTAAGGCAACGCAGCGACTTGCGCTGTTTTGTCTTACTCCATATCTATGAGGTCATGCAAAGCCACGCAGGGTGACTTTGCCTCACCTCATAGATATGATTTAGATGCTTGTGCCGCCGAAACTAAAAAAATTGACGCTTCAGTGGCGCAAACCTCTCATAAATCAGCCCTACAATATTTTGTTCCTTTGTAGGTCTTTCACCATCAGGTAGCTACATATAAAATAATGGGTAGCTTAAAAGAAAAATAAATGTAAAAAGTTGTTATTCAGTGGGAAATGCACTATACAGTACATTATATAACCTCTATTATTTAATGCACTGCATAGGTCTGTGTGTAACCAGAGAGCCACAGAATTAAAATTGGTTGGTGCAGTGGAAAATAGTGACTTGGGTATTTTTAGTGCTTTGAGGTCACAGCCTGTGACAGAAAGCACTGTGAATGTGTAAGTCATTATTTTATACTTGCTTCCAAAATGTAGATTAGTGTAATATCAGACTGTAAGTAATGCATTTATTTTTGCATAACTGTCCCTTCAGCACCTTTTCAGGGGTACTAAGCGCTGTGTAAATTCAGTTATCATTAAAAGCACACACTTCACCGCCCAGTTGCTAACCGCCACACAAAAAAAACACATTTTTGCCATCACAATGCTTGAAGTGATTCAAGCAATTAAAGTCAGAACCACTCCCAAGCATCCTTTACCTTTGCAGATTGACTCCTAGGGTCCATTTGCACTTCATTGCACTTCATTCAGGCACACAGGCACCCTGGCATGAAGGCGTGTTTGAAGGATTGTTTTACCTTTCTGCTAGGCCTCTTAGTTTACAGCACATGAGACTCAATTCACATCAGCTGAAGCATTTTAACAAGCGCAGTTGTGTTTGTCCAAAAGCACGTTTTGCATTCCAGGCAGAAGTTAGGCCTGGAAATGCGTGACCCCCTTCCCAAGACTCCAGGCCCCCCCCGGGGGTCGCGCCCCACAGATTGAAGACCTCTGCCCTAGATGCTGGGGTGCAACATTCTGTAAACACAGCCCTAATAAGGGCGATTGCACCCCTCAAGCACCATTTAAATAAATACGCACACCAGCAGGGGTGGATCCCTGCAACAAGCGCTCGACCACCAGCCTGTAGCAAAAAAGGTTCTAACTCTCACACAGAGGATTTTGCTCGGCTCTCCAGGGCTTTGGCGAATGACCATCCGTATACTGCGCCAAAAGAGTCTACTGACTCCATTCAGGGAGAGAAGGGAGACTCCTCATCAGACAAGGATTCAGAGGAGGATGAAGCACCCAGACCAGCGAAGAAGTCTAGGAAGAAGCACCACCTTGAGGTTCCCAGACAGCCTAAGCTCCTTACGTTTGAACCTGCGGACATTGTCCACCCTAATTCCATCACGTGGCTCCCGTCGCAGCAGGTGGCGGATTAAGTGCAATCGCACCTCCGACGTCCCTTTGACAAGGACGTCAGGGCCCGACTGCGGTCAGAGTGCCTGAGGCCTGATTTAGCGGCACGAGTTGCGGAGACACCCGAGGTGGATCCTACAATGATCACATATTTGAAGAAATATGCAAAAGACCCCAAGAAAGGTATAGACCGCACCTGGCGGTCATGCCAGGATAAATTATTAGATCTATCAGGACCGCTCACCAAAATACTTGAAATGGGATTTCAGGCCAAGGAGTCCGGATCTCCGATAGATCCACATGACCTGATCGAATGGGCACAGCGGGCAGTGTGCCAGTTGGGCAACGCCAACTGCGCCATGTCGAGTGAGAGGAGTCGATCTATCCTCCTCAAGTTGGATCCTAAGCTAGCAGAGTTGTCCTCCTCGGAGGCGGGACCCGTGGCCCAGGGTCTCCTCTTGGGTCAGCCATTCCTGAAAGAACTGACCAAGTTCGTGGCCACCTTCAGTGGTCTGGATAAGGTGCAGGAATCACTCAAGAGCGACTTTCGCCCGGTTTTCACCAGGGCCGGATGAAATCGAGGGCGGTCGTTCGGCCATGGGTACAATCAAGGTGCCCCACATGGACAACAGCATCAAAGAGGAGGCTACCAGGATCATAACTCCGGCAACACCTCCTTCTATCCCTCTCAAAGAGGTCAAAACTGTTTCCGAAAAGGCAGATTTGGTGGCAACCAGGGAAACCACCAAGATACCGGAGTTACAGGTGAGGCTCATTCTGTGTTCAGAAGTAGTTCTGGGGGGTCGAATTTAATCTTTCCTACAGGTCTGGCAAACGATCTCACAAGATGCTTGGGTCTTGGAGACGGTTCAGTGGTACAAACTGGAATTGTACAATACTCCCTCCCAGGGTTCCCTTCCTCCTCCCATACATTTTTCCCATCAAGATCAGGATTTCATTACAGACGAAATCCTCGCCCTTCTCAAGAAGGGAGATATCGTTGCCACTGAGCCCCACCCTTGAGGTTTCATCAGCACGGTTTTCTTAGTCCAGAAAAAAAGGGGGCGGATCCAGATTGGTTCTGAATCTGAAGGAGTTCAACGGGTGGATCATTTACCGACACTTCACAATGGAGGGCATCCATTTGTTACGGGACCTTCTACAGGAAGGGGATTGGATGGTCCGGCTAGACCTGAAAGATGCATATCTTTCAGTGCCCATCTACGCTCCGCATCAGCGGTTTCTTCAATTTCGCTGGCAGGGCGTCTGCTACGAGTACAAAGTCCTTCCCTTCGGACGTTCATCAGCACCTTGGTGCTTCACAAAACTCCTGCGCCCGGTCATGGAGTAGTTGCGAGCCCGGGGAGTTTGCTTGATCGTCTATCTAGACAACATCATTATCATGGCCCGTTGCCCTCGCCTAGTACTCAGGCACCTAGGGTGGGCCATCGATTTGCTTCAGAACCTGGGCTTCGTGGTGAATCCTCAGAAGTCCATTCTGTACCCCACGCAATCTATAGAATTCCTGGGTTTTCAGGTCGACTCTCGGAACTGCCAGCTTCTCCTTCCCGCGCTAAAGATCAGAGCAATCAAGAAAGAATTGAGATTGATTGTGAACAAGCGGATTGTATTCTTGAGGTCGGTGGCCCGAGTGGTGGGCCTCTTAGCCTCTTTGATCCAGGCTATATTTCCGGGACCTCTGCATTATCGAGCACTCCAGCGATTGAAGATCCAACATCTCCGCAAAGGCCTCGGATATGCAGAACGGGTTCCTCTGTCTGAGGAAGTGAGGTGGGAAATGTTGTGGTGGTTAGACCACATGGAGTTGTGGAATGGCAGAGCCATATTCGGATCCAGTCCCGAGATAGTGATCGAATCGGATGCCAGCCGCTGGGGCTGGGGAGCCTGCTGTGGTCCGATTTTGACAGGGGGTCGGTGCTCTCCGGAGGAGCTTTTCCTACACATCAATTGTCTGGAGCTGCTGGCAGACTCTTTTGCAATTCGCAGTCTCTCGCCCCAGAAGACAAATTGCTGTATTCTTTTACGGATGGACAACGTATCGGCATTCCGATACATGAACAAGCTGGGCGGAATGAGGTCTCGGATTCTTGCAGAAATCGGCAAGGATTTTTGGCACTATTGTCTGCAACACAAAATTTCAGTTGTGGCAGAGTATCTCCTAGGGCGCAACAAAGAGGTGGTGGATTGGCACTCTCGGTAGCTACGCGAGTACAGCAATTGGAGGCTTCATCCTCAAATTTTTCGCTGCCTGAATCAAACATGGGGTCCTTGTCAATTAGACTTGTTCGCATCTCACCTGAACAAGCAACTCCCAACATTTTTCAGTTGGCGCCCAGATCTGGAGGCGATCGCCTCGGACGCGTTTCTGCAGGTCTGGCCTCCCGGCCTTTGCTATGCCTTCCCGCCGTTTGTAATGATACCCAGAGTCCTGGCGCAGGCCAGGCATCAGCAGACGGAGCTTCTTCGAGTCACTCCGTTGTGGATAGCACAAGCTTGGTTCCCAGTTGTACTGGAAACGTCTTGTGTTGTACCAATGTTACTTACACAGACATGGAACCTATTGCTGGACCCTAATAAGCAACCTCATCCCTTGGTAATAGCAGGGCAACTCCCTCTGGTAGCATGGCGAGTTTCAGGGATAGATGGGAGATCCCTGGCCTTTCGAGAGATGCTATCGCCTTCATTAAACATGCATGGTCCGATAATAGCCACAAGCGGTATTGATCAGCATGGAACAAATGGTGTAGCTGGTGTGCTCAACGGGATATCGATCCCACTACAGCAAATGTCTCCATGGTCATGAATTATCTGGCTTCCCTGGCATCATCAGGTATCGCGTACAGAACAGTTAATACCTTTCGGTCTGCGATATCGGCAGGACATATTCAGCTGGATGGCAAACCCGTCGGAGAGCATCTCTTGGTTTGCAAATTACTAAGGGGAATTAGGATGGTCAAACCCCCATGTCCAAAATACTCGTTCCTATGGGTCGTCGCAGTGGTTCTACGGTTTTTAGAAACCTGGCCTGCTAACAAAAATCTATCACGCATGCAGATCCCAGCCAAATTGGCCATGTTGTTATGTTTGGTCTCTTGCAAGAGAGTGTCTGATACCAGAGCTTTGGATTTGGCTGGTCGCCGTTTCTCCCCTGAAGAGGTCACTTTTAATATCTCCAGGCGTACCAAGTGTAATACCTCTGTTTCATATCCTAGTTTTCCGGATAATCCAAAATTATGTGTGGTACAATATCTTAAAGCGTACGAGGTAAGTACAGCTGAGCTTCGTTCTAACATGCAAGGTCAACTGTTTATTGCTTTACAAAAACCGTTTCGCCCGGTGACCCCAGCCACTTTAGCTCGCTGGGTGCATTGGCTCATGAGCAAAGCAGGTATTGATGTTTCTAAGTTTGGGGCTCACTCTGTTCGAGGGGAAATGGCCTCTAAATCACATGCTTTGGGAGTAATGCTTGCCAATATAATGACGGCAGCTGACTGGTTGACAGAGTCCACCTTTAAGTCTTTTTTATTATAAACTGATTGTGGATGTAGCATCAGAAGTGGTGGCTAAGCTTTGAACAAGCATAATTGGAGCCTCCAGTCCTGACATAGAATTACAAATTTGCAAACAAGTTGTGACAAGAATTTTCAATTCTGTTAAGGTAACGGAGGCGAGGATTATCCCACCCAAGATTATGTGTTATACTGAATCATATGTCATGAATTGCAGTGTTCACTGTCAATGTTCTTTGATTGTACTTTGACTTATTTCCCACCCTGGTTAAATGATTTGGTGTATACGATAGGTTCTAGAGTGTCCGTTATTATGGGATTTTTCTCTTTGTTTTCAGATACAAATGGCAAGTAAGGAATTCTGCCTTCTTCTTCAATGGTTCGTTGGAGTGTTCTTCCTCCTTTGAAGTGCGGCAGTCGTTCGCCGATCTCAAGCCGCGGAGTTTTCCTCCTCGAGAAATGAAGTGTTCCGGTTGGACTTCAGAATGTTTGGTTACCGTAATGGATTGTCTGGTTAAAGACAGTGTTCGAGATTGTATGGTTATCTCAAAGACGTTGGACTTAATGGTTTTCAAATGGGTCACGCAAAGAAAGAGGAAGTGACTACCTCTGTGAGACCTTATATAGGGTTTTCTCTATGGCTATGGGGCACCTAGTGCTCATGGGATTTGTAGTTTACGAATAAAAAAGTTTTTTTATTGGCAAGTGTGTAATAAATGCAAAGAAATGAGAAGCATAATCCTCGTCGCCGTGTCCTTAATGATGAAAATTCTTGTCACGACTTGTTCACAAATTTTTAATTACATCACAGGAAGTCACATCAGATATTAAGACCTCACACGTTTATCAGTTGTATCATATGTACATATAAGCGCAGTATGAGATTTTACAAATGAGACTTTGCATCGGGGTTGAGCTAAAAAAGTGCCCTCCCATGCAAAATCTGGGCCTCAACGAATGAATTTTTTTAAGAAACCCTGCCACAAAGAAATGGGCATCAAGGAGAAGCACAGAAGAAGATCTGTTCTGCTTAATTGGTTGCAAAGTCTGCATTTTAAAATATTTATATGGGGCTAAGGTGTCTGTGGTGGAGGTGTCCAGTAAATCCAAGGAATAATAGGTATAAAAATTAAAATATCTTCCCACCAAAATATCATGCCCCAAATATTGTGATATGGAAATATCATCTGCAAGAATATCGTTGTCAAGAATATCGACTTTCAGGAAAGTAATATAGATTTTTAAAACATCGAAGTCATTAATATCATTTACAAAAAATATAGCTGTTTATATTATCATTTAAAAAAAATATTGTTATGTATTTGAGTATACATTTTAAATATATAAGATGATGTACATTTTGTTTATAATTATTGTTTATGTTTTTACTATAGTTGTTAAATTTTTAGAAGTTATTACATTTAATGTAATTAATTTTTGTGAGTTTTAGTACCATAGCGGGCTGTAGGTTTATAGGGGTACAGGATGGGAAGTAATTTAATTATTATAAATTAATAATGAGTTTTTTATTAATTATATTTATGTAATTGATAATGAATTATGTTAATTGTTTTGTCATTTTTTATTTTATTTAAAATTTAGGTGCAGGGTATGGGATTTATAGGGGTACACGGTGGGATGGTAATTTAAGTTTAGTTAATAATTAGTTTTTAATTAATATTATTTATTTAATTGAAAATAATTATTTTAATGGTAAAATATTGTTCTTAAAATTTTGAGTGTGGGTCGTTGGGTTTATAGGGGTAAAGGATAGGAAGTAAATTAATAACATTTGTTAATTAATAGCATTTATTTAATTGATAATTAATTATGTTAATTGTGTATTGATTTTTTTTTCGGTGCAAGTTGTGGAGTTTGTAGGGGTACAGGATGGGAAGTAAATTAATTCCAATTAATTAATAATTTGTTGTTATTTAATAGTATTTATTTAATTGATAATTAATTATGTTAATTGCGCATTGCACATTGATTCTATTTTTTTATTTTAGGTGCAGGTTGTGGAGTTTGTAGTGGTACAGGATGGGAAGTAAATTAATTCTAATTAATTAATAATTAGTTACTGTTTTATATTAATTTTTGCATGTGCAGGTGCTGTGTTGACTGGCTAGGACTGCTGGCTCCAGTGGAACTTCCTTGTATCCGCACTGAGTGAACTGTACAGTTAAAGGGTTAGGGGTGGCAAGTGTACCGAGTGTCGTCCCATCCCATGACTCAGGTAAACTGTGGGATTTTGATGTGACGCTTCTTTGTTCCCCATTGCCAATACCACACCTCTGCTCCACTTCCCTCTTGTCCTCAATTTGCCTAAAATTATATACAAACTATTGCTATTGGATGATAATAATAATAATAATCTTATTTGTAAAGTGCAAACATATCACCCCTTAAGGTTTCAAGGCGCTGGGGAGCCTTTGGGGAGACTAAGTGAGCTATTGCCCAGAGTCACATGATGGTGAGCTGAGCTGCCGCTGGAGATCGAAGCCTGAGCCCCGCGTTCTGGAGTCAGCTGCTCTGGCCGCTGTGCCACACCTCTCCCAGGGGCCTCATTTGAGCCTATTATTATTATTATTAATATTAAGAAAATTTTAGAGTGCACAGCTACCCCCAACGGAGGTGTCCCGGTGCTAAGGTAGTCGACTGATACAGGTACACAGGGTTTAGGAGCTGTTGAAGAACCAGGTTTTTAGAGCTCGCCAGAAAGCCGGTTCTGATTCAGTCAGGTGGAGAGGGAGTTTTAGAGTTTCATGGTCCTGACCGCGAATGCTCTGCCACCTGTCCTCGCCTTGCGTAAGCGGGGAATGGCGAGGAGCCGCAGGTGGTTGGATCTCAAGGCTCGGTCATGATGGTAATATTGGGGTCTGACTCTCAGCTAAGCCAAGCCTCGCCCCCGGTGGTTCTGTGCTCCAGGGTGAGTGCCTTGAATTCTATGCTCCTGATGACGGGCAGCCAATGAAGGTTTCTCAGGTGGGGAGTGATGGAGTGGCGGTAAGGTATTTGCATCCTGCAGGTCAGATAAGCGGGGAGTCCCAGATAGAGACCGTTAGCATAGTATAAGTGAGAGGTAATTAGGGCGTGGGCCACTGTCATTCTGCAGTCCAATGGGAGGAATTTAAGGAAATTTCGTAGCTTCCCAAAACAGGAGGAGGAGACTTGCCTAATCTGAGATTTACAAGAGAGCTCATTTTCAAATCTGAACCCCAGGTTTCTCACAGAGTCAACTGGCTCAGGAGGGGGATTCATTTCTTGTGGCCACCAGAGCGCAGCGGGTGGCGGGCCTGCTGGTTCAAGAAGAGCACCTCGGTTTTATCCGAGTTCAGCTTGAGACAATTTTGGGTCATTCACGCAGAGATGTTACTCAGACACCTTCTAAAGTTGGCAAATGCGGCCTCTGACTGTTCCTTAAAGGAGAACACCAGTTGGGTGTCATCTGCATAGGAGATCACCTTCACCGCGCTGCGAGCGGCGAGAAGTAGGCATTGAAAAGGAGAGGACTCAAGGCGGTTCCCTGGGGAACCCCACATACCAGGGGTTTCTGGGAGGAGATGAAGGGATGGAGAAAAACTTGTTAAGACCGGTTCTCCAGGAGGGACGGGATCCAGGACAGGGCCCTGCCCTCAATTCCCAGGCACTTTATTCTCTGCAGGAGAATCGAGTGGGCCACCATGTCAATGGCCGCGGACAGGTCCAGTAGCACAAGCATAGCTGCATTGCCCTGATCAATAGTCTCGCTTATGGAGAACAGAACGTGTTTTCAAGAAAAGGGCTGTACATAATTACATGGTTGTACAATATAATTATGTTTAGATTGGGGCTACATATAGAAATGGTGGACAGAGCATGGTTCAGGACAAGTGAGACCATGAGTGCGACAGGGCAATACATATGGAAAACATTACAAAATATTTATGGTGCTGGGGCTAGCAGAAGCCTTGTGGCCCCTTTGTACTCAAGACACAAATATATTGCTATATTGGTGATCCTCAAACATTTGTGTGTTTGTCTTCGTAGAAAGGAGCAGGTCTGCTTGCTTCTGCTCAATACTTTTTTAATGGTACACCTATTTATCAACTGACTATTGGTCATAAATATTTATGGTCATGATATCTGCTCAGGTTAATTTTTTTTCTCTGCATGATGCTTCTGACTAGCCAAGCAAGGTGGTCCAAAAAGTGCGAGGTGGAGCCAAACAGCCAAAATAAATTAATGCATTGAAGAAAAACAATAGGATGGAATACCCACAAAGAACTTGATGTACCCTTCTTATATGTGCCGGACAAAATCTGTAGAGGCCCAGAACCTGAATCACAGCGACTTGAAATATGACTGAGCTCGAACACGCAAAGAGAGTATGTGGCCCAACGGACAGAGCTGCGACTTAGGAGCTCGGGAACCAGTTTCGAGCCTCGGATTCTGGGCAAATCACTTCATCTTCCCATCTCTACCAAAAAATGAATGTGTCCTTGTGTAATGTAATTGATGTGCATGTAAAGCTCTCCAATACCCTCTGGTCGAGTTTGTGCTGTATAAAACTGCAAAAAAAACAAGCATTGGCACAGCCAATAGGTCTCGCTTTTGAGACCTTATAAGTATTTATTTATGCAGCACAATATCCTTGGTGCAACAACATCAACTGTTGCATGGCTAAGCACTTATAAGGTCCCAAAGGTGAGACCTATTGGCTATGCCGATGCTTGTTGATAATCTGGGTTGGGTAGTTCCGATTTTCAAGCTCCGATGATAATTCTGTTTCCTGAATCTTGTAGTGTGCCAGATTGGTGCAATTTTGCCTTAGGCATACAAACTGAATGTAACGTAGGCTCTCTTCAAAGATCGTGGATGGAAACTATTAAAAAGTAATAAACTGTTCTTGTCTGTGGGGGTTTGAAAAGTTTTAGTTTCCAATTTCATATTCTTACTTGAAATTACAACGTCAAGAAATGCGAGTGATGTTTTACTGATTGTACTCGAAAATTTCAGAAACTCATCTTGTATGTTCAGCCAATTAAAGAATTCTACTATCATTTGTTCACCTCCTTCCCAAATAATGAAAACGGCATCAATACAATACATCAAGAAACTGATCCTTTGTTGGATAGGACGGGATGGTTGCTGTCAGTGCTGACGCGTCCTCCCCAGTGGGCTGCTCTGTGAACGAGCTGAAAACTCAAAGGACTCCACATATGAAGCTAGTTGCAGATCTCACTGCTCGCCACATTCCGCGCTAATGCAGCTTGCTTCCTTTCCTGGGTATAGGGTTGGATGGGAGAAAGGGGTGACGCTATCTTCCGGAAGCGGCCCTGAGCTCGTTGATCACCTCCAGATCCTAGACTCTGCATGAGCGCACAGGGTCTAGAGATCCACTATTTCACTAAAGCGCCTTGAAACAGAGTGCAGCGCCTTATGCAGCAGACTGTAAAGACATTATATTACACAAAGGTAACGCAAACAAAAACAAGCGTGTTCCTCGCGCTAAAAGGAGGCAGCAGTGGGAGGGGTGAGAGGAGGGGGCGAGTGCTGGATACAAATAGTTAAAGCGTTTCATTTGCGAGAGCGAGCAGCGCCAGGAGCGATAATTGCTACCATATGGCGCCGCGCGCTCCCGCATGTGAATCGCCACACGTGCACGCATTGCCATTGAAGGCTGAAAAGACAAAGCGATCGCTAAAGGTCTTTTTGCCTTGCAGCGCGTGATTGCAGCGTAGGCGACATCTAAAAAAGCAGCCAAACGCCACAAACAGGCTCCGAAATACTGAACAGCAATTCAACAGTCTGAAAAAGAAAATTGAGTCCCTCATGCACAAGCCTTGGAAGGAGACTGTTTTTGGGGGGTAAATCTGCTTGAATTGCCAGTTCTTTCAAGGATTGCAAGCAGACCAACGTTAATTCGACAAGAAAATACGGCGATAAATCTGCGTTCTCAGCAATCAGTTGCAAAACTTGGAAGAAGATCTTTGAGGTTAATACGGCAGAGCTGCAACATTCAGAAACCCTACCAAAACACCTTAAAGAACAAAAACTCGGCACCATAGAACCTGCTGAACACAAATAAGCTCAAAGTCATAACAAATGACATTTATGGCTTGTAATGATGACAAATGTGGTCCGTAAATCCTATAACTTTCTTCTGCTCAAATTTTCAAAGTACAAGACAAAACTACTTTTGAAAACCTTGAAAGAAGCTGTCTTAAGATACTATAAAGACTTGACGCTGCCCTTGCTCAGTGGCTAATGCGCATCAAACAAGCATTGGCAAAGCCAGTAGGTTTGTTTCTCACAGACAAAAGCAATTAGAAATAACAGCTGCAGTTTAAAACAATTAAAAAAAGATTGCTTTGTTTATGCAAGGCCTGGATGATTTAGACAAATGTGATGACAGAGTACAGTTTTCATATATCAATAGCTCCCAATGCATTCCAAACAAGGCGGAACGACACCCTGAATTGCCAAGAGAAAGTAAATGAGACCCTGGGGCATATCAACAAGGCGGTGCTATAAAATTATTGCCGCTTTTGCGTCCGTTTTCAGATGAAAAGCGGCGATAATTTTATCGCTTTATCAGCAACGTCCCGCTATCGCGTGAATCCTTGCCTTAGCGCCCTTTCCCGTAACGTCCACCTTTGCATCTCTAATGAGATGCAAAGTGAGATGCAAAGTGGGCGTTCTGCCCCAAAAGAACTGGAGAAATGTCGCTAACCGACATTTCTCAAATTATCAATGGGCACGCTAACAAGCATCGCGATAAGAAAAGTAGCGCTAACCTTGGTTATCGCTACTTTCCTTACGCCTGCTTTTCCTTTGACTAAATAATGTTAGCCAATGGGTGGAGGATTATAGGGCTGAGACCACCCAGCCTTATCAACAAGGATATCGCCGTTTTCCAGCGAGGATAGCGATGTTCCATGGAAAACATCGCTATCACAGGAATAATTATCGCCATTGTGCAATGCGTTGGTAATACAGCGCTAGAATGGCGATAATTATCTGCGATAGCCGGCGATAAAATTCCTCATGCTAAGGGCAGCCAACGATAATTATCGTTGCCGCTTGTTGATATGCCCCTAAATTACTTGTGTTGATTCAAGATGTTATTGCTAATACCTCAAGGCTTGAGGTTCCTCCAAATAAGCCAATTGCTGAAAGAGGTTGATCAAAATCCCCTTAAAATATGTGGAGAATACGGTATGTTTGCCATGAATGGTGCAGGTGCTATTACATGTCAATCAAGACAGTCACAAAAGTGGGTGCGGGGGGGGAAGGCAGTGCTCCAGCCGTGCTCTTTTCTGGGCCCCTCGCTTAACGCACGCTTGCTTTTTTTCTAAATCATAATGACCAGTGGCATAAGGACACTTGAAGGGGCCTCGCTCCAAAATGTGTTGCAGGGGCCACCAAGATCCCCATATCTCACAGATTCTCTTAGCTTTTGGGTTGAAAGTAGGCAACTTGAAGGATATGCCCCCCCCCCCAATGCACCGCCTGCATTACGCCCTTGATAATGACAGAGCTTTCATGCCATGCCACTAGATGGCAACGGATGCCATAGCCATCATGCCTTTTCTTTGAAGGACCTTTTTTTGTACTTTGAATTAAGTGCTCAGTGCACCTCGCATAACCAAAAGAATTGTGGAGTGGGCCCCATCGCAAAACCATATATGACAGACCTATGTCGAACTTAAAAGAAGATCATCCTGAAAGTAGCCCTTAAGGAAAGAATGGACACATTTAGGAGAGCTGGGGGAAAACCAATAAAGACATAATGGCCAGGCTGCTGGAGTATTACCTTTCTCCAAACCCAGGCTGAAGTAGATGACTCAAAGTCTGTCTGTGCCTATGCAGAAACAGCCACCGAATCCTAATGAGCTGTTTGTCATCTCTGTACTTTCACAATCACCCCACAGCAGATATGTCTCTGCAGCATGATGGGACCTGGCAACTTTGACATCTTTGGCTCTAATATTTCCTGTCTGTTAACTGGCAGCTTGCTAGTTTTTTTTCTTCCTTTCCGCAACAATCCTATTTCTATTTCCTTTATATGTGTAATCCTCAACACCCTGAATGTTTCACTCTTTTTAATTTTCATGTCTATGGGTGTTTATTTAATGCGAGACACCAATGGCTGAACTGCTGATCCAAGCCATGAAACCTTGACTTCCCTTCTAAGGGAACAGCAAAGACCAAGCTGAGCTGGAGACAAAGCTGAGGTGCTGTATTGCAGCTCACAGGGAAATGGCCTGGTGGCCTGGTAGCCACTGTCAGCTGCCAACAACTGTTTCCTGACAAATCCACACTTGAGGGCGAAGGCCACTTAATAATAGTTCAGACAGGTGAAATACTACTGGCCATTCAAAATGATTCCAAAAACGTTAATTACAATTTACCTTGGATCAACTCTGAAGACGTTTCAATGACACATGGAATGTTTTGCTAAAAAATATTCATAGAGCGCACGTACACCATATAGTTTCTTGGCGCTAGATATAGGGAATAGCCTGCAGCTTGTTGATTCATTCATATGCTTAGGAGAACAGCCAAGTTTTTAGGAGACTCCTAAATTGAAGATAACACGTGGAAGATCTGATGTTAGAAGAGAGTGAGTTCCAAAAACGAGGGGCCAGAACAAAGAATCTAGATCCGCCTAAAAGGTGGGATGATCTCAAGTTCCGAGCAGGGATGTAAGTCTGGGTGAGGGAAGAAACAAATTCAGGGCAGAGGTGGTATAAGGATTTAAAGATAAGGCGTACAATCTTAAATGCACTGCATTGTGTTACTGGTAGCCAGTGCAGAATCCTCATTAGGGGAGTGATGTGGCAACGTCTCGACTGAGGATAGATCAGTCTAGCTGCCTGGTTTTGTACCAACTGCAGTCTTCTTGTCAAGTGCACCAGGAGGATGAAATAGAGTGAGTTTGCGTAATTAATGAGGGAGATGACCAAAGAAAGGACAACCTCAACAAGAGCTTCAAAAGTGAGGAATATGCTGATTTTCCGAAGCTGGAAAAAACTGGTGGAAACTACAGAGATCACTATCAATTATGACTCCGAGGTTCTTTGCTGAGGGAGGACGTGGTGTTCCTAGTTCAGCAGGCCAACAATTCGAGTTCCAAGGATTTCGAGAGCCACCGACTAAAACCAGCTCTGTTTTGTCTGGATTTAGTTTTAGGTGGTTGCTATTCATCCAGTTACGAATATGTAACATAATTGTCTGGAAGTTCAAAATAGAATCATAAGTATTGTCGATAGTAAAAATATCATTAGCGTAGGTAAAGGTGTGCACATTCATTTCCCACAGAGACTGAACTAATGGAGGAAAGTACAGATTGAACAGGTGCCGGGACAGAGATTATCCCTCTGGTACGCCGCAGGTCAGTTTCACTTTGGGAACTATGAATTGGGAGAGTCGAACCACTTGGGAGCGATCATTTAAGAAGGATGTGAGCCATTAAAGGGCAGATCCCTGGACCCCTGCATCCCTGACACGGTCCACCAAGAGTTAATGGTCCTCCATGTCAAAAGTCGCAGATAGGTCCAGGAGCACCAGTGCCTGAGTAATGCCCTTGTCTGCTTCTTTTATTTCGTCTAGTACGGTCAGTACTACTGCCTCAGCGGAATGGGAAGGGCGGAAGCCAGCCTGATAGGAGTCAAGGAATTGTGACTGTTCAACGAAAGAACAGAGACAAATAGCAACGTGGGCTTCCAGTACATTAGCCAAAAAGGGAAGCAATGAGATGGGCCGGTAGTTAGTGAGGACAAGTAAATCTGCACCTATTTTCTTGATTAATGCAGCTACTATTGCTTCTTTGAAGGCTCTGGGAACAGAGCCCTGGATTAATGAGTCATTCAGTAGAGAAAGGGCAGGATCAGGACATGGGGCGGTCAGCTGTCAGAAGAAGATCCAGATTTAACTTTAGCCAACAGATCAAGAAAGAGTTTTCTAGTAATTATGGGGAACTGGCACAGAGAATGAGAGTTCCTAAAGGCAGCTGGTTGAATGCCGGAGAAATAATTAAGGGGTATGCTGACTTTGATGGTAGGGATTTTGTCAGTGAAAAAGGTGTTCAGAGCATTACATAATTATTGAGTTGGGGTCAGTTTTGCTGTAACTCTATCCGGGTTAGATAACTCTGAGACAATCTCAAATATGTCTTTGGATTTATTTGTAGAGTTCACGATCTTATTAGAAAAGTAGGTGGCCTTAGTTTGTAGGATGGCATTTTTATATTGCTTAACTTGGTCTTGATAGATAACTTTTTTCTCAGGAGAGTAGTTCCATCTCCTGGTACGTTCGGTGCAGCGCGGGGCTAACTTTTAGGTCCTCTGAAAACCATTTCTGAGCATTGTGGTGCCTGGCTGTTGTAACTTTCCTGATAGGGGCATGAATATTGCTGGCAGCCGCTACCCACAGTTTAATATTTTCTTTGTTTTGGTTAATAGTGGGATGTTTCATAGGCATAGTGGTCGCCAATGAATTACAGAGGGCGTTGATGTTAATATGGGACCAATTCCTGGCCCTTAGACCCCCCCAGATGTGGGTTTAAGGATAGTCAAGTCATTAAGAGTAAACTTTATTAACAGATGATCAGACCAGGTACGTGGGGAAATGGTCAGGGTGGACACCATGAGGTTGAGGTCCAGCCTTGATCTAGGAAATGTCCTTTTATATGAGTGGAATACACACATATACATCTGCTACTGGTGATAAAGTTGTTCCTGTCAGGTAAGAGTAGCAATCCTTTGAGACATGGGCTTAGTGTAAATGTAAGTTCTCACAGTCGCTTGAGAGGTATTTACGTCAGGTTTGTGCTACTTTTTTAATACAGACTCTTCCTGCACAATGGCATTTTGCTCTTTCTATGTGTGCTAAAACAGGATACATAGAAAAAGCACAAATTAGGAGAAATAAAAGTATTTCTCCTTGTTGCGCCATTCTAAAGCCTGCTATTACATAGCGTACGTTTTTGGTGCTGCCTCAGATTTACAGATACTTGTAAATCTGGGGCAGCATCAAAAGGAATTGGTGCTGCAGTGGAATGCCCACAGCAACACCCATTGTACACCCTTTTACGCAGATACCTTGCGCCACAGGAACGTCGGTAAAAGTGATATTCAGGTATTGCAATCCCCTTGTAAATATCCCCCTTGGTGTCACCTTAACCATTAAAATAGCATGAGTGTGCCTGATAATGTCATTTGTGCACTTTTCTTGCTAGATCTACTAATCTGCATTTTTTTCCCATTGTCGATCCACAGCCTTGCAGATTTTCATTCAGTGCTGTGCTGCAATAGTGTTAGTTCATCTGGGCAAGTTTATTTTCTTTGCATTTTGGATCATGTCTTTTTTATTTCTATTATCCATGTAGGACTACAAGTACCATAATGCACCAATAAAAAACCTACATCACTCATTAGCTGATATGTGGTAGTTTAAGATATCAGACAGCTCGATGGCTACCAACATACAAAAACACAGCTGTCCTACAGAACAAAAAATACATTTATATACTCTTTTGAGGTGTTCAAATAAACCACATACATGCCCAGGAGCAGATCTTTGTGCCAGAAAAGGAACCATGTCCATGTGAAATATATATGTCAAAGCATGTCAGGATAAGCAAGGTGACACAATTTGTTGTTAATTGTAATGTAATTATGTTTCATGTAGTGAGCAGCCAAAAAGATTGTGTACAAGAGTACGGGATACCCATGAAAATGGGAGAAAATATGGCACCAATGGGGGGCCTATAGGGATCTTGGAGGTTCAGAGGGGAAGGGAGGGAAGTTACTGAGACAGAAAACAGGGGGGAAAAGAGGGTTCCCGATGATCAAACGTGTTACGGTGATGAGATCCAGAATAACTGTTATACTATTGGATTATTGATTTGGACATGTATGCTTCTTTGTTCACGTCTCCAAATCGCCTGTCAATGATATACTGTACACTACAACGGACGTAAGTTTATTAAAAAGGTTTTTTTTTAAATTATGTTTCAGGTACATTTAATAACAGCAAAATAAATAAACGTGTTTAAGTGATCAAGTGTGCCCTGAGAAAACACACATCAAATACTTGTCTATCATTATAAACTGGAATGGCGTGGCGAGCAAAATTACGATGGATTAAACCCAGATCTGTGACTGTGGAAAATGCTTGACAATGTTCAACATTTCGTCCATCATCTTTTTGTGCTGTATTTTCACCCTAAGTGGGAAGGATATGCCAAGACGTGGGTCCAGTGCTTGCTACGCCACCGGTTTCTAGCTATCCTTGCTGATGAGGGGTGATGCCCCGAAACCGGTTCCAGGATGCTTGTTTTCCTGTCCAGGGTGGACCTGGCCTGGTATTTCAAGATGGATTGTTCCCCTGGGTAATAGTGTCAAGGCTGATTTGCATATGGCTGGGTCCAAACTGGAATGGCATGGCGAGACAAAATAACGATGGATTAAACCCAGATCTGTGACTGGGGAGGTGAATGTTTGACAATGTTCAACATTCCTTCCATCATCTTTTTGTGTTGCATGTGCATATACTGGAGGCCATCTTCAAATGGTCAAAAATAATTTTAAGATAACTACCTGCGCATAGTGTGACGTGCAGCAATAAGTTTAAGAAAAGATGTTAAATAAAAGAGGATTCAGGGAAGCAAGACGTCTCTGAGTGAGGAGGAGAGAAGGAGGGTTAGGTTAGGATGGTTAGGGAGGTGGCAGAGCAGTGAAAAAATAGTCCAACCCCAACCCTTGCAAGGTCTGACATCATCAGTGTAAGGACTCACAATTCAGTTAGAGAACTGTGGGACACACATCCTCCTGTGGGGGGCAAACACATTAATAGTACGGAGAGAAATCAAATAAAGAGCAGGGAAGTGGGATAAACAACAAAGCCATCCCATCAAGAGGAAGGAGCTGAACAAAACCCTCTCCAAGAATATGGAAGAATGTGTTGAGGACAAGAGGTCTTGCCGACAGACGGACAAATCTGTCTGTAGCCAAGATCTGAAAAGGAGGTTTTGTGTTCCCTAAATATGCTCTTGTATTTTAGTTAGCATCATATTTGCCCTGGTCTTTGTCAAATGATATTATTTTGCCGAGTGCGATAATAATTCCCTTTTTACTATGCTTTTTCTGTTTTAAATCAGTATCCATTAGACTTGACTCAAACGTGTTTTAAAGGTAGCCGTCAAGGCCTCTAAAGAGCTGCTGGATTCGTCTGGGGACATTGTGGATTCGAGACTCGTCACACAACCTGCGTGTGTCACTGTATGTCAGAGAGCTAATTTACTCTAATCCTATCAAGTGCATAGCCCTGCGGATACATTCTCTTGTGGGCATGCTCAGGACTGATCAGCAGGCAATTACAGCCAGGGCCTTTTGAGGTGAAGGGAATGTGGGATAGCTTGACATACCAATTAAACACAGTCAGTGCTTGAAATGGAAAACAGAGAAGGGCAGGGAGTCAACAACCAGGTGAGAAAAATAAAATCTACTCGAAAAAGTATTTTTGCAACCAGTGCATGTGCAATTGTTTTTTTGGATTCCAAGGGATAATATAACATTTTTTATACTTGCCCTGAGAGGAGAGTGATCTGAAATGTCTAGATTACCCCTGTACTCTTTGTTTTGCTCTGAGTCCCTCCTTTATGCGAGTCTTACACATCCATATTCTGTAGGTTTGTCTTTTACACTTTCTATTTGTTTCTCTTATCTTTCAATGGGATTTTCTACTCTATCCCTTTCTGTAGATATCCTTTTGTGATTTCTTTTTCTCATGATATATTTTGCAATTTCTGTGAATCTATATTTCACCATTTATGATTTGTAGAGTCTTTTGTTTATCTTTGTGTTTACACTTTTTATGAGTTTTATTTACCCTTCTTATATGTGTCTTTTATATCCATTCGCTTTTTTGTATGTATCTTTCACCCTTATTTAATTTTGTGGGTCTGTCTCATGCTTTCTACGCGTCTCTATTTTACCTGTTGAGTGAACTTCTCTTTCATACTTTTCTTTCCCCACGTCTCTTTTTAACCCTTTGTGTGGGTCTTGTTTACTTTTTTATTGGTCCTTTACTCACCTTTATTAGGTTTGCCTGCGACAGCGGATGAGCTGCATGTGCTCTCCTTTGCGAGAGATACTGTATACATTAAGGGGCAGCCCACCCATTGCTTAGCAAACATTGGCTTCATTGTCACTCTTCTTTGCTGCCTTCTAATTGGCCATTGTGTGCTTGCTTCATTGCCTCATCTTTTGCCGGTGCATGGACCAAGTACTGTTTGCTACATCAGTTGTATGTTGTCTTTACACTGATCGTGCTATGATTGAGGCACTACGTTTATTTTTTCTTCTTCCCGTACTTCTTGTTGAACTTCTTGCTGTTTGTAGTTATGTTTTGCTATGCCACAGCCACTTCAAAGAAGCACTTTTCTCCATTGAACTGGATGTGTAATGTGACAACAGATGTTATCTGCTTTTATTGTAATAACCGATATTATCTGCTTCCCCAAATGTATTTCACTAACATATGGACATGGGCGCTGTTAGCATGTTCCTTTCGTGGAGCTTTCTACTCTCCTGTTTGTGTCTGGGTCTCGTATTTAACCTGTCACCCTCTGAGTTATAGTACTTTCTATATATGCTGGTGTATTGTAGAGTATTTATCTCTGAGGTCTTTGCTCACTTCCCCTCTCATCCTCTTTTTCTCTGTGGTGCATATTTATGAAACCAAAATGCAGTGCAGCGTAGCAAGCAAGTCACCTTGCTCCACTGCGTTATAGGGAATGGGCAGGAATGCATCGTATTTAACATAATACGGACCATTCCTGTCTTTTCCCTGTGCTGGTGCACAATGTGCTGCCTAGCGCCAATGCAGGCACCCTTGCACTATTGCACCATGATGCCCCCTTGTAAGCAGGATTGTTTTGTGCAGGAAGGAACACCTTTCTGCAAAAAAACAGTCCTTTGAGACGTTTCCTCTTTCTATGTGTGCTGTAGAATGCAGCACACAAAGAAAGAGGAAGTAACAAGAAGTAAAGATATTTTTCTTCGTTATGCCTCACCTGGGGAGGCATAGCATTTTGACTCATTCCAACGTCTACTAGCAATGGTAAATCTGGGAATGTGTCAAAATCCATGGGTCGATGCGTACGAACTCCCATGCTCTATCCATGGTACGCTTCCCTGGGGCACAGTAATGCAACACAGCGATGTGCGCTGCGTTGAATTACTCTAGATTAATCAAGCCACGAAAGGCCTAGCAAGGTGTCCATACATGGCTCGATAAATGTAACGTAAGAGTTGCATCGTTCTTGCACTCCGTTGCATGGTGCAAGGGTGACACAACTCTTTAATACATATGCCCCTGTGTCTCTATTTCATGGCTTCTCAAGCTCTGTATCTTTTTGTTGCTTTCTATATCTCACTATCACACTCTTACTTTCATACTATATTTTACTCACACTCTTAGGGTTTCTTTTTTTGCTCTTTCACTCTCACAATGTTCATTATTATGCCTATCTTTCTTTGACTCCCTACTTCACTCCCTATTCCTTAATATTTCCATAAGTCTCGCTTAAATGACTCCTACCCCACTCTGATTCTCTTTCCTCTTACACTTCCCCCCACACTTATGTAATATGCCCTTTCCTCTGTCTCACTCTTTAATGCTTCTGTCTCTTCTCTCTCTTTCCTGAAATCTATCTATCTATCTATCTATCTATCTATCTATCTATCTATCTATCTATCTATCTATCTATCTATCTATCTATCTATCTATCTATCTATCTATCTATCTATCTATCTATCTATCTATCTATCTGTCTGTCTGTCTGTCTGTCTGTCTGTCTGTCTGTCTGTCTGTCTGTCTGTCTGTCTATCTATATTAGATAACCCCTGCTCACCCCCTGGTAGCTTGGCACGAGCAGCCAGGCTTATCTTCAAGGCAATGTGAAAAGTATTTGCAACCACACTCCCAGTAACACAGTGATAACACCACAAATGGACACCACACTGGTTTCATAAAAAAAGAACAGTATCTTTATAAAAAGGAATACGATGAGACCAAACGATAGAAAACCAACATATGTGTATTCGTAATAATTCACTTGGCCGGTTACTAGGCCAGAGATCACTTGTAGGTTCTTGTGGTATCATTGAACAATTTACGATCTCCAATTCAGTCCTAATGTAATGCTATGCAGTTAGTAATGTAATAATAGGACAGTCCTTAATGCAAGAATCAGGCAGTTCGTAATGCAATAATAATGCGATTCGTAATGCAAAAATCAAGCAGTTCGCAATGCAATAATAATGCGGTTCATGATGCAATCTGCTCAGTCAACTCGGGCCACCACTTGGCTCCAACAGCAGAGACAACGGTCATAGACTTACAGGGGCGGCCCCGGTCCAGCTGGGCAGGTCTGGGCAGCTTCGGGACTCAGCGCATCTAACGCGGTGCAGCGGGAGAGAGCTCGGAGCACTCCTGTACTCCTCCTGCACGCCTTCCCAGACCACACGCTTGCGGCTCCCGACCGGAGTCCAAGCCTTACCTGGGGGAGTGCGCTGCCTCGCTCTCTCTCTCTCTCTCTCCCCGATCATTGGACGTCCTGCTGGGCGATCCCGATCACGTTGCGCCTCTGTGGGTAGGCGGCGCTGTAGCCGGACAAGTTACGGCGCTGCCTTCTCCATCGCTGGTGATCTTGGGCAGATTCCTTTCGACGGACAATGATCACGATCCCTTTCACCTTGTAGCTTCCTTAGCATCAAGCAATCCTTTAGCAAATTGCGGTTCGGGCCGGCGGCGTTGATCCTCACTCACAGCCTCAGTTACGATGATGGCTCAGGCCACAAACAGCAATACAGCAGCCTGGACGATGTTTCACGCTGAGGGGGCTATGCGATCCCGGGGCACCTCGTAAACAGTACCACGGACCACACAGCAGTCTCAGGCGTGCAAGAGCACCAGGCACACAGCATCGCTGAGTCATAGTCCTCAGTTCCAAATACCCCGTTAGCACTTTGCAGCTTGGGCTGGCGGTTGCGATCTTTACTTGAAGCCTCAGTTACCATGACAAGTGCAAAAACAACAATTGATGGACAGAATGCAGAACAATGTCATACATTAACCCCAGTACAGAGATCTGGGCCTAAATCCATCTTTTTTGCTCACCATGCCATTTCAGTTTGAACCCAGCCATATGTAAATCAGTCTTGACCCTGTGCCCAATGGGAACAGTCCAGCCCGCACTGCGAGGCCAGGTCCTCCCTGGACTGGAAACAAGCATCCTAGGACCGGTTTCGGGGTTTCACCCCTCTTCAGCCAGGATAGCTTGACTCCAGTGGCATGGAGAGCATGGGACCCACATCTGGGCATACCCACCCCACTCCGGGTGACAAATGCAAAAACAACAATTGATGGACAGAATGCAGAACAATGTCAGACATTCATCCCAGTACAGAGATCTGGGCCTAAATCCATCGTTGGTTTGCTCAGCATGCCATTCCAGTTTGAAACCAGACATATGCAAATGAGTCTTGACCTTGTGCCCAATGGGAACAGTCCAGCCCGAACTGCCAGACCAGATCCTCCCTGAACTGGAAACTGGGACTGGTTTCAGGGTATGTCACCCTTCTTCAGCCAGGCTAGCTTGAATCCAGTGGCACAGTGAGCAAGGGGCCCACACTGATGAGCAGTGGCAAAGTGCCCAAAGCATCTAAGTCAGCAACATTATGTCAGAAAAATGTCTAGGAGGAAGGCAAAAAGTTTAAGGAACTTAATCCACAAAGGGCCAAGTCCAACACATACAGATTGCTGCTTATTGTACTTTAACTGTCCAACTCTGCTGCTGCAGGTGACTCTGCTTCTAATCCTTCTGACACCTTTAGCCTGACTAATTAACATGATTGCCATTAAGTTTAGGTAGGTTCCGGATCCTACCTGTGCTTGCTGAGCATTGGGTTGAGGAAAATTATGTGATGGTAGCAGATTTGGGGAAAGTTTCAGGTTTGCCCTTGGTCTGAGGGACATCAATTAACCCATCTTTGTTTCCAACATATTTGAAAGGCCCCCCTATGACAGGTAAGAGTAGCTCATGCTCCTGGGTGCACACAGTTAAACACTAGGGCTCCCATTGGATCTTTCTATACTGTAATGTGGTGCTGATATGCGGGGATCAGACATGATCTCATATCAAATGGTAGAGCAGGTAGCTATGTACAGGAGACATGCTGAACAGCAATAATAACTGCTAGAGCCACCTGTGATCTACCTTTGTGGTCTTTGGCAAGCAAGAACGACTGACAACAAGAAGCACAGCCTGTGGGCCAATTTGAATCTGGGAGCTGTACTCTAAATGCACCAACAGCCCACTACAAGGGGCCCTTTTGAAAAGGAGTCTTCACTCACCAAGCTTAGGTGTCCTACTGAACCGGTTTGGAATACCCGCAGACATTAAATGAAAGATAGAATAATGTGGGAGAAAAATGTAAAGGTGGCAAATTTGAAGAGAACTGGGATCAACTACATATACAAAGAGAGTTCTTCTAAATTTGAAATGTTATGGGGACTGTTAGAAATGGAATCTCTAGCTGGCAGTGGTTTATGTCCTGTCCAAGTAGGGACCCTCACCCTAGTCAGGGCAAGGGAGTCACACAGCTAAGACAACTCCTGCTCACATCCTTGGTAGCTTGGCATGAGCTGTCAGGCTTATCTCAGAGGCAATGTGTAAAGTATTTGTACACACACACACAAAGTGAAAACACTATAAAAAGGAGGTCACACCAGTTTAGAAAATATGTATCGGAATAACCAACACCAAAATGACAAAAATTCAATATACACTAGTCAAAATATCACTTTTAAAAGATTGAGCAAGTTTAGTCCATAGAACTCAATGAATGTGTTCGTCTTAGCACAAAGTACCTTAGATGCGCCAATAATCAATGATGAGGTAAGACACAGGGGAGGTGAGGTGCCGGAAAAGTAAAGGGATGCGTTGATTCCTTAATACACAGGGGAGGTGATGGGTTGGTTCCTTACTGGCAGTGGAGCTGATGAATCAGTTCCTTACTGCTAGGCAAGGGAGGTGAGGCATCGGTTCCTTACTGCAAGGGGAGGTGATGCATCGGTTTCCAGACATGCAGCCTTTGTTCCTTACTGTGATGCGGTCTCGATGAAGAATCAGCACCCAGGGAGGATGCGTCAAAAATCCAGACGTGCCACATCGATGTGACAGTGGTGAGCAGGTGCTGCGTCGATTCCTCAGCTGCGAAGCAGGTGCTGCGTTGGAGTTGGAGTGGGGGTTCACTGATGTCAGCGACATGGGGCTCGAAACTCACATCACAGCGATTCTTCTGATGTGATGCAACGGCGAACTGGGGCCTGCGGTGAAAGCTGTGGTTGATGCGTCAAACGGGAACCACACTTTGGGGCAGGCAGCAGCGATGCGTCGATCTTTTGCAAAGATGCGTCAATAAAACAGGCCTGGGAGTCGATGCGTGTATTTTCACCTTAAGATCACCAAATTGGACTGCTAAGGGCCCAGGAACTGGATTTGGCACCACTTGGCAAGTCAGGACTCTCTGCGGAAGAGCCCCGGCACTGGCAGGTGAAGTCTTTGATGGCCCTGAGACTTCTTAACAGGAGGCAAGCACAACTCAAACCCTTGGAGAACCTTGGAAGCAGGATACAGAAAGCAATGTCCAGTCCTTTCACTCCCAGGACAGAAGCAGCAACCAGCAGGCCAACACAACAAAGCCACAGTCAGAGTGACAATTCCTTCTACAGCATCCACATTTTCTTCCTGGCAGAATGTCCTGAGTCTAGAAGTGTTCTGATTTTGGGGTATCTTAGCTCCAAAACTTCCCCTTTCTGACTTTGAAGTAGGCAATCTTCACAGGAAAGGCTTGTAGTGCACAAAACCCTGCCTTTCTCTGACCCGGCCCCAGACTCACTACAGGGGATGGAGATAGCTTTATGTGAGGACAGGCAAAGCCCTATTCAGGTGTCAGTGAAACTTCTCCCACCACTCTAGCTCAGGAAGGCCCATCAGCCTGGTGGTGGGCCATTAGGATATGCAGGGCCCACCTCAGCTCCCTTTGTGTGACTGTCTAGAATCAGTGCACAAGTGCTTAACTGTCAGCCAACCCAGACATGTATTCAACAGACAGGCAGAGGCACAGAATGGTTAAGGAAAAAAAATGCTCTTTTTCTAAAAGTGGCATTTTCAAACACGCAATTTATAAACCAACTTCATCAAAAGATGTACTTTTACATTGTGAGTTCAGAGACTCCAAACTGCAAATTTCTATCTGCTGCCAATGGGAAATTACACTTAAACCATATTTCAAGGCCTGTGGGAGAGATAGTCCTTGCAATAGTGAAAAACAAAATTAGCAGTATTTCACTATTAGGACATGTAAAGCACACCAGTACATGTCTAACCGATAAATATACCGCATCCTGCCCATGGGGATACCTTGGTCCTACCTTGGGGGTGACTTACATGTAGGAAAAGGGAAGGTTGGAGCCTGGCAAGTAGCTTACCAGGTCGAAATGGAAGTTTAAAACTGCACACAGAGACACTGCAGTGGCAGGTCTGAGACACGTTTGTAGGTCTACTCATGTTGGTGGCACAATCAGTGCTGCAGACCCACTAGTAGCATTTGATTGAAACTTATTACTGAATCAAATATGCCAATCATGGATAAAGCAATCACAAATACAATTTAGACACTAGTAAGTGCCAAGAGTGCTAAAGCCAACAAAAAAGGTCAGAATAAATACGAGGGAGAATGCAAAAAGTTTGGGGATAACCCTGCAAAGGGCCAAGTGCAACAGAGACATGTTTAAAAGCAAGAAGGCCACTGACATTTCCTGACGATTGCATGTGGTGCAGCCATTTTGACTGGTGGTCATAACATATTCAAAGCATGTGATCTCAAACAAGCATGCTCACACAATGGTCTTTCATGAACACTCATGCTACCACATAAAAACGAAAAACTGTTTGCTGGGCATCTTAGAAATAAGCGTCATTGCAGGATTATGTGAATTAATATGCCAATAAAGTTCCCAATTAAGCTGAGAATCATGCACTAGGTCAGCTTAGGCAGGAAAATCCACAAGTGACCCATAAACCTTCTGATAAAGGCTTTTAGAATTTAGATGGATGACAATTATGGTCATGCAATAAAAGTGCATGAGGAGCTCTAGCGATGCCACTCTCTTCCCACATTGACTGGTTGAGAGTTTTTGAGGAAGCTTAATGGAAATACAACTGACGTGAAATTGTGCAAACAAATAATGTGGTTTTCTTAGGTTCATCAAAAGAGCAAGTAAATCAATTAAAAGTAAACAGAAGTTTGGAAAACAATAAATATTAGTTTTTAAAGTTCGTGCATAGGGTTACTTTCAAAATGTGGTTGCCATTGTGGATCAACACTTGAAGAGACTGAGCAAGGAATCCTCACATAGAGGCCAAGAGAAATGCAAGACTCATGACGAGAATTAAAATAACAAGTGGAGCTAGTGAATAGAAGTCAAACATGGCACCTGCCACAAGTATATTGTACCACTGCTTCATCACTTATATCTGATCCCACCGGTGGGGCTAGTCACCCTTGCATATTTATCATTGTGTTGCATCGCCCCTGCACCACACAATGGGACGCAAGAGAAACACAACAACAAAGTAAGATTTATCAAGCACGCAAGTCTACCTTGCCTGCACCTGCATGGCTTGATAAACCTGGACTAACGCAAGGCAGCGCAAATCGCTTACTTGTGTTCCTCTGCCCCAGGGAGGCGTTCCATGGGTGGAGCATGGGTGTTCCCACAGATCCACCGATGGATTTGATCAAATTCCCAGTTTTACTATTAGTGGTAGACCTGGTAATGAGTCAAAATGCCATACCTCCCTTGGGAGGTATTTCTCCTTGTTTTTTCGCTTTCCATGTGTGCTGCATTCTGCAACACACGTAGAAAAAGGAAAATGCTTCTCATGATCATTTTTTAGCAAGAAGGTGTCCCTTCCTGTACAAAAAGAATCCTACTTTCAATGTAGGCACCGTTGCACCATGGTACAAGAAAGTCTGCGTTGGCACTAGGCAGACAAACGTGTGCCAGTATGTGGAAACACCCATTGATTGTGACACTTCCCCCTATTTACTAAGGCGGCGTAAATATGGGGCAGCCCCAAAATTAAGCCCAGGGAAAACCTGGTCTTAAGCAGGCGCAATGAGGGGAAATGTTTAATTTCTCCTCGTTTTTGCTGTTTCTATGTGTACTGCATTGTGCACAACACATAGAAACAGCAAAAGGCCATTGATTGTTTATGTGCAAGAAGGTGACTCTTCCTGTACATAAACAATAATAAAAAAAATTATGTTTTGGAACTTCTATGTGTGTTGCATTAAGCAGCACACATAGAAGTTACAAAACACCATTTAAACATTGTTTATGAACAGGAAGTGACACCTTCCTGCATATAAACAATCTTCCCCTCAACGCAGACACCCTTGCACTATGGTGCAAGGGTGGTCGCATTGGAGCTAGGCTGCTAAGTTTAGCACCAGCACAAGAGAAAATGCAGGGCTGCTCCATATTGTTGTAAATATGGTGCAGCCCTGCGTTTCTGAAGTGGATGAGCACAGCGTTAAGCCAGGAAGTATAACGCCACCCTCCGTCACTTCATTAGTAAATATGCTCCTGTGTTTGCAAAATGTGAATAGCTCACAGTTGAGTGCAGTGACAATGTCTGACATGGGTACTACAGTTACAGACTGCTGAAAGGTCAGTTAGTTCACATTAACCTGTTAATGTAGCAATAGCCAAGAGTGGCAATTAGATGATCACAGGTTATTGCCAACAGTGGTGAAGAAGGGCAAATTGTTACAGATGTAAATATTACAGCCTAATATGCCCATGCCTATGGCTACTAATGCATAAAAGCATTGTTTCCGTTACTATTGCCACTGTCATGTCATTGTGGGATGCATATAGCCACAAGTGCATCTCCAGTTTAAATATGCAGGGCGGCCATGTCAGAATGGTAACTTCAGACATATTGAAACGGCTTTACACTGTGGTATAGCAATGTGAAGCTGCAAGCTACTGATAAATGCTACAACTGCATGCAATTACAATGCACAACTACCACATGCTACCTACTATGGTATGTTGCAAGTATATGCAACTGCTTCGCACAGGTACCACTTGGAAACAATTGAGATGTTTCTATTGTGTGAAAAGTGCTTCACCAGCTCCTACATGCATGTGATCATTTACCTATCATATGAAAATTTGTGTGAGATACTACTCGTACTACTGTGTCGAAAGAATTACATATGCCAATCATGTTCAAATGCTGCAATATGCAGATGACACTATCACAAATACCTGGAAGGTAAAAGTCATAACCAGTTTCTAGAAATTAATATTACTACAGCACTTACTACAAAAGACAATGCACTTACACTCATGGAGTCAATAATGCCACACAAATTACCAGAAAGGCAACACTGCTACTCCTACACTGGGGAGCGTTTCAAGACACATTATATATTTACAGGGCCAAAGTTACTAAAGTTTCATGCAAAGGAACTCAGTAAGGGAACTGGCTGTGATGTGTTGCGTGAAAAGGAGAGAGCAGAAATATACCACAACTACTATGATATGATGAACGTCTGCTCCCTCTTTGCAGTGGCAGACCGTGTGCTGTTTATAGCCAACACGGGCACCTTTGCTTCTTGGTGCAAGGGTGCCTGTGTTACAGGCAGGATTGGTTTTTGACGAGACGGGATACCTTCCAACACAAAAACAATCCTAAAATGCAGTTTCCTTTTTATATGCGTGATGCTGAGTACATCACTCTTAGAAAGATGATTTCACGTGGAGAAATACAAATACTTCTTATCCTCGTTACACCATCCTTGGGAGGTGCACCAATTTGGCGCAATCCCAGGTCTACTGATTTTGGGAAATCTGGGTGTTGCATCACATTCCACAGGTGGATGCATGTGAAAGCCTATAAACCACCCATGGAATGCCTTCCACTATCAAATGTAATGCATCACAGAGCAAGCTGCTGAGTTGTATTACATTTTTTTCCAAAGTCACACAAGGCAGCGCAAGTCACCTGTTGTATGGCTTAATGAATATCACTTAAGGACTTGCGTTGCCTTGCTTCAAATTGCGTGACACAAGGACAACACCTTGGTAAACCTGGGTCACAAAGTCTGATTTCTCCCCAACTCTGCCAGTAATTTGCAATTATTTTCGATGGCGAGTTGAGATTTAGGGCCCGATTTTGATGTCAAGCGGAAAGACATCCTACAGCTGGACTGAGGCTTTCCGCCCGACATTGATGGTTTTCTTCCGACCGCTGTAGTACAATGACTGTGGTCAGGGGAAAACCTGTGGGAGGATGACTCTGCGCCTCCGACGGGCTCCAGGAGCATCTGACCGCCATGAAAAGACAGGTGGAAAGTGACTTTGGGGGTTCCTTGCAGGGCCCCCTTCCCCACTGACCTCCGCTATAGGGCCTGGGGGGCACCACTAAACAGGCTCCGCATGGTGTAGGGATGTTTAAAAACATCCATTTTACAATTGTAGCTTGTGCTGCGGGTCTTTTCCGGCCACCGCACAAGCTGCAATTGAAAACTGGATGTTTCCTACCGGCCATAGGGCAGTTGATCCAAATTCTGCAGGTGGAACCGCCGACCTATGGTTGGGTGGTTCCATTCTGCAACGGTCCGACCAATATCATAATAAGGCCCAGAAATTGAATATTCTTTTTATGCACAGTGAAACTATTCCTATTTGGTCTTATGATTGGTTTATGACTGAATCATACTTTATGCCGTCATTTATTTGAAACTAATGTAAATAATTTGCAGACAGATTGACATGTTGTGTGAAGATGTGTAATACTTTATACTGAAGATATACGATTTAAAAAACAAAAAAACATTTTAGTATTTTTTCCAAGCACACAATTTTCTGATGGGCTCACAAAAGTATTTCCTGTTTTAGAGGAATAATACTTTTCTCTGATGGGGCAAGGCGTCAAATGTATTATTTCCTGTTCAGAAGTAACTTTAAAACCAATTACTTTTTAGCTTGGGTATTCTGGAAACATTTCAGGGGTGGCATGCAATCTTTCAAAGACAAACTGAAAACAAAATAAAACTTTGGGACCTATTAACAGCACCAGGCAGGCTACGATGGCGGTCGTGCCATGCTGAGGCTCCTCACACAATCGCGCATTTCAATATTTCCATCATGCCTAACTGACCGAAAAACGGCCGAAAAGAGGTTTAAACACTGCGGGAACCTGATGCCTGTAACTACATCCTGCTCCGGAGCGATTTTCCGACAAATAGCAGCCCTTGCCTAGAAGACGACTCCCGGGACAAAATGGCGTCCGCTAGCACCCGGTAGACCGTTCCAGCACTGTTGAGCCCGCGACTAAGTGCGGAGCTCCCAAAATGAAAATTGCGGACACCGGGACACAGCAGGCTGCAAAAACACCGAAGTGGGCACCCCAATACTGGCTGTGAAGGACAGCCCGCAGGACGTGAAGAAAAGCTACACTGGGCTGCCAGCCCAAAAACCACCCTCTCCACCGCACCGCATCGGAAGGTGACACCAAAATAAACCCTCATTAAGAGAAACATAGCGGACGTGGAGCACATCAACGCCACGGAGTGCAGGTCAGTGGAACCCTCTTACCCGATCACAGCGTGAAGGCCCACAGTGGCGCTGACAAGACGATAGTGCCTGACCCTAAAATGGCTGCAACAAGACTCAGCCTTGCCTCAGAAGCATATTGAGCCTCAGCACCAATTCCCCATTACGGTGCGGGAGGTAGAGACTACAGGAGTACAGGACATACTGAGTCACCTGGTACCTGAGGAGTAAGAGAAGCAATATTACATGCCGTGCTGAGGTGCCCCCTCTTTCCCACCCTCCCGCCTGAGCGTTAATCGCCACCAGCAGCTCCACACTCACAAGGAATCCCTCACAGTGTCCATGAAGAACATCAGCACTACGAAATAGAGGTCAGTGGAACCCTCCCCCTCGATTATTGAGTGAAAACCCACGGTGGCACTGAGTGGACGAGAGTGCGTGACCTTCGAATGGCCGCCGCCAGAGACAGCCCTGCATCAGGAGCGAGTTAAGCCTCAGTGCCAATCAACATCACGGTGCAGAAGGCGGAGGTTGCAGAAGTGAGGGGCTCATTGCGAGTCACCCGACACCAGTGGGGGAAGAGAAGCATCACTGTGTTGCGAATTGAGTTGCCCTCCTGCCCCCCCTTGCCAGAGCATTAACTCTCTGCCAGCAGCTCCATACTCACAAGGAGCCCGACACTGAGAGGGGAATCCGCGAGGCGCACTCAGAACGCTAAGCATGGCACTGGAGAATTCTGGCGGGAGCCGAGCAGTGCCACGGGACAGGAGTGCCCAACTCTGCCAGTAATTTGCAATTATTTTCGATGGTGAGTTGAGATTTAGGGCCCGATTTTGATGTCAAGCGGAAAGACATCCTACAGCTGGTCAGAGGCTTTCCGCCCGACATTGATGGTTTCCTTCTGACCGCCGTAATACAATGACGGTGGTCAGGGGAAAACCTGTGGGGGGATGACTCTGCGCTTCCGAAGGGCTCCAGGAGCATCTGACCGCCATGAAAAGGCAGGTGGAAAGTGACTTTGGTGGTTCCTTGCAGGGCTCCCTTCCCCACTGGCCTCCGCTATAGGGCCACGGGGGCACCACTAAACATCCCTGCACCGTGTGGCAGGCACCGCATGGTGTCTGCTACATGGTGCAGGGATGTTTACAAACATCCATTTTACAATTGTAGCTTGTGCTGCGGGTCTTTTCCGCCCACCGCACAAGCTGCAATTGAAAACTGGATGTTTCCTACCGGCCATAGGGCAGTTGATCCAAATTCTGCAGGCGGAACCGCCTACCTATGGTTGGGTGGTTCCATTCCGCAACGGTCCGACCAATATCATAATAAGGCCCAGAAATTGAATATTCTTTTTATGCACAGTGAAACTATTCTTATTTGGTCTTATAATTGGTTTCTGACTGAATCATACTTTATGCCGTCATTTATTTGAAACTAATGTAAATAATTTGCAGACTGATTGACATGTTGTGTGAAGATGTGTACTGCTTTATACTGAAAATATAGGATTTTTAGAAAAAACATTTTAGCATTTTTTCCAAGCACACAATTTTCTGATGGGCTCACAAAAGTATTTCCTGTTTTAGAGGAATAATAATTTTGTCTGATGGGGCAAGGCGTCAAATGTATTATTTCCTGTTCAGAAGTGACTTTAAAACCAATTACTTTTTAGCTTGGGTATTCTGGAAACATTTCAGGGTTGGCATGCAATCTTTCAAAGACAAACTGAAAACAAAATATAACTTTGGGACCTATTAACAGCACCACGCAGGCTACGATGGCGGTCGTGCCGTGCTGAGGCTCCTCACACTGGCGCGCATTTCAGTATTTCCATCATGCCTGTAACTACATCCTGCTCCGGAGTGATTTTCTGACAAATAGCAGCCCTTTCCCAGAAGAAGACTCCCGGAACAAAATGGCGTCCTCTAGCACCCGGTAGACCGTTCCAGCTCTGTTGAGCCCGCGACTAGGTGCGGAGCCCCCGAAGTGAAAATTGCGGACACAGCAGAATGCGAAAACACCGAAGTGGGCACCCCAATACTGGCTGTGAAGGACAGCCTGCAGGACGTGAAGAAAAGCTACACTGGGCTGCCAGCCCGAACACCACTCTCTCCACCGCACCGCATTGGAAGGTGACGCCAACATAAACCCTCATCAAGAAAAACATAGCGAACGTGGAGCACATCAACGCCACGGAGTGGAGGTCAGTGCAAGCCTCTCCCCCGATCACAGCGTAAAGGCCCACAGTGGTGCTGACAAGACGATAGTGCCTGACCCTAAAATGGCCGCAACAAGAGTCAGCCTCGCCTCGGAAGCACATTGAGCCTCAGCACCAATTCCCATTACGGTGCAGGAGGTAGAGACTACAGGAGTACAGGACATACTGAGAGTCACCTGGTACCTGAGGAGTAAGAGAAGCAATATTACGTGCCGTGCTGAGGTGCCCCCTCTTTCCCACCCTCCCGCCTGAGCGTTAATTGCCACCAGCAGCTCCACACTCACAAGGAATCCCTCACAGTGTCCACGAAGAACATCAGCACTACGAAATAGAGGTGAGTTGAACCCTCCCCCTCGATTATTGAGTGAAAACCCACGGTGGCACTGAGTGGACGAAAGTGCGTGACCTTCGAATGGCCGCCGCCAGAGACAGCCCTGCATTAGGAGCGAGTTAAGCCTCAGCGCCAATCAACATCACGGTGCGGGAGGCGGAGGTTGCAGAAGTGAGGGGCACATTGCGAGTCACCCGACACAAGTGGGGGAAGAGAAAGCATCACTTTGCTGTGAATTGAGTTGCCCCCCTTGCCAGAGCGTTAACTCGCTGCCAGCAGCTCCATACTCACAAGGAGCCCGACACTGAGAGGGGAATCCGCGAGGTGCACTCAGAACGCTAAGCATGGCTCTGGAGAATTTTGGTGGGAGCCGAGCAGCGCGACGAGACAGGAGTGCCCAACCGCCTTGAGCCTTCTGTTTGCCCGTACGCCCCGCACATCCTGATACTTTTAATTGCTGTTCAGATGTCGTGCCTCCACGTACCAATATCTGTCCCTACAATCACCGCACTGCGATGGCTGACTTTCCTCTGCCTTGTAAGTTTTAAAATGATGAGGCCTTGATTGCTTTGATTGCCATGCCCTGTTGCTACCGAAGGCATCTTGTCCTCCGCTCTACCCTCCTCAAAATGACGGCCCCTCGACTGCTCCAAAATGTCTCTATCGAACCACTTCTTAGATGCCTGCAATTACCGCGCTGCGATGGACGATGCTCCCCTGCCTTGTAAGTATTAATATGACACACCAATTTTCTAAAAATGGCCACCATGAGTGGGCCCCTTTCCAAAGCACTCCTTCTCCCCTTGTGGGGAGGGATCCAGTATTTATGTCCTGGAGTCTCAGAGACCCCTCTGAGAGAGTCCACAGCAACAAGGGAGTCTCACACAGCGGAGGCCTGGGTTTTTACCCGATTACCGCTGCGGGCACAGCACCGTCCACCGTGACCGGCGTGCTCAATGGAACTGTTTGGACTATGCCCCCCTAGGCGGAAACTATAACCTTTCTGTATGTACTGCATTGCCCGAGCAACCTCTGGCCGATGACCGGTGGAGCTGTCCCACACAGGTATAGAGGAGTTTGGCTCTGGTTCACTCCTCGGCCGTCACCTACCCAGCCGGACGTCGGACACTGTTTTTTCTCGTTTCCCCTTTGTGCCTCCTTTACCCTCCCCCTCCTCCTCCCTTCATTATTATCCTCAACTCCCCTATTCCTTCCCTCTCTGCCCTATTCTTCTCTCGCCTTGCCTATTTCTTTCCTCATGTTTATGCTATGCTTTTGTAGTCATGTAATTCCTCTAACTACGCTCCAGTAACTGATGTAACTTTGTAACCATGTTCTGAAACAATGTTTATTCCTCATGTAAAGTGCTCTGATACCTCTGGGTCTAGCCAGAGCTATATAAAGCTGAATAAAGAAAACTCAATAAATAAATTACCGATGGGAAACAACCTTTACAACGCAGTCATCACATCGCACTACCTTTACAACGCAGTCATTACAATGCAATATCCTTTACATCACATGCCATTACAACACAGGTATTACATCGCATGTCACTACAACGCATGTCATTACAACGCATGCCACTACAACGCATGCCATTACAACGCATGCCACTACAACGCATGCCATTACAACGCAATATAAGGTAAGTAATGGGGAATAGTATTTTTTACCCCTCCCCTATCCAACACTTACCCTACAGTTGCACTCACTGGAGTGGGAATAGTAATTTTTACCCCTACACTATCCAACACTTACCCTACTGTTGCACTCACTGGAGTGGGAATAGTAATTTTTACCCCTACACTATCCAACACTTTCCCAACTGTTGCCCTAAAAGTAATATGCGCTGTAATGGTATGCGTAATAATGGTATGCGTTGTAATGGAATGCGTTGTAAATGTAGTTTCTAAAAATTCATTGTAATGGCATGCAATGTTAAATCATGCATTGTAATGGATGTTGTGATGTAAAAACTGCGCTGTAAAGGCATGCGTTGTAAATGTTGGCGTTGTATCGTCATACATTCATTAACGATATGCAAGCCTTTAAAACCTTTTTTTTTATAATTATGCTATGTTATCGGCATTTGTATAGCACCTTCTGCCATCAGTATGGCACCAAAACCCTTCACCTAGATGCTCTTTTCATAGTGTTCTGGGATTTCACTGACCAGTGTGCCTTGTGTTTGACCGTGTATGGCTTATAGAGATTTGTTAAATGTCTAGTTTAGAAATGGTTATTGCTGGTTAATGTGAGGGTAAAATGAATTTGAAACAGCTGAAGGACTTTGTCGTGTAAGGACGTTATTAGCAGTCATTATTACCTATTTCACTTTACACAGTATCGCTGTGTGACTGTTCTCCACACTGTAACACCCTCCCCCTCCTCTCCTAATGGCAGATGTGTCTGAGCATTATTGGTGTGGAAGAACCTCTCCTTGCAGCCATTCTGCCGCAGCGACAGGTTAATGAAAACACAAACATTTTGCAAAGTAGACTCTTGGTGGCTGTGTATTTATATTTTACAGCTCTGTAAGACAGATGTACCTTAGGGCCCCATTTCCTTTAAGACCCAACACAAGCTGTGTTTATGGAAACGTCCATGCTCTTAAATAACGGCTGAAGACTGCTGAGCCAGCTGCAGTCTGTGTACATGAAGGGTACTCAGTGAGCTGAGCTACTGTAATGCACAAATATCTCCTCAGCTTCTCTTGTTATCCTTTCAGTGCTTAAATTGTAATAGAATGAGTGTCGGTGCCCAAAGCCCTGGTCAGAAACCCTGAGCTGGTGCTTTCAAATATCAGAGAATCGAATACCAAGGATGTGTAATCTTGAATCAACCTCATGGCTAGCGGCGGCACCTCATTAGGGCGGAGGAGCGTCGCCCCCCCTGCTGCCAGTGCAGCAAAAGTGTCAAATAAAATGGTAATAAAACAAATTACTGTTTTATTTTTCGCTGCTCTATACCCGAGCAGTGTTTGGGGGTGGGCTGCTGCTGAATGGCAGCAGGGGAGTATGTGCTCGCTCCACAAGTTTATTCTTTGCAAGTCAGACATGCACAGTGTTGACCTCTCTACCCAACTGTCTGAGACAGCTGGGTGGAGAGCAGGCACAGACCTCCTGTGTCTGCTGGAGTGTCGAGGTAGCCGACTCCAGCCAATCCTGGCGCTGCTCTCATCCTGCTCATCTGCAGCATGAGAGCAGCATCGGAATTTGCAGAAGGGGGTTGCCTGAGGCTCCTTGAGGTGCCTGCTGTTGCGCTGACACCAGAAGAAAGAAAAAAGAAAGAAAAAAGGACATCGAAAGATGGGTAAGTACGTTTCAATTTGTTTTTAACTATCTTTTTGCCCCCACTGGTTTTGTCTCTCGGTCCGCCCGACGCCTCTCCAGTGTTGAGGGTCACCGACAGCCACTGCTCATGGCTTTTCCATCCACTATCAGGCACTCTGTGCTGCTTTATCTCTTGCGTACAGGTTCCTCTTTCTCTCTTTGCAACAGTAATTCAGTTTTTATCTTCCTACTTCTGTCCGGCATCTGTCCCCTTTGTGTGTTTTGAATTCTCTTGCTCACGGTCCATTTCTAATGAGGAAATATAACTGCTGGTCCCCAAAATAAGCAGTCGCGGCCTGTGCAGGTAAGAGCGGTGGGGCCGGGTGAGAGGGGATTTTGACGGATGATGACACGTGAAAATTCAGGCCAATGTTGGCTACCACAGCTGCTGCCATAGAAGGAGACCACGCGTGGAGACAGTCCGTCTCTGCTGAGTACCACTGGCACCAGATGCGGTGGCCGACATTGGCCTGAAACACCTTGACAAAGCTTTTTGAAATTCTGGGGCTGACAGCTATCATCTTGATAAGAAGAGCAAGAGATTGATCCGTTCACACAACAGAGACGATGTATCACATTTAGAAATCCATCTTATGTGATCGAGCCCTGAAGAAGTCCCGAGACGGGACGAAACGTGTTGGCTACATTTTCAAGATTTAAAAAGAATAAAGGATTTGAAAATTTAACAATATGTCTCCATGAAACTATTTGTGATTATTTTGAATGTGAAAGACGAATCTTGATATTCAACTTAAATTATTGGATAACGTGAGTGCTGATCATCCTGTCGTTTATGCATGTGTGAATTTTATCCACTAATTTGGGAAATAGGAGGCCTTTTTCCCATGATCTTTGCACTAAATAGACAACATCCCTACATATGTCCAAGGCCTCTTTGTAAATCTCTATTTGCCAGCTGCACATGCATTGCTGAGGTGCCATTTTAGAAATCAAGATTTACCTGGGACTATATATTGCACATGTATGGGTAATTCTACTATGTTACAACTGTGTGTTTTCATCTAATTTCTGTTAATTCAATATATCTTGTATAGTAAGGCACTGAAATGTTAAAGTCGTTAAAGTATATGGGCGATATTAGGTGAGACATGGAGCTCCAAATAATACCCTAATGTCTTTTTTTTGTCATAAATTATGAAGATTAGCCAATTGGTCACATGTTTCTCTGTCATACGGACTGGTTTTGTGATATAACCACAAGATACACCAAACAGCAGCATTAGGTATTCTGACTCACTGGTCGAATATTAAGCTTAGGGACTAAAACTGAAAACTATTCAAACATGAGCTCAAGAAAGTCATGCTACAGGTACCAACATATTACTGCATATGATATGTGGGACCCTAAAACCTTCCTATATTGCCTTGTGTTGTTTGTTTTGTTACTGGCATGTTCTGACACAATAATACCCCTGTAATAACAAAATTATGTCCCTTGTAATAAAATATAACATGTAATGTGTGGTGTTCGAGTTCTGCAGGGGCATGGTGGCCTTCACTCAGTGTGAAGTAAGTTGGTGACCAAACCATGTGTGTGTCAGTAGCTGTTTTTAAAACAGCAGAAGCAGTTTTTAATCCACACAGTCACTCACTTCGTCACTTTGTAAAGCTCACAGTGGTTGGGGGCGTGCGTTGCATCTCACCTGATCATCTGTAGAATGAACAGATTTCAAGCTCTATTAGAACATTAGAATGTTGAGCACTCCTTGTAGACAATGGAGTGCTCTGGGCTTCTACGGGCCGCTAGAAGCCAGCAGAACATTCTATTCAAAGCTGCTGCTGTGAACAAAGGCCTCTTGGGGCCGGAGGTGATTTAATCCCCTCGGGCTCCGAGAGGCCTTTGTTTTTACCAATTAGAACATTCCGCCCTCTGGAGCAGAATGTTCAAATAGCCTTAGAGCCCTCCTAGCGGCCTCTACCGGCCATTAGAGTCCCGCTCCCTTGTTACAGGCCCTCGCCTTTGGCCTTTAACGCTGGAGTGGACTTTTAATGGCTGGTAGAGCCCGCTAGGTCGGGCTCTGAGGCTATATTAGGCAACCTGTAAAAATAAACAGTGATGGCCCACCTAAGAAACAAACATAATTTGTTTCAAAGGAGAAGAGTGGAGGAGCAAACAAACACCCTTCGGACTCATGCTTCTCTATGATTATAGGATTCATCAATAATGTGTAAGGTACAGAAGTGAGTACTTTATCTCATATATATTTTACTACATCCCACTGGGGCACCCAACTAGCACATGCTTGTGAGCGGCACATGCTTGTAGGTGGCACATATGCAATATTTTGTAATCTTTTAAGTGGCACTTATTACAGTCTCACAGGTACTTTTTTTTAAATTGCTTTTAAGAAAGTTACCGGTATAAGAAAGTGCTGCGTTTCAGAGTTGTTCCTTGGCTTAACTATTTGGCGCAGATTTACTAACACTTTGCACCGGGCTTGAGTCACAAAAGTCATGCAAATCTGCTCAACGTGTACATGTGGAATCTACTTCCCAGAGCAAAACTTGTAGCTTGTTTTGCATCAGAAAGTAGCCCTGATGTAATGCAGAATTAGGTGCAAGTAGGTATAGCATGAGTGGTAAATGTGTGTCCCCATGCAGCAACACAGGTTTCCACAAAATATTCCGATTGACTAACATTGGTAGACATGGATTTGTGTAACAAAATTACGCCCCTCAAGGTATGTGCAAAGTTGGAAAAAAAATATTTTCTCCAATTTTTTTTTGTTTTGCTGTACTAAGGAGTTCACATACAAACTTGGAGAAGTATTACATTATGTCTAATAATAGTATTTTGTACTTAACAGGTGGCCTTCCAGTACAAACCCTATGCTAGAGATAATGCACACACTCTTGAACTATGGTGCATTGTGTAAGGCAGCCAAAAGTGCGCCAGTGCAGAGGGAGAGAGAATCAGTGCCGTACACAGTAGCGGTCCGTGGAGGGAGTTTGGTGGGGCAGTGAGGCGGGGCAGGGTGGGGAAATGTAAACACCGGAATATGGATGAACGGAGGTAAGTACACATTTAAATAAATATAACTAATTCCTTTGCGCACGCTGCATCGCAAAATGCGATGCAGCGCGCGCAACAAAATTCGTTTTATTTATTTAAATATGTACTTACCTCCGTTCATACATATTCCGGTGTTTACATTTCCCCACCCTGCCCCTCCCCTGCCCCGCCTCACTGCCCCACCAAACTCCCTCCACGGACCGCTACTGGCCGTACCTTAATAGATATGACACAGTTCTGCTACCTACATTTGGTTGCTGCGCTGTATTGCATCAAATCTTAGTAAATCTGCCCTCCATCCATTTGGCTCTGGCTACAGTCGTGAGCACGCTGGCAGGAAAGATATACACAGTATGCTCTTGATGGGCGCAGAGTGGAATACCGTGATTTGTTGTTGGTGTCAGGAGGCGTTTATGCATGTCTCTTTTCAGTCTGTAATAAATCACAGCCCGTGTCCTCGAACAATATGACAGTGTATATTTCACCCACAAGCAGACAAGCAGAAGTGTGCGGCCTAGTCTCCTTTCCATCGCTAACTGCATGGCATTCAGCATCATAGGTAGCCCAGGATTGACAGCAGCCCATTCGTATCTGATGCAGCTTCCTAGCAGGGTTTTTTAACAATTGATTACAAAGGATACAGAGGTAAAAGCTGAAGTGACGATAGAGTAAATAGTTCACATACATCATGCACGTCAGTAATTTGTTTTTCTTCAAAAATGTCTAAAAATATGAGATTTTCATTCAATACTCATGTACAAGGCTAGGTAACTCAACATTCATCCCTAGTCAAGAGATCTGGGTTAAATCCATTGTTTTTCCAGACATTTTTGTACTTACCATTATAAATATAGGGTCACAATATTATGGTAAACAATATTTTTGACACAATATTTTTGACAACAATATTTTTTACCACAATATTGTGTCAGTGCCCCTGTGTGTAATGTGTCAGTACTCCCATGGGCTGTTTAACAATGTTTTATCTGACCATTTATGCAGTTGGTCCCAGGCCATCTTGTGGTGTAAGTCTGTCAATAAATAATAGAATTTTAAATATTTAAATTATAGAATATTTAATTATTTTAAATATATTTGTTGGGTTCTAAGCTGGGAAGTTAATTTAGTAATAATTAACAATACATTCTTAATGTTTTATTATTAATGTTTTCTCAGGTTAGGAGTAGTAAAGTTAGGACTACTTTACTACTCCTAAACTGAGAAAAATCCTAACTTTAAGACTTTCGGTATTCACAGAAGGCATTTAGGAGTCCTAAAATTCGGAGTCCTAACTTTACTACTCCTAAACTGAGAAAAATCCTAACTTTAAGACTTTCGGTATTCACAGAAGGCATTTAGGAGTCCTACAGTTAGGAGTCCTAACTTTACAACTCCTAAACTGAGAAAAATCCTAACTTTAAGACTTTCGGTATTCACAGAAGGCATTTAGGAGTCCTAAAGTTAGGACTCCTAACTTCTGTGAATACCAAAATGTGTAAGTGCCTTCTGTGAATACCAAAATGAGTAAGTGCCTTCTGTGAATACCAAAATGGTAGTAAGTTTAGGATTTTGTCTTAAGTTAGTTCTGTGAATCGGGCCCCTATGAAGCAGAGCACCCCAACATCGAACACAATGTGGTACAAACACCAACATATGCACAACCAAACACAGGACACAAGCACAAGTGCACCCGCCTGTGGCCGATAAACGGCCATACACATCTGGCTAAGCACGAAACAGGGACATGATAATGCACAAGTACAAACCCACAGTCCTGATGGGGTAGCAATGCACGTATGGCAGGGAGCCAGAGAGTCTGTGACACACACATTTGCATACAAATCAAGACACAACACAGTTGGAGACAAGTGAAAGTGCGGAAATTTTATCAACAAGTGCGTGTCAGTACTGCCAAGAGAAGTGCCACGATATGCAGACCAATGCAGCAGCATGTCTGAATGAGGAACGTAGGAAAGCGCCCATGTCCACCTCGGGGGAGTCCATCACCAACACAAGTCAGTGCCAACCCGCGTTGGTTGTCCGCGCCTGGATCATGAGTCCAGGCCAACGCAGCCATGTCCACTGTCGTCTTGGGACATGTGACCAGATTCCCAACATGCAACCAGGCGTCTCGACACGTGCAATGGGTCACATCCAGTTGTGGCTGCAGGTAACTTGTCACTCGTCCATGAACGCGAGTGCAGCTGTGTAGGCCAACATCTCCAATGAGCGATCTTTGTCCACCACATCTGACATGTCGTCAACGTAATCCATCAGCTGACCCGAACAGATGAGCTGACTCCAACCACTGGACCCAATGTGCACCAAAGCCCAATCGGGTAGTGGCTCAATGTGCTTACTGCACACGACGACTCATGCAATCTCCCAGGTTTAGTTTCCAGCCTGCATGCCAAACATCCATGCATGCCATAAACGGGCATCACGGTGACACTCCTGGTCGTGGGCCAACAAGGGGCGCACACAAACGTCGTAATCCAGGCAAGCTACTGTTACGTTGGAGAGGCAGACATCCATGGACCACTCGAATATGCACGAGCAAGAATGCAACACAGGCTGAACGCAGGTGACGTCCGCAAGGCAGAAGCTCAGCCGGTAAGTGATCCGCAGCACTGCCAATGGCAGTGCCCCCAGTACATGCAGCAGACGTGCACGGTACAGGTCCACGTGACTGGAGTCGAGCATGTGTCTGGGATGGGCTGCCATTGCGTCAGTGGCTCTGCTTGAAGCGGCACTGGCTTGCCCTGCGCCAGTCCTGTGGATGAAATGGCACAGCTCGGTGCAATGAGCAGTGTCTGTGTGCAACAGGTGCAGGCCTGGGGTGGGGTGGGAGTACATGTGAAGGCCATTTCATGCATGCTAACTACGACCAAGGACTCCTGTGTGTGGGATGTGTACACGTTAGTCTTACATCAGGCAGTGCATAGTGTGGGAGTCGCAAGCAAATGCTATCGTATCTGTCAGGGTGTGCTGGCCACATGCAAGTTCCTGCTCGGAGCTGCAGATATGCTACCGCCTGATAGTTCAGACAAAGGACCTTTCATCCCTACAGTAACTTCACCATCTGCATGCATACAGGAGATGTACAGAGGCCTGTCGTGGGTGTTTTAGGATGTCTGCGACCCTGGGAATCATGGATGATATGCCCAGCACGTGGCACATGAGCGGCCTCACTGTGTGTTACGTTGCCACACAGCTGCTCTTCCCTCCCACGAGCCCCCATACTTGTGTGCCCTGCGCGGTTGCATCACGTGCACCCTAAAGTACACCATTGTAATGCCTGTCCGCGCATGTCCAGCGGCATCCCAACAACACCGTGACACTGGCCTTTGAAGGTGTGCGGCCACGTGAGTGTAGGCCAATGGTCCGGACAGGGCAGACACAGGTGTACAGCCCATGGCTGGCTGTGATCGTGCTGCAAATGAGAATGAGGCCAGGCAACTGACTCATGCATCCACAGGACTGAGACAAATAACACTTGGCATGCATGTGCCAAGACCCCGAGCGGTCTTGCGCTCCTACAATTCCCTGTACGTGCGGGTCTGCCCTCCTGGTGCATGCCACATTGCAACATGGACTACTGTGGCCCTGGTGGCGACAACACCCCAATACAGAGACACACTTACCGCACTTCCTGCTCCCCTTGCTGAATCAGCACACCCCTGCGCTGACCTGATGTACGCCGGACCAGCACACGCCGCTTGTGCATGCAGGGGGGTGCATGCAAAGCTACTTGTCCAGGGTCACTGCCAACGCTGAGCTGACATGGTAACGTCCGCTGAAGACAGCACACTGTGATGTTGCAGGGCCCGTGCCCATCATGCTGACACAATGACCACATAGACACACTTGCTCAGATGGTGTGAATGGCTAAGGGCACATGCGCACGGCCACATTTATTAGCAGGCACACATACCGAGCTACACCTGTGTTGGATGTGTGTGGGGTGTGTGCACCCCAGCCGGCAAGGGCTGTCTGGTGCAGGCAGAAATCGACAACAGTGTACATCATAAAGGACACAACCATTCAATCATAAAGGCCCCATGACTTGTGCTGCACAGAGTTAGTGGCCCCGGATGCACAGCGTCCTGCACGGGCCTACCACCACGGGCCGCTGACATGCAGGGCACTGGGGCCGAGTCACGAGTGCAGAACAGGTTTCCGTAGATGACAAAGGGGATTGTCGCGGAGTGTCTCGGTGGACAGTGGAAGGTTTACCCCCAGGGCATGATGCAGAGGGTAGGACCACGCTGAAACAGTCACTATGGTGGAAATGAATGGAACAGAAAAATGTCGGACACCAAGTCCGGTCTAGCCAGATGAAGATGCAGAAAACCACCAGGCCATGGACTCAGATGCCACCAAGGTCCAACCAGATGGTGCCCATGACTCATTGCGCACAGAGTTAGTGGCACCAGTGCTGTTAGGGGATGCCGCCTGCGATGAAGCGTGTCCAATGGTGTGGACTCTTCCACATCTTACCCAAGACACAGTTCCACATGTGTGACCTACTGCACCACAGTGTAAGCCTGAGGCAGCGGTCAGCACGGGCCATTCACCGAGTGTTGCCGGCTTAGGTTGGATGGCCCCACCAGCCTGCATAGTTCAGGTTCAGTGGCACCGCGGGACACGGACTTGCGGTGAACAGGGTTGATGGCACCAGGTCAGTTGTTGATAATGTTCAATCACCTATTTGACTCTGATCCGGCTTTCGTCCGTACTGAGCCGCATCTTCCTCTTACACCTCTCCGTGCGTTCACTGGTGTGGACTCTGCCATTTATGATTCACAACTATGTGCTGGATGTGGGACCTGCTGGTTCGCAGGGTAGGCCTGAGTCCTCATCCACGTGTCGCTGTGTTGCTTTGAACAGGGTTAGTGGCACCATGTGTCGCCGGCTTACGTTGAACAGGGTTAGTGGCACCACGTGTCACCGGCTTGCATTGAACAGGGTTAGTGGCACCACGTGTCGCCAGCTTGCATTGAACAGGGTTAGTGGCACCATGTGTCGCAGGCCTGCGATATGGAATTATGCCTCACTGATCGAAGGGAGTCTGGTGCTGTGGCCGCTGCCACGGACTTGGGGTCACTGCCATTCAGGACTCAGGGCACAGTTCCACATCTGGGACCTACAGGGCCGAAGGTTACACCGGTGGAGTAAGTCAATGAGAAAGGAGTAACGTGGGCCAGCGTCGGGGGGGCCAGCGATGGTCTGCAGAGGCTGCAGAGGTCGTAGGACTGGTGCTTGGAGCTTGCACCGGCACGTGGTGGGCCCTCTTTGACACACGCCGGTGTAGGCAGGTGATCGGAGCCTCGTTGGTGCGCTGGGGTAGGCATGACGGGTCTGGGGACCAGCGCCCTCGGGTGCAACAGGCGCTCAGGGACGCAGGCCCCACCCCGCACGGTGCAGGACTCGTGGCAGGCTGAGAGACACCGCCCTGGCAGATGCGTTGTCCATTCCGAATGAGAACCACGACCAGTGCGACGGGCTTTTTGTTCACACCCCTATGTAGCCTGACATACGCAGGTCCAACACACTACACACGCGCATGCAGGGGCTGACGTAACGTGTGACATTTCCGCGTTCTGCCCCACAGCCTGTGGGGACATAGTAACATCCACTGGCCACTACACTCCATGCACCAGCAGTTGATCTCGACATGGCCATTTTCATGCTTTGCACTCTGTGGTCTGTCCGGCACCTCCACGCCACACCTGGCATTGGGTAGGTTCACATTCCTTAGTCACATGCCGCTCTCGCACATGCCTGCTCCATGCCTCTCCTCACATCCTGCTATTGTGTGTCTGTGGTGCCATGCCATGGCTGGGTTGTGGGCATGGCAAGGCCGGATTCCCAATGGAGTCGTATTGTCGTGTCTGGTCGGTTGGCATATTGTGTGTCATGTTGAATGTAGTTGTGCTGCGTGCCCATTGGCAGTGTCGTGACTTGCATGGCTGTGGGCTGGAGGTGTGTGGTGTGTTTATTTTGGACTTACCAACGTGTACTGCATTTCCATGTGTGCCATCCTGGGAGCTCTGGGTGATGATGGACTGTTGGGAGATGTGTGTTTCATGCACTCTGCCTAGGGAGTTGGCCACGACGTTGTTGAGGAGTCCCGGGCGGTCCACTATTGCCTGCACATTCATGGTATGCGTGTGCTTTCTGTTGTGGTAGTTGTGTGCAGTGTGGGCAGGGGGCACGAGGGGTACATGTGTGCAGTTGATTGTCCCTGACATGTGAGGGAATCCAGCTATGGCGTAGGGGCCTTGCTTGGTCTCCAGCTGCTCCTGCGCAGTGTGGGTGATGTGGGGGTGCTGGGGTACCAGGCTGATGTTGGCATCCAGGACAGGTGTGATGACCTTGGATGGGGCTGGCTGTGTGACTCCTCTGACTCTGGCAGTTGTGGGTTGGATGGTACCAGAGGCCGGCATGTGCTGCGCAGCCGGCAGCCTTGTCTGCGGAGGGATGTTGGTTGTCCACTGGGTTGGTACCGTCAGCAGGTGGGGGATGTGAGTCAGAATGTGGGGGATGGTTGTCCTTTTGGGCCTGTAGTCGCAATGTCCTCCTCTGGCGTTGGGTCTGGGTGGCGGTGCGTTTCAGGTGGGTCCGCTGTCTTTGTGTACGCTGCCTCTGTGGTGTTCCCGGGGGGGGGGGGGGGGGGGAACGGGTTCTGGGGGTGGTGGCGGGCCTGGGGTGGTTGCAGTGGGTGTTTTGGCTTTCATGGGTATCCGCGTTGCATGATCATTGTCTCCATGGCATCTGTGGGTCTTCCAGTGTGGCTCTTGGCTAGGCTCCCTTTTATGCTGTAGGTAGTCGTCCTGCTTAACACCAGCAAAAGGCAGGTGTTAAATACCTGCTGCTACTGCGGCTTATCGCCTCTTTTTGGTTTGCATCACAGATCTGGCAGTTCGTTGTGAAAGTGGTGTTGTGGTTTTTTCGTGTGTATTTGCACGGGAACGCCTACTCTGCATCTCATTAGGGTTACTTGGTGGTGTCCACCGTGGAGAAACATTTTGGGGCAGTGATCGCGGGAATACTGGCGATGTCTGCAGTTTGCTCCAGCTTGTGAATGGGGTGTTAAATCTATCTCCACTTTTGATGCGTTAAGGTGGAGATAAATCGGAGATAAGTCCTTGTGAATATCCCCCTCAGAATGTAGACTTAGAGAACAAACACTTTCATTTGTATTTTAAGGCTGGCGAATCTTATCATATGCTTTGCCGGATAGTGTGATGCATTCAGGCGAGGTGGCGCTCTGAATTTTAAAGGCATTCCGTTTTCCCTGTCAACATGTTATTGTCAGTAATTACCAAATATAAATAGTTGGGTCAGGGACTCCTAGGAATATATTTTCATTTTGCTGGTTTTCCTCATTAAGGCCCCGTGGTTGCGCCTAGATGGATTCACCTCTGCCATTAGGGGAGCAAAGGACCAACCGAGACTTCATTTCCAACACACATTTATTTTTGTTGGTTTAATGCGAAGTGATTTGTTGTCATCAATAACAGAACTTAATTAATTACGACGTACTAAACCTTCTGCATTCACTGAATCGGGGAGTTCAAGGATTCAAGATGGCCGACAATTACTGGAGGAGGCCTCTTCTCGCGTGCGCACTGAAGCTGCCATCATTTGAACGGCTCTTCTTTGTGTTCTACCGGGTTACCACATTTATTACAAAATACGCCATTGACTCCTTTTTTTTCTTTTAAAAAAAGTGTTGCAATCCTCACATATATTCTATGAAATTACGAGAAAAATGTTATTGAGATGATTTATAAAGGTTGTTTTCTTCTCTAATGATACATAACAAATGTACACCATGTTGCATTTTCTTGTGAACTCTGCGATGAAAACACAACCCACTCATGTTTGTACTAATTGTTTTTTTAGATTATATTATGCAAGATTCATTCAAATTTCGGTTACAGTGATTGACCATGCTGTTGTCTTTAGGATGAATACAGTGTGATAGATAACCATACACTTAGAATAGAATGTATGTCTTTTGTCCAGCCGGACAAGAATTTATTTTCATAGTATTTTTCAAAAGTAGTATCAAATAAAACATTCAAATGACAAGTGGGCACAGCCGTGACCAACAGAACACAAGACAGAACAATGAACACAGAATTGGCCAAAAGGCAAGCCAAAATGGGTCTGTACAGTTGTTCTCAGTATAGACAGACACAAATTAATCATTTAACACCGTTGCACAGTGTGTTATAGCTTGAGTCTAGTGCATAGGGTGTTTGGGTGTCGACGACGTTTCGATGCCACATTAAATATAGGGCATCATCTTCAGGACAAACAAATAATGCACTGCTGTCTTGATAATATATCACAACTTTTTTACAATTCTTTACATACAAAAAAGGAACAAGGGGAGAAAAAGGGGGATAAAAAATGGAAAGGAAGAATTTTAACCACATTTGACACAATACTAGGCATGTTTTCAGCATAACGTTTGTGACTTAGGTGCTTGGAGTTGCGTGAACAATGTGGATTGAATTTCATGCAGAGGTGGTGACATTTCTCTACTCTATGCTGAGTGAGGATACATGCCTAGTATTGTGTCAAATGTGGTTAAAATTCTTCCTTTCCATTTTTTATCCCCCTTTTTCTCCCCTTGTTCCTTTTTTGTATGTAAAGAATTGTAAAAAAGTGGTGATATATTATCAAGACAGCAGTGCATTATTTGTTTGTCCTGAAGATGATGCCCTATATTTAATGTGGCATCGAAACGTCGTCGACACCCAAACACCCTATGCACTAGACTCAAGCTATAACACACTGTGCAACGGTGTTAAATGATTAATTTGTGTCTGTCTATACTGAGAACAACTGTACAGACCCATTTTGGCTTGCCTTTTGGCCAATTCTGTGTTCATTGTTCTGTCTTGTGTTCTGTTGGTCACGGCTGTGCCCACTTGTCATTTGAATGTTTTATTTGATACTACTTTTGAAAAATACTATGAAAATAAATTCTTGTCCGGCTGGACAAAAGACATACATTCTATTCTAAGTGTATGGTTATCTATCACACTGTATTCCTCCTGAATAGGGACCACTGTTCTCTATAACATGAAATTGCCCAAGGTCCCTGTCTTAATTCCTTTGGGTTCCCTTGTTCTGTAAAATAGTACTTCGCGCAATCGCTGGATTGCAAGGGATTGAAAAATCCTTACCCCCTTGTTTCAAGTGGGTCCACACTGTGCAACCCCTCTCTTTCTATTCCTTTACACGCTCTCCAAACTAGGCATGTCAGACCACCCACCTCTTTACACTCTAGAATACATTAACAAAATTATAGGAGGTCCTTCGCTGTTGTCTGATTCCGCTGAGACTTCCACAGAACCAAGTTCCTCTTTAGGAGATGACTTAGAAAAATTAAAGAAAAAAGAAGTACGTATGATACTGATGATCAAACTATTGACAGATTACTTAAAAGCAAACATAATCCCAGTTGGACTCCAGGTCCGCAACGTCCCTGGTGTTTTTACAACCAACCCCAAATATCTGAACGGCTTTAGTTATATCAGCACCACATGCTCCCGGCACTGGATGGTGCTGGGGATAGACATTGCCAGTGAAGAACTTAAAAAACTAAACACAGAAATCGCTGAATTAGAAAAACAAATCAAAGACAAAGGTACTCCCACAGAGGCAAAGAAACTTTTAGAACAAATACAAAAAACCATCGAGGATTTCAACAAAATTGAACTAAACAAAAAACCCACCAAAGTTAAGAAAGATATAAAAGCCTTTTCTCAGGAGAGGGCATATCCGTACCTCTCCAAGGACTATTATACCAACCGGCCCTACAGTGGTCCACAAAGCCAGAGGCCCTGGGGTAGATATAATAAAAGACAAAACATCGTAGGATTCACCGACAGTTCGGCTGATTCCTCAGACAACTCTGATCAACAAGAAAGCCCATGTCCATCACACAGGAATTTTTTAGGGAGAGGACGTGGCCAGCAAGAGCCTCAAGGGGCAGGCAAAGGCAAACAACCACAGCGATGGCCCAACCCCCCAGGCGAACGGTTCACCCGCCGCCAACATTACCGTTGGTAGCAGAACCCGACCCTATTGAAAATGATCTGACATTAAACAAAGAAAAAGGTCTTCTACCCATCTTTAATCTAACACAACACACTTTGGTGGCTGATGAAGTTTCACTGCTCAATAAAGGCTTATCATTCGTGCCAACCATACGCCCTAACTTTGTGGACGCACAAACTGAACTTCTAAGGTTTTTTAGAAAAGTTCGCCTGCATAGCTTCTTTATTTTAAACCCATCTCAACCAAAACACTGTAACACCCCCTTTAAACCACCATCTAAATTTTCCCCTACCGCAAGTATGATACCCCCGGAGATCCCTACATTCGAAAAACTTGTTCTGAAAGACCTTGCAAACCTTGAAACTAAACGATCTTTTGTACCTTACAACATTACCATTCAAGAAAAAAATGCCTTATCCACTCTAAAAAATAACCAGTCCCTCGTGATAAAACCGGCAGACAAAGGTGGAGGGATTGTCATTCAAGAAATAGACTCTTACAAAAAAGAAATCTTGCGGCAACTCAATCATACTGAACACTATTGCAAATTACCTCGCAACCCTACCAATGAGATCCAGAAATTAATCTCTCAAGTCACCTCAGAAGCCTTAGAAACAGGCTTTCTATCAAAAAAGGAACACGAATTCCTCAACACAAAGTCCCCACGCATACCAGTGTTCTATTGTCTTCCTAAGATTCATAAGAACGCAGAGTCCCCACCCGGCCGTCCCATCGTCTTGGGCTGTGGTTCCATTTTGGAACCCCTTGGACATTATATAGATTACTTCATAAAACAGTTTGTCCCGGGTACTATCTGTTACATAAAAGACAGTATGGACATGATTAATCTCATTGAGGAGCTACCATTTGAACCCACATCCAGCACCATGTGTACGCTGGATGTGGAATCGCTGTATACTAATATTCCCCAGTATGAGTCCCTTCATGTCATTGAAAAAGTGCTAGAAACACGTCCACGCCCACACAATGTTCCTACAGTGTTTATTCTTCAGCTGCTCGAGATTTGCTTAACCAAAAACTTTTTTGTCTTTGAAGGACAGTTCTACGGCCAAGTACGTGGCACATCTATGGGAGCAATTTTCGCCCCTAACCTGGCCATACTCTATATGGACCACCTTGAGACATCATGTATCCTAGACACGTCTAACCCCTTCCACACAGGAATCACCTTGTGGAAACGGTACATAGACGACATTTTTTTACTGTGGAGTGACTCCCTAGAGAGCCTTACACAATTCCATCATTGGCTAAATAATAACAGCGGAGGCCTGAACTACACACTCAGTACTAGTAAAGAATCACTTCCCTTCTTGGACTTAGTGATAAAAAACACAGAGGGCCGCTTGACCACGAGTTTCCATCGCAAACCCACTGAGCGGAACACCTTATTGAACTACAGCAGCCATCACCCTCGTGCACTCAAAGATTCACTCCCTTTTTCCCAGTTCCTGCGCTTAAGGCGGAATTGCTATTTTAAGGAAGACTATTTCAGTGAGGCCAAGACACTAAGCCATAAGCTTAGAGCCAGAGGTTATCCACGGAAATTAGTGCGCCATTCCCTCAAACGCGCCTGGTATTGCCCTAGGGAAACCCTCCTAGAACCTAAACCTATGAAAATGCAGGAACGCTTAATTTGTGTCACCACTTTTTCACCAGCATCACATGCAATCAAAAAGAGTATAGTCAAGCATTGGCCCGTGTTAAATGCCGGCCAACTAAACCTGGAACGCCCACTGTTCGCCTTTAAACGGGCAAAAAACATTAAAGATCATCTAGTCCGGGCAGCCCTGCCAAAACCCCCCCAAAAAACAACTATCAACGATGCATGGGGGTTACCGACTCTTACAGGTCATGTGAAATGTGGGAGCTGCATATGTTGTGATTACACTGTTGAAGGCAAAACCTTTGAGCACGGAGCAATCAAATATGAGAGAAAATATTTTTCTAACTGTAATTCAACAAATGTTGTGTATGCAATTTTCTGTCCCTGCAAAATGATCTACGTGGGCCAGACAAGCCAGAAAATCAAGCTCAGGATCGGACAGCATCGCAGTAGAATCCGGTGTAAAACGGCTAATGCACCCCTAGTGGAGCACTTTACGGACAATGGACATACTGAGAATGATCTCAAATGGACAATTATCACAGTGATCAAACCACCCCCAAGAGGGGCAGACATTTCTCAAATACTCAACAAGGAAGAGCTCCATTGGATTCTGAGAACCAATAGCATCCACAGTGGCCTCAATCGCCTTGAAGACTGGACCTCCCTTTTATAAAGATGTCCCCGTTTTTCTAAAAAGATGTCTCTTTCAACGTGTATTCAAGTCACAAACACTGCCACTCTGTATGCACGTGCTCGTGTAATCACACTATGAGTCACTTACTCTGCACCTTTCCTGGGCAACCCACACCACCTTAAAATGGCCGCCTCCTTTTCATCATTTTAGTCCTTCTTCACTTTCTGCCGATTGTGTGCCTTAACCAGTCCTTCCCACACCACCTTAAAATGTCCGCCTCCTTTCCATCATTTTAGTCCTTCTTCGCTTTCGGCCGATAGTGTGCTTTAACCAGTCCTTCCTCACTTTCTGCCGATAGTATGCCATAACTAGCTCTGCCTCGGCAAACCGGCAGTCTCCATTGAAACTCCGAAGCAGATGCGGCGATACTGCCCACGCTCACTGGAGTAAGTAGCACGGCTAGATCCCTTGGACACCACCTCTTTAACATGGCGGGTTCACGCCTAACCCATTCTTACCCCTCTCTGCTTCCAGGTAATGCGATCGTGCATTCTCCAACAGCTGGCAGACAGCACCCAACAGGACTTTCTGCCATAAAGCAAACAGAATTGGTAATTAAATTATTCTGTTTTACACTCAATTTCCGTGTCAACTTCACCCCTTCTTAAACTTAGACACCTCCACCTCTGCCTTTTGTTCATTTAGATCCCGCTGGTGTCAGCAACCCCCAAAGCCCAGATGTTGAGCGCTCCTGCGCCTATAATGAACCGTTGACTCTCTGCCACCTTAGGTAAAGTCCCCACTGCCTTCTGGGTTCACCCATGAAAATATTTCATTCACCTTCGCACCGTGCCGTTTTTTGTTCCTCCTGAATCACTGGAAACACCTTGCTCATGATCAGGCACTGCGCCGGTTCGTCGTCCTTTAATATGCAGACTGGTTTTTATCATACTCACTTGTCTCTTCTCCGTTGAAACACTGCAATAATTCACCATTTCATGACGAAGCTGTACTAGGCACCATAAATCAGCATCAAGTCAACCAACTCCTTTTTAACGTCGTCACTGTGACACGAATTTCAATCCTCACTCAGCATAGAGTAGAGAAATGTCACCACCTCTGCATGAAATTCAATCCACATTGTTCACGCAACTCCAAGCACCTAAGTCACAAACGTTATGCTGAAAACATGCCTAGTATTGTGTCAAATGTGGTTAAAATTCTTCCTTTCCATTTTTTATCCCCCTTTTTCTCCCCTTGTTTCTTTTTTGTATGTAAAGAATCGTAAAAAAGTTGTGATATATTATCAAGACAGCAGTGCATTATTTGTTTGTCCTGAAGATGATGCCCTATATTTAATGTGGCATCGAAACGTCGTCGACACCCAAACACCCTATGCACTAGACTCAAGCTATAACACACTGTGCAACGGTGTTAAATGATTCATTTGTGTCTGTCTATACTGAGAACAACTGTACAGACCCATTTTGGCTTGCCTTTTGGCCAATTCTGTGTTCATTGTTCTGTCTTGTGTTCTGTTGGTCACGGCTGTGCCCACTTGTCATTTGAATCTTTTATTTGATACTACTTTTGAAAAATACTATGAAAATAAATTCTTGTCCGGCTGGACAAAAGACATACATTCTATTCTAAGTGTATGGTTATCTATCACACTGTATTCCTCCTGAATAGGGACCACTGTTCTCTATAACATGAAATTGCCCAAGGTCCCTGTCTTAATTACTTTGGGTTCCCTTGTTCTGTAAAATAGTTGTCTTTAGGATAACACTGTTCACATTAATTTCGAATTAGTATAACTACCAAGCAACAAAAAGACTGGTTCTGTATAAATCTTAAAAACGTAGGGGCTGATTACAATGGCAGAGGGACCGCCACCCCTCCGCCATCTGAATGCCTATTTCCCCCCGCCACATTAGGATGGCGGGGGGAATCGCTCAGCAAGCATTGCTGGCGCAAAGACCGCCCGCCACGCTTCCGCCACAGGAAATCGTTACGATTGCCTGGCGGTGCGGCTAAAACCGGGGATATGGTGGCGGTGCCTAGCAGGCACCGCCCGCCCGATTACACAATGCTGGCGTCAGCCAGCCTTTCCATGGCAGTGGAACCGCCATGGAAAGGCTGGCGGAGGCTGGATTCGGGGGCCCGTTGCGGGCTCCCTCTGTGTTGGGGAAGCCAGTTATGCACCTACATTTCCATGCACAAGGTAGCAGGCACCGCGTGGTGCCTGCCACGTTGTGTAGGGAAATGCAAGACATGGCCATTTAACATTGTGGCGGGTGTTGCAGCCAGCAGCACCCGCCGCAATGTTAAATTGCTGGATGCGACCGCCATGGTGGCGGTCGCATCGTAATTAGGGGTGCGGGACCGCCGCCTTAAAGGCGGGCTGTACTGATCCCCCTACGATGGCGGATGGACTCAAGTCCGCCCACCATCGTAATCGGCCCCGTAGTTCTGTTGTAAAAATAAAAGAAGTGGAAATTCTGTTCTAGCATGTTCCTCTATCTAAAACCTCTAAGGGCATATTGGAGAAACACACAAAGAAAATCACAGAAAATTAAACAGGGGAGACAAATCCAAGATTCTTTTACCTCTACTCTCCTCTCAAAAAAATGTGAGGCCTTATTCCGATGTCATTGGGCCTGCCATCGACAGACCGTCGGTGGCTGACCCACCGACATCCACATAAGCGGTCCGACTGCCGGATTATGATCCTGTGGTTGGAGGCATTGGGTGGAGGTAATGACTGCTGCTTTTCCGGCGGGCTCCTGAAGCCCGTCGGGCAGCGGCGGGACCGTAATCCCTACAAGCCTGCCCAAGCACCGCCATAGGGGTTATGATGTCCGTTTCCCTTGACCTGTACATGGCGGTCTGACCTCCATGTACAGGCAGAAGGAAAGGGACTTTGGGGGCCCCTGGCAGGGCCCCTGTGCCCCTTAGGCTCCGCTACGGAGGACACATGTGGTGCTCCCCCAAACATCCATGCAACGTGTGCCAGGATGTTTAAAAATATGCCTTTTTTAATTGCAGCTTGTGCATCGGCCCTTTTCTGGGCAATAGCACAAGCTGCAATTGAAAAAGGCATATTTCGGACTGCTGTGCTGGCGGTCGCATTGTAATACGGGGGTAGAGCCGCTGACTTCTAGTTGAGCGGTTACACTCCCACTGCGATGTCGGTCGGACGCTCATCCAACCGACATGGTAATGAGCCCCTTTGAGATTCACACAGGCCATTGATAGTGGTCCACTAAGCGACCAGATCAGCCGAGTCCCTCACCTCAGTCTTCCAAGTTAAGAAACACTCACTGTATTGAGATTTCTGCATGCCTGACAGGATCGTTTTGACAGAAGAAGCCCTCTCATCATTTCTAAATTCCAGAGTCAGACTACCAAATTGTTGCTCCCCTTTTAGCTTTTTTTGTATTTCAGAAACAAACCTCCACTTTGGGGGTTCTCTTCTGTAATAATAAAAATGCAAAGAACGTGATGCATGTTTGGACCTCTGTTGATTTTCTCAGGCCAAAATCTGCCGAAAATTGACGTGAACCATGAATGTCTTACATCCATATATATGAAACAAACTCAGACAATGTATTACATTTTCATATACGGAAAACATGATACTTCTAAACTACCTGTTTTAGACCACTATTTTTTCTTTAGACCAGAGTAAGAAATTATAAATCAGACCATGCTCTGCTCTCTCCAACTACTGTACCAAAATTTGGTGCAAAGTAGAATCGAACAAAAATGCCTCAACCCAGACAGGCCCATTTTCTTTCTTGCGTGCCTTTTTTTCCCATCGACACCTTCTGAAAAATGCAGGAAAATGGCTGACATTTTCGCTAATGGCGGACAAAGTAATATACCCTATGCCTCTGTAGAACGGTTTCTGAGCCTACATTTAGAAAATGGTTGCCCAAGTAGCTAACCTGGCCTCCTAGGAGCACATATAGTAACAGCCGAATGAGCAAGAAGCTTTTTAAGCACATCTCAAGCCCTCTAATTGAACTCTTTAGAGGGAGCGAAATGGTGGATGACTACTGTGCCACAAATGCCACATACTTTCCATAATGTAGCCAGTAATATTATTTTGATGACCTGCCCTCTTTTGTAAGGCAATCATTCTTCTAATTTATGCTGCTATTTGTTACAGATGCACATACTGAATCAAGGCCATCTTTAGTGCTGGTGGCGCCTGGTGCAACAACATTTTTCGGCGCCCCTTCCCCATATGACCTTCCCCTCAGATTCCCTTACTACCACCCGGCAAAAGTGCCCCCTCATCTCTCCATAGCCCCTCTCTCAAATGCATTCCACTTCTTTTAAAGTGCTGGTAAAGACTGGCTTTACTAATCCACTCAGCTATTCACATAAAATACAGATCTGTTCTTTGCAGCAGCCATATTAACCGTCTGAGCTACTTTATGGCAAGTCAAAACTGTCACTAGAAAAAACTCCCAATGTCTCTGTCTAGCAGGAATATTAATCAGAGTTATCATGACATTTTTATTGCTGCCTGAAAGCTAGAAGCACAAGGAACTCTGCAGCAGGTTCTTTTAAATTTTAGGTTATTGCTAAATACAGAGTCCCCCCTAAGGTCTGTGCCACCCTTGCAGGTCAGCGCCCAGTGCCTAGGAGTCTAGGGATGAACATGCGCACTATGGAGTGGAACTGACCTGGTAAAATACAGGCAGCACTTTAAGTACCCCAAAAAAGAAACCTGCTACTTCCTGCTGAAAAAAAACGACAGTCACTCAGAAACACATGGCCAGAAAGGTGCATAAATTCCAACACTGTCCGCACCAATTGAAGGCGAACACCTCTTACTTGTGAGATACTGAAAATATCATGAACTGCATTTCCCAAAATGCAATGGGGAGGGACTTTTTGCTGAGAGGATAGCTGTGCCTTCTCTGCCGCTGCACTGTTGTAAAGGGCGTAGAACCCTCCTGTCATGCTAGATTATGTTACCGGCATGTAATGAAACTGTCAGCGGGGTGGATTTTGTCTCCTGGTTTTGATAAGTTCTTATAGGTACTACTTTCTGCTGAGTACTAATGTCAGAAACACGCTCTCTTTGTACAACATGGACTTCATATCTGATTTATCATCTTTAGAAAGTCTTATACCCTAATATGTGAGACCCTTCACGTCACAATATTGATATTATTTTCAACTTTTTCTATTAAAAAAGATGTTCTTAAATTATCCTATTCGCAAATATTCAGACTAGCCCAGCTGTCCATCTCCAGATTTTCTCAGACTAGAGTCAGAAACCATGCATTAGTTTGCTTCTGACTATTTAGGTAAATCTAACAGATTCCTTTCTTGCATTGTTAAGTGCTTGATAAATTACCAGTCATAACTCCAGTCCTTAAATGTTCTGAAAAAGTAATGTTTTATTTTTGCCTTTTTCTTACAATCCTTACATTTTCCAGGCACCACTTAGTTGAGGTTGGTTACCTGAAACCCACCTGACCCAGTTCAGAAACTTAGAAAAGAGTTGAGAAATCGAACTCTATCGAGAGCCACAGTCCTTGCCTCACCTATGTTACTGTTCCATCTCTGCTCAACGCATTCTGCTGCAATTTTTTTTCTGACTAGAAAGATCCCTGAACATTTTCCCTATCGGTGTAGTAAACACCGGAGACATCTGAAAATCTTCCGCCTTGACTTGTTTCACTTGACAGTCTACCATCAACCGCCTTTGTGGAAACCGTTTGAGCAAACTTGACAGCCTGACTCTGGACATTATTAGGGGAGACAACATCTTAAACGAGGCCGTTGATGCTACCAACCAATTTCCTGTGGCTTACCGTGCAGGTTTTTTTAAACCATCCAGTGCACATTGGTCCATTTATATCTGTCTCCACATGTCCTGCCTGATAGCGCTCCACAGCACGCCATGGCCTGATGCATCTGAGAGGCTCATTGCAACCACGGTGACATGTCTCATATGTGACATTCATACTCTAGCATGATCTAAGCGGATATCAGGAGGGGGATGCTTGGGACAGCATTCATATTTGATGCTTTATTGTATGTTTACAAATAATGGCTGATCCATCCTTAAGTACATGCACCAAATAGGCATCCCACTTCACATGAAGGACATGTGGGTTAGAGTCAAGATGGAGTTAAAGATGTTATCTTCTCTGTTAATTACTTCGGTTGGTGAATGCACACTGTAAGGATATCTGGGAAATGGTGCAAATCTCAGCAGGGCAAACGACGCCTCTCATTCCTCTTTTATCTGATAAAATTAGCATCCTTCAGCCCCCCCATCATCTTCAATCACTGTGTGGAAACCATCAGAGCAACAGCATCAAAATCATTCAATTCGCCAATGATCAGAAATGGTACCCGAAAATCTCCACTGCTCATGAAATTTAGCGACCCAAAAGCTGCCTTGACCATATTCAAACCGGGATGTGCAACATATAAAACTCAACCCAACCAAAACAGAATTCCTCCAATTTACTGATAGAAACACAAAGCCAAAAAGTGGAACCTGCCTTTCTGAAATAAAACTTGAGGATCTCACCCTTCAGCTGACCCAACGCTAAATCACTTGAGTTCACCCTTGAATTTCAACTTGCGTTTTTAAAACATCACAAAGAAGGCCAAGATGGCATGGGCTTAGCTTTCCACCCTGAAGATGGTGAAGCACTCCCTTCTACAACACACTCCATGTCAGCCCTCCACGCCTTAGCACTCTCACGTCTCAACAGGGCCAACACCCAGCTGTGGTCTCCCTGATGCCATACTGGCTGCCATGAAGGGAAGCCAATCAAAGCTTACATCAATTTCAAGCCTTGCTGTTTCACGTACATGACCAGCAAATGTGCCACTCCTGCTTAACGGACTAAAAAATCATAACCACCATAGGCATTTGTTTGTTGTAACACTTTTCGCCCTAAGTGGGATGGGTATGCCCAGACGTGGGTCCCTTGCTCACTGTTCCACTGGATTCAAGCTAGCCTGGCTGAAGAAGGGTGACATACCCCGAAACCGGCCCCAGGATGCTTGTTTCCGGTCCAGGGAGGACCTGGCCTGGCAGTTCGGTCTGGACTGTTCCCATGGGGCACAGGGTAAAGATTGATTTACATATGGCTGGGTCCAAACTGGGGTGGTGTAGTGGGCAAAAGAACGATGGATTTAACCCAGATTTTTTGACTGGGGGAGAATGTTTGCATTGTCAGCATTCCGTCCATCATTTGTTTGCTGTAACACTTTTCGTCCTAAGTGGGATGGGTATGACCAGACGTGGGTCCCTTGCTCACTGTGCCACTGCATTCAAGCTAGCATGGCTGAAGAAGGGTGACATACCCCTAAACCGGTCCCAGGATGCTTGTTTCTGGTTCAGGGAGGACATGACCTGGCAGTTCGGTCTGGACTATTCCCATGGGGCACAGGGTCAAGGTTGATTTGCATACGGCTGGGTCCAAACTGGGGTGGCGTAGTGGGCAAAAGAACAATGGATTTAACCCAGATCTTTTGACTGGGGGAGAATGTTTGCATTGTCAGCATTCCGTCCATCATTTGTTTGCTGTAACACTTTTCGTCCTAAGTGGGATGGGTATGACCAGACGTGGGTCCCTTGCTCACTGTGCTACTGGATTCAAGCTAGCTTGGCTGAAGAAGGGTGACATACCCCGAAACCGGTCCCAGGATGCTTGTTTCCATTCCAGGGAAGACCTGGCCTGGCAGTTCGGTCTGGACTGTTCCCATGGGGCACATGGTCAAGACTGATTTGCATATGGCTGAGTCCAAACTGGGGTGGCATAGTGGGCAAAAGAACAATGGATTTAACCCAGATCTTTTGACTGGGAGAGAATGTTTGCATTGTCAGCATTTAGTCCATCATTTGTTTGCTGTAACACATGAGAAGCCAAGACATTGCTAGATTTGAATTAAAGAATAACAAACAAGAAAAACAAAAGACAGAAGGCAGACCTCTTCCATCTACACTTTCTAGAAGTTGGAACAACACTCTTGTCAACATCAGAACTGCCCCAACTCTCCAGCAATCAAGAAAGCTTTGAAAACTCAGGGGCTCATTTATGAGTCCCTTGCGACGCGTCACTTTTTGTGATGCAGCTGCAGCTTAAAGAATGCACCATGTTGCACCATATTTACAAAGCTACGCATATAGGTAGATGCGTCACTTTGTAAACCCCTGCGCCACATTATACCTGCGCCAGGTATAATGTATGCAGGGTGGGCGGTCTGACGCAACAAAGTCTTGTAGAAGTGGAACTGCCCCGCTTCTAGGACACCACTGCGTCAAATACTTACGCCTGCCTCATGACAGGCGTAAGGGTGACATAGTGCTATAATGATTGCCCCTGTATTGCTGGAGTTGTGTCACGCTTCCAACACAACTTCAGCAATGCATCAGTTTTGCACCACCAGATACGTCAGGATTCCTGACGTATCTGTCATTCCTTGCGACATGGAGCAACAATAAATACGGAGCATCCATGGTGTCGCAAGGAGGACGTATTGAAAACCATGGCATTGCAGTTTTCACGCATCCATGCAACCGTTTTCATAGCTGAGGCCCTCCTTGCTTAACAGAACATAACTGCTCCAACATACAAGCTTCATTCCTCATTAGCATTGTACCTCATCGTAAACGATCCTGCGGGAGGGGCTGGTGTGCCTCCCTGAACGGTTGCCTGGCATATGGATTGTACAATTTTTTTTGAAACGTAAAGGCTAACTTGAAAAATATTTTTCTCAATTTCTATGCGCAATTTTGCACAGAATAATTACGTTCCCTTTTACAATCAGATATTTGCCTGGGATCTCTTCCTGTGAAGATGGAGTATACGTTTACGTACAGCGCCTAAACGATGCTGGGGATTGTTCAAGGGGCTTTGAAATGAATCTCTTTAACAGTAGAAGTAGCTAAGATATTTGCGTCTCAAATAAAAAATAGTGATGCGGCATACGCTGCCAGAAATGTCACCTGTATAGTAAAGGAACACTTTTCAGCGTGGTTCTGTAATGTTTGTATTTTAAGTGTTTGCTCTCGGAAATAAATTTGCCTGATCAGATTTGATTGTGAACTGTCAGAAAAAGTAAACCCTCCGTCATCATTACGACAAATATACCTAGAAGTTCAAGATTAATCACATGCACCTGTGTGTGTGCGCACACACTTCTCGACAGTCATGCGATGCCAGGGGTTTCCCTCTTTTTCCAGCAGACATGGAAGCACGATTTGGAAGTTACTGCAGGCATGCTTCGTTTTCTACTCGTGGATTTGACCACGAAGGAGGGCCACTTAACCCCCCCTCGCCGGGGACCCTCCTTTTCAAGCAGGAGGCGTCCTTGTAAGCCTTCACCCCGTTGGATGCGTCATATACCTAATATGTGTTGTTTCTAAACGGCTGACTGCAGGGAACCGTTTAACAAGAATGTGTTATTGATTGCTGTGCTCAGCTGGAATGCCGCAGAGTGCACAGCAATGTCTGAACTCGTTAGAGTGATATCTGTTGTAGTTGCCTAACATTAATTGTTATTTAGAGCTGTTGGCTCATTAACAGGCAACCCAACGACTGCGATTTGTCCCCAGCCCATGAGACGTGATCCTTGGACAATTTTACAGTACACCACCAGCTGCCACATTTACACGCAGACATGGCATTTGTTAAGATTTACACATAATAAAGTGGCGTGCAAACTAAGCTGTATAAAAAGTGACTATCTAGGACACCAACAGGATTATAACAAGCATTTGCAATGCAATAGGTCTCGCTTTTGTGAGTTTAAGCTATTAGCATTGAAAATGACAGTGCCTTTTATTCATGTTATAAAAACCAAAACATAAATAAAAGGCATTGTAATTTACAATGCCAATAGCTTAAACTCATGCAAATGCGAGACCTATTGCATTGCAAATGCTTGTTTACCTTGAGGAGGTATGTGGGGATATTGCTAAATCCACTGGCAACTTCAAAAGGAACCAAGCCGAGAACTCGCCAGTCTGAGGGAAAAAAACAGATAACAATGAGATTGAGGAACGGGAGAACTCCACGAACCGGCGGAGACCGCAGCCATAGGCCTGGTCGGGCCGGACCGGTTCAAAGCAGCACTTTGTAAACACTTCACACGGGTTCAAAGGCGCAGTACTAGAAAACATGTCTGCCTGCTAGTGTCTCTGCAATAAGTCACTCTGCAAAGCAGATGCTGTCGATGGAATCTGTCTGCAACATGACTTAATGTGGTAACTTGAAGAGAAAGCAGGCCTTTCTGTATTAAATGACTTTGTTATGTCGCTGAGGCGTGAAGTGTGGAGAGCAAACTTTCAACACTGGTCCCCAAACTGCAGGAAAAGTTTGTCTGGAAACAAATAACCTCCAGTCGCCCTCCCATTACATATACAGTGAGCGCTGCTGCCACCGCGTGGTGACTCTGCACATAATAACAGCAAAACAAAGCTTTCATAACGGTTGGAACAGCAAAGTCGCCCTTTCATAGCGCTGTAAACTGAAGATGTTACTGGTTCCACATTTATTAGTGGTTAGTACATAAACCGCAGGTGGGGTGGGTGAAAGAGTGAGTTTGCCTTGTCTGGGTTTGAACTGGTGAACTGCAGGCCACACACAGATCTCAGGGGTGTGAGTTTTTTACTCACGAGGTATCGTGCTATAAAAAGGTGTTTCCGAGAGTGTTACAAAACTGCATCAACACATGTGGGTGCACGAGGTCAAAGCCCCACAGGGCTGGTCACAAGCTTGTTCCTTCATTAAATCTCAGTGTTTGTGCGCCATGTGTAGGACTTGGAAACAATCTCTCGGCATGCTGTGGCGGGGGCGGGGGAGCGCATTCCAGGCGGCGGAGCGGACCCTTTGAAGTATGATGCCGAGGCTGTGGCTACACGTGCACGTGCCAGTGGGCTGAAGCGCATCCCCAAACGGATTGCATGGCGGCACGATGCACGTGATTGTGCGCGTGCTCGCCATGCAATCCACTTTTGGGAGCACTTTGAAATGCCCCTCTTACTAGAGTCTCGCATAGCGATTGCGTAAACGCAATAGCTAGGCGAGACCTAAAAAGTGCACTCCCCAAATGAAGAGCAGGAGTCAAACACATTAAAGCTTGACGCGGGGTCAGACCCTTCCGTCCCCTTTCAGCAGACGCCTGACCTGCCTATGAGGGAGGCTTATCACTTCCGGTTCGGCCCGTGCAGGTGACGTTACTTCCGGTGACGTGAAGCACTGTGTCATTGCAATGGAGGTCCCGCAGTTTCGGAGATGGCAAAAGGGTGCCCTGGACAGCAAAGAAGCATACATGCCAACATTCCAGAAAGGGGAAGTGGGAGATTTCTAAAAAAATAATCGGGAGAATGTATTTCTCCCATTGACTTCTATTGAGGCCTGAATCATGTTATGTACTGGTACTAAATTAAAATATAGTTTGTTTTACCATACCTGTCAGGAGCACAGAGAAAGCGCTATGGCAGGCAAAGAGAGTGTGATAATAAATGCTGTGCAGTGGCCTGCAGGAGCAGGTTACTGGCAGCAAATACTCAGAGTCACACTAGACCAGTCCCTGTCTGCAGAAGCCTGACGAGGAATCGGGTTTTTGCATACAGGAATCAGGAGACTGGAGACTAGTCTTGAAATCAGTAGTCTCACACCTGAATCGGGAGGGTTGGCATGTATGAGAAAGAGCACTCTTTGTCCTGATGCTGCCCCGTAAGAAGACAACCTTCTTTTGGGAATGCATTGTGGGACACATGCACACCCTGCCATCACATGTGCTTCAACCGTCTATTGCGATTGACCGGATTCCTCTATTCCTTGGCCTGCCTGGTGCGGCGGAGTGTTGCATGAGAGTCTGGGTGAGCCTGCAGCTTTAGTGGGTATCAATCTGCTTGAGTGACTCTTGCAGTAGATGAACTGGTGGTGTCTGTTGGTAGGATGTGTTGCTTGGCTGGTGTGTGCCCTTGAACCTCCTTCTTCTCTGTGGGGCATCTCTTACGAGTTAAAATAAGGTTGAGCGGTATTGGGGACGGAGTGAGTAAGGGGTTTATTTATGAGAGCTGTGCGTCACTTTTGCACCAGGTAAAGAGATACATGCATGACGGAGTGCTCACATAAAGATTTTAATCATGAGTGAGATGATGTAGTGCAAATCACTGCGTTGCCTTACTCTGTGCCCAGGAGGTGTTCCATGGGTGTTGCAGTGGGTTTTCCCATGCAACACCCATGGAATTAGACGCTGCATCAGATTTATAAAGTGATGTAAACCTGGGGAAGCGTCAAATACAGAGGAGAAATATGTTAATTTCTCCTCGTTTTTTCCTCTTTCCAAAGAGGAAAATGCCTCGTAGGATTGTTTTTGTGCAGGAAGCTACCCCTTGTGTCTATGTTGGTGCTCGTCTGCAGAAATGGCACCAGCGCAGGCAGAAGGAATTAAATATGATGCATTCCTGCCCTTTCACTTTTGCTTAAGGCCGATCAGCAAGGTGCCTTGCTGCGCTGCTCTATGCCAAAATGCCATAAACGAGGCCCTTAGTGCGTTGGATTGGGTGACTGCTTAGAGTGGGTATAGTGTGGCTATTGTTGGCTGACAAGCTTCAGGGAGAAAACACAAACTCATTCTAGCTGTGCATGGAGAAGGCACCTGCAGGAGCAACGTCGATCGCATTCATTTTAAATAATATTCTGCTATCACATGCTTGATATTGCTGTTTGATACTTTTAACATTGTTTATTTCAGTTTTTCATGCAATGTATCTAATCCATTGTAATTATTTGTTAACTACTCTGGGGATTTATTAATGGGGGTTGTTGGGCTAGCCATGCCTGCTAATCACGGAAAGAGTCCCAAAAAGTCATTACCCAAAGATGAGGATTCACGTTTAGTTAATCGTTGGTAGCAGTGAGGGAACTTGGGATCCAGAAGGTATACGTCAGTGGATTAATACTCCCACATCAGATTCCCTGATTCAGTACCTCAGCCCCTTATCAAGGTGGAAAAGCATTGCTAGATAGTCCTACATATCACGCTCCCTCTGAAGCAGGCCTTCCACCCCTTTTTTAAACATTGTTTTTAAATTGTTTTTATTTTTTATGGAGTTTTATTTAGCGCGAACTTGACCTGAAGGTATCAGAGCACTTTACACGAAACCCCTTGAAGAAAAAGGAAAGATCTGCTGGAAAGGACCCAAACTCCAAAAGAGATAGGCAACTGCATCCGATTCTTCCACAGTGGCCCAACCCTGGACAAGAGAGAGATACCTGCACTCGTCAAGCCCATCCAAGTGAGTGCAACTAAGCCTGTACACTCTCACCTGCTACCTGCATCAAGTCCAGCCTTGCATATCACACCAGCTTTACAATAGACGCGTCCTACAGGTGCACTTCCCCCTTTTAGACAGTCCACACCAGGATCATCTTTCTGTCATCAAGCTACTCAGTGGCCTCGGCAGCCATTTTCCTATCCAAGGGCTCCATCACCCTCAAATTGGTAGAAAAAATGGGACTCTGAGCCTTTCCAACAAGTCTAAGTGACACAAGAAATCAAAATCGATGAAGGACGGCGTTTTTTGTCTTAATTACTTTGGGACTCATTGGTGAATTTGCACAAAACTTTCCAAAAAAAGTTCATTCTATTTGAGTTCAGCTGTACAAATTTCGTGCAGACCCATAAAATGGAAGAGAAAATTAAAGGGTTGGTGGTAAAAAGGTACTTTCCCCTATTTAACTCCCATAGGGGCATATTATCAAGCCAGGCGATAAAATTATCGCCGCTTTAGCGGCAGAAAACTGCCGCTAAAACGGTGATAAGGGGCTTGATAATATGCCGCAGAGAATTCCAATAGAAACCCAGGTTTGATGTTCTTCACACCAGAACATGGGCTTCATTTGGAATTCCATAGAGCATATTATCAAGCCCATTATCGCCGTTTTAGCTGCAGTTTCCTGCCGCTAAAGCGGCGATAATTTTATCGCCTGGCTTGATAATATGCCCCATAGTCTTTTGTGATTTTCCCAAGGAAGCTATGTGTTATAGTAATCGTCTGATTTTTGATCTATTTCGTTTGTGAATAACAAAAACCTCTAACTCACAGCAGAAACATCCAGGATGTGTTTATTGGTATATTGATAATACAAGTAGGACTTAATATCTCAGTACATCCTTCGGAATGACTCTGTAGTTAGCAAAAGGGAGATCCAAAAAACAACTACACAAAGCTAAACTTCACCTTTCTCTGCATCATCACGACTTATAAGATGATTGTATGTCACTAAGTGATGGGTTTAAGACTTTCAGCGCTTACCATACCTACTTCTAGGTAGGGCCACTGGACTTATGCAGGAGGCGAGGAACATATTAAGCAGCAGCGCTGACTAAATTATGATGCAAGAACAGGCAAATTATGCAGCATAATGCGCACATTTTGTGATTATATTACTTCATTTTTTGTACTTTTTACACTGTCTGTACTGGGTTTCACCTCAATAATACTAGTTTAACAACCAAATACACTAATAAGCAATTAAAAGATGACCAGTTAACCTCTGTGAAGGGACTTTTGATACGTTTGAGCTACAAACAAATGTTTTTGTTAAAGTCTGCAGATCTGTGGCAGATGGGGCAAATCCATAATTATGCGGCAAACATAGCAGCCACAGAATTGCATAATTCCAGTGGCCCTGCCATCAGGGCGTAAGGACACAGAACAAACTATTTCAGGAAGAGTAAAACTTAACTTGACTTAACTTGTTGTATTCTAAACCTGTTTGGTGGTAAACGGTTGGACTGCTCGCTTGCTTTCAGTTATTTGAATGCCACTAACCGTGCCAGAGAAACGGCAGAGTGTCGCCTATGTTCACATCGCCAAGTGTAATCACAAAGGTTCACTAATCCGAGTGGTGACAGGAGGAGAAGATGTGCAGCCTCAGCAGTACCGTCTACTGCTGTACAGCTGCGCTTCATCTGTTCAACAATCCTTGCATAGAGTTAGCAAGCTGAAATAGTGTGTTTGTTCTAAGTGGCGGCTGGGATATATTTAGGGTGGCGAGGCGGGCAACATACGAGCGGCATTAAGATAATAAAAAAAAAGGCACTTACCATGCAGACTTGCAACACAACGTCCTCCTTGCTCGGGCGTCTTCGCTCCTGGAAGCTCTGGACCAGGAAAGTGCACTCTCCAATCCTGGCGAGACGTGTCAGGATTGGAGGGAGCGGCCTCTCGCAGCGCTCCTAGGAGCACAGGAAGCGTGCGCTTTCTCTAACCTAGCTCTCAAAGACAGCTAGTTTAGAGAAGTTCAAAACGCGCATGACAGCCAGCCAAAGAGATATGCGCACTTTAAACATAAGTGCACAGCTCCCTGCTGCCACTCAGCAGCACTGGCTCTGCCCCGTCCTGACTCTCGGTTCAGCACTGGTTGTGTCAAAATAAAATGATAATAAATAAACTTTAATACCATTTTATTTTTTAGCTGCTCAGGGGGCATTTTTTAGGGGGTGGGACATATTAACAAGGGCTTTATCTCCGCTTTTTTGGCTTTAAAAGCCTAAAAAGTGGAGATAAAACTATCGCCCTATTTAGAGGAGGGTGCTAACATGCATAATCGCATGTTAGCACCCTTTTTCCCGACGCCTCCCTTTGGGCGTCACTGGGCAGTACAGCCTTGCAAATATCGCTGATGTGCACATAGCGATATTTACAAGGCTGCCCCAGCATTTTAGCAGATGTTAGTTTTTGGAGAAAACCGCTGTTTTCTCCAAAAACTAACATCTGCTAAAATCCTGACTTACCCATCCCGAACATAGAGGGTGGATTATGCTGCTACGGCCACAGGGTCGTATCAGCAAGGTTATCGCCCTTTTGCAGGGAACATCGCTGGAAAACCAGCGATGTTCCCTGCAAAACGGCGATTTCCCCCGCTATCTCTGGAATTTTTATCGCCCTGGAGCAACGTGTTGTTGATAACGCACTACCAGGGCGATAAATTCCAGAGATAGACGGCGATGAATAACAAAGTGTTAAGCGCGCTTTGCGTTATTCATCGCCGTTCCTTGCTGATATGCCCTGTGGAGTTTTCTGTTTTTGTGGTCAATAAAACTGAACAAAGCCTGTTCCTTTGGCTTCTCTTGTTGCTTAAGCTTTGCCACATCGATAAAAGCGAATGCCAGGTGCATTACTTAGCAGATAGGACTTGTGATCCCGACGCTGAGAGATCTAGCAGTGAGCCACAGAGAGGTAAAATGACCCGCTCAAGATCACACAGATGTCAAAGATGGATTTTGGGATTCGAATTCCAGTAATTTTGATACTACAGGGACAAGATTTTACTTAAACTGGATCGCATTTGCCATCACCTGTTACCAGACGCTCAAGAAGTTCTGTCAACATTTTTGCCCTTTAAGCTTGTCTGGAGATGCCGCCAAACAGCACACTGATTCACACAATGCATTACAGGTTCAAATACACTCATTCCCTATAATATTACATTTCTATTTTTTTAATATCTTTTCTTAACCGCCTTTGGGCAAATCTAAGCACTTTAAGTAAAATGTGTTACTGTTAGTCAACTGACTCAGTTAACCAGTCTTGAAAAGATGGAAGTCTGAGTAGGCCTTGACAGGGTTACATTCCCTCACTTTTCAGCATTAATAGGTCAATTCACTGAACCACTGACCCTTCACACGTGAGAGCCCGAAGGTATGAGTTTCTAATGTCAGAAGCAAGGTAGCATGTTAGCCACTGGAACCAACCTCCCTCTGCCATTTCATGAACTACAGAGCAGCTATTTTCTGGAAAGTTCCCTGAACCCTTTTTATTCTCAAATATTAAGGGCGTCGTAAGATATCCTGGGGCATATTTACGAGGGCATTGCACCACCTGAACATAAACATCACTTTTTTCTGCTGTTCCTGTGACATAGTGCCATGCTCCAAATTTCCAAAGCGGTGTTAAGCCACTTTGCGTGGCTTAATGCCGCTTAGTAAATATCGCACCCTTTCACGCATGTATCTGTGTGAAAGGTGGGTGCAATGGGTGTTGCTGTGGGCGTTCCATCGCAATACCCATCGCTTTTTGATGCTGCCGTAGATTTACACGGATATGCAAATCTGAGGCAGTGCCTAAAACTAATGCCACAGAATAACAGGCGTTAGATTGGCGCAACAAGGAGAAATGCTTGTGTTTCTCCTCATTTATGCTGTTTCTATGTGTGCTGCAGAATGCAGCACACATAGAAAGAGCAAAACACCTTGAAAGATTGTTTATGTGCATGAAGTTGTCCAGAGCACCAGAGAGGCATTTATAGTCCTCATTGCCGGCCAATGACCGACGGACTCACTAAAGGGGTTAATATTTGATGCCTCCCTGTGTATGGGGTCCATGGGGCCTAAAGGCCAACCCTATGCTGTGCACTGCAAAGACCTCTTGACAGGCAAACCCTGTCATTAACTCCCATTGTGGATGGCTAAAGGCTTTGCAGAGCATGGAGTTGGCTTCACATATTATAATAAAATATTACTTTAGGTTAAAAAAAAACCTAAAACTTCACTGAAAAAAACAAAGGTTAAAGTAACATCATAGTTAGGTGCGATAAAAAAATATTTTTTTGTTTAAAAAAAAAACCAAAACCTTAGAAATTCACTGAAAAAAAACCAAAATTAAAGTAACGTTATAGTTTGGTGAACATTTCAATGACAACATCAACATTTTGATCTAAAAAAATCACAGAAATTTCACCAGATATAGTTAGCAGAGCTAACTGTAACGTTCGCCCCACAATATACTGCTTATTACCTCACATCTCACATTTTACATCACTCATGACGCATTCTATGACATCATTTATGACATCATTGGTGAGGAGCGCGCCCCCCTCATCCTAGCGCCTCTAGGAGGCACCAGGGAAAAGCTCCCCCACTACCAATATTTTAATAAGGGAGAGTGGGCCACATTCCACCCTCCCTGAGCCTGAAAAAACCCTGGGGACACCTTTCACTGTGGCCTCATACAAAATAAAATGGAGGGGGGTGTAGCCCCAGAATCCTACCATCTAAAAGGTCCAGGGGATCCCATCCCTCAGGGCAACATTATCATAAAGGAGAAAGGGGCATGTGCCCCCCGAGCTGGAAATAGCCCTGGGGACCCCATCCACCAAGGCCACAACTTTGAGAATGGGGAGGGGAGCACACGGCCCCCCTCATGGAGCCATTCAATGTCCCTAGTGAGTCCATCCCCTGGGGCTGGCTCCTGTGGTCCCCACCCTTCAGGACCCCATCTTTTCCCTGCCGGAGAGGAAAAGTGTAATGTCCTCCCATTTGGCGGGCACAAGGAGATGATGGACGGAGCACTGAAACTTTTCAGACACTCACCCCCAGTCACAGATCTGGGTGGGAGCCATCATCCTTCTTTAGCTCACTTCGCCACCCCAGTTCAGACCCAGCCATATGCAAATCAGTCTTGTCCCTGTTCCTTATGGGAACAGTCCAGCCCGAACTTCCAAGCAAGGTCTTCCCTGGACCGGAAACAAGCATCCGGTCCAGGGAAGGACCTGGCCTGGCAGTTTGGTCTGGACTGTTCCCATGAGGCACAGGGTCAAGACAGATTTGCATATGGCTGGGTCTAAACTGGGGTGGCATGTTGAGCAAAAGAACAATGGATTTAACCCAGATCTCTTCACTGGGAGCGAATGTTTTGATTTGTTCTGCATTCCGTCCATCATTTGTGTGTGTCTTTTGCTTTTTCGCTCTAAGAGCGCCGAGTATGCCCAGACATTTGCCCTGGGCTCATCGTGCCACTGGATTCAAACTAGCCTGGCTAATTAAGGGTGAAACCCTTAAACCGGTCCTTGGATGCGTGTTTCTGGGCCAGGGAGGACCTGGCCTGGTAGTTATGTCTGGACTCTTCCCATGAGGTACAGAGTCAAGACTGATTTGCATATGGCTGGCTCAAAACTGGGGTGCCATGGTTAGAAAAAGAACAATGGCTTTAATCCAGATCTCTTGACATGGGGTGAATCTTTTGATTTGTTTTACATTCCGTCCATCATTTATGTGTCTTTTGCTTTCTTGCCCTAAGTGCGCCGGGTATGCCCAGACGTGTGTCCCGTGTTCACTGTGCCACTTGATTCAAGTTAGCCTGGCTGATGAGGGGTGAGACCCCGAAACCGGTCCTAGGATGTTTGTTTCTGGTCCAGGGAGGACCTGGCCTGGCAGTTCGGTCTGGACTGTTCCCATGAGGCACAGGGTCAAGACTGATTTGCATATGGCTGGGTCTAAACTGGGGTGGCATGGTGAGCAAAAGAACAATGGATTTAACCCAGATCTCTTGACTGGGGGTGAATGTTTTGATTTGTTCAGCATTCCGTCCATCATTTGTGTGCCTTTTGTCCACTTGGTGGAAGCACAATACTGCACCCGCCTGTGGTCCCAGGCAGGAAAAAAACACAGAATTTTTCCCACAGAATGAGTGCAGTGCCGGCTCCTGCTGCATCCTGCGCCCAGCACCCCGCTGAGCAGTAACATATTAATTTATGTAAAAAAAATAGAAATTCACTGAAAACACCAAAGGGTAAAGTGATGCTATAGTTAGGTATGGTAATAATATTTTATTATGCATTAATTCTTTTTTTTGAAGGAATTCACTGAATAAAACAAAGTTAAAGGAACGTTATAGTTAAGTGAAAATGTTAGTTAAAAAATATGGTTTTAAATTAACAAAACCATTGAATTTCACTGGTTATAGTTCTCTCTAGTAGCTATAACTTGTGCTTTAAGGTCACGGCCTACTCATGCACTGCTAATTACCCTACATATTACATCACTCATGACATGTTCTATGACCAGTGGCGACCAGTGCAGGTAAGTGTGGTAGGGCAGGGGGGTGGAAGTCGACATATGACTGGATAGTGAAAATAAAATAAATAAATTCATAAAACCACTTGCCTTATTTATTTTATTTTCACTATCCCATTGTATGTCGACTTCCACCTCACCACCCCTGCCCCACCGCGTTTACCTGCACGGGCAGCGACTGTCTATGACATCATTGATAATATCACTGCAACATTTTCAGTTACATAATTGATGACAAAAATGTGCATGGTGGGGGCGCGAGTTATAGTTACCTTAGGGCACAAGTTATAGTGACTTGTACCTTTGTTTTTTTCATTAAATATATGTCTATGTGTGTTGGTGTGTATACATATATGTTGATTTTTAAAAAAACATTGTAAATGTATAATTACTTTCTTACATAGCAAGGCAAAACTAACAGGGAGCTAAATGCACAAATTTTCAATAAATGCAATAAATTTGATACCAACTGATCTCAACTATATATCACTTAGGATTTTATTACATTCATAGAATTCAACTGAAAAAGAAGAGGACCAACCAAAAAACAAATACAAAATCAATAAGTAAAGCATTTGTTGATAAACCCTTTCTGCTCCGCTTATTGACTACTGTCTTATAGTTAAACCTCTTGGTATGAATTTCACTGCGGCGAACCCAACATTGCAGCCTTGAAACGTGGTCGCCCCTGTTTGTAACCCCAGATCAAATCTCTAATTGGCATTCAAAGAAAGGTCCTCTGTGCCAGTCTGCAAATCAGCTTCCAGTCATAACTCAACTAGACACTGTCAACCACAGGTGCCCTGTGTAATCTGCCCAGACAGAAGTAGCCATTTTAATATTCGCTTCTACCGAGTAGTGATGGGACAACAAAGGCTGGTGACAGGGGGAGAGCACTGCTGTCCCCAGCAATTGTATCCATGTGATATATCTTCTTCACCAGACAGCTCCAGTAACGAAATCTCTGCGGTGGAGAGAGAATTGGAAAATAGAAAATAGGAAAGATAATTTGGCGGTCATAGGTCAGCCAGCCGTCTTCACTTCCTCTTTTCCTTAATTTGATTGGCTAAGCAGCCCAAATCTTTTACTGTCACCTCTGAAGGGGGCGGGATCCGATCTGACAATGCGGAAGGCTGCTCCCCTTTGCTTCAATAGAAGATAATAAACGAATTAGGCTTGGAAAATATCTCATTTTGTCGCTTATCTTGCTGAGGAGCGGTAGGGGCGCAGACAAGGAAGACGCTCTCCTCAAACGGTGCATTCACCGTTCTATGCTCTCACTAAAAAGGCAAGTTATCTTCCTCACCCCTTCCTTCTGTCATCTCCCTTATTTCCAACCCTTCAAGGCCCCAACACCCTCCTTACAGCAGACGTCATGGTTGTCACTGAAGCTGGTCCAGAGAGTGAGATTTTTGAGCCACAAGATTCCACAGTTAATGCGACATTGCGAAATGTGAGTGAACAACGGGTAAATTCCTACCAGCATTGCATTGTTTATGACACCTAGCATCAATATTATATACGTCATCACAAATGTGTTACTTTTTAGCCATGTCCATGCTTATGCCAGCAAGCAGTTCTCTGGGTGCCATGGGTGTTGCTGTGTGCGTACCCACTCCTCACCCAATGCTTTTTGACAGTGCCCCATATTTACAAGGATGTGTAAATCGGAGCTACAAAAACGACCCCCTTTTAAAAGGAGGCGTTAGAGTGGCGCAGCCATGAGAAATACTTTTAATTCTCCTCGTTTTTGCTCTTTCTATATGTGCTGCATTCTGCAGCACACATAGAAGCAGAAAATTGTCATTGATGACTGTTTATGTGCAGGAAGGTGTCCCTTCCTGCACAAAAACAATCATCCCTGGCGCCACAGTGACTGCTTTGGTGCTAGGCAGCTTTTTTAGCACAGGGGTGAGCACAGGGATGTGCTGTATTCTTATTAATCAGCGCATTCCTGCGTTTTTTAAATGATGGAGCTTGGCACAGCAGATTTGTTTGCAGCGCTCCCGCAAGCAAAAAAAATAAAAAATAAATAAATATCTATATATATATATATATATATATATATATATATATATATATATATATATATATATATATTAAATCCCAATCCTGGCGGCGACGAACAGTCAGGCACAGACTCCGTGAAGTAATGGCAAAAATAAAGTTTAATCCAAACAAAGGCTAGACGCGTTTCGGCGGCATACCGCCTTGGTCACTACGTCTAGAACACACTCGTATAGCACATAAATGCGTTTCTCTCAGTTGTCAGGGCAACCTCACAAAGGTAATCATAGTCATAGACAATTACTATGTTACTTCTAACATGACATAGCAAAAAACAAGAAAATAAATGGCAAAACACATTGTACTAAAATAAATGTTAGGAAGAAAAGCACAAGCAATTCGTAAATATATTGATTGCATACATTTACCGAAAATGCAGAAAAGATGAACATAAAGACAGATAATAGCTCGTGTATGGAAATGTCCTGTCTACAGACGTAGACATAGAAAAAACATATGTGTGGCTCTAGGGAACCAGGTTGAAATTAGATGAAAAATAGATAAATGCTCGGTCTGAATAAATCACACTAGATAAGGTGGATATACCCGAGATGGATGAATGAAGACTCTGAAAGATAATTTCCCACCCAGATGTCTACATCAAAGATGTACATCCCACGTTAAACAATATGGTCTAAAATAGACCGGGGGTAAGAAAAAACAATGTGTATATAGATCGTAAGTAAAAAACGATCTAAGGGGGAGTCTGTGAACAGAATTTGTCAAAGGTAAAATTGACAATGCATATATATATAAGTCATGGCATCTCCTCAAAAGAATTTACTTCTAATAGGTCCTGTGTAATAAAGCCACTGTGATAGAGTTGGAGGTAGGCAATTGGGGGAGTTTAGACGTGAAACACGGTTACCATTAAGTGTAACAGTCTCTATTGGGTGTGTCATTAGGGATAGTATTTTTCTACTAGTTTTCTGTGGGTGTCCATTCTGCTAGTTAACCTGAAGAGTGACGTAAGCAAAGGTTTCTATAGACCTTTGCAATTTCTCTAAAACGTGGCATCAGATTTCTTCTTTCCAGTAGAAGCTCCAGTAGAAGCTCACCTTCGAAAGCATCAGCAGAAATGTTGCTCCCTTGAAGTTTGGATCTATGGTAGGTCCTTGTAGGGATGTTCTGCCCAGCGAGACTTCCAGAGAGATCCCCAGTATCAGCCTCATAGATACCACCTGGAATTACTTAATATAGATGACATAAGCCATTTGGTTGCCTGAATTAGATGTTAGAGGGAGAGAAACGTTTATCTTAAAGTCTTGATAAAACCATAAACATAGAAAAAACACACCCACAGATCCTGTTTCCAAAGCCATCAGAATCAGAGCGATTATGTTCCAAAACGTTTTAGTCAAGAGCCTGTCCTTCTCAGACAGACACTGACAGCTTTACATACGTTTTTACTTAGAAAATTGAAAAGATGATAAAAAAGGGGTTGTAGATCCCCAACCGCAAAAAGCCTACCAGGCACCTTCTGCCTTAATGTCTCCTACGTCAATTGCAAACCACTTGGTGTACATGAGTATTTCAAAAGCATACACAGCCTGAATTCATCAATGCAAACTAAATCCTGAGTGACACATAGTGAAGCATCTGCAGATGCACCAGTAAATATAATCAAGTCACTGTGAGCAGAGAGAATAGGTGGAGCAAAACAAGTGTCCAATCACTCCATTTCTAGAAAAATGTCTCCTGATCCAATTACCAACCATTTCTAAATTGCTAGCATTTGAAATGAATTTGTACATAGCCATGGTCCAGCAATTGCAGGCCCCCTATGGAACATATCTTCAGCTGAATCTAACAGGATAGGGGTTCCTCCCCGCACTGGGCAGTCAGGAGGCTCCAAGAAAAGTTTAAAAGCATGCATTAAGCTCCACTGTTAGAATGGTGGGGGGTAGGAGGGGTCATTTTTCACTGGTCCTTCTCCTTCAAGAGGCATGATTGGCACGCTATGGGCAAGTTTGTCAGCACACAGGCATGTTTCATTGAGCGTACCATGTAAATATAGCCTGTGCTATAAACAGGTCAAACACATGCCGAGAAGCCACATTAACAGCAGACTGTGTGTGGGCGGGCGCCATTTATAGGTCTTCGGGGCTCGCTCTGCGCACTCAGCATCCAAGGATCTCCTTCCTTGCTACCAGTGCTATTAGGACAGTGCTAGTGAGGCGATGATGCCTAGGGTCCAATAATTCTACACAGCCGAGTCTGTGCTGCTTCCAGTCTAGAAGAGCAGTGCCATGGAGGCTGAGGTTAACACCTCTTAGCTCAGCCTGGACATCCTGCCATTTTGTAAGTGTTGCTGATGTCCACTTGATTTAAGCTGAGATACACACTTCTAAATAAAAAAAATTGAAAAGTGGATTTTTTTTTAACACATTAAAATATATAAGTGTACTGAGTGACTCTTATGAGAATTAGTGAACCATTCCCCTTCTGCCATTAAAGACTCTAGAGTCAAGTCAGTTGCCTTGAGCCTGCTATACAAGCCTTTATTGCTATAGATGAAGCATCATTATGGCCTATGAAACCATATGCGAGAGATATTTTTGTAGGGTGGCCATCCTGAGCTGAATTATTTCATGGTGCTCTTAAATGTGATGATTATGAAAAAAGAGCCACATTGACGAAAAAAGTAATGTCATAGGTGAGCTGGAACGCCAAGATTGAACCCGGGTTTCCTAATGACACATTGTGCAATGCAGCCATTGGATGAGCATCACATTCTTTCTTACTTCTGTTGTGATGACATTTTAATTAGTGACCAAATTGGCAAGAGATTTTCCTTGTACCTGCTACACAAGACCTTTACTGTTGTTATAAATGAATCAACATTATGGTCAATTAAACCACATACATAAGGGATTTTTGTAGAGTTCGAATCCTGGAATGATTTATTTCAAGCCACTCTCAAATGTGATGATCATGAAAAAGGAGGAACAGTGAAGGAAAGCAATTGTCCCTGATGACACAACATGGTTGTTACATCCTGCTTTTCCTTCTCCTCTGTCCTTCTTCTGTGTTTGTTCTAAGCCCCTCAGCCTGTATCTGTGATGTCACCCAAGAGTTCCTTTTGTGTATGTTTGATTCTACTGCCAGTTAGATCTGAGGCTGAGCAGCAGGGCAGCTGCTCCCGGTGGGGCTTAACTGGGTTTTAAACTGGGCCTTAACTGAGCTTTAACTGGATCTTAACTGGGGCCTGTATCCTGTACATTGATTCCTGATTAATGAAAATAAACTTACATCTGGATGCAGCAACCCAAGGACTCATCCTTTATTTTATGAAATGTTACAATGGTAAATCTGAGACGACAGAGTTGAGACCAGGGGGCATATTACCAAGCACGGCGAGAAAACTGCTGCTAAAGCGGCTATAATGGGCTTGCTAATATGCTGCAGAGAATTCCAATAGAAGCCCATGTTGACACCAGAACATGGGCTTCTATGGGAATTCTCAAGGGCATATTATCAAGCCCATTATCGCCGCTTTAGCGGCAGTTTTCTGCCGCTAAAGCGGCGATAATTTTAACGCCGTTTCTTGATAATATGCCCCCAGATTCTTTGGGTTAGGATCCTCAATTAGGTTTTGCTCCAGCACTCACACAATATTTGTACTGCCCTGGGTTTAAGAAAAGCAACAAAAGACCGAGACATTGCTGATATTGCCTGTTGTCTCTGTGCCATTCAACAGTGTTGAAAACATAATCTAGAAGAAATTCTTTGAGACTATTGCTACATTAAAGGAGGCCACCGGTAAGTGATTTCACTTCTTGTTACAGCACAAGCACAGAAGCTGAATACAAGAGTCCTTTGTTTCCCTGTGTGAAATTCCCTAAGACCTCCTGTTAATCTTCCTTTTGAATTTTAATACCATTTGGAAACAAGATATTGAACTTCACTTATACACGACAACCATATACAATAAATTGGAATGTGGATAGCTGAAAGTACATGAAAACTTAAGGACACAAAACAGAACATCTGACGGTGAGTACTAGATCAAGCCAGAACTCAATGTTTCAGTTTTTTTTTTTTTTTTTTTTTGTTGAAACCGTTTATTGCAATCTCAAGTATATACAAGTATGGGCCTACAACCTTCCGGCCGGCCGCTAAAGTGACAGGAGCACCTGACAAACTTACAAAAGGGCACTTGGCGTTACAGAGAAGCAAATCAGGAGACATCAACGACGTAAGCCACATAACTCTAAGCCCACAATACGGTTTCATTTTATACACACGCAACAACATAGAAAAAACACACCCGCAAGGCAACCCGCAATCGAAGGTAACCACACGTGCTCCTCGAATAAGGGACCCCGACCATCCACAGGGATCTGAAGAGGGGGAAGGGAAACAAGTCCAGGACTGGGGGAACTCTGTGCCCGGGGCTGGGGGAGGGGGTCAACTAGGGGGACGGAGCCGGTGAGGCAGCAGGCAGCAGTGGTGGCTCGCAGATACCCCCGCGGTAGGCGTTCCAGGGAATGTTTCAGTTTAAATGTATAGCCAGTTCTCTGATATGGGTGGCACAAGTAAAAAAACACTTTCATATACTGTGGGCCCCACTTTGTCTCCTATGATGAGAGATTTTTAGATCTATGGACACTGATTAGTGGTTGTTTGGATTACGTGATGGCAATATAGTTGGGTTTGTGTAGCGAATTCGCCTTTTCTGATTGGTCAACCCAGATTTTTCACCTTTTTCTGGAATCTATTTTTATTGGTTTTTGAACTCTGTGCACTTTACCCCTGCTAAACAGGAATAAAGTGCCTGTGCTCTACCTTTGAACATGTTTAAATTGGATGACTCCAGATTGTCATATTTAACTTGCCTATAAGTCCCTAGTATGCAGTGTTGAGAATACACCCATGGCCTGCAAGGTAAATTCTACCTGTGGGCTGCAGCATCTATAGTGTGATCCACAGGGCTGCCCTGTAATGTCTTCATGCCTACCAGGGGCTATATTATAGAACGTTTCTGGGAAGCACAATGTGCATGTGCACCCACTTTGTGCGTCCCTGGCCACTTTGGTAATACAGACGGGGCAGCAGTGGCTTGTGCGGACCCTTCAGTAATACTAATAGTGTTGGTGCACATGTTGCGCAGATGCTATCTTAAGATCCCAGTCCCTCATTTGCATGGGGGCATGGCCACATACTTGGAAGAGGGGATCCCTTTGCCTCTGCACCTGTGCTGTAATATGAACACAAAGGCAAAGAAGCTGTTAGGATGTGCACCGTCAGTACACCCCCAGAGGGTAGCCCTCTGGAGTGGTGAAAGGGGGTCCCATGGACCCCACAGATATCCCCCTGCAGGTGAGTGCAGTCACTCACTGCACCCACTTGCAAAGGGATCTCTAATCCCTTCTCAAAGTGCAGGTGAGTAACCCTCTGTACTGTGAAACATGGAGCGGCTTTGAAGCAACTGCTCTGTATTTCACGTAAATGCACTACCCCCAGGGCAGCACAAGTTCACGGCTGCCCTGAAGACAGTGTATTCTCTGTAATAGGGTGCACTTTCACTATTTGCGCACTACGCACCTATTTAAAGGTGTGCTGTGGCACAAACAAGAGAAGAGCGCCCTGTGTGTAAAAAGGGCCCAGATGTTGCCTGACTGCAGCAACCTAAAAACCTGCTGTCAAACCTATCAAAATAATTGTTTTTGAGAAGTAGGAATGCCTATTTTTAAATAATAATGTCACCCCTAAGTACACCTTGTCTTTCACAAGGTAGGTGTCTGATATTTAGAAGTGTAACATGTGAAATGAAAGTTGGCAAGTGCTTTCTTTGATTAGACCCCAAAAGCTACTTTCACTGGCAGAGCTGTAGATGGGTCTTAGAACATTTTGAAGTACAAATTCTAAACTTTAATCTGTAACGTTTGATAGGGAGTAGCTAAAATAGTCATTCAAGGACTCATTTCCATAATTATAAAAGTCCAATTGACCAGTGATGTGAGAGTGTTACAAAATATTTTGTAAAAGTAATTTTTAGAAAGTTACCTTTTCCATGTCTGAAGCTCCTAAAGACTAATTTGTAGTAGCCTACCAGCAGCTTCCCAGCAAGTGCTTGACCATTAATGAGGTGTGAACACGTGAGAATGTAAGCAGAACAATGGCTTAGGCCTAGTGACAAAATGGGCTGGTTGTGGGGCATTTTATCCTTGTAAGTCCAGAGAGAACAGTTAGGGAGGACCCAGGAATTGTATTAGCTTGAAAGGGACTGAGGTAAAGCCTGCCCATTCAGAGTTTAGTGTAAGGAGAGACCTGAAGAGGGGAATGCTTTTATCCCCAAGGCCCACACTAGCCAGCCTGTCTCTGAACTGAGTGGGAGGGAAGCTACCCATAGAATTTGTTTGAGGTGGGCATAGGGTAGGGGACTGGTAATTTCCCTGGTCAGTTCTCTAGGTGACACAAGAGCTCTGCACAAGTTTTTAAGGGTTCCCATCTTGGATTTTAGGAGTGAGGAGCACTGTGAGATTGTTTGCAGTCAGGCAAACAGGAACTGCTGACAAAGTGGGTTGGTAGTCCCTGAGAACTACTTTCTCATTGGTTAGTCATGTCACCCTCACACACTGTTAGAAATTGTATTTTTGATTGGCACAGGTATGCACTCTGTCCAAGCAGGAACAACAATCCTAGTCATGGTAAGTGCAGTACATACTGAAAGCTTACCTGTGCTCACCCTCTGGTAGCTTGGCACAGAGCAGTCAGGCTAAACTAGAACGGCAATCTGTAACATATTGGCGCAAACACGCAAACACACACACACACACACACACACGCAAACACACACACACACACACACACACACACACACACACACACACACACACACACACACGCACACGCGCACACACACACACACACACACACACACACACACACACAGTAACACAGTAAAACACCTCAAAAGTACTCCACACCAGTTTAGAAAAGTAGTCAATAGTTATCTGAGTAAAAGACCAAAATGCCAACATACAGTAGTCAAGATATGAAATGTACAAGATTAAATAAAAATGCAGTGCTTAGAAGTCAATGGCTCCAAATGATGCTATCTGGTCGCTCTTGACAGGGAAAAATCCAAAAGTTCAGTCCAACCACGATGGAGTGAGGGGCAGATATAGGAGTCTTGCATACCCGCTGACAGTACCTTGGATGTGTCGATGCTCAGGGACGATGCATTGGAAAACTGAAGTGATATGCCGCTGTTGCAGGCGATGTGTCGGTTCCGAAGTCGTTGATGTGTCGATGTCAAGAGCACTGTGCGTCGAGTCCAAGATGTCATTATCGGACCACTGGGCTGAAGATGATGAGTTGGTTGAAAGCCAATCCGGAAATGCGTCGGATTAGGAGACAGGGTGTCGCAGACGCTGGCGATGCGGAGTCCAAGACTCACACAGCAGCGGGAATTCAGAAGTTCTGCTTCGACAAAGTCGGGCTGCATTGTAAGTCGAGGTCATTGCGTCACGCACTCAGCAAGCGGTGTCCACGGCTTCAGTGCAGGCAGCTGCAGTGCACCAATTTCACAGGGAATGTTCTCGTTTTGAATGACGCTTCAGAGTTGATTGGTTTCTTGTATTGCAGCACTAAACACTCACTTCCAAGGCTCAGGACTGGATTTGGCACCACTTGGCAGAGCAGGACTCACAGCAGAGGAGCCCAGGTGCTGTTAGCAAGATGCAGGTGAAGTCTTTGATATCCCTAAGACTTTTAAAAAAAAACTTTATTTACCATTTTGCATATTTAGTTAACAAATATATGTAGCAATTTACTCAATGCAGCAGCACATCGGTTACAATAAGGATTAGCAGTGTCACATATATACCCCTATCCATGAGAGCTTAACACATTAACATGAAGGATAATACATAAGTAGAAATGGGTCACCATGGTACATAATTTCTGCCGCTAATTCCACCTTATTGTAGCCTTGCGTAGATAATACAGGCACCATAGCAAATCAGGCAGGTTTGCCCACACTGGCAGGTACAATTCCATCAGGAGGTTGCGATGAAAAAACTGAGCTCTCCTCAAGCAGATAGTTCTTTAAAGGACCCCATATGTCCTTGGGTCTAGACGACGGTGGCATCATGGTAGCAAATTAATCACAGTTGGTATTGCAATATATAAGACTGTTAAGCTAAGCTTTAGTTATTGGAATCAGTCTACTTTCCCACCGTAATGCCAGTTCTAGCTTAGCTAACAGCAGGGCAATGGCTACGAATCTTCGAACTAGTTTTGGGAAATTACGGACGAATCCCAATAGAGCCACTTCTGGCAGAGGGTTAATCTCAAGGTTTACCATACGTGACAATATTGTGTACACTGCATTCCAATATCAACCCACCGTTACGCAGGTCCAAGTCATATGTGCGAAGTCGGCATGGGGAGCTCAGCATTTTGGGCATGTGTGAGATCACTAGGGGTCAATGGAGTGGATTTTAGCAGGTGACATATATGCTCTCCATAAACATTTTAAATTTAGGAGTTTATGTTTACTATTCATGAAGACTTGTTTAGTCTGGGTGCATCAGAAGACCCAATGTTCGTCTTCTATTGGGTGGCCTAGGTTGCGCTAACAGGACTCATGTATCTTGAGGTCTCTACTCTGGATCAATGCCATAGGGGCTCTATATAGTTTGGATATGAGGTGAGCACCATCTGTTTTAGTAATCAAAAGGGTGAGCGGTGGGAAAGATGCAGGCTCTAGTGGAAACTCAGATACTCGTGCCCTCAAAGCACTACGAATTCTCCTGAATATGAAGTGATCCATAAAGGATACTTTGCTAAATCTGACCTCCTCTGTGCTTGAGAAGACATGGCCTCCCGGAAATAAATCTCTAGTCGTATCTAATGAGTATGCCCTGAGTGTACACTGTACAGTTTTTCTGCTGTAATGGGCAGCCATAGGTTGTTGATTGCTAGGAGATTAGAAGAGTAAAGTGTGTGATGCCCAGTAATCCTTGCCAGTTTCAACCATGCCCAGCTAGTGGTGGATACCGTCTGTATGTCATGGGAGTCTCTGTGGAACCCTTTCGGTAGTATCATGTTGAGTGGAGTAGGGAGTACTAAATCAGCTTCCGGTCTAAAATAAGGTATTCTGGCATTAGGGTGGCACCAGGAGTGAGCAAAGCTACACTGGTCAACTAAATAATAAATGTGAAAGTTAGGGATCCCCAGACCACCCCGTTCATATGGTAGAGTCAGTGTATCCCAACTGATCCTAGCTCTGCCTCCACCCCATACCAATCTTATCAGATGAGAGCGTAATGTACGAAAAAACCTGTTAGGGAGAGGGATGGGAATATTGTGAAACAGGTATAGAAATTTTGGAAGTACCACCATCTTAATGAGGGCTGCTCTCCCAGCCAGTGACAGGGGCAATTTTATCCAACGCTCGATCTGTTGTTCCAGCGTGTTAAGTGCAGGGCCAAAGTATAATATTATAATCTGGTCAACCTCCCTATGCAGCTCTATTCCCAAATATCTGGTGGAGTCATCACACCACGTCAAGGGGAAGGTGCAGTCCCACCTAGTAGTAGATGATGTCAGCGGGAATATTTCTGATTTGCCCAAATTAGCCCCCAAGCCTGAAAAACTCTCACAACAAATAACCTCCCTAATTAGTGGGTCAAGATTCCCTGTGGTTGCCAGACATACCGAACAATGTTGTCAGGATATAGGGAGATAAGTATTGGGCCAGTATTAAATTGGAGCCCTCTGTGTGAGTCGTTTTCCTGTACATGTCTGACCAAGGGATCTAGTGCAAAGATAAAAAGTAGCAGAGACAATGGGCAGCCCTGTCTGGTACCATGGGAAAGCTGAAACTGGGTAGACAAGGTACCAGTTAGACGGAGCCTAGTTCTCGGTGAAGTATATAGAAGTGCCGTGAGATTTACAAATCCTTTCGGCATGCCCATCCTTTGCATTACTGTAAGAAAAAAAGGCCACTCTAAGGAGTCAAATGCCTTTTCGGCATCCAACAATACAGGCGCGGCCGGTACTTCCGGGGCTATCCTGTGAAGGACTGCAAATAACATACAGAGGTTTAGGGCGTTAGACCTGTGAGGGACAAAACCCGATTGGGCAGGTGAGATGATCTTGCCCATCAAAAGTGCCAGATATCCCTTAGACTTCAGTAACATCAGGCAAGCTTAAACAAACCCTTGGAGAACCTTTAGAGATGCAGGACGGAGAGAGTAAAATCCAAACCTCTCTCTCCCAGCAAGAAGCAGCAGGCCAACACAGCAAAAGAAGCAGTAAAGTTGCAGTACCTACCGTTATCACAACAGCTCTTGTTCCTGGCAGAATGTCCTCATTCCAGAAGTGTTCTTAGTATATGTGTCAGAGATCAAGTACAGTACAGGGGGTATGTAGCTCTTTGTGTGGGAACAAAAACAGACCTATTCAGGTGCCAGTGTCAGCTCCTCCATCGCACTCTAGCTCAGGAAGACCCATGAGCCTGTTGATGGGCCATCAGTATATGTAGGGCACACTTCAGCTCCCTTTGTGTGTGACTGTATAGAGGGAATGCACAAAGCCCAGCTGTCATCCAACTCAGATGTCTATTTCAGAGACAGGCAGAGGCACGGAATGGTTAAAGTAAGAAAAGGCCAACCTTCTAAAAGTGACATTTTCAGACCTGCAATTAAAAAACACGACTTCACTAAAAGATGGGTTTTAAAATTGTGAGTCCAGAGACATCAAACTTACTCTTTCTATCGTTCCCCAATTAGAAGTTACACTTGTAAAGGGTTACAAGTTGGCTCCAATGCTAACCTATGGGTGAGATGGGCCTTGCTGTAGTGAAAAACTAATTTCGAACTTTTTCACTACCAGGACATATAACTCTCCAAAGTACATGTCCCATCTTTAAAACACACAGCACCCTGTCCCCCATAGAGCTACCTTGGGGGTGATTTTTATGTAGTAAGAGAGGAGGTTTGTGCCTGGCAGGTAGGTGAATTGACAGGTTGACATGACAGTATAAACTGCACATACAGGCTCTGCAGTGGCTGGCCTGAGACAGGTTTAAAGGGCTACTCATATAGGTGGCAAACTAGTAGCATTTAATTTACATGCCCTTGTCACATGTCAAATAGGAGTCCTAACTTTACTACTCCTAAACTGAGAAAAATCCTAACTTTAAGACTTTCGGTATTCACAGAAGGCATTTAGGAGTCGTAAAGTTAGGAGTCCTAACTTTACTACTCCTAAACCTAGAAAATCCTAACTTTAAGACTTTCGGTATTCACAGAAGGCATTTAGGAGTCCTAAAGTTAGGAGTCCTAACTTTACTACTCCTAAACTGAGAAAAATCCTAACTTTAAGACTTTCGGTATTCACAGAAGGCATTTAGGAGTCCTAAAGTTAGGAGTCCTAACTTTACTACGCCTAAACTGAGAAAAATCCTAACTTTAGGACTTTCGGTATTCACAGAAGGCATTTAGGAGTCCTAAAGTTATGACTCCTAATTTCTGTGAATACCGAAATGAGTAAGTGCCTTCTGTGAATACCGAAATGAGTAAGTGCCTTCTGTGAATACCAAAATGGAAGTAAGTTTAGGATTTTGTCTTAAGTTAGTTCTGTGAATCGGGCCCAATGACAATAACCTACTCTATGCTGATGCAAAGTGCCTTGAACTTGGTTCTCCTTGGCACAAGTGGTCATATCTGTAATAACAGCATTGTATATGTACTTAACATTCTGCCCATCCACATCTGGAGCTGAGCTGCACTTTCACCAAGCATGCAAAAGGACTCCCTGGTGACCCAAGTAGAAAAGTTTGTCATAGTCTTAGATAGAGTTCAATTTGCAGTTCTTAATTCATAAAAAAAAGTAAGAGCTGGGACAGTGCTGCAGAATGCTGAGGTAGCCATATACCAAGGTTGTCTACTCTTGAGTCCACATCTTGACTCTTTCCTTTGCTACCCTACAATTCCTGTCTCCATATCTCACTCTAGCATGCTTTCTTATTTCCTGCGTTCTGCATTTGTCATTTTCGTACTATCTTGCTCATTGTGAAACATTGGGTGTTGGTTGACTGGGATGTGAGCCCTGTCCAAACAACAATCACAATCCTAGTCAAGGTACAGCACAAGCAAACCCCAAATTAACCTATGCTCAGCCGCCTAGTAGGTTGGCTCAAAGCAGTCAGGATTAACTTAGAGGCAATGTCTAAAGTATTTGTGAAACACTTCAAACCATAAAACAGTGACAACTCCACACAAAAATATGTCCTACCACGTTAGAAAAATAGAGCAGGATTTAACAAATAAAACAAGACCAAAGTGACAAAACCAGAGTTATGAATTTAAAAAAAATAAAGTGTAAAATAATGCCCTAAAGCACAAAGTGCCAACCGGGGACTTCTGGTCATGTTGGACTGAATCAAAGTCAAAAGTTCAGCCCGACCGCGATGGAGTGCGGGTCGGATACAATCCCAAATTATTCCCCCTGAAATTTTCCCTTATCAGGTTTTGTGCCAAGATTCCCATTCACGTTGGAGATGGCCTCGAAGAGCAAGGAGGAAGCTAGCCCTTGGAGTCACTCTGGAGTCCTGGGTTCACTATGCAGTTGCAGGTCCAGTTCTTCCTCCGCAGCGTGTAGCAGGTCAGCACAGCATGGCAATAGCTCCCTTAGAGTAGCAGTCCAGCAGAGTGGTAGTCCTTTCAGCAGCACAGCAGTCCTTCTTCATGGCAGAGTATCCACAGGTCCAGAGGTGTACTGAACTGTTAGTGTCTGAAGTCCAGTGTTTGTACACAGTTCTGCCTTTGAAGTGGGGAGAAGCTTCTAGATGCATGCCTTTGAACTGCACAGATGCCCTGCTTTCCTGGCTCCAGACTGACTATAGGGTGTGTGTAACCCTTTGTGTGGAGACAGTACACAACTTATTCAAGTGTAAGTGGGATTGGGTCAAGCGTCTCCCTCCCCTCCTGCCAGTGATGGCTCATCCAGTGACACCCAAGATACCATTGTGTGTACCTGTCTATGAGGAGCACACAAAGCTCAACTATCAGCAATACCCAGTCATGTGACCCAGAGATAGGCTGTGGGCACCAAATGGCCATTGCAAGGAAATAAAAACTTTCTAAAAGTCTCCAAATTTGAACTAGTCACCTATTCTCATTTGGAATTTACATGTATGAAATGTAATAAGGTAATATCAATTCTATGCTATGCTATGGGAGAGGTAGGCCTTGCAGTAGAGAATTTAGGAGTTTTTTTTAGCACCAGGACATGTAAAGCTTAAAAATACAAATCCAACTTTTTAATCACACTGCACCCTGTCCTTGAGGCTGTCCAAGGCCTACCTTAGGGGTGACTTATATGTATTAATTATGAAGGGTTGGGCCTGGCAAAAGGATTACTTTGACAAGTGAAAATTGCAGTTTAAAACTGCACACACACAGGCTGTGATTGTAGACCTGAGACATGTTTAAGGTGCTACTTATGTGGGTGGCAAAATAATTGCTGCATGCCCAATGGTAGCATTTAATATACTGACCCTGGGCACGGGTAGTGCCACCTTACTAGTGCTTATAAATTAATTAAATATTCCAATAGGGCATAAGCCAAACAAACATGTTCTGAGGAGAGAGCAGAAGCATGTTAGCACTGGTTAGCAGTGGCGAAAGTGCAGAATGTCCCAATGCCAGCAAAAATGAAGTTAGCAAAAACAGGAGTGAAGGCAACAAGTTAGAGGGAAGCCATGCCAAGGGTGCCAGGTCTAACACGCATCCTCTTTCCTTCTTCTGTTTCTGTCTTTCTCACTCTTGCTTTCTTGTCTGATGATGAAAAATAAGTTCTGGCCCTTCCAAAAAGATGACATTCTCCAGCACTTGCAACTACCAGGACAAAGAAGCATTGGCATTGTAAGTGGTTGTAATTCGACCCTACAAAACTAGATAAGAGAAAGGAAAAGTCTCGCCATAGAACTAGAGCCATAAGAAGTGAGAATGTACAACATTCACAACATTCACCCCTTGCCACCATGAGACAATGCTCTCTTGGGTAGGCGTGCTAAAGTAAATCTATACTTTCTAGTAATTAAACAGATAAACCACTACTTACAATGTGATCCTGAGCTGTTCAGCAGTTAGGAACTACACATCAACATCAGGAATTACAGGTGTAGCTCCTTAACCCGACCACCTCAGAAATTCATATTAATGGTACCCTTTTGTTTATAATTCTAATTATTTGTGACTTAGGCTTGCAGTGCTATACACACTAAAAAAAAAAAAGAAATCTAGTACAAAAACACCCAGAAATGAACACAAAGTTGCTCTTCCACGTTTATTGAACAGCTGTGAAATTCTAGTCCCCATTCGATAACAGCATCCACGATGCAGCCAGCAGAGAATCAATAGTACTAATTCTGATGTTTAATCAATAAGTACACAAAAATCACCATCAGTTAACTGGTGCTCAGCAATCAGTGCTGCTGTGTGCCAGCCATGGACACTTTAACCCTCATGCATATCATCCTTTGGGAAAGGAAAAACATAGCTATACAGACTTCTTGCTTTGCAGGCGCTGTTTTGCTTTTTCATGTTTCTGGGAAACTCTTTTGTAGGGAGAGATGCTGATCCCACACCAGAATAAAAAATAAAAAAAAACATTGGCCTCTCAAAAAGCATGCATTGCTATAGTAGTCCCTCGCACTTGAGGGACATACTTTGTCTGTGAATGTGCTGATGGTGAAAGGGCAGAATACTGTCACTCATTGCCCCATGCCATATAGGCCGGAAGAAAAATGTGAATTACACAACAACAAACCAATGGATGAAAAAGGATGCCTGAAAGCCTCAATAGGTAAGTATGTTATATTTATAATTTTAGTAAAATCAAAAGATCTTGACTAACTCCAGGACTAAAAAGACATAAAAAAAAGACAACAGAGACATATAGCCATCCATGAAAACTGCCGTTTTGGAATGCATAAGGATTTGTTGGGTTAACTGTCGCAAAGGTGTCCCTTCCTGCACATAAAAAATTGCCCCTGCAGCACAGGCACCTTTACAACATGGCAGCAGGGTGCCTGAGCTGGCACTAGGCAGCTTTTTTTGCGACAGCGCTAAGGGAAACACAGGGGTGCGCCATATTCTTGTGAATTCGGTGCATCTCTGTGTTTAAAAAGTGTCGGTGTGTGGTGTTGCCAAATTTGGAATAGCACCGCACTCCGTCATTTTTATGTAAATATGCCCATTTGCTCTTTATTTGACAGAAGTTGAAAGCATGTTGTTTCTTTGATCTTGTACCAGGCTTGACTAGCTCACTGTTTTCTGCGGAATTTGTTGTGCTAGGTCAACATTTCCTTCATGGAGGTGATATGTCTTGTCTTTTTGTGTGGGATTTAGATTTGGGAACCCTTTTGCTGCTAATGGATTAAAGGCACCTCTTACTGAATAGTGAAGACCGCAAACCATATGATTGATACCATTATCCTTAAAGTTTTAAAACTAAGTACATTGCAATCATTGTTCATTTCATCTACAAATTCAGTGCAAATTATGTCTTTGAACCACATAAAGGGCTCTGCCTGCAGCATTTAAGTGTGCCTTCAAATGTATGGAGGATTCTTTGTGATATACAAGAAAGGAACAAAACAATGTTCAAAACCTTCAGTCAAGCCCAAAAGGAAGGGGTTTGTAGACTCCAGTGACCAGTGGTTGGAATTGTTGTCCCCCGTTTCTCAGGGTGTGATGCTCCATAGAGAGAAAACTCTTTATAAGTTTGCTTCATAGACTTGCATCACTAAAATGTTGGAGGAAGCGGAAGTGATAGCACTGACTTGCCCCAGTCAGTGGGGTGATGCCATCTCTTGCTCCTCAGTAGCCTTTATTTGCTGATGAAGAGCTATCAAAGAAAGTGAAAAGACTTTTGAATCTGCTTACTCTGTGGACTTGTTGACATATCTTTACCTATTTCAAGGCCTCAAAGCCAAGAAGTATGAACAAGATGAGCACCACAATGGACGCCTCTCAATGACACTCTGGCAACCTTAGGACACAATCCATAGGAATTGCTTGTCTTTGTCAGCAATCTGCACAGTAGGCTGAGCCCCGTGCATCCATCATTCAGGCCTTGCCTAATATTTGATGATCATCGGCCTGAAGCAAGTGAGATTGGCCAAGGGGTGAGCATAATCCCCATTGACATCCAGAAATATGGACTGACCCTCCTTCGTCTGTGTGCCATCCTGCAGTGAGGTCATTCTGGTATATTAAGCCTCGGAAGTGCCTGGAAGGCACTTTAGGGCTCAGTTACCAGCCATCTTAACACGGTGGAAAACATCCGTCCCCAAAATCCCATATGTCTATGAAGGGAGGAGGCCATCTTGTTCTGCAAAGGCTGCTATTGGAAAAAACAAGGCCCACTGTCCTGTAAAATATGGCCAACCACACACAGAAAAAGGCACCCTGCACAAAGGAGATTGACATCCTCTATAGCAAGGCCCAACACCCATAAAACGAAAAAGAAGACTAAATGTCTATTATACTAGGCCCACCAACTCCCTGCTGGACTATCTTCTAATCAAGGAGAATGCCCCCATAGGATATAACTCCACAGCAGATCCCCGTAACAGGCCCACCAAGTATATAATTTGTCATTTTAACACAATTACATTTGCCACAGAGGGCCATCAAGATGGATGCTCCCTGGTGAGCTCCGAGGCATGGGATCACAATCTGTGCAAATCACTCCTCTGTTTGAGCAATCTTTCACATAAAACCCATCACACCATTAACTTGGACAAGAGGATGCCTCCCAAATCCCCCATGGTCACAAAGTGCATAGTTACCTGCCCTTCCCGAGTCAGCCCTCCTTGGTGTCTCTCTGAGTTCAGCCCAGCACACATGTGAAATCCAGTGGCCCGATGATTCTGAAGTCCAGTTAAGGAGTGAGCTGCCAGATATTAATATCTGACCTTCGTGGTGAGCAGCTGGGTCAGAGGCTGTATGTAGACACACACAGATCCTGTGGTACCTGAGTTGCCTCCACTAGTCTGAAACACCAATTTACACAACACTGTGAAAATCTCCTTCTCCGGTTTTCCCTCCTCTAAGTTATCTTTTCCAATCAGCTCTTCTAATGAGAATGCAGGGCTCACTTTGAGAGCGGGACTTCAAATGTATCCAGACGGGTTGCTGTGATTGCTCTTTAACTGTCTAATCCAGTGATGTTCTGGCGCCTCTCTACTCAGACTGCCCCAGCCTTCCATACTCTTCAGTGCTTCACTTGCAACTATCAACCAAATTTGAGCTAAATTCCTTCCCCAAACCTCCATAAATCTGGACTCAATATCATTGAAATCACTTTTCCCTCCAATATATCTTAACATGCCAGGAAGAACTTCAAACATATGATCTTAAGAGAATTCTTGGAAACTCTCATTGCCAACCAATATCACTGTGCTCGGAAGGGTTCTCCAAAAACTGGTCTTCTCTTGATTCCCGACGTATAACGATAGCTAGAGTTTCTATACAGGAACCTAAAAATGAACTCATCTACTGATATCACCTATGGACAAAAGCTTGTGGTCTTACCCTCCACATACATCAAATGCACTCTCTCTATCTCCATGTTCAACAATTAAAATTCCAAACGACCAATTCAAATCTGGCCTTATTTGATCAACTTTTACTATCTTTCAACCCTAACTCTATGAACTTTTCATGCCCCCCCACTATTCGTTCACCACAGAGTCTCCCTTCTTCTGTCAGTTCTTCTACTGTCTCTTAACCATCTTATTACATCTCTCCAAATTACTCAACCTCCCCATCCAGCCATACCGAACTGCAGACCTCCTCATTCACACCCAAAATCCATAATGATCTGTCAAAGCTCACTTTTGTCCCCATTGAGCGCCCTAAAGCTCCTGTCTTCACTCATCGACGAGCTGTCTACTACATGACTGCTGATCTACTTTGAGCTCTCAGACATAATTATGATCTTCAACCTAGATATTTTGGTCTTGACAGAACCGTGGCTCAATAATGCTTCAAGCAATGTCCTAGACATTCTTCTCCCCTACAAATGACCCCATCCTCTATTACAACCTAGAAGTCAGATACGGTGGTAGAGGACCAGTAAATCATAGGAATACCCTAAAGTGCAAATAACTTCCTACTGAGTGATTTGACACCTTCCAATGCATTTCCCTTGAAGTCTCCTCTCCAAAATTCATTAATCTCAGAATGAATGTCATTTAGAACATTGGAATGTTGGGAGCTCCATTGAAAACAATGGAGTGCTCCGGGCTTATAATGGCTGGTATAAGCCCGGAGCACCAACATTCCAATGTGTCTTTGTTCACAGCTCTGGCTATGAACAAAGACTTCAGGGAGCCTGAGGGGATTTGAATCCCCTCGCGCTCCCTGAAGGCTTTGTTTTGTTAGAACATTCTGCCCTCTAGTGGCAGAATGTTCTAATAGCCTTATAGCCCTTCGTAGCAGGGCTATACCGGCTTTTAAAGTCCCTCTGCTTTGTTAAAGTCCCTCGCCTTCGGCTCGGGCCTTTAACGCTGCAGCGGGCTTTTAACAGCCGGTATAGCCCGCTACAGCAGGCTATAAGGCTATATTACAACCCTCAGGTAAAAACAGCTAATTTGTCGGGGAATGCATGGATTTTATTTTGTTACAGCTAAACACTTCTGAGACTTTCGTCTTCCTTGGTAACTTTAAACAATCCTCGAGTGAAGAAAATAACAAACTTGTTCGTCTGTTTTCCACTTTTCTCTGAGACAATGGGGCATATTATCAAGAAACGGCGTTAAAATTATCGCCGCTTTAGCGGCAGAAAACTGCTGCTAAAGCGGCGATAATGGGCTTGATAATATGCCCTTGAGAATTCCCATAGAAGCCCATGTTCTGGTGTCAACATGGGCTTCTATGGGAATTCTCCAGGGCATATTATCAAGCCCATTATCGCTGCTTGAGCGGCAGTTTTCTGCCGCTAAAGTGGCGATAATTTTAACGCCGTGCTTGATAATATGCCCCAATGATCTTTTTTAGCATCACGAAAAAAACACATGCTGCAACTGAGCTATTCTCAACCTGATTATCGCCGTGGATAAGGATAAGCTACTTGGGACCCTGGCCTAGTTTCATTTCTTGCACTAGGGCACATCACCTCCAAGCTATGCTGCTGTGCTAGTAAGCACTCCGTTAGACTTAATAATTTTGTCTGTATTGGACATTACTTACTCACACATAAATCAAAATGTTGATTATAACCCCCCCCCCCAAGGATTAGGATCATAGTTGACATCATTTCAGGAAGGAGGTGCAAGATTGAAGGAGACAGGAGACTTACAGCCTGAATGCCTGCCTGATTTCTGGGTTTATAATCATATTCAGGTGGAAGAGTATGTCCAAGGGAATGTATAAGAACAGTGTCTGTGGATATAAGCAAGGAAGATGAAAGAAGTGATCCTTCTAAAAGCAGAAATGACCTAGGCCTAAATACGGTCTGGCTGGAAAATGGTGCGATATTTATTGCAGCCTATAGAGCTGGACACTGCAGTAATAATAATTCACCTGGTGCGATAGAAGCATTTATGTACAATTATTGCCCACAAATGGAGCATGACATGTCGATTTCCATGCTTAACACAAAAAAATCTGCTAGTCCCATTAATCATCAGGCATTTGACCTCTCAAAACTAACCTGGGAATATTGTGGAGATGTATATATATTATAATTATTTGGCCCAACCGTAATCGTAGCTAAATACTTATTTTACTGTGTAGAACATTGTTAGACCTGGCATCCTTAGTGTCGTTTCCCTCTAACATTTTGCCTTCAGACCAACCTGATTTAGCTGACTTTGTTTTTGCTGTTCTTAGGACTCTGCACACTTTACCACTTCTTCCCAGTGCTAAAGTGCGTGTGCTCTCTCTTTAAGACATGTTTAATTGGCTGTACTCAAATGGCATGTTTATTTTACTTGTAAGTCCCTAGTAAGGTGGCGCCACCTGTGCCCAGGGCCTATAAATTAAATGCTACTAGTGAAACTGCAGCACAGGTTGTGCTGCCCACTTTAGCAGCACTTTAAACATTTCTCAGGCCGGCCATTGCAGCCTGTGTGTGTAGTTTTAAACTGTCATCTCGACCTGGCAAATTAAACCCTTTGCCAGGCACAAACCTTCTCTTTTAATACTTAGAAGTCATCCCTAAGGTAGGCCCTGGACAGTCCCGAGGGCTGTGTGCAGTATATTTTAAAAGTTGGACATGTACTTTAAAGTTTTATATGTACTGGTAGTGTAAAAATCAAACTTGTTTTTACCTACTGCAACACCTACCTCTCCCACAGGATAACTTTTGAAGTACCTTATTACATTTTATAAGTGTAATTTCCAAATGGGAAAAGGTAACTGGTTTATGTTTGGCGGCTCTGGAATCGTGATTTAAAATCCTAACTTATGGTGAAGTCGGATTTTAAATTGCAATTCTGAAAAAGGCACTTTTAGAAAGTTGATATTTTCTTGCTTTAGCCACTTGGTAACTGCAGCCTGTCTCTGATTCACATGACTGGGTGTCTGTGACAGTTGGGCAGCCACACACAATGGAGAGCTTAGGTTTGACTGGATGGGCTATCACTACCAGGATGTGAGGGAGGAGCTGGGCCCAGTCCCACTTACACTTGAACAGGCTGTGCCCTGTTTCCACACAAAGGGCGGCATACCCCCTGCAGTTAGTCTGGAACCAGGGACAGGAAGGCAGGACATCTGTGTACTTCAAAGGCATTCTCTAGAAGCTTCGCCCCACTTCAAAGGCACAACTGGGAATGTATACTGAACCTCAGACACCACCACTTCAGTACAATTCTAGACCTGTGGATACTCTGCCAGGAAGAAGGTCTGCTGCTCTGCTACAAGGACAGTCACTCTGCTGGACTACTGCTCTGAAGGAACTGCAGCCCTGCTGTGCTGACCTGCTGCCTGCTGTCCTATTGCCTGGGTGAGAAGGACTGGACCTCCAGCTCTTGATCCCAGAACCCAGAATGACTAGTTGGCTGGTCTCCTGATCTAAAGCCCTGGGACACAATAGGCTTCCAAAACCTTGCATCTGCACCTGGACTCTGCCATCTGTTAGTCTACCCTGTCAAGGGGAGCCACCTCAGTCCAGGACCCTTGGAAATGGGCTTAAGGTGCCCTGCCAGCCTCCGTGGATCCAGCAGAACCGACACATCTTCTCTGCTGTGCACCGCAAACCTGAGCAGACCAAAGCAATCACCACTGCTGTGTGGATTGGACCACCGCAAAGACCCGCACGACATCTCAGTTCTACAGAACCACCACATCACCCATAGTGCGCGATATGTCGTCGGTGCAACCCCTTGCATCCCTCGTCGATGGCATCTTCGATGACTACGCCAAACTCTACATTGCAGTCTTGCGGTTCTTCGCAACTGATGCATTGCCCCAACTGCATGCCACACCCTCGATGCTGGAATTCGCATCGCAGCCTCACCTCATCTCGGCACCAATGCATTGCATCAACTGCATGGTGCATCTTCGACACGAATCCTCGCAATGCTCCGTAAACCAGGATTTAAGGTACTTTGTTCAGCAGGTCTAACAGGGTCCCGACCTGACCTCTATCATCATCGGCCTAAACTTGTAACTTTGTCCCGGTCCGGCGCGACCAGATGTCGACAGTGCTTTTGCTTTTTAGTGCTAGTTTCGCTAAAATCTTCAAAATTGAATATCTCCGGTTCTTCTAATTGGATTTTTTTATGTTTTGGCTTCATTTTATTTAGTAAAGAAAGTTCTATTTTTCTATCTTTGTGTAAGATCCTTTTTCTGGGGGGTTTTGCACTAAATTACTGTTTGAAGTATTGCACCAAAACTTCCCACATTGCCTCCAAGTTAAGCTTGACTGCTCTGTGCCAAGCTACCAGAGGGTTGAACACAGGTTGATTTAGGGTTGGCTTGTGCTTCACCCCAACAAGGAGTGTGGGTGCTTCCTGACCAGGACTCACACCTCAGTCAACCAGCAACCCAGTTTCTCACATTGGTGATCAGTGGTGAGGCTCAGGAAATGTGTATGCACAGTGCCATACAGTGATTTGGTGTACACTACAATCCCATATCTGAGATCAATTTGTATTTTGAGTTCTCCTTTATTGGCCCTTTTTTGATTTTTCTAAATTCTCTCCTTGACTGTTGTGCTGGATACTACACCTGCAAGAATAGAGTTTCAGCTGGCCAACATGGATATCTACACTGTGGCCAAGCTCAAGGAGTTCTGCAAGGAGAGGGGACTTCCAGCTCAGAGCACCACCAGGAAGGTGAAGATCCAAAAGGCACTGACGTCTTGGGAGCAAGTGTATCAGTGACTGGTTGAAGCCACAGGAGAGGATAATGAGATGGAAGGGCATAGAGAGTACCTTCTTGTGATACATGCAGTTGAGGGGGATGACTTGACCCCTGAAGTGAAGCTCCTTGTCAGGGTAAGGACCAGTGTGTCTTACCACAGCCTATCCCCAGAGGAGCTGGCAGAAAGGAGGCAGGGGAGAGGATTCAAACTGCAGATGGCCTAGTTGAGAATGGAAGAGAAGAAACAGGCCATGGGGGAAAGGAAACTGGCCATGGAGGAGAGAATCCCTTTTGGGAGATTGGCTCATGAGAGGAGCCTTAAGGAGCAGAACATCAAGTCCAGGCCAGCAGAGTCCACAGTGATGGTGGCTGCAAACCTTCAGTGCCCTCTGGAGACAAGAGGGTCCACACTTCTAAAGGTCTTGTGCCTGGGTTTGTTGTGGCTAATGACATTGACAAGTGGTTCAAGGCTTATGCGATTGCTCTATGGATGCACAGGATCCCTGAGGAGGATTGGTGGGCTAGTCTGTGGAAGCATATCCCTAGCAAAGGGAGTGACACCCTACTGGCCCTGGAAAAGGGAGACAGGATGTGTTAGCCCACCATGAAGGAAGCCTTTCTCAGAAAGTATGGCTTTACCCCAGAGCAATATAGGCAGAAGTTTAGAGACAGTCAGAAACTAGCCCAACTGACCTCGATGGACTGTGTGGATTTCTTTTGCAAGGCACTGGATAGTTGGTTGAAAGGCAGTTAAGTAAAGCATTTCCAGGGGCTGTGCAATTTGATTGGAAAGGAGCATATGTTCAGTCTTTGTTTTGCAGATGTGCGCCAACACCTGATTGATAGTAAGCTCACTGACCCCAGGGAACTTGCTAAGGAGGTGGACCGCTGGGTCAGCACAAAGGTCCACAAGAAGGTATGGGGGGATCACCACAAGAGTGGGCATGGTTCCCACCAGAAGTCGGGGGAGACAAACATAAAAATAGGGAGTTCTTTAAAGGTCCCCAAACTGCCTTTTAGAGTCAGAACTCCCAATATGTTCGCTGACAATATGTCATCAGGTTGGGCACCTCCTAAGTGCTATGAGTGCCAGAAGGATGGGCTCGTCAAGAGGAATGCCAAGTGTCCCAAGTGGACACAGCCCCCACTGGTGGACAGCCCCCACTAGTGGGGTTGGCTAATGTAGCACTTGGGGAGGAGATTGTCCCAGTTAGTGAAGGGGACAGTGTAAAGGTTAGCCTAGTATCCAAGGGTGACAGAGAGATGGTGCAGAGAACTCACATGCCTAGTAATATGAGGAAATACAGGCAGTGGGTCACTATCAATGGGCAGAGAGTGGAGTCTCTGAGAGACAATGGAGCCAACCGTCAGATGTCATCTGGTGACCTCAGAGCAGGTAGTCCCTAATGTGTTCCACCAAACTGTTGCAGCTGTCCATCAGGAGAGTTACTACCCTGTGGCTCTGGGTCCCTTTAAATGAGTGGGTCTTACGTTCCTTGAGGGTAGCTGTGAGTCCACCCTTGCCTGTGGATTGTCTGCTTGGTCTGGAAGAAGGTGGGCTTCAGATCACACTTGGAAATGTTGGTGTTGCCTAAGTGGGTGTGTCTGACCTTACCGTCCATGGCGGCTCAAGAGGGTAGTTAGGAGAACCTGGAGTCTGGAAGAATTGCTCAGGTGCCTACCAAAAAGTGGAAGGGCAAGGGACACAGGAAACCCACTACTGAAACGCCCATGGTCTTGGAGGAGGCTGAACCTGAGGTGGACGCCTCAGAGCGTTCAGGGGAGGATGCTACCACCCTAGGTAATCAATCTGAGCTTTCCAATTGGCAGCAGGAAGGGGGTCCCACAAGGGAGAATCGCTGCAAGGCGCAGATGGAGTGCCTTACTCTTGAGGGCCTACAGCTGCAGGCTGAGGCCAGGCAGCTGACGACATATCTGGTGATCACCTGATTAACTGGGAAAATGGTCTCCTGAGTATAGCGAGCCTAAGGTTCCTGAGCCTGTGGCAACAAGTGTTCTGTGGCCCCCCAGTGGCTCATGGTGTACCCCTGGCAGGTCATTTAGGGCAGGACAAGAGCTTTGATTAGCTTGTCACCCACTTTTATTGGGCTCAAAAGAGGAGGGCCTCAGATGCTTTCTGCAGGTTCTGTCCTACCTGCCAGGCCAGAAACAAGTCAGGAGGGAAGCGTGAGGCTCCCCTGCAACTATTCTTGCCATGGGCACCCCCTTTGAAAGGCTGGGCATCAACATTGTTGGGCCTCTGGAGCCCAAGACAGGCATGGGCAACAGGTTAGTCCTGGTCTTGGTGCACCATGCCAACCGGTACACAAAGGCTATCCCTCTAAGGACGGTGACCGTGGTACCAATTTCATGTTGGTGGACATGAAGGCCATGTGAAAGGAGTGTGGGGTATCCTCCACTCCTTTCCACCCCCAAACCAATGGGCTTGTTGAGAGGTTGAACAAGACACTTAAAGGCATGATCAAGGGCCTGTCAGAGCCCATGAGGCAGAAGTGGGATGTTCTCTTGTCATGCCTGTTGTTTGCATACCAGGAAGTGTCTCAAAAAAAGGTTGGCTTCAGCTTCTCTGTGCTTCTGTATGGGAACCCGGTGCCCAAGAATGCTTCCAAGGATGTGGCCATCTACATGCTGGTAATCCTTACCCAAATAAAGTGCTTCTGGAAGCAAGCTAAGGCAAAATCTAGAAGCAGCCAGGAGGTCATGGAACAGAGAAATGACCAAAGGCCACTCTGGTCGAGTTTCATCCTGGCCACAAAAGTGTGGGTGAAGGATCCTGTGGAGACCAGGGCCCTTCAGGGCCATTGGTCTGGGCCCTGTGAGGTGAAAGAGCTCAAGGGTGAAGTCAGTTACTTGGTGGACCTCAAGACTCCCAGGAACACCTTTAAGGGTTTTGCGTGTCAATCACCCCAAACTCCACTTTGAGACGTCTGCGTTAACCCTGCTTCTGGTCACAGATGATGGGACGGAGGAGGAGAGTGAACATCCCTCCGACCTCCTTCCTTCCAATAAGCAGGATGGGTTAGTGGGGGTGTCAGCCTCTCCCCTACACTGACCCTAGAACAACAGTGAGACTACTGCCAGTTATTGAGGCAGTTTGTCTCTTTATTCTCACTTAGCCCAAAACTCACTAAATGAAGTACACTGGGGACAGAACTCTGGTGAAGAGTAAAATCTACCAGGTGACTGATAAGGTGAGAGGCAGAATCAAGGTGGAGGTCTCAAAGATGCTGTAGTTAGGGGTTATTGGGCACTCAAACAGCTCTTGGTCGAGTCCAGTGGTGTTGGTCCCCAAGGCTGCTCATTCAGATGCCACTCCAGAACTTAAGTTCTGTGTGGACCACTGGGGACTCAATGCAGTCACCAAGACTAATGCACACCCAATCCCCAGAGCTGATTAGCCCATGGACCGGCTGGGAGCTGCCATGTTCTTCAGCACGTTTTTCTAATGACTGGGTACTGGCAGATTGCCTTAACTGAAGGGGCTAAAGACAGCTTTGCGTTCTGTACTGCAGAAGGTCACTTCCAGTTACAGCTAAACCCCTTTGGGTTGAAGAATGCTCCTGCCACCTTCCAGAGGTTGGTCAACCGGGTTCTAGCTAGGTTGGAGAACTGCAGTGCTGCCTACCTAGACATCATTGCAGTCTTCAGCTCTAGCTGGAGAACCGCTTGTGCCACTTCGGAGAACTGCTTCAGGCTCTTCAGAGAGAAGGCCTGATTATCAAGGCCAATAAGTGCCAGATACGGCAGGGATCAGTGGCCTACTTGTGTCACCAAGTGGGAGGAGGCAAAGTGCAACCCCTGCGGGCCAAAATTGAAACAATTCTGACTTGGGAACCCTACAAGTCCCAGAGAGATGAGGACCATCTTAAGCCTCACTGGCTACTTTAGGAGATTTGTCAAGGGGTATGGCACTGATATTGCCTCATTGAGAGACCTGACTTCAAAGAAGCAGCCACGTCAGATGATCTGGCCAGAGGCATGCCAAAACTTTTTGACACCCTGAAGGAGGCCAAGTGCACAGCACCTGTGCTCCTGACTTCTCTAAAGAATTCATATTGCGGATAGATGCCTCAGAGCATTGCATAGGGGCTGTGCTCTCAAAGCTAAACACAAAGGGCCTGGGTCAACCTGTAGCCTTCATTAGTAGGAGTTTACTTCCCTGGGAACAGAGGTGGAATGCAATAGAGAGGGCAGCCTTTGCAGTAGTCTGGGCACTGAAAAAGCTGAGACCATGCCTCTTTGATGCTCACTTCCAGGTTCAGGCAGACCACAAACCTCTTAGTTACAATTCTGAAAATGTAATTTTTTCAGAAAGTTGGCTTTTTCTTGTCTTAGCCATTTGATGTCTGCAGCCTGCCTCTGTTTCACATGACTGGGTGTGGGTGACAGTTCTTCTTTGTGTTTTCATCCTAGATGCCCACACGCAATGAAATGGGGAGTGTAGGTGTGACTGGATGGGCCATCACTGGCAGGATGGTATGATGAGATATGTTATATTGATCTGTATAGCACAATATTTACCCGAGAGGGTATCCAGGCGCTTGGGGAGGTGTGAAGGTTTGTGATCCCAAAGTGCTTATACGAAGAGCCAGGTCTTCATCTTCTTGAGGAACTCAAAAAATGAGGCGGACACTCTGATGTGTTGAGGGTGGTCGTTCCATGTCTTGGGTGCAATATAGGAGATTGACTGACCTCCAGCTTTCCTTTGCGGATGCAGGGAATGTGTGCAAGTGGGAGTGAGGCAAAACATAGGGGTCTGGTGAGTTGGTGAAAGTGCATGCTGCTGTTCAGGTAGTCTGGTACTGTGTTGTGTAGGATTTTGTATGTGTATGTGAGAAGTTTGAATTGGCTGTGCTTGTGAATGGGGAGCCAGTGAAGCTTCCTGAGATGCAATGTGATATGGGTGCGGCATGGGAGGACGAGTATGAGTCTGCAACGGTGTTATGGATAGTCTGGAGCCTATTTGTCACCTTTCTTGTAATAATTTTGATTGACATATATGTGTTCTTTTACCACCTCATTCATTTGGAGGTATTCTAACTCACCTTGTATCCTGCAGAGGTCCCTCATAGTTCTGTTTGTGTATCGCCTTGACTTGAGAAAGTTGGTATTCCCGTTCTGCCTTGTTTTGTTTGGCCAGGCGTTCGAACGTTGGGTTGTGGAAAATTAATTCCCACCGGGAGACTGATTTGCTTGAGTACCACGGTGTAGAGGGACTAACCTTCTCATTATCATTTTCCTCAAAGTAATGCTCTATAACTTTTTTAATGTGGTCCCTGAGGGTGTTATTCCTCAAAGCCATGTCATTTACGAACCAGGCTTTCGGAAACAGTTTTAGCTGAATTTGGGGAGGAAATAAAAGCCAAATGGACATGTGATCGGACAAGGGCGTAAGATCTATAGACAAGTCCACCAAATTAGGAAAAAGGGACACTGAGATCAGGAAATAATAGGATTTATGGACAAGGTAATTAAACATCAAATCTTTTTCCCCTGGAAGGAGGTGGCCTCATGGGTTGGCCAAATTGATATCTATGATTCCTTCGGCCAGCGAGGGTGGCAATTGGATGTCTATATACCTAGTGAGAGATCAATCCAATTTAGGATTGAGCGGGACATTATAATTCCCTCTTACTGTGGAAATGTACCCAAAAGTAAGCACACAGGTGCAGGGTCACCCCCTCGTCCACGGGTCAAAAGACTAACAAAAAGAGATCGGCACTGGAGTTGAAGTAAAACAACAAGTTTATTAATCACTCATGAGCGGGACCACGTCCACACAACACTCTCAAGTAGGTACACTGAACTCACAAACCATCGTCCTTATATGCAGTTTTGTTGCAATGTAAGCATATGGACAGAAATGGAAAGAACAAGTTTAAACACAGAAATAGCTTTCGGCAAACAAGGGCAGATGGATGACCACTTGGTCAGCAAATAGAGAGGGGGAGCAGGAATGCTTATGGCAGCAGTAAACGGTCAATAGATAGCCTCTAGGACCAGGTGCACCGGCAGCTACAAACCTCCCAGCACGTACATTGCTTAGCCATGTCAAAAGAGGTCAACTAAAGTTGATGAAACAAGCAGGGTGAAAAGGCAAACAGCATAGGACGAAAGAAACAAAATGGAAGCCGCAGCCAGAATGGCTGTTGCTTATGCTAATGTAAAATATTACACGTTTCCACACTACGATTAGTTCCCCAAGGGCAAAGTGAGATATCGTAGGGAATAAGGAGGAGAAAAGTCATCTTTTTACTCATTGGGCCATACAGCGAGTGGATAGTAAGTGGGATGGTATCCAATTTTCCCGTATACCAATCCGGTGGCCTTCTCGATCCCTATATATATCAGAAATGTGGAAGAGAAGTTTCGTACGAAGGAGGGTAGCCACCCCTCTGGTTTTACATGTGTAAAATGAGTGGGATTGTACAGTATACCTATAAGTTCAGAGGCGTCGGACATTTGCCATCAGAAGGTGGGTTTCCTGGAGTAAAGCTACATCGACTTCTTTGTGCTTAAGCCACTGGAACAGCTCCCATCGTTTCAACGAGGAATTGAGTCCTTGTACATTAAGCAAAACAATTCTCAAAGGTATCCTAATATCTATGTTCAGTTTAGTGTCAATGTGATATGACTGTACGCCCATGTTTTCGGTGAGATGGGGATCTCATTAGCGGCCTTCAGGAGACTCCCAACAATACAACATCTGCGCGAGTAGTGTCCAATAGTTTCCATGTGCCCCATGATGGTGAGGGTTGTGTGCTGTTTCATGTATAACAATAACTTGGACAACGTGGGGGGGTAGAGAGAACTGGGAGGAGGAGAGGAAGAGAAACAGGGCCCTTAGAAGGCATGTCGGTAAATAACTCTAAGAGGTGAGGCTGGCTCCACTATTGTCATTGAGACCCTCCCAGTACAATGAGTCATATAATAATATTCCCAGCATAAGACAGTTGTGAAGGAAGTTCGTGAGGTTCATGTCCCAGAAGAAGATGGATTACATTCTTTGTTTCTCTATTGGCGTAATTTCCAAGCTGATTTCCGGGGCATCCTTGATAGTTGAAGACACCACCAGCCTCCCTTATCCACCAGGTTCGGAGGGGCCTGATCTTGTTTCTGGTCTTGTGGCTGGGAGGAGGAAAGACCAAGGATTTCTCTCACATGTTGCAGGTCTCCCATTACCCAGCATTTGTTCTTTTATGGGGGAGTGATGCAATATCTTTTCTTTTTGTGACTCCGGTGACTCCGTGAAAGTTATTCTGCCTCGTCAGCATTTGGGACAACACGTCTTCATAGAAGGTAATGGCATCACCACAAAATGCTAGATGGTCTTGCTAGCAGGCCATTGTTAATTGTTAGGATCTTCTCTTTAATTTGGAAGTAGTGAATGTGGGTGAGCACATCAGGGGTTAAGTTGCGCTGTTGCTGATAGGCCGAGTAGTCGCTGTGTGTTTGATCCATCATTTGAAAGTTGAAGGACGTGTGCAAACATAGCTTGAACATGGGCCTTGAGATCCGTCAGCGGTATTGCTGTCATGATGGCCTGTATGCAATTGTTGTTGTGATGGGAATGGTTTTCCAGGTCGTCGATTTTGTCCTGCATCAATTGCTGTTTGTGCTCGGGCTTGCCCAACCGGGAGGAGCGATCGGTGTTTTCCAGGGCGTGGTCGGCGATGGTTGGCTCCAAAGTATCCAGGTGAGATTCTGTATGGTGTAGGGATTGATCTGAGTCAGACAAAGCACTACTACAGTCCAGTCTGAGTGAGGATAGGTGACATTTTTCACTTTAGATTTAAACTGCACTGTCTCTGATGCTGCAACTTAAAGTGGTGTATGTGAAGCAGAAAGAAATAATGCATGGTGCAGCCAATCTTCTCCCACGTCGTTGGGAGATGATAAAAGTCATGGTGAATTTATGACTACATTGCTGACCAAGCAGCATGGAGTGAGTAAATATGTGCAGCTGATTTAGTGAAACAGATGTGATTCAAGATGGCGGAGATAAAGACCAGGCTTGCTGAATGTCCCCAGCTGTCTGATGCAGTGCTTAAATTCTATCATAAAGTGCAGGGCTAAATGCTTTACTGAGGAGCCCGTCACCTAGGTTTGTTTCTACCTCATGCCTCTTCTTTCCACCATCCTTCACGGTTTGCCTCACTATCTCACCACCTCATGTCCTTTTTATTCTCTACATTTTCTCTTCGTCGCTGTGTTCCTTTCCCTTCTTCCGCATATGTCTTATTTCTGCCTTTCTCTTCCTTGCTCTGCGTCAAAATGTAAAAATGAAAAAAATCAGTCACAGTGCCCAAAAATTAGTACTGGCACCAACCACCTGCAATCACGACACAATTAATCGCTGGCCCAATATTGTCAAGGCAAGGTGCATCTGATCTAGTTTAGATAATGTTCAGATTCCTGTTCACTCTTCAGGAGCAGATGTAGATTTGATGGGTCAGATTCAGGTTAATGACCTGGAGCTATTGGAAAGCTTATGTGACGTTGGGGCATATTGATAAGAAGTTAACGCCACCAGAACGTCACTTTTTCCAATGTTCTGGTGGCGTTAAGTCTTTCGCCTTACTTACAAGGCGGGATTTAGCCACAAAATGTGGCTTAACACTGCCTTGTAAATAATGCCCCTATTTATACAGCACTAAGCGTGAGAGGGGCATGCAATGGGTGTTGCAGAAGGCGTTCCGCCGCAACACCACCTGCTTTTTGATGCTACCCCATATTTATTAGGTATAGGGCAACTCCAAAAATATTGCAAGGGAATACCTGGTCTTAAGCAGGCAATGTGAGGAGAATTGTTTCATGTCTCCTATTATTTTGCTCTTAACAGCAACACGCTTGGAAAGATTGTTTATTTGCAGGAAGGTGCCCCTTCCTGCACATAAGCAATCACCCCTGCAGTGCAGGCACTCTTGTAACATGGCGCAAAGGTGCCTGCACTGGTGTTAGGCAGCTTCTTTAGAGCAAGTGGTAGGGGAAACGCAGGGGTGTGCCGTATTCTTGTAAATATGGTACATTCCTGCATTTTGAAACTGACGGAGCGTGGCGTTACCAATTTTGGCGTAACACTGCACTCCGCCAGTTTCTAGTAAATATGCCCCTTTGTCGGATGCAATACTTCATGGACTCGTTATATATAAAATATGGTACTAGCAGTCCCCTCAGTGTGCGTGACAAGCTTTAGAGCAGTCGTGTCCAACACAGGTCAGGCAGTGCCTAATCCATAACAGCCATTCAGGATATCCATACAAAAAGCAAACACATTTACATAATGAGTAAATAGGAAATGTATTTACACAACCAGTGTATTACGTTAGTTGATATTGTGCCATGCATGACATAAATCAAGCAGACCCTTGAACTTGATATGTCTAAGGCGAAACCTGTGACTTCAATATCTGAAAAGGCCAAATTGGGTGGGGAGAGATGAAGTAAATATTCAGGTAACTGTACTGGAAAATTCTTGATTCAGATTAGTTAATCCTTTATCTAAAGATGCTCAGTAATACAGTTACAAGTTAGGGAGAGTGCAGAATACTTTCACCAGTGGTGTTTGGTGATAATGCAGTGTCCATTTTAATTTTTGATGAATCCAAAAGAATGATTTGATTGCAACATCAATTCTCTTTAAAACGGATAGTGGAAACTGTATTAATAGGAACGGGGTAGTTATGGCAATCAAGGAAGGACTACCCCAAGAAATATGTGACTAATCAGTGTTCATGGAAGATGTTCTTATTTTTAACAAGACAGGCAATATCCTTTTTAGTGAGCTCATAATGTAAATTTCTATGCCTACTGTATTTTTCTGTTAGCCATGGCCCTCGATAATTAATTTGATGTACTCTGCAAGGCCCAGCAATACCACAGGTTCCAAAAGTGAGAATCTATATTTTTTGCCCATTGAGTTTATATTTCCAAAAAGAACTAAAGGCCAATACCTTTGATTCAATTAGTGGAAGAACATGGGATAATCTGTGGTTGTGATCAGGACATTTTGTTTATAAGTCGTAACTTTAAATGTTATGGCAATTAATAATACCAAGGAGGAGAGCACGTCTCTCTAAGGGGCATATCAGCAAGGTACGGTGATGAATAACGCAAAGCACGCTTAGCGCTTTGTTATTCGTCGCTGTCTATCTCTGGAATTTATTGCCCTGGTAGCGCATTATCAACAACGCGTTGCTCCAGGGTGATAAAAATTCCAGAGATAGTGGGGGAAATCGCTGTTTTGTTATGTTATGTTATAGGGTTCTTATAAAGCACCTATCACCACCGGTCTCTAAGCGCTAGACAGAAGACCAAGAACATAATGACGCCTCAACAACCATCTGCTTGCTCCAATTAGACCGAAGATGTTACCTTTCCGAACAAATATGTTTTCAATTTTTTCCTGAAGGAGAGTAGATGAAAATCTTCCTTCAGACTAGATGGAAGATCATTCCAAAGTTGAGGAATGAGTACTGAGAGAGCACAACCTCCTTTAGTTTTTAGATTGAATCTGGGTTGAGCCAGATTTGGGACAGACCCAGAACGTAAGGGCCTACCGGGAACATACTTCCTCAGGCGCTGTTTGACATATTCTGGGGCATTGCCAAAGAGCGCCTTGTGGGCCATGCAGAGGCCTTTGAATTGGACCCTAAGCTTCACCGGAAGCCAATGCAGTTTACGAAGAAGAATAGAGGCGTGCGAACTTCTAGGAAGAGAGAAGACCAGTCTGGCAGCGTCATTCTGCACAACCTGCAGTTTTCTCATCAGCTTCTGTGATAGGCCCAGATACAGAGCATTACCATAATCTAGCCTCGAGATGACAGTCGCTGAGACGATGGTTTGCAGCGTAGAAGCTGAGAGAATGGTAGTAAGCTTGCGTAACTGCCGCATCACAGCTGTGCAGGAACCCACCACAGCCGACACTTGAGGGGCCATGGTAAGATCCGCATCGATCTTTAGGCCAAGACTCTTCACTACTGTGCCGGGGATAGGAGTTTTGCCGAGTTCTGGGGGCCAGTACAAGTCATCCCAGGGGTTGGCTTTGTTGGTTACTACCAACACCTCCGTTTTCTCTGCATTTACTTTGAGGAAGTTGTTAGTCATCCAGTTGACCGTGAATCTAAGAAGATTCCTAACTGATTCATGGGCCTCTGGTGTATCTCCCAGCCGAACCACTAACTGCGTGTCGTCTGCGTAGTTAAAGACCTCACAGTTCCTGCGCGTGAGTTCTTCCATCAGGGGTTGCAGATATATATTAAACAATAAAGGGGAGAGTGCGGACCCTTGAGGCACCCCCCATGTCACATCCTTAATCCCGGATAGCTGGTCCCCCATCTGAACCCTCGGAGTGCGACCCGACAGGAAGGACTCCAACCACTTGAATGCCTGGCCAGCAATCCCCAGCTTCGCGATACGGCTCAGCAAGATGGAATGGCTGACCGTATCGAAAGCTGCCGATAGATCGAGCAGAATCAGAGCGCAGGGTTGTTTATTATCAGCTCTTATTCTTAACTCGTCGGTGACCGTGGCCATAACCAGTTCTGTACTGTGTTGTGGTCGGAAACCCGCCTGCCTGGCATGCAGGAGATGGTGTTCCTCAAGATAACTGGCTACTGCATTCAGAACATGTTTTTCCAAGATCTTACTTAGAAAAGGCAGTTGAGAAATAGGCCTGTAGTTTTTCAGTGCCTTGGGGTCAGTGCCCGCTTTCTTCAGAAGTGGGGAGACTCTGGCTTCCTTCAGAGATGCTGGGAGGTAACCCGCTTCCAGAGAAGCATTCAGTAAATGTAGCAACTGGGGTTGAATGGCTGGCAAAGCCAGTTTGAAGATTTTCGGGGGGCAGGGATCACTAGAGGATCCTGATTTGATATAGCTAACCAGTTCTGTCAGGTGCTCCCCATCGATATCCGGGAAGTTAAGCAAAACCCCCGCAGACTGCAGGCTGTCTGAACCCTGTGGTCGTAGCAGCATAATCCACCCTCTATGTTCGGGATGGGTAAGTCAGGATTTTAGCAGATGTTAGTTTTTGGAGAAAACAGCGGTTTTCTCCAAAAACTAACGTCTGCTAAAATGCTGGGGCAGCCTTGTAAATATCGCAATGTGCACATCAGCGATATTTGCAAGGCTGTACTGCCCAGTGACGCCCACTTTGCATCTCATTAGAGATGCAAAGGGAGGCGTAGGGAAAAAGGGTGCTAACATGCGATTATGCATGTTAGCACCCTCTTGTAAATAGGGCAATAGTGTTATCTCCGCTTTTTTGGCTTTTAAAGCCAAAAAAGCGGAGATAAAGCCCTTGTTAATATGCCGCCTACAGCTGTAGCATACTTCCAAAAGTGTTGGTGTGTGTTATTATCACATATTAATGCCACCAAAACCAGACTAATTTTATTTATGTGTTCAAACCTTACAAATTTCGAGGACTGGAGCTGTTGAGTAAAATAGCCAGATTGAATAGCTGTGATTGGAGCTTGAGTTGGTGTCAAGGTTACCCTTGCCTTATTTGGATCTGCATCTTTGGCTTGGACTAAATGAATGTGCCTCCTCGCTTCCTCATTTATGTTACTACAAGTACCCATTCATCATCTCAACAGCATTTTAGTTGCCAGGAGTTATATTGTAGAGTTTGACTATGGATTACATCTTCAGGATGCCCCACACTATAGTCTCTATAACTGTGTGGGAGTTTAATTTTAAAAAAGGGTCAAAGAGGAATTTGGGTTTAAAGTCATCAGAATACTCAAATCTAAGGAAAGCTGGATACAGTCTGATTTCCAAATAGGATGGAAATGTAACTCAGACATTACCAATAGATAGGATTACTCTGAAATAAGACAGAAGTTAAAAACATTATTGATACCTGAATATTTTACAGGAACTGAGGAGAAAAACGAAAATGGCCTTTCTCCAGGATGTCTCCAGTTCCAAGCTTCAATTAGGCCCAAACATCTTTTAAAGGTCAAAATAGCTTGGCGAACACTAGTCAATCGACCGCTTAGAAGTAATATCCTTTTCAGGGCAAAGTATGCAGTTAAAGTCACTGGAAAAATGAATGGACCTATAAGCCCATTTTAATTTCAGTAATAATGGTTGGTAAATATCCAGGGAGTCAGCATCAGGGCCATATATGGAGCGTAGGTAAAATGGAAAAGTATCAGCTTTAATAGAAAGTGACCCACAGCAGCCAGAAGGATCCACCAGGTTTGAGACATCACTCAACTCCTTGTCAAAGACAAGAATAGCCACCCCTTTGATAAAGCGTGACGATGTAGTTAAATAAAAGGATTTGGGTGGAAGAATCAATTTTCTACGGCTTTACTTCTGGCTTATACACGCTTGGTGCTAGAGTTTAAAAATGTGAAGGTTTTTGAAGTTCCGTTTTTCTTTTTGACTATATTGTTCATTGTTTTAAGACTCACATTCAGAATGGAGATGTTACAAAAACTTGCCTGTCTTCCCCACTTTGGTAGGTAGTAAATCTACATTTCATGAGATGCATGACCCCCATAGTAGCACCAGGGTGCAATAGCGGGAGGAGGGAATAACCTTCAGGCTGTATTCGCTCAAGCTGAGGGCTTGGTATATCTGCTTAATGCCCAAAGCTCTAGGGGGCCATCACCAAATCTTCTGGTTGGCACCGTCATTTTGTGGTATTCACCATTTAGATGTCAAAGCCAAGGGAATTAGTGTGTGGGGGGGGGCTTTTACTTGAGCAGATAGAGAAAACAGGCATAAAATCTAGGAATTAATCAACTTCTTTCTTCTAAATTAGTCTATGGTTCATGGGTCCAATTTACAAAGCTCTACAGATAGTTATGTAAGCTATAGAATATTAAATTATACATACTCACATGTATAGTTCTTAGATATTCACGCACATTCCCTTGCAACTCATGCGTAAGGTATGCAAGTCATAATGTACATGAATATATGTATCACTATCTGTGCATAATAGTAATAGCTACTTTTTATATTGGTATTACACCATCAGAGTTTTTATAGTGCTGTTAACAACCACTGTTTCTATCACTCTATTTAAATCTTCTCAGTCTACAGACATCTGACGTATAAAAGGCTGATTATGGACTGTTGGGGTTCTATCTTGTGATGTGGTGGATGTAACTTAAAGATGCCAGCAGCGAATATAACACACACATAACAAAAGAAAGGAATTTAAAAAAATCTTATTTACATTTTTGTCCTCCTCTCTTCATTCAGATGCTTGATGTAGCCTAGAAAAGTTGGACTGATTGGTTCACATTTACAATCTTTTTGCACAATTTACTGCTTATAACAAGCGTTATTTGAGGCTGAGGCCACTGTGAATCTATATGTTTTTGAACACCCAAAATGTTATATCTTTGTTGATGGTAACAGAGCTTACAGTGTGTTTCCCAGGCGCTCCCCATACAGAGTATCATCCTAAATTGATTTGGAGCACCGAGCAAGACATTTTTGAGACCCACCGTGTGGAACAATTTTTAATTTTAGCGCCATTTTTCAATGCATACATACATTTTGTGCCTACACAGATGTTTCTAAGTCAACTCCAATATATTTACCATCTGAAGCCCTTTGGACTACTGTGGATCTCAAAGTCAGCAACACAAGAGCAATATTTAGAACCTGCAGGTTGGGAAGAGTTAGGAAAGCCCTTCCTTCCTCTCTGTACTCAGGAATCAGATTCAGAGTAAGTTTACATACATTATTGGATGCAGTACAATGTATTGATTAGGATGCTCAAGTCATTAAAATACTCCTTGAGAAAAACCAAAAATGATGGACGAAAATGCTTGAATAAACCTTCACAGGTCATTTCTCTGGGTAGGATTCCATTCCACCTTTCCTTTGCTCCCCATGACATTGTATACAGGAATTAGCCTTTTACAAATCAGCGTTGACCCTGCCCTAGAAGAAGAATTCCAGTCCTAAATGCTACTCACTGTCCCCTATCAAAATGGAACACTTCAGCCTTGTTGGTCCTCAGCAGAGGTGCAACCTAAGTCCCTATCTCACAGCAAAATACCCATTTCTGGTGAAATGCATATACACTTCCGAAGTGCATAGTGCACTGTGCTTGAGCCCTCTTGATACCCGACCAATGATGATCTGTGGAAAGTATCATGCTGGCCAATCAGATGGTGAGATGATGTCAGAGTCCATTGGAAGGTCTGATCTTGATCGGAAAGTTCTCCTGGGAATTATGGGCACTGGCATCTCTTCCTTCTTCTGGAGCTCGGGAACTATTGAGAAACGTGAAAAGAAATATTCACTATTTGAGAAATTATGAGGTACCTTTGGAGGAGCCAGGGCCTGGAGAGCGAGCAGGACTGTGAGCCCATCACTGGTTGATCTACCACGGAGAGGCGCGAGAGAGGATGGATCAATTGAGGGGGAGGGGGCGGGATGTTGTGCCTTGCTCTGCCTCCTCCCATGCGAGATTGAAAAACTCATAATTGACCGCAACGTCACTGAGCCTAGACACAACACCTGGAAGCCAACCATGTGCAGGTATTTCGAGCTCATCTTAGCCTCACTTTGCAACGTTGACTCTTCACTGGGCGGCCATATGAAAAGTGGATACCTTTTTTTTTGTTGCAGTTTTATATAGCGCAAACTCGACCCGAAGGTATCGGAGCGCTTTATATGAGCACCTGTTACATTACACAATGACACATTCTTTTTTTGGTTGGCACAAGGAGATTAAGTGATATGCCCAGAATCAAAGGATGTTGAGCCAACTCAGAGACCTGAACCTGATTCCCAAGTCAGCAGCTCTGGCCATTATGCCGCATCCACTTGTCCACATCCACACAATGGCACTGTGAGAGTTCACAAGTCTGGGAGAGCCAGCGCCCAGGTGGGAGTCTAACTTGTGAGGAGTCTAACAACGTCAATAATCAGCTTCGAAAGGCTGCCCTGGATGATCAAATTCATTTTCACAAATCTGGTTCATGGAAGCCCAAAACTCTATAGTGGTTGCTTCGCAATCTACTCTAGTAGCGTGCATCTTATTTCGGACCGGTGTGTACTGCAGGAGGTGACCGACTTATATTCTGCAGCCACTGTGCTACAACATGACCCCAAAGGCTATTTTCAAAACAATTTAAGAACAAAAATGCTGTAAAACATTTCTTGGACTAAGTAGGAGAGTGCGCTACCGGAAGTGGAACACATATGACTCTGGTGATGAGGAAGCACTAAGAGTTGCGAACATAAACAAAAATCTTCTCATCGCTATATGTTCACAGACTTGTTGTTTGACGTAGCAACAAAGGAAACAAAAAATGAAAAATTCATGTACAGACATGGCCACCTGTATTTGCCTGACTGGCAGGCAGTCATGCAGATTACATGGTGGTAATGAACTGTGAAGCAGGAGGCCTTTCCATGTTTTCGATCTTGTTTTGCATAGCTGCTGTCACTTCTTGGCATGAAAAGTGAGCTATAAAACTCAAATTTGGTAGAGAAATGAAGAAAGCCACAGTGGTAAATTTGTAAAAGAGTAAGTGACGGGTCAAACGTTTTGGTCAGAAGCCCTTGGCTGGATGTATTGAACGTTGGCGTGCTGAATACCAATGCCTCGTAGCATTGATTCCACCTCATGCCTTTTTAATCCACCCACAGACACCCTTGCCCCTTCATCTCACTCTTTCAGGTCCCTTCTTTTTCCCTCTTTGATGCACATTTCCTCCGTCTTCCTACCTTGTGTTTTTAGGTTGAGTCTGGGCAGATCATATGCTGCTCTGCAAGACATGCTGTATTCAGGTAAGGACTTGAAGCTCCACCCACATTTTTCATTGGCTAGTGTCATTGTCCTTTGTAAACTGTGGATTTTCATTAGTCAATAGGCTTAGTAGTGCCTCCTTAGTACCACCTTGTCTCATCTTGTAACCTTCCATAAGGACTGGCCCTCTTACGTGTGTTGTTACTCGGTAGTCTTTAATTAAAGCCTCCAAACACTATTTCGGAAAATGGTTTTCCCCTGCCTGCTGTTGCAGGCAAGACACGCTCTCTGTAGCGCTTTATTGTTTTTTTTAGTAGCACAGCACGCCTCAGTTGCAGCAGTGTCTTTGGTTTATATGCGGCGCCAAACATAGCTGCATATCTTTTTTTCTATTTATTCACTTTTTAGGTCTCGCCTAGGCAGCACATGCGCTGTCTCGTCGAGAGATGCTGTATACATTATGGTGGGGGAAGCTCCGCCCACTTTCCTCCTAGCTTTACCTATCTTTTTGATTGGCCGAAATGCTGCATTGTGATTGGTTTCCGGCAAGTTAGTCCCGCCTCCTGACGACCATGTTGTCATTTTTCTCCTTCCATGGCTATCAGTCTCTTTACTTTAAAAACTCTTTTGTTCCCCTGCCTCCCCCGTTCCCTCCCGCAGTCTGTGTCTTCTCTGCCCATGAAACCACCCCCCCTCCCGTTCGTGCCTTTTTGGATGCCCGCACTTTTGTTTACAATGCAATAGGGCTCTCGTAAATACGAGTCCTATTGCATTTGTAAATGCTTGTTTTAACCTGGGATTGGCTGAGTGCATTCGCACTCTATTTTGCCTGACTTGTCCTGAACACATGCGCAATACAGACAGTAGAAATCACAGCACACGGACAGCGGGACGGGAGGCCAGGTTTCTGCCCGGACCAGCCCTCTCATCGGAGCATGCACATCCCTTGGAGCCCCCACCCGAGTGAAAACATTGACTGTCTGTCTGCTTTCTGTGGACACGTAGTGTATGCAGGCCAGTTGGGCAGAAGGGACCCCACTGCATATAAAGAAGGGTGTCCCACCCCCTGTGAATACGCTGCCTTTCTCCTATGCCCGCGCACGTTGTCTCAGCATTCCCCCTGCGGGGCTTCATGCCTAAGCGCCTCACCGCCTAAATGCCTCCCGGGTTAAACCAGAGGGGATGAATGTGGGCACAGTGCTCCAGGCAGCTCAGGGCCAAAAAGTGCCAAGTAGCAGATTGGGAGGCCATGAGACAGCGGAGGCAGCAGGGGCCGGAGGTAGCAGAGGGCGGAGGATGGAGGCAGCGATTCTTCAGTGGCTCCTGCAGCTCTTGCAGTGGCTCCCTCGGTGACAAGGCCAGACTGGCCATAGCGGGCACCAGGCGTTTTCCCGGTAGGCCGCCAGGGTGGGGGCCGGTTTTGGGCCCCTCTGGGCCGTTTTTATTACCGGGGGCCGGCAATATCGGCCCCCTGTAACAAAATCGGCCAAAACTGGCACTCGCAAACTGCTCGGCTGCACTCCCCCTTGCCCCGGGGGGGGGGGGGCAGCTGAGCACTTTGCCAGAGCCGGTTATTGTTCCCAGTCCGGCCCTGCTCGGTGAGCAGGCCAACGTTGGCGTCAGCTTCCTGGATCCTTCCCCCGGGGGCCAGTGCCTTGTCCGCCAACTGTCTAAGTAGGCTGCAGTGCGGCACTATGGCATTGGGCCGACTCACCAACTCACCGACAATAAGTCCAAGTTGGGCCCCTCTTCTCCTACCACAAACCTCCCCCTCCTGCATCTATGATTCAAGTCGCAGGGGGGGAGCAGTAACAGCGCAGCAGCGGATTTCAGCTCTTCGTTTAGTTTTGGCTTCAGGCCACGCCCACTCACAAGTCGGAATATATTTAATCTTTATTTCATAATTTAACTATAATGTATTGTCTTTTATGGTTCATATAAATACCAAATCAAGTTTGACTTGGCTTGAGTATGTTCATTCATGCATACTATGACCTAGAAAGTTCGGGGCCAGGGGCCGCAGCTCTCCCTTCCATAAGCGTTTGTAGCTACTGAAGACAATTTTGGAAGGGATACTATATCACAGTGTTGATGAAAAAAGGGATTGACTGACAGTCTTTAATGGTGGTTTACCCACACATCCACCCACTTGAGAAGGCAGGAGAGTGTAGAGGCATGTCAGACTGGCTACGGTGATAACAAACATATCGCCTGTAGAAGTCACACGAGAGAATTGTTTCTTTAAGGCTAGGATACATATCCCAGAAACATGTACTCTGCACTTTGAGGTTTTGCAGCTTCTGCAAATGGATGAAAACGTCTGTAAGCTCAAAATCTTTCTGTCATGTTGCTGCCCTGCTGGAGGTAGAATGATGCCATACTAAGGAAAGTAAGATGAAGCTTTTGTGCGTAGTGTATGCAGGCCGGTGGAGCAGAAGGGACCCCACTGCATATAAAGAGGGGTGCCCCACCCCCTGTGAATACTCTGCATTTACAGGAGTCATGTGCGGGGCACGGTGCAAGAAGAGTGGCAGAACTGCTGTCCCTGGCACTATTCTAACCCGCATTGTAATATCACCCCCTGCCCCGGCCCTATGTAAACAAGGATGTCCTCCTCCTGTGAATATACTGCATTTACAGGTGTCTTGTGCGGGGGCACGGTGCAGGGTGGCTGGCAGAACTGCTGCCCTAGTACTATACTCACCCGCATTATAATATCACCTCCCCCCAGGCCCCAGTATAAACAAATGGGAATTCTGAAAACTTGAGAGCAACGTACACGGAAGCACACTGTGCCATTCTCACACAGAGACACATAAGCAAGGGGGTTTAGTGTCTCATCATTATGTGCCCTGCAGGTACCAGATCAACATGTGAAGCACTACAACGCCTCGCCATGGGTCGTAAATACTATATAAAGCCATTTGAAGTTGCAGTACTATGCAACACTATGTACAGAAGAGGCAAAACAACGTGTTTACTTTTTGTATTTTTATTAATGTAGATGTTTTTAAGGTAAGTTCTCGTTTTTGGTTCTCTTAGTTGTGGCTCGGGTATCTGGATGGGCGGGGTGGAGCGGAGGAGATGTAGTGTGGTACACTGCACATGCACTAGCCTTTTTTCTCATCATGTGATGCTTGTTTGCATGTTATTTTCAGGACATTACAGGTTGCCTCTCGTGCAAGAAACAACCTGACACTGTGCGCAGACAGGAAGAATAAGATACATATAAATTAAAAGTATTTGTTATAACCATCTCAATGCTCAGAGAGTTGGTAGCTCTACACTGCAGCTGCTACATGAGTTCCTGGGAGCCTCGTCTGTGTGCCCAAGGACATGCCGGGAGTGCCTCTTGTTCCCCCTTGCACTGCAGGCTCAGACTGCCCACCCGCAGTTTTGATGGGTGTTCTGTTGCACATGGCGGGGTGTAGCCAGCATCACTGTGTTGGCAACAGTGGTACATACTGATGTTCATTTTCGCAAATGATGTGCCTGGTGAGCACAGCTGATAGTCTCTGCCATCCTGGCACACTTTCCTCATCACACAGGACTGCCTTCTCGGTATTGACCCAGCGGTGCATACATGCACACCAGTGTTTGCGGCCCAGCATGTGAACAGATTTCTGTCCCATGCAGTGCTTTAAAACGGGCTAAACTTTTCAGCAAACCGACCAGTGCTTCCTGTGATTACAGGAAATACAGCTCCACTCCTGTCTGCGTTTATGGCCTTCATACCCAGTTTATTTATTTATTTATTTATTTAGAGGTTTGTAAAGCGCACAGCTACCTCCAACGGAGGTGTCCCGGCGCTGAAGACAATATCTCGTGAGGTTTCAGAGGAGAACAGGGGGGAAGATAGGGCTGCCGTTCTGGCAGAAATGGCAGCCTGCCATAAAACTGCAGGTACTTCTCAACGCAGTGCTATGTTAAAGAACAGTAGATGTGGCAGCACCCAGGATAATGTGATGCATGGTTAAATACTTTATAAGGTCCCAAAGGCGAGACCGATTGCATTGCAAATGCTTGTTTTTTGTTTACAGGTGCCCCATGCCACGCTTTCACGTTAATGGAGGCCATGCCCCATTCTGTGTTGCACAGCCCAGTGGAGAAAATGCCCAGCCTCCCAGGTACTGCCTGAGCTGCCAAATAATCTGCTCAGACCAATCGCAATGCTGCTCCTGCAAGCATCGTGATTGACTGGGAGAGTCTGGGTGCTTCCGGCGGCAGAGAGCGAGGACGGAGGAGAGATGTGCAGCAGTGAAGAAGGTAGTTAGCTAGTTAACAATTTATAGAGCGCGCAAATACCCTGGGGTGTCTCGGCGCTCGGTACGTTTATTTTTTATTTTTTTTCATGCCTTGCCCCGTCCCACCCCCACCATACAGAGGCCACTGGTCCATGGTGGGGACACCTGCGACCTGTGGGCCCAAATTAAGCACTAGATGGACGGGTAGTTCTTGTAGCAGAGATCTTATGCGCCAGGCCTCTGATTCAGCTACGCACTGAGTGTTCCCTCCCCAAGGACCGTCGAACTCTATGTACATTTATTTTCCAACCAAAAGCGAAGAACAGTTTTCATCTCCAGTGGATTTCCCCACCAGCGTCCTTCAAATCTATATGAAGCGTAAATCTGACGCCCTAAGTAGCCATTTAGCTGAGGCTGTCTCGGGGTCAGACCTCCACGTCCCCACGGGCTTCTTGCAGTCCTAGGATTGCTTCCCAGCTCTTGCTTTCTAAAGTATTGATTTTATGTTTCCTCGCAGATTGTGTCCACTGTACATGGAAGGCTGTGTGGGAAAAGATTTCACAATTATATTACTTGTGTCATGACAATATGCTCTCTTATTAGGATGCGCATAGACTTCTTGACTGCAGAGACAGTTTTGTGACTTTTGGTCAGGGACGTGATAGAATGTTTAGGTCTGGCTATAGAACGCATTAGTTTATTCCAAAACTATTGCAGTCCATATAGAAAAGGTGCCTTGTTGGTATAGGAATATGGAATTATATTGTATTGGCTTTCTCTTGTTTCTCTGGTGTCATATGAGCCTTATGGAGTTTGCATGTTGAACGATTAATATACGGAATGTGGGGTGCCCTGAGCATTGCACGCCTGGCAGTCCCAGTCCTCTTTCTAGCTCGGGAAGCCTAGAGTACTAGGATAGTCACATGCTGGGAAGACGGAAGACTCCATCTTGCTTCCCTGAAGCGGTCTCTGCCTCTCAGTTGCATAGACACCCTCATGCCCTGCGTCTGTTCCACCTGAACAAAGTCCTAATGCAAAGGGGCCTTCAGTGCTGGGCTCAAACTGAAAATGAGCACCTGCCTGTGAGTATATGTGTGGTATGAGTTGGAGAAATTGTGTGCTAAACACGGACAGTGTGAGTGTTTAAAATAAGAGCGAGTGTGAATGTGTGGGAGAGTTTTTTACTGTGTTTTAGTGAATGTTTTAGAGTGTTTGAAAGACAGTATAGTTTACAGTGTGCAGGTATGAGTTTGCATGTTTCACAGGGTATGTGCATGTATTCACTCACACCACAGACCCTTGTCTGTCAATCACATTACATCCTGTGGCGGCTCCTCTACTCAGGCGAAGGAGTGTCGCCCCACTGCCTTTAGCAGTAAAATAAATAAAAAAATAAAAAATGATAACTTGTGTTATTATCATTTTATGTGTTCCTCCTGCGGCGGCAGCAGGGCCGGATGATCTGCTCTGCTCTCAGAGCAGGTGGAGAAGTGGTGGGCACTATGTAAGCGCGCATGAATGTTTGATCGGCCCTCTCGGGACAAAAAAGCAAGTATAGCAGGAGAGTGGTAAGGGTGTGGTATCTAGCTGGTGATGCATTTTGAAGCGCACCATCACAAATATATTACTAAAGCATGGTGTAGTAGCATACTGTCATTTAGCGACATCACGTTTCCATTGAAATGGCCTCAAAATTGAAAATTGACTGGCTGTTTTACTGATAAAACTATAAAATGAATAAATGATAATGTGTGGAAGACGGGTTTAAGCAAAATGTTTACTAATTTGCACATCACCAAGTTAAGCATCTCAATTTGTTCTGATCCTATTAAAATCCTTGTTTCCACCCACTTTAGAACTATAAACAAAAAGGGCTTCTTTTGTGCTTTCCGACCTGCTGATATATCTTGAAATATTTATACAGGTTATTTGCAGGTATTTAAATTTTGTTGTGTGTTAGAAAAAACTGACACCCTACACATGCAGCCTTTCCTTCAATGCCCCCTGTACCCCAGTGAGAGTGTCAGATAGTTCACCTTACTAAATATTTTAACTTTGCATTGAGATACAAAAAACCAAACATCAAGCTCCATGTTAAAAGAATAAGCATATATTTGTCAGATGACATAGCCTGACATTTGACCTCTGTCTTTGAAGCACATCATATGTGAGAAGATAAGATCAAAACTTAAAGGCATCTTGTTTATCCATTTAGCTTCTGAATTCCTGCATGGTTATTTTGGGGATGCAGAAACACACCCAGCACCACTACCACCAGCTCATATGCTTATAAGACAAACTGTATCTGTTGCTTTCCTGTGACAGTGTGCTTATGTTTGTTGTCTTAGTGGTCAGGAGTGATTGTGGGTCTCTGAATCTATTTTTCTTATAGGAATGTTGTTTGAACATATACGTATGGTTTGCTTCTGTGCACTTGCGGGTATGACGTCTATTTGCACACATGAGGCTGCATTTTAACCTGTCTGTGCATGGCTCCATGCACAAGAAGAAAGACATAACCTTTTCATATAATGCCACAAAATACCGCAGTGTGTGTCTCTGTGTATTTTTGTGCTTGTGTGCATTATGTATATCAGTATAAAATAAAGTGATGTATTGTTGCACAATGACATCAACTGACAGTGTAGTAGAATTTAAATCTCCTTTCACAACAACACCAAAATTTGCAAGGATGTCAGCCAGTATAGGGCAGCAAGAATCCCACCTTCAAACTCAAGTCTTGAACCCTAGTTTTTGGGGTACAAAGGTACGATGGAGCAAACCTTATCTGTGCGTCAATGCTAGTGCAAAAACAGTGTGGATACTATGTCACTGATAGAGTAGGAACAATTTGCCTAAACTAAGTGTCATAATTTCCACTAGACAGTAACAAGAAAATGCTTAAAAGAATGCAATGTAGGAAAATGTGCCTTTTCTTAAGCGTGCAAATTAACATTTAGCATGATTTCTTTGTGGTAAGCACTCATTTCTATCATAATTACATTACTAGGTCAGTTTAGGCCTCATTTATCTTTCATCTTTCTATCTTTCAGTTAAATTTCTTCTTTAATAAATAAATGCTTTTAGAAAATGCTGAACTGTGCAATATTACATTGATTAATGATTCGCCCTTGACTTGCCTAAACATGTCATCTCTGTAGAATGTGCTGACTTTAAAATGTATTTCTTCTTTTCCTAAGCTACATGTTTTTATCATATTTAAAGATTCTAGCTACCACATATTCACAATGCTGAATACTAACTAGTGTATTAACCAAAAATGCTTACATGAAAACGAGAATCTTATGACTTAATTCCGTAGGTTGCAACTAGAATGTTTCTGCTACAAAATAGTTCATTATTGCGGAGTGGAAAACTGAATAGCTAATACTTTACACAGCATGGGTCTTGTAGGAACTCGGAGCGAATCTAACAGCACATGAATGTTTAGCAACTAAGTTGACACTTGTAGATAGCACCTTGCCGTCTTCATACGTTTACGGTGGAAATGAAGGAAGAAGCAGCAGACCATCGGACTATTCTTCCTCATTGGCTTTCGATGACCTTACACCAACATGAATTATTACATGTGTTTTTGTGTTCATAATGTACGTGTTCCTAGTTAGATGTAGTAGAGTGCCACCCCGCCTGGTCCAGACTGTTCATCTGTGACCATCTTTATAGCTTCTTAGCACCTTTTGCCCTATTCGCTGTGAGCTACTCCTGACGGTGATCTCTTTTGCCCGCTATTTCAAGATGTCTATTTTCTTTTCAACTGTTATGGCTACTGCTGTGACTATTTTCTTAGCTTCATTTGAACAGTTGTTATTATAACTATTTGCTGATGCTTTAAGAGAGAAGAGACTCGTACGAGTTTCTAGAACTACTCTTTATGAGGAGTTCGACTTCAATCTGATTCTCTTACCCTGCTCCTTTAAATCTTGCTATTTTCCAAAAGAACTCTTTATTTAATTTTTTTTTTAAAAACATTTTTTATTTGTATTCATCATCAACATAACAACCCCACATTTGGCATATATTACATGTTCACTAAGTGCCTGCTGTCCATGAATTTCAGAGGTGGTATCTCTGCCAAACATAATGTTACATAATGGTATCTGGACCGCTCCTCACAGTATCTCACAGCCTATTACCAATTACTGCATATTGTTCCGCCCTCCCCAGAACTCTTTATGGTTTCTGGTAGGGTATGATCCGCTAGAGTAGAATAGGAACTTAATTTCCTTTACAGAACATGCCGTTATTTTCTTGATTGACCCTAACCATGATTTTCTTGATATTTCTGTAAATGGGTTTATCTGATTTACACATTTGAATTAAGAGACAAAGAACAATATACTAAATTCTCATCGATCAATAAAGGTTTTTTAACTGATACAAAACTCTCATCATTGACTGAACTAAATAAATAAATTGATTGTTTATTGAGATGTTTTCAATTTATGCACCATTCTAAAATGGGGGAAAAGAACTATTTGCCTGGAGAAAAACATGGCATGGATTCACAATCCACTCTTGTTAGTTAAGGGTTGAACTTATTGAATTAAAACGACTCATGTAGCATCAGAAAGCAGAGCCAAACGCAGATTTCTGTAGATCTACTGGTTCGTGGATACACGTACCTTATTATACATCAATGCAGTTCATGTATAAAACTAAAATGAGACCTGCAAGAGGACTGTTTTTTTGGCATCTCACAAATGTTGGTTTTACAGTAGCTACCGAAAAGCTAGTAAGGTTATGAATTAATGTTATAAGTGGCAGTAAGATTCTCTGAATGCTATGGCAAAGAAATGCATGATCAATGCTAGGTAGTCAGTGCTGGAGGGCTGAATGCAAAGAACTGAAAAACGATATCCTGATGCATGGTGTGGTGCCGGAGAAGATGGTCTTCTGAAACTTACTGTTTGCAGAGTTGAAGCATTTTAAGGAGCCTGGCAGCCTCATAAACACTGCAGGCCATATTTTTAAAAGGGTTGTGTTGCACTTGCACCATGAAATGGGGTGAAAGTGCAACACAACCCTAAAGTGCGATTTATCAAGCCACACAAGGACACCTTGCATGGCCCTGAGTGGCTTTATAAATCCAGAGTAACGCAACGCAGCGCAAATCGCTGCGTTGAGTTACGCTGGCCCAGGCCGGCATTCCATGGATGGTGCATGGGTGTTCCCACACATCACCCATGGATTTTAGTGCATTTCCAGATTTATCATAAGTGGTATACCTAGGAATTCGCCAAAGCTGCTACACCGCCCCAGGTGAGGGATAACATTAAGAAACATGTTTATTTCTCCTAGTTTTTTTCTCTTCATACTTGTACTCTTTCTGCAGCACACCTAGAAAGAGGAAACTGCTTCAGGGGATTGTATTTGTGCTGGAAGGGGCCCCTTTCTACACAGAAACAATCCTGCTTACAATGCAGGCACCCTTGCACCATGGTGCAAGAGGGCCTGCGTTGGCGCTAGGCAGCACACTGTGCTCCAGCACTGGAAAAAGGCAGGAATGCGGCATATTATGTTAATTATGGCGCATTCCTGCTCTTTCCCTGTCACATGCTCTGCGTCACTTAATTATAAATATGCCCCTGCACTTCCTCAAGGTATGTTAGGTATTCATGGGCGAAGCACTTCAGGGTTTTGCTAGATGTGTTTTCCCTGTCTCTCCTACTGACGCAAATGTGTTTTTATTCATCTTAGGGGCCTATTATCAAGAAACAGCGTTAAAATTATCGCCGCTTTAGCGTCAGAAAACTGCCGCTAAAGCGGCGATAATGGGCTTGATAAGATGCCCTTGAGAATTCCCATAGAAGCCCATGTTCTGGTGTCAACATGGGCTTCTATTGGAATTCTCTGCGGCATATTATCAAGCCCATTCTCGCCGCTTTAGAGGCCGTTTTCTGCCGCTAAAGTGGCGATAATTTTAACGCCGTGCTTGATAATATGCCCCTTTGTTTTTTCCGGCCCTCGTACCCACCATCTTGTATGCTACACTGACGAGAATGTGTGCTGCGGTGCACTTCGTTAACATTGTCAGCCATTTTGTTCCCTCTCACACCCTTGGTGTGTTTCATCAACAGACATCATTTCGATAGTTTTCTGCATATTTCACACTTTACTTTTGATTACCTCGCTGATGGTGATTTGTGATGCATATTTATTACATCGTTTAAGGTACTTGTTCCAGTTTTCAATATATAGCAGCATATATTAGGCCACAAATGTGCTGTGAATCTAAATGAGTCTGCAATTTATTCCTGTCGTTTAATTATGCTTTTCTACCATTTATTTTCCCTTCAGTTCTCTTTTTACGACGCATGGTTTCTAGATAATCACACCTTGAATAGTTAAAATGTGATTAGCTGTGTTTATAGTAATTACATTGACGATATGATCCATTAATTTACAGCTTTTTAATTTTGGAATTTGAATCCTATTTATGTAGGGTGTTTTCATTGTATGCATTTATTTGATGTTTTGCTTTTGCCTTGTATCTTTTTAATACTAGTTTAATACTAAACTGATATCTATGTTTTTATTCTTGTATGGGTGCAGTCATTTATTTAAAAATGTGTTACAATTTACTTAAACCAAGAAAGTGTATACCTTGCCGTTTACATCTTACCATTCTTGCAGGGAGGGAAAGTACAGATGCCCTCAAGTCTTAGAATTGATCTTTTAAAATGTCAGAGAAACTACCCTTTAAAAACACAAAACTTTATGCATGTCAGAAAATGTACATGTATCCAAACTAATTGCATATATTCTTAACCTGAATTAATGCATCAGCGAGACCCCTATGCCATAAGCACAGGGGCTGCAGCTCACGTTTTGCTGTTATATGGATGCATGAAGGATACTTACTCTTTTTGGTTAAGATTTGAGGGGGCAACCAGTCTTCCAGGAATCTTTTTATTTTAGAGAATGGTTCTTTGTATTAGCCTCAAGATTGATGGGTGCTAGAGGAGAGCGAGTGAGGGAATGACTAACGGCCAGATGTACAAAGGTTTTTTGCATGCACAAATGGGGTTTAGTCCAGTTGTGCCCGCAAAAAACCTGTGCTCATGTACTAATCCCATTTTGCAAGTCGCAAATCAATTTGCGACTCGCAAAATAGGATTAGCGACTCGCTATTAGGAAGGGGCGTTCCAAGGGCGTCCCTTCCTAATAGCGTCTCTTTAAGCGATGTAAGAATGTTTTGCGACCGCAATTGCGGTTGCAAAACACTTGCAGTTTACCCCCCTTTTTAGAAGGGTGGTAAAGCACCCGCAAACGGGAAGGGGTCCCCAGGGGACGCCTTCCCATTTGTGAATGCATGCGCAAATATTTTTTAAGGGCAGGCAGTGGTCCCAGGGACCACTGCCTGCCCTTAAAAAATTAAACTGAAAAGTTTTGTTTTTATTTTTTAAATGCATCCCGTTAATGGGCTGCATTTTAAAAAAAAAACTACTTTTTTAAACCCAGTCCCAGACATGGAGGTCTGCTGACCCCAGCAGGCCACCATCCCTGGGAGTGCCAGCCATTCCACAATGGAATTGCAAATTGCGACAGCCTCATTAATATGCATGAGACATGCAATTTGCAACCCCATTGGGAATCGCAAACAGTGTCTCAGACACTGTTGTGAATCCCAATTAGTGAGTCGCAAATGCAACACAATTAACGACTCGCTAATTGGTGGGTTGTACATCTGACCCTAAGTGGGTTAGTGACTGAGGAGCCAGTAAGGCAGCAAATGAGTGGGTGAATGAATGAGTGTGACATGACTTCGGCTGGAACGTTGGGAGAATTAAGGCTGTAGTAGATGTTAGCTCTGTAGGGTAGAAAGTACTAGTAAATGCCAATACTATATAATACAATTCAAGTATACAATACAACTATACAATACAATTCAACACCTCATTAGGAGTAGTAAGCGCTATAAGTGCTATATAAATTCAATAACAATGTCAAAGTGCCTAATGGAGTGAATTATTCCATATAACTCAAATCACACAACATTCCTGACCTTTAAATACAAGGGGGCAGATTTACAAGCCCCTTCCGCCCCTTTTGCGTCACTTTTCCCATGTTAAAAGTGACGCAAAAGTGGCGCATGGGGCTTGTAAATGTGCCCCAAGGAATGGAAGAATAAACTCGCATGCGATGCATGCTGCAAAATGCATGACACGGCACAGAAAAATACATAACAAACTGTAACACTTATACATGACGACATCACAGACACTGTGCTCACAAGCCGTAGTGCAAAACGCTTCAGCGCCTCATCGGTGATAAAAAGCGCTATATGAATGTGCATGCCATACTGAATGCCAGCCCTTTACAATAATCGCTGCAGTTGTCTTCTCCGTCTAAAAACTGAACAAAAAGTGAAGAATATACACTGTCTTTCATTAAAGTTATGGGGCATATTATCAAGCACGGCGATAAAATTATCGCCGCTTTAGCGGCAGGAAACTGCCGCTAAAACGGCGATAATGGGCTTGATAATATGCTCTATGGAATTCCAATTGAAGCCCATGTTAGATGTGAAGCATGTCTAACATGGGCTTCAATTGGAATTCCATAGAGCATATTATCAAGCCCATTATCGCCGTTTTAGCGGCAGTTTTCTGCCGCTAAAGCGGCGATAATTTTATCGCCTGTCTTGATAATATGCCCCTATATTCTTTATATCGCTTGTTATGTTCTGGGCCCTAGGCCCCCATGTCGGACGAAAGGACGACACAGACACAGCGTTTACGGTACTGTGAACTAGCCACGAGCACGTGCACTCGGGCCCTTTTATTAGCGGGGTCACCTGACTGGTGACACCCGTGTTGGATGAGTGAGGGGGTGTGTGTGGGCCAGCCCTCGGGGGAGTGGCTGGCAGAAACACTAGACTGTGTCCAGCAGGACACAACATTCCTCCCAAATTTTAATAAAACGAAAAGACAACAAACAAAAGCGTCCAACCTATGGAAAGAAAATGAGAAAAACAAACTAAAAGAAATGGAAGCCTCACAGTTCAGAGATGTAGTTCGCAGGACAGCGGTGGACAGGTGCAGCTGTGAGCATCAAGACATCTTGGCGCATGTCCATACTTTAACCAGGTATATCTGGGGACGAACACAGTGCTGATGATATCCGGACCTTTCAGCTTCGCTTCAGTTGAGGAATGGTCCACCTACGAGATGTTCATCAGTCCAGCAGACTCTCGCTGTGAGGCGATTAGTGTTTATTGTTCAGCATGGGTGCATCAGGAGCGTATGGATGAGTCCACTGCCACACCGGACGATTGCGTCGCTTGACCCTTTGACGACAGACTTGGCATTCTGTGACCTGTTGAAATTCTCGGTTAGATGGCCTGGCTACTTCCTGGAATCCATTGGTGGGGCACAGTAAAGTCCATCTCTCACGCTCTGGGAGGCCCCTTGGATGAGTTGCCCTGGGACTGCATATGGGCTCTGACTCTGGAGCCACTGCCTCGTCACTCGTGCAAACTTCAGGGGTGGATGTGTCTTGGTCAGAAACATGCCCTCGCTACCAGGATCAGACCATGCGCCGGTTAAACAGATGGTCACTGCATTTTCGGATCGTCGATTGTTCTGGCAAGTGGTGTGGGACTCCAGTTGTTGTACTTGAAACTCCAAGGATGGTAGTGATGCACATGACAGATGATGGAGTGGATGTCATGAGACGACTGTACAACAGGTAGTGATGACTGGCATTGATTTGGGGTGACTGGCGGACCTTTGCCGTCATGATACTCGTACGCTGGGTGCAGCTCTTCTTGTTTTTCATATGTGTTTGCAAACAGGGATGCCCTTTCCTTTAAGCAGCCGGCGACAGGTGGGTGACGGTCACTCTGAAGAATGATGTCACCGCACCCCAGTGGCTGTCGTATCTTGTTCTAGTCCCCTTTTGTTGATTTCCACTGCTCACTTGTTGTCGTCCGTTTTCCTGGAATAGGACTTTCACTGTCCTATATCTCGCCACTCCTTATCTTCTCTAAAATGCAGGTCGCTTCGTGCTGCAATGGCATCGTGTTGCAGTAGCGTCATGCTGCAATGGCATCGTGTTGCAGTAGCATCATGCTGCAAAGGCATCGTGTTGCAGTAGCATCATGCTGCAAAGGCATCGTGTTGCAGTAGCATCGTGCTGCAATGGCATAGTGTTGCAGTGGCATCGTGCTGCAATGGCATCGTGTTGCAGTGGCATCTTGCTGCAATGGCATCGTGTTGCAGTAGCATCATGCTGCAATAGCATCGTGTTGCAGTGCAAGTCGCTTCTACACCTGCTCTGAAATGTGGCGATAGGGCCACGAAAACTCACAGGGACCTCCTGCTCACTCCGTTGTGTTCTCTGGGCTTCGCATTTTCTCCTGTCACGGACCACTCGCTAGTCCGGGTGACTCACCCATGCATAGTGGGTCTCTTCTGGGCATGCCCAGACAGCGGGCTGACCCATCATAAAGGGTTTAACTGGGGGAAACAGCTGCTATCTTGCACACCCACGTTCCGGTGGAGAACTTGCAGGCAAAAAAAAAAATGGCACCGCTGACCTGGTGACAGAGTACGTCCCTCCCGGTGCAGGCCTTGAATCAGGTGTCTTTGCGCCGGTCGATGCACTCAGCACGGTGACTCCCCCATAGGCACTTCCCTTGCTTGTAACTTCTTTTCAACCTTTATTTACGTCACGCATGCACGGACTAATCAGGAGCCGGGGAGGTGCGGGAAATATCAGACGGCCGCTACGCAGCGAAGAATTGCCTGCTCACCACCGGAGGGATAACACGGGCAGGAAGACACAGCAAACAGGTAGGGCGGCTCACTGCTGACGGGGCTGACACGGCCCCTCGACCCCTCGGGCACACCGCATTCGCTGCTGGCGGGGACAGAGACATCACGGGCAGTGCGAACGCGCACACACGGGAAGACCGCAGTCGCGGGTCTCAGCAAACGGACACGGGTCATCACATCGGTGGAAAGATCTGGGCAGCAGGCTTTGTCAAAATGCGGGGTGGGCTACAGCCGCCTCACCTTCACCCCGGGGCTCTTCACCCGCACCTCGGGCACTCCAGTGACTTCACCTGCTGCAGGGGGTGCCCTGGACACGGGCAGCATACATTCCCCCTATCACCATCGGCTGCACACGCGGGCAAATCCCGCTCGTCGCCAGTGTTATGTTCTGGGCCCTAGGCCCCCATGTCGGACGAAAGGACGACACAGACACAGCGTTTACGGTACTGTGAACTAGCCACGAGCACGTGCACTCGGGCCCTTTTATTAGCGGGGTCACCTGACTGGTGACACCCGTGTTGGATGAGTGAGGGGGTGTGTGTGGGCCAGCCCTCGGGGGAGTGGCTGGCAGAAACACTAGACTGTGTCCAGCAGGACACAACATCGCTATCCCAAAGAACAAACGAGCCTATTTTACTTCTCCTTGGGGCAGTCACAATTCATTAGAGCAGCATTAATGAAGTCCTGATGAATGTGTTAGTGAATCAGCTTTTGAAGCTGCCAGTGTCCCCTTTCTGAACCCAAAGGCCCTGGTAGGGCTCTGATGCGCTGGTAATATTGCTAAAACATTTATATTTCGCAGCGAAAGAAGTGTCTTTCGCACCAAAAGGAGATGCCCGTGAAAATACTGCTCTTACCACGAGTGAATAATTAATCATGGCAGACCTTAATGCAAAAGTGTCCAGGTGGAATTTAGAGTGTGCGTCAACGTTTTCTGAAACTATTTTTCATATAACCTTTGCCCCCACAAGGCATGGAGCATTCCAGTTTTATTTAAAAAAAAAAAAACGCTCAGCTTCTGTCTTTTCCAATTTCCGCTTTGAAGCCCGGTGGTCTGACCCATCCTGAATTGCCCATATGGATTTGACCTTTGGTTTATAAACGGCCGCACTATATTAGAGATTGTCACGTTAAATCAGAGAGTGGGTTAGGTTTATCAGCCAATCAGATCTTTTAATTGGCTCGAGGCTCTGACATCAGCAGTGATACGTCCTTGATGCTGAGCGACTGCCGTGAAATTTTCCACTGCACAGTTACACCTTAAAGCTAAGAGAAGGTGATAAGTGGCACTATATATCCATTCTTGCTATATGTAGTGAAGTGTATAAAAAAACCTTTTATGAGGTTAACCCCTTCCACGCGGAGGTAATTCTCCCGCGGCGCGGGGAGGGGGGGCGGCGGCGGTGGCGCTGTGCTTGTGACGAGCCCAGCTCGACATGAGGCTCAGTGGAGCTGTGCTCATGGCGATCTGAGCTCGTCACGACCCCGCCCACTGATTGATTCTCCCGCACAGGTGGGGAATCAACCGCGCGTGGGCGGGCCGCGACAGTTATGACGAGCCCAGCTCGTCATGGGCACAGCTCCACTGTGCCTCATGACAAGCTGGGCTCGTCATGATCGTCAAAGAGGTTAGGCAACATTGGGGCATATTCACAAGAATCTATCGCAGAGTCAACGGCACTTTATCGCAGCCAAAGTAGCGATAAACGTATTGCCCCAATCACAAGCTGGTGTTAACATCCCACAACACCAGTTTATCCACGATAGCAGCCGCAAAAAACATCGCCACAGATGACTCCTGCAACTATCGCTAATGAGATGAAGAGTAGGCGTTCCCGTGCCAAAAGCCGCAACAACACCACACCGCAACATTCTCAACGACCAGCCACATCGGCGATAAGAACACCAAACAGGCGATAAGGCAGCAGGAAACTAACACCTGCTCTGACCTGGTGCAAAGTCGGACGACAGCCTGCACCACAAAAGGGAGCCCAGCCCAGAGCTACACCTGAAGAACAACAGATGCACCGGGGCAACTGAACATGCAGCCCAGAGGGCCGAAAGGGCAACAACACCCGCCGCCGCCACCCCAAGGACCCCTCCTTCCCGGCACCCCCCCGACCAAAGACATGCCACATCAGCTACACCTAAACATGTACAAAATAATCTGCATGATGTCGCACAATCACAACTGGTGACATGCATGTTTCGCCACAAAAATGACCATCACACATTCACTTTAGAAGCAACAAATGAAACTTTATTAAAATGAACACTGAACTGAAATGAAGACACATGGCGGCTCCCCTCAGGACAATCTGTAGGTCACAGCCTGCAAGACAAAAATCATGATGAGAAGGTGTGTCTTGCGCACATCAAAGGATAGAGAGAGAGTGAAGGAGAGAGAGAGGGAGAGAGAGAGAAGAAGAGAGGGGGAGAGAGAGAGAGAAGAGAGGGGGAGAGAGAGATAAGAAGATAGGGGGAGTGCGAGAGAGAGAGAGAGAAGAAGAGAGGGGGAGAGAGAGGGCCGCCCCTGCGCACCCAGGCCCCACTGCTGCCACCGGTGTGTCTCCAACCACTTGCCGGTATGCATTGCAGTTCACCAGGTCACACATCTGAGACAGACCCGTCATCTGAAACAGAGTCCAGACACATGATTGGCACAGTACACACAATTGCACAAGACAACCTCACCTGCCCGCCCATGCACACCCAGGCAGAGGCACCCCAGCCCCTCCCGCCACCCATCGGAGCATGCCCGCCCATGCACACCCAGGCCTCACTGCTTACCTTCTGCCACCGGCGTGCAGACAAGAGGTCACACCACGTGCCGCTGCAAGCCACAAGCCCGGGGCCCACGGACATGGCACCCTCCACATCATACAGCCCGCTCCGCAGGCCACCAGGTCTCACGTTTGGTGCTGGGTCTTGATTACCCCATGGCAGGGGACATACCAGTGCACCCGGCCTCATCGCAGGCTGCACACCCGCTCAGCCCAATAGGTGTCACTAACTCTGTGATCCCGTAAGCGGTGCCACGTGGCAGTTGGTCCGCGCTGCCTGCTGGCTCTGGTCTACACTGCGGTCCAGCAGGGCACACAAAACCTGAGCTGTCCGAACCGCCAGGACAGGGCATCATTGCAGGCTGCACACCCACTCAGCACTTAAGGTGCCCCTACCTCAGTGCACCCAAAGTCACCGTCCCGTGGGAGGGTGCCTGTGCCGGGCGCAAAGCTTCAGGTCCCACTAACCCTGTGCAACCCCAGTCAGTAACATCAACTTTGGGGCTGTCTTTTAGCCCCAAAACCAGTGGCACTGCAAATATTGCATTTGCAAATGTTCTCGTTTCTTTGACACTTATGCTTCATATTATTCCATGTTTTCTCCCCTTTTACGCTGTAAACCATTCAAAGTCCATATGCAGGGAAATGCAATTTTCTAAGTTTCTCATGTTTAGGTGGGCCTTCCGAACCTCTTCTCCAAAAACACGTACAAAAGCAAAGTTCATCAAAAGCAGTTTATTAAACCCAATGCATTTCGGGCCTCTGGGGGCCCTTCGTCAGGGGTAACTGAAAATAACAATAGGACATATATTAAAAAACCTGCATCACGTATACTTACAAGCTCATTAAACTATGCTTATGGTGCAAATTACACTCGTCTAAATATGACACTTTAAAACCTCCGTAATGTTATCAACTCTGTTCAAAACCAACTGACTCTTAACATCAATCGGCATACCTTCATTCTTCCCATAAGTGTATTACTCCTAACCATTGGATCAATGTCTCCCCTCCGATGACCTCATTATCCTAATCAACCCCCGTCACGTACTTCCAGTTTTTTGGTGCAGGACCCTCCCGGTCTATTATTCGCTCATCTCCTACCTCCCCTTACTTGGCAACCCTCGTTCACATCCCTTCTTTCCCCTTCTTTTTTGCTCTTTTTCTCCGAGCTGTTATCCTTCTTAGTTAGTTGCCACACTACATGAAAATGCCTCGCTGCCTGTAATTTCTCTTAACGAGACTTTCCAAAGTTACCCCTCTCGCCTGTCCTATTGTTCTTTCTCGCATACCTGCTGTTACGTATTCATCCTCCTCATTCCTGCGCCAAAAGACTTAAACTTTGCTTGTCTCGCCACCCAAATTTAAACTCTAACTTCCTCCCCTCCCCTTCTACCACGTGACATTTAACACCTGACTAACGTCATCATCAATTATGCCTTAAACACTCCAACTCCCATAATACACTCGAACTGTGTACTCAAAACATTACGCTAAGTATTCTAATGCATATGATGATTGATTCAACTTTGTTACAAATCCGTACCACAGCCACGGAGTGGTTTGTGCGGTGGGTGGGGTCTCCTCGATGAAGCTGGGCAGCCCTGATCCTGGAGGTGAGTCGCGGATGATGTCAATGATGTCTAGGAGGGCTTGTGCGTCAATGCTGGTTGTCCTCCTCGTCTGCAGGGGGTGTTGACGGTGGCCCTGCAATGTGAAGGTGAGATGGTGTATTGTAATGTGTCCACATGTATGTAGCCACATGTTGATATTTAGACAGCATGGCATTGTACATTGTGACAGTCTATAGATCTGGGCGATGACCCAGAATCATTGAGGGTGTGCACTGTGCTCTGCTTGATTGTGCATGTGTGCCATCGTGGCCATCTCCACCCGTCCCCCCAGTACCTGGTGGTCACTCACCCTGTTGCAGTTGTGTTGTGTCCTGTCGAGCAGTGTCCGGTCCCCCAACTCCGGCCATAGAACCCACACTGATGACTGTCGACCCTCCATGTCATCCAGCACGAGCTGTGGCGCTGGGCCCCCACCTCCAGTCTGCATTGCTGCCTTCTGGTTGGCTGCGAGTTTCTCCTTGGTCTTTCTCTTGATGTCATTCCATCGCCTCTTGACCTCGTCCATTGTCCTCTTGTGCTCTCCGACGGCATTCACCTTGTCCATGATGTCCCGCCATATTCCATTTTTGGAGCCCCATGACACGTTGGAGGTGACGAACAGTTGTTGATAGTGTTCCATCACCTCCGTGACTATGATCCTGTTCGCCCGCGGACTGAACTTCGTCTTTCTCTTCTTCTTGTCCTTGCCCTTCCTTGTCCCCGAGGTCCCGGGCTGGTCATCCGGGGTGCTTGTGGGGTTTCGCTCGTCCTCTGCGCCTGCTCCGGGTGTCTCCATGGTGCTTGGGTGTTGGTCAGTTTGTGTTTGTGTGTTTTTTCTACTTTTATGGTGATTTTTTCCACCTGGCAGGTGTGTGATGCAGGCCTGGCGCTGCTTATCGCTGATTTCCTCATCGCGCTTTGGCCCATCGCAGGTTTCTTCGCATTGGGGTTTGTGTTCTTATCTCCGTCGAGGGTGTTGTATCGCGGGCATTGGCCGCGGTTTCGGCAAACTATCGCATGGGGCCGCCTTGTTGTGAATTCCACGTTGACACAGGGTTATTTTCCCGCGATAGCAATTGAACATAAAAACAAAAAAATGTGCTTAATGATGACACCACACTTTACTTTCTTGCTTTGGAGTTAAGTGTATCTCAAATAGAAACCGCCTACATATACGCAGCCAGCCAGTAAGTACATTCTTGTTTGGCTAAGTAGATTTTGAGAATAGCTGTAATTTTATTTTGTGGTTATTAAATAACGTTTCAAACATCTATACACAGTAGCCTTCAGTGTGTTTTGTGAGCATTTGGCGAATCATGGCTTAAAGGTAAGTACATTATTTGCTCTATAAAAATCGCAGAAAATTTTTCTGTGAAAATTTCCCATGTAATCTCTCTTTACACCCATCCCCAAGGAAAGACTGACGTTGCATCCCACATAAAAAATGTATTTGTTTTGGTAGGTGTGCTGTAAACATTCATTGTAGCGGCAGAACAAGTTATGTCCTTGAAGCTAATTAACAAGGAAAATTTTCTCCAGAGCAGATTCCATAATGTACATATTTATGCATTTGTATAGGAAGAGCCAGTAGCCACTTGACTTTAACACTCTCGTCCTTGGACTGTTTCTCAGAAGCCCAGAGAGGACATCTAATGGGCTTTTTTTTTAACCCTTGGTGCGGGTTGCACTGAATATGTAGAAAGAAAGGGAATGGATAAGAGAAATCACTTTTTGGAGGTTTAACCAATATTGAGTACTAAGGGAGATAGGGGGGTGTCACTTAAATTTCAGTACACCCGCCCCATTGAAGATATGGTTGCCCATCCCCTTTTAGAGGTGGGGGAATGGTTTCTGCCTGAAACCCTTGGCCTGGTGTTGTCCACCACAGCGCCATTGACTTTTCATCCTAGGGTTACATGCAGTCCTAGGCAGAAAATATTAAACATGTCCCTGACTTGAAGAATGGAAACTTCCTACAGGTCAGGGGTCAGGGAAATTTTTCTTTAGCCTTTCAGCAACAACCCCAACATTTGGAGGATTGTTGGTGAGAAGCAAACGAGAATGCTGTACAGGCCAAGAGAAACGGCAATCGACTCGGCATTCAACAGTGGTGAAAGTCCATTCACTGCACCAGAGGATGTCTTTTCTTTACAGAGCTCAGTGCTACTCAGGATCTGTAGATATGGTGGGCCATTCCTCTTGTATGGTGGGCAGAAATTAGGGCCTCCCAGGGTCAGATTGGCATTCTGCCACTGGCGTTTCCCCAGTAGGCTACAGTATAGGGGTTGTTTTCAGATCATGGTGGGATGCCATAACCCAACCATACCCCAAGGCTCATTGAAGCTGTGGGTTCCTACTGTGTGGAGCTGATTTACATATTTTTGCTAGGGTTAATTTTGGTTTCTATTCTCTCCATGGGCCCTCTGCCAGTCTGGCCGACTAAGGGGAGCAGGCCCCAGGCCCAGCTTTCCCCGTGCTGTTCTCTTCTGCCTCCTTTTTAGGTCGAGGGACCATTCGGTCTGCCAAAGGCAGAACCGGAAGTCCGAAGAGCTTATGTTTCTTAGAGTGGCTATTTAGCCCGCCTCTCTTTTTGCCTCTCCTCCATTGGCTTGCTTCCTAAACGGAGGCCAGCCATTGGAGGAGAGAGCCGTCCCTCCAAATAGGCTCCGTCTTTTTCAGATTCGGGGGCGTGTTCCGTGCTCTTCTTTCCACTTTTTAGCCACGCCCTTTTTAGGCGTGTTTTTCTCTCCTCCAGCCAATGGCAAGAGGAGAGAAAAAGAAACACGCCCCGAATCTGAAACCGCCACTGCGTTTCTCCGAGGCATTTCTGCTTCGCCTCGGAGAAAGGCGGCGGTTTGGCAAAGCTGCCTGCCCCTTCCAAATATTACTTTTTATTTTCTTCCATCAGCCGTGAGTGCGGGCACGGTGGGGGCAGCTGAACGATGGCCGGGAGTTGGGTGTCCTCCGCTGGGATAGCTGCTCATACGTTGGGACCGGTGCAGCGCTTGGTCTCTCGGAGAGAACAGAATGAAATGTTTGCAAATGCTATCGGCGCCATGTTTGTGACTACGACCTCTTGAACAAGCGTTTTTGAAGTTTGATCTTGAAGGTATGCCCAACGCTGAATATCACACTGCACAAGGACAATAGTATTTAGGATTATTAATTTGAAACCAGTTCTTGCAGAATTGAAAAGTGGAACTATTAAAGTATCGTGGCTTAATTCGCTCCATGAGATGGACTAGTTAAGAGGAGCACTACTTTTAAGTGTATACGTGTATATTCCTAGGCATTCACTGGTATTCTTCAGATTATTAAACGCGTGTTATCCCCACAGCCTTCTTTATCTTTCTTTTCTGTTGGATGTTTCTGGCAGGTTCTTCATACACCTCTTTAAATGTGAAACTTCCGAATGAAGGGCTGGTCCAGTTTCTTTTCATCCTGAGCGTTGTTTCTTCCAGGTGTGATTTATATAAATTGGTGTAAGAAATTTCTTTACGAGTGTTCATCATCCCACTTTTTTAATGAGAACAGCGAGTGCCGCCAATTCCTCTTTGTTCCGTTTCAAAACAGAGTGAAGAGGATGCAGCTGTGTGCTGGACATTCCGTGAGCCATATTCGGTCTGGAGAGAGTCACTTTTCAGACTAGTATTCCGCGTTAAGCATGCGCAGTGCAGCAGCGTGATCATTGTTTTTGTGCTCTTTCCAACACCGATAGATGCACCCCCCCTTCTAAATCCAGGTAGGATTTTGTTGTGCTCTTTCTTACACCGATGAGTGCACCCCCCCCCCATCTAAATCCAGGCAACTGAATTTGTGAGTTACCTCTAGGATTCCACTTATTCATTGTATGCGCCATTTCGCTGTGTTCGGGACAGAGCAGTGTTTACAAGCCCCTTGCGCCACTTTTGCGTCATTTTTACCATGGAAAAGTGACGCAAAAGTGGCCTCCACTGTCCCAGTTTATGTGTGAACACCCTCTGGGGCAGATTTACAAGCCACTTGCGCCTCTTTGCACCGCCATTGCGTCACTTTTTTGGACTCAACGGCGGCGCAAACAATGCACCCTATTTACAACGTGACGCATCTAGGGAGATGTGTCACGTTGTAAAGCCCTGCGTCACATTATACCTGCGTCATGCAGGGGGGGTTCCTACGCAGTAAAGCCTCGTAAAAGTAACGCAGTGAAATCTACAAGATTTCACTGCGTCACTTTTAGGATGCCACTGCGTCAAAGCAGGCGTAAGGAGTGACGCAGTGTAGTGGGAACAGGCCACAAAATGCATTGCTGGAGTTGCGTTGTGCTTGCGACACGACTCCAGCAATGCGTGACTTTTGCCCCAACAGATGCGTCAGAATTTGTGACGCATCTGTCAACCCTTCCGCCACGGTGCGCCGTATTGTAAATGCGGCGCATCCATGGTGGCGCAAGCATTTTTTAGGGTGGGGCAAAGAAAGTGACGTATCTCTAGAGATGCGTCACTTTCTTGTAAATCTGCCCCTTTGTTTGGAACATTCAACAGTTCTCCATATGCTATTGGCAGCACTGATCTTCTAAAGGATTATTCCTATTGTGCTTATATGTTGCACCTGCAATTCACGTTAGAGCATGGCACCTTGAACCTGCGTGAAGGGTGTTTCTCCAATACAATACTGTCGATATTGTTTATCGTTTATGTTTCTGAAAAACAATAAACATTTTTTTTTTAAAAAGAATCAGAAAATGATGAGAAAAATTCAATGAATAACATTTATGTTACTTTTTTCTAGGTTGTCACTTATTACGAACATAATAATTTTAGCAGTGCTTTCAGCGTTGTAATATTACACTGTGTGTACAGTTCAAGGGTGCAAAATACTTAAAAGAAAAATCAGCTTTTGATAATATCTGAACTCCCAATCCCAGAAATGCTGACAAGGCATCGAACCAAAACGAAGTCTATTCAGGAATATAAATTACAATAAGGAAGAAAGGACAAAATGATATTCAGAATTTAAGATGTCTAAAAGAATATGGGGTTGTTTCTTACAATAGCAGAATGACACCAGACATACCAACAATGATGCACAGAGAGTTAAAATGAGTGTGTAAGAATTAAAGGCAGCACATATATTTCCAAAATACTTTTTACGCAAGAAAATAAAGGAGTGAAACCCTCAAAGGGTGCGTGTGCTTGATTTTTAAAATGTATAAATCATCAGCTGTCTCTTTCTTACTTGGAATGAGTGAGTGCAGCCAGAGCCAAAATCAATCTGATGCCAGTTCAATGCTGGTAAATCACGCAGCACACACATCACAGCCCGCGCAATATTGTTAAGGACTCTCAAACCATGATTGGGAGTTCCCAAACCCACAATATCAGCCTGACAGAATATTGAGGACAAAATATTGAAAAAAATAATATTGACAAGTAAGTAAGTCTAGATTTTCTATACCTAACCCACATTTTGTGATATGTGTGGTCAGTATTCATGTTACACACCATGGTACATTGAGGGTGCAGAGGCAAAGTATATCCTCTTTGCATAGAGGCACGCCCCTCATGCAGATAAGGGAATGCTCCGCTAAGTCTGTGCTGCCACTACATGCGCCACAATCTGTATTATAGAGAGACCACACAAGAATCTGTGGCCTCTTCTCTAATACTAAAGTGCCCTGGGGCGCAAGAAACAGGCTCTTATGCCTGCTGTGCTCTGTTGTGAAAATATGGCCTCAGGTGGAGTAAAAATGTATCTCCTTTTTTCATGGCTGTACTGAGAGGGAGTTTTGTATGCCACTTTGCGTGTTTAGGTCTCGCCTGACCCAGCGCATGCGCTGGTCTGGCGAGACTTATTGAGAGGGCTCCAAAAAGTGCTACCAGGCCAGCCTAGAGCTACATTGCATGTGCGCGCGCGCGCACACCGCACTTTAACGCGATTACTTTCACCTTTGCGGCCGCACGGCCGCTTTGATGTTTGATCGCGAACAGTTTCGCGGCCGCACGGCCGCTTGGCATAGCCAATAGGTCTCACTTTTGGGACCTTATAAGTATTTAGTTATGCAACTGTTGCATGACTAAACACTTATAAGGTCCCAAAGGCGAGACCTATTGGCTATGCCAATGCTTGTTAAGATTGGATGTTGGTGTTTGCTCCTTGAGTACTGTTTTCTGCATTGTTTCGCAACCCTCTTCTTATTGCTGTCACCCTAATAAACACAATAGGATATTAAAAAAAACAGGGGCCGAATTATACAAAGTGACCAGAAGGACGCTACAGGCATGTGCACCTGCTTTGTGTGCCCCCGGGGAACTTTGGTATTATAGAAGGGGCAGCAGGTTCTTCTGTGGCGTATTCAGTAATACTGAGAGCTGACACACATGTGTGCCGGTGCTATCCTCTGGTTTGCATGGGGGTATTGTCCCATGCACATGAGGGAATCTCTTTGCCTTTGCACCTGCATTATATTATGGATGTGGGTGTAAAGGCAAAGAAGCCGTAAGAAGGCGCACTGAGATGCGCCACAAAAGGTGGTGCTGGAGCAGAGTTTTCTTTTAGAAAATTCTGGGGCTTTTGAAGCTCTGGCATGTCTATGCGTTTTATTAATTTATTAATAATTACCAATTAATTATTTGTCTTGTGCAAGTGTGTTTTACTAATCAACCTGTTTGTCCTAACATAAGAGAAAGTTACATGAGGGTTAGCTTATTTGTGCTGTTCTTGTATTTACAATAACGTGCAAGTTTTCATGTTTAAACGTTGCTGTGTGCTATTTATTTTGAGCACAAAACGCTGTCTGAATTAATGCTTTTTATGACGCAAAGCTAGATAAATGCATACACATAAGGGTATTAGTGGGGTTAACACTGTTTAATCATTATGCTGTAGTAACGTTGTTTTATTTCTTTTAATTGAGATGGTCTATTGTGGCCTATGGAGGCCTAATCCATGATGGCTAATTTTGAGAGCCTGGCCTCGAGTGAATATTTCTGTGATGTGGCAAGAGAGACCCCTGCTGGAAAAAGGTCGAAGACAACTGACCATGGTCCTTCTATGAAATTTTCCATGAGGACGGCAGCAGCTTTGGGTGTTCTCCAAGAAAAATGAAGGTGTCCTTGGTAATCTCGAAAGGACAAAGGAGCCTTAGAGGGAAACTCTGAACTGTGGCTCGATGGCCGAGGAGGAATCGGATTAAATGTGTTACATGTTTTATTTCCTTGGTTCCTGTTCCGTAGTTCACGTCTTGTGACTTTTCCTGAGCGGAGATTTACAGATGTAGCAATGTTACATTTCTTCCTTCTCGTTCTGCTCAGTGATACAGTTTATTCAGCCAACTTTATGTGTGTTTCTATTGTATTTTTCACTATAAAAACTGTTAGTTTAGGGAGGGCTCCCCCCACTCTTTTGGCCACCTTCACGCGTTGCTGAGGATTGATGCTGAGGACTCTGTCCTGACAGACTTTACCGAGAGACTGGTCCTGACCCGTTCTGACACTTAGTTAGAATAGGTAACTATGAGAAATGATTTATTCTGATTTACTTTGTCTAATTTTAGATAAAGCAATATAACTTTAAAACATGGTGTTGAATATTCTTTCTTGTCAATTATTGAGTACATTTTGATCATTGTTGTATAGTTTGTATAGAGTATGATTAAGGAGATAACCATCATAATTAGGTCCTATCGTCCTAGATATAGATGCAGGGTTTTCTTCCCACAGGTCTTATGATGGTAGAGTATTTGAGCGTATGTTAGTGAAATGGGCCCTAGCGTATGATGAATGTATGTGCGTGTAACTGTGAAATTGCTCTATCCGTGGTAGTGGGTTTATTTTAGGTACCCTGATCTCTATCAATTTCTCTGGTAGCAGAGGATGGTTTTAGATGGTTGTCTTGATCTGATAAGATAAGATTGCTTGTAAATTAGCTTATTGATTATTGATTTATTTTGATGTTGTTGGTATACGTACTAATACTATATGTTGGAGTTGTCATGTTGAGTTATATGTAGTGCTTCTGGAATTTGGAAGCTGTTGTAGCAGTTCCGTAGTAGAGCAGAGGAAGGTGTATATGCTGCTCTCGGGAAAGACGGGATTGTAAGGAATTACGTGTGACAATTGAAGTTGCGCGTTCACATTGTCTGGGTTCGGAATCAGTGACATCGTCGTATGTTACTATTAGATATTTCTGGTATATAAGGAGTGTGTATCGTAGTGAAGGTTATCTGTAAAACTCTGGTCTTAAGTCCCAGGGATCTGTTAAGGATTTCCGTTAAAGCTTATCGCGGGAGGAATAATAGGTATTCTCTGAGCTTGTTTGAGGAACTGGGCAGAGGTAAGCTGCTTAGTTGTTGAGTTATAATTCTGTACAGAGACAGATTGTGCTGTTCTCGGGAAGCAGGATTCTGTGTGCATGTACTATATTTTTCTCGTGTGAATGTGCGTGAATGCATATACATTTATTGACTGTAAGACTCTTTGGATAAGTCCTAGAGGAAACAGTTATGCGATGTATGAAAGTTGTTGATTCTTGAGAAATAGACTCTCTTTTACTATTCTGTGGTTAGCGAAGCAGACAATGGAGATGTTTTTATGTTGTAACTAATAGATTTTGTAGAAATTTTGACACACGAAGTCTACTGAGAGTTTTTTGTAAAGGAGGGGTAGACGAGTGACAGAGACAGGAGACAGAGACTGCAGCGACTGTTGACGTCAGAAGGTCCGCGCACTGATTGGATAGTGAATCAGAATAGGGTTCGCGCTAGGATTGGTGCGTTAGTGTGAGTCGCGCAGGGATTGGAAGAGCTGTTTAGTGACGTAGACGCTCCAGGATTGGTGCGTTAGCGGGAATCGAGCTTTTCAACCTAACCTCGTATTGTATATTTATAATACGAAAAGAGTAGAAAGTTTTAGTAAGTGCTAAAATGTATTATCAAGAGGAGAAAAAGAAGAAGACCTTCTTTGGAAAAGTTAAAAAGTGGTTTAGCAAGGATAAAGAGGTTAAAACGAGAGAGGGTGAGTTGTTACCTCCAGCGAAAACACCTGCATCCTTCATGGCTGCGAAATATGGATTACATACCTGTATATGGTTGCAGAATTGGGTTAGGTATACTAAAGAAGATGGTGTTCTAGCATTTCCAGAACATGGTTCATTTAATTTGGCCGTGTTGAGAAATTTACGGGAAAAGATGTTATGCTTAGACCCGAAGCCGAGACCTACACAGTTTGAGGCTTTAGTGGAATGGGAAGAGGAAGTTCATGACCGAGAAAAGCAAAGGTCTGGAGGGTATTATAGGTACATGTTTGGGAGGAGACATGATCGTGAAACACATCATGATCGGATGAAAAGATGGCGAGATGCTAGTATGACAGAGGGATTATATCCTATGAGAACAGTTGAAGTTTCTGCTCCTTCAGAAGAAAGGGTTTCTGAGTCAGATGTGAGAAGATATGGAGAGTATGAGGATGAGGTCTTAAATGACATGATTTACAAGAGACCACCTCCATATAGAACAGAACCAGATGAGAGTACACCAGTTGTTTCTCCGATAAGAGATACAGTTGAGAAAGAAAAAATGACACCTGAATCAAGAGGTAGTAGTTCTTTCAGGGAGAGAGAGAATCGAGGTAGTGAGGAAAATGCCAGAAAATTAGCAAAGACGACAACAGAACTGACTGAGAAAATTAGGGAGTTAACGAAGAATCTGGAAGCTGTTACGGTACCTGTAACAATAGGTCCAATTATGCCTGTGTTTGATAAACAGAGAGCAGGTGAGAAAGGACTGGTAATTCCATATATTGCAAATGAATCGACAAATTCAGCTGGTCCTTCAGGAGATTCAGATAAAAGAACAGGGAGAAGTGACCTGAGACAAACCAGACATGATACATGTAGTGAACTATTGGATGTTAGTGAACCTAGTTGTTCAGGGATGCCAATTTTAGAACCGCAGAAAAAAGTGGTTCCAGTGAGAAAAACTGCTGAAATAACAGTTGATGATTTGAATGATTGGATGAAGGTTCTTCAGAAAAAGGACAAGGATTCACAAGTTATTGATGTGGTTAAGTTACGTATAGAATTAGAAGAGCTTGTGACAGGAACAGTTCCAACAGAAATCCTGAAGAATCATCATGATGGTGAGCTAATGTTTATGTGTAAGAGCATAACATGGAGAGCAAGAAATACACATGATAGACTAAGAGCAATAGCAAATGAGCAAGGAATTGACATTGATAGAGTAAAGGCTTTGCAGAAAACGTACAGGATGGATTTCACAGAAAAGGACATAGAAAATTTGAATACTTCTGGTAGAACAGGACAGATTAAAGAGATGGTGGCATTATTGCGAAGATGGGGTGATGTAGAAAAGTGGAAGGATAGGTGGTATAAGAAAAGAGAAGAATCTGAGGATAGAACAACTTATTCAGCATTTCCAGTGAGAGAAAAGGAGAAACCAGTGGAGAATTATCCCATGAGAGAAATACCTGGAGGAGGATATGTACATGTTCCATGGACCAGACAGGATATTTTATCATTTACGAATGATTTCCCTCGATTGAGAGAAAAGCCCGTCGAGTGGTATAGGCAGGTAGATAGGTTTGTGAAATTGTCAAAAGTGCTGTGGGTAGACCTGAATAGTCTGTTTGATATAATTGTTCCAGCAGACTTGTGGACTGAGTGTAAAATAGTTGTGAGTTGGCCTACTGAGGAATATCCAAGAGATTCAAGAACAGGGGCACCAGATCCAGAGGTAATGAGGAAGTATGATCAGGTGATGGTATACCTGAAGAGTAAAGTTCCTCCAAAAGAGACAGACTGGGTTAAGATAGATCGAACACAACAGGAAGCAAAAGAATCAGTTCATGCTTTTTACGAGAGGCTAATACTGGCTTTTAAACAATTCAGTGGAGATGAACACCTGGGTGACAAAGATTTGAGTCACTTTGTATACAGATTTGTATATGGCCTGAGACCTGAAATTGGTGAGAGAATTCGTGAACACACAGTGGATTGGCAGAGTAAGAAGGTAGATGAGATTCTGAGACATGCAAAATACTTTAGTGATGAAATTGAAGCAAAACAAAGAAAACTGAAAGAGAAAGCAATGTGGGCACAAGTGAAAGTTGCAGAAAGACAGGAAGCACAATTGGTGGAACAGGCAAATAATCCAGGAAATAATGGAGGAAATAGACCGAGATTTGCAGGAAAAGGAAGGGGAAGTCTTGAGGAAGCCAAAAAGAAGTTCCCTTGTCACAACTGTGGCCAACTGGGACATTGGAGATCTGAATGTCCTAATCCACCATCAGTGAATAATGAGGGTAAATCCTTAAATCAACAGGTGCAGAATGAAGGGAATAACCAGCAGCAACAACAGCAGAAAGTTGTGAGGCAGCAGAGTCAAGAGCCAAAACCGCCCTTACCGCAGAATAGAGGGGTACAAAAGTACAATCAGGACTCAGGATTCTTCAATGATGAGCAGGTAAACAAACCGAGACGTACTAACAAAGTACAGCAGTACTTGTTAAAAAGTGAAGGGAGTGAGTCTGAGGGTGATTATTGACGGTGCCGAGGAGAGGAAGAAGAGTGCATACTTGGTGCAACTCTAGAAATAGACCAGGCAGGACCATTTGTGGATGGGAAAATAAATGAGGAGAGTGTTACTTTTTTGGTAGACACAGGTGCGACAAGATCAACTGTCAGGTCAACAGATGTTAGAAATCTTCCTCTCTCGGATGAAGCAATCCAAGTAGTTGGTGTAGCCAATACACAAATCAGAACACGTCTTACTGAACCAGTAAGAGTACAGATAGGGAAATTTTCAGACATGCATAGATTTATTGTCTGTGACACGAGTCCAGTGAACCTGTTAGGTAGGGACTTATTGTGTAAAATGAACTGCACAATTTTTTGTACACCAGATGGAATAGCTTTTGAAACACCAGATGATGATGTTTTCTACCGAATGACTCTAGGAAATAGAGAAAATGAATTAATTGGTGCATTTCCAGTGTTTAATCCGGAGGATTTGCCTCAAGTGCTGAGAGACACAGTGAAAAGAGCAGTTTGGGATTTTACAGGAGAGGATGTGGGATTGATGAATAATGTAGATCCAGTGAAAATTGCAGTGAAAGAGGGAATTACATATCCTAACATTCCTCAGTACAAAATGACGCCAGAAATAATTGAAGGGATAACTCCTATAATTGAGAAAATGATTCAGCAAGGAGTTTTAAGAGAACTATTGAGTAGTCCGTGTAATTCACCGATAATGGGACTGAAAAAGCCCAATGGCAAGTTCAGGATTGTGCAAGACCTGAGAAAAGTTAATCAAATTGTGGTGGCATGTTGTCCCATTGTGCCAAATCCATCAGTGATTCTGTATCAAATTCCACATGATGCTGAGTGGTATACAGTGATTGATTTGTGTCATGCGTTCTTTTCAATTCCATTGCATCATGACAGCCAGCCGATTTTTGCATTTAGGTTTGGCCAGCGTATCTTAGCATGGTGTCGAATCCCACAGGGGTATACAGAGAGTCCTTCGATATTCAATCAGTTATTGAAAAAATCGTTGGAAAGTCTGATCATGCCTGAGAGCTCAGAGCTAGTACAATATATTGATGACCTACTTGTGGCATCAAAGACACGTGAAGCTTGTAAAGTGGATACCATAGCTTTACTGAATCATCTGGCAGATGGAGGGTTAAAGGTATCTCCAGCCAAATTGCAATTTTGCAAGAAAGAAGTGCATTATCTTGGACATAATATTGAAAAAGGTCTGAGAAAAGTGACTACTGACAGGATCAGAATAATCAGAGAAATGAAAGCTCCAAAGACCCAGAGAGAAGTGAGAATGTTCCTGGGTATGGTGGGTTATTGTCGTCAGTGGATAATTAATTTTTCCCTGATAGCAAAGCCATTGATTAAATTGACAAAAAGTGAAATGACAGATCCGTTGGATCTGGATGCATAACAATTGGCAGCATTTGAAGAGCTTAAAACTAAAATGTGTGAGGCCCCAGCTTTGGGTATGCCTGACTATGAAAAAGAATTTGAATTGTACTGCAGTGAGAGAAATGGATGTGCACTTTCAGTGTTAATCCAGAAACATGGGCAATTGAGAAGGCCTATTGTATACTTCTCATCGACACTTGACACTGTAGCCGTGGGGTTACCAGGTTGTCTGAAAGCAGTAGCTGCGACATGCAGAAGTCTGGAACAGAGTGAGGGGATAATAATGGGGTATCCTGTAAGGGTATTCGTACCTCACAATGTGGCAATTCTTTTGACAAGAAGCAGAACTCAGCATATGTCACATAGTCGGCTGACTAAGTATGAAAAAGTGATTTTGGGAGCATCAAATGTGACTCTTGAGAGATGTGTGAATGTGAATCCAGCGACACTCTTGCCGGATATTGAAAATGTGGGTATAAAGATGGAAGATGATCATGATTGTTTGGATGTGCTTGAGTACTGTACGAAACCAAGACCAGACATAAGGGATATTCCCTTACCTGAGAATGACCATGTGTTGTTTGTGGATGGATTATGCCTGAGAAATGATAATGGTGTGTTATGTGCAGCATATGCAGTATGCAAAGTTTCAGAGGTTATGGAAGCATCACCATTGAAAGGAGTGAAATCTGCGCAAGTTGCTGAACTAGTGGCATTGACAAAAGCTTGTGAGATTGGGAAAGACTTGAGAACAACTGTGTTGACAGATAGTCAGTATGGATTTGGAGTGGTGCATGACTTTGGCCAACTGTGGCTACAAAGAGGTTTCTTGACATCGGGTGGAACTCCGATAAAGAATGCTGAGTTGATTGGAAAAATGCTTGAGGCGATACAGCTGCCTAAAGAGTTAGCGGTTGTAAAATGTGCTGCACATGGTTCAGGGGATGATTTTATCACTGTTGGTAACAGGTATGCCAACGATGTGGCGCAGTATTGCGCCAAAACAAACCAATCAATTAACAGGGGTAGGATGGAAGAAATGTCTGTTCTTTCTGTGATGTTTACTAATGTCCTAGAAACTTGGGATGAAGTAAAGCAGTTACAAGATGAGGCAGAAGAAGAAGAGAAACAAGATTGGGTTAAGGCAGGATGTGCTCAAAGAGAAACAGACCATGTTTGGGTCTACAGAGATGGCAGACCAGTAATGCCAAACTCAATTTTGTCGTCAATGGCAAGGATGTATCATGGCCAGGGACATCTGGGGAGGGACGCGATGGTAAGGTCCTTTAAACAAACCTGGTACAATGCAAAGTTTAGGACAATTGCGGAGAGCATCTGTCAAAGGTGTTTGATTTGTCAGCAATTCAACACAGGGAAAAAGACAGTGGTGAGTCTAGGAACAATTGGCAGAGAAGGAGGTCCTTTTACAAGAATGCAGATTGATTTCATTGAAATGCCCCAAGTGAACAGACTGAGGTATGTTCTAGTGGTAGTCTGTTTGTTTTCAAGGTGGGTGGAAGCTTACCCGACTAGAAGAAATGATGGGTTAACAGTGGCAAAATTACTGTTGAGGGAATTGATTCCTAGGTACGGGTTTCCAGTTACAGTTGAGTCTGACAGAGGTAGACACTTTCAAAATGAACTCATTGGTTTAATTTGTGAAGCATTGAAAATACAGCAGAAGTTACATTGTGCATACCGACCAGAGGCTTCTGGTGTGGTTGAGCAGATTAATGGCACAATCAAGAATAGGATTGGAAAGATGTGCTTAGCCACTGGCATGAAATGGCCAGATGTGTTACCTCTAGTCCTGATGACAATGAGATCTACTCCAGATAGAACTACTGGTTTGAGCCCGCATGAAATAATTATGGGACGTGCAATGCGCCATGCATTCGTGCCTGTAAATAAATTGGTGGCAATAACTGATGACATGATTTTGGATTACTGTAAAGGCCTGGCTGACGCAGTTCATTCTGTGTTTCACCAGATTGGAGAAGAAGCTACCACACTTGAGAAGAAGCAAGCCCATGATCTGAGTCCAGGTGACTGGGTGAGGATTAAGGTGCACAGAAGAAGAAATTGCTTGATTCCAAGGTGGGGAAGGCCGAGACAAGTCATTCTGACTACGACGACTGCAGTAAAGTGTGCTGGAGTGAAGCACTGGGTACATGCAAGTCATACTCTGAGAGTTCCAAACCCGAGAGAGGGAACTGGTGAAGAGTATTATGAAGAGTTAGATTCCAGTGATGGTGAAGATCCTGAAGATACGGAATCAGTGAGAAAAGAAGCAGAGAGAGCTTCAAGAGATTCACTGCGAGTATCAGAGGGAAAATTGAGTTCTGTTGCAGAGCCTGAAGTTTCAAGTAGCAGTGGAAGTAAAAGAAAAGAAAAGAGAAAACACACAGAACCCACTCCTGAATCAGAAGAGGAGGAGATTGAAGAACCACTTGAGATTATTCTTGAAGAAACAGGGTCAGAAGAAGATAGAGAGGGACAGATTGCGGAAGACCCCCGAGGAGGTGTAGGGAACATTAATGAGGAGCTAGGTGAAGGGACAAGTAGGCAGCAAGAAGATTGCGTGTCGGAGACCCGAGGAGGGACAGAAATAGGGAAGTCTCAAACAGTGGTAGAAAAATCTGTGGAGAAAAGTAAAGCTACTGGGAAACGGAAACAAGAGGCTCTTGAAACAGATGATGAAGATGAACAAACAGAAGGTCGAGTTCTGAGAAAGAGAACTTCGATTGGAGAGAAGAGTGTTAAAGAATTGAGGCCGAAAAAGGTTGTGAAAGGAGATCGTTGGCCTAACAACCGAGTGAAAAGGGTGAGATACAGAGTAATAAGAGCAAATTCATCAAAAGCTGAACAAGTGAATGAAGTATCAAGCCAAACTTCGAGAGCTGAAGAAAAAGAATTAAAGAAATCAAAAGAACCAGTAGAAATAAAAAGAGTTAAAAGACCCAACCAAAAGTACAGATCACCGGAATGGTCTTATGTGACACTGTCTGAAGAAGGAAAAGAAGAAACAGTGACTCGAGATAATCCGGAAGTGGTCTTGAGAAAAGTGGTTGAGGAAGATACTGGTGAAATTCTGAAAGTACTTTTGACTGACATTGGAGAAGAGTCGAGTACTGAGGATTCCGACGTTGGAGATCTGATACAGTTTGATGTTGAAGAAATTGAAGTGAAGAATGACAAGTATCCAAACTGAGTGAAAGAAGGATTCACTTGGATCAAGTGAACGAAGAGATCATTTGGATAAACTGAAAGCTGAAGAATTGTTGGAGAATTGAAGAAGTTCGAACAGTAGTGGAGTAATAGAGGTTAAACTAAAATGGCTAACATAGAGGATAATAGAAATAGATGTGCCTTTTTTAAGAGGTGGTGCAAAATGTGCTGCTGTTGTACTGGATTATTAATGCTTCTATGGGGTGTTTTAATTTTATTAGTAACTTTTAAGGTTGAATTTGGAATGGACACAGAAAACATGACTAATATAGAGGGGAATTCACAAAAAGTAGTTCCAATTAGAAGTAGTAGTTACATACACAAAGATAGGTCAATTAATAATTTTTCTAGTAATGTTTTTTCTAAACTGTTATATGAATATGTGAAGACGATGGAAGTGAGGGATTGCTATGTCTGCATGCAGTTACCTGCATCCGTTTCAGAGGGTGTTACTTATCACCATTTGCCAGCTACATATGGTATTTCTTGTAATATTTTAAGTAGTGTTTTTTATTTGTTAGGGAAAATAGATTATAAGATGTCTAACAGAGATAGTATTTTTGGGCACTTGCCAATGAACAAAGAGCTGAATCCAGCTAAAGAAGCTAACACTTTTGGTGAGATTTTTATTGAAGAAAAAGTGAACATGCATGGAAAAGGGGGAAAATATGAAGTGAGTGAGACAATTTGGGACATTGAGATGGGAAAAGAGTTGAGGAATGGGGCTAGTCCAACTTTGGCTCTAGATGCACCGCAGAAGGGTAAACTATGCATTACCAGAAGGGAATCCCAATATGATACATATTTTGTGGGAACTAGTGAGTGCCATGATACATACTTCATTGCGACAGGTTGGGGTTTCAGAGGTGGAGAAGATACGATTTTTCCAGGGGTGTACTATGTTTGTGGGAACAAGGCTTATTACAAGTTGCCTGACCATTGGTATGGCACGTGTTATGTGGGCCTGGTTTTTCCTAAGATTTTTCATACAGATAAAGTAAAAGATGTAGAAGACATTAATTTATTAACACGTTTTAAGAGGGAAACTTGGTCTGAAATTGTGGGTGATATTTTTGGGGTTTTGATTCCAGCAGTGGGAATTTCTTTAAATGCTTATGGAATTCGGAAACTGTCCACAGTGGTTGATCGCTTATCGACAAATACCGCAGGAGGGTTTCTTTTGGTGAATACGGAATTAGGTGCCGTACGTGCCATGTCAATGCAAAATCGACTTGCCCTTGATATTCTTTTGGCCAAGGAGGGTGGAGTCTGTGGAATTTTGAAAGTTCAACATTGTTGCACTTACATTCCTGACGAAAGTAAAGACTTGAAGGTCTATATCAAAAATATTATTGATTTGCATGAAGAATTAGTACCACTTGAAACTGGGAGTTTATGGACTAAATTAGCTAATAAGATGATAGCTGTTAAGGATTTTATTGCAAAAATAGGTAGTACTATTATAGGTAGAGTATTGTTTCCTTTGTCTTGTATAATTGTTGCTTTACTGATACTAAGATTGGTGTGTGTGTGTTGTAAAAACAGGAGAGGGAAAGAGAAATTGAAAAATGAAAAGAAAAACAAGAATTCGAAAATTTCAAAAAGAGAACCAGAAGAGATTGAACTAGAAGAATTGAGGGAGAGTGTTTATTTAGAGACAAAGAGGGATGATGAAAGAGTGACTGGTGTTTAATGTTGTCTAAAGGGAAGAGACATTTCTGATTTCCTAAAATGGGACTAAATTTTCACTAATTTTTTTTTTGGGTTTATTTGGTGATAAAATCACCAAAGGGGGGATTGCTGGAGCAGAGTTTTCTTTTAGAAAATTCTGGGGCTTTTGAAGCTCTGGCATGTCTATGCGTTTTATTAATTTATTAATAATTACCAATTAATTATTTGTCTTGTGCAAGTGTGTTTTACTAATCAACCTGTTTGTCCTAACATAAGAGAAAGTTACATGAGGGTTAGCTTATTTGTGCTGTTCTTGTATTTACAATAACGTGCAAGTTTTCATGTTTAAACGTTGCTGTGTGCTATTTATTTTGAGCACAAAACGCTGTCTGAATTAATGCTTTTTATGACGCAAAGCTAGATAAATGCATACACATAAGGGTATTAGTGGGGTTAACACTGTTTAATCATTATGCTGTAGTAACGTTGTTTTATTTCTTTTAATTGAGATGGTCTATTGTGGCCTATGGAGGCCTAATCCATGATGGCTAATTTTGAGAGCCTGGCCTCGAGTGAATATTTCTGTGATGTGGCAAGAGAGACCCCTGCTGGAAAAAGGTCGAAGACAACTGACCATGGTCCTTCTATGAAATTTTCCATGAGGACGGCAGCAGCTTTGGGTGTTCTCCAAGAAAAATGAAGGTGTCCTTGGTAATCTCGAAAGGACAAAGGAGCCTTAGAGGGAAACTCTGAACTGTGGCTCGATGGCCGAGGAGGAATCGGATTAAATGTGTTACATGTTTTATTTCCTTGGTTCCTGTTCCGTAGTTCACGTCTTGTGACTTTTCCTGAGCGGAGATTTACAGATGTAGCAATGTTACATTTCTTCCTTCTCGTTCTGCTCAGTGATACAGTTTATTCAGCCAACTTTATGTGTGTTTCTATTGTATTTTTCACTATAAAAACTGTTAGTTTAGGGAGGGCTCCCCCCACTCTTTTGGCCACCTTCACGCGTTGCTGGGGATTGATGCTGAGGACTCTGTCCTGACAGACTTTACCGAGAGACTGGTCCTGACCCGTTCTGACACTTAGTTAGAATAGGTAACTATGAGAAATGATTTATTCTGATTTACTTTGACTAATTTTAGATAAAGCAATATAACTTTAAAACATGGTGTTGAATATTCTTTCTTGTCAATTATTGAGTACATTTTGATCATTGTTGTATAGTTTGTATAGAGTATGATTAAGGAGATAACCATCATAATTAGGTCCTATCGTCCTAGATATAGATGCAGGCTTTTCTTCCCACAGGTCTTATGATGGTAGAGTATTTGAGCGTATGTTAGTGAAATGGGCCCTAGCGTATGATGAATGTATGTGCGTGTAACTGTGAAATTGCTCTATCCGTGGTAGTGGGTTTATTTTAGGTACCCTGATCTCTATCAGTGGTGCACTTTCAGTACGACCCCAGAGCTAGCCCTCAGATGGGGAAAGGGGATTCCATAGATCTCCTCAGAAACCTTCCCTCAGGCGGCTGCAGTCACTCACTGTACCCAGTCACTCACTGCACTCCCTGCTGCAGATGTCTCTTGACAGAGCCCTCACACTTATTTAATTTTTCAAATTAACACTGTTTTTAGGTAACCATGGCTCCCCAAGGACCCAGGGAAGTCAGTAATCAAACTATGGGGCATATTTACAAGGCGGCGATAGAAAATTATCACCTCTTTTGCGGCAGTTTTCGGCCGAAAAGCGGCGATAATTTTATCGCCTAATTAGCAAGGTCACGCTGACGCGTGAAACCTTGCATTAGCGCAAGTATTCTTAACGCCCAGCTTTGCATCTCTAATGAGATGCAAAGTGGGCGTTCCTGACATGACATGACAGGAGAAATGTCGCTAAGCGACATTTCTCCTATCATCAAGCCCCACGCTTATGAAGCATTGCGGCAAGAAAAGTAGCGATAACCCCTGTTATCGCTACTTTCCTTACGCCTGCTTCAGGACTGACTTAGCCATGATATCCTATGGAAGGTGGATATCATGGCTAAGTTTGTGAAGCCCTATCAACAAGCTAACGCCACATTTCGTGAGATTATCGCTGGGTTTCCAGCGATATACTCACGTTAGGCAGTTAGCGCTAGGATTTTTATCGCTTTTGAGATAAGCGTTGCTAATAGCACGCTATCTTAGCGATAAAAATCCACGCTAGCCGGCGATAATTATCCTAGCGCTAAGTGCGCTTAGCGATAATTATCACCGGTTGTTGCTGATATGCCCCTATATTTTTTTATTAATGGTTATAGGATCAGGAGCTTGTCAGAAATATCAAATGAAGCAACTGCGCTTTTTTCCCTTGAGATTTTCTGGATAGCGATGCAACATTTTCCCGTAGCAAGAATTCCTCCTTGATGTTTTATTCACATGCCTCTCCTCAGGGGTTCTCACAGCCATGTTCATTAGGGAGGAACATGGCGAATAAACTCCAGTTCGGCTTCAGACACCTGTGCAATTCACAGCTTCTGGCTTCGGTTGCTGGCAGCAAGCAGCGCCTTCCCCTGATTAAAACAGACTGGCAACGATATCTGTAGTTCATAAGTTTCTTTAAAGCCATCAGACAGAGTCTTATTAGATATCATTGTTACTCTGACCAGTATAAGAGGGAAATTGATTGAATAAGGAAAACTATAAAAGGACTTCTTCGGTAGTATAATGAAAGAGCAAGGAAAGTGAGATAAAAAATGTTCTGCATTTTTATGGAAAGCCATAAAGTGTCACGAAATGAGACATCTTCAGCATTTAAACGTTAGAGGCCTTTTCAGTATGCACTGTATGCTCTGTGCTCCTGGGGCGGTCATGGCGGCTATCCTCTTCCAAAGGTCTAATCTTCAAGGCCAACCACGTTGGCAGAGGCAGTGCTGAGTGCTGGTACCCATAAGATGTTCACTACATGTCGCGTAACCCTGTACTGCGATTATGTGCTTCTTTGCGAATGGGGTGCGAAGGGCAAAACTAGATGTAAAAATCCGTCTTCTCTTGGCCCATTGGAGGAGAAGAACAACGCTCACTTCCGGGTTTTGACCATGCACTTTTCTCCATGTACTGCTTGGAAAAATGGCTTGGGTGAACCAGTGGTGTAAAGAAACTTGAGGGGGCCCCCCCTGCAAAGGACAGGGAGGGCCTCCGCTCCAGACATACTCAAGAGCTCTCCTGCCACAGTACTGTGTGAAGGGGGAGCCGTGGACCTCGGGCCCCCCTGCACCATGGGGGCTGCGGGGGTCTATGTTACACCACTGGGGTAAACCAGAGCAGTATGGGTAATAGTGTGCACAAAAGTAGGAACAAAAAACCTCTTTGCATCCTGTTCCTCATCGGTTACTGTTGAAGTAATAATTGGGCACAAAACTCAAACCAATCCTGTGTACAATCAGTATTTCACCTGGGAGTAGTGCTTGAAATGGAAAAATAGAAGTGCAGGTACTCTGTACCAGAGTAGTCTACAGAAAGGAGCTAAAGGGGCAGAGAACAGGTCATCCCCCACTCAATACATTGTATACAACAAAGACCTGTTCACACTGTGAACCGATATTTCATACATCCGTACTGATGGCCATAAACGTTAGACCCTCATTTATAGCTTGCGATTCTGTCGTCTGAGCTATTCTACGGTGTGGTTCATTAAAAGGAAGAAAAAGACAATATGCCTACGAGGTATGTCAAAATGACTATCTATGTATAATAACCTTATGTCTCCCGCACCCAAAATATGGTGAAAAAGGAGTGAAAAGGAGTGTTGGTGCCTCACGGTAGCGCCACCAAAGAGGGTTAAGCAGGATGGTACTCGCCTGCTACCTCAATTTCTCATCATCAGCTACCAACACTCCAACAGCAAGAAATTGTGCATGATGCTGGTGATAAACTAAATAGGTGCTAGGGTGTGTGTTTAAGAAAGATAAGAAAGGAGAAGCTGTGCTAGAATGTGTGCACCGTCTCAAAAAACCCCTAAGTGATATATATTAATATCAGTAAAAGAGCTAAATCACACTGGCTTGCGTACTTTATTCTAAGCTGCGTGATAGCTCGTATGTTAAAATGCCGACATGTTTCGTTACCATTGGACAACACTCACGGTAACTTCTTCAGGGCGTGGGGTCTGTTCATTTATCCCTGCACCTCTATTTGTCGTTTAAAAACAATTCAGGATGTAGCCCAACCTGGGCATACCTTTACCCTTGGGACCTTGCGGCTCTGTGTGCGCGTTCAAGGCACCACTTGTTCCACTCCAAACGTGAGTCGTGCAACTGTTCGTAACTGGGCTGAGTAAACGCCAGTTCCCAAGGGTAAAGGTATGCCCAGGTTGGGCTACATCCTGAATTGTTTTTAAACGACAAATAGAGGTGCAGGGATAAATGAACAGACCCCACGCCCTGAAGAAGTTACCGTGAGTGTTGTCCAATGGTAACGAAACATGTCGGCATTTTAACATACGAGCTATCACGCAGCTTAGAATAAAGTACGCAAGCCAGTGTGATTTAGCTCTTTTACTGATATTAATATATATCACTTAGGGGTTTTTTGAGACGGTGCACACATTCTAGCACAGCTTCTCCTTTCTTATCTTTCTTAAACACACACCCTAGCACCTATTTAGTTTATCACCAGCATCATGCACAATTTCTTGCTGTTGGAGTGTTGGTAGCTGATGATGAGAAATTGAGGTAGCAGGCGAGTACCATCCTGCTTAACCCTCTTTGGTGGCGCTACCGTGAGGCACCAACACTCCTTTTCACTCCTTTTTCACCATATTTTGGGTGCGGGAGACATAAGGTTATTATACATAGATAGTCATTTTGACATACCTCGTAGGCATATTGTCTTTTTCTTCCTTTTAATGAACCACACCGTAGAATAGCTCAGACGACAGAATCGCAAGCTATAAATGAGGGTCTAACGTTTATGGCCATCAGTACGGATGTATGAAATATCGGTTCACAGTGTGAACAGGTCTTTGTTGTATACTCTGTACCAGAGTACCTGCTTGTTTCTGAGAAGTGCTGGTACTCTCCAATTAAAAGTATTGTATTTCTCTTGAGAAGTGCCGGTACTCTCCCTCTCAAAATAAAAAAGTGCCAGTACTCCCTACCGGACAGTACCGGCCCATTTAAAGCACTGCCTGTGAGACTTGACCCTTTTTAGATGGAAATAAAGTGGAGCCAATGACCAATAGGCATATCAGGAGAAGTGCATTGGAACTCTCCTCCTGACACCTAAGAGGACAATGGAAACGCATGATATATTGAGAAAAACATCCTTCCGTAACAAATAGTTGATATTACACTCATTTATAGTTTCCCGTTTTGCCTAAAAATCTCTAATAAACAAAGTTGAAGACTCTTCATGTATCCGGTTCTAAAGGGCTAATATAAGAGAGTTCCAAAACAAAAGAAAAAAAGAGTCCAATATTGAAAATCTCTATGGCGCATGAGTGCATTTTGTAGATAACTTTGTATTACCTGGGGAATTGAAAGGCACCATTGCCATACGTAAATAGTTTACCTGCAACTAATGGTTGTCCTAGTAATAGTAATGAGGCTTGCAAATCGCACAGCTACTTCGAAACAAAGTGTCCCAGCGCTGCAGTCCAAGATCTCATGTGTTACACACTTGCAGAAAGAAACCGATCGCTTCTATCTGAACAGCCAAGGGGCATATTAACAAGGGCCAGCGATGATTATCGCTGGCCCCACATAGCGGTAGAAATATTATCGCCGGCTATTGCTGAAAATTATCGCCATGATAACCCTATATTAACAATACATATCGCTATGGTGATAATATTTCAGCGATAGCGGTGTTTACCATGGAACATCGCTGGTTTTCCAGGCCGAGGTAGCGCGATTTTTTTTATCGCTGCACCTCCTTGTTAATTTCGCGAAGCTGCCTTCGCGATATTTTCATGTGTTGTTTTCACAGCCACGCCTTCTTTGCATCTCATTAGCGATACGAGGCGAGGCTGTGAAAAAACGGGCTCTACATCAAAGAAACACACGTTAGCGTGTCCTTGATGATATTGCGATATAATTATCGCCGCTTATCGCCCGAAAACGAACGCTAAAGGGGCGATAATTATATCGCCCGCCCTTGCTAATATGCCACCAAGTTTTGTTTTTTTCTAAAAAGGAGTCTTGAAGGGGGCTGTCGGACAGAGAGAGGCAGCAAATTCCACAATTTCGAAGCCAGAAAGCTAAAACAGCCTCCACCAAGCCTCTCTATTTTCACTTTCGGGATACAGACCCTGCTAGCCCCAGAGGATCTGAGATTCCTCCGAGGAGTATAGGGTTGGATGACAGGCTGTATGTACCACTATTTGTCAAGGCTTTATAGCAGTAGCACAAAGCCTTGAATGAGATCCACTGCTTCACAGGAAACCAGTGTACCGTTTCGGAAGATTGAGTAGCAGACGAGCTGCCGCTTTCTGTACTCGGAGTTGCCTCATACGAGAATAGAAGATTAGAAGATATATCGTACATTTCATAGAGGAGGAGCCTCAATAAAGGGGGAAAAAGGGCCCAAGGAAGCAACCTAACCAAAATATACAGTGGTGTAAAACTGCACGAGTCTGACCTACTGCTCCTCACACAATCTCTATCTTAAGCCCCTTTGATGTCAAAGCTAGAATTTGTACAGTACCCACAATTATAAATATCCCCTGGCCCGTCAGTGCCAGCATCCACAGCCACATGCACAGGATGCCAGCACACACCAGCAGGCGTGTCTCAATGTGAGGCTGTAACCTCACACATTGTATGAATGCCATTTTCTGGATGCAGATACAACTTTCAGCAGGCATCCATGAAGAGGATAGTTGAGATGATTCCTATTCATGTGTGTACTTGAAGTTAGTTATGTAGAGCAATGTTGTTGCCTGTATTATGCCAACTCATGTTGTTTGTATCTTCTCCTTGGGTTATTGGCAGTTGAATTAAGTATGCAGCATTCATCTGTGGTGATATGTGTGATACATCACAAGGAACCACATTCTTTGAGTGGCACCTTTGTGTGATGTTTGGGCAGGAAGATGTTATGCAGTATGTTAGAGTTACATGTAGACTCAGGATTTCTTGCACACATGCGTTATAAAAGATTGGCTGGGCATGTTGTTGTTATACTCGCCGAATTGGTGCACTTCCATTTTCAAAAAGATGTCCCTCTTGGACTTTCATGGCATCAACCAGACATGTCTACTACCAAAGCCCCAACCACATGTGGAAAGCGAGCTATTGCATAAAATTTACCTTTTGCAGTCAGTCTGTGTGGAGCTTCAGGGGGTGTATTACAGAATGTGCCCCGGGAGTGCAACCGGCATTGCGCCCGCTTTGGTATTACAGAAGGGGCAGCAGATGCTTATGCAACCCCTCTGTAATACCGGTAGCGCTGGCACACATAAAGCACCAGCGCTATCTTCAGGGGCGTTCCCTCATATGCATCGGGGCATGCCCCTTGCAAATGAGGGAATCCCTTTGCCTCTGTGCCCGCACTGCATTACAGACATGTGCGCAGAGGCAAAGAAGCTCTCAGGGGGCGCACTGTTAAGTGAGCACCCTGAGAGCAGCCCTCTGGCGGGGGAAAGGGTGTCCCATGGAACCCCCAGACATCCCCTTTAAAAGTGCAGGCTTGTTGCCGTCTGCACTGTAAAAACACAGAGCGGCTGTAAAGCAGCTGCTCTGCTTTTTCACCCAATGTACTGCCCCCGGGCAGCACTAGTTTGCGGCTGCCCTGGGGGCAGCGCACTCATCATAATAAGGTGCATTTTCAGTGTTTGCCCGGGGCGCACCTTTTAAAAGGTGCGCCAGGAGCAAACAATGAAAATGCGCCTTGTATGTAATGCGCCCCAGGTGTGGTCCCATCCCGCTTCAAGATGGCGTGCAATACCTGCTGTATAATGTGGTTAAATATAGGCTATGATATGCCATGAGCTAGGTAACAGTATGCTGATAACTGAATATAACACAACAGTGCAGATCACTCAAAAACGTCATTGCTATTGGTGCAGCAGTAGTTATCTGGATGGAAGAGTGGTGTCATCTTCAATCATGTAACATATTATTGAGAGGCCTTGTCAAAGAGGATGTGGCCTAATGACTTGAGTGGTCGATGTCCAAGCTAAAGAACCGGGGGGCATATTATCAAGAAACTGCGTTAAAATTATCGCCGCTTTAGCTGCAGAAAACTGCCGCTAAAGCGGCCATAATGGGCTTGATAATATGCCCTTGAGAATTCCAATAGAAGCCCTGTTCTGGTGTCAAGCCCATTATCGGCGCCTTATAATAGCCTTAGCAGCAGTTTTCTGCCGCTAAAGCGGCGATAATTTTAACGCAGTGCTTGATAATATGCCCCCGGGTTCGAGTCTTGGCAGGGAACGCTCAACATTCCGTGAGCCTGGGCAAATCACTTAATCTCCCCGTGCCTAACAAAATAAATGTGTCTGTCTGTAATGCAACCTGTGCTCATGTAAAGTGCTCTGATGCATTCGGGTCGAGTTTGCGCTATATAAAACTTCGAAAAACAGGTTCGAATCTTTGTGAACTGTGTTTTGCGTGATCAAGCACATTTTTAGAACATTAGAAAACAAACGTCCTATCCCCTCAACCTAACTTTAAAAAAAAAAGATTTTAAATGAATAGAAGAAAAAAAATAGAAATTAGCCTATTTATTTATCCTGTCTTTTGTGAGAAGCGAAAGGCTTTAGTGCGATGTCAAAGCACCAAGCCAACAGCACACTGAACCCTTGATTAATAATAGATACTTGAAAGCAGCCCAAGACACAGGAGGGACTGATGACAGTGTCGCTGTGATTCAGATGCCAGTGGGGCGCCGGCATATGCGCTCAACCGTGGGGAGGGGCGCGGATCCATGTCTGTGCCAGCTCATGTCCCCGGGCAGCAGTCAGGAGGGCCATACTCGGCATACCAAGCAGGCAAAACAGCTGGCAGCAGGCAGACTTTGGGCGAGATGCTTCAGGCTCTGCCAAAGTGATGCACACTTAACGACCTCCACCCCCTCTTCGGCTGGCAGAGCTGTTCTGCAGTTTAACATCTTTCTTACGTGAGTCCCAGAGCCTCTGCCAGGCTGAAGAACCTTTTAGTATGGCATTTCTTTAGTCTTTGGAGGCATGGCCAGGATGGGAACTGAAACCGGCCTTGGCAAACAGCTCGACCGGCACCCGTGGGGGGGTGTCAGTTGGAAGCACCACTCCCGTCTCACCGCTGCAGCTTTTGTGCTTTTGTTACAGTGGGCTGGTATTGCAGCTATGTTGCAAAACCGGCCGCCGGTAACAAAAATGGCCTCCCAGGGGCCCAACCCCACCCCCCCCCCACCCTGGCGGCCCACCAAAGAAACTCCGGGTGCCCGATATGGCCAGTCCAGCCCTGGTAGGAGGACTTACAGACTGCTTAGAAAATTATGTTGAAAGCCAAGTTTGATCTGAAATTGAGCTGAGGTAGAAAATGTTTATTTGAAGGTTCCAGATTTTGAAACGACCTACGGCAGCCTCTCTTTGGACCGAAGCTGACCAAAGTACATTTAAAAGATTTTGAGAGCTTTGCGTAGAGGCACCCCGAGCCTTGAGGAGTGCACCTCCCTCCCCCCACCACAACTGAACAAGCAACAAGGCCTCTTGCAATTTTGTGATACAATTTTGACCTTTGTACTAAACATTTCACTGCTCACATTATATCCTTTTACAGCACGTCAAAAACTGTGGCATTACTCATCTCCCCTTAGCTTGGTTAAAATCTTTTCTTTCAGACCGCAGTCAAACATTGGTTTTAGGACGCTTCCTGTCACCAGAAAAAAGCCATCATCTCAGGGGTACCTCAGGACTCCTCTCTTAACCCAGCATTGTTCAAGATATATCTGGCCCTCCTTATTAAGTTGATTTCCTCTTTTGGCATCAAAACGACTTCATATGCAGATGACACACAGCTTATCCTGGAACTGGACAAAACATCCATAGGCTCAAAGTTAAACTTCAAGCACTGTCTAACTGAGGTAATTCAGTGGATACAATCCAACCACCTCAAATGCAACACAGAAAAAAACGAGATCATGCTCTTAGGTAAGACCAACAGCTTTGACCCGATAACATGGTGGCCAGATTCAAAATCTTCAGGCAGTGCAACATGCAGCCGCTAGGCTCGTGCTGAAACTACCACGTCGCCACTCTACCCCAGCTGCCCTCAATACACTCCATTGGCTCCCCCTACACACGATCATTTTATTTAAAATCCTCCTGCTCACCTTCAGAGCAGACAGATTAATAGGCCCCAAATTCCTAGCTTCTAGATTTACTCCCCATACCCCCCCCACACCCTGAGATCCTGTTCAGCCAATCTTCTTAAACCTCTTAGTTGTAAAACCAAAGGGGGGTAATCCTTTGCAGTCTTAGGAACAAAAGCTTGGAATCAACTCCCTAAACAGATGAGATTTATTCACTCTGAATCTCTGTTTAAAAAAATCTTAAAACTTGGATATTTTCATCCACTGACTCAATGTACCAGAGACTTATTCGAAAAGGTCAGCATCCTTTTAATCCCCCAGTGTCGCGAAATCCTGCTCTTACCCAACGGCGCCAAGATGCTCCTAAGGGGGGCGAAAGTCACGCTCCACAATTATGATATTCAATTCAACAGGAAATGCAAGATGCAAAACATTATTCTGGCATTCTGAGCGGAGAGAATGGCCAAGGAAATGTCTATGTGGGAGGGCTAATTTCCCACTGCAGTCTGTCATTAGCACGCTTGGCCAATCTTATTTTCTGTAAAAAAAGAAAAATACAACTTTGTGACTTCAGGAATACATTTCCCACCACTAAGGGAGATGTTGCACATGCGATATTTCCACATAGCTTTACTGTAACCATAACGTAGGAGCATTAGCAGGATTAGGGACAGATTTAAATAGGTGGTGCAAGGATGACTCAAAACCTAAATCAGATTTATTAAGGCCACATTGCGTGGCCCTGCATGGCTTGATAAATTCGGAGTAACGCGCCGCCTTTCGTTACTCTGCCCCAGAGAGGCGTTCCATGGGTGAAGCATGCATCCACCCATGGATTTTGGTGTATTTCCAGATTTACTATTACTGGTAGACCTTGGAATGGTCTAAATACTACGCCTCCCTAAGTGAGGCGTAACAAGGAGAAATGTCTTTATTTCTCCTTCTTTTGTCTTCTTTTTAAGTGTGCTGCATTCTTCAGCACAAATAGAAAGAGGAAAATGCGTTTGAGAATTGTTTTGTGCAGGAAGGTCACCATGAGGCAAGGGTGCCTGCGTTGGGGCTAGGCAGCCAACAGTGCCCCACCACAAGGAAAGGACAGGAATGCACCATATAATGTTCAATGTTGCATATTCCTTTATTTCCTTTTCACACAGCGAAGGTGGCTTGCTGCGTTGGTTGAAGAAACTGATAAATATGGGCCTGAATAGTTTGTCACACCATCTCATTAATTGCAGATAGTTTAGGTGCAGGTGGTCATTATCTGTTAACGATCTCCCATTTAGACAGGAATCTATGATTAAATTATAACCATTTAGGAATGAAAAAAGCTCTGGGAGCCTATCCCGGCTGTTGGACCTGGCCCTTTTTGCAGGGTTATCCCCAAACCTTTTGCTTTCCTCCTATTTTTCTGACCCTCTTTTTGTTGGCATTAGGACTCTGGACACCTTACCACTGCTGAACAGTGCTAACGTGCACGTGCTTTCTCCTTTAAACATGGTATGATTGGTTTACGACTGTTTGGCATATTTAATTTACCTGTAAATCGCTTTGTACAGTGGTATCCCATATACACAGGGTCTGTACATTAAATACTACTAGTGGGCCTGCAGCATTGCTTGTGCCAAACTCAGAAGTAGCCTTTCAAACCTGTCTCAGACCTCTGCCACTGCAGGGCCTGCATGCACAGTTTACTGCCACATTGACTTGGCATTTAATACTACTTGCCAAGCCGTAATCTCCCCTTTCCTACATATAGGTCACACCTAAGGTCATGTTGACCTTAGGGTTGACCTATGGGCATGGTGCTGTGTAAGTAAAACAAAGGACATGTACCTTTATTGTGCAGCACTTCCTGGTAGTGACAAACAGCCTATTTTGTTTCTCACAACTGTGAAGAATAATCCTCTCATAAGCTAGCATTGGGCATTCCTTTATAAGTGTTTAAGTGGTAATTCATGATCTGAAAGGAGTGGTGTTGCCATGTTTGGTATGTTTAGAATGGTAGTGAAAAATCCTGCTTACTGGTGTAGTTGGATTTTACGTTACTATTTTAGAAATGGCACTTTTACAAAGAGGGTATTTCTCTGTGCTTATAAATGCTTGTGCTTTGCAGCCTGACTCCAGTCCACATCTAGGCCTGGGCGACATCTAAATTTTGTGCATACTTTCCAGACAGCCATCACACAGGAAGGGTTGAGTGTGATAGGGTTACATCTGCTTTCATCTGCATACAAATAGTCTTCCTGAGGTGGGAGAGAGGGAGGCGGGGCGGACTTACATTTGTGTAGTCTGTGTCCTGCCCTCACACAAAGGGATGATTTACCCCCTACTGATGTCTGGACCATGGGCTGGGTTAAAAAGCACTGTTGTGCACTTCCAAGGTTACTTGTGAAGTCATCCCCTTCATCAAAGACAATTTTGAGTAAATGTACAGGGGCTGTGACCCCATGTTTTCAGAGCACTTTTGGATCTGGAACTGAACCTCTGTCAGAAGGACTGCTGCACTGCTCAAAGGACTCATCTGGAATGCTTTTCTGCTGTTTTCCTGCTGCCTGCTACTTGCTGGGACACTCTGGATTGCTTTTCTGCTTGCTGCACTGCTGCCAGATGCTCCCGGACTCTGGACTACTAGGTTCTATAGGCTGCGCATTTCCAGAAGCTGCAATGCTACCTGGAGGCACCGGAATTGGAGTCACTTGCTTTGTTGTGCTGACCTGTGGCTTGCTGGGCTGCAAGAAGGGACTGGCACTTTGCTGAAGAGACCCTGATGTGCTGGCCTGCCTGCTTACCATGCCTCTTGTGTCCCCAAGTGTTCTCCTGGGACTGTGGATTGCCAGAATGGACCATGGGACCATTGAGTCTGGCCATCCAAGTCTTGTGACACGAAGAGCATGGTGAGCACTTGATTTCTCTTCATCGTGTGTTGAGCTATGTAGCCCTCACAAGGAGCTGGTTGCCTGATTTTCCCACCCCTTATGCCTGAGAGTCTCAGGGATGGGGGCTAACTAAAGGATTTCTCCGGAGGCCTGTGGCCCCCATAAGGAGGACTCCACACCTGCACAAAGCAGGCTCAGCGCGTCCCTTAAGGCCGCAGCGGTGGCCCCAGTGTGGTTCGCTGGATTCCCCCATGAGTGCATCAACTGTCACAGGTGCCGCCCGCATTTGGCAGTACTGTCGGCGCTGGCAGCAGCTACCCATCTTCATTTGTTGTTGATGAGGGGACCAAAGGAGATCTTCCCCAACCACATTCGGCTGTACAATAAGCGCCGGTAGCAGCTGCACTAAGTGTTCGTGGGCAGCTGCAATTCTTCCTTTTTTTTAATCTGTGGGGGACCAAAGGAGGTCTTCCCCACCATCGGCTAAAGAGTGAGTGCCTCCCTCCCCGTTGTGACATAACTTGGGGAGCCCTTGCCGCAATCGCGTGAAGGGGTGAAACCACAATTGAGGTACCAATCACAATATAAAACCCTTGCTGCATTCAGGGTGGCACTTTAGGGGTTTCGAAAATGAAGTACCATATAACAATTAATAGGATAGCAGGAGACCGCCATGATTGTTATCTCTTATCCTGCAGCACCTACGCTACTTGTAGCAGTCACATTAGTGTTGGTGAAGCGACCACATGATGTTTGAGTGCCTCCAGTATATCGCATTATCTACCCTACCTTCATGGTGACAGATGGGAGAGTGATGTACTCATGGCGTCCTGTGAGGATTTAGGCATTCGTGATGACACCTGGTGATCTATGTACTTCTGATGGTCATTGATAATCTACAAATGTATGTTCCTATTCCAATCATTACATGTCGTGGCCTGATATTATAATGTATGTCATTTTGATTCTTGCATTGTCAGAATAACGAGTACTATTTCCATATTTGCAGAATATGCACAGAATTTATGATTCATGTCGTTTTGGTCTATATTTATGTATAATATATTCTATATGTCTATATGCTCCTGTGTGGGGCTCTTTTGTGGTGTATTCATTGTGTTTCTGTATTAGTGTGTTGTGCAAACACTTTACATGTTGCCTCTGATGATAAACCTACCAGCTCTGTGCCAAGCTACCAGAGGGTGAGCACAGAATGTCTATTGTGTGTAACTTACTTGTCCTGACTAGAGTGGTGGGTTCTACCTGGCTTAGGTGTATACCTTAGCCACGCATAATAGCCTCTGTGATTATTTCCTTTGTTGAGCCAGTTTCAAATGTCTCACATGATGCTAGGTATTGGGACAAAATTACTGGAGCAACATACTTTGCCCAAGATCAAACAATGTGGCCAAATTAGGGAATTAAGATTGTAATGCAGGACTGCTTTGTTCAAGGTCTGTAGTGTTCCATGATACCAAATGTTAGTAAATAAACTGTAACACTTGACACTGCCTCCCTCTTCCCCCAGGGCAATATCAAATGTGCAAGGGGCTCCAGTCCAGGTTTCCTATCACACACTATCAGCATGTAGTCTGATTCTAATAACTTCCAATCTTTGCCTAAAACAGAAGCAGATTAAAATTTTGTAAAAGCAATTGCTCAATAGCATACAATTTGGTCACATGGCGAGGCTGGCATTTTCGAGCCCAGTCACTACACCGCACTGGATAGGGAATGCTTCCGATGTTGAGGCCAGGGAATTGTTCTCCACAGAAATGTTTCTGTTTTGCATACCCTGCCCAGATTTGTACTTCAGTGGGTACTGCAAGTATATTTTCGGAAGGTGGTTAAGCCAGAATTAGAAATCAAGTCTCCTAGTGCCATTGATGGAGCGGGTAGTACAAACTTTTGTATACTCCCCCTATTCTGCATGTATCTACTAATTAGAATAATCTATAAATCATAATTCTATTAATTGTTTTTGCATGGTATCTAATCAATATTACTAATATACGAATTACACGTGGGATTTGCAAATTGCATGGCTAAAATAATTTGTAATTAACACACGTACGCATACTAATACTAGAAAATAGAATATCGCATGATATATGTTGCTTTTGTGACGTTATCGTATGTTGCACCAGATGACATCAATGGGTGAATATGAACACTTTAAATGTCGCTATCTGCTAGTTAATTACAAGCACATAGAGGGTTTAGTAAAGGGTTAACATTTTATTCATTATTTCTATGTATTAATTACTCTTTTATGTTTGTTTCGCTTAAGTTGTCCTTTGGGCCTAAAATAAAGATGGCCGCCAGTGTGACTCCACGCAATAGCCACCATTCCACGAGGTTTCGGGCGAAGTGTGCCTGCACCACATCATGTACCAGTGGCCTCAACATGACCCTAGACTGACTGTACTCAAGCAAGGTCACAGTAGGATGCCTGCCAAGAGTTTTGACAATAGACTATTACAAATTCCGGAACCAGCAAGAACGGTGACTTAACCTCTTGAACTGTGTGAAACTTCACCGGACGATTTCAACTAACCAATGAAATAAGCCCAAATCTTTCAGAATGTATCGTTTCGACTCTACTTCATTATAAAAATGGTGTTAGAATAGAGAGGATGCGCGTTCTTCATCTATATCTCTCGTGCTTTCCTTTTTGCCAAAACCCCAGCCTTTGTTCAAGATACCCGACATGTCATCAATTTATTGGAAAACACCCCATTTTGCGTTGACACTCAGTATATGGTCACTATGGACATAGAGGCCTTATACAGTAACATCCCAATTGAAGGAGCCTTGGCAGCGCTTCAACGAGAGAGCACCATTTTATGAATCTGTGACCAAATGGTCACGATTCATTGATGATGGTTTTTTTCATTTGGTCAGATTCATATGAGAAGCTGCTTGAATTCATTGAATGGATCAATTTATGTGAAAACAATATCAGTTTCACTCACAACATCAGTACTGAGCAAGTAGAATATTTGGACATCCTTATTAAACATCAGATGGGAGTTCTGGTAGTTGTTTTGTTCACTAAACCTACCGCTAGAAACACACTGTTGCATTACGATAGTTTTCACCCAAAGAGCCAAAAAGATAACATACTATTTGGTGAATTCTTGCGCCTTAGGCGTAACTGTATGAACATCATTGATTTTGATGATAAATCTAACATGATGAAGAAAAAATTTCAAGCTAGAGGTTACCCTAATACAATTGTACGTGATGCCTATAAAAGGGCCAGGTATTATGACAGACAGCATCTGTTAACAAATACAAAAACCCAAAAAGATCCATCCTTAGTTTTTGTAACACGGCATTCTATGCTGAATGCCAGAATTCGCCAAGCGGTTTGTTCGAGCTGGCACATACTAAATGTGGACAAACCCAGAGAGAGTGATACTATATCCAAACAACTATTTGCGTACAGACGCAATAAAAGTCTGAACGATCATATAGTACATTCTAGACTGAAAAATGAGGCCACCTTCCTTCAAATCAATATGGAAGGAACTCAAAAGGTGGTAGGCAACTTTAAATGTACTTCATGTAAATCTTGCTCTATGGCCATTGAAGCATCGACATTCACATTCAATGGTTATAATATCTCACCTAATACGCTTAACAACTGCAAATCGACAAATGTCATTTATTTGATTATATGTCCATGCAACATGGGATATGTGGGAGAAACAGGCAGAGCCTTTAACGTCAGACTAACGGAGCATAGATCTGCGATCAGAACGCAGAAATTATCGGCACCTATGGTACAGCACTATGTGAACCTAGGGCATACGCCAAATGACATGCAGTGGTACATTCTGGAAAAGATTTGGCCCAGACCAGGTACAATGACGGATAGAACCAGAAAAATGAGAGAAGTTTACTGGATTTTTATCCTCAACACAGCAACATCAGGTTTGAACCAAGAGATTCCATGGGATCAAGCTATTAAAAATAATGGATAATGAATTTAAACCCATGTCTGATGTCAATCTAGACAAAATTAACATCAATGAATATTTATTCATAATTATTCATTAAATAGACAACGGCTTTAATAATGGGGTAATGGGACCTATGGGGTCTAATGCCATGATCATTCTGTTTTTTGGTCATAGCAACGAATTTCAAGGATTAGACCATTATTAAGAGGACATGACCAAGATAATCTCATTTTATCTGCATTTGGTAAGATCTAGTTACTAACAGCAGTAAATACAATAGTTAGGAATACAATGTTATCTGTATCCTACTACAAGAATCGTACTGAAAGAATATCGATTAAGTGTATATTGATACATTAATTTTGAGGCTATATATACATTTAAAACATTATTGGTGATAGTTAGCTGACATTATTTCACATTCTTTTTAAAGGCGTCATATCCATACCCATGTTACTGAACGACGACGACAATTAAACTCGTGTTTATATGACCCATGTAAATATATGAATAATGGTTGCCAGCAGTAAATAAGTCTGTTAACAGACTCGTACGAGTGAACCAAGATTAAGTATATATCAAACCATTAATTTTGGCGGATATATTAATTAGGAACGTTTCAAAATGGCGCGAGTTTAGTTGATATCCTTTTACCTTTTAATAGTCCTATGTCCATGTCTTTGACCGAGTACGTCGAACAAACGCACGTCTAAACGACGCACTTAAATAGATCAAAATGGCCGCTAGTCGGGGAATCGCCAAACTAAACGAAGACGCGGAATTCAAGAATGAGGAGGTATGTCAGATTTAACTCATTGGATAGTATTCAAGGCAATAGATATTATAGCACGGTTTATACTAGATGAGAAACCGAGAGGTAGTCGATGCGAATGGTTATATATCTCACGTTCTCAGACCTCGAGGGGTTTGTAACGCAAAATGGCATTAGCTCTAACACACATCGGAAATATTGGGAGTGTTTATAATTAGATGTAAGAGTTAGTATCGTTCGTATAAATTAATAACAAGTAAAATCTGGAGGATTAGTATGCCCTTTTAAAGTTGAATAAAATGAAAAATATGTTAAGATAAAACACGTAAGGGGACGCATAAGCTAATAAGAATATATTTGCGTTATTAACTAGGTTGACGGACTAGATTGATGCATATGGAAGAAACGAGATTGCAGAGAATAAAAAACGGATCCAACACATTTAGAACATAAAATCAGCATCTATTAAGGTATGTTTGTGCAAATATATAGATGTATGACGCTAATTACAGGATAGAATTATTGCAAATAAAAGACATGATGAACTAACAGGTTTTAGAAGCATGATATACATCAAGTAAATGGTAAACCCTGTAATAGCCCAAAAGATACAACCGTTCAGGTCTCATATTAATCTTACAGATATTATATTATCTTGAGAGTCATCTATATTAATGTAACAAATGCCATACAACTTTGAAAGTTACTTTTTATATCTGATAACCATCAGTTGCTTCGCATTTTCTTATATTCAGGCCCCTAGATCTGACATCTCCTTTGAAGAAAGGATAGAAAATTGTCATCTTCTGCCATTTTATATAATCAGATGCCATACTGAAATTCAATTTATTGCCTTAGGGTAAGTGAGTATTCAAGATCTCCAATCATAAAATTCTAATTTGGGGAATGAGTATCATTCACAACATAAAAGTATCCACACATCAACAAGTGTTGCTTGAAAATACATCCCTCGTTTGATTTTGACTCTTAGTTATATCTTTCTTGTCTTTAAATCATTAACATCGCAGATAATTGATTTGAAGAAGGATACACATTGAGTTCAACTGTCCATCCAAGGCTAAGAATTTGAACAGCCACATGAAATAGGGTCAGTATGTATATTTTGGAATAGATCGATTAACGCATACAGAGCCCTGTGAAACTATCTGTGACACACTTTTGCTTTAATTTGGTACAGGGGATCGCAATACAGGATTAATACAGATAGATCAGGTGTACCAGGATAGCGTCTAGTTGTCTCCCACATAAAAAGGTATGCATTTATCATGTAATCTTGGTTTGGGTGATAGACTCTAGTGGTTTCCTATAGAATAGATCTATCAGACCCATAATTTTCCTCCTAGCTCTTCTTAGACTTCCATATTGTTATATCCAAATTTACCTCATACAGTTGTTAGTCTCAGTCTAGTTTAGAGACCTTGGACCAGATCTAATAATACTTTAAGTTTGACATAAACTTTCAACTTTGTGAATGATTATTGATTGTTATATTGACTCCCAATTCTATAACTGGCTTTTAATTGTGATATATTTTTTGTAATTATTTTTTGTATAGAGTGTACAAACCTGAGCGGGTTCCTGACGAAGGCCTAGCCGAAACGCGTTGTGTCTACCTACCGCCCATAGAGTAAAAATCTGAATAAGAAATGCGTACACTATATTTTTTGGCAATATTTATTATTTATTAGATGTCTTATAAGAAATAATCATGGTATGACAAGTCTGCACTGTTATCTTATCACAAAATATTTTATCATGCTCTAGTTAGATTCTATTTGCACTATTGAGAAATCATTCTGTATGCATAAAGGCATTATGTTGATCTATTGATGTCTATAAATGTATATGCTCACATAGAGAAATTTATTTTTGGAAAAATAAGAAAAAGAAAACACAAAAAAATCTACATTTTGTAATAATTAAAGAGAATTATTATTAACATATAAGTTTGTTTGTCCCATTATGTATTTGTCATACATTTTTGTAAACTTCTGGTCCAGTTAGAAGGATTTCCATTAAATTTGAGGTCGTGGTGCAACAATTTTGTTATCAACACTGTGCCCGGTGTTCACCTTTTCCATATTGGAGACGACGGTGACGCCACGTGACTTCTGCGTTCTTGAATCTTTGACAGACTGAATGCTGCCCAATTTCTTGATCAACTAAGGACTTCCTAAATATGGGCATTGATCGATAATTGCATGTCTCTGGTTCCTGACACAGACCTTGGGACTGTAGCGCGTTGCATGACAGACTGATTGACGACTAAATTTGATGACCTAGAGGATGACTAATAGCCAGATTAGGTAAATATGAGGTTCTGTGATTTGTGTAAAGATTTAATACATTACTAGATGAAGCTAAATCCTTGCAATAATTAGATAAACTAAATTTTGATTTACAAGCAATGTGGTTTATCATTTATTGAGGGAAGGAAGATCAAACTGTAAATGTGGGTTTAGCTGGCCTAAATCACTATAATCAATCCAACTAAATGATCCATCAAATTATATGGAAGGAGTATCTAAAAGTTGGTGAACTGGGATTCGTAAGTGTGAAGATTTGATGTATAGTTATGTAAGATAATAGTTTTCCTATAGGTTATAAGGTATTCCTTTCATGTCAGCGCTTGAACTGCTCATCTCTCCTGTATGTGCAGACTGGTGTAAACGTGATGTATGAGTGTTGGTGTTATGGGCCCCACCAATGAATGATGTGTGAATGTGTTAATGTGATATCTGGTCTGTGACGAAGGGAGGATATTAGGTATGGGTTTTTGTCCAGATCCCCGTTACCCAGGATTCTGCACTCCATCACCATCACTAAACCCTATCTACCGGACTACCTGTAACGGGGGTCAGTTTGGTGGTAGTGTCTGCCAGCCTCAGTTGATTGTTCCCCTTGTTCAGAACACTACATTAATGGAGCCTGTTTCTAAGTTTTCCTAATTAATGCATATAACGGACTAAAAGCAGAAGACAAATGTGAGGCCTTTTCCTTAGGTTCTGGCGCACTAGGTTGTTACTGAGCAGAATCCTTGGAGGATACTGCTGTTTACCATTGGTGTCTCAATACTGGAACAGGTATGCACAGTCAGGGGATGACTCTCACAGGAAATGCACTGAATTCAGGGAGAGGACAGGGCTAATGATTTATGGGTGGTTGCATAACTGGCAACTCCTTTGAGACAGATTAAATCAGTAACACTCAATGAGTCATAGAAAAACACTAGAATGATATGGAAATAATGTATGCCACCATATAATAAAATTCACCTTGCATATGGGGAAACAATGGGGCTTATTTGCAACCCCTTTGCATCGCTGGTAAGTCATTTTATCCCATATTAAAAGTGATGCAACAGCGGTGCAAGGGGCTTGTAAATAAGCCCAAATGTGTTTTTCCTTGCTGAGTTTTCAAGCTGCATGTTTATAAATGGTAGCTTTCCCAAACCAGTACACTCTACTTTACTACAAACGTACATGAACAACCTCCGAGATGGTTGACTTTAAACAACAACATTCTCATACGTTACCTTCTCTACAGGGGCGGCTCCTCCACTAGGGCGGAGGATCGTTGCCTCACTGCTTTCTCGCAGTGTGAGAAGCAGAAACATAAAATGGTAATAACTTTCCATTATTTCCATTTTATGTTTGGTTGCGCAGGGGCGGATGGCGGGGCTGTTCTGCAAGCAGGGCACGGGAGAAGTGGTGTGCCCGCTCCTGAGTGCGCAAAGACTATTTGGTTGGCCCGCTGGGGCCGCCCAAACCAGTCATGCACACTTTGCCCTTCTCCATGCAAGCTGCAATGCAGACTGAATGAAGAACATGGCCTCTCCATTAGCCCCTGGCTGGGCGGCATCCCGACCAATCACAAAGCTGCTTGCAGAATTGTGATTGGCTTAGGGAAGGGAGCCTAGCTGTCTGCTCCCTGTTCCTGTTGGAGGCAAGAGAGCAGGAGCAGAGAAGACACGGGATCCGGCTGGCCGAATGGTGAGTTTAATAAAAAATAAAAAAAAGATTATTATGAAATTAAACCCTCCCCCCGTGCGACCTCCCAACGCGACCCCCACCCCCCACACACGAACCATGCCGGCCGCGACTGCTTCTCTAAATTCAAAAGTGGCAGAACACTTTTCCTTAGGATCAATTGCTTTTCTTATATTTGTCCTTCATGCTCCAAAACCACATAGTGTGTCATAACAAGGGGAGAGGACCCATGGTGAGATTAGAAACAGTAGGACTCCCTTAGTCCCAGTAAAATAACTGGTACTAGGTATATAACGATAATTAGCCTCAACTGGACAGGGTGAAGGTGTGAAATTTGAGCACGTTCTTCTGGTTATGTCCAATAAAATATAGTCACACCCAAATATGTTAATTTCTATCAAACCTGACTTAATTCAAGATTCGTATTTTGCTCTGTTACGAAATATAATGTACAATATACATTGTATTTCCAATTCTATTTCACTTCATTTCAACCAGATCTTTAGCTGGTTGTGCGTATATCACATGGTGGACATTCGCTCCACATGCTGCCTAGTAAAAGCACAAATTAGCTTGTACCCACTGCTCAACTTCTGAAAGACCATGGACTTTAAGACATTCTGGCCTTATGAATTGTTCCAGCTACTTGTACTTTAGGAAATGCATGCAACACTGTGCAACTGAGAAGCTACATTCATTCAGTTTATTTTTATCCTGCGCATCCCTATGTTTACCCTAGCGCTGACACAAAAAAGCTGCCTAGCGCCAGCACAGGAACCCTGCCGCCATGTAGCAAGTGTGCCTGTGCTGCAGGAGCAAGTGTTTGTGCTCAGTAAGGGACACCTTTCTGCACATAAAGAATCATTCATGACGATTTGCTCTTTCTATGTGTGCTGAAGAGTACAGCACACATGGAAAAATAAAAAAACAAGGAGAAATTATTAATTTCTCCTCTTATCGCCATCCTTAGACCAGGTATTCCCTGGCATCAGCTTTTGGCACTGCCCCATCCATGTAAATCTGGGGCAGCGTCAAAAGGAAATGGGTGTTGTGATGGAACACCCATTGCACGCTCTCTTGCTGCAGAGGACTTTGGCGGAAAGGGGCATATTTACAAGGTGGTGTTAAGCCATGTTAAGTGGCTTGACGCCACCTTGTATATATGGGAAATGCAGCTATGCCACCAGAGCGTCACAAAAAGTGATGCTCCATGGCGATTAGGGATTGTGAATATACCCCATTGTGTAAAAGGAATCAGTCACCTTTCCATGATCTCCGGTCACCTTGAGGGTCTAGGTGTTGTTACCCCTGTGATATATATTCATATATAACGTGAGCTTTATGTATTATAAATACAAACAAAAAGAACAAAAAGCAAAATATAGGACGTGTCATCACATACTCATTGCCACCTTTTTTGTGAAATTACATATGGTGTGTATTAATGATCTGTCTAGCCTGTAATGGTTAGATAATGTATTGAAGATGTGGATTCTTCTCTATAGTAAGCATTTACAACAGTGTTCTGACAAAATAATGCCTCAATTTTAGGTCTCTCCTGAGCCAGCACGCATGCGCTGCTCTGCGAGGCTTCTAGTGAAGACTTCCAACTCGGACCACACGCTCGGGTGTGTGTATTTTTTTTTGCTCACACGCTATTGGCCTTTGCGTGCGTCTTTCTAAGAAAGACAGCACGCAATTGGCCTAAGGCGGGTGCATGTCCCACCTTCTCTCTCTCCCCTGGCCTAGGGAGCTCGGGAGCGAGCAGCGGCCCCACACTGTGCCTGCTGCAGTCCTTAAATTATTTGCAGTGCCCGCACGCACCACACTTGGGCTTTTAAAAAAATTACTTTTAGCGCGCGCGCACCACTCCCGGGCTTGTTTGATTAAATGTAACACCCATGTGCTATTCTCTCACAGCACTTGCTGGTGGTCTCAGTATGCCTTGCATGTGACATCTGCACCACTCCCGGGCTTGTTTGATTAAATGTAACACCAATGTGCTATTCTCTCACAGCACTTGCTGGTGGTCTCGGTATGCCTTGCATGTGACTGATTTTGCAGCAGTCCGCCTTGCCTTCGGAATGACAGGAACGGGAATATCCTGATTTCCCTACAGGCCACTTTGCTGTTGAGGTTGCCACATTCAGCCCAGAATTGCTCACCTAAAAGCGCGTCAGTGTGTGGTCTCTGGTGTGCACGCGGTCGCTCACCACTGGAACGCGGGAATACTACGTGACATGCACGCCACTTTCTCCACACCTGTATGTTTTCTCACCGCGCAAGTTGTGCCAGTGGGATATCTGCGCAGCCCGCCCCCTCTCCATGGTAACAGGCACTGAGGCACAGTGCGCGAGGACCCCAAACCGCCTGTCAATTACCGCAATGTCCTCGTCTGCCTCCCATCTCCAGCGCTCAATAGGACGGACGCTATTGAACGAGGCCCCCATTGCTTTCTTGAATAATGAAGCAAACTGGCTCCGTGCACTGGTGACGGGCCATGATCACTGTCTGCGTCCAGAGTTCCTTTCTCTCTCGCTCTGAAAAGACCGCTGTTTTGTTGAGGATGCACACAAAAGATCTGCACTAGCCCAAAAAAAGCAAAAACATTTTACACAGTTTTGCTGGTTCTGGAATATGCAAGCAAGCGAAGACAGTTTGCTATAGCTCTTCAATCCCTGGTGGCACAGCACTCAGGATAATGGGAAGTATTGCTAAAAACTTAAGGTACCAAAGGCGAGACCTATTGGCTATGCCAATGCTTGTTCATTTTGATGCTCTTCCTGGTGGCCTTATTTTTGATTATCTTGTGCTTTTTGGAAGTAATTCAGTCTGTAGTATTTCAGCATGTGGGTGGTACCACTGGTGTTTAAACCATGCTAATGTTTACAACAGTGTTATTGTTCCTCATAGTTGTACTGATGTTGGTGAATGTTTGGCAAGGCTTGAACTCCTAGCTGGGTCCAAGATTAACCTAGCAGTTTTTGCTTGGGGACATCTAACAGCACTAAAACAGTTCAGATTTCTAAATATACACAGGGCGACTTGAATTATGCAATTGTGCGTCCACAGCGATTTTTGCATAATTGTAGAATTGACTCATTTGCCAGATAATTCTTGATCTGCTGCATAATCTGCAGATTGTAACGGAAAAAAATTGTTTATAGTGCAAAGGGTTCAAAAGTTACTAAAAACACAATGACGTGTATTGCTGTGCAGTGTAAGGCTCTCGGCAAAGGTTGACTGGTCACCTTTATGTAGCTTATTGCTATATTTGAGTGTTAAACTGGCACTAACGAGGCACAACTAATGCCCAGACACTGTTAACAAGCTTATCAATGACAAAATCATGAAGTAGTCACAAAATGTGCCACATGATGCCATATAATGTGGCTTTTTTTGCTGCATGATTTACTCAACCCTTCACACAATTTGACCGTCCACTGCCGCATAATTCCAGTGGCCCTGCATGCACATTCTGAGCACAATGGAGTGATAAATGCCCCCATGCTTCCCACTTGACCAAATACCTAACCCATTAATAATTTGTAAGTTTAACAGGTTGTTATGAAGTGTCTATGTGGTTAATATTTTAAGTGATTGCATAGGAATGGCTGGTTGGTAGGGAAGATGCTGGTGACTGCACCATATCAATGTATCTGTATGGCAGGTCTTGCATGTGTAATGTTCCAGTGTTCAGAATGTTCTTGGGGCAGCCAGAGCTAAAACCTCCTGTGATGTCATCATTGGAATGTTGCAGTTGGTGCTGAAGCAGGAGAATGTAAGGCAGCTTGAATATGGAGTGAGAGAGAGGGGGATTTGAGAGAAGGGGTTGGTAGTCTAGGAGAAGCAGAATTGACACAGGTAACCCGGAGATAGCGTTTATGCAGGTAACTGGAATCGGATTGAAATCTCAGCAAAAGCGTCTCTCAGACTTACTCTGAGAGAGGTTCCAGGTTCCTCAGACCATATAAACTGTTTCAGTGACCCAATTCTCTTTCTTATTTGGAGTGCTGGTGAATGAGATGTGGACCCTGAGGTAAACAGTCCCCAATAACTGTCCGCATTTCAATATTTATGAACAATGAGGTAACAGATTATTTTCCAGTTTCACCGATTGGTGTAGAAAACTGTGAGGTAAGATGATAAGAAAGGAAGGGATAGGTATGCCCCAGTGCTTAATTTGCTAAGAAAAAATAAGTGCCAGGGCCCTCATCTGGAGGCCACTGCAGCTTGTTCCATCCATTGCTCCTCCCAGTGCTGCCAATGATAGTCCCAATACAACCACTAACCATCACATTCCTACAAGTGTGACAATTCAGACTATTACAGACCACCCAAAGCTACAAGAATGGCTTGGGTGGCACGTAGTAGTCATTTTTAAATGTACTGAAATAATAAACAACTGTTGTGCTCATCTCTAAATGAAACAGACAGATTCACCATGTAGCAGACTTTCATAAGTGCTGGTGTCGACAATTAAGTGCCAGTGCTGGTTCCGAGCACTGAAAACCACCTGGTCAAATTAAGCACTCGTGTGCACTGTAGAAGATGGTGGAAGGAAGACATTTATAGGGGCCAATTCTTTCACTGGAAGGAATTAGGAGAGCATTTGCATCTTCTGTAGAAAACCAGCTCCTATATAATATTGTAACTCTATATGTTCAAATGTATTGCATAATTAATAAAAATTATTACAATCCACCTTTAATATATAACTCATTCACCCCAAATGTTCACTAACATCACAGGAAGGTACTTTTAATCAAACTGGAGTGAGTTATTTCTTTGGTTACAGACTCCACATTAATTCTTACCATGAACCTATGAAGTAGTTTTAATATGTACTATGCTCATCAAACTGAGTTACTTACAAGGCGTGTCAGTGCTGCTGTCAAAGAAGAAAAATACACTTTTATAAGACTTTGACATAATATGTTTGTAACAAGAGAGAAGGATGCTAAAGTCTGTGATCCATCCATTTTAATTGAGGAACAACTATTCAAATTAATGATTTGCTTTACCAATAGGGGGTCCATGAATGGTAACACATGATAATGGGCACAGAGAGCTAGAGTATGAGGGCAAGAAAATCAAGGAAGTCAGTGGGTTAAAAAATAAATTAAATGCCAGAGCAGAAGCAAGACAGCCTTTTGAGAATAAGAGGGCCATTAGAGGCTTTTAAGTTCTGATAATATATGACCTCGCCTCGGGGATCTTTCAGTCTAATGGCGGCCAGCAATCATTCTTATTGTAAGCCGGCATGGAGCAGGCACAATACATCCTAGCATTATGGAGGGGGATAAAATATCAGATAGATCTCATACTTCATGTGCTTCAGATGTGTTTGCAGGAGAGGTCATTTCCTCAAGGTACAAAATCCTTACTTTGTCACTCTCTTTGCCTGCAATCTGATTTTAAGCAAGATACTCCACTATGGTGCAGCAGAACGTGGAATATGATGTACTCCAGGGCTTTAAGTGGGCCGGGTCTCAACGGGTCTGAGCACCGGTAGTTTTTTTAAGAGGGCCTCGAAACGGGTCTCTATCGGGCTCTGTTTTGTACCCTGGCACAGGCGGTCCGTTTTTTTAACGGACTGCAGTGGCAACAGGCACATTGATGTGCGCATGGTGAGCGTTGTAGGGGAAGGGAAATCCTTTAAAGAGAGTCATTTTCTGTTTGGATTTCTCTTCTCTTTTTAAATCTCAGGAGCAGCAACATTGTCACGGTGTCACCACCAGGGATTTAAGTGGAAGTGTTTTCAATTTTATATACAAGCCATAGTTGCTGCTTATTTATCTTATTCAACTCGCAACCATTAACAAAGCCAATAGTCCTGACTTGTAGGTATGATGAGACTTGTTGTATCATATATTTGGACGCAATGACAGGAACAGCAATATACAAGTCAGGCGGCACACTGTGCTAAAAACAGATTTTTAGCTTACGTGTTTTTAAGCCACGCCCTTAATTACATTGACCACGCCCCTTTGGGAGACCCCCCAGTTTTTTCATCCCACTTAAAGCCCTGATGTACTTAGATCATGTGGCATAGGTACAATGTTGTGGGCGTGGTTTGCAAGGTCTGGGACTTTGGAGTCACTTCTTTGCAAATTTAAAAACAGGTTTCACTTTATTCAATTTACTTTCAATGGTAAATACAGGACTTTACTTTTTTAACCAACATATATGAAGAGAATACATAAAGAGCAGGGGAGCTAATCAGTACACAAAAACAACAAAGAAGGAAATGTCATCATATGTTTGGACAGTGTTATCTAATTAGGAGCTGAGGAAAGATCAGGGATTATTTTGGGATCGACATACAGACCTGGGCTGCCTTTAGTCACCAAACAACAAATTGAACGGGAATCACTCTTTTATAAAACAATTACATTTATTTTGAAAAGTCGAGTCAAACTTTCTGACAGTGTAGAGTTATACACTGAGGGGCTTATCTAATTTTTTTTATTTTTTTTAAATTAGATTTTAACATATAAAAACAAAAATACAAATCAAAATAAATTTTTTTTAAAAATCAATAAATAACACAAATGTTAGCACCATCCCGACACCGGCAATGGGAATCACATCAGTTTCAAAAGAAAATATCCATCTGATTTACCCTGGTAAGAACAAGTATACAACGTATCTTATTTACAAGCCCTTTGTGCCACCGGTGTATCACTTTTAACATGGGAAAAAGTTACGTACTGGCGGCGCAAGGGGCTTGTAAATAAGCACCTAATTCTACAGACTTTGCAAGCTCCAAGCAAAGTTTATCAATAATGAGTAAAATTAATTAGTAGTTATTATGAGTGGAAATGTGAAACATACGTTCTTCTAATTATTCAACATCATCATTATCTCATGCAGTTTGTATTTCCCTAAAGAATCTACAACATGTCCACCTTATTGGAATTCTACAAGGAAGTTGAATCATAGAACAGATGCTAAGTTATCCCATGTCATATGTGACTCCATTAGCCATCCCTGACTTCACATCTGACTGCACTTAAAAGTGATATCTCAAGTTTACGAGCCATCTCAAATTACCATAAAAAGACCCACACCCTTGGTTAAAGAACATGATAGACTACATATTTTACACAAAATCAATAGACTTGAATTTGCTTTGTTAGAATACTCAGAATTCCAACCTAAAATTAAATGTTATTGACTTCAGTGAATGTAATTACTTCCCAGTGAAAGGAGTCACTTCTGGTACCAAATTCTTTTGGGTCAAAGTACTTTCTTCTGCAATTAGTTAATTTCTGTGTTAGAGTTGGCTTCTGCAACAGTGTAGATTATGGGTAATATATGACGGATATTAGTGACTACCAACTGTCCAAACTGAATAAATGTATTACTGCATTCTCTGAAAGTTCCCCTCTAAGGGCCCGATTCACAGAACTAACTTAAGACAAAATCCTAAACGTAGTACTTTTGGTATTCACAGAAGGCATTTAGTAGTAGTGAAGTTAGGATTTTGTCTTAAGACTATCTTAAGTTGGTCTTAATTCTGTCCTAAATCTGTCCTAAGTTTGTCTTAAGTCTGTCTTAAGTCTGTCTTAAGACTGTTTTAAGTCTGTCTTAAGACTGTCCTAAATCTGTCCTAAGTTTGTCTTAAGTCTGTCTTAAATCTGTCTTAAGTCTGTCTTAAGTTTGTCTTAAGACTGTCTTAAGTCTGTCTTAAGTCTGTCTTAAGTCTGTCTTGAGTCAAACTTAAGACAAAATCCTAACTTTACTACTACTAAATGGCTTCTGTGAATACCAAAAGTAGTAGGACAGACTTAAGACAGACTTAAGTCAAACTTTGGACAGACTTAAGACAGACTTAAGACAAACTTAAGACAGACTTAAGACAGACTTAAGACAGACTTAAGAAAAAATCCTAACTTTATTACTAGTAAATGCCTTCTGTGAATACCAAAAGTAGTAAGTTTAGGATTTTGTCTTAAGTTAGTTCTGTGAATCGGGCCCTTAGAGATTTTCCAATAGATATAGTTCCCAGAAAGACAGCTAAAACTCACTGATTTTATGGTATCTTTTGCTTTAGCATTAGGGTCAGTGTAACCCAATCGTAGAAGAAAGTACAAGTAAAAATAAAAAAGCTATTGTTTTTCTTGTGATTTGCTCAATCACTTGGAGATGGTGGGTCTGTGCTAAATACTTTTGAAAAGGGCTTTACAAACATGGTGACCCATTGTAAAGGTATAACATTCTGCCTTTAATTAGGGATCCTTTGCATCTTTTCACCAGAATTGGCGATGTTAAGCACAAATCTTACATAAGAACTAAACCATGCTGCTTGCTGAGGGTCCAATATAGTTGGCTGACCCTGTGAGGATATCTCCTTTACACTGTGAGACAAGTTGGTCTAACTTATAAGGGAAAACTTGAAACTACCTGTGTCAGAATGTAAAAGGCAAGTGAGCAAAAGGAAGCAGATTCTATAGACCAACAACGTTGCAGATTAATTTTATCTAGAAGCACCATAAGGCAAAAAGTGAAGCACCATGCAACGTCACTAAAAGCTTAGAGTATCATATCCCTCTGTGCCCACAATTATATAGGGAAGGACTGCCTAACACACCCCTTACAGAAGCAAAAGTATCAATGCACAACCTATATCCCATCCAATTTCTCCAGTCCCACAATCAACCAATACAATATGGAAGGTCATATAATCTAAATCACTTCATTCATTGGGAGAGGTCTGAATAAAATATGTTGATACATTCCAACTGCTTTTCCTGTCCTGATGAAGCCTCAATATCACTGATTCTGGAACTGAAACACATTGATACTAAAAACTTACAACTGCTAACATTTGAACTATGGTTATGGGTGTACTTACTGTAATAATCGAAATGCAGCACAGTAGCTAACCAATGCTGGTACTGGAAATGTTTATTTATTTATTATTTTCCCATAGTGGATATGTTACATATAGATGTACAGAGAGATGCATTTGATTACACAGTGAAAATTAGCATCGCTCCTTTGTGAGATTGCTTATCATGTCTATTTGACTAACCCATTGCAATACACTATCAAAAGTATGTGAACAAATGGATTTTTTTCTAACACAGGCATTTACTGTCATGCATTTGCATACCCACAAATCATAGGTAGATAACTCAAAAACATCAGTAATATCTCACAAAGAAGCTACATCTGCAAGAGCCCAAGCTGACAATTTGCAAACTTTGTGGCAACGGTGTACACACGTAAATGTGGCCTAGCCCACTGGATATGCATCTCCAATTGACAACGAAAACCTCCTACATTATTATTTAACTTGCGTTATTGTGAAGTTAGCATAAGGGATTGGTACAAGGAGACAGGTGTCAAATATGTCATGACTCGTGTGAATTTCATCCAATTATAGAGTTTACTAAATGTCCTGCATGAGCCTAATCTCATTATGCATACTCCTTAGTTTTTGTAGATCAACATCCGGGCATTAGGCTCCAATGAGCCTATTATCTCCCTTTAACATCATGGGAAATGTGTGCCCACTGGATTCATTGACACTTGAAGTGGAAGGACACAGACTAACCTGAAGATTTGTTTTATCGGATTTACACAGAGTATTGTGCAAAACCCTTCAGATTATGGCGCTATCTTCCTTCTTTTTAATATCAACTTTTCCAGCTGTTGGCCTCACTGCCACTACTGATGACATCATCCAATCTCATTTCAGCATAGGAGATGGACTCGCTAGGACGTACCACACTGAGCGCCTGATTTAGATCTCAGAGGACAGGTTACTCCGTCACAACAGTGATGGATATCCCATTCACCAAAATATAAATCCCATGGGAAATAATGAGATTTATATTTCAGCGGCTGGGATATCCGTCACCACTCTGATGGAGTGACCCATACGCTGGGATCTAAACCAGACCCTCAGTCTAGAACGTGCAAATTTTAGCGTCACTTAAATGGATTGGTAATAGAGAATCTACTAGTTGATCCAGAAATGTCGACGAAGATCCCTTCGAACATGCTAGATAAGCTTCCCAGTCTGACTGAATGCGTAAGAGATGTAAGGCTCATTTTGATTTGCCACTGTATTTCACCAATCAGATTGAGCTCTTGACTTTTTTTTTTTTTTTTTTTGATTTCTAAAGCGCATGGCTGCCCTTGAGCGTCCCAGCGCTAAGTAATACACTAAGCCACTGTCCCAGAACATCAGAAGGAACCTACGAAGGGACTTAGAGTGTGTGCAGTGATATATGAATGGCTGAAACATACTATCCCTTTTGTTTTGCAGTAATTACATTTATTCTGTTTTTGTCTTCTAAGAAGTTAGTATTTGAATTAGAGAACATCTACCCTCCGGGTGCTTGGCCAATGATGAGCTAGAGCCTTTCTGGTCAAATATGATCTGCCCTGTCAGACTGTTTCGGATAAATTTGGTTTATAAACACAACGTTTCACATAAGGCCTATTTCAAAATGGTGGCAACAGTCTCAGATAGCATTTTGGAATGGGCCTGCTTGCTGTTATCCTGTAATGTTATGTTATGTTATAGTCATTTGTACCGTGAACATTGTCACTAGTAAGGCCTTGCATTGTAAGTGGCTGAATGTGGCACATGGAACCCTACAGATTTGTTACCAGAACATAATATACTTATAATACATGGGATCCTTTAATCCTCGGATAAAAGCGCATCTCTAATTTCCTTATTACAGGTGACTTGTGACATATCTAGTCACCAGTGGTAAAGAAATTATGTAGTTGCTTAGCTGTAATAACTTACTACTTTGAGTTCTGACACCACAATGCCTGCGGCCAGATCCATCAGCAAGGGTGAAAAGCCGGATATGGACTATAACGGAAGCCGCAATTTAAACAAAGGAAATGGGAACTGGCTTTTCTTTCTTCTGTTATGTGTTTCTAAAATGAAACGCATTCAGCAGAAAGTAGATATTTATTCCAACGTGTTTTTTTTTCCTAGGCTATAGGTCATTATAGGAAAAATAGAGGGGCATATTTACAAGCGGATAGCGCCAACGGAATGTCCCTTTTTGTGACGATTTGGTGGCGCAGTGCCTTGCACCATATTTACAAAGTGGCTTTAATCCACTACAAGTGGCTTAACTCCTCTTTGTAAATATGGTAACCTTTCACAAAGTTTTCTGCGAGAAAATGGCACCCGCTCCATCCACAGACACGCCGTCGAGCTCTGGAACCTGCTCGACACCACAGCCCCAGACGTCGCCTTCCTCACGGAAACCTGGATGAACGCCTCCTCAACGCCCGACATTGCCATCGCCATCCCAGACGGCTACAAGATCATCCGAAGGGACCGCATCAACCACACCGGAGGAGGCATCGCCATCATCCACAGGAACACCATACGCATCACGACCAACACCGACGACACCCTCGCACCCGCCGAGCACCTGCACTTCCTGGTCCACATCAACCCCAAGACCACCCTCAGAGGCACCCTCATCTACAGACCCCCGGGACCACGCACACAATTCAGCGAAGACATAGCCGACTTCATCAGCCCGCACGCCCTCCCCTCCGCTGACTACATCCTCCTCGGGGACCTCAACTTCCACCTGGAGAACAACAACGACCGCAACACCACCACCCTGCTGGACAACCTCGCCAACCTCGGACTCAAGCAGCTGGTCACCACCCCCACCCACTACGCCGGACACACACTCGACCCCGTCTTCTCATCCAGCAAGGACATCGCCTTCAGCCACGCCACCGGACTCCACTGGACGGACCACAGTTGCGTCCACTTCAGCTTCAGAAGGACCACGATCCACCACCACCAGCCACAGGTTGCACGCAGAAGCTGGAACAAGATCACAGCCGACCAGCTCGCGACCGCCCTGAGCAAGAACCCACCCACCAGCGCAACGAACCCCAGCCAAGCGGCCACCAACCTCACGAAGTGGATCAGCGACTGCGCAGACGACCTCGCCCCTCTGAAGACCCCGACTAGCAGACCCGGTAGCAAGAAAGCCCCATGGTTCACCGACGAACTCAAGAGCTCCAAGAAGAACTGCCGAGCCCTCGAGAGAACCTGGCGCAGAGACCCAACACCGGACAACATGACTGCCCTCAAGCTCGCCACCCGAAAACACCACCAACTCATCCACGCCACCAAGAAAACCACATTCAAGGAACGACTGGACAACAACGCACACAACAGCAAGGAACTCTTCAACATCGTCAAAGAGCTCTCCAACCCCAATGCCGGTAACAACGACATCACCCCTTCACAAGACCTCTGCAACTCCCTCGCCTCCTATTTCCACAACAAGATCGCGGACATACACAACAGCTTCAGCACTCAACCGACACACGCCACGACCGAACCACCGCCCCCCACCACCACCCTCCGTGCCTGGACCCCGATCAGCACCGAAGACACCGTCCGCACGATGAACTCCATCCACTCCGGATCCCCTACCGACCCCTGCCCTCACCACGTCTTCAACAAGGCCGACGCTGTCATCGCACCCCACCTGCGGGACATCATCAACACCTCCTTCGACACCGCTTCCTTCCCGGAGAGCTGGAAGCACGCTGAACTCAGCGCTCTACTAAAGAAGCCATCAGCCGACCCCACCGACCTCAAGAACTACCGCCCCATCTCGCTGCTCCCGTTTCCTGCAAAAGTCATCGAGAAGACCGTCAACAAGCAGATGGCCGCCTTCCTCGAGACGAACGGATCCCTCGACCTCTCGCAGTCTGGCTTCCGGGCCAACCACAGCACCGAGACCGCCCTGATCGCAGCCACCGATGACATCCGAGCTCTGCTTGACAACGGAGAAACAGCGGCCCTCATCCTCCTAGACCTCTCCGCGGCCTTCGACACTGTCTGCCACCGTACACTAGTGCAGCGTCTCAGCAATGTCGGAATCCAGGAAAAGGCACTGGAGTGGATCATCTCCTTCCTCGCCGGAAGGACACAGAGAGTCCGCCTCCCCCCGTTCAGATCTGAAGCCACCGAAGTCATCTGCGGCGTTCCTCAAGGCCCCTCGCTCAGTCCAACCCTCTTCAACGTGTACATGAGCCCCCTCGCAGACATCGCACGCCAGCACAACCTCAACATCATCTCCTACGCCGACGACACCCAGCTGATTCTCTCCCTCACTAACGACCCCGCCACCGCCAGAGCCAACCTCCACGAAGGGATGAAAGAGGTAGCCGAATGGATGAAGAACAGCCGCCTGAAACTGAACTAGGACAAGACGGAAGTCCTCATCCTGGGATCCTCACCCTCCACCTGGTACGACTCCTGGTGGCCCCCCGCCCTAGGCAGCGCACCCAAACCAACAGACCACGCACGCAACCTGGGCTTCATCCTGGACTCCACCCTCTCCATGACCAGACAAGTCAACACCGTCTCCTCGTTGTGCTTCAACATCCTGCGCATGCTACGAAAGATCTTCCGGTGGATCCCCACCGAGACCAGGAAGACGGTCACCCAGGCCCTCGTCACCAGCCGTCTGGACTACGGCAACTCCCTCTACGCCGGAACCACCGCCAAACTCCAGAAAAGACTTCAGCGGATCCAGAACGCCTCAGCACGACTCATCCTGGACATCCCCCGTCGCAGCCACATCTCCGGACACCTGAGAGACCTGCACTGGCTCCCGGTCACCAAGAGAATCACCTTCCGTCTCCTCACCCACGCACACAAAGCCCTACACAACCAAGGCCCAGGATACCTCAACAGCCGCCTCAACTTCTACGCTCCCAAACGCCAGCTTCGATCGACCGGCCACGCCCTCGCCACCGTCCCCCGCATCCGAAGAGCCACCACAGGGGGACGGTCCTTCTCCTTCCTCGCCGCCAGGACGTGGAACTCCCTCCCGACCCACCTCCGCCTGACCCAGGACCACCTCGCCTTCAGGAAGCAACTCAAGACCTGGCTGTTCGAGCAGTAGCGGACCCCTCTCCCCTAGCGCCTTGAGACCCTCTGGGTGAGTAGTGCGCTATATAAATGCTTTGATTGATTGATTGATTGATCCAAAGGGTGTTTGTGCAGCACACGTGGAGAGAGCAAAACCCCTCTAGTGATCACAAATCTGGGAATGCTTCAGATTCCATGGGGGTTGCATGGGAACACCCAGAGCAACACCCATGGAACGCCCCTTTCACGCAGTGTTCTGCATGAAAGGAGCACATATTTACAATGCCATGAAAAGCCACGTAAAGTGGCTTTGTGCGGCTTGCAAATATGCTGCAACACATGCGCCACAGGAGCATCAAAAGAGTGACACTCCGGTGGCACAAAAAGTGCTGCTAGAACCTGATAAATGAGGCCAGAGAGGTACTGATTGTTAATTCTAACTAGCTCCTTCCTTATCTTGGATAACAGGGGTGCTAGGTTTCATTCCACTAAATTATCTAGGGTGGATGTTATCCGGCCCCCAAACAGATTGCATCTTCCACCAGCCGGTGGTCCCTCAAATTGATTCCTCCGGGACATACTAAATAGGTTTTACCCTTGTCAAGATGATATCTTGCTATTGCCCCAAAATTATTAGCCTCATTCTTGATTGCTGTCAGGGTTCTAAAAGGATCTGGTGTTACCATGGTAATGTCATCAGCATAGGTTAGGACTTTCTGCCTGACTCACAGAAATTGGTCTAATCCTGAGGTTATTCTCCAATCGTGAAATAAATTAGTATATGTATAATGAAAAGAGCAGAGCCAAGCATGGACACCCTTGTCTTGTCCCCCTGGTGATTAGAATGCTGTCTGATTCCGACCCCGTTATCTGAACTTGGTATTAGGGGCCTGATATAATGCCCTAATTGCTTTGATGAAGACAGGGCTGAGTCCCTTCCATTTTAAAACTTCACATAGATATCTCCCAAAAGCCTTGGTCAAAGGCCTTTTCGGCGTCCAACAGTATTAAGTCCATAGGTTTCTTTGTTGCCTCGGCTAAATCAAACAGGGTAATTACCCTTCTCACATGATCAGTCCTACCCAGTCCAGGATAAAGCTATGTTGGCGGGGGGGGGGGGGGGACACCAGATTGGCGATTAGCTTTCCTAGACATTTAGCGAATATCTTAGCGTAAATTTTAATGTGTCATTTATGTGCTACCATACAGGTAAATACCCTTTTTTGTTCCCCTATGTATGCATATAAACTTAATAAGTATTTTTTTGATCTCCAGTTATAAAGAAATATTTTTAAAGATTGACATCTATGAGAATGCAGAAAATATTTCATAAAATTAGATTTAGCACATTGCAATCACTTCTACTAAATACAAAAGGTAGGAATTACACATTTCCTCTTTAACAAGAACACACAGCATAGCCCCTCTGTGTCTGGTATTAAAGTGTTTTTCATCAGAATCAAGGTTTAAGCAGAGTCTTATTAGGAGTGGGCAAAGTTGGGAACTTTTTTCACATGTAGTTTGATTAATTCTAAGGCTGGGCATCAAACTCTGCTTCGCTGGCGTGGTTTTTGGAGTTTTGCCAACTCCGCGCTCCATTGGGAATGAGGAGTTCAGGCAAAAACTCTGACTCTGTGGCAGAGCGGAGTTAGCCCCTGCACCCATGCCCAATTAAAGAGTAGAAAATAAACACTTACCTGCTCTGGCGTCTCCGGGCTGCCCTTCTCCTCGCCGTGGTCTCACCTCCTTGCCATCCTCGCCAGTCACAAACCCTTACGTTGTATGTATCGGGAAAACTGCGCATCCTCAAATTATATTTTGGTCGATTTTGCATTGAATGTGCTACTAGATGTTCCCCTGCTTCCCCTGGTCACATGTTAGAGAAGTTTAGTGACTCAGAGGAAGTCACTCTTTCACAAGGAAAGGCTTCAAACTGAGGAACCACAGTAACTTACAAAGATTTTACAAGCAGTGGTTAGTTCACCTATGCTTAGTGACTCTTCATGGCAGTTACATCCATAGTCGAATCCTATAACTCTCATGGCTTGTCGACCCTTTTAATGTCCATCCTGAAATGTATAGGACTGGAAATTTACAACTTTTGCTCTTAGCAAGCACACGAAGCCTGGGAGTAAAGGCATAAGCACCTTTGTGCCAGACAGTAATTGCCTGCTGGAGTGATATCAGCAACACAAACATGGCAAACTTGTGCATATAAATTACAATAGTCTCCCAAAATGCAAAGCAATCTGAAAGGCAGTGTTGGTCAGGAAAAACAAGATACAATTGCTGTTTAACAGGGTTGGCGGGGTAAAAAAATAATCCACTTACCTGCGGGCTGGTCGCCGCCTCCCGGTCCCCTTCGGCCGCCGACAGCAGGAAGGGCACAGGCTCCACCAGCCAATCATGATGCTGCTGTCAGCAGCGTTGTGATTAATCTGAGTGCTGTGGCTCGGTGCTCAGGCGGGGACTATGAGCCTGAGCATGTTCTCCAACCGGGCTGTGCAATACAGTTGGTGGAGAACATGAAAAGTGTGCATGACTGTTTGGCCGGCCCAAGACAGCTGGCCAAACTGTCGTGCACACATGGAGTGTTCTCACCACTCCTCCCCTGGCCCCTGCTCTGGTCAGCCCCGTCTCGCCCCACACCTAAGCAGGAACGGAAAACGAAATGGTAATAAAAACATTTTGTTCTAATCATTTTATTCTTCCTCTTTGAACTGCTCGGAGAGAATTAGGGTTAGGCTCCTCCGCCTTAGTGGAGGAGCCGCCGCTGACAGGGATGTCACGTTTATGTAGGGGATAAAGCAGTATGAGCTGGTGTTTGAATGCTGATAGATATTAAAAATGGCTAGACACTCACCAAAGACACCTACTGCATCTTGAATTTGAGTATGACCAACACAATCTTCCAGCCTTAATACATCGAGAAAGATAAATTATAAATATGGCTCCTGTTTAATGGTATTCATACTTTAGACATTTCTACCTGTCATCATTCACATATATATATATATATAGGATTTCCATATATATATATATATATATATATATATATATATATATATACGAAACAACCAAACACGTCTTGGGCGTGTGAAACGATGAGCACTCCAAAGAAATCCCAAAAAGTATTTAAAGCATAAATGCTTTATTTAGCGAGTTCCCCCCCTGGTCCCAAAACGCTGACAGACGCGTTTCGCCGACTGGCTTTTTCAATGTCAGCTTTTTTTGTGCTCCGTGGGAACATTTAAACTATAATCACGTGTCACAAGGTTATAAATAAACATAGAAGACGGACTTTGGCAACATTGTTCATGAATACATGGCGGCTATCTTACAGTGACTAATTTGCAAAATAGTGTTCCTTTTAGTGAGAATCAAGTGCAATAGTGAAAAATTAAAAATTAAAATCCAAACAACAGTACCACATATTGATTAAAAAAAAAAATATATATATATATATTACCTACTGGCGGTCGCCAGTAGGTAGTTATAGTTAGGACCACGTTTCCATAGGAAATCCGCAACATTCTATTTTGAATAACTTTGGCGCCGGTCGACGAATCCTCGCGAATTTCTCAAAATAGGTGGGGCGCTACGCTCCGCTCCTTCCCTGAAAGTCTCGGGGGGATTCGTCAAGCGGGGGCTGAGATAAAAGGGGGTCCCAAAACGCGTTTTTCCCATGCATTTTTCCATAGGACCTTTAGACAGGGCTACAGCCCGAACGGCTGAACAGAATTACTAGAAATTTGGCAGAGAGGTAGTCCTCAGGTCAAGGAAGTGCCTTTTGTAGGTTTGGTGTAAATCTGTTCAGTAGATTCTGAGAAAATAGCCTTTAAATCAATATATATATCTGAGCCAGCTTACAGTGCGCTTACGGTACGCTTACCGTACGCGTACGGTGGCGTGCGCGAGCGCGATTCTGATTGGCTCTTAGATCTTAGTAAACATTCGAATCAGCCGAAACCAGGAAGCGGCGGCCGCCATTTTCTCTTTCGCACTGAGAGTGATATTTAAAATATAAAGCACAAAAACATGTAAAGGGGCTGTTTAGACAGCTCCCACACACATAGCAATGTTGAGGGAGTCCCCAAAGATCCCCCAAGGCCAAAAACGGAATTTTTATTTTTTCGCTAATTTCGCCGATTACGCTTACCGTACGCGTACGGTAAAAAATTATATAAAAAAAAAAAATTATCCACACTCTCCCCACCCCGTGTGCAATTGGTGCCCGAAGGGCAACAATTGTGCATGCCTTTTTAAAGATGAGTTAAACTAAAATATTTAAAAAAAAAATAATAAAAAAAAAAATTATCCACACTCTCTCCACCCCGTGTGCAAATGGTGCCCGAAGGGCACCATTTGTGCATGGCTTATAACATATACGAAAAATTAAAATATTACCTTTCAAAACGAAGTGCATCATATGTCCTCCATGTGCGCACGGTGCGCGAAGCGCATCGTGCGTACATGGCCCATCTAGCGTAACGTGGGCACGCGGTGCGCGTAGCGCACCGCGTGCCCACCGTGCGTGCACGGCACTAACTGCGTAAAGTGGGCGCGCGGTGCGCAAAGCGCACCGCGTGCTCACTGTGCGCGCACGGTGCGCTTCGCGCACCGTGCGCGCACGGAACGAACTGCGTTAAGTGGGCGCGCACGCCACGAATGGCGTAAAGTAACTTAGCATTTAAAAAACCGTACAAATTCACTGAAAAAACCATAGGTTTCACACACGTTATAGTTAGGAATTAGCATTTAAAAAACCTTGCAAATTCACTGAAAAAACCATAGGTTTCACACATGTTATAGTTAGCGGAAATTTTACTGATAAAAAACCAATGAAATTCCCCCGTTATAGTTAGTGCAGGCAACTATAACTCACGCGACCGCAATCTTCTGCTGATGACATATGTGTCTTTATGAAAAAAAAATATTTGTAATATATGTATAGCTAAAAATGTATGGAAGAAGACATGGGCAAATAAGTGTCTAAATACAGTATTAGCATCAGCAGAGGATTGCGGTCGCGTGAGTTATAGTTGCCTGCACTAACTATAACGGGGGAATTTCATTGGTTTTTTATCAGTAAAATTTCCGCTAACTATAACATGTGTGAAACCTATGGTTTTTTCAGTGTATATATATTACCTACTGGCGGTCGCCAGTAGGTAGTTATAGTTAGGACCCCTTTTCCATAGGAAAACCTCAACATTCTATTTTGAATAACTTTGGCGCCGGTCGATGAATCCTCGCGAATTTCTCAAAATAGGTGGGGCGCTACGCTCCGCTCCTACCCTGAAAGTCTCGGGGGGATTCGTCAAGCGGGGGCTGAGATAAAAGGGGGGTCCCAAAACGCGTTTTTCCCATGCATTTTTCCATAGGACCTTTAGAACGAGCTACAGCCCGAACGGCTGAACAGAATTACTAGAAATTTGGCAGAGAGGTAGTCCCTAGGTCAAGGAAGTGCCTTTTGTAGGTTTGGTGTAAATCTGTTCAGTAGATTCTGAGAAAATAGCCTTTAAATCAATATATATATCTGAGCCCGCTTACGGTACGCTTACCGTACGCTTACCGTAAGCGTACGGTGGCGTGCGCGAGCGCGATTCTGATTGGCTCTTAGATCTTAGTAAACATTCGAATCGGCCGAAACCAGGAAGCGGCGGCCGCCATTTTGTCTCTCGCACTGAGTGTTGTTTATCAAACAAGATGGCCAAAAACATGTTACGGGGCTGTTTTGACAACTCCCTCCCACATAGTCATGTTGAGGGAGTCCCCAAACATCCCCCAAGAGCAAAAACGGTTTTATTTTTTTTTCGGCAATTTCGCCGAGTACGCTTACCGTACGCTTACCGTAAGCGTACGGTAAAAAAAAAAAAAAAAAAAAAAACACTATCCACACTTACCCCACCCCCTGTGCTTTTGGTGGCCGTAGGCCACCAAATGTACAGGGCTTATGAATAGGTAAAAAAAACTAAATTTTGGCAACATGAAATTATAAAATCGAAATAAAAAAAACACTATCCACATTGACCCCACCCCCTGTGCTTTTGGTGGCCGAAGGCCACCAAATGTACAGGGCTTATTAAAGTTGATAAAAACCGTGCACGGAACGAACTGCGTTAAGTGGGCGCGCACGCCTCGAATGGCGTAAAGTAACTTAGCATTTAAAAAACCGTACAAATTCACTGAAAAAACCATAGGTTTCACACACGTTATAGTTAGGAATTAGCATTTAAAAAACCTTGCAAATTCACTGAAAAAACCATAGGTTTCACACATGTTATAGTTAGCGGAAATTGTACTGATAAAAAACCAGTGAAATTGCCCCGTTATAGTTAGTGCTGGCAACTATAACTCACGCGACCGCAATCTTCTGCTGATGACATATGTGTCTTTATGAAAAAAAAATATTTGTAATATATGTATAGCTAAAAATGTATGGAAGAAGACATGGGCAAATAAGTGTCTAAATACAGTATTAGCATCAGCAGAGGATTGCGGTCGCGTGAGTTATAGTTGCCAGCACTAACTATAACGGGGCAATTTCACTGGTTTTTTATCAGTAAAATTTCCGCTAACTATAACATGTGTGA